>NC_058101.1:124840000-126267500 GCF_020171115.1 Neogale vison
TACAAAAATCATTGACGTGCAAACAATCCAGACTTCACTCCCCCATGCCTCCATCAACATAAGACAATGAACAACCTGGCTTTCCTTTGTCCCTTCTTTGATTACAGAAAGGGCAAAATCTATGAAAATGGATCTTCCAAAGGAAAATACTTAGAGGAATTGTATTTCTCATAGGCTGCAGGGAGCCAGGACAGCTACTGAAAGAAGGTCATCCTGGGGAATAGTTTAGAAGTTGTTGGGAATCCTAAGAGAGAGACAGTGAGGAGGGAAAAATTACATAGATGAAAGCAAATGTATTCTTGGCGCAGGAGAGGTCCAGTCTCCCAAAGTTATGGGATGTCAAAGAATAAGGAGGGAACCATGGTCTTTACTGAAATTTGCCTGAGATTGTGCATATGTATTCTTTAAAAAGTGGAGAGTTTTAAGTAGATTGGAATTCTAGCTAGACCATGCTTGTTTTTGTTTTTGTTTTGTTTTTTAAGATTTATTTATTTATTTGAGGAGGGGAGGGACAGACAGAGAGGGAGAGAGAGAATCTCAAGCAGACTCCCCACTGATTGTGGAGCCTGATGCAGGACCCAATCTCATGACCCTGAGATCATGACCTGAACCAAAATCAAGTTGGACACTCAACTGACTGTATCACCCAGTTTCCCTGACAATGCTTCTTTTTTTTTTTTTAAGATTTTATTTATTTATTTGACAGAGAGAAATCACAAGTAGATGGAGAAGCAGGCAGAGAGAGAGAGAGAGGGAAGCAGGCTCCCTGCTGAGCAGAGAGCCTGATGCGGGACTCAATCCCAGGACCCTGAGATCACGACCTGAGCCAAAGGCAGCGGCTTAACCCACTGAGCCACCCAGGCGTCCCTGACAATGCTTCTTTGAAGGAAGCAGGCTCCCACCAAGTTTCTCCATCAGTTCCTAGAAATAATAATCATAGTAACACTTACTCTGCACTTACTATGTGTGTACACTATTCTAAATACACACATAAAGTTCTTGGTACTAGCTACTACTCTAAACTAATTAGTATGCCACATCTGTGTGTCAGAGGGTAGAAAATATATCTAATAAAAATTTAGGAATTTTTTCAGTAAAATTTCTGGGGTCCAGAAGGCTGGGGCATGTAGAGATATCCGTTCTATAAAGTGAAGGGCAAGTTGTTGCATCTGGATCCTACAACCAAAAGAGAAGTACAATGCCCAGCAGATCTCTTCGGATTTTGAAGACAACATATTTCTCATTTGGGGTGTACTACCCCATTTACTGAGTAACTAAAAAAGCTGCTAGTTTTGAATGAGGCCCAGATGAGAGAAGGCTCTGCAACAGATCCAGGCTGCTATATGAGCTGCTCTGCCACTTGGGCCGCATGAGCCAGCCGGTGAATGGTGCTCATAGTGTCCATGGCAGAGAGAGATGTTGTTTGGAGCCTTGAACAGGCCTCTACAGGTGATTCACGGCACAGACCATTAGGGTTTTGAAGCAACTCTTTGCATCCTTTTGAGAAATAGCACTTAGATTGCCACTGGGCCTTAACATTAGAAGATAAACTGTAGGCCATAAAGTTACCATGTGACCCAAGCTGCCCATCATGAGCTGGATGCTGGAGCTATAAAGTTTGGGTTTGTACAGTGGCACTCCATTATCAAATGCAAGTGTTATAGACAAGATCAAAATGGCCTGAAGGCACTAGTGAGTTGCATGAAATGTGCCAAATGCTCATGGTCCCCACTCCTACTATGTTAGTTCCTCTCTTGAGCCCACACCCCTGATCTCATGGGGAGTTCCATTCAATCATCTGATGAGGAAGAAGGATGCAGGGCCTGGTTTACACATGATTCTGCATGGCATGCAGGCACAACCTGAAAGTGGACAGCTACAACACTACACTCCCTTTCTGGAACATCCATGAAGGACAGTGATGAAGGAAATCTTACCAGAGGGCAGAATTTCACGTAGTGCCTCCAGGGGTTCATTTTGCTTGGAAGACATGGCCAGAAATAGGAAATCTATATTCATGGGCTGTGGTCAGTGGTTTGACTGGACCATCAGGAACTCGAAATATGATTAGAAAAATGGGTAAGGGGGGAAGAGGTATGTAGACACACCTCTCTGTATGGGGAAAAAAACAAACTTGGTATTTATGTCCATGTGAATGTTCACCAAAGAGTTACTTCAGCAGAGGAGAATCTTTATCACGTGGATAGAATGAACTGTTATGTAGATACCACCCAGCGCCTTTCTGAGATATTCCTGTCATTGCCCGAAGAGCTCATGAATGACATGGCTGAAGTACTAATACCATAATCTAATTCTTGTAATGCAGCACACAAAATCTATAGGGCCAGTTGTCATCACAGTTTTGTGTCTATGTTGGTACATACTGCATTTTTTATAACTTGATACTATAATTTAGTACAATCACTATATAGTAGAGAAATAATACAAATATTTTCTATTTACATATTTAATAAAAGTCAGAAGCAAGTCTAAAAATATTATCTTGTCAAGAACCTAAATGATATCTATGAAAGAAGCTTATAGAATCAAAAGTTGTTTCATTTCACATATCTCAAAAGTGAAAAATCTAAATTAATCCAAATAGCTGAAACTAAACAATATCTACTTGAGTGTGCTAGGAAAAAACATCTTGAGTAAAAAAAGCAGTATTCGTTATTTATTACAAATAAATAATGTGATGGATCTAGGCAGCTGGAGGTCCTTTTATTTGCTGACCATAAAAGTATCATCTTCAGGATACTAGCTTTATAAAATTGTGAAGGATCGTGGTAAGCACTTCCAGTTCAAGCAGTATGGAAGACTAGGTATTCCAAAACTCCTTGGGCAACAGTTCAAACAGAAACTGGGCTGATTAAAACAAGCCTAATGCACTGCAGGTCTTATAAAGAGCTCTAAACTGAAGTCCACGCCTGGGGCTAGAGGGCAGTAAAAGCAAGGAGACAGGAGACTGCTCTTTGGAGGCAGCAAAACCCAAGACTGTTCCTAGCCAAACCTGAGAAGTTGGCATCAAGCCGGCATTCAAGAACTCTTGGAGGAAGTGCCGTGTAGATTCCCTAGGGGACCGAGACTAGAGGCTTTCGGGCCCTGCCTAGTAACACAACAGACACAGGGGCCCTGCTGCATCCTAGACGTGTGCAAAAGGCGGGGGTGGGGTCAAAGATGACCTCATGAGGATTATATTTGGGAAATCACAAAGATTTGTCCTCCTCTTCTAGCAAGAGAAAACTTAGAGACTGCTTCAAACCAAGTTTCCAGAAACAATTTCCTCTAGTACTGACCCAGGATCATGTAACAGGAGCTGGAGATGCTCTTCTGGCTGGCAGACCCCTACGGACAGAGTTCAAATCTAGTCAAAGTAGGACTGCGTGCTTCCCAGTGTCCTCCCACTGTGAGCTGTAAGGATTACTTTAACAGCAGCAACCCAGACGGTGAAGGGGACCAACAAATCCCTGCTATGGCAAACAGAATTTTATGGCTTCTTTTATATTTAATTTCTTATTCCAGCTGGAATTTATTTTGGCATGTGGTTTAATTTGAGACTCCAACTTGACTTTATTCCAAGTACTGAAACGATTTTTTCATTCAGGGATGGGGAATCCAAAAGTCACAAAGGAAAAGAGAGAGGGCTCTGACTGCAGAAAAAGCCTTAAACTTCAATACAGTAAAAAAACAAACAAACAAACAAAAAAAAACTTTGCAAATAAAATGAAAAGGCAAAGATATATAAAGAGGGGAAAAAAGAACAACTACAAAAGTTTGATACTCATAAAAAGAACTCTCCAATCAATATAAACAGTGCTCATTTCCTACAAGAAAAATAAGTGGAGGACAGGAACAGAAGTTTACAGGCGACTAAATAGAAAAACACAGGAAGAAATGTCCACTGTAATTGCTTTTCAAAAGTTTAAGTCATCTAATATTTTTACATATCAAATCAGAAAGGTTTTTTTAAAAACAAATACAATGATGAGGTGGATTTGAGATAGATAATATACACTGCTAATGAGAAAAAAACAACAAATACCTTAAAAGCAATTAAGAAATATGTGTTAAAGATCTTGCAATGAGAATAAACTTTGACTCAGTAATCTCATTGTAGGGATTCATCTTAAATAATCATAACATGATAAAAGATTAAGTGAAAATAAAAAACAAAAACCTAAGCAGGCATCAATATGAGAATTAAATACATAATACCACATATATACCATGAAGCATCCTGCATCCATTTTAAAAGGATGTTTTCAAGGAAAATTAATGACTTGGGCAAATACCAATTCATTGTAATGTTGGCTAAAAAGTAGACAATGAAAAATTGTAAATAGTCTCCATTAACTAGAAATCTCTCTCTCTCCCCCCTTCCTCTCTCTCTCTCTCTCTCTCACACACACATGCATACACAGAGTATATTTCTTCATGTGTAGACTTCTCAGGCTCCCTATGGGGTTAGACTAGTAACAACCCATCTTCAATGGCCAGCCCAGCCATTCATGAAGGAGTGCAAACCTCTGCATGTCTTCTGGGCATCACCAGCTTGCCTGTGTGTTTCCAAATACTCCTGCTCCAACTAGGCACTTCCACTGATCTTCTGAGCACCTGCTGAACACCCTCCAAGTATCATCATGTCTCGCCAGCCCCTGCATTCACCTATTCCACTAACACACTCAGCGCAAATGCCATTTTTGAGGTAAACCATGGCGACCCAACAGAAGTTGCCCCATTCTCTCCCTTGAGGTACACTTGATATGATCCCAAAGCCATACTCTGGGCCAAAGCATTTTTGAAATAGGTCTTTGTGGTCCCCAGACATAGGTTCCATAGGTACGGGACTGAAAGACACCTATAAATGGCAGTCACCAAGGGAGTCCCACCCACCTGAGGGAGTCTGGGATTTTTTTTAATGGGACAAATTCACTTTAGTTGGGTCTCTCTTCTCTCAGCACAAGCTCACCCCTTAGCCCAGACCATGGCCACCAGCTCCTAGCTGAGATGCACCTGGTGTGGGGCTGGGGTTTTCTTACAGGAAGTAGCCTACCCCCTAATTCAATGGGTATTTGTAGACACTACTAACAATCCCTGTTAGATGCACATATTTTTTTTTAAAAAGGTCACAAAGGAGACACCATGAAAAATTAATTGCACACTCATTTTTAGTGGAGGGATTAAGAGTGATTTCTACTTCCTCCTTTTAACGTTGTTAGAAATAGTTCCAGTTTGGGGGCACCTGGGTGGATCGGTCATTAAGCCTCTGCCTTCGGTTCAGGTCATGATCCCAGCGTCCAGGGATCAAGTCCCACATTGGGCACCTTGCTCATCGGGAAGCCTGCTTCTCCCTCTCCCACTCCCCCTGCTTGTGTTCCCTCTCTCGGTGTCTCTTTCTGTCAAATAAATAAATAAAATCTCAAATAAATAAATAAATAGTTCCAGTTTGTCTTAAATGATTATATATCATATTTAAAATTAGAGAAAGCAACTAATGCTACTTTTAAAGAAAACAAGAATTGATTTCTAGATCATATAGGTGAAAATAAATATGAAAATGTAATAAGGTTGTAAATCTTCAAATAAAATAAGATCAGCCCCTGCGTTTGTAAAGAAAGTACTATTTCACATTGGTGAGTCTATAATTCTACATAACCTCAGTGTGTTTGTAATAATCTCCAATTGCCAGTGGTAACATTTGTATGCATGAATATTTCAAATGTCAACTTTGAAACTTGATGATAAGTTGAAAGCTTAAAGTCCTACGTGATTGTGGTAGCATGACCCTGGACAGTTCAGCCCACCCTTCAAGGAAGAAGCTGCTGGGAGGAACGAGGTAGTCTCCAGCTGCTGCCCCTCAGTATCTGTCCCTGCACCTTGGCCAAAGTCATGCCATCCCTCCCAACTGCTGCCAGCCAATGAACGAGCAGAGTGGGGAGCTGGCGATTTTGCCCAATGAGGGCAAGTCTTCACTCGAGCGCACCCCATCAGACTAACCAAGACTTGTTTCAGAGCTATATTCAATTTGAGCATCTTTCCACCTAACCCTTCTTCCTTTCCCCTCTCCTTTCACGGGCATCTTACCTCCACCATAACCTGAGTCCCATCCCACCTATCCTCGCTCCCTTGTCCTTTGTCCTTTTCAGGTTTGTCCCCCAGTGAATCTTCTCAGGCCTCGTTTCGTCCCAGAGACTGCTTCTCGGAGCACAACCAATGTAATAATCCACAGTGCTCTTTTGTATTGGTTTGTGTACGGTTTTGGGAGAAGAGAATGCTGTTAGTGTAGATACATAGCACATTACATTTCATGAGTGCTAAGCAATTGCTTATTTTTAGAAGTATTCATGACAGGCAAATATTAATACAGTTCTTAGCTTTCATACACTAAAATTACCAAGTGATTTCACAATATAATTATAAGGACAAAACATTAAGTGGAAACTACAATTGTTATCCTCTAGTGCCATGACTGTAACTGTCCTCCTCGTTCAAATGGCACTAATACACATTCACACGCCTGCTTTCTGGGGTATGATTGCACTCAGCAAAATATGCCCAGGTCTTCCGAAGGAAATGATTTTTATCAGAGAAGTAAGTCAACACTCTCCCGGCTAATCACAAATCTAGGCTTAAAATAGGATTCTCTACAGGAACTGAGTAATTACTACGTTTGTAATCTGAATTATGTGAACTACCATGTATCACACATATATTTGATCAGTTTGCACCCAGGACATCACAATCCGGCAAAACTGCAAAGCAGGGAAAGGGGCCTAGGACCTGATCCTACTCATTTTTAGTCTTTCAACATTCTTCCTAAATGTCCCTCCCTCATCTCACCGCTACTTTGGGGTTGTAACCAGGCTCTTCTCCCTCTTCAGACACATCAGTGTTCACTTCTGGCTTTAGCACCCCAAAAAGCACGCTCAGACTTCAGGCTTTTACCTTCAAGCAGCTTCCAAATCCAGGTGTCCCACTCTCTTCTGAATATATTTCTTTTTGAGGGTGCCTGGGTGGCTCAGTGGGTTAAAGCCTCTGCCTTCGGCTCAGGTCATGATCCCAGTGTCCTGGGATCGAGGCCCACATCGGGCTCTCTGCTCATTGGGGAGCCTGCTTCCTCCTCTCTCTCTGCCTGCCTCTCTGCCTACTTGTGATCTCTGTCTGTCAAATAAATAAATAAAATCTTTAAAATATATATATATATATATTTCTTTTTGATAAATGTGAGGATAATGGGTGTCCTTTAAGGTACTGACAATTGGTATGAACTCATAATACAACTGCTTTTCAGGAAGAAAACAATCTGGGCTATAATAAAAATTGTCCTGTCAAGCTGACCCTGACCTTTAATCCAAGGGGATTAAAGGCAAAGCCTCATTGCTTTGGTAAATGAAACAAAGCTGACTTCCACTCTTAGGCTGAACCACAGCTTTCTAACTATTCTTTGTCAGAGTGTGTGACTGTAGACTTTGTCTCCAAAGACATTAATGTGAGGCAGATGGTAAAGAATTGTATAAAGACAAAAACTTCAAATAAGAGAGATGTATGAATAAACATTCAATTTGTCTGTATGTTAGAAGCCCAGTGCAGTAAACACTCTTGCACAAGTCATAAGAAACCCCAGCCACTGTTCAGCTTACCAGATCTAGACATACTTTCTGCTGTCGATGCCCATCTAATAACATCTGATTTCCTTCTTAGTATTTATAATTAACTTACCAATCATTTAAGCTCAATAGCAAACCTACTTGAGAAAGCTCCAGGCCAGCTTATGAGAACAATTGGATGTGGGCCATTTTAAATAAACAAAGAATCATCTGACTTTATAAATTGTCATGGGAAATATCATAGGAAGGAAGAGATGGGGAACGGAAAATGTAAATACTTCTGGCAATTACTAGGATCCTGTCTTTTAACATATAGGATATTTTGCGATACAAGTTCCCACCACTTCTGTAAGTGATCCTTGTTTTCAAAACGCTTTTCACACACACTATTCCATTTAATTGTCAAAGCAGTCCTATGCTATCAGTTGGTAGTGGCTCACTTTGCAGATAAGGAAAAGACTCTCGGTGGAATCTCAGAGATTTGATTAGACCTACATTTCTCTGTGGCAGACTGGGGACTAGATCCCAAGTAAGAGCTCTACTACTCAGCTTTGCATTACCCGAAGAGTCTAAATGCTGTTCGGTCTAAAGGCTGTTCAAGAAAGTGTTTCTTGGCCACAAAAATGACCACATTATATGATTTAAAAGTAACATAAATGAGAAAAAAATACTTGAGTCTCTCCAAAACTTAGTTCATTTTCTCTAGCTAAATTATAAAACATAGTGTTTTCTTTTGAAATAGAAGGCTACCAAACTAAAGCTAATGAAAATGATAATATTAGATAGACTAGTATAATAAATATTATTACTTAAAATATATTTGAAATCTATAGTGAGTCAACACAATGTTCTAATTAAAAACAAACAAACAAAAATAAAACAAAGCCATTAAGGCTCTGGGTATCTGGAAATACCAGAGAGCCAAGTGTCCTGGGGAGTTAATGGTTTACAACTTTAGGCAACGATTTCTGTAAATCTTAAATACTTGAATATATTTTAGTCCTCCTTTAAAGCTGCACACTACTTCTCTGTGTTATCAAGTGATCAACCTTTGTTCTCCAGATTTGTCCTTTGTTGTAAAATTGTCAAGCGTCCCTCCTCACTGGTATCCTATGTCTCTACCAGGAAATTCTCTTTTAATTGGTATTATTTCTAAAAGGCTTTGAGATTAGAAATCAGTCTACCGGGTTAAATTTATTAATGCAACAAATACTTTTGGAGCCCTTTGTATTTGTCACCAACAGCCAACAAGTGCCGATGACACAGTTGCATGAGATGTGACCCCCGGCCCCAGGAATCCGCAGCTTCACAGAGGAGAGCAGCAGAGAGAAGAATGAATTCAGTGAGGGGACACCAGACACGAGTGTGGACCAGACAAGTGGCTCAAACTGGGGGACTGGGAATGGGTCTCAGGAGAGGGTTTTGCACTGAAGAATATATACAATTTTGTTAATCCAAAAAGAGAAATTTAAGGGCAGTACAGGTGCAAAAGAAAGAGGAGTAAAAGCACGAAGTAATAAAAAGAGCTGATAGACTTAGAAAGCATAGACAATTTAAAAAATTCTGAATCAGATAAGACACTGTAAAATAAATTGTGTCAGAGCTACAAGTAAAAAGCATGGGCATGAGTAAACAGATCCGCTGCCGGGTATGTGGGGTTTTGCAGAGGCCTGTTTTCTCACTCCCTGGTAAGATGTGTTTGAAACTGTCAAGTAACTGAGTTCTAAGTAGGTAAACTGTCGGTGTTTCATGGACTTATTGTGAATTGTAATTTTTTTCTACTAATCGACCTCAGCTTACTTATAGGTATCCATTTGTGGCTTCATTGATGATAACACACTTACTTCAATACAACTGCAACTCCCCAGAAGGTGAGTTCTGTGAAGGTATGCCCTTGGGTTTTCCTCACTGCTGATTCCCCAGAACTTAGAGCCCTCCCATGTTTGTTGACCGGAAAAATGCATATGTCACATTTATATAATGCTTTACAACGTGCAAGTCATTCTCATTAGTTCTTTTATCCAACCAGCCCAAGACAAATGAAAATAAGCCCCACTTTGAATCAGTAAATACTCCTCTGTGCAGTGCCTGGATCCTCCAGCTCCCATCTCTGTAGCCTTACTGTTATGACGGCAAAACTTAAAAACAGTGCATTTGCCCCTGCCTGAAAAACGACTACTGCCCTACACCAAAACCACTCATGCAAAGTTTTCTCCATAAGAAAGGACTTTTACAAATTAAATAACCAACATCATTAGTCCTAATGATTTTGCTTTTCCTTTTTTTTTTTTTTTTTTTAAGATTTTATTTATTTGCCAGAGGGAGAGGGAAAGAGAAAGCATGGGGTTGGGGAGGGGCAGGTGACAGGGAGAGGTGGAGGGAGAAGCAGACTCCCTGCTGGGCAGAGAGCCCTATGCAGGGCTCAATCCTAGGACTCCAAGATCATGACCCAAGCTGAAGGCAGACACTTAACCGACTGAGCCACCCAAGAGCCCATGATTTTGTTTTTTTGAATAATATGCCATCTGTTGCATCTTGCTTACAATAGGGTGATCTGAGTTAAAAAGTGATAGCAAGTTACAGTAATTAATCCAGATCCTCAGAACAAGAAGTGTGTGTTAAATATGCCCACCCTTACCTCCTAACCGAAAAGTCTGGGAAGAGACCCAATCATCTATATTTCCAACCAGTCCACTGATGCTATGCTGCTGGTCTGCAACCTACCCCTGGACAACCACTGCTCTGGAAAATCAGTCTATTGATACCAGATGCAAAAATATTACACCAGCAAGGTTCATGATTGCAGTTACCCAGTGTGATCTGGGCTTTTGTGTTTAACTGTCTTTAGTAAGCATTTTTGTCCCACGTCAATCCTCAAACACAGAAATAAAGATTTGTTCCGATGAATTATTTTATGGAAACTTCAGTTTCATCTACCCTCTTGGTAATAAAAATAAGTTAAAAGAAGCAAAATTTACACAACACAGAAGGGGGTGAATAACTGTAGAGAATTAAGGTAACACAAATTATTTTTAAAAAATTATATATTTTGGGGCACCTGGGTGGCTCAGTGGGTTAAGCCGCTGCTTTCGGCTCAGGTCATGATCTCAGGGTCCTGGGATCGAGTCCTGCATTGGGCTCTCTGCTCAGCAGGGAGCCTGTTTCCCTCTCTCTCTCTGCCTGCCTCTCCGTCTACTTGTGATTTCTCTCTGTCAAATAAATAAAATCTTTAAAAAAAATTTAAAAAAATAAAAATAAAAATTATATATTTCAAGGGGCTCCTGGGTGGCTCAGTCAGTTAAGCATCTGCCTTCCACTCAGGTCATGATCCCAGGGTCCTGGGATGGAGTTTACATCCATTCTCTCTGCTCAGCTGGGAGTCTGCTTCTCCTTCTCCCTCTGCCCCTCCCCCACTCATGCACTCTCTTACTGAATCTCTCTCTCGAATAAATACAATCTTTAAAAAGTTATATATTCTAAGTTAGAACACATTTCTTTTGCCCAATCTAAAGCACTAACTCTTGCTAAAATTTTAAGTAAAATTTTCCATCAAAAAGGAGAATTTCAGACCAATATCCCTGATGAATATCGATGCCAAGATTTTCAACAAGATTCTAGCTAGTAGGATCCAACAATACATTAAAAAGATTATCCACCATGACCAGGTGGGATTTATCCATGGGATGCAAGGGTGTTCCAACATTTGCAACTCAATCAATGTGATAGAACAAATCAATAAGAGAAGAGAGAATAACCACATGGTCCTCTCAATTGATGCAGAAATAGCATTTGTCAAGACATAGCATCCATTCCTGATTAAAACAATTCAAATTATAGGGATAGAGAGAACATTCCTCAACTTCATAAAATCTATCTAGGAAAAACCAACAGCAAATATCATCCTCAATGGGGAAAAGCTGACAGCCTTCCCTTTGAGATTAGGAACACGACAAGGATGCCCACTAACACCACTGTTGTTCAACACAGGACTAGAAGTCCTAGCAACAGCAATCAGACAACAAAGAGAAATAAAAAGGTATTTAAATTGGCAAAGAAGAATTCAAACTCTCTCTCTTCACAGATGACATGATACTTTGTATGGAAAACCCAAAAGACTCCAACCCCAAACTACTAGAACTCATACAGCAAGTCAGTAATATAGCAGGATACAAAATCAATGTACAGAAATCAGTTGCTTTCTTAAACACTAACAAAGAAACTATAGAAAGGGAAATTAGAGAATCAGTTCCATTTACTATAGCACCAAGAACAATAAGATACCTGGGAATAAACCTAACCAAGAGGTAAAGGATCTGTACTCGAGGAACTACAGAACACCAATGAAAGAAACTGAAGAACACAAAAAGATGGAAAAGCATTCCATGGTCACAAATTAGAAGAATAAACATTGTTAAAATGTCCATACTGCCCAGAGCAATCTGCACTTTCATTGCCATCCCAATCAAAATTCCACCAGCATTTTTCAAAGTGCTGGAACAAACAATCCTAAAAATTGTATGGAACCAGAAAAGACCCCTCATTGCTAAGGAAAAGTTGAAAAATAAAAACAAGGCTGGGGCATCATGTTGCTTGATTTCAAGAAAAGCTGTGATCAACAAGACAGCGTGATACTGGCACAAAAACAGACACATAGCCAGTGGAACAGAGTGATATGGACCCACAACTCTGTGGTCAAATAATCCTTGACAAAGCAGGAAAATATATCCACTTCAATAGATGGTGCTGGGAAATTTGGACAGCTATGTATAGAAGAATGAAATGTGACCATTCTCTTAGACCATATACAAAGATAAACTCGAAATGGATAAAAGACCTTAACATAAGGCAGAAATCTATCAAAATCCTAAAGGAGAACATAGGCAGCAACCTTTTTGACATTGGCCACAGCAACTTTTTTAAAGACATGTCTCTAAAGGCAAAGGAAACAAAAGCAAAAATGAACTTTTGGGACTTCATCAAGATAAAAAGCTTCTGTACAGGAAACAGTCAACCAAAGAGGCAACTCACAGAATGGGAGAAGATATTCACAAATGACACTACAGACAAAAGGTGATACACAAGATCTATAAAGAACCCCTCAAACTCAATACCCAAAAAACAGATAATCATGTCAAAGAAATGGGGAGAAGACATGAACAGACACTTCTCCAAAGAAGACATAAAAAATACAGACACATGAGAAAATGTTCATCATCATTAGCCATCAGGGAAATTCAAATCAAAATCACATTGAGGTACCACCTTATACCAGTTAGAATGGCCAAAATTAACAAGAGAGTAAACAACATGTGTTGGAGAGGATGCAGACAAAGGGGAACCCTCTTACACTGTTGGTGGGAAAGCAAGTTGGTGCAGCCACCTCGGAAAAGTATAGAGATTCCTTAAGAAGTTAAAAATAGTGCGACCCTATGATCCTGAAATTGCACTACTGGGTATTTACCCCAAAGATACAGATGTAGTGAAAAGAAGGGCCATCTGTTCCCCATTGTTCATAGCACCTATGGCCGCAGTCCCCAAACAGTAAAAAGAGCCAAGATGCCCTTCAACAGACAAATGGATAAAGAAGATATGATCAATATATACAATGGAGTATTATGCCTCCATCAGAAAGGATGAATATCCAACTTTTGTATCAATATGGATGGGACTGGAGGAGATTATGCTGAGTGAAATAAGTCAAACAGAGAGAGTCAATTATCATATGGTTTCACTTACTTGTGGAGCATAAGGAATAACATGGAGGATGTTAGGAGAAGGAAAGGAAAAGTGAATTGGGGGAAATCGGAGCGGGAGTTGGACCATGAGAGCCCATGGACTCTGAGAAACAAACAGAGTTCTGGAAGGGAGGGGGGTGAAGGGTGGGTAAGCCTGGTGGTGGATACTGTATGAAATACTGGGTGTGGTTCATAAATAATGAATCTTGGAACACTGAAAAAATAAAATTAGAAAAATAAATAAATAAGTAAGTAAATAGAAAATCAGATCTGCACTTTCAGAGGAGTGGAATTTTCATTATAGAATCAAGTTACTTGGTTCATAAATAGTATGTAGATGCTTCATGCTTCCAAAGGCCAAACTAGAAAACAGTGGCTTTAACTTCCCTTCTTCCCTCTAAGCCCTAACTTCCCAGAAAAGAGCTAATTTTTTTAAAGATTTATTTATTTATTTATTTATTTGAGAATGAGGGAAAAAGGAGAAAGAGACAGAGATAAGCACAAGTGGAGGATAAGGGCTGTGGGAGGAGAATCAGACTCCCCACTGATCAGGGAGCCCCAAGGCTTAATCCCAGTCTCCCAGGATCATGACCCCAGCAGAAGGTAGACACTTAACCAACTGAGTCACCCAGGTGCCCTGAGAAAAGCTAATTTTTATTATTCAAACTATAAGCACTTTATGGTGTTTTCCATTATGAAATTCACCTTGGTTTTTGTTTTTCTTTTGTTTTGTTTTGAAGCACAAAAGGTAATAATTAGCCTTTCAAATCAGGGCTCACGAAGTTTGAAAAGCTGGTGAGCTCCATTACGATATATGCCATCTCTTGCACATACCATATTATATCTAGAATCTGAATTTAGATAATCATCAAATGATCACCCATATTACAATCAGAATATCCATGCATAATGCATGAATATATATGTATGTATGAATATGCCTGAAAGTCTCAGGAAAATAAAACAAACCTAAATTACAATGGTCACTGATTCTAAAGTTCATTGGACTAATTGTGTTCATTCCAAACACTGCCCTAAGGATGCCATTTCCTAATGCACAAATACTCCACATGGGCATGCAAAGCAAATCCAATACTATAAAATGATTAAAAATACAAGACAGTATCCTGACTTACTAAATCTTTTCCCCAAAAAATGTCAATGGAGACTCAACAACAGAAAATAACATAGTGAGGTTAGAACTGTGAAGAATTCTTCTTCACATGTAATGAGAAGCTGGATCAGGAGTAGGCTCCTGTCGATGATATAATATTTCACAATTGTATGTGTCAGGGGAAGTTATGCTTCTGCTAGCATTTTCTCATCCAAAATAGAATTCTCCCAAGAACATGGTCCATTTGGGAAACTCTCTTCTAAAAATTCTGAAAAGGAAGGTTAGATTTGAAGCAGACAGGCAAGTAATAAGACTTCTGCCTCCATGGGTCTCCCCATTCCGAAGAGGAATTCGTGCGTCTTTAAAAAGGAAACAAATGACATTTCAAAAGACCATGAAAAATTCCCAAAACCAGGAGGAGTTGGTTCTCTTCTCTTGTCACAAAAGGGAGAAGATGGGCAGAAGGTGTCTACCACTGTCCCCACAAATGCTGGGCTAGTCATTTGCATGTCTGCACCCCCATGGCATTGCTTCCCCTACCCTAGCTCTGCTGTGTTCTCACAGGATGACCCTACAAGCTCTCTTTCACAGGCTCCCCTGCCTCCTGGCTTCCTGAGGTTCGCATATGGGATGTGGAGGAGACTGGAGGCCCCAGACTGGAAACCCCAAAATGTTTCACTGCCTCCAGTGGTGTCTCTAGCAATGGCTGCTGCTTCCCTGTGGTTTTAGTTTCTAACACATACACTCGCGTGCCTGGGCGTTCATCCTTGCTCACTCTCTCTCTCGCTCTCTCTCACTCTCTCTCATCATTTCCAAGTTATAAAAGCCAATCCAGATCTAAATGTAAATTCTTTGGGATGATTCCACTGTCGTAAATAAGTTAAAGTCTTACCTAAAACTCTGATTTTCAGTTTCCTCAATGTATCTGAAATTAATTATACTCATTTAATTTACTAAAGCTTCCAATAGTCTAATTAGAGATGCTTGCAGGAAGCGAAAACAAAAACTAGAACAAAGTGCCACCATGTAAATGCCAAGCGCTGCTTTGCTGACCTCCAACTTCCCCTTCTCAGATATATATTTTATTGAATGGTTTCCTTAGTGCTGATAGAAAAATTTTCCATGCATCTGAAGGGAAACTCCCTGTCACCAAAGAGTTGTAAAACCTCTGTAATGTGCCCAACAAAGGCATCCTAACAATGCCATTTATGATCTGTTTGACATGGGTTATTTTTACTGCTATCAGACTCAGTTTCCGTGTCTATAAAATGGCTTAATAAGAGGACCTACCTCATGGAGTTGTTGTTAAGATTAAATCAGATTATTTCATATAAAGTGTATGGCATTATCCAGCCCATGGTAAGAGTTCTTTAAGTGTTAGCTATTATTTTATTGCCTGCTACAACTTCATGCCAGTCACAGGGAAGTAATACAATGAGAAAAAGTCACTGGCCTATACATTATCTGATTAAAATAACAATAATAATAAACCATCAGCCTAAAATACCTGCATAACATGCACAAACCCTATTTTTACCCTCAGATTTCAACTAAAAGCCACAATTGAATTATTGTATGCCAGTGTTCCCTCACTGAGCTTCCAGACCAAGAAGAACTAAAATTAGTTAAAAGGGAGAAAGGAGAAATAATTCAGTGAATAAAGCATTAAGATATGAACCATGAGGTTCTGAGAAACACCAGATCCCCAGAAAACGATGTCCACCGGCCCTATTGAGCCCTGAGGGGGGCGCAAGTGAGAGCTTCTCCAATACCAATCCAGCTAAGGAATAGCATCACTAAAATTTCCTATGGTCTGGCTGTGTGTCCCACCAAAACTCATGTTTTTTTTTTTTTTTTTTTTTTTTTTTTTTTTTTTTTTTTTTTTTTTTTAATTTTTTTTTTTAAAATTTTTTTTTTTTAAGATTTTATTTTATTTATTTGAGAGAGAGAGACAGTGAGAGAGAGCATGAGCGAGGAGAAGGTCAGAGGGAGAAGCAGACTCCCCATGGAGCTGGGAGCCCGATGTGGGACTCGATCCCGGGACTCCAGGATCACGCCCTGAGCCGGAGGCAGTCGTTTAACCAACTGCGCCACCCAGGCGTCCCCCAAAACTCATGTTTGAAGCCATAAGTCCCAATGTGATGGGATGTGAAGGTGGGGAATTGGGGAAGTAATTAGGTTAGATTGGGTCATGAGAGTAGGGCCCTCTTAGTGGGATTCGTGCTTTTATAAAAAGGAGACACAACATCCTTTTTTTAAAGATTTTATTTCTTTATGAGAGAGAGAGACAGAGAGAGCATGAGAAGGGAGAAGGTCAGAGGGAGAAGCAGACTCTCCGTGGAGCTGGGAGCCCGATGTGGAACTCAACGCCGGAACTCCAGGATCATGACCGGAGCCAAAGGCAGTCGCTCAACCAACTGAGCCACCCAGGCACCCAGAGACACATCTTTCTCTTTCTCTACCATGTGAGCACACAGCCATGCAGCAGCCCTTTGCAGACCAAGAAGAGAGCTCTCCCCAGAACCCAGCCATGCTGGCAGCCTACAGTTGAACCTCCAACCTGAGAGACTGTGAGAACTAAAAATCTGTTGTTTAAGCCACCCAGTCTACAGTACCTGTTACGGAAGCCCAAGCAAAGACAAAATTCAAATAGAAATTTAGGTCTTATCTAAGAACCTAGAGTTTTTCATTAAAAATGTATTGATCCTTTTCTTCTATGAAATACCATTTTCTGTTCTCTTTCAGTATCATTTTGTTATATGTCCAGCATATAGCTGCCCAGAGCCTGGTTAAATAAAGCTGATGGACAGAGTTTTAAGAAAAAATGTCATTCTTGAACCATGAAAACAAATAATTCTACTTTCTATCTTGGAATATATCAGTAGTCAGTATATCTCAGCAGGAAATTTATATTTACCCATCTTTAAAAGTTAATTTTTAATTCTTTATACTATTAGAAACATTTTCCAAGAAAAAGAAAAATAAGAGAGAGAGAGAAAATATATAAATATACATACAATTGAAAAGATTATTACATGGTATAATAGTATATCATAACTCAGAATAATATATATAGTTAATTAAATAGAAATTATCATTAGAGGGGCACCTGAGTGGCTCAGTCAGCTAAATGTCTGACTGTTGGTTTCAGCTCAGGTCATGATCTCATGGGTCTTGGAGTCAGGCTCTGTGCTGGGGGCGCGTGGTGGTGGGGGGAGTCCCCGCTCAGTGAGGAGTCTGCTTGAAGAGTCTCTCCTGCTGTCCCTCCCCCCACTCACATGTGCGCTCTCTCTCTCTCTCAAACCAATCTTCAAAGAAAAAAAGAAATTGTCATTACAAATGAAGTAAATACAAATATTCTTCTTTAAATCTATATATAGTAAGAAGGGCTAAAACTTGCTTTTTTTTCCCTTTGTGCTCTTAAGATTATAACCATATGGTTACATCGGATGGATCCTTCAGTAACTGTAATTATCATTTAGAGAAACATAGACCAAGAACCTAGATGTTTTCAGTGGAGTGTCCAAGGGATAGGGGAGGGGAAAGTTTCCCAAAGGAAGACTTAACCATACTTGTTCAATTTCCAGTTTCCCAGAAAGTTTTCCCTAAGGTCAGGAACTGATACTCAAAATCCTACACTTGATGCTAATATCAAGTGTATAAGAGGTAGGTCACACTTTTAAAATTCAGAGAAAGGAAAGGGACAGAAACCATCTGGCAGGAACACTTCTATCCCACTCTGTCTTTACCCCCACCCCACCCTCCAAAAATGAGATGCTTCCATTACTTTCTCTTTAGCATAACAACCATATTTTATCATCTGTAATGTTTATCCCCTTGACATACAATAACTTTTGCTTCTTCCCTCCCCCACCCCCAAAAAGTTACAAATGATATACCTAATAACATTTTTCCTTAGATTTTTGGCTTCATAAATACGGATTCCTTCAACATCTTTTCCTACTTCAAAATATGGAAAATTGAACATCTCAACTCATTATTCTTTGCTTAACATTTCACAATGAAGCAAAGGACTGAATATAATCATACTTTATGTTTGCATGTTGTACAGCTTACAAAAGCTCTCATGCATACCAAATCTTGCTCCTTATCACAAACCTGTAAGGTAAGAGGAAAAAGATTTTATCGTTATTCATGTTCTCAGACAGAAAACTAAGTGTCTGGAAAATAGTTGTTAATATTGACTCTACGTTCTTGGATGAATGGAGGTATACACAAGAGAGAAATGGTTGTTTAAATTTCTGGTACAAGGTTTTACAACTATTAAGTGATAGAATTTAAATTCCTTCCAGGATTTCTCACTCTGGATTTTGTATCTACAAATGACAACTGTTCAAGTCTGAAATGTGACTTAGGGAGATTTAGCAACTCTAATATATGTACAACCAAAAGGCATTAAATATTTCGATGAAGGAAAATAATAATCTAAGAGGCACAGCATGCCAACTACTCACAATTTAAAACAAATAAATGTAATATAAATCTGGTATCTGGTAGAGACCATAAGAAAGAAAGATAATAAAAGAAGGTGATACAAGGAAATAATTCCATATCATTCTTTGTAATTAGTGTAAGATTATACTACTAATGTATGTCCACTTAGTGTTTAAAGTCACTAATTGGGAAAACGACATGTGAAATGATAAAAAGTCTAATAATTCAAAGATGTCCAAGGGAAAAGTAAGAATGCTTCCCTTACCAAATTCTCAATCCCCTTCCCCAGTGTCTTCTGCATCTTTTAAAACATTTTGTATACATTTACAATTATGTACACATGCACATGCACACACACATACACACACTGAGCTTTGAATATACAGCTACTTCTTTTTCACTTTTTTCACTACTACTTTCTTTTTCTTTTTTGACTTTTTTTCTAAATTAACATATGTATATCTATAAAAATTACACAGGTTTATTCTCTTCATAAGGTCTTACAATTCTACTTAAGACACACAAGGTTATTTACTTCTTCACTAGAAAACACATATAAAAATAAAAACCATCAAGATTAGCTATGCATAGAATAACAAATATTCAAAGATATAGAATGTATTATAAAATATGTTCTTCAGCTTCCCATTATCCAAGAGAAATCAAAACACTTGCCCGGCAGAGTAAAACTTGGAAAATGAATTAATATCAGAGTAACCCATCCAGGTGGACTAGAAAACTAGCAAAGTCACTACATAAAATTTGTGAGCAGATCTAATCAGATTGGTCACCAGATGAGTAAATCCCAAAGTGTTAGATGGAGGGTACACACAGAATTCCTGGAGAATTCATTAAAACACCATACTGAAACTTATCACTGTATAAGCACAGTGTAAGCACTTATAACTATAAGCAAGAAGAAACTTTTCCTTCATTGCTTTGTAACTTCTCTGATAGAGAAATGAAGATGGAGTTTGACTTCTTCTTCCAATAATGATAGACCAGGTAATTCCACCCAGTCTTCTCACTGGAAAACTAGAAAAATTGAAGAAAAGATACTTAAAGAAATATCCAACTGATGGTGTCAAAGAGCTCACAACATAATAAAGATTTGTTGGGAAAGGAGTCCAACTTAATACACCCTAAGTTTGGAGCAACTTATTCACCTGGAAACCATACCAGTTCCAGGGTTGGGGAAGCTGGAAGCCTGAGAGACTGAGCACGATTTCCAACAGCTTCTTAGTGCTTAGATCGCTGGAGACCGCTTTCCAGGGTATAAAGGGTTAAGGAGAGCCCTGCCAAACTCCCACACTTTGTGCTGGGATTCCTAAGGGCTATCTCTTAGGAGCCAGTGAACTACGTGTAGGCCCTCTAAGAGGCTGAAATTCAGCTTTGAATCATCTCAGTTCCTGAGACTGAAAACAGGCAGTCCTGGGCTACTAGTCTCCCTAGGTGTCCTAGAGTTCTAGCACCCCCAGGCAACTGGCAGAAGCAAACAGAAACCATAACTGTTAGAAGAAATCATCATCAGTAGCCATCAGAGAGATTCAAATCAAAACCACATTGTGATACCACCTTACACCAGTAAGAATGGCCAAAATTAACACGACAATAACAACAACGTGTGTTGGAGAGGATGTGGAGAAAGGGGAACCTTCTTAACACTGTTGGTGGGAATGCAAATTGGTGCAGCCACTTTGGAAAACAGTGTGGAGATTCCTTAAGAGATTAAAAATAGAGCCACACTATGACCCTGCAATTGCACTACTGGGTATTTACCCCAAAGATACAGATGCAGTGAAAAGAAGGGCCATCTGTACCCCAATGTTCATAGCAGCAATGGCCACAGTCACCAAACTGTGGAAAGAACCAAGATGCCCTTCAACGGACAAACGGATAAGGAAGATGGGGTCCATATATACAATGGAGTATTATGCCTACATCAGAAAGGATGAATACCCAATTTTTGTATCAACATGGACAGGACTGGAGGAAATTATGCTGAGTGAAATAAGTTAAGCAGAGAGAGTCAATTATCATATGGTTTCACTTACTTGTGGAGTATAAGGAATAACATGGAGGACATTGGGAGGTGAAGAGGAAAAGTGAGTTGGGGGAAATTGGAGGGGGAGATGAACCATGAGAGACTGTGTCCTCTGAGAAACAAACTGAGGGTTTTGGAGGGGAGGGGGTAGAGGGTTGGGAGAGCCTGATGATCGGTATTAAGGAGGGCATGTATTGCATGGAGCTCTGGGTGTAGTGCATAAACAATGAATTTCGGAACACTGAAAAAATAAAATAAAATGTAAAAAATATAAAAATGAATTCTGGAACACTGAAAAGAAATAAAATGAAATGAAAAAAATAAATAAAAGAGATCATCGTCTGTATCAGTTACCTATTGCTGTGTGAAATGTTATTCCAAATTTAGTGGCTTAAAATCATAAATAGGTGTCATCTCATAGTTTCTGTGGGCCATCAGAGATCAAGGAGCATCTTAGCTTAGTGCTTCTGGCTCAGGATTTCAAATAGGCTTTATCCAAAAGGTCACATGGTGCTGCAGTCATCTAAACTTTGACTGGGGGTGAAGGAGCCACTTCCAAGTTCACTGCCATGACTGTTAACAGAAGGCTTCAATTCCTCACTAGGGGACCTCTGTATAGAGCAGCTCAGTATGGCTTCTATTGGATGCAAGAGCAAGAGATGAGACCCTCTCTCGAATGTGGGAGCTACAGTCTTTTTTTTGTTCTTCTTTCATTCTTTGTACTTGAGGTATAATTGACATATAATATCCTATTAGTTTCAGGTACATCATAATGTTTCAATATTTCTGTACATTACAAAATGATCCCCATGATAAGTCTAGTTACAATCAGTCACTATACAGAATTATTACAATATTATTGACTATAATCCCTATGCTGTATATATATCCCCTTGACTTATTTTGTAACTGGAAGTCTGTACCTCTTAATCTCTTCCACCTGTTTTGTTTACCTTCTAAATTCCTACCCACTCTGGGAACAGTCTGTTTCCTGTAAGTATGAACCTGTTTCCATTTTGTTTTGTTTGTTCATTTGTTTTTCAGACTCTACAGCGAAGAAAAATCATATTATATTTGTTTTTCTCTGTCTGATTTTATCTCCTTTAGCGTAATATCCTCAAGGTCCATCCATGTTGTCACAAATGGAAAAAATTTCATCCTTCTTTACGGAGATTTTATATATATATATATATATATATATATATATATATATATATACACACACACACACACACACACATACATCTCACAATTCTTTACCTATTTACCCATTCATCTATTAACCAATCCAACTTAGGTTTCTTCCATATCTTGGCTACTGTAAATAATGCCTTAATGAACATGGGAGTGCATACATCTCTTCTGATTGGCGTTTTCATTTTCTTCAGATAAGTACCCAGCAGCAGAATTGTTGGATCATAAGTAATTCTACTTTTAACTTTTTGAGAAACCTCCATAGTGTTTTCCATAGTGGCTGTACCAATTTACATACCCACCAAAAATTCACAAGGGTTCTCTCTGTCTACATCCTCACCATATACTTGTTATTTTTTGTCTTTTTCATAATAGTCAATCTGACAGGTGTGAGGCAGTATTTCATTAGGTTTTGGTTTGCACTTCCCTCATGACCAATGATACTGCACCTCTTTCCATGTGCCTGTTGTCCACCTGCATGTCTTTTTTGAAAAATGTCTGTTCAAGTCCTCTGCCCATTTTTAAATCAGGTTGTCTGGGTTTTTTTTTTTTTTTAATTAAGTTGTGTAAGTTCTTTATATAGTTAGGATGTTTACACACTATCAAATGTATGATTAACAAATATTTTCAGTAGCTTGTCTTTTCATTTTGTTGATGGTTTCCCTCACTGTGTAAGTTTTTTAGTTTGATATAGTCCCACTTACATACTTTCACTTTTGTTGCCCTTGCCTAAGGACATCGATCCAAAAAAGAAAAATATTGCTAAGACAAATGTCAAAGAGCTTACTATCTATGTTTTCTTCCAGGAATATTTTTCTAGGTTTCAAGTCTTACATTCAAGTCCTTAATCCATATGAATTTATTTTTTCATATGGTGCAAAGTAGTGCTCTATTATCAGGCTTTTGTGTGTAGCTATCCAGTTTTCCCAAAACTAATTATTGAAGAGACTATCCATTCCCCACTGTATATTCTAGCCTCCTTTGTCATAGATTAGTTGGTTGTATATGTGTGGGTTGATTTCTGGGCTCTCTGTTGTATTCCATTGATCTATGTATCCTTTTTTTTTTACTTATTTGACAGAGAGAGAGAGATCACACGTAGGCAGAGAGGCAGGCAGAGAGAGGGGGTAAGCAGGCTCCCTGCTGAGCAGAGAGCCGAATGCGGGGCTCAATCCCAGGACCCTGAGATCATGACCTGAGCCAAAGGCAGAGGCTTAACCCACTGAGCCACCCAGGCGCCCCCTATGTGTCCATTTTCATGCCAGCACCATATTGCTTTGATTATTATAACTCTAGTCTAGTTTGAAGTCAGAAAGAAAAAAAATGAACTTATAACCTAATCTCAAAAGTGACATACCATTACTTCTGCCATTTTCTATTAGTCAGAATTGACTTACTAAACTTAGCCCACACTCAACAAAGGACACTACACAAAAATAAGGTCACAGGGAAGGACCATCTTTCAGCCTGGCTGCCTCATGACCCTAAGACTCAAATTATTTTTACAAACAGTTCATCAAATGCAATATCACATGCAATTATAGATATGAAGAAATACAAGATAGAAATCAAAAAGAAAATGTGGTGGAAAGAATGTACAAAAACAGATCCACAAAGTCCCAGATACCAGAGTCGAGTTGTCAAAGGCATTAAAAGCTATATCTGCTTTTCTCATGGAGAACAAAAACAAAGAAAGATGATGAATTTTCACATATTACTCTACACCAAAAAAATAAAGCCCTACATTTTGACTTCTAGGCAGGATGTACTTCCCTGATGCAACCAGGACTGGACTTACCAGTTTTCCATGAGCAACTAAAAAGCTGGACAAAAGACAGGAAAGGACTCTACTCAAGTTGTGATCCCTAAGCAGAGAGAAGCAATGTGATTGTTACAATCACAGTGTAGAGGTTGAGAGAAGACAAAAAACACAAGACTTTCAGACAGAAATGAAAGACTCTTTTACTCACAGCAAAAGCAGTTGTCATAATGTCAACATATCCATGTCAGTTTCCCATGCCCAGTACTTAAGGGAGGAGTAGAAGGACAGAAGATGCCTGCACAGGCAGTGGGCTGCTTCACAGGAGAGGAACACTGAGCTTGAAGACCCATTGTTTTAGAGCAAGCAGTAAGCAAGCCTGCTCTTTTGTTCTGAATGGAGACATCACCTCATCCTTCAAGGCTAATAACCTAAGTAAAGAGTCCGGGCCCTGCATTTTTGGCTTACCCAGCAAGTCATGTAGGACCTGTGGGAAAGTGACCTCGTCTATATCTAAGTACCTTTCATCGAAATGAAGCATGGAGCTGGGTCAGAATTATAGCTCTAAAAATTGAACTATTCTTTGCCAACTTAAGAAGCCGGATGGTTGGGACACCTGGGTGGCTCAGTTGGTTGGGCAGCTGCCTTCGGCTCAGGTCATGATCCCAGCGTCCTGGGATCGAGTCCCACATCAGGCTCCTTGCTCGGCAGGGAGCCTGCTTCTCCCTCTGCCTCTGCCTGCCATTCTGTCTGCCTGTGCTCGCTCTCTCCCCCTCTCTCTCTCTGATAAATAAATAAAATCTTTAAAAAAAAAAAAAAAAAGAAGCCGGATGGTTTATACTCAGTTATGTTTCTTAATCAAGTAAGAGAACTACTGCTAGAGCTTAAGCAATTGACCCAACACTTCACTTCTTTAGCTCAAGAAATATAGCTAGCATATACGGTGTTTTTATACAAAAGGCAATTTAGGACCTAGCTACTCCCTAATTCCTTTTTTGCTACAGCTTCCTTTGCTAGCATATAAGTAATACATAATCAACAAAATCCTTGACCTTGTTGAGAGCTTAATTACCTCTCTTTCCCATATTAACAGGTATTAAACAGTATTAAACATTGTGCACAGATACTTTATCAGTGTCTGATTCAGTGTGCAAGACAAAAAGGAAAGTTTTCCAAGCATTTACTGTAACATACTGCTGATTTTTAAAAACTTAAGGAAAATCCACAAAAGAAAGTTCAAATTACATCAGAGATCATTCTGACTGAACTGCTTGACATCTTTTTTAGAAGAGAAGACTGATATTTGTTCATTAACATAAAAATACAGAATTAAAAAGAGTACAGAATAAAAAGTAACTTATAAGTTTAATATACCATGAAAGTGCTGGTCTGAGTGTTTGATACTCTGGATAGAGTTCATACTCTAATCTTCTATCTCTAATCTGAGTCTTACACAAGAAAGGAAGTAATGCAAAGCATAAAATGAAACTATGTCACAGTACTTACTAACAAAATAAGACATATTTCAATATTTTATTTTGTTAAAATCATATTTTAAATTTAAAATATTACATAGTCTGTAGCCATCACAGTCATTTGACCATGGAAGCTCATCTCTTAAAATTGCTAAAATAATAAAAAAATTCAAGAGACTTACTAGCCAACTTTTCAGAAATATGGCATTTGCAGAAATGTTGAAAATTTAAGAAACACTTGTAAGTTACCATAAGTTAAGTGATATCATTATTTCCAAGAATAATACTTAAAATATGTACAGGTTTCTGGAAAAAGGTTTCATGAAAATAGATAATCATAGGTTGGATTATAATTCAAATGTATGATGAAAATGATATTTAAAGGTAATTTTGAAGAAATCATTTATAAAGGAAATAATCTTTGGGTAAAATATGTGACTTTTTGTAAATTGAACTTGTTTAAAGCAAGGTTATCTCTTTATACATGCTTTTTGAATGCTTACAGAGTGCTAGTCAATATCATAATCCCCCAAGTCTGATGAATCATTCTGTCATATGTTCATGCCAAGATTACTGAGTAAGCATGGAAAAACTTTGAAGATGCGTGCACCCATAGTCATTGTGGTGTGTAATATCTGGCAGGTACACATTTAAATTAGTTTGACTCGGTAGAGTTTGTTTTAATGGCTGACCATCATCATCCTAAAAGCAAACTTCATCTGCCTGCTATCCTATTTGGTGTCCATGGTCTTCCATGATTAGTTGTTTCATATACAAAGGATTATTAAATGTGAACAGTACTCCAGCCGGACATTCTTACCCAATGACAAGAGATTTTTATTGCACATACATGTTTCATGAGCAGTAATATCACGTTTTAAATGTTTTAGAATGTTTCTTCCAGCCCATCTAGATACAAATCATAAAACAACCAAGATTATAATATGCAGCAAGATTGCCGAATGCATAAGTTATAATCACATGTTATACACATAGAAAAGTTTAAGCATTTTATTTTCAAAGTATTCCAGAACTTTCTTAGCATGCCTATGTCACTTAAGCTCCCTCATGCAGAATTTTCTCCCTCAGAATCATTATTTTGCCTGGCCAATTCTCATGTTAAGCTTCCAATTTATTCAGTGGACATTTTTCCATATGAATGTTTTCATTAAAATTCTCATCTGCCATGTAGTATAGGATTACGTTTGCTCTAAAGTCATGTACTGATGGAATATCATTTTATTTCTTGTTATAATGGCATCCATTTAAATAAAACAAGATTAGTCTGTTCCATAACAATATTTCTTCATTGCTATTGATACAATGGCATCTCTTAAAGGAAAAACCCTATATTCATTAACTCATTCATTGACTTATTTTTTTTATTTAATTTTTTTTAAAGATTTTATTTATTTATTTGACAGACAGAGATCACAAGCAGGCAGAGAGGGAGGCAGAAAGAGAGAGGAAGAAGTAGGCTCCCCACCGAGCAGAGAGCCTGATATGGGGCTCGATACCAGAACCCTGGGATCATGACCCGAGCCGAAGGCAGAGGCTTTAGCCCACTGAGCCACCTAGGCACCCCCATTCATTGACTTATTCACCGATTACTTTCTGAATACCAGGTATTACCTGGCTTTAGTAAGCTTAGTAGCAATACTACTATACTTTAAATCATTCATGAATATACCAAATATTTATTGCAGATAATAATCTGCCAGGCATTGGTCTCTTAAAATGAATACAATATTAACCATGTTATTAAGGAGCCACTCGGAGACTAGTGGGGAAAGGTGTGGAAATGCAAAATAACAGAGGACATTAAGTGCAAAACCTAAAGCATGCTGAATTTATCTATTTATTCAATTTTTCCTTCAAGCAATAATTGAAAGTGGCCTAAAAATACCCTACAAAAATATATACAACATAGAAGCATAGAAATACATAAACTAGGAAGTTGAGACTAAGAAAAAATGTGGATAAATGATAAGGAAACAGTAAAGCCACCCATCAGAGCACCATTACTTACCATACACTGCTAATGCATGTGCAAAAAAGGCACAACTCATTCCAAAGAAAATTCGGCAATATTTAGCAAAACAGAAACAGCTACCAAAACTATATACTATGAAAAAGGCACTGCAATCTAATAGTCCCACTTCTGAGAACTTATCTTACCTTATGATTATATCTCATAAATACAGAGTGCCATATGACCAGGTTATTCGTGGCAGCACTGTTCGTAATACCAAAAGACAAGGAATAACTCAAGTCCAGGAATGAAGTCTGGTTAAATAGCTCTTCTACTCAATGAAAAACCTTCCTACTCTCAAATAGAGAGAAAAAGCAATGTGTGTTGAAGTGAAAAATCTCTAGACTCAACTTTGGGTAAAGACAACAAGATGTAGAAGAACACACACACACACACACACACACACACTACCCTCGGTGAAGAAAGAAAGGAAGGGAAGTAAGAATATATATTTATACTGACTTGTATTGGCATAAAGGAACTCTAGAAAGACACATAAGAAACTAAGAGGCTGTCTATGGGGGGGGTGAGTTGGGCAGCGACAGGAGTGGGAGAAAACCTTATCAATATATAAATTTCTATATTGTTTTTACTAAATATCATAAATATCTATTCAAATAAAATTTTAAAAGAAAAAACATATACTATGTAATAAGCTATAACTGCTGGAAGAAAATTGCAAATTGGCTCTGAATTTCCTACAAGTCAAACCAAAAGGAGAAATGGTTTCAAGAATCAGAGATAGGTTGAAAAAAGTTAAACCGTTTCCCCAATTTAAGATTTGACAGGAGTTTCTTCACCATGTGCTCATTGACTGGCCATTGTGTGATTTAGTGAATGACAATTTTAGCAACATCTTTTTTTTTAATTTTTTTATTTTTTATAAACATATATTTTTATCCCCAGGGGTACAGGTCTGTGAATCGCCGGGTTTACACACTTCACAGCACTCACCAAAGCACATACCCTCCCCAATGTCCATAACCCCCTTCTCCCAACCCCCCTCCCCCAGCAACCCTCAGTTTGTTTTGTGAGATTAAGAGTCACTTATGGTTTGTCTCCCTCCCAATTAGCAACATCTTTTAAATACACACTCATGATGTTTCAAATCCTGCCCCTGCTTAAAACTCTCCAATGCCCTTTCACTGAATCAGAACAAATTCAAACTCTTCCCATGGTCTGTGACATCCTACATAACCCAACCCCTTTCTATCTTTCCTCCCAAGTTCCCCTCAATTATGAAGTACAATCACACTGGTCTTCCTTCTGAACCCTGACCATAACAGGGCTCCTACCTGTCTCAGTGCCTTTGCACTTCCTGCTTCTTTCTGCCTTCAGTGCTGAGTACCTTCTGCTCATCATTCAGGCCTCTTCTGGAATCTTACCCTCCAGGAGAAAACCTCCCTCTCTGTTCTCACTAAAGAAGCACCACTTTGCACCCAACCACTCTGCAACCCATGAATGAATGAATTTTATATTCTCAGTGGCATTTAATAATTTTATTTTATTATTTTCATTTTCAGAAACACCCCTGAAAGTTGTTCACTTTGTACCTTGTATTTCCAGTGCCTAGACAAGGTCTTAGAACATGGCAGATGGCCAATTAATATTAGCTGAGTGAATGAGTAAATGGCAAAAAATGAGCGAGTTCAAGAAAAAATGAAAAGAGGAAGTGAAAGGAAGAATGGAAGCAGGAAAGAAGAAGGAGGAGGAAGGAATTTTTTTAAAACTCAAAACCAACCAAACTTCTTTGGTTAATATTAAGTAAGATCCATCAGCTCACTCTGATATTTCCTCACAGAACATTTTTATACATCAATAGCTTATGCACAATTTTCAACTATTGTTAGGATGGGCCCAAAGTTTTTTGTTAGTGGCAATGATGGGTTTTTTTGTTTGTTTCTCTAAATCACTCTTTTATTCTTCATTTCTAGTTTTATAACTTTTTAATTGAAGTACAGTTGATTTACAATATTATACAACTGACCGTTGAGCAACACAGTCTTGAACATCACAAGTTCACTTACAGACAACACCTTTTATGATTAATATGGCACTATAAGTACATTTTCTCTTCCTTCTGACTTCCTTAATAACATTTTTCTTTTCTCTAGCTTACATTAGTATAAGAATGCAGGATATAACACACATAACATATAAAGTACGTGCTGATTGACTGTTTATGTTATCAGTAAGACCCATTCAACAGTAGGCTATTAGTAGTTAAGTTTTCATGGAGTCAAAAGTTTACACAGATTTCCATAGGCACCATGGCTGGTGGCCCTAACCTCCATGCTGTTCAAGAATCAGCTGTATTACTTTCAGATGTAGAGCACTCAGGGCCAAAAATTTTGCTGCATTGTATATGTAGTCACTCATCTCACAAGTTATGTATCTTAAGAAAAGCCATATTGGGGGTGCCTGGGTGGCTCAGTGGGTTAAGCCTCTGCCTTCAGCTCAGGTCATGATCTCAGGGTCCTGGGATCGAGTCCTGCATCGGGCTCTCTGCTCAGCAGGAAGCCTGCTTCCTCCTGTCTCTCTCTCTGCCTGCCTCTCTACCCACTTGTGATCTCTGTCTGTCAAATAAATAAATAAAATCTTTAAAAAAAAAAAGAAAATCCATACTGGGAACATCCTAAAAGTGTCATTACCACCTGAATTTAAATTTGATTTTTAATGAATTTATGTTTTTCAAAGCATTCTTCACTCCCCCCGCCCCCGCCATTAATAAAGACTAAGGATGCTAAAGTATTTTTATTATCAAACTTTTCCATTGTAACTTCCATTGTAAACTTGGTAACAGTTGGTTAAAGTTAACTAAAGTTCATTCTAATATAGATGGAATTTCATCCACACCTAGCTTTGGGCAAACATACCTAGAAGTCAAGAGAAGTGACCTGGGAAAGGATTTTCAGGACTACTGGGTTCTGCAGCTGCAGCACACAAGAATCTACCATCAAAACCTTCATCCAGGGGCACCTGGGTGGCTCAGTGGGTTAGGCCGCTGCCTTCGGCTCGGGTCACGATCTCGGGGTCCTGGGATCGAGTCCCGCATCGGGCTCTCTGCTCGGCAGGGAGCCTGCTTCCCTCACTCTCTCTCTCTCTCTGCCTGCCTCTCCATCTACTTGTGATCTCTCTCTCTGTCAAATAAACAAATAAAAAAAATCTTCCAAAAAAAAAAAAAAAAAACCTTCATCCAGCCATTCACAGTGGTTGACCAGAGGCCTACAAATGGTTTTACATACTGGTCAAGAACCTAACATTTATTCATTCATTCATTCATTCATTCATTCTTTATACGTTGTCTGGATTGTACAACCATTGTCAAGTGGTTTCAGGACACACTGACTTACTTAAGGTTACACATTAAAAATGTCGCAACTCCACTGTCTCTGACAGCATGGTTTTGTATCAGATAGATTCCACAATCTATGCAATGTGTTAAATTACTCATACAAAGATTACTCCCTATTATTTGCATCTGTTAAGGTTCATGTGCTTTATTTATTCCAGCACAGGTCTGAAATAAATTATGGCTAAAAAAACAAAAAATGTGTTCCTGATAATGCTCTTTTCAAATCACAGCATGAGAATAACTGGTGTGAACGCCTGCTCACTTTTGATCAAACTACGCTTTCCTTTGTTTTCAAGGTCAGCTGTAAAAGGAGCTGTTTCTAATTGAGTTAGAAATGATTTATCTTAGTACCTTGCTGTCTGTCCTCAATCACAGATGATTTTCACTTTTCAGTTAATAACTCCTGAGAGGCACTGACCCTTCTGAGATGTATGTGCACAAACCTGAGAGAACAATGGTCTCAGGGAGCAAACATCTCCTTCATCCCCAGAACTGAAGCCTCGTCTCGGTCACATGCACGGGGTCAGTTCTGTGTCTTTTCCATTCTCTAAACGTTAGAGAATGCTTTTGAGTCTGAGACCGAACTTTTCCCTGGAAGAGTAATTCTTATTGTTGCAAATCAATGCTAAATCTTCACAAAAGGTTTAGAGGGAAAAAAATACTAGTAGAAACAGAGAATAGATTAGGTCCCAGTCCAGGTCTTGAAGCCGATGCTCATTTCTGTAGGTGATGTGAACCATGCTGGAGTTTTCAGACTGAAAACTTTCTACCATTGTAATACCATTAAGAATACCACTGAAAATACTGTACATCTTACATTCTGTGAGTCACTAGCAAAAATAACTTGCTATTTCAAGTACAGCTCTGGGCAAAGAAGGTGGTTTGGATTGCACAAAGTTATTAATTAACGTGACAGCAAACCTTCAGGACATGAAACCACAAAGCAGCTCTCTGGCCGATTGTCACACATATGTAAATAATCCACAGTTTTAAAAGGCCCTTTCTTCTTCTATGCTTTATCCCCTTGACAGTAACACTCTGTACTGAGATCTCTTCCAAGTCTAACATTTGTGATTACAGGACAGTATGAAAGTAATCTTGATTCCAATTACTTTCTTCTAAATCTCACAATAATAAAATGATCCCAGAAACAATTTCCGTTATGTTCTTAAAGACAAATCAAACCACAGTCAGCATGTCAATCCACTGTGGTCTCGACCAAGCAGGTCACACCAAAGTTAAAATGGAGTAACTGGTGAGCATATGCACATATTCTAGTGTTACAGGTACATTTTTAAGCATTGCCTTTTTTATCAACTTATTAGAAAGTCCTCATTTCCCCCCTAAAGTTTTGGCATATGCATCACTTAGAAGAAATTTTTTATTGACTGACTGCAAAGGAAAGTTTTATTCTTATTCAAATGTCTAAAATGTAATGCATTTTAATGTAATTTTTAAAAATATTTTATTTATTTATTTGAGAGAGAGAGAGCAAGAGAAAGCACAAGCAGAGGGAGCAGCAGGCAGAGGGAGAAGCAGGCTCCCCACGGAGCAAGGAGCCCAACTTGGGGCTCCATCCCAGGATCCCAGCCGGGATTCTGACCTGAGCCAAAGGCAGCTGCTCAACCAACTAAGCCATCCAGGCTATAATGTAATTTTTTAAATGGGTAGCTAACATGGATGGAAATATGAAGACACAGCCACTTTGAATCTCAAAAATGATATTAAATACACATTTCAGAGGTGATCCAATTCTGTTTGAAACACACATACACAGAATGGGACACTCTCACTACGATTAAAAGCTGCTTCATTATACTAATAATATTTGAGTTAGAAGACAAATATGAAAATCTTTCAATATTTTAAATATCAGCTAATTTATTTTAGTAATTAAGTAAAATTAATCCACATAAAGTAATGAGAAGTAGCATGGCACCTGACTGGAAAAGGTGTTTTCTAGTCCCGGTTCAACTCCCGCTCTGTTGGATTCTCCTGGATAATCTGTGGCACCTCCCCGAACCTACAAGGGGCACCTGGGTGGCTCAGTCAGTTGAGTGTCTGCCTTTGTCTCAGGTCAGGACCCTGGGATCAAGCCCCACCTGGGGCTCCCTGATTAGTGGGAAGTCTGCTTCTCCCTCTCCCTCTGTCCCTGACCAACCCTCCCTCATGCTGTCTCCAGAAAAAATAAATTAAAAAAAATCTTAAAATAAGGAAGGTTGACTAGGTGGACATGATCACCTCTTCAGCCACTGCTCCAGAAATTTTAAGTCTACAGTTACTTCAAAGCACTCCTTCAATATAGCTGGCTCTACTGACCAGTCCACCTTCAAGTAAAAGAAACCTTGACCACCACAACCCCAGGCTCTGCAAGTCTAGAGATTTCCCCTGGATGGAGGAGCACGTCCTCATAGGATACAGCAATAACCCCCCTAAGCTAAGTTGAGGTTGAGGGACACCTGGATGGCTCAGTTGGTTAAGTTGAGGTTGATGTTCTGTTACTTTAGTGTCTGGTACCAAGTGACCAGCAGCAAGGAAAGAAGTTACCATCCTGAAAGAAGTAACTGACCCTGATCATGGCAAGGAGGCAGAGCTGATATTATACAATGAGGACAGGGTTGGGGGAGGGGGGCCCTTGCCCCTCAGAAATTAAACTGAAATATTTCTTGGTACTGCCTTGCCCAGCTTTGATAATAAAAGGACAGAAGCAGCAGATACAGCCTGAAAAGGGTTATGAGAGTCAGAAACTCAAGACCCCTCGGGGATGGAGAGCTGGGTTACAGCATCTTGACCAAGAGGTGCTCTCGCATAGCAAGAGCTGATTCTAGAATGAGCAGTCAAAGAGGGGAAGTGCTGGGTATCAGCTGCAGCAAGTAGGGTTAGCTTCTCCCTCTGATCTTCCTTTTTTTAAGTCTCCCCAGTGAAAGAACCCAACCCAAAGTCTGGAGGAGCAGTTCCCAGGTGGGATAAACTTATTATAGGAAGCAAGTGGACCCAAGAAGCGCAAGGGGTACAATACTTCCTTGAATTGCTGTAATAAAGTCCCTCCAAAGAAGAGCTTCAGACAGGAACTTAGTCTTTCACTGTTCTGGAAGAAGTCTGAAATCAAGGTATCCACAGGGCCACACTCCCTCTGAAGGCTCTAGGGAACCATCCTTTCTTGCCTCTTCTAGCTCCTAGTAACTCCAAAATTCCTTGGTGTATAGCATAACTCAGTCTCTGCCTCCTTCTTCCCATGGGCTTCCCCTTTGTGTGTCAAACCTCCTATTCTCTTCTCTTATGATACCAAGCACTGGATTTAGGACCCACCCCTCCAGTACGATGGATCTCATCCCAAGAGCCTTAACTTACATCTGCAAAGTCCTTAATTCCAAACTTCTGGGGAGCTCGACCTTAGACTGCCTCTCACTAGCTCCGGAACCTTGGCCAAAATACATAAGCTCTCTGCTCCTGAGTTTTCTCCTGCACAGGCTGTAGATGATGTTGGTGCCTTCTATGTGGGGTGCTGTGAGAATAAACAAGCTAATTCATGCTCATCTCTTAGAGCACTGTCTGGCGCGGAGTAAGCATTCAATAGATGTTTATTATGAGCTATTATTATGGGCACGTTTTCTTCTGTAGGGAAAATATTCATTAAGGAATGAATTGATTTTTAGATTAATATTTTTTCAGCTTTCTTTAAGTTGTAAGTCAGTAGAATAAGGAAATGAAAAGCAATAAGTTGTAGTTTACATTACATTCTGATATTCCAATTACAATGAAATTAATAGGCTAATACTTTAAAAAATCACTATTACATTATCATAATTTCCAGGTTTAATTATTTTTCAGCATGGGAATGAAATTGGTTTTTTACTCCTTATGAATATCAAAGGAATGAAATGTGCTTAGCTCCTATAAACTCACACATTTATTCTAAACTTAACATATCAAACCCAACAAAATCAAAAAGGAGAGGAAAAACTACAATTTAAACTGAAGACTTTGACTATAGACAACAAACTGGTAGTTACCAGAGGGGAGGTGGATGAGGGAATGGATGAAATAGGTGAAGGGGATTAAGAATACAATTATGATGATCAGTACCGAGTAATATAAAGAGTTGTTGAATCACTGTATCGCACAACTGAAACTAACAGAACACTGTACCTTAGCCATACTGAATTAAATTTAAAAAATAATAAACCGAAGCCTTGATATATAAGAATAGCTCTGGATCGGGGCGTCTGGGTGGCTCAGTGGGTTAAGCCTCTGCCTTCGGCTCAGGTCATAATCTCAGGGTCCTGGGATCAAGTCCCACATCAGGCTCTCTGCTCAGCAGGGGACCTGCTTCCTCCTCTCTCTGCCTGCCTCTCTGCCTACTTGTGATCTCTCTCTCTCTCTCTGTCAAATGAATAAATAAAATCTTTAAGAAAAAATAAAAAAGAATAGCTTTGGATCTTACACATCAGTACTGTAGAATTTTGTCCATCAAAGCTATAAAGTATTTCTTGAAGAACAACATAAAATTAAGGGTAGGTTAATATAGTTGATAGGTTGAAATCATAAAGGAGTAAATTAGCCACATTTTGTGGCATATAATGAGGCCATATCTTGAATTCATTTTTCTCAGGATTATGACCCATCATTTGCGGCCATGTCCAATCTCATTATTTGTTAGCAAAAGATGAGCAAGTCAATATAAACAAAGAAATCTAATCCTGCAGAAAGAGCACTTGTATTCCACCTGTTGTTACGCAGTAAATTTCCTGCATTGCTTTGTGCAGAAATCACCCAGTCTAGGGAAAACAATCCTAAGAATAATGGGTGGCTGAGTTCCTGTGTCTCCACTTGTAAGAAATAATTCTGACTTTTTAAGTGCCTATTACGCACTAGAGTTTGAAATAATAACCCTTCAAAGTACATATTATTATCCCATTTACCAGATGAAATACAATGAGGTTCGAAGAACACAGCTTATAACATGCAGAGCCAGAGACTCCAGTCTCTCTGTATTCTTTCCTCTTGCTCGCTCCCACTGAGCATATAACTATTAATAAGCCAGCTCATATTCTGCTTGAAAGGATTTGGAAAAGTGCTTTACAATACTGGCACTCTTCCAAAAAAAGAAGAGGAAATACATCTACTGGAATTGCTCTTTTTTTTTTTTTTTTTAAGTTTCAAACTGGTTTGTTTATTTTTCATGCTAGAGAGTAGACAGAATAAACTAAAAAATTAAAATATTGCTACACTTCCAAATTAGTTCTCTATTTCTTTGTAGAATAATAATACACATTTATTATATATATAGTATATATATCTTATATAAGATATATATATACTGTATATCAAAGAATATCTTTAAAGACAGGTTAAAGGACTAGATTATTAACATTTAAGAATCAAAAAGACTCTAGTACTATTTCTGAAAATATACAAAATTCATGGCTTCATATTCTGAGAGTAAAAAGAGGCACTGAAAAAGATCATGTTTTTTACATGAAATGAGAATTGTCTGGTACTAAATTACAACATAAAAAGGATATTAACTGACTTACTGTATTATAATGTTTATGCAGCATTGCTTTTCAGAAAGTCCTAAGAACTTGGTAGGATATTCTCAATCCCTGAAGCAGTCAGCTATCATCTAGGTGGGTACCATGCAGGTGATTTCATTTCATCATTTAACAAATCTTACTGTTATTACATGCAGGGCATTTTCATAAGCACTTAGCAGTAAGCAAGACAGATAAGGCTTCTACCGTCATCTTGTGAAGCTTATCATCAGCAGGAAGGCACATTCTACACAGGTCACCTATATGAGGTGTGCTACAAAAGAAATTTACTGTATAACACATATACTCTTGTTAGGTCCCCCAATAATGGGTCCGTGATTAAAGGAGCGAAACTGATAAAAAGCAAAGGTCAAGCAAAGCTTTATTTCACACCAAGCATCAAGAATCAAACAGAACGTTCGGGGCTACGCCTCTTACAGAGAGGGCAACCTCTCTCTGCTTCACAGACTAGTTTTTAAGGGCAAAGGTCATGCGGTTGGGGCTGGCCACGCACAGGTGACCAATGAGATTGTGACACAGAGAAAGCTGCACAGTCATGCTGGGTGACCAGCTGAATTACAATTTACCGTAGGAGATATTTGAATTAGCCTATCACCTTGGTCAGAATTGGTGCCCTGAGGGCGGGGCCCATATTAACTGGGGAGACAGTATGCAACCCCCCACTGATCGGACTTCTCCACCTGCCCTGACCCACCCTTGTATTTGGGCTTTGTTACCTAGGGCTGATTTCCAGGACTTGTTTTTAAGTAAGTCCCGTGGGGAAGGGGAGCAGGGACAGTTTAAAGGTTAAACAACAAGGTTATTGTTTAATAGATGGAAGCCTCTGGATAAATAGGTCCTTACACTCTATGGGTGTTTATAAGACAGAACTTAACAGTGGCTAGGTAGGAGCCTTAGATGGTCAAGGAAGCCTTCCGAAAGACACGGTATTTTCAAGGAACCAGTAAGAGTGGTGGGGGAAGGGAGACCTGGAGCAGAGGACATTTCAAGCGAAGAGAGGAACCAGTGTCTTAGTTCAGTCAGCCCTAATAAAACACCATGAACTACCTGACTTTAAAAAGGAAATCCATTCCTCCCAGTTCTGGAACTGGAAGGCTGAGATCAGAGTGCTAACATTGTCCAGTCCTGGTGAGAGCCCCCTTCCTGACTTACATACACCTGTATTTCCTCCCATGGTGGGGAGAACAAGCTCTGGTCTTTCTTTTTTCTTCTTTAATTATAAATTATTCAACTTTTTAAACTAAAAAAAAAGTTCACTCATCTCTCCCACCCCCACCCCTTGCTTCTGGCAACCATTAATCTGTTCTCTGTAAGAACTGTTTGTTTTTGTTTGCTTTTTTTTTTTTAAGATTTTATTTATTTATTTGACAGAGACGCAAGAGAGGGAATACAAGCAAGGGAAAGTGGGAGAGGGAGAAGCAGGCTTCCTGCTGAGCAGGGAGCCTGATGGGCTAGTTTTTTGTATGCTTTTTAGATTCCCCATATAAGAGAGATCATATGGTATTTGTTTTTCTCCACTTATTTCACTTAGCATAATGCCTTCAAGGCCCATCCTTATTGTTGCATATTGCAGGATTTCATTGTTTTTTAATGGCTGAATAATATTCCATTGTGTATAAGTATACTATAATTTCTTTATCCATTCATGTGTGTTGATGGACACTTAACACTGTTTGCATAGCTTGGCTATTGTGAATAATAGGCAATGAACACGGACTGCAGATATCTTTTCAAGTTAATGTTTTTGTTTTCTTCAGAAAAATATCCAGAAATAGAATTACTGGATCACAACGTCGTTCTATTTTTAATTTTTTGAGGCATCTCCATACTGTTTCCACAGTGGCCACACCAATTTTCATTCCAACTAAAAGAGCACAAGGGTACCATCCTTTTCTCCACATCCCTGCCAACACTTGTTATTTCTTATCTTTTTGATACTAGCCATTCTAACATGTATGAAGTGATAGATATCTCACTGTGGCTTTGATTTGCATTTCCCCGATCATGATGTTGAGCATCTTTTCATGTACCTGTTGGCCATCCACATATCTTCTTTGGAAAAATGACTGTTCAGCTCTTCTGCCTATTTTTTTAATCAGATTCCTCTGCTATGGAGTTGTATGAGTTTTTTTATATATTTTGGATATTAGCCCCTTATCAGATATACGATTTACAAATATTTTCATCTGTTCAGTAGGCTGCCTTTTCATTTTGCTGATGGTTTCCTTTGCTATGTCATCTTCTTCTTACAAGGATATTAATCCCATTGGGCAGGGGCACCCTCATGACCACATCTAAATTAAGTTACCTCCCGAAGGCCTCACCTCCAAGAACCATCACACTGGGGAGGTAGGGTTTCAACGTAAGAGTTCCAACATAAGACAAGCATTCAGTCCCTAATACAAAGCCAAGGACTGAGATAAGAAAGAGCAGGGTGCCTTCATGAAATATGAAGGAATTGAGGAGGGTTCCTTGAAACAAGGATAGAAAGGCAGGCAGAATGGACTAGGCAAGGATTTTGAACTTGATCTTACAACTAGTAGAGTGTCACTAAAGGCTTTAAATCATGAGTAATGAAATCAGATCTGTGTTAAAAATGATTTTGAAAGAAAGCATTTATCAAAGGAAATGTTAGCTTCTATCTGATACAGGATAAAAAGACAATGTACTTGGTAAAAGATGATTGTGAAGTATTTGGGCTCAGAGTCTTGACTTACAAAAAGAGAAACATAGGAAAACGAATTTCTACTTAGACAAAAGTTTCTGAAACAAAACAAAGAAAATAAAAAGAGACAAACAAGAAAACAAACTCTTAGATACAGAGAACAAACTTGTGTTTCCCAGGTGGAGAGTGGGAGAGGGTATGGGTAAAAATAGATTTTAAAAAATTGTCTGGCATAGCATATAAAAACTTGGTCTTAATGATCCTAGCTGGTTGTTTGCGTCTGGACAAGGCTTGCTAAGAACTGATTTTCCTCAAATGGGTCACTGTAAATTATTTTCCCTATACCACTCAGCCAAACTCAATGGTAGGAAATACTATCAGATAATTCCTGGAGTTGATTTCATCACTACATTTTCATGAAGAATTATCATTTGTTCAATTACAATTATAGAATTATAAATACATGAATTTTTTGTTGAGTCTGGGTAAAACTAAAATACACTGAATGATTTAAATTGTTAACATTCACTACTGCTAACGTTAATTAAGCTATGGAACATTGAATCAGTAAACCTTTGTAGTTGAACACATTAGCTGCCACTCAATCATAATCTACTAAGTAGAACAAAATTCTAAAGGATTTATTTTCAAAAGGCTTTTACCATCAAGTCTTAATCATCTGAATCTCACTGAAATTAATAGAGATTTGAGTGTAGAGAAAGAACAGGAGTTATGCTTCTAGTATGACTCAATAAGCTCCAAAAAACCTACTCTTTTGTATGTAATGACTATAAACTCTGAGTAAAATGGAAAAAAAAATACCTGACAATTCCAGGGACTGAACAAAAGTAGTCAGATTTTCACAAGGGGTCAAAAATTAGAAGAATGGACTTACATAAAATGGGTTTCTCTTTTTTTAAGTTTAATTTATTTTATTATTATTATTTTGGCCTACTACTAAAGGACAGGTTGTTGTTGTTATTGTTATTATTATTATTACTATTATTTTGTCCTGCTACTAAGGGATAGGTGGTGGTGGTGGTTGTTGTTGTTGTTGTTATTATTTTGGCCTACTACCTAAGGACAGGTATCCCTCAAGGGATTATGCAGGGTAACTAAATTACCAATAGAAACACAGTCTTTCTGAATTCAAAAACTTTAACACAGAATTCAGGCAACCACAACCATTAGAAAGTGGAAGGAAAATCTCAGATGAGAGAAAACCTTCTGGGCAAGCCCCAAATTCTGTATATATACTCTTCCCAAATCTCTCACCAACCCTAAACTACACATGAGTGGAACAAATTGCAAATAACCCAGTTAAGAAAAAGCAGAACTGAAATGAGATTTGTCCTGGCACCAGGAATTTGCAGTATGAGTCCAACCAAGTTTATTGTCTGCTAAAACAAAAATATCAACACTTTTCAGAAGAATATAACAAAATCTAGAATTTCCATATGAGACGAGATCGGGCGCGTTCAGGGTGGTATGGCCGTAGACTAGAATTTCCATAACAACATTCACAATATTCAGGATATAATGCAAAATTATTCAGCATATGAATAATTAGGAAAATGTGCTCTATTTTCCAGAGGAAAAAAACAAAGAACCCAACCCAGGATGGTCCAGATGTCAGAATGCACAGACAATGGCCTTAAGGCAGCTATTATAGTGAAAGACACTCTTGTAATGAATGAAAAGATAGCAAATATCATCAGAGAAACAGAAACTATAAAAGAACAAAATGTAAATTCTACAAATGAAAAAAATAACATCTGAAATTTTTTTTTTAAATGTTGGATGTACTTTACAGAATGAATATGAGGAGCGTGAACTTGAAAATAGAGCAAAAGAAACCATCTGGTCTAAAGAACAGAAGGAAAATCATTGAAAAGGAGAATGAACAGCACCTCAAGGCTTCAGATCAAAAGGTTTAACATATGGATATTTGGAATCTCAAGAACACAGGAGAAAAAAAGAATCAGTCAGAAAAAAAAAAAAAAAACCAACTTTAAAATAAAGGGAAAGCAGCCTCTAGAAAGATTCCTCTTTATACATGGAATAAGTGTAATTTTCTCATTTAAAAAAAAATAGAACAGTTATCTTGACTAATTATAGATGAAAGTACTAACTGCATTTAAATGTTGAAATTCATTTAGAGAAATAATAGCAAATTATCCTTAAGATATTGTGAATTTGGATAAGAGCACTACCATGCTCCTCTGTAGATAGAACAAAACTGAGTATTAACATGTTCCAAAAAAACTGCCCTTCCTTTACAATATAATAAGATTTGGGGTGCCTGGGTGGCTCAGTGTGTTAAAACCTGTGCCTTCAGCTAAGGCCATAAATCCCAGGGTCCTGGGATTGAGCCCCGCATAGGACTCTCTGCTCAGCAGGGAGCCTGCTTCCCTTCCCCTCTCGCTGCCTGCCTCTCTGCCTACTTGTGATCTCTGTCTGTCAAATAAATAAATAAAATCTTTTAAAAAATAAAATGTACTAAGATTCAAGACTCAAGATAAACTTACCAAATTCATCTAATGGTATGAGGGTAATATAATAATATAATAATATTCTCTGTAATATACACAGAATCTATATTTTTATGCAAGTAAGCAAATTATCTAAAGTACTGTCAAACATTAATTTATAAACTGCACTTCCTGTCACCTCTCTTCTTTGCGCTGGTCACTGATAGAGGTGATGGAAACGGAATAGACATAAGCATGCCAATCAGATTCTACACAGGGAAAATAGCATACAAAAATTCTTGTGAGATGAGTCCAGGAAACAAAGTAGCTGCCACCACTGAAATACTGTGTTCTTGTTTATGCCCTAATGCAACAGAAAAGCCTTTGTATTTTTTTTTAACAACTCAGTACTTAAAACAATCTATACTTCAAAGGAAAGAAAACAGTGCCCATGCTTAGATTGCTCTTTACCTCATGCCTTAGTTCCTTTAGAACAGACATTCTGAAGAACTAGACAAGTCACTCTATGTAAACAATAATGTCCTCCGTGTTTCCAAAAGCAGACATCAAGCAGAGTATACAACTCAGGAAGTTTCTTACTAGACAACCGTTAGAAATCAAAGGGTCTTCAAGTCCATTTATGGTAAGGCTAGAAGTAATCTTTAATCTCTTGAAAATATAACTATAAAAATGGCTATTCCTACGCAACTGATTTAAATGAAGAACAAAAGAACACTCAGAATAATCTGAACAGAAGGGTTTTTAAAGGTGGAGAACAGTCTCTTGAACAGAATTTGGGGATCTCCTGTCAGTAACCAAACTGATCAGAAATTGCCCCAAGTTCTCTTTTGTTCTTTTCTCTTTGTTTTAGTTTTTAAAATTTTATTTATTTAGTTGACAGAGAGACAGAGACAGTGAGAGAGGGAACACAAGGGGCATTGCGGGAGGTGGGGGGTGAGGGGAGTAGGAGAGGGAAAAGCAGGCTTCCCTCTGAGCAGGGAGCTGGAAGTGCGACTCGATCCCAAGACCTGGGAATCATGACCTGAGCCGAAGCAGACGCTTAACATCCATGCCCCCCTGTTCTCTTCTCTTTGTTATCCTTGTGAACACAATGCTATGCTATAGGTCTTCCTCATTTTTTTGCCACAATACATTAATATTCTAATTATAATATATCTTAACAATAAGTCTCCTATTTTGATGTGCAAAGAAGTTTTAAGGAATGATTTTTGTTATTCGGCTTTCTTAAAGAAGGTATCCAAATAAATTTTAACTAATGTCCTTTCTTTTCTGTTAGTAAATTTCTGACAATAAATTAAATTTTTCAAAATCACTGTGACTTTATTTTATGCTCAGTCCATGCTTAAAGTGGTGTGCATCAATAAATGTTGGTAAGAGGAACACTATCATTTGTATCAAATGATAGTGTTCCTCTTTAATAGAAAGAAAACATAAAGCATCCCTCTTTTTCCCTTTGCCCCACGTCTACTCTTGAATGAGAAGAAGCTCTTAGGACAGTAACATTTAAAAATGAAGACAAAAGCCAGACATATTAGGGACTCAATGCCTTTCCCCTTCACTGGTATAACATATCGCAAGAGACATGTGCAGCAAAACAAAACCAAGTGGTGTCTTTTTCTTAAAAAATGCCCTTCCCTTGACCTTGGAAGGCCAGAGAAGTGTCCAGAGTAAAAACCCTGAGACTGGCAAGGATGACCAGAGGTGAGCTATGAAGGACTGTCAGGAACAGGAGATTTGGGCTAATCTTTGTTTTAAACCAAGAAGGTGAAGGTATCCTCATGGCTCACATGGCCCCTGTGGTTCTCCCTGCTAAGACCCAGGCCATATTTGGGACTGAAACGCTACATAGTAATTAAGCCAGTGCACTTTCCTAGAATGTCATTTGAGGTTCAGAATCATATTTCTAGTCATTTAACATGACTACTCATTGGTATTTTTCAAACAAAAGACTGACCTTTGTTTCTTCCCTTCTCCCTTGGCTTCTCAGTTTAATCAAACACAGGTGAAGGTCCACATAATAAAATTTCCTGGAAGTTTACTATGTGCCAGGCACTGCTCTCTGCACTGGATATTCATCATTTCGTTCAATCTCCACAACTGCCTTATGGGGTAGATTCTCCTATCATCCCAATTTTATGAATGAGAAACTGAGGCTTCCAAAGCTTTGGCAACTTGCTCTAAGTCAAGCTACTAAGGAACAGAGCTAAAATTTAAACCCAGTTCTGCCTGGCTCCAAAGTATACACTTTGTCCACTAGATCCCTCTTCCTCTGTTCAACTCAAGGACACCTGGACATAATGAGAGCTAAAATACCTCCACACACCCCGAGCTACACTTTCTTCACAACTTCATTATACTAGCAGATGCTGAAGAAAACACTTTAGCTCTAGAAGTACTGAATCCATCATCAAGGGATAACAGACCCTAAAGAGGACATAGCAGAATTTTCTAGAACCTTCCTTCAAGTGAGAAAGGGCTCTTAACCTATGGTTAGATGCAAAAAGAGATGGGCCAACAGGTGTTAGACTGGATCATTACAGGGCACTGAGGAAGGAAGTTGAGCAAACAGAGGCAGCATGCCCACAGCCTTGGTTTGGAAACACTGCCAATAATACAGAGGCACAGTACATGCTAAAGAGAAGGAAAGAGTAGAGAAGCAGGGATAAAAGAGGAGAGAAGGTATAACTGGGAAGCAATGTCAGAAAAGATAGAAGAGGTGAAGTGCGGAGAAGCCATGGATAGGTTTGATTTGGATAGAGGAGAAGCACCTAGTCCTTGGGGACTGGATGGCACAGAGACAGGAAAGTCTGATAATGAGAGGCAAAACGCAAGCATGTTTTCACCTTCTGGAGTCTGCTGAGTAGGAGGCATGATTACCTGTAAGAGAAAAGGGAGCAAGACATGATGTTGAAAGAGAGTGAAGTTGTGGGAGAGATGCCAAGGTGAAGACAAGATTGCCCAGCAGAACGGAAGGCCCAGCTGATACCACACACAATGGAACCAACCACCATACAGAATTATTCCAGCAGCGTTCCCCGGTAAAATTATGGGGGGAGAGCATAGCACTGGATCGATCCACCATCGGTAGTATGGACACAGATATGAAAGAGCAAAGGTTAGCAGCGTGCCTCTGAGAATTCTAGCTGGGCAAAGAAGTAACTAAAGCAAGAAAGGGGCTGATAACTAAAGAAAGAAAAGGAAGAATAAGGGGCCTAAAAGAAAATCTAGGTTCAAAAAATAAATATAAGTTAAATCAAAGACTGAGAGAGCTAAAATGCCAGGAGGCTATGATCAACCAGATCTCCTCTCAGCTGGAGAGGTTAGTAAAGTCTGGCTATGGGATGGGGCTCCTGGAATCTAAGTAACAACAAAATCAATTTGGGCCAAATCAATACTGGACCAATTGGGAGAATGTAAGACCAGTTTGGCTGAATGGCAAGAGTTATAATAGAGACAAAATGGCTAAAATGTGTATGGAGGGGGGCACCTGGGTGGCCCCATCAGTTAAGCCTCTACCTTCAGCTCAGGTCATGATCCCAGGGTCCTGGGATGGAGCCCCTCACCAGGCTCCCTGCTTGGTGAGGAGTCTGCTTCTCCCTCTCCCTCTGCTACTCTCTCTCTCTCTCATGTTCTGCCAAGTAAGTAAGTAAGTAAATAAATAATCTTTAAAAAAAATAAAAATAAAATGCATATGAGGGACTGACAAGGATGTCTATAGTAAAGAAAGATGGTGGGGAAGAGAAAATAGCAGAGCCAGAGTGTGCACCTTACTTAGCGCCTGGGAGCATGGTGAGGGATGCCAAGAATTTGAGAGGCAGTGCGGATTCGCTCAGGAAATGGGGTAAGCTGCCGGCCATCCGTCTGGGCTCTGATCCACAACGCTGAAGAGACTAAGCCGACAAAACAGCAGTAGAAGCAGCCACACAGAGACCTGCCCTCCCACCTCAGAGGAGTGGAGAGACCCTTGCGCCAACCAGCGCCCTGAGCCGTTGACTCTTCTCTCAGTCTCTTCTCTCGGTCTCCCTGCTTCAACAGCTTTGACTCTCACCTCCACGTGAGTGTCTTCCGACCTTCTCTTGTCAACCTCAGGCTCTTGCCTGCATTTAGTTCTGAATATCTAAGTAGCCATCAAGACATCTTTTCCTGGACTACCGGCCACTAACTTGTACTCAACAGGCTAGACACTTGACTGAATGAGCATTCTTTCCCCCAAAACTCTCACCTCCAGCTTTTCCTATTCTTCCCACTAAGCAGATTTGAAATACGGCACCATTTTTTTTTGCTTCCCCCGGCATGACTCTCCTCACACCCTGATCAAGTTGTACCAATTCTTCCTTTATAATGCCTCTCAGGCCACCCTTTCTATTACCTTACATGACCACTCCCCTGGAGTCAAGCCCTCATGGCTGAAGAGGGATTACGGCAGAAGTATCAGGACTCTCTTACTTGGTTTCCCTATCTCCTGCTACGAACCCAAGACAAGGCTTCCTAAAACCTTACTTGACATATGTCAATCTCTCCTCAAAAGCCTCCCATCTCTCTTGCTTGCTTCCATAACAAAGGCCAAACTCTAGGCAAATACTGAAAGTCCTTCATGGGCAATCTCTTCCCATGTCTTCAATATAGCATCCAGACACACTGTGGTTATTCCAATTTATACTATCGTCACATAGACTATGCAATCCTGAATAGTACTTTAATTAAAATTGATATGTGTTATGATATTCATCTGATCTACCTGTGCCATAAAGCACAAAATCCTTCAAAATGAAGGTTTTAATTCAGTAAGATTTCAAGAAGTAACCTGGCATTTCTAAAAACGATCTAGCATAATTTCCCTAATGGGCTATGAAAGCATACATTACTTTCATAGTTGCTCACTTTTAATTTATAATTTAGAAGGCAAGAGGCTCATTAGATTGTAAGTCTGGTGTCAAGGTGTTAATAAAATTAATTTATTGTCAGACTTCAATCCTCAAAGAGAGGAAATCTTACTAAACACAACTTTCAGAAATCCATCCTAAATGATTCTCTTTTGGAAGTGATCATGTCTAGGAATGTTTTACACTTTTTTATGCAAAAAAAAAAAAGTGCCTAGTTACAATAGAATGCTTCCATCACAAGTCTGTAAATAAAAGCATATATCACAAAAAAGGGCAGGGGACTCCTTAGAAGGTGCATTTCTAATGAAACCTCCATCCTAGTCCACTGCATAAAAAACTTGTTACCTGCAAAGGCCCGGAACTTTTCCTACACTCTTCCTACTTTCTATCACATCGTATGTATTATCTTAAATTCTTACAATAATGTGTTGCTAGAATGAACTAGCATGGGATGAATAATGTGTCAACTTGACTGGGCCATGAGATGCCCAGGTATGTAGCTAAACATTTCTGGTTATGTCTGCAGGGGGCTTCCAGAGGACATCACATATTGTCATCTGGACATCAATATATGTTTTTGTTTCATTTTGTTTTGAAGATTTTATCTATTTGTCAGAGAGAGGAGAGAGAGCACCAGGAGGGGAAGTGTCAGGCAGAGGGAGAAGTAGACTCCCCGCTGAGCAGGGAGTCTTATGTGGGACGCGATCCCAGGATGCTGCGATCATGACCTGAGCCAAAGGCAGACGCTTAACCGACTGAGCCATGCAGGCATCCCTGGACATCAATATTTGTATTGAGGGAGTGAGTAAAACAGAATGCCCTCCCCAATGTATGTGGGCAACATCCAATCCACTGAAGGTCTGACTAGAACAAAAAGAAGGAGGTGGGATGAGCTGCCTCTCAGCCTGACTATATTAGGTGAGACATCAGTCTTCTTCCGCCCCTGACTGGCACCCATGCTATCCGCTCTCCTTGTTCTCAGGCCTTCAGACTTGGACTGAATTACACAAGTTTTCCTGGGTCCTCAGTTTGCAGATGGCAGATGACGGGATTGTGGGATTTCTCTGTCTCTGTAATTGTGTGAATCAATTCTTCGTAATATAGAAACATATTTTATTTTTGACTAATACACATTTCATGGATGAGGAACTGGCCAGTAAAGTTAGTTAGAACTAGCAGAGCAGTCAGAGTCAGGACCAAGGCATTCCAACCCCAAGTCCAGTGCTGTCTTATTCCATGCTTTCCCAATAAAAGACTCGAAAGAGTAATAATGGATCAACAGAAAAAAAAGACACTAAGCCACTCAAAAATTAGATTCGTGCCCTGCACAGCTGAGAGGGGTCATGTTTGGTGCCGAGTCTCAGTGTGGTGGGGAGCACCCCTAAGGTCGGGAGCACCCCTGTGGTGGACCCATGAGGAATCATGACTCATTGCTCAGAGGTCTGGGCCACTGCTTATACCACAGGGCCTAGTGTCTCTAAGAGCCTCACAGTGCTTTCTGGGGGGTGGGATGGGAAGGTTTGCTATTGAAAGGTCATCTGAACCTTCCTTAAGACAGGTGGGATTCCTAACCTATAAGATGTTACAAGTGTCCAAATTAAGTAAAACAGATTTCTGCTTTCATTGCCAGAAACACAGAAATCTAGCTAAAACCTGATACAACATTTAAATGTATTTCTGCTCCTCTTCCATCTTTCAGTGCAAGACAATCTTAATTTGAAATGTCATTTTTAATGACTGATTGCTGCATCAGGCAAACTAGTTTCCCTCAACATTTTTAGAAGCCTTGCTTACTAACATTGAATAATATATAAGATGTATTGAGGACTTTCTACGAGTCAAGCACTGCTCTAAGCAAACATGTATTAATTCACAAGCCACACAGAAACTCTACCAAGCTGACACTATTGTTATCCATATTTTCTAGGGGAGGAGTCTGAGGTACAGTGCCCAAGATCATACTGCTAGTAAGTAGCAGAACTCAAGATTCAAACACATTGTAGCCCCAGAGTATGCCTATGTTTTTCATCACTGCATGCAACTTAATTTTAATCTTCAAAGCTATGAACACTCTACCAGGTAGTGTCAGTTATCTTTCATTATAGGACCAAGAACTAGACAATTTCCTGGCAAGTTATCTATCGACTATGAAGTCTAAGGGGCGCCTGAGTGGCTCAGTGGGCTAAAGCCTCTGCCTTCGGCTCAGGTCATGATCCCGGGATCCTGGGATTGAGCCCTGCATCGGGCTCTCAGCGGGGAGCCTGCTTCCTCCTCTCTCTGCCTGCTTCTCTGCCTGCTTGTGATCTCTGTCTGTCAAATAAATAAATGAAATCTTTAAAAAAAAATGAAGTCTAAGAATTCTACAGTTGATCTCAGTACTTAAAACAGGTCATTAAAGCAAAGCCAGGGCATATACAGCACATGCTGGGAACTAAAAGCTAAGGCCAGCAGGAGTTGGATAATCAGGGAAGATGACAGTTGGCAGGTAATCTAGACATATCCTGGAGACAGGTGCAAATGACTGCAGTGGAAATCTCACATGCTTTCAATGCGTGTGTACATACAAGACATGTCCTCTTAAAAGAGCCAGGAAAGAAAGAAAGAAAATCAATAAAAGAGCTAGAAGTGGACAATCATTGACCATCAAAGTCAGTATACACTATGTAAGTATGGAAGCATGCAAGTAAGGTCAACAATAAGGGTATGCTAGTAGGAAGGTGAGGGATAAGCAATGCAATTCAGACCACAGAATTCCAAAGGATCGATGATAAACTAAACAGAGGAAATATACTTCCAAATAAAATTAATACACACTCAGATGAAATGTGAAAAATTAAAAAGTAAAAACTCTGACTAGCTGAAAGTCTTACTTCACTTTTGTTTTCACTCTGCAGCTCTTCAATACAATGCAACATTACTGGTCTTCTAACACATATGACAGAGGACATGAGGAATTACAGAGGACTCAAAATACCATTAAACTGCAGCCCCACAAGCTACTTACAATCCACTGCTTTACCAATACAAGTAAACAACTGTAGCACCGCAAAGAATATTAAGAAAAGAAGGGGACAGGGGAGCCTGGGTGGCTCATGTGGCGATCGCAGGATCTTGAGATCGAGCCCCACATTGGGCTCCTTCCTCAATGGGATGTCCCCTTGCATACACACATGCTCTCTGTCTCTCTAAAATAAATAGATCTTTGAAAGAGAGAAAGAAGAGTGGGACACATGAGAAAACATTTGGGGGGGGCACATTTAAGATATGGCTACCATCTCCAGTTTGAAGAAAGGGCAATACAAGACAAGAAGTGATGATGGATAGAACTAGGGTAAGGGCCATGGGTATAAATGAAGGGATGGGTGTAAGAAATACTGACATACATAAGATAGGTCAGCTCCTGTGGTCAACTGTGCAGAGGAACCAGAGATGACACCAAGAATTTAGAAAACATCTTCTTCCTTAATCAAGTCTGTTACTGTCAAAGGCACTAGGAAAGGCTCTGGAGAGAAAGGGCTTCCCACCAAGATAGGAACCACTTTCTCTCAGCTTCTCTTGCAGACTTGTGCTTTCATCGCCGCTCAGCCTTCAGGGAGTGGCTGCTTGTCCTGGACAGTTTGACTAAAGCCAAAGAATGGCCCTTTGCTTAAATCTTACCACCGCCAGAGGGGTTTGGGGTTCTCCATTTTCACCTCCATAGTAGAGTCGAGACAAAGCCAAGACACTGAGCAAGACTTTATTAACAGCTAGGAGATATTTTTTAAAAAGAAGTAACCCTGAAAGATATAATGATAAAGATGTAATCAGAAACAAGATACACTTCAGTCCTTTCTGGTCCATGGAGCCCAACAGGAATTGGGTCTTTCCATCCCGGGTCTTCCCAGGGGTAGATAGGATCTTTAACTGCCACTGCTGCGGCTCCCTCTTAGATGGGTTCCTCAAAGTCAGACCACGAGAGCGAATGAGCAAGCACAGCCAAGTGCCCTCTCAAGACCTGCTTTTTTCCTACTGAGTGGTTTGAGTAATGACCTTCTCTCTACCCTGGTCCTTTACTTTCCAAAAATGTGAAACACAACCACTCCAACAAACAGCAGATCCACACACACAGACACACACCAAATGCATAAACACATCTATGGAAAGGACACATTAGCGAAAATGGGAACATTTCAGAAAGGAGCCACTGAACAAAAGTTAAGAAAGAAAGACATTAGTGCTAGAAAGGAAATGACTTTGGTTTAGAAAATGTTAGATTTAAAGTGCCCAAACTATACCCAGGCAGAGACGCGTACAAGGTAGAGAAACGTGAATGTGAGTTTATAGGAGAGGCCGACCCCGTGGGTAGGGGAGAAAGCTGTTCTGGGAATACAGAGAGGAAAGCATAGAAAAGAGCCAAGTGAGAGGAAGACTGATGCCTGTACCTGTACTTTCACCACTGGGGCTTGGGGGGCGGGGCTGGAAGTCCAAGAAGAAAAGGACAACTCGGCAAGAGAGAGGCAGAAAGAGAAGACAAATGTGGCAGCCTTCAAGAAAGAGGGAGTGAGCAGGCCACAGTCCAAAATGCTTCATGATTAAGAAAAGCTGATTGGATTTAAATTTGAAAACACAGCTGCCTTTTGAGAGACAGGGTTTAATATAACGATGAGGGAACATCAGAACAGGGGGCTGCGGAAGGATCAGCTAGTGGAGGTGGAGCAAGTGTCCTTCCTTCTTGAGGACCCTGGCAGTGGAGGGAAGGAGAGACCACCACCACCACCACCACCACCACCACCACCAGCACCATAGGCTCTGGTAGCCCAGGGACCTGGCCCTGTCTGCTCACTGCTCAGCACTAACACTAGTTCCCATCATGTAAGGGGTACTTCACAGATATTTGCTCATGGAATGCTGTGTTGATTTAATTGAGTTTGCTGTTTGATTAAATAAATGAATTAGTGAATGAATCCAGTAATGATATTTGAGGAAGTCTGAGGCAGTACTTGTGACAGCATTGCCGTGATTCAGGTATAAATGCTGGCGATAAGGTCTGTAAGCACAGTTCACATGACTGTACTTGTGGAAGTTCGTCTTTTTGACAGTAATCTGAGGAGAAAGAGCATCTTTTAGGCCAGAGGCTGAATTTGGGGAGGCAACACTTGCGTGACTGCTGAGTAGAAATCCCTCTCTGTCTGCGCCATATAGAGACACTGAGAGGAACTCCTGTGAGGTGGGTTGTGAAGAAGGGGTTCTCCACATGGGGGACAGTGGGAGTAAGGAATTAAAAATCCAGGTGAGTGCCTGTGAGGTTGTGAAAACCCCTTGGGACTAGAAGTCATCAATCTCAGGTTGCTACTGGTTCTCCTACTTGGTACTAAATCCCGTCATTCTCCCTCACCTTTAAAGTCCTTGTAAAGTTCTGATTTGGGTATGAGAATATAAAGGGGTTCAAGAAACACCAGGGGACAGGAGGATGACCAGCACTATGGTGGCAAGCAGAAACAGTATCAAGAGTGGAAGAACCTCAAGGATCAATAATGTGGGGTGTCATCCAAGACACCTTGAAGGCTCAAGCCTTTATTTCATTAGATGACATGGCATTCCCTTTTAGGGAGTACAGGAAAGAACTTTTTTTTTCCCCCTGTTGCTTCTCATTTTGCTTTTGTCTGATTCAGACAAAGGAGAACTGAACAGATACGCAATCCAAACAGAGAAAAGTGGTGGAGAGCAACAGAAAGAAGGTAGGGTTGTAAATATCGATACAATGTAATTAAACAAAGCCTTGGAAGAAAGGAAAGGCCATGAGACCCAAGGACTAGCTGGGAAGGTTTGGTTTTACAAAGTGGTAAAAAGAAGGAGTGAGAGTAAAGAGACACAAAACAGATGGGAGACACCTGGTGAGGTTTACCTGGAGAGTAGGGGACAGAGCCAGCTAGTGGACTTAGAGAACACAGACAGTTCACACAGCTGCTGGGGAAAGGCCACCAGGGAAGCCAGTATATAAGCGGGTTTCTGCAGTCTTGAAGGCCTACATCACTGGAATTTCCAGAAATTCTTATTAGCACGACTTAATATTGTTTACAGCTATACTTGGCAACCAGAAAAGGTTTTTTTGCCTTTGGAGATGCAGTCCTCCCCTTGAGCCAAGTATGGTTTGCCTGAAGGATCTGCTGCATACGGAATCATCATAATGGGGGTAAACACACCTCACGGCAGGATCATCTCATTTTAGGAATCATAACAATGGGGGTAAACACACCTCACGGCAGGATCATCTCATTTTAGAAACAATTCTAAAGACAGGTTCTAATCAAGAGAATTACAATTAATCCACCCTGCCTATTTTCCTTCAAACGGAGCCAAGCTGCACTATTTCATACCGAGACCGTCAAGGTCTTCAGATGGAAGAAATTTTAAAAATCATTAAGTCCAACTTCTCACTTATTATGACTTCATTTTTTGAAATCCGTGGCAGAAATTATCAGTGCACACTGGCATCTATGTGGTGCTTTACATCTGTCAGCCTCCTTTGGAGTGCACGTGAGGCCACACACCTGAGCTCTGGCCAATGGGACATTGGTGGATGTGAGTCATGCCCAGGACTGGCCCTACACTGGATGGAGGAATACCAGCTAATTTGTATCCTATCAAACTTTGCTTGAGAGAGAGATGAACTTCCATTGGCTACTCACTAACATTTGTGGATTTGTCTGTTTCAACAGCAAGCATTCATTGATTCTCAAGCCTTCTTTGAATAACCTAGCAACTCAAAGAGCTGCCAATTATTCTAGAGAAAGAGATGGAGATTATTACCGCTTGCAGAGCCAAAAGATTCAGAAGACAGAAGCAGTCACGAAACTCATTTTTATAATATAATAATATCTTGATTATCTAAAGGCTATTATTTGAGACATAACCTATAGAAGTTAAGGCCCTATCCCTGAGAAACAGGGATTAAGCTGTAGAGGTCTTTTTGTTTGTTTGTTTGTTTGTTTGTTTTAAAGATGTTATTTGTTTATTTGTCAGAGAGACAGAGACCACAAGTAGGCAGAGCAGCAGACAGAGAGAAGTGGACTCCCTGCTGAGCAAGGAGCCTGAGGGGGCACTTGATGCCAGGACCCTGAGATCATGGCCTGAGTCAAAATTAGATGCTTAATGACTGAACCACCTAGGTGCCCGAAGCAGGAGAGGTCTTAAATAACTCAGCTTGAGAGCTAAAGAAAGCATTGGAGATTCACTCACTAGTCTCTCAGGCTCTTTGTATGTATTCAAGTTATCTTGGAAAAATAAGTCAGTCTTAGAAATCTGTTTATCTCACATGGGATAAGAAACTGGAAATTAGTCTGTTTCTGCTCTGTTCCTTTGTTTTGTTTTTTAGATTCCACATATAAGTGAAATCATATGGTATCTGTCTTTCTCTGTCTCACTTTGTTCCCTTAGCCTAATACCTTCTAGGTTCACCCATGTTGTCACAAAAGTCAACATCTCATTCTTTTTATGGCTGAGTAATATTCCTGTGTTTATGTGTGTGTGCCACATCCTGTTTATCCATTTATGTACTGATGGACCCTTAGGTTGCATCCATATCTTGTCCATTCTAAATATGTTACAATAAACATAAGGATACATATATCTTTTCTATTTAGTGGGGTTTTTTTCTTTACCCAGTACTGAAATTACTGGATCGTATGGTATTTCTATTTTTAGTTCTTTGAAGAACCTTTATACAGTTTTCCACATTGGCTGTACCAATTTAAATTCCCACCAGAGGAGAGATGGGTGAGAAGATGGGCAAAAAGGGTGAAGGGGAATGGGACTATAGGCTTCCAGTTACTGAAATGTACAAGACCCCAGGATAAAAGGTATCACACAGGGAACTATAGTCATAGTTTTGTAATAGTGTTTTATGGTGACTGATAGTAGTTACACTTGTGAGCACAGCCTAATGTATAGAGTTGTCAAATCACCTTGTGCTTCTGAAACCATAATGTAACATTGTGCGTCAACTACACTTCAAAAACAAAAACAAAAAGCAAAAACAAAAAACAAACAAACAAAAAAAAAAAAAAGGAAAGAAAGCAAGCAAGGAAAGAAATAGGAAATTGGAACCAATGAGGACTGGTGCTAGAAGGGACCAAATCACAACTTTCTGAGATTGAAGGAGAAATCAGAATTCTAAAGGAAAAATTTCCAAAAAGCAAGGTAAAGATTTCCATTGTATAATTGAGCCCCACTACTTCTCAGAGTCCTGAAGTTTCACTGGAGGACTCTATTCAACTCAACTCACAGCTGATTTTAAAAAAATGAAAAGAAAAGAAATAAAGAAAAAAAATACTTACTGTTTTCAACTAGCCTTTGTAAGCCTCTAAGATGTACAAAATGTATTTTTAAAAAAAAAACAACTCTGCAAATGGTTACTCAAACAGTTTCGGTGTTTAAGGTGTATTATTATTATTTGGGAAAAAATAATTTCTGAGGACCACCTTATTTCTCTAAGATGCCAAACAATGATGCCCCAAAATATGAGACACTGCCATTTGCATACTGTTTGAGAGTGAGTGGTCCCTCCCAAATCAATGTGGGTGCCCATATTCAGTGTAAAGGAAACCCAGATTCCTTAAGCAAACTCAGGATCCAAATACCACGTGAAGTGGAAAGGACCTCAGAGATCACTCAGTGTAAGCCTCTGACAAAAAGTTAGGTGTCCATAGGGCGCCCATTCGCCTCACTGTAGAGGAGGACCTGAAGCTCAGGCCCCTGTGCTTTTGGAGCCAGGGTACAGCCACCTACATAACAATGTTCCCTCCCTGGATTCCCTTAATCCTCCCCTCTCTTCCCAGGCCTTTCTAAAATCCAGAGGTTGATCCAGAAGCATGACGCACTCACCTGCAAAAAGCAGTGCCCAACCGGCGCGTGCTCCGCTAGGGTGGCGTTGTATACCTGCCTCCGGAAGACGGGCTCATTGTCATTCACGTCCTCCACCGTGATGCTCACCAGGCAGGTGGCAGAGAGTGGGGGTTCTCCTAGGTCTTGGGCTACCACTCTCAACTCTACTGCCTCCTGGACCTCTCGATCCAGACTTCGGGCGGTGCTGATCACGCCGCTCTCGGGATCAATAGTGAAGGACCGCCCGCACCCCGCGGTGGGCCACACACCTTCCGCGTTGCAGCGAACCGGCAGGTGGACCAGTGCGTAGCGCAGCCGCGCGTGGTCTGTGCCAGGCTCATCCGCATCCGAGGCGCTGACCCACACGACCGCGGTGCCCGGGGCCGCGGCCTCTGACACGGAGGCCAGGTAATGCGCCCTGCTGAAGAGAGGGGGCTGGTCGTTGAGGTCGGCAACCCGGAGAAGAAGCGTTTCCTCTGTGCTCAGCGGCGGGGAGCCCGAGTCCGTGGCCACCAGTCGCAGATCATACAGGTCGCGGCTTTCCCTGTCCAGGGGCCCCTCGACGCAAAGGAAAAATACCCCGGGGGAGCCGCCAGAGCGCAGCGCAAAGGCTCCGTCCCCGCCCTCAAGGGACAAGGAGATGCTTTCGCGTCCCACACCAGCACCAGGCTCCCCGACGGCCTCCTCTTCCTGCTCGGGATCACCGTCTGCGTCTGACACGGAGACGCGAGCCACGTAGTCGCCGAGTGCTGCGCCCTCGGAAACGCGCGCGGCCCCTCCCTCCGTGAGGAAGAGCAGGTGAATGGCGGGCGGGTTGTCATTCACGTCGAGCACCGCGATGGACACCCGTACAGTGGCAACCTCGGGCTCGGCCCCTCCATCGCGGGCCTCGACCACCAGCTGGTGCCAGGCCTGTGCCTCACGGTCCAGCGGCCTCTGCACCCGCACCACGCCGCTCAGCTCCTCCACCGTGAAGTAGGCCGCATCGCCCAGGGGCCCGAGCACCTGCCGGGCGCGGATGCCGTAGCGCACGTGGCCGTTGGGTCCCAGGTCGCTGTCGGTGGCGCGCACGCGACAGACCTCGGAGCCCGGCCGGGCGTCCTCCCGCACCGCGGCTTGGTACTCGCCCTGCTCGAAGACCGGCGGGTTGTCGTTCTCATCTAGCACCCGCAGCTCCACACGCAGGTTGCCGGTGCGCCGCGGGCGGCCGCCGTCCCAGGCTTCGATATGCAACTCGTGTGCCGCCGTCGCCTCTCGGTCCAGGCGCCGCAGCAGCACCAGGTCCAGGGGCTCCAGGGGCGAAGAGGACGGTGATGACCCCGGGGTTCCGTAGCGCAACTGGAAGAACGGTCCTGCGGGGTCCTCGGGAAGGTCGGACGGTTGCACCAGGGTGTAGCCCTGCGTGCTGAACAGGCCGGCGTCTGGGTCGTGGGCACCTGGCAGGCGGAAGGCGGTGCCTGGAGGGCTGAGCTCCGAGACGTCGAGTTGCAGGAAGTCGCGGGGAAAGCTGGGCGAGTGATCGTTCACGTCGTTGACGCGGATCTCCACCTGCACCACGGCGCCCAGCAGCGTGGCGGCCACAAAGCTGTAGTGGTCCCGCCGCTCGCGGTCCAGGTACCGAGCCGTGCGGATGATGCCGGTGTCCGGATGCACGTGGAAGTCGTCCAGCAGCGGTGAATCATCCGAATCCTCGGAGAGAAAGAAGCCGCCCCCCTCCTGCTGCTGTGCAGCCGGCAGCCCCGCGCGGATGTCGCCTACTAGGGTGTCCGGAGGAAGTCCTTCATCCACGGAAAGGCTGAGGTTGAACACCTGGGCATATGAACCCGAGGCCGCCCACAGCCACCCGTGCATGAAGAGCCTGAGCAGGAATCGCTGAGCCCCGGTGGCGCCGCCGCCGCCGCCCGGCAGCCCGAGGGGTGACCCTCTCCTCCCGCGGAACAGAAGGCGCTTCCCGGCGGGAGGCCCCCGCCGCTGGTGCCCTTCGCTCATTCTCCACACAGAAGGATTCTTTGCTCCGCCAGCAAATCGGGAAGACTCCCGGGCAACTGCCAGCTTGTGAAGGGGTCTGGAGCCTCTTCAGTGTCGGGGCCAAAGAAGAAAAGACTTTGTTTGGCAAACCAACAGACCCAGGAGTTCCCGAGGTTCAATCTGCAACTGGTGAAAACGTCCTCCGCCACCGCTCACGCAGACAGGAAAGCTCCAGCAGCCTCTGCCGCTGCAGCCACCTCTTCAGACCCTGGATTTCTTTAAATGAGTCTCATCTCTTTTTCTCTCTCCTTTTATTCTTTTTACATCTGTTCCTTGTTTTGCTCGGCTTGTTGTTTCCCCCTGGTAAAGTCAGGTGCATTATTTCTTTTGCCAAAAAGGATGAAATTATTTAAAGCGCACACACACAAGGAGAGGACGGGGGTCGGCCAAGGGAAGGGGGTGGAGTAAGGGCGGGGAGGCAGAGTGCGGGCGCCGGGCCTGAGCGAAGGAGGAGGGGAGGGAGGGAGAGGCGGCTCTGGCTGCGGCCGTGTGCGCGGCTCCGGGGGCGGCCTCTCCCAGCCGCGTCTCCCGGCGGGAGGACCGCCCGGGCTCCAGCTGCCACCCAGCCCACGCCCCCCCTTCCCTTCTCCTCCCCGCCGGTGACGCGGCGCACACAAGGGCAAACTCCAACCTGCGAGTAGCCGCTCTGCAGCAGGGCGCCTTCTCGCCTGGGCCGGGGACCCGAGAGAGGGGAGCGCAGCAGGAAGGACGCACAGATTTGGAGCGCGAGGAAGGCGGGGGTCGCGCAGGCCGGCTGTCTGCCCGGGCTCTGCGTGCAAAGTGGCGACGGGTAGGGGAAGGCGAGAGCAGCAGCCCCTCCACGCCCTCCTCCCTCCATCCCCTGGACGGTTCCTCCGGCAGGCCTGACGCTTGGCTCAGGCTGAGCCGAGGGTGGGGATTAGAATCACTTTGGGGAGCCAAACTTGTGTTCTCCATTTGGCGAGAGAGACTCGTCCCCAGCGGAAGGACAGATGGAGTCAAAGGCCGACGCGCAGCTGGGGCCGGGATGACTGCAAAAAGGGGGGAGGGGGGAACTTGGAAAAACCTTCGCGAAACCCCGAGAAATCTGTGACACACATGGTGCAAACCATGCTTTATTATGCCGCGCTACTCCTCAGCAACGTGTGAGCGTCCTGTCACTCGCCTCTGCCACCGAGAATGACGACAATAGAGTGGGCTGGTGAACACTTTTTTATGCATTCAGCGCCATCACAACACGTCCAGGATGTTTTATGGTGCTGATTTATGGGCAGAAAGTTGGGGCAGCTCAGGCCAGACCACCTTCCAGCACTTCCCCGTCGCCACTGAGCGAGGAAGTTTGCAGCCAGGGCAGCTGTTGACAACACTTTCAAACTAGCTTCTGTCTGAGTCCAAGAAAAATGCCAGTAAATTGCCAGTCGTAGGTTTCCCTTCAATCATCTGTAATGATAGGTAGAAATTGATAAATGGCCTCTAATAAAGAATGCCTGAGGAAGGACTCTCTCTGCCTTCTTGAGAATGGCTGGTCCTATTTAGCAAATGGTTTCTGCGATTTTACATTTAGGCCAAAGGGAAGAATTAATTTCCTAGATACTGTTGCCCTCCTTTAAGGAGGACCAACAGTGCTCGTGATGGTTCCTGGCAGCCACAGTAAAATGCCTTTTAATATTTGGTGGAGTTATATATAACTGCTAATCTGCACCATTATCTCTACCTCTGACAAAATAATAATAAAACAATTTATTTTGTAGCAGATATGTTGCATGTAAATCTAAGTAGAGACATTATTAAAATACATCCAGCTGCCTCTCACCGGTGAAGTCTCCTTACCATTAAGGAGATCAGTTGTGAGTCTAGAATCTTCTTTCACCTCAGCCTCTTCAGTCTCCCTTGAATTAGTCTCCTGCCTCTACTCTTGCCCCCTTGTTAAGTAATTCTCAACCAAGCATCTGGATTATTGTTTTTAAAGCTAATTCAAATCATGTCTCCCCGTGCTTAGAACCTGCCAATATATTTTCATTATACTTGGATTATAATTCAGGCTCCTTCCAGTCGTATAAAACTAACATGCCCCTACCCACCTTTCCGACCTCATCTCGTACCACCACTCTGGATACTGCCTTTTTCTGATATTGGTATTTGATACAGACTGATATTGGTATTTGATGCAGACTGATACTGACTGAATTGGTATTTGATACAGACTGAATTTCTGCAAAATTCGTATGTTGTCCTCCTATCTGCCAATGTGATGGTATTAGGAGGTGGGGTCTTTGGATTAGATGAGATCATGGGAGTAGTGTCCTAAGAGTAAGGAGAGAGCCTGCTGTTCTCTGTGAGGATACAGGAGGTGGGCAGTCCACAACCAGGAAGCATGCCCTCTCCAGAACTTGACCATGCACTCTACTCAAGTAGCTTCTCCACCATAAACCCTTATCCTCTATTAGATTTCATTCACAACACCTATTGGTGCCTGAAATTAGCTTGCTTTATTCCACTGTTTATTAAATTATTGTGATCCCAATCCTCTTTGTGCACTTGAAGCATTGCAAGCATCCCGGAACCCAGATCAGTACCTATCATGTTAATGGGTCTCCATTCACTAAGCATGTGTTGGATGATTGGATGGACGGTTGGCTTAGCGGATGGGTGGTAGATGGAGGTTTAACTCTGTTAAAGCAAGGGTTCAAAACCATAATTCAGAATTAATTGACCATGAAATCCTTTATTGTGATGAACTATATTTTCATAATATACTCATTTTAATCATTCTACAGGAATTCGTGAACTAATTTTTGAACTTAGCTTATTTTGCTGTCTATTGTTACTAAATATTTACTTGAGTCTAAAAATAAAGGGAAAGCAGCTAGTTATTCTGCATCTTTCACTGACATTCTTTGTAAACAGTGGTTTGGTTTAGAAACAAATGAAAAATCAAAAACTTCAAACATCTATGTTCCCATTCGTTTTTAGGCTTTATAATTTAAGCATGTGCAGTTTAAGGTCTCCTGCCCACTTCATACCCTTCATTGGATGCCTTGAAGGGCATTCTAAATTGAGAATTTAATTTGTTGAGGTTAAAAAAAAAAAGAGCATCTCTCAAATATGCAAAAACAACTTTAGATTCTAGCACAGAAGCCAATAACTTGCAAGAAATAGGTCTCTGACCCTCTTGGGAGGAGTAACATGGTGTGACTAGCAGGAGTTTGGGCATTAAAACTGGGGAACCCTGGCTCTGCTCTATACTTGTAGGCAAATTATTTCAATCTTGTTAAGCCTCAGTTTCCTGCTTTCTTAGTTGGTGGTTATACTATCTAATTTACAGGACATTGTGAGTCTTGAGTGAGGCAGTATATGTAGACTAGCACATAGAAGACCAGCAAATATTACTTCTCTTGCCCCTGTTGTTTATGTGATGAAATATTTTAGGGTTGAAATGCTTTGGGATTCTCAGTCATATCAAACTCTGATTTCTTAGCAACCCCCCCCCCTGCCTGATCCCCCCAGCCCAAGTGTGTGGAGAGGAAGATGAAAACTCCCCCATATCACAGGCAGCAACCATCATGGGCAGAAAAGCACAGAGCAGACCTTTACCCAGTATTACATGGTTAAAGTAGTACAGGAAGTCCATCATCAAAAAATGTTTTCTCCCAGATTGTAGATAGCTTTGCAATAGTTAAATAGTATAAATAGTTACTAAGTACTCAAAATCTTCAAAGCGTCTCCCACCAACCCTTTCGAGAAGGAATTATAATTAGTATCCCATGATATAGATGGAGAAACTGAGGTTCAGGGCATTGCAAGTAACTTGGCCAAAGTCACATAGGGGTTAAGTGGTAGAATTGGACTCCCAACCCAGACAGTTTTGCTTCAGGGTCCATGGCCTTTGGAGTTGTCATGGGTCATTTATCATCTCTATGATTTTCTGCTTAAAGCAAACTGCCTTGCTTCTAAACTGCAGAGGGAACAACTCTGGACAGCATGTTTGTGTGAATGGAAGGACGGTATGGGAGAAGAGCCACAAGGAAGTGCCTACTTGAGAGGGCACCGAGAAGAAACTAGATATGTGTGTTAAAACCCAGTAAGGAGGAGGATCCTGTGGAATATAGAGGGTTTATTCCCACCTCTTCCCCCAGAAAAAAGACAGTCTCAGGCTAGGAAGGAGGTGTCTCTCCCTATTTTTGGTTCACATGTTACTATCTCTCAAAAATGGAGCTTGTGATAGTTAAATTTAATGTACCTACTTGGCTAGGCTATGCTGCCAAATGTGATAGGTAAGAGAGCACTACACCAAATGTTGTTGTGAAGGTAATTTGTGAATGCAATTAACATCGATGATGAGTTGACCTTAAGTGAAGGGGAGTGTGCTTGATAATACAGTGCGCCTCACATACTCAGCCTAAGGCCTTGAGAACAAACTGAGGTTTCCCAGAGAAGAAGGAATTGTGCTTCAGGACTGTAACATAGAAATTCTGCATGAGTTTCCTGTCACTGGCTTCCCCTCCAAATTTTGGACTTACCAGCCCACACAATCTTGTGTGCCAATTACCAGGTATATACTGGTTCTGTTTCTCTAAAGAACGCTAATACAGAGTTTTATAAGAAGAGAAGATGATTTAATATCTATTATTATAGTCTGTATTTGATATACATATATTTCATATTCTGAAAGTATTAAAATCAGAATCCTGACCATGATGGAGGTCTTGCCCAGAGAGGTGATTACGTGATAGGTAATCAAGTCTACTGTCCTACCTTAGGCTCTAAATGTCCAAAAGAGATGAGAGTCTTTTCCCTCTTTTTAAATTTTGAGCACAGCCTGTATAAACACACATTCTATTTTCTGAACCCAACAGAATACAATTAAATTTTATAGAGTACTTGTCTCTGTTTTGGATATCAACATATAGTCATTTCCTCTGATTCTTTGGGAAAATGAAGAAAAACTTTATCCCAAAATTTCATCATATAGTTGGAGAGAAGTACGACATGGCTTATCATTAAATAGGTTTAAATATATTATATCAAATCATATTTTTCAAATCTAGTAGAAGCTAGAATATAAGGGTTACATATACAAACATTTTCCATATATTTGAAGATTATAATATAACTAGGTCTGAGATAGAACCCCTGGCTAAGGTAACTTCTGCCTGACTTTTGCCAAGTCTCCTCTCTCTCTTTAATTGCTTATTCTCTTTCCCAGTAATTGGTAAGGCAGACCAACTTCTCCCCACTCCCTCCACCAGACTCCAGATGGCCTACAAAGGCCAATCAAACCTGCTCAAACACATAGCCTTTAAGATTTGGCTTCTTTGACTCTGTCTTTGGCGTGTGTACACACACACACACACACACACACACACACACACGATCTTGCTTTCCCTGAAAACTTTTCTTTAGATAAAATAATCCCAGCTCCTTATTTCCCCAACCCTTTAATCATTTTGTTTCTGTTCTCTGAACTCCTTCCAATCTCCCTATATTTTGTATAAGATGTAGAAACCAAAACCACACACCATTTTCGAACAGGGTCTATGTATTGCCAAATTGGGGGGAAGGGCTCTGACTTACTTCTTCAATCAGAAATCAAAGCCAAGTCCAACAGGTTCTTAACAAGTGGATGTTGGAACAGGTGTGACACCCCATTCAATAAAGCAACACCTTCTGAGTGGATAATTATTCAGTGTGGAAAGGTAATTTACTTGATTTCACTGAAAGGGATTTTTAGAATATTCATGTATTTGTATAAAACAGCATGAAGGATATAGTTAGTGAAAATAAAGATAAGTAGTTAATCCTGTCCATATTTTTCTAGGTGTAATTGCTCTTGTGCAAAGTAAAGGAAACCGATCTGTTTCCTGGGACAAAGCAAAGTTCACTGAAATGCATATACATAATATATGTTATAATAATTCCAAGTAAGTGAAAGCAAAGGAAATACCCAGGACCCTGCCAATCCCACAAATATTCAGTGAGAAAAACACCTGGATTCTCCCCAAGCCACAGCTGTTCAGTTGGAAAATGCCTGGATCCCATTGAATCAAGGCAGTCAGGAAAAAGAGCCACATCCGGCCCAGTGTGTCTCCTCAGTACGACAGGCACACATGAATCCTATTTGATCAAGACACAGTTATTTTGGAAATAAATAGATCCTGCTGGATTCAAGCACAGTTCACGATTAGCACACGCAGATGGGGATGAACTGGGTACAGATACTATCTACAAGAAACTCCTTCAATATACAGACATTTGGTAAGAAATCTTATGCTGCAGATTCTTGGCCATGTCAATATCTCAGTTATTTTTCTCAGGGAACATATGTGGATCTGTCAGCTCTGCCCCTTGATTACGTTTAAGTTTGCCTGGATCACACAGGATCAGAGTGCCTTGCCCTGATTCTTTAGATTTAGCAGCATGTGTATGTAAGAGGAAAGGCAAAAAGTGAATAAAACCATTTTGGTTTTCCTTAGTATGATCAAAACAGCAGCAGCAGCAAAATAGGAATGTTCTAGTCCTTTGAAAGCATACAAATGGAGAAAAAAAAAAAATCTATATCTCTATCATCACAATTTACATTTTCTCCATATTTCCATTTTTTGGACCTAAACTTCTTTTGCATCCAATACAACATTTTCATTACACTTTCCAAATAACTTTTCAGCAATTCATGATACAAATACCACTACTGACTCGGAAACTGACCTAAAAATTAGGCAGATATTTACAACAATTAAGTAATTATTGTAATTACCTACTTTAAGTCATGTAGAAGTTTCCCACAGCTATTATAATTTATAAGGGTTATAGTGGTGCTTAACACTTTTGTTTCTGAGAGAGAAAGAGAGAGCAAGTGGAGGGGCAAATAGAGAGATTGAGAGAGAATCGTAAGTAGGCTCCATGCTGGGTGTGGACATGGGGCTCGATCTCACAACCCTGAGATCATGACCTTAGTCAATATCAAAAGTCAGACGCTTAACCAACTGAGCCACCAAGGTGCACCAACAGTGCTTAATACTTTTAAAGATGTTTATATATTGCAGTCAAAGCTAATCCTGAAGAGAGAAACTGTACTTTAAAATGTCACAGATTTGGAGTCTGAAAACCCTAAAATTCTGAGGTCTTGGGAGAGTCTTCTACACCATGACTTCCCCCCAGAAAATCAGATTGCCATATCTGGGGAGGCAATGGTAGAAACTACTTCATGAATTCAAGTGGCCCTCAAATTTCCTCCAATTGACTGCCAATTTCTTGTTTCCTATAACTATTTGTATCCATTATAAAAAAGAGAAAAACAGAGGGATGAAATCCCAGAAGCTCTTGTCCTGGCAAGATGCATTCAATGAATAAACCACAGCCTCGCAGGAAGGCAGGCCTAAATCCCATGGCCAATGATATGCATTCTGACCACTGTACCCTGAGTGTTTTCGCCATCAAACTGAGCTCCAGGGTATCTGCAGTAAGCAACATTACTGAATTTGCAGAAGTTTCTCTTCAAACACAGCTTCCCATGTCTGCAAATGTATATATATTTTTTTCCTCTACATTCACAGGCTTTTATCTCTGATCTTTTTTTGTAAATCCAGCTTCTGAGTTTTTGCTCTTTGCTTTATATTCAAGATCTCTTTTGAAGGCTCTCTGCTTCCCCTGTATTTTTATCCCCTGCTCACCTGTTTCACCTGTGGGCATTATAGCCTGTTCCTTCTTTCTTCTAAGCCCTGGTCTCTCCATTCCAGGCAGAATGGGGAAGTTTACAAATAACAGCTGTAAAAAAGGCACTATAGAGAAGATGCTTTAAAGACCCAAATGACAAAAACCTCCCTTCACAAGGCCCAGATGAGTATTAAATGTCAAGAAGCAAGCACCAGCAAACGGAGAGGCAATTGCTCATTTTTGAGCAAGCACATCACACCACCCATGAGGAAGGAGGCAGAGCTGTACAAAGTTGCAGAGTGGTACAACTACCAACCCTCGAATCCTGCAGGTACCACAGTGAACGATTCCAGGATCGCAACCCTTCTTCTCCAAGCATGGCACCAGCATCAAAACCATTTTCACAAATCAAGGCAATCTGAGGGATAATTCAGAACCTCATTTTCCTTTGCTCCTACAAACGCATCCTCTCAGTCCCCCGTGGGAGGTAAAATGATGCCACCCCTCAAAGATGTCCAAGTCCTTATCCCTAGAGCCTGCGAATGTGTTACCTTCCATGGCAAAAAGGACTTTTTCAGATGGGATCAAATTATGGATCTTGATTGAGAAGGGGAGACTGAAAATGGGCCCTTAAAAGGGAATGACAGATGGTCCGAGTCAGAGAAGGAGAGAGAACAAGGGAAGCAAAGGCCAGTGTGAAGGGGCCATGAGGGAAAGAATTCGGTCAGTCTCTACCAAGGGGAAAAGGCAAGGAAATGTATTCCCCCTAGACCACCCAAAAAGAACACAGCTCTGTCGACCCTTTGATTTTAGCCCAGTAAGAGCGGAGGCAGGCTTCTCACCTGCAGAACAGTAAAATAGTACATTTGTACTGTTTAGGGCCCCTAAGTCTGTGGTAATTTCTTGCAGCAGCAACAAGAAACTAATACCTTCCTCAACAGTACCAAGGTCAGTGTGTCTTCTTTGTGGCCTTTTCCCTAGCGGATATCTATGTTCCCAGAGCCTCTGTTGTCTCTCAAACACCTGAGTTCTCAGTTGCAAAGAAGGAGGCAGTTACAACAGCATTGGTCTTGTTTCCAGCCAACAGCATCTCCTGGGATTAGCTCCAGCTAGAAATTTGGACAGCTTCATTTCAGAGAATGTTTCTTAAAACGTCAAGATGAATTCTTTTCTTTGATTTGAATGCATTATCCAAAGTTTTGTCTTTGTATAAAATGTTTAAAAAATATATCTGCAACAGAAAAGCAGTCCTGTTGAAAGCTTAAAGGAATACTGAGCAAATAAAACACAATCATGATGGCTACAACCTTCATTGGAAATGCATTTGGGGTACAGTTGAAAGTCAGAAGAAAGTGAGTCTTTGGGAAAAGGGGGGGACATCAAGTTTACTTTTAAAGCAAAATGCATGGCCCCAAAGCCAGAAAATGGAGTTCTGGTTGCATTGTGGAGAGAAATAAATCCTGACTGAGGAAACAATGTAAGTGTTATATAATGGGCCGTGAAATCTACTCACCGTGGGGGCAGGGGCCCAAGGGGTAGGAAACTTGCTAATGCACACAAGCAATGTTTCTTTTCATCTCTGTATACTCAGATATAAATGCAGTGGTTTTCAAACTTTTCTGAGCCACTGTATTAAAATGTTTCAATATCATACACCACTACACACACACACACACACACACAATATAACTGGAATAATACTTTCATGACATTCCATTTACCCTTACAGTGTGAGATGGACTGTGATATTTCCAATTTTATTGTTATCTTTCATTGTTAATTTTTTAAATGCTGGCCAGGACTCACTAAGTGGTCATGATCTGCAGCTTAAAACAAAACAAAACAACAACAACAACAACAAAAACATCTGCAATCTCTCTGCTCAGCGGGGTGTCTTCTGCTTCTTCTCCCTCTGCTGCTTTCCCCACTAGTGATCTCTCTCTGACAAATAAATAAATGAAATCTTACACACACACACATATTCTGCAGTACGTACTATTTAACACTAAAACAGGTATTTTCTTTCCAATTAGTACTAAGAGGTTTTTTTTTTTTTTTCCATTATTACGTAGTAACTTAAAAATGAAATTCTAGTTTGGAACTGACTACTTTGAGGATCTTTTCCAACTTTATGATTTCATAGTTTTTCCTCAAAAAGAACATTGTTTTATCCACTGTTTTCTTTTTAAGAGAATGAAGCTAGGACTGACAACTTGGAACTTTCCCTCCAGTAGGTTCATTTAATAAATACTTTTTCTAAAATAGCGCTGATACTTCTTATTCTCCAGTGATTAATTCCTTTTTTTTTTTTTTTTTTTTTGAGTAGTGATTAAGTCCTAATTGAAATCAGGAACCCTTGAAAATATTGTCAGAGTCTAGGCCACATAGGCATTGATATTTGTGAAATTTGATTTCAGGAATTAGGGAAGCAGAGTCACTGCTAAGGGATAAAGTGAGTTATTCCCCTCCCTGAGAAAGTTCTGATTTGGGATCCTAGCCACAAAAATCCCCACCATTCCCCATTGCTAAATTTGCTCAAGGCAGGTAATGCTAGACTCCTAAGACACAGAAAACTGCTCCCCTTCACTTTGTTTTCAACAACTGGGCTTTGTAACACACTTCTCAGATTCTCACCTGCAAACTAGGAGAAATGCTAAACTCTCAGGGCTGAGGAATGGTTAATAAAACTGCGCTAACCTACAGAGATGCAAAACAATAGCAATCACTCATCGGTTTGCTAAGCGGTGACAGATTCCAATTTCCCATTTTCCGGAGACACTCTCCTTATTACCAGGCAAAACCAGACCAGTTAACTTGCCCAAGATCTATAGCTTGCTGTAGTGATCTCATCGGTCTGTGTCCCTGATGGGGACTCAAGCAGGTGGTGCGGAGAGCGGCGAGCTGACATATGGAGACATATTGCCTAAATAGCCTGATGCACCAGACCAGCTAATTTTCCTTCTATTTTGAGAAGAGCAATTATTTTAAATTGCCATATATCAAAATGACTTTGCACTTGCTCCAAAATGCAGCAAGTCAATAAACTATAATGTAAATGAGTGACTCCAGCTACTTTGATTTTAAAAATGAAAGATGAAAAAAAAAAAAAAGAAAGAAAGAAAAAACAGAGAAGCAGAGTCCCATAGTGCTTCATTTAGAAATGAAGAAGGGTTACAATTCAAGGCTTTACAATATTACCCTTGTATGTACAATGCATACTATTTTGGAAGCCTTTTGATGATATTGTATCGCAAAACTACTTTGTAATTTTGCCTTTAAATCCCAACAAACTGTTGAGAGTTTTTTTGTTTTATGGGAGAAGACATGGTCTCTTTTATGGAAAGCGATAGAAAGGTAGAAGGACGAATAGGAAGCTGAAAATAAACACTGGACATAAGACAGCAGTTGGGAAAGTCCCAAGAAATCTTTGGACCTATTTCCTTGATGCCAGCAATACCAAAGAAAAATATCAGTCGTGAGCCGAGAAAAAAAACACCTCGGGGCGCCTGGGTGGCTCAGTGGGTTAGGCCGCTGCCTTCGGCTCAGGTCATGATTTCAGGGTCCTGGAATCGAGTCCCGCATCGGGCTCTCTGCTCAGCAGGGAGCCTGCTTCCTCCTCTCTCTCTCTCTGTCTGCCTCTCTGCCTACTTGTGGTCTCTCTCTGTCAAATAAATAAAATAAAATCTTTAAAAAAAAAAAAAAACCCACCTGCCCATTCTGTCCAGAACCAGAATTTAAGCTGGTTCAGATGCTCCATTAGAAATGCGGTTTATAAAGAGAAATGCACTTGGAATTCCAAATAAGGTTTGAAGGGAAATTTTAATATCTATATATAGATTTAGCAGTCCTGAAGGGAAATGGGGTGTTGATTTATGAAGCTGAAAGAAATTATGAGCAGCTGGAACATTAAGGACACATTGTCAGAGGGGGGCTTTCATCTCTAATTTGGACTGAGGTTTCAGAACCTTCCAGAGCTGTGATTTGGACTCAGAAGATCTGAGAAGTCCCTATCTAGTCAATTTGAAAATGAGGATGTTACACCCAAACCTTGGACCTTTTGATTGACAGAACAATTAAAGATATAGCAGTTAAATACAAAAGGTAGTTAAGTTCCTGTTAAATTTTACAGTAAAAAAATTTTTTTACAGTTTTCTTTTCAGAGGTAGCTTTTTATTTCTTAATTTATGATGAGTAATTTTTGAAATCAAAAGACATTTAAAAGAATAATTGAAAAAAAAAAAAGAAAGTCTGAAATCTCTTTATTAATTCCAGAAAGCCTGCCTATCAGACTACAAAGCTGTTCCCAAGGCAAAGCATCTAAATGAATATAAGGTTTCTCTTGTGGGCTGAGCAGGCAGGCAGAAGCATGAAACAATAAGAATGACGTCTCAGGGTAGAAAAGTACATAATTATTTTCTGTATTATTGAATGAATAAATTACAGCATGGTAAATTATTGTAACCTCTCTTTCTTCAGATTTGGATAAAAATTGTTTTCCTCGTTGCTTGCAGAGGGCTTCTGTATATGAAATCTTTTCTTGATTGCCTTTTGCTTTCTTCCGGTAATCTTTGAACCAACATAAAGATGAACCACCAAATTCAGTTTTATTGTTTTTTTGAGGATTTATCTAACATGACTTGTTGGTGGTATAGACGAACTAGTGGCCTGCCTTTTGGGGGTTCAGTCATCTACTCCCAATACAAGCAGATTATCGGGGGTATGCTGCTCTACCACAAGGTGGGGAGAGAGCCAGATTCTTCCAGCCGGCCTTCCAGAAACCAAACAGACCTACTAAGTAGAAGGTATCAGGAATCCAAGGAAGAATCTGGTAGAAGAAAATCCCTTACTAGGCACCTGAGTGGCTCAGATGGTAAAGCCTCTGCCTTCAGCTCAGGTCATGGTCGCAGGGTCCTGGGATGGGCCCCAGCATGGGGCTCCTGCTCAGCGGGGAGTCTGCTTCTCCCTCTCCCACTCCCCTTGCTTGTGTTTCGTTTCTTGCTGTGTCTCTCTCTGTCAAATAAATAAATAAAATTTAAAAAGAAAAAGAAAATCCCTTACCTGGAAGAAACCACAGTCTAGTCAGGGAAGCAGACAAGTAAAAACTTCGTTACATTTCCAGATGAATAATGCCACAGTAAGGTGTGATAAAAGCTCACAGAACTCAGGACGCCTTCCTTCACTTCCATTCAGATCCTGTCTGGCTAAGAGTCCATCACTCTATAACCATTTCTTTTTTTTTTTTTTTTTTAAGATTTTATTTATTTATTTGATAGATCACAAGTAGGCAGAGAGGCAGGCAGAGAGATAGAGGAGGAAGCAGGCTCCCTGCTGAGCAGAGAGCCCAATGTGGGGCTTGATCCCAGGACACCGGGATCATGACCCGAGGCAAAGGCAGAGGCTTTAACCCACTGAGCCACCCAGGCGTCCCTCTATAATCATTTCTTACAACAACCTTAACATACTTGGCCCTTGACCCTTCTGAGGCTCCAGCCTCTTCCTCAAACCTTCCCTTTTGGATTACTACAAGAACTTTTTTGCTTTGCCTTGGTCTTCCTTGAGACATTTAACTGACACGGCAGGCATCCTTCTTTCTCTCGAGGTCACATCACTGCTGTCCATGTCCTTCTTATCACTTTGTGAAATTAACAGCTTTATTTGATTATCCATTTATTATCCGCTTTTCCTGGGTAAGAATTTTGTGCATTTTTTAACTTTTCTATCCCCAGTGCTTACAAGGGTATTGAATAAAGGTATGAATTAAATGCAGACTGATACCGTTTCAAATCTATGCATACAACCTCAACTGGGTCCCTGCACCACTTTGATAAACTTTTTCATCGGCAAATCCTATTCCTTGAGTCAGAAGAACCACCCCTCCATTAACCGAAGAGGGGCCGGCCCCACACCCCAAGGGCAATGCTCCTATGAGGTCTTAACAGGAGCTTTCCAGAAGCCACGTTTAGGCCCCTTATCTGGCCTCTGCTACATCAGACAAGGTTGACCAGCCCCTCCTTTAAATGCATCCTGTGGTTTACACAAAAACTTTCTGTCCTGGTTTCCTTTTCCCAACCTGTTGAGTCAAAATCCCCATATACAGGACCCAAGCATGGTGTAGTCTTTTTAAAGAGCCATGGGAGATCCTGGTACACAGGCAGGACTGACAACCACTTCCCCTGGCTTTCTTCTCTTCTCATCTTCTTGTCCAGGGATGGCTTTAAAACTTAGAGAAAACATAAAGGTCATTGTCAGGATGGAAGAAGGGAGGAGATTAGACAATCTGCCTTAAGACTGCCTTTGCATGACAAACACAGCTTTTTTACTTAGATTACGTGTTTTCAGAATGTTACAAATAGGACATCATGATCCAGAAGCCCTTGCACCCAATTTACACAAAGGCAATTACTGTCAGATGCATGTGTTCATGATTCACAGAAGATGCAGAAAATATTAGTTGCCATATAGAGAATACTGTTATTACCATGGTGTGTACTATTTAGGGGGATAAACGGTCCCTCGTTCTCGATACACCATGCCCTTGCCCAGTCCTCTGGTTTCAGCTTTCTACCTGGACCCTGTGATGCTCTGAGATCACACACTCTCCCAAGGACTTTAGTATCCTACCAAAGGTGTGATGGGTGCATGACGGGATTGCTAAAAGGAGAAGAAAAAAAAAAAAAAAAAACAGAAGACATAGGACTGAGAATTTCCCCCAAATCAATTTCAGACCCCAAGCCTCAGATACAGGAATCTCCGAGAACAACCAGCCGGATAAATGCCAAAAAAAAAAAAAAAAAAGAACAAAACACACACACAAACACACACACACACAAACCTACATCTGGGCATATCATTTTCAGACTACAGAAAATCAAAATAAAATAAAATAAGAAAATCAAAATAAGGAAAAACTCCTGAGAGAAAGAGACAAAGAGAACTAGAGAGAGGAAAGGGAGATGGAGAGGCTAGTGGAAGGGGGAAAAGATAGGAGAGATGAGAAAAAGAAATGTGGTGATGTCACAGCTGAGAAGAGAGATGGCCACAGAAAGGAGGGATGGAATAAAGAGGTAGGGAAGAGGAAGACGGGGGGAGAGGGAGTTTAAAATGTCTTAGAACAAAGAAGGCACAGTGGTAAAGTCAAACCATATATATTTTTTTTAAGACTTTATTTATTTGAGAGAGTGAGAGCACTCAAGCAGCTGGGGGGTGGGTAGAGGAACAGAGGGAGAGGAGGAAGCAGACTCTCCACTGCACAGTAGGCTGACTACACTCGGGGCTCAATCCTAAGACCCGGGGATCACAACCTGAGCTGAAGGCAGACTTTTAACAGACTGAGTCACCCACGGGCCCAACCCCCCACCCCCGCCCCGAGTCACACACACACCACACCCATATGGTTTTTAAAGTGTTGTCTCTTCCATAGTTCCTTGAGGTTCAGGGAATAATTCTTTTTCTGCAACTCCTGGCTTGGTGCTTAGCATATTATAGGTACTCAATAACTATTTAATGAATCAATTGATGTTAGGAGATTGGGCTGGCCTTCTTACAATTTCTTGAACACATAAAGCACTCTCCTTATCTTGGAATGCTCTTCCCCCAGAGATCTACTGGCTCACTCCTTCACCTCTTAAAAGGAAAAAAAAAAAAAAAATCACCCCCTTTCCCCCTCAAACACTAATTCCTCATTTTCAATGGTGACTAGTCGCCTCTGAATGGTATTTTACAGACAAGGCAACTCAATCCCATGTACCATTTTCTCTCTCTTATATAATTCATTTAGTTATAATGATGTGACTATCTAATTGGTCACCTAATTTACGAATCTCTCTTTCAATGACCAAACTAATCCCTGGACCCTATTGACTACACTTTTAAATATGGTTCAGATCTCTCCCTCCATCTCTATGACATTGTTTTCATATAGATGATTACGTCTTATTTAAACCATCAGACTGCTTCTTGACTAGCTAGCCTGCTGCACTAATTATTCTCTCTCCCCTCCATTGTCAACCTCTAAAATATCACCAGAGTTATCTTTCCAAAGCATAACCTGATGATTCCTGCCCCTCCCCTTGTTTAAAAACCCTTCAGAAGCTGTCCAATGAGAACCAGAATCAAATCTCCTTAGTCCAGGATGCAGAGCCCTTCATGATCAAATTCCAGCTTATTTCCGAAGAACCTCAGCACCTTTCTTTCCTCTCAAGACCTCAACCAGCTCAAATCTTTTGAGAGCTCTAGAAAAGGTCACTAAGTTGTAAATACCTAGGTATGTTCAAAACCTAGGCTCTGGCTCACCACTTCAGAAATGCAAATTCCTGAACAATTAGTTTATCTGTCTTTGCTCCTTAATTTTATTTCACATGCTAAGTTTCCTCCACATATTTATTCTGACTTCCCTACAGCAATTCTGCCCAATTTTGTTTGAAGTCAAGTTACTGTAGCAGCAAAACTCAGAAACACTGCCATCTTGTGATCACAGGAGAGGGCAGAAAGCAAAGCGATCCTCCCTTTACAATTTATTTACAATTTATACATATTATATGTATATAAAGATATACAAGAGGAGCTGAGGTTTTCCTTTTCCAAGCCTTAAAATTAACAGCCACTGCTTTCCCACTAGAAACTCTAAACTTTGCTTTCAATGTCTCTATTTTCAGTGACTTTCTTTTATAGAGTTCTATTGATTTCCCTTAGCCAGATTATTTAAGGATATCGAAGGACACATTTCTTTAGATGCCATTTGTAGATTTAGGTCTCTTATTGGTTCAGAGAACATTTTGAAGTCTTTCGAGGAGCTAATATAAGCTCCAGACTACGTCTGTCCGCTCCAGCAGAGGAGGAATGTATGGACCCTATCTGCCACCATAAATGCAAAGCAAGGCATGTAAAAAGTCCTGGGGAAATATTTATTGAAAAATAAACAACTGGACAACAGGTGTGGTGACAACTTCAGAAGTAGAGGCAGGTGTTTTCTAATACTTTTTAAAGCAATTGTTTTATTTTGAAATTTCAAGTCCGATCTCAAAATGTTGATGTGTTCTATGACCTTGATTACCCAAGAACCAGCAACACTTGGAAACATGCTACTTTTAAGAGAAGATTAAAAAAAATAACAGAGGTACAGAAAGATGAAGGGACCTGTTCAATAACATATCAAAATAGGTTCAGAGCAATCGCCCAAGGGCATTGCCAAGAGGGCATATGTGTGAGTGGGCATCCAGTAAATAGAAAAACCTTAGAAATTCATAGATTTTTGGATACGGCTTTGAACATAATAGCTTTGTCAAGTTCTTCTCTTTCCTTCTTTGACTCTATTTCTCAGCTATTATTTCACCATATATAGTAGCTTATTTTTTAAAAAGTCTGTTCTCTGAATCATTGTTTTTCAAATCCCTTAGAACTAGATTCCTCATGCCCAGCGAGGTAACCACTGGGGACTTGGTACTTAGAAATAAACTAAACTATTTAGAAAAGTCATCGGTCATTCTAAAGCTCATTTGTAACATGTGACATCATAGAACAAATGCTTTATAAATAATTTGTCTTTCACAGCATCAATAACTAATTACCAGTTCATGCCCTATAAATAAATCAATATTGAAAAGTAAGTCTAAGTGGATTCATCATGGAAACAATTGGCTGATTGACCTCACAACAAGCTTCAGGATTACTACTTGACTTAGTTGCTTTCTTTAGGTTTCTTTTTAAGGCTGCTTCCCCTTCCTTCCATGGCTATTATGATAAAGCCTGCAAATGGAAAAGGTGAGGCAAGACTGGTCAAAGAGGTGAATTTAAAAATCACTGATCCGAGAAATATTTTTGTCTTTGCAGTTGTTCAGACAAAGCAGGTTCTATGACACAACGGAATTCATACTCATAGCAATAAGCCAAAAAGACAAGTGCTTGCGGAATGAAATCCTGGCACCGATCCTGCCTAGGAGTTTAGGTCCTTGGGACTGTTGAACGTTGTCTCTGAAACTCAACTTTCCTGCTTATTCTCCTTCAAGAATCTTCACCATTTTTTAAGGATTTTTAAAGATTTATTTATTTGCGATAGAGTGAGAGAGAGAGAGAGAGAGAGAGCAAGAGAGCACAAGCAGGGGGAGTGGCAGAGAAAGAGGGAGAAGCAGTCTCCCCACTGATCAGGGAGCTAGATGTGGGACTGGATCCCAATGCTTAACCAACCGAGCCACCCAGGCTTCCCTCTTTACTACTTTTGTAAAAACTGAAGTTTTCAAGATGACGGGACTGGCTTTGGCCACAGTGAAGACTATGACCAGGCTAGCAGCAAATGCCAGGGGAAATCCAGGACTTCCTCTGATCCCAGTCTCCCCGGGCCCCACCTCTGTCCATTCCATTTAAACCAGCTGTTTGTGCTGCTTTTGACCTGCGCATACACACAGTTCAGTTCTAGCTGGTCCAGGGATTCTAGGATGATCTGCTTTACTAAAACACCTTCAATTCGAGTGCTGTGAAACTGAGATCTTCATGACTGCTGAGCCCTATACAAAACACAAATCTTTGTTACCTGTAAAAATGAAGGCAAAAAGAAACTATCACAGGAAACAAGTAACTAGATCATAAAGCCCAAAATAGGAAGATGGGCTAGGTCCAGGAGTTCAGTGATGTTCTGTCCAGATAATGGGGTCTGGGAGCCAAGAGGACCTGCGAGAGAGAGACAGAGGAGCCTCTGTGTGATAATGAGTTTTCTTCATATACACAAAATTTTGTCACCACCCTTACTGGGGTATACTTTACAAATAAAAATTGTATATATTCAAGGTGTATGACTTGATAATTTGATATACATATACATTGCAAAATTATTGCCATGATCAAACCAATTAATATATCCATCACCTTACTTGGGTACCATTTTCTCTCTCTTGTGTGTGTGTGGTGAGAATACTTAACATCTACCCTCTTAGCCAATTCCAGTACACAACACAGTATTGTTAACTATAGTTATCATACTGTACATTAGATTGTCTGAACTTATTTGTCTTATATAACTGAAACTTTGTACCCTTTGGCCAAGACCTCTCCATTCCTCCCCCCTGGCAACCATCAATTTACCCTCTGCTTTTGTGATTCTATTTTTAAGATTCCATATATAAATGAGATCATTCCTTTTTTGCCTTCCTATGTCTTATTTCACTTAGCATAATGGATATAACATATATACATATATCTATTTCTTTATCCTTTCATCCATCCACATTTTGGTTGTCTCAAAATCTTTACAATTGAACAAAGCTGCAGTGAACATAGGAGTGCAACAACATCAAGATGCTAATTACATTTCCTTTGGAAATATATCCAGAAGTGTGATTGCTGGATCCTCTTGTAGTTCTGTTTTTAACATTTTGGGAAACCTCCATACTGTTTTCCATAATGGATGTACCAATTCACATCCCCACCAACAGTGCCTAGGGTTCCTTTTCCTCTACATTCTCAACACTTGTTACCTCTTGTCTTTCTGATAATAACCACTCTAACAGGTGAGAGGTGACAGCTCATTGTGGTTTGGATTTGCATTTTTTTTAAATCTTTTTTTTTTAAGATTTTATTTATTTATTTGACAGAGAGAGATCACAAGCAGGCAGAGAGGCAGGCAGAGAGAGAGAGAGGAGGAAGCAGGCTCCCTGCTGAGCAGAGAGCCCGATGCAGGACTCGATCCCAGGACCCTGAGATCATGACCTGAGCCGAAGGCAGCGGCTTAACCCACTGAGCCACCCAGGCGCCCCTGGATTTGCATTTTTTAAAAAGATTTTATTTATTTATTTGACAGAGAGAGAGATCACAAGTAGGCAGAGAGAGGGGGGGGAAGAAGAAGGCTCCCCGCTGAACAGAGAGCCTGATGCAGGGCTCGATCCCAGGCCCTGAGATCATGACCTGAGCCAAAGGCAGAGGCTCAACCCACTGAGCCACCCAGGTGTCCCGATTTGTATTTTTTTTTTTTTTTATGATTACTGATGTTGAGCCCCTTTTCCATATACCTGTTGACCATTTGTATGTCTTCTTTTGAAGAAGACCCTTTGCCCACTTTTCAGATTATTTGTTTTTTTGCTATTGAGTTGTATGAGTTCCTTATGTATTTTGGAATGTTAACCCCTTATCAGATATATGGTTTGCAAATATTTTCTATTTCATTCTGAAGTTTGCCTTTTTTATTCAGTTGATTGTTTTCCTTCTTGTGCCAAAGTTTTTTAGTTTAATGCCATCCTGCTTGTCTATTTTTGCTTTTCTTTGGTGTCAATTCCAAAAATCATTGCCCAAACCACCATCAAGAAACTTTTCCCCTACATTTTCTTTTAGTACTTTTACAGTTTCAGATCTTAGGATCATAAGATATTCATCTGAAATGCTTATTTTCCACATTCAGCATTTTTCTTATGATAAAATTCCCGGGGCGCCTGGGTGGCTCAGTGGGTTAAGCCGCTGCCTTCCACTCGGGTCATGATCTCAGGGTCCTGGGATCGAGTCCAGCATCGGGCTCTCTGCTCAGCGGGGGGCCTGCTTCCTCCTCTGCCTGCCTCTCTGCCTATTTATGATCTCCCTCTGTCAAATAAATAATAAAATCTTTAGGAAAAAAAAAATTCCCAGCACAGCTTCCATACAACCCCAGGATAATGTGGCAAAACTTTAATGCCCTGAGTTGTGAACCATGTAACTAAGCACTTTTCTTTATATACACAAAATAGTCTTTCAAATATTTTCATAATGTTTAAACTCACTTATGTGAAATATTGAAAAAACTTCCAAAGAGCCTTTTATTTTGTTTAACTATACACCACATTTATTTTTCCAAAGAACTTCCAAATTCCCTCCTTGCTACAAAACAAACAAACAAACAAAAAGCTTTAATTATGTGGAGATAGGAATATATCTTCAAGGTTAAATTGTCTTCTTAGTATCAGATCCTAGCTGAATTGTTTTAGGTATAATAAAAGAGGTATTCTTATACCCTGAAATGGATCATGACATACTTGGATGGCAAACAGCCTTTTAACTTAAATGGGACCTAGAGGCTCCCAGGATCTACTCGCCATTCTCCAACTTCTCTAATTTCTGTATTTCTGTTTTGCACTGAAAACTAGCCTCTTCCTACATCCTTGACCAGACCCAAACAGAAGACTAGACGTGGTGGATAGTGTTCTCTACCTCATATATTGTCCGCAGTAAATTAACATTATTCAATCTCAGGGTCTGAAGGGTCTTCATTTTCTGCCCACTGCCAGGAAAGTATTTCCTGAAAGAATCTCTTTATGGGAATGTAGAAGAGAGACTGTCTGGAGCATGTAAAATAGACCTGATGATTCCAACTCTCTGACTTCAGCACAGTATAATAATGCACTAGAGGGCTGATTTCCCTGCCCCCCAACAAACACACCACCATAGTATAACATCACTTCACCAGAATGCTAAGGTATTCTAGTTTATCTGTAGAAAATCCAGCACCATCCCTTGGGAATTGCTGTTGGTCATGCACAGACTTTCCAGTCTGCACAAAGCACAAACCAGGGGTTTGGTGTTCTAGTTATCCCCAGATGTTGGGTACAGTTCTCTCTCTTAAAGTGTAACAAAGGCACTTCATTTCAACACATCAGATTCTTTCTTGCACACTCATTTTCACATTTACAAATCTCCCACAAGCAGACAGTTTGCAGAGACCATATGGGTAGAAAGACATTCTGTCTTATTTTTAAATTTTTTTTTTCAAAACTGTAATATGCAGTATAATAATTTATCCAACCAAATAATGTCAAAGGATGGGGTAAATTTTGCAGATAATTATCATTGGGCCCTTTTCACGTGTAAAGACCCTTTTTTATTTTGAATATATTTTTGGCATTTATATAATAAATTAAATATTTATAATATAATTGAATATATTACTTGAATGCTATCTTTTACATAAAGGCTGATAAGCCTAAGCTTTTCATAATGAATCTGTGATGCAATGAGAAACATCACTGACTCTTCAAGTCCCCAGTGCCCTCAGGTTCTGCTTTGGTATAAGAATCATCTTGTTACACAAAACAAAATTAAGAATAAAAATCATATGATCATTGAAATTGATCCAGAAAAAGCCCTTGACAAAATCCAACCTAAAACCACTCAACAAAAGAGGTATAGAGGGAAAATATATCAACATGGTGGAGACCATATATGACTAGCCCACAGCTAACATCATACTCAATTATGAAAACCTGAAAGCTTTCTCTCTAAGATCAGGAACAAGGCAAGTCAATTAATTAACAATGAAGGAGGCAAGAAAATACAATGGGGAAAGGACGGTTGCTTCAATAAATGGTGCTGGGAAAACTGGACAGCCATGGGCAAAATAAGGAAACTAGACTACTACCTTATACCATGTCTTTAATCAAAATAGATTAAGGATTTAAAGGTAAGGCCTGAAACCATAAAACTCCTCAAAGAAAACCGTAAGTGGTAAGCTCCTTGATACTGGTCTTGGTAATGATTTTTTTGGATCTTCCTCCAAAAGCAAAGGCAACAAAAGCAAAAATAAATAAGTGAAACTACATTATTTAAATTAAAAAGCTTCTGTACAGCAAAGGAAACCATCCACAAAGTGAAAAGGCAAACTACTGAATGGGAAAAGATATTTGAAAATCATATATTTGGTAAGGGGCTAATATTCAAAATATATTTTTTAAAAGCCTCATATAATTCAATAGCAAAAAAATACATATTGATTAATAAATGGACAGAGGATCTGCATAGATATTTTTCTATTACAACAAACTCATGGACATGAAAAAATGCTCACTATCACTAGTCATCAGGGAAATACAAATCAAAAGCACAGTGAGATATCAATCACTTCATACCTGTTGGAATGGCTGTTATGGAAAAGACAAAAATAACGTGTTGGTAAAGATATGGAGAAAAGAGAACACTCACGCACCGTTGGTGGTAATGTAGATTGGTACAGCCATTGTGGAAAACAGTATGGAAGTTCCTTAAAAATTAAAAATAGAACTACCATATGATCCAGTAATTCCACTTCAAGGTATATCTGAAGAAAATGGAAAACACTAATTTGAAAGGCTACATGCCCCACTATCTTCATTGCAGCATTATTTATAATAGCCAAGATATGGAAAAAGCTAAGTGTTCATCAGTAGGTGAATGGATAAAGACGGTGTAGTTTACATATACAATGGAATACTAGTTGGTCATAAAAGAAAGAAATATTCCCCATTGCAACATGGATGAACCTTGAGAGTATAATGCCAAGTGAAATATGTCAGACAGAGTAAGACAAATCCATGTGATTCCACTTATATCTAAAACAAAACAAATGGACAAATAAAACAAAATCCAGAGATGTGAAGGACAGATTGGTGGTTGTCAGAGGAGAGTGAGTTTAGGGGCCAGTAAAAATGGGTGAAAGGGGTCAAGAGGTATACACTTACAGCTATAAAATAAGTAAGTCATGCAGATGTAGTGTACAGCATGCAGAATAGAGTCATAATACTGCATTGCGTATTGAAAACCTTACGAAAGTGAATTTTTAAAAAGTTCCCATCCCAAGAAAAAGAATTTGTATAACTTCGTTTGGTAACAGATGATAACCAGAATTACTGTGGTGATCATTTTGTAGTGTATACAAATAGCAGATCATTATGTTATACACCTGAATCGAATATAATGTTGTATGTCAATTATACCTCAAGAAACAAACAAATATCCCAGAATTTTCTAGTCTTTCTTTTTTTATTTCAGCAGATTTTCTTGTCTCCTGGGGCCAATCCTTGTCATTTTCAATGTGTTGATTCCTAGTAGCCTTGTCGCTTAATATATTCTAGATTAAGTCTTACTTGGCTGTGATAGGTGATTATTTTATACTTGCTAGTATGTACTGAGACATGTACTAACCTCCACATTTATAGCCATCCTGATAGCCCAGGATTTCAGTCTTCTTCAAATATGTCAAAGAGTCTTCTTCAATATCTGGAAAATGAAATTTGGAGATGTGAGGGCTAGTGACTGACAGCCTCACTCTCTGGAGGCACTCTGTGGTATCTTCTCAGGAGCAGGATTCCAAACGTGTAGTTAATAAAATTAAAAAGAGCTACAGGTCACACACTTCAAGAGATATATCTGCATATTAAAAGATCTAATAAATTGTACTGGTTAAATATCTACAATCATGAATGCTTGTAGTGACCACTCAAATATCTTCAAGAACTGACCAATAATATAAATGTGTGAATCAGTCAAGTGTAAGACAGTAGGGAACTACTAGTGCATGCTCCTCTTAATAATAAAGATATCTTTACAAATCCTACCGGCTCAGGCAAGCACATATATGTATGCCAAATAGGGCCTCTAGAGCATTACAGTGAATTGTACCAGGAAAGCCCATGGTTCTCTTGTGTGTCTCCCTTATGACTCATACAAAACACTCACTTCAGGTGACCGAATGGGTGGGGGTTTTCCACCACCAACGAACGATTCTCTGGGATACCCACAAAGTGTCCTACAATTTAAATCATTCTGACACTATCTACTTGGAGATGGCATAAGATCCCACAGGTTAAGGACCCAGTCCCACAAGACCACACCTTCCCCACCTTAGATACTATCACAAGTCCAGGTTGTCATCTGGGCCCCTGGCCAATTGGCTATAAATCTGAGGTTCCCAGGACACTCTCCTTGGGTTCAATTAATTTGTCAGAGTGCCCCACAGAACTCAGGAAAACAGTTACAACTACGTTTACCAGTTCATTAAAGGATATGAGAAAAGATACAGGTGAACAGCCAAATGAAGAGATACAAAGAGGCCTGGGAGGGTCCCAAGCACAGGAGTTTCTGTCCCCATGGAGTTGAGGTATATCTTCCTCATGGCATATGGATGTGGGGTTTGCCCAATGAAAGCTCTCAGAATCCTATATTTTAGGATTTTTGTGGAGGCTTCACCATATAGGCATAATGGACCATTCATTCCATTCCCAGCCTCTCTATCCTCTCTGGAGAGTGGGGGTGGGTTGTGGAAAGTTCAAGCTTCTCATCTTGCCTGGGTCTTTCTGGTGACCAGCCCCCACCCAGGAGCCATCCAGGAGTCACCTCATTAGCACAAAAGATGCTCCTAGTTCTCTTATCAATTGAGAAGTAACAAGGATTTTTGGAATTCTGTATCGGGAACAAGTGGCAGAAATATATATGTATTTATACTTATTTATGTATACTTATTTCTAATATTATTGCACATTAAACACTTTATTTTTTAGACTATCTTCATCGGATTTGTTTGTTTGTTTTCATATAAGGGTAATGCAACTTCAGAAAATCATTTGGGTCGCTCTTTATTTTTAGTTCTCTAAAATAGTCTTATCTCAGGAGATTTCTTTCAAAGCATGAAAGAGTACAAAGTTAACACTCTATGCCAAAAATGCTTTAATAATTATTTAAATTTTTTAAAAATCATATTTTTAGTTGCCTCCATCGTTTGGGGGATATTGAGGACACTCGGGGAGTAAACAGCATGTGGTGGTTCTGAGTAAGGGCGCAGGAGTCAGATTTCAGGGGTTCATATTCTGTCTCCTCTAGTTCTGGGCTGGACAACCTGGTCAAGTTTCCCATACTCCCTGAGACTAGACTCCCTCATCAGTAAAGTAGGATGGACACAGAATAGATCTGAGGATTCTAAGAGACAGGCAAAGAAAGGTAAGATAGCATCTGGCAAATGACAAAAGCTCAAAGCTTGATGGGTATTGGGATCATCATCATGATAGAGTGGAATTTAGCCTAGTAAGTGACATATATTCACCATCCCAGTGATCCCTCAAAGCTTCTATTTGCTCCCCTGGGCTCTCCACTCCATGAATCAATAGCATTCATTATCTCCAGGAAGAGGCTGGGTAACATCTAGACCAAGACATTATCAAAGTGCTAAATTAATTTTTGCAAATCTATTACAGAAACAACAAACTAGAAAGCCATGTGTTCATTTACAGGAGTCTGGCTTTGTTAAGAGAGACGAGGTTTGTGTTTCCAAAGGCCCAGAGAGTGGAGCACTGGGGGCATTGAGGTCACAGGAGAGGGCCACCCTGCTGGACTGGAGGGAAAAGGACAAAGAAGATGAGAGAAAGCAACAAAATAGTCACTCTGTCCCCAACTCACCCCATGTCTTGTCATCCACATCTTCATCGCAGAAAGAAGCAGTATGAAACCCCAAATAGGGTTAAGTATCCAAAAGCACAGGAGGCCAATTCCCCAGGTCCTATTTGGCACTGCACAAGTAAATAGCTTCACAGGGGCCCCTGGGACAATTTGAGCCCCAGGAGGGAAAAAGCGAGGTGTCCCCAAGCTCCAATACAGGAGGGAAGTGTGCATAAGTGTGGACTTGAGTTCCTGAGAGGGGAGGGCCCAGAAGAACTCTCCTTGAATACGTTTAAATTCTGACCTGACTATATTTGAAACCAGAAGGGACTGAATTTTGTTGGATTGGCAAGATTCTTTTCTTCTACCTCCAGGCAGGAACGGAGACTTGAAGACTAACTTGATTTGCCTATAAATAGTTACCAAGCTGAGTCTTACTGAAGGCCCTTTGTCATTCTTCTTCTTTGATTACTATTTGTCAACTGATTTTCAGCAGGATGATTTTTCTCTTACCCTTTCCTCTGCTCTGGATTTCTGGCTGCTGGCACTGCACGTCAAGGAAAAAAAACTATGAACTGACCACTTTCCGTCCCTCTACCAGTTCTGTGCATCTGGTTGCTCTCTACCGTGGTCTCGGTCCCAAATATTGCAGCCCTGTGCAAAGAGAGGAGTGTTTCAAACCTCTGCTCATGCTAAGATTGATTCTTGCTTGAATTCTAATATAAAATCAATTTTCCGTGGGCAGGAATGTGGATGCTGTATCATTGGCTGAGCATGTCAGTAAATATCCTCCCTGTTGGCAAAGCTGTTCAATCACGTGGGCAGTGTCTCTGGGGCACAGAAGCTCAGAGTCCTTCCATCTGGCCTTGTCTTAATTCACACTCTACCTGAGAGGTCAAAGTTTCCAAGATTTCTTGGTTTTCCTTCTATTACTTCACCACTCGATCTGACAGATACTTTCTCAAATTAAAAAGACTGCTGGTGAAAAGAGTACTTTTGCTGAAAGAATTTTCAAATGTCTCTTGAAAAGGAAAGATCAACCTAGAACTGATTTTGGGCGACATGGGGCAAATTTTTATAGATGCGGACGTAACTATGGAAGCTCTGGAATGAAAATGAAAACCTCAGCATGAGAAGTCTCTTTGACTCGTGACGTAGGGATTCAGCTGGGTTCATCGTTATAGCATGAGCAGAAGACCCTCCATCCAAAATGAACAACACTGTCACAATAGGGTGTGTCCATTTGGGACAGGCACATGATGGCTGTGCTGGGCCCCCCACAGCCAGCTGGAAGTTAAGGCTCAGGTTGGGGGAATTGTGTCTGTGGTGGCCTGTGCCAGATATTTCACAGATTAGTCTTGCTGTCCACTACCCTCAAGTGTCAGTGCAAATAGACCAAGAATACGAGATCCCTACTTGCCCTTCCTGCTTCATCTTGTCTCCTGAGGCTCTAAGCTGTGTCACTGGATGGGGGACCCAACCAGGTGATGAACCTCTATCAAATGAGGAATGAGAAGCAGAGAAGATAAGGAAATGTAGGAGAAAAATCTCAATTTGTCTTGAAATCCTTGTTCATCCCAAGCATGAATGTCAGCGTTGCCTCACATGCTCGCCAAGGGGCAGGATCCCAAAATGGGAACCAAAGAGAACAGCTTACAAGGTTCTCAGACTCTTCTGTATCAAGTTAGCTTGAGGTGAATCTTGTTATTTGTGACTGGCTGTTCCTACTGCTGCTATTAACTTCTAGACGTAGCTCTGTGGAAAACGTCCATTTTTTTATTGCAAAAAAGTACTCATCCTCTCAGTCTTCCTGTCTGTAACCCTTAGTTACATCCATAACATAACTTAGCAGTTATCAAAATTACTTTTCCAACTCCAGAAGAACAGCAAGTATGTAGTGTAGAAATGTGGTGAGGAACCATCTGAACAGGGAGGTAAAGCTCAGGGGAGGCAATCTCAATTCTCCATACACAGCCAGCCCATTCCTAACTGGTTTCTCCATCTGAAGCCCTCACACCGGCAATCTGCAGAGCAGCACCGAACTCTGCAGTGAGGAAAATGTTCTAAACCCGAGCAGTCCAATATGGTAGCCATTACCCCATATGGCTGGTGGGCACTTGAAACGGAACATGTGTGAATGAGAAACTGACTTTTCATTTTATTTCATTTAAATTCATTAAAATTTAAAATTAAGTAACCATACAGGGCTAGTGGTTACCTTTTTGGACCAGGCTGCTTTAGAGGATTTCCAGAACTTGCTTATAAAAATCCCTTTCTCACGGAAAGGGCAAAGCTCCAAGAGGGTGTAAAAGGAAGAGGCCCCAGCACCAGGCATAGGCATCAGGTAAGACACAACATTTGACTTTGCCGGTGACCCTGTTTGGAGCCTCTTGAGGATCCCCAAAGCTGACACTGGGAGAATGGAAATGGGCTTGGACACCCTTTATGATTCTTTTCCAGCCCCATGAGAATTCTACCCTATTCATTCTGTGTAATTGTAGTTTCTCTCTTCCTCCAGACATTTTTCTCATCTGGAGAAGTGTTGGTTGCTAGGAGACTGAATTGCCTTTTCAAGTGGAGTATTTTAAAGAGAAACTATTCGCATGATTTTCTTCTTTAGTAAAATTAAAATTTGTGAAATGTTTGCAATGCATAGTGAAAAAGTCACGATTTCATTTCTTTGTGTATTTGTTTTACCAATCATGCAACCTTTCATTTACTTTTCCCACTGCCTTGCACTGCAAGAAAGAAAACAAAAACTGACTGCTCTTTCTGTAGAATTTCTTAGGAAAGAATAACATTCCCAGGCTTTTTCCCAGGGATGGCGAGGTGATATATACATCCTGGTTACCCTCCGAGGGAACTGTGAGTGAGAATCAAAAATAATAACATTTATAATGGAAATGGAAATTCTAAAGCACCATCGGCCAAAAACATGTTATAGTATTGCACTAAACGGCTCATAGTTTAATCTGGCTGCTTCTTCTGACCATGATTTTCATAATTTATCTTAACTTTATGTTTTTTCTATTGGAATACAGCACAAATACCATGTTCCTTAGCTTCAGATGTCCAACCTAGTGATTCCACGGCTCTGTAGGTTACACTATTTTCATAAATTTATTCAAAATCGATTCGTCTCAACACATCATTTGATAAATAAAGAAACCACAACTTGGAGACACGAGTAAGTTCTCCCAGGCTCCTAACTTCTATGCAAAGAGGCCATTATACCACAGTGATCTCTCAGGGAATGGGGACAAAACTTCTTTGCAAATCTTCAGGCTGACTTCTGTAATCATTCTCCAGGTATCTGAACCCCGGAAAGAGAGTTGTGTAACCCCAGAAAGTTGTGTGATAAAATGAGATTTCCTATGTAATTCATCTTAATACAATATCTCGTGCATAACAGGTGCTCATTAGAGATTAGCTATGAAACTATAATGATAAGATAAAACCTTAGCTAGGAAGGATCTTTTCTTTCACATTTCTGGGCACCTGCTGTAAAAATCCACCTGTAGGAGTTTTTTAATTAACCCACAACAGAATTCTACAGTGTTTGGGAAGTTTGACAACATTAACAGACAGTGGGAAGCCAAGGGACTTCCTTCCTTTTTTGTGTATCTGAACAGCAGAAGAGTTCGCCAAAGGGTGAAAAGGCACTTTCACAGAGAAAGATGCATATGATATAGAAATGATGTAGTTGAAAGAAGCTATTTAGAATTCTATCAGGTGCCATATTTTTCCAGGTTATCTCTGGCTCTTGAGGAGCCCAAAGGACTTAGAAAATGTCTGCGTGGAGAGCATCCTGGGGGTCCTATTCCTCAAAGGAACTCGTACAAAACAAGTACTTAGAGATACAGGCATGCCCCTAAGGATGACCCCTGGCTCACAAACAGCACCCTGCAAACACAGGCAGCCAGTTGCACGCTGCCCAGTGTCGTCTCCAGAGCAATCCGAGGTTCCCAAGCCCCCTTCCCAGAGCAGCCTTCATGTGAGTTTTTTTAAAATACCCAGCTTCTCCCCAGATTGATGCCTATCTCTGGGAGACGAGGCAGGTCCATGTGGGTTTAAAAGCTCCCTGGGCGACATTAAGCGCAGCCCGGGTTAAGAATGAGGACCTTAAGGTAGAAGATTTCAGGTTTTTCTGACTTAAATAAGCACTTTCAAGCCCACAGCACTGCTCTGAGTCCAGCTTAAAAGAGATGCGAGATCAAAGTTCCTCTCCTTGTTAGTTCCATCTAACAAGAGATCCTTGCCCGAAGATCTGCACAGAATCTCCTGTTTCCCTCCCTCTCTCCTCCACTGTGCTCTTTGTCTCCCGTGCTCACACCTCTCTCTCCTGCTCTCTGTCGCTCACTCCCCTTACTCTCTCAGTTCTGCTCTGAGAAATCTTCCCCCTCGATGCTCTCAGCAGGCTTCCCATGGAGCAGGGAGCCAGATGGGGGCTTGATACCAGGACTCTGGGATCAGGACCTGAGCAGAAGGCACGCGCTTAACTACTGAGCCACCCAGGCACCCCAGGAATCTACCTTTCTTTTGTTACATTTCTTGTTACATTTTTGTTCCATGTCGGAGCCCAGCTAAAGCTGCAGGGGACAAAAAAGGCAACCATCCAGACTCACGTAGAAACATTTGAAAGAAACAGGTTCAAAAAGAATCCGTGCCACCCACAGTTAAAGCCTTTGAAAGTAGCCACAAGTCCCATTCTGCATCTCTTTATCTTCCCCTAATGAGTCTTGCCTTTCCTTAAGGACCAGCATTCAAAACAACACACTGTTTTGTTTTTGACATAGTTTAATGCCCTTGTCTTTTAATTAAGGGCATGGCAACATCACTGTGCTATTTTTCATGGCTTTCAACATTCAGTTCTCCCTTTCTGTGGCTGGATGCCCACAGTTCCTATGGCAGTAGAGTTGAAGATTGAGACATTAAGGAAAAACGGGTTTGAGGTCATCAAGATGAGAATAAATCCCTTAGTAACTATATTCTTAATTTCCACTTGACTTCTTTTGCTTTCTTTGCTAAAGAGGATCTCTCACCCAGCCCATTTTAGGGAACCGCTCATAAATTTGTCTAGCTTTATTAAGAATAAAATGCATACTAAAAGGCATTGTTCTCTGTCTGTCCTCCCATCGAAAATGAGTAACAGGGATGCCTGGGTGGCTCAGTTGGTTAAGCAGCTGCCTTCGGCTCAGGTCATGATCCCAGCGTCCTAGGATCGAGTCCCACATCAGGCTCCTTGCTCAGCAGGGAGCCTGCTTCTCCCTCTGCCTCTGCCTGCCATTCTGTCTGCCTGTGCTCGCTCTCTCCCCCTCTCTCTCTCTCTGATAAATAAATAAATAAATAAAAATCTTAAAAAAAAAAAAAAAGAAAAGAAAATGAGTAACATATTTCTGAAATATTCGGTCAATCGCAAAAGGTCTGGGCCCGTATCTACCTCCACTTCTTTCCTCAATCCTCAGGCTGGACTCCCCACCCCTCCAATCCTCCTCATGTTTGCCCTAGAGGAGACTTCTGTGGCTAAAGTTCAGTATGCTCAGTTTTTGTCATCTCTGTTTACTTCTACCTTACCTACTTCACTTAGCTCTAAGGAGTGGCTTAAAACTAACCTAAGTCCTTGATATTGAGGTAAATGTGTAGAAAAAAGAATTCGGTGTGCCAGGACTGACTGACTGATTGAATGATTGATTGATTTTAAAGATTTTTATTTATTTATTTGACAGAGAAAGACACAGCGAGAGAGGGAACACAAGCAGGGGGAGTGGGAGAGGGAGTACCAGGCTTCCCGCTGAGCAGGGAGCCTGAGGTGGGACTAGATCCTAGGACCCCGAGGCAGATGCTTAAGGACTGAGCTACCTAGGTGCCCCTCCTTTTTTTAATCAAAGAGGAGATGGAGAGGATCCATTAAATAGTTGTTAAGCTGGTGCACAGTCTAGGAACCTAGGAATCTAGAACCTAGATACAAAGATGTCAATATTTTTTTGGAAAATGCTTCCTGAGTTCCAAATAGCTTATCTGCCGCAAATGTATGACACACAATTAGCATATAGTGATTATACAATAAATAGTTGCTGGTCTGTGACTGGTGAACTGAGGTCTGCCTAAGGTCATAGGAAATCAAGTGTACTGCTCATATATGTTTTGTCTTGAAAAACTGTCTCAGCCTGTGGGACATTTAAATCACCCCGGCTAAGATTATTGGCAGAATGGACACTGAGACTGTTGGGGATGAAAAAAGGCAATGGAGAAGGGCCAGAGAAGGAAGTGGATGGGTTTCAATATCTTTCACCTCCAAGGTGTGGGCACTTGCTGCCACTGTCACTCTGTGCCCAGACTTCCTTGTTGCCACTCTCAGTAATGAGCCCCAAGCTAATAATAGCCCCATTCCTTCCAGGAAACCAAAGGTAAAGGAGAACAGATAAAGCAGGATCCAATGTGCTAAATATCAAAAGTTTAAAAAATAATAATCTTTAAAATAAACAAGTTAAAAATGGATGAAAACATAAACAGAAAGATGTAAAAAGCCAAACTAGTGTTAAGACGGCTCAAAGATGACTCAAAGAAAGCAATTTTAAATAATTCAGATTACAGTTGATTAAAAATTTCATAAAGAATACATGGTATGGTGAAATCAGCCAAAATTTACCAGATGCCTACATATTTTAAGAGAAAAAGTATTTTCTTTAAATTCCAACTCTGTTAATGGGCATTTTGCCAGGAGAAGGCTATGATTACAAATATTGAATTCTAAATGCTTACTTCATCAGAATACATTAAGGAAACCTTATTAGTAAGCCTGCTAGATCAAAAAATTCTCTCCCTATAACTGAATTTTCATAATGCTAATTAAAATCTTCTTCTACCTTTATACATGCATGACCTTATACACACATTCTGATAGATAGGCAAACACTAAGTGACTGTCTTGTAAACAATTCGTGAATTCTAATTCCCCATAGACCAATATAAATAACAATTTCATCTTGCTTTTCAACATAGCAGAAAGATGAAAATAAGCCTTGCTCATACATATAAATTTTCTACGCAGGCATCATTCCCTGGTTATTCAGAACTGCATTGTTAACGCTGTTTAATTTTAATAGCCCGTTCATTTCTGAATCCTATTTGCAGAATGTATGCTCAGTTTTTGCTATTTCACGCATGACTTGTCCACACATCTGGGACACACCTAGGAAAGATTTCTATTTGGATTTGTATTCAGAATTTTTAAAAAGTCAACAAGTTGAGAACAACTAATATCTGAAAGCACAACCAAATAAATCTTCCCCTGTTCCTATTACCCAGGAAAACCAAGATTAGCAAGAATGAATGTGTGTCTGTCAATATTCCCTGAGGATCAAGAAGGTTTGGTCTTGTATTTTTGTATACACAGAAGTAAACCAAAAAGCACAAACACATGTTGAATTTGAGCAGTAAGTTTTAGACAGCTTATACAATTAAAAATATTCCTCTATCTACACTTGATCTTAGCCAAAAAGCTGAGGAAGGCCTGGGTGGCTCAGTCAGTTAAACATCTGCCTTCGGCACAGGCTGTGACCCCACAGTCCTGGAATCAAGCCCCGCATAAGGCTCCCTGCTCCATGGGAGCCTGCTTCTCCCTCTATCTCTGCCTATCTCTGTCTCTCATGAATAAATAAGATCTTAAAAAAATATATTCCTCTATCTATCTATCTATCTATCTATCTATCTATCTATTTATCTATGATTTGGTAGAATGGACTTCTAAAAGAGCTAGCCTGAGCAGGATAACAACAAATATCTTTTTAATGGTCACTAAATGAAGTCTCAAGAGTGAAGATAGCGTGCTTGCTTCGGCAGCACATATACTAAAAGAAAGAAGAGTGAAGATATCTTAGAAGATCAAACTTTTGGAATGATCTAGAAAAAAATGAAACTAAAGTTGAAGTGTTTCTTTCATGGATTTAGTGAAAATTCACTTGGAGAAATTATGGAGTGGTTGCTAGGATACTCTGCGAAATCTATTAAAGTAAGCTCTTTTCTTTAAAGGGTTGGGTAGGGTTTCCATTATTTCAAAATGACTTTGAAAATCATGATGTGTGTTTTGTCAGGTTTTATCTATGTGAACCTAACTGGTGAATGAATGGCCCCTAAGGGAAGAAAAAAAAATAATTGTCAACGTCCTAACATATCATTAAACTCTTTCATTGGATTTATTTTAAAAGTAGACTTGTCAAAGAGGTTCACATTTTCAGTTCTGAAAAGAAGAAACAAAAATCAAAGGCTAAATGGACCATATAAAATCCCTTGGGGGTAGTTAAAGGCCTATTACCGAAGGGAGCAAGGGAGGAAGTTTACATTTGTAATAGACCTATTATCTGCCAGGTAGCATCATAAAAGCCTTCTTCTTTGGAACTAAAAGTAACATAGATGCTTCAAGCATTTCATGTTTTGAATTTCTGTTAATTAACCAGTAAAAAATTGGAAGCACATCTACCTGAATGTTTATATCTAGTTCTGTTAGGAGGAAGGCAGGCTGGGAAAAAAAAGATGAGCCAGTTGTAGGAAGAGCACTAGGAGCATGCTTTGTTCCTAGTGCCAAGGGTACAGATGCAATGTTCTTTAAGAATTATATCTCTGGAAATTTGTTAAACCTGGCTGTTTTCCTTTCTCCTTTATAAACTGGATAACAATTCCAAGGTAGAGATTAATGAAAATTCTGATGTCAATACTTCCCAAAGTGATCCAAATATTTTAAATTCCAGTGGTGTCCCTTTGTTTTTTTACTTTTTGTTTCGCAGAAATACAAAAACTCATCCTAAGATTCAAAGACTCTAAAGGGATTCCAAATGGCCAAACAATCTTGAAAAAGAAAAACAGAGTCAGAAGTCTCATGCTTCCTAATTTCAAAAATTACTACAAACCTACAGGAATGAAAACCAGGTACTATTGGCATAAGAAATATACCAATCCAGGTAATGGATATTAAGGAGGGCACGTTTGTGATGAGGACTGGGTGTTATACACAACTAATGAATCGTTGAGCACTACATCAAAAACCAATGATGTACTATATGTTGCCTAATTAAACATAATAAAAAAAATTAAAAAGGAACACCAATGAGATAGTATAAAGAGACCAGAAATAAACCCTCATATATATGGTCAAATGATTTTCAACAAGGATGTCAAAACAATGAAATAGGAAAAGATAAGTCTTTTCACAAATGATGTTAGGAAAGCTGGGTATCCAAATGCAAAAGAATGAAGTTAGACTCTCATCTCACATCCTTACAGAAATTTATTCAAAATGGATTAAAGATTTGAATGTAAGAGCTAAAATTATAAAACTCTTAGAAGAAAGGAAGGAAGAGCTTCTTGACATTGGATTCAGCAATGATTTCCTGGATATGACATCAAAAGCACAGGCAACAAAAGTGAAAATAGATAAACTGGATTACATCCAAAAGTAAAACTTATGTGTATCAAAGGACATGGTCAACAGAATGAAAAGGCAATCAATGGAATGGGAGAAAATATTTGCAAATCATATATATGGTAGAAGGTTAATATCCAGAATACATAAAGAACTTTAAAAACTCAACAATGAAAAATGTCATCAATCCTATTTAAAAATGGACAAAGAACTTGAGTAGACATTTCTCCAAAGAAGATATACAAATGGCCAACAAGCACAAGAAAAGATGTTCAACCTCATTAATAATTAGGAAAATGCAAGTGTAAACCACAATGAGATACCATCTCATGCCCATGAGAATGGCTATTACATTTTAACAGATAAAACAGAAAACAACTGTTTAGCAAAGATGGAGAAATCACAATGCTTATACACTGTTGGTGAGAGTGTCAAGCAGGATCTTAAAGAGCTATTTGTGCACCCATGTTCATAGAAGCATTATTCACAGTAGCCAAAAGTGGAAATAACCCAGGTGTCTAAGCATCCGTTGATAGGTGAATGGATAAACAAACCCAAGTCTCTGTTACAAGGTGTTTAACAGAAAGTACTTAAAGGACTATCTCACAATTTTTTAGCCCTGAAAAAACTATAGAATAACACTAGAGATTCACTCTACTTTGTATATATTTATCAATGCAATTTATTATAAAAACTGGTTAAAATCTCAGGGCTGAACAATTTACGGTCTAAATGTGAAAAGGTTTCTGCATTTAGACAAGTTGGTGGATTCCACAACTAAATGATAATGTACCTATCCAAGTTTAAGTTTAGAATCCAATATAAAACTACACAATTATGGTCAAATACTTGAAGAATTTTCCCATTCATATGAACTTCTAACCCATGTATCTCACTCTCCTGCTATTATACTTGATAAAATTAATTCTTACTGGCTGAATTCTTAAATTCAGAATGGACTGATAGCTAGAAAGTTCTATCTATGGTTTCACCATTTAACAAATTAAAGATTGATCAAATGAACTAGAAAAATCAATAATATTATAAAATAATAAAATTTGAAATTAAATCTATGTCACACTTGAAAATCAAGTGTAACTGGTTTTGCCCCCACTTTAAATTCCTATATACAAGAATAATCATATTTGTTATACTGTTGTCAAACTTTCAGTTTTTCATAAATGATTTTTTAAAACTTAATGATTTTAGGTAAATATGTACATATATATTTTGCATATGGTTGCAAGGGGTTTCCAATTAGAATAACTGAAAGAAATAAAAACAGAGAAAAATGTGCATCTGTGCTGAAAGGAAGGAAGGATGACATGTCAGTAAATGTTTGATGAATGAATGAGTGACTCATGCAAAGATCTAATATCTTATTAAAAGTTGATAGTAGAGGGCGCCTGGGTGGCTCAGTGGGTTAAGCCGCTGCCTTCGGCTCAGGTCATGATCTCGGGATCCTGGGATCGAGTCCTGCATTGGGCTCCCTGCTCGGCAGGGGTCCTGCTTCCCTTCCTCTCTCTCTGCCTGCCTCTCTGCCTACTTGTGATCTCTCTCTGTCAAAGAAATAAATAAAATCTTTAAAAAAAAAGTTGATAGTAGAGAACACGTGACCACTAACACCCAAAACCAAAACACTTACTTTCATTGCATCTTCAGAACATGCCTGCAAGCTACTTCTACCAGTATTTTCTACTTTCTGTTGAAAGTAGGTTAATGTCAAATTTGTCAAACCCCAGTGGAGAACAAAGAGATGGTGGCATTCTGACCCCGGTGGAAGAGAATTCTGGTACTTTGTCCCAGTCACATACTTCTCCATGGAATTTTGGGGGTTTTTTGCTTTGTTTTGTTTTTTCTTTATCAGTATCCCAGTCATATTAGTCCTTGACACTTTTTTACCTCATTCTGCTTCCCTATTTTGTTCTGGTCCCCCTACCATCATCTCACAAATACTCTCCACATTTTGCTCTTGCAATGCTACCAATACAAAGGGTTGGCTATAATACATCTCCACTTTCACACCTTATAATAATAAAATGAAAAATTCACAAGTCATTCTGTCTGGAAAACAATAATTCCATTCACTTTTAATGCCACCAAAGGCATCGGAAGCAATGTGATTGCAAGTACTGTTGAGAAGGTAGTAGATAGGCAAGTCTCTGTATTCAAATAGCTGGTTGTAAATATCTAATTCATAAAATATCATGAAATTCATAAAATATCTATTAAAGGTTGATAATGTCACACTTACTTTCAGACAAGATCTACTGTATTCATGGGTCCTTCTTTTGAGAATTTTCTCTTCAAATAAGCATGCTCAATACAAGACAACATTTCTTAGGAGGTTTGATGAATATTTTTCTTTTGTTAGCATTTTTAAAAAATAAACAAATCACACCAATTGTGATTTGCTTGAGTTTTGTTTTGTTTTTGGTTTTGGTTTTTTTTTTTTTTTTTTTTTTTTTCATATTATCCCAGTGTTTGGAGACATTCTGATGTTCTGATGGCAGGTACTGGTAGTAAGATGGTGTCATCAGTATTAATCCTTGTGTTTTTCTCTCTCTTACTTCCAGATATTTCCACTCATCAGCCAGAAGCAATCATATTTCCCAGAGGAGAATTAAGATTGTTAGATCAGAAATTCAAAGAGAGGGACGCCTGGGTGGCTCAGTTGGTTAAGCGGCTGCCTTCAGCTCAGGTCATGATCCCAGCGTCCTGGGATCGAGTCCCGCATTGGGCTCCTTGCTTGGCAGGGAGCCTGCTTCTCCCTCTGCCTCTGCCTGCCTCTCTGTCTGCCTGTGCTTGCTCTCGCTTCTCTCTCTATGACAAATAAATAAATAAATAATCTTAAAAAAAAAAAAAGAAATTCAAAGAGAAATAAATTATTTATAGTATTGTCATTTTTGACTCCAAAATTAGAATTTTAAGATTTAAAGGAGAAGCACCAAGGGGAACAGACCAGAATGTTCTTTTCAAGAGGAGTCAGCCAAATGACAGCTCTGGCCCCTGGCAACGTCAGGAAGCCAAGCTGACATCTGGGAACCATCCTTTGCCTTCCTGTGAGCTCATTGTCTTGCCCCTGGCAGAGAAGCTACAACTTCTCGTCACTGTTGCCTGTACCTTGACCATTGGCCATTCAGAAAAAGACCATTTCTTTTCTTCACTTCTGCCCTGAGACTTTGATTTAGCTCCCATCTGAATTGCCGCATATGGGGACACACTTGTATATGTATTAAGATTCTATATGGCTGTGTGTAATAGTAAAGTCAAAGTAACAGTAGCTTAAGGAAGACAGAAGTTTATTTTTTCTATCATATAAAAGAAGTCTAGAGGTGATCAGTCCAGGGCTGGGATAGCAGCCTTGTGGTCATAAAGACCTCAGGCTTCAGTATTTCTGGGGCATTATCCCAAGTTTGACTACCATCTTCAAGGTCACCTCTTGTGCAAGATGGAGGCTGGAATACCAACTATCATACCTGATTACTGACAAGAGAATGGAGGAAAATTCCACATCTGCCTACTGAGGCCACATTGTCAAATCAACCTTTCTGGAAGTCCCACACAACATTTCTTTCTTTCTTCTCTCTCTCTCTCTCTTTTTTAATTAAATTTTTGTTTATTTATTTGAGAGAGAGACAGATAGAGATGGTGAAAGTGAACACAGGTGGGGAGGGGTAGAAGAGACAGGCTCCCCACTGAGCAGGGAGCCCAATGCAGGGCTCCATCCCAGGACCCCCGGATCATGACCTGAACTGAAGGCAGACGCTTAACCAACTGACCCACCCAGGCTTCCGGGCCTACACGACATTCCTGATAAAATTTCGCTGACTAGGATTTTCCCACATGGCCAGATACAAAAATCACTTGAGATATGTATCATTTTAAGTGCATTCCTCTCCCCTCTAAAACATAAGTGTTCTCTTACAAAGAGAAGAGAAGGGTGTTGGATCTTTACCATATGCCTCTTCTCTGGAGGAGGAAAAAATACCCGAGTCTTCGAAAGGGAGCTGGTGTAGAATTGAATGCACACGTACATACCTGGTGAGAAGCTGGAGAACAGGGAAAATTCACCTTTGTTTGATTATAAATAACCAAGTAAATAAGTTTCCATTAGTATTTTTAATTAAGAAATTAAATAGCAATTAACAAAGGAAAATATTTCAGGTGTATTACATATATATATATTCTATAGTTTACATATATAAAAAGAACAGCTGTTGAAGAAGAAAAGTGTGTGGCGTGGGATGATATTGAAAACACATTTGCAAGGGAAACCGGCAAATAGCCTAGACACTCCATTCAAGACCGTGTTGGTGTTGCTGTCTTGATTTATACCCAAACAAAAGAGCTGCTTTGCCAATGACCTTCAGGGAGATCAATGTCCTAGGGTTTAGAACTAATTTAGCAGCTCCAGCTAGAAGAGGGAGTAAAGAACCTGTAACATTTTTAAGCAACTGTAGAAGGCTTAGCAGCAACTAGGAATGCTAGAAATCACTGTATTCGGGGAAATAGCAGGTAATAATACTTTCCGATTGTTTCCTATTTGCTGGCACTGTTATCACCACTTTACTCTTTGGTGGACACAACAACTGTATGGGGCCGGTACTATTTTTATGAGTTAGGAAATCAAGAAATAGCGAAGTTTGGTAACTGGCCAGCAGACACATGGCCCTGAGAATCAAACCAGAGTGGACAGTTCTGAAGGCTGTGCTCTGAACCATTACCCTCTTCTCCTCCTGAAGGGCAGACAGCTCATCAGAAGAAAAGAGAATATGACCTGAGAGAATCATCAGGATAGTGTTGATGGCAGGTGAACTGAATTGTCTGAAAGTTTTTAAGAAATTCATAAGCATTGTTTTTGAAATGATGTCAGAGACACCAACCAAATATTGTTTTTCTTGGGGTGGGCCATTTTTATTCCAGTCTTAGAAATTTCCAGTTGCTACTGGAAATACCACAAAAGATGGCTATAAAAAAAAAAAAAAAAGGCTACCTGGATGCTGGCGAGGATGCAGAGAAAGGGGAACCCTCCTACACTGTTGGTGGGAATGCAAGCTAGTGCAACCGCTCTGGAAAACAGCATGGGGGTTCCTCAGAAAGTTGAAAATAGAGCTACCCTATGACCCAGCAATTGCACTACTGGGTATTTATCCTAAAGATACAAACGTAGTGATCCGAAGGGGCACGTGCACCCGAATGTTTATAGCAGCAATGTCCACAATAGCCAAACTATGGAAAAGAACCTAGATGTCCATTAACAGATGAATGGATCAAGAAGATGTGGTATATATACACAATGGAATACTATGCAGGCATCAAAAGAAATGAAATCTTGCCATTTGCGACAGCGTGGATGGAACTAGGGGGTATCATGCTTAGCGAAATAAGTCAATCGGAGAAAGACAACTATCATTTGATCTCCCTGATATGAGGAAGTGGAGATGCAACTTGGGGGGCTTGGGGGTAGGAAAAGAATAAATGAAACAAGATGGAATCGGGAGGGAGACAAACTATAAGAGACTCTTAATCTCACAAAACAAACTGAGGTGGGTAGGGAGAGGGTGGTGGGGTTATGGACACTGGGGAGGGTATGTGCTATGGTGAGAGCTGTGAAGTGTGTAAACCTGGCGATTCACAGACCTGTACCCCTCTGTCTAATAATACATTATATGTTTATAAAAAAATAAAAAATATTATTAAAAAAATTTAAAAAAATTAAAAATAAAAAAAAAAAGACTGCCTGAACAGCTTGCCAGTCCTCACCTTTCACAAATTCTGTGTATGATGAAGCCACGGGGAAAAGAAGTTTATCCCCAAGGGGTCTTTCTACTCAGGGTCGAGTTACAGGAAACAGTGTTGTATCCAGACAAATGAAATGTTTTCACCACTGCCCTTCAGACCATCCTCGCTTATGTGAAGTACCCAAAAAGGGCAGCAGAGGGTGTAATTGGCTCAAAGAAGAAAATTGCCCAGAGGTCCACTTCTTGGAAAACTGAGCAGTACAGAAAGTGTGAGATTATAACAAACACTTTCTAAATTCAGCTTAATAGCATCAGAGTATCTCCCAAATCCGTGAGTTTGCTAAGAGTTAAAAGTTAATTACATTTTAAATTCATAAAAGTAAAAATTATCTTCATTAAAATTATTTTCAATCCCCTATTGTTTAATAATTCATTCAATCACTCATTTTTATTACAAAGGTAAAAAAATCTAATCAGATCACTGGAAGGTGACTCTCTCAATTTCCCAATTACTTAGAATATCTGATTCCAATTGTCTAACAAAACATCCTGGGAACCTACTATGTTCCAGACACTACTTCAAGTGCTGGCAATACAGTGAAGAACAACAGCACATCCTTGCTAATAGACGCTCACTTTCTATTAGGGGAAATGGACAATTAAAATGAATAAATTATATTAAAAATGAAAATCGAGAAGAATAAAGCAGAGATACTGGATGGATAAGGAATGTTATGTGGTTTAAATGGGAAAGTCACAACTTTAAAACAGGTAGAAAGCACACCCATCCACTCACCCCACCCCCTTTTTAAGGCAGAGAAATTTGGTAAACTTCAACTTTTACCAAATTAATGCATGATGTAGGGTCTTAAGCCTCAATATTTCTATTTGATACAGTAATGGAATTAGGCAACCAAGTGCCCATATGCTTTTTCAAAACAGACTTGTATTTATGTATAAAAAACTGAAAACAAACAAACAAACACAAAAGCTTGCATACCCTACTTCATCAAAGTGTTTGAGGATGATCCAAGTTCTTTTTCAAGGACCTGAACACAAGTTTGGAATGTTTTTTATAGTTCTTAAAACAAAAGCAATCCATGCACATCTGGCAGAAAATTGCACACAGCAGAAGTCTAGAGGTATCAAAGAAAAATTTCTCAGTGTTTGACATTTCTACAAGTGGACCAGAAAAAAATAAATGAAAGAGCAAGACAAGAGAGAAAGCTTGGCATTCCACTAAACGGTAGGTGTGCAACCAATTTACGGAGGGTTACTAAGGATCCATTGGTTTTTGTGAGAAAATAGAGATTTAAAAATTCTTGGTAACAATTATAGTCCCACCCGCGTACCCTCAGCCATGAATGTTAACAGAGCAAGCCATCGAAGAATGCTTGTTCGTGAATATAATAAAAAATAAAAATTAAAAACCCTGCATTCACTATGAGGAATCCTGAGATGGGCAAAAACTAAAATACCGTTGATTCAACAAAGCAATGATAGACTTAGTGTAAGCTGTTCCAAGATCACCAGCATGTTCCTTTGCTAAAATTCCAATCCATTGGAAAGTGTGGTCAAGAATTCTAGAGTTCAGGTTTTCCTTCTGTCTTCCACCCTTCACATCCATTCATTTTCACCACAAATTTGTCTCTCTCTAGTCCAGACCTGCAGGAGAAAGCATTTTCAATTTTGTGCCATGTTACAGATTTCTGAAAATGTACTTTCTGCCAAATTTTATACAAATATGAAAAGGTGACAAGCCTGCTTGCTCCTGATAAACAATAATACCCAAAGTCTAATCTTAACCCTTTTCATCATAGTTTTGGGAGCTCTAAGCTAATTCCAGGATCCTGGATATTGGTGGCTGGTGGTAACTCCTAAAGCAGGTGACCAAAATTGAGCTCGGGAAGCCTTTTCTATTTATCCACACCTAGAGAGCCCACAACCCCCGAGTGACTGGGTGAGGCCCCTGGGTCTGGGACATGCTAAAAGCACAAAAATATCATCCAAACCAGAACCTGCTCCAAACACACTGTGAAGGCAAATGGATTATAAGAAACACCGATGATCATAGAATCCATGAAACAAGATGGGATAGGGAGGGAGACAAACCATAAGTGACTCTTAATCTCACGAAACAAACTGTGGGTTGCTGGGGGGAGGGGGTTGGGAGAAGGGGGGTAGAGTTATGGACATTGGGGAGGGTATGTGCTTTTGGGTAAATTGGAAGGGGAGATGAACCATGAGAGACTATGGACTCTGTAAAACAATCTGAGGGGTTTGAAGTGGCGGGGGGGGTGGGAGGTTGGGGTACCAGGTGGTGGGTATTATAGAGGGCACAGCTTGCATGGAGCACTGGGTGAGGTGAAAAAATAATGAATACTGTTTTTCTGAAAATAAATAAATTGAAAAAAAAAATAATAAAAAATAAAAAAATAAAAAAATAAAAAAAAAAAGAAACACCGATGATCAAGGAACCCTTCCTTACTCACATTGCTTCTCCTAGTAACAAATCACTTACAATGAAAGTGACAGTTCAGGGCAGCAAAGGGGAAGATGAGGCAATCCAAGCTTCCTCTCCCTCTCACTCCTTCCTTCCTCATCAGTGAACTAAAGACAAGAGTGTTGGTAAGACTCGCATGCATTAAGACTCGCATGCATTAAGAAACGGAATGAAACAATCGAGTTAGTTTTGCACTGCATTTCCATTTGCACTGCTCTGAGAAGAAGAGACTGAATAGGCACGTGTAACTTAGGAAATACAATTCCCAATTTTGATGATTTGTCAAATGAGTTAAACGCTTGTATATTTTCTTTTAAAATGGACATTGTAAAATATAAAGAGGAAGGCGAATTTTAATTCATGTTGATTTAAATTTTCAAATGTTTTACTCAGGATGAGTCACAAATTTTTAAAAACACTACTCACGAGGTAGAAAGAGAAAAGCTTTATGTTTTCATACCTATTATTAATGGAATTTTCTTCCTCGTTTTTAAACAGCAGGCTCTGAATTTTTATTTTTCATTTGGCCCTGCAAATTATGTAGCTGACTCTAGTTTTGAGGATTTGAGTTAATACACATAAAATCAGCCGGAATGATGCCAACCAGATAGCAAATGTTCTCTGAGAGTTTGCTTTTCCTAACATCATCATTATTAAAAGATGCAGACGTTGAGACAATTTCTTTCAGAAAAGACAGCATTCATCCATATGCCATTTATAAGATATTATTTGCAACAAAATGTTAAAAGAGGGTTTAGATATATTTCCTAGTTATTTGTATTTCTTCAATAGTAATTTTGATATAGGATGATAATCCTTTTATGTAACTTCAAGCGTTTGCCCATTTTTTAGAAATCATGAATTTATTTGTATTTCTTTTAAAGGTTTATTTATTTACTTAAGAGAGAGAGCCAGTGTGAACAGGAAGGGCAGAGGGAGAGGAAGACAGAATCTCAAGCAGATGTTGCACTAAGTGCGGAGACTGACCCAGGGCTTGAACTCAAATACTGAGATTACGACCTGAGCGGTAACCAAGAGAGGGATGCTTTACCCACTGAGCCACACTACCATTACGTTTCTCAATTTCGAACATTTGTTAGGCAAACATCTCTGCTCTGTACCATTTGTAATACAGAAATGTTAGCATGGCTCAAATGACTAACGACTGTAAATGTAATTTGCTTAGCAAATTAAGGGTCCTAAATTAAACATGTTAACTATGCTCAAGCAAGTATTTGGTATGGTTTCTGAACGTAGAAGATTGTATTCACTCAAATGCTCATTGACTGATGGTTAGAAAAGTGCATATTCAAATGTTGGTTCACAGCATTTTGGGGAGCTTCCCAAGTTTAACCTGAAACTGCCGCCCACCTTCCTACTGCCCCCAAATGCAGAGGGCAGGGAGAGACTGAAGAAAGAGGCACACCATTCCAGATTGGTAGGTGGTAGGTATAATAAACAAGTGTACTTACTTAAGATGCTTGTCTTGGAAGGCAGCAAGATGAGTAGATCTCCTTACTAGACCACCAAATCTTAAATTTATATAGAGATCTTAACTGAGTTCAGTGACAAATACATCCAGATAGTATCAACACCACATCACTATCCTAAGGCTCTATCCTTGGGGCAGATTCTGGGAATGGGGAGGGGTGGGAGCCTTCGGCTGCTGAGATCTGGCTTGTGGGTCAACCTACAAGTCATATCTTCTCAGCGACCTCCCACTATACCATACAATGGAGTCGTTTTCGAAAATACAAAGGAATGAAATGTTGATCCATGAAACAATATGAACGAACATTGAAAACACTGTGCTCAGTGAAAGAAGCTAGTCACAATGGGGCACCTAGGTGGCTCAATGGGTTAAGCCTTTGCCTTTGGCTTAGGTCATGATCTCAGGGTCCTGGGATTGAGTGCTTCTGCTATCTGCTCAGCAGGGAGCCTGCTTCCCTCTTTCTCTCTGCCTGCCTCTGCCTACTTGTGATCTCTCTCTCTCTGTCAAATAAATAAAAAATAAAAATATCTTTTAAAAAAAATCTTTAAAAAAAAAAAAGGGAAGCTAGTCACAAAAGACCACATACTATAGGATTTTCTTTATTGAAAATGTCCACAACTGGCACACTTATAGAGTCAGAAAGTTGAGTAGTGGTTGCCCAGGGATGACGAATTGAAGGAAAAGGGGAAGGACTGCTAAGTGAGTATGGTGTTTCTTTTGGGAGTGACAAACATGTTCTAAAATTGATCACAGTGATGGTTACACAACTCTGTGAATATATTAAAAATCATCTTAAATTAGTGAAATATATGTTATGCAAATTTTATCTCAACAATGCTGTTTTTAAAAAGTTAATTCACCAACAGAAGGTCCATATTAATTTTTCCAATCTGACACTCCTCACATGTAATCATTGTGAACATATTATCTGTCAAAATATTACCAAGATATAAGCAGAATAGTCTTAAAATCAATTTGATATTTTTAAGAAAATAGAACTCCAAAATTAGCCCTACTATTTTCTGAAATGTTTCAAATGTCTTCTGTTGGATATTCAGGATTTTCCAAAAAATTTTCCTGTTGTTAGAGCTAGGGACATTCCACATAATCTCTTCTTGGGGAGGGAGAGAATTTTTACTTTGTTGCCACTTAACTCATTAACGAACTTTATGGAGCAGGAGTAACAATTCAAAGAAATTAAGATACAAAAATCAGGGTAAATTGTGGAAGGCTTTGGTACAATTTTGTGTATACATAAGAATGGTGAGGGGTGATCTGTATATGCTGACTCAGTAATTATGTTGTACGCTATTATCTTATAGAACTACTCATGCACTCTAAGATCAAGGGTATTAATTCCAACATGGTCAATAATAACAAGTTAAAAAAGGAAAATTAAATTTCTTCAAGTGTAATGTTTAAATTAATAATGGTATGTTCACATGATAAAATACAGTATCATCTAAAACAATAAGGCAATGTACAGATCTGGGTTAGTGGAGAGATCCTTAAGTATACTGGTTAAGAAAACAAAGGAAATCTCAATATATAGTGTGATACCATTTATGGATATCAAGTCTGTCTTAGTTTGGGCTACTATAACAAAAACACCATAGATTGAGTGGCTTAAACAACAAACATTTATTTCTCACTGTTCCTGAAGGCTGGGAAGTCCCAAATCAGGATACCGTGCCTGGTGAGAGCCTGCTTCATGACTTGTAAATGACCATCTTCCTGCTCTGTCCTCACCAGAAAGGTCCGTAGGGTCTTATTTTATAAGGATACTAACCTATTTCACAAGAATTCTACCTTCACGATCCAATCGCCTCCCAAAGATCCCCACCTCTTAATACCATTACATTGGGGTTAGGAATTCAACATATGAATTTGGTGGAGGTCACAAACATTTAGCCCGTAACATTCTGCTTAAACACATGTGTATCAATAAAGCTTAAATATGTGTGTGTATGCACACTCATATGCACACACACACAAGAATAGGAAAATGAATCCCATCAAATTACAATGAGATATAACGTGAATTGTCAAATTGCTCATGAAATAACTTTAGCAATTTATGTATTTACCTCAATAGTTTATAAGTGTAGTATTAATATAATTTGACAAACCAAACGTTTTCGGGGTGTGCCTGTGTGGCTCAGTCAGTTAAGCTTCTGCCTCCTGTTTAGGTCATGATCCCAGGGTCCTGGGATGGAGTTCCCCATCAGGCTCCCTGCTCAGTGGAGAGTCTGCTTCTCCTTCTGCCCTCAGCCCCTGCCCCCTGCTCTCACTTTCCCTCTCTCAAATAAATAAAATCTTATTAAAAATTTGGAATTGATATATTTTGTATTTAGGAAAGAAAAAAATTTTTCAAAATACTAGGAAAAAGAAAGTTTGACAAAATTAGTTTTGACTGGGGTAAGCAGAATAAAGCAATGATTTATAATAGGTGCCATAAAGATTTCCCATGGCAGATACCTCTGAGTGTTTATCAACAGAGGCGGTGGGTTCTACAAGTCTGAGACCCAGTGCTCTGAACTTCCTTAAAAATCTAATCCATTAATCCAGCCTCAAATACACCTGGTCTAGATCTGACTTTTTCCTTGGTTCCAGTATCCTTGAATGGTTCCCCAGTGCCTTTGCATAATTGGGCAGAATAAAAGCTAAATTCTTAGCTCTGTATTCAGGGCCCTCCTCCAACAAGGTGCTGTTCCCACACGACCAAACTCTTTCCCCATTCCACCCATACATCATCTTTTCTACGCAGCAGCACCAAACCACAGCTATTCCCAGAACACATAACACACTTTCTTAGTGTGTTTAGTTTTGATCTCACTGTCCGTCTGGCAATGTCCTTCCCTCTCCCCTTCTTTCATGCAAATCTCGTTCAAATAACTCCGTGAAGCTTCCTCAAAGCCCTCACTCTCCTCAGAATGAGTAGTCTCTCTTCTGCACTCCTATGGCATTTTTAAAAAAGGTTTTATTTATCTATTTGAGAGAGAGAGAGGGAGAGATAGTGAGAGAGAGACCTAAGCGTGAAGGAGAGGGAGAGGCAGTCTCCCTGGGATCCCCATGTGGGGCTAGATTTCAGGAGCCCGAGATCATGACCCCAGCCGAAGGCAGCCGCTTGACTGTCTTCCTGTGGAATTTCTAACTGACCTCTAGTGTCTCTAGTGTGATACTTGTTTTCTGACACTTCACATTCCGGTTATCATGGAGATTTCTTCCCACCCCAAAAGAAGCACCCAAAATGTTCAAGCTCCAAAATAGGCAACCAAAAGCCTATATACAAATATCTCCATAATGTTCCTGTGAACTTTTTTTTTTTTTTCCTGTTTTGGCCATTTTTCTGCATCAGCATGTTTAAATTTACTGGTTGTTTTTTAATGGCAGCATTATTATTCCCTGTGCCACAGTATTCTTGCACCATAACTTATTACTAAACTAATTTTTATTAAATGAATTATAAATTGTTGTCAGAGTTCGAGAACTGGAGATAAAGGCCAGCTTTTTTTCCATGAATGTGTCTGGATGTGGAACAGTGATGTATGGGTGAAAGAACTAATAGATGTGAGTAGCCAGGACCACAAGTAGTTACTAGTTCCCATTGAAATGGAAAGTAAAAGAGTTACTTAAGTCTCTACCTTTATACTTTAATCGATATCCTTCTAGATCTATATTAAGGTGGATTTTTTAATTAAGGCAATGCTATATATTCTGAGTATTTTCCCCAGTATTCTGTGGCTATCTTTCTATATTAATGAAGTATCTACTATATTCTTTTCAGAGAAGCATATCATATATTTTTACTGAAAAACATGTATTAACCAGTCTTCTATTCGTGGGCAGATGCTTTTATATCAAAAGGTGTACACTAAAAGTGTCTATCATCTGGTATGATGATGATGATGATGATGATGATAGCTTATACATAGGAAGTGCTTAATATTAGTTGGACATTGAAGTAAGCCTTTTTGCATAGACTATGTCTTTTAATTTTCACAAGTACCTTATATATGGGGCAAATAATTTACACAGTCATATAGCAGCTGTCACTGGTAACCCAGGGACTATCCCCTAACCAATAGGCAGTACTACCTCTCTTATAGAAGCCAATATTTATGCAGAGTGAAAAGAACTATTAGCTCAATAATTTTCTGAAGTGGTTTTTGACACACATACAGCCAGCTACTATAGTCTCAGAAATGTTTAGCCCTGGTAACATTTTTGTAGTCACTTATTTCAGCTGTTTCTACTGGTTGGTTGGTTGGTTTTCTGTAATCACAGACTAATATAAAAATTTTAACCTATACCAAGGGAGTGACTTTTGCTTTCTTCATAAAAATCCTATGGCAACCTAAATTTTTATTACAGTGATAAACTCTAATTATATACCAAATAGCATTTGCTCTTTTGTTGAATAATATAATCTCTCAGTTAAGTACTAGAATTTATCTGATAGAAGCTACATGATAAACTGTCTAGAACAAAGAAATCAGACTCTATAAGGGCTTTCTTTCCCAAAATCATTAAATTGTAGTTAGCCCTAAAGAATTGTGTATAGGGACCAAAGAATCTTTCCTAAGTAGTGGTTAAATTCATTCTCTGTAAAATCTGGTGTGTTTCCCTTAATAAAGTTAGCCATGGGATTTAATTAATGAATAAATAAATTATATCAATCAAATAAAATAAAATGGTCTATCATTACCCAAGACTCTATCCCATTTCAAAGAGGTAGCAATGTTATTTCTTATATCCTTCAACAAATATCCATTCAATGGTGTTTATATTGGTAAATTACACATTTAGATGAGTCTAAATAAATGTTGCACTTAGATTAGCACACACCTTTTTTATTTCAATATAATACTGAGGTTTTCCCATAACAGCGCCCATACTAAATTTCCACATACAACCATATCTGTTTCCAAGCTGTCTATTCTGTTCTGACTTAACTTTTTATTTCTACATGTATTTTATACCGTGTAGGACAGATATTCCCACCTCTCAAGATTCTGCTTTCAAAAATTTCTTAAACATTTTGATATATTTTGTCACATAAATTTAATCATCAATTTGTAAAGTTCTTCCAACAAAAGTCACTGAAAGTTTAAGATCACATTAAACTTAGATATTAATTTCTATGGAAATGGCATATTTAAAATTTTGTGGTTTTCTTCTTTCAGGGGCACAGTGTGTCTTTCCATTGAATAAGAATTTGGATGGAGTTTTATTTATTTTGTTCCTTTTTATAGAGTTTCCACATTTCCTGTTTGTGCTATAGGTTGTGTTTATAGTGTGAAAGTGATTGGTTTTTTTTAGACAGTAGACAACAGCTCACTGCTCTGACCAAGGAAAACTACTAATTTTCATGTACTACATCCATCTTGTGTGGATTCCTCTTACAGGGTACTTTCATTTGTGTCAACAGTTTCTCTGTTGCTTGCTTTATATGCCTGATCTACTAATCATTATTATTTTATTTTCCTTATTTTTTTTCTTATCCCATTAGTTCAATTAGTTCCCAGAAGCACACTGAATTTTTAAAAATCAGTGCAGACATCCTTTTATTATTCCTGACTTTAATTATTCCTGTTTCTGCCACTATGCTCCACTGTGAAGAATGATTTAGTGCTTCTTCCTAATAATTATTCTGCAAGAAATTATTGACATATATCCCCCATTCTTTCTCTTAGAAGTCCTACCTGACATTCTTCTTGAATTCTGTCAAATGGTCTTTCTGCATATAATTAGCCTGATGATCTTGTGTATCTGAATCATTTGCAATAAAATGTTGCCTATCATTTAACCACTGCTGCATTGCTGGAAATGGAGTCATGCTAGGTGAGTCTTATTTTTTCCTAGTTCTTTACAGCCAAATAGTCTGAAGTTTCCACGTATCTTGCTTCCCTTTCACACAGGTCTCAAGATTTCACTGACACTGTGCTAGTTTGGCATTGACTCTGGGTATGTGGGCAAGATGTGAGCCCCCACAGACTAGAGGGAATGGCTGTCACTGCTTGAGCTATCCCTGAGTTTAAGAGACTAGTTCTGCAGTGAGGCGTGGTGAAGCTCCCAGCGCTTCTCATGCTTCTTTAACTCTGACTGGTCCTCATTTCTGGTGGGGATATATTATTCAAATCCTTCTCATGACAAATGGTGTCTTATTAAAATTATCTTGTCCAAGTTAACAGAAACCCTTTTTAAAAGAAAGTTTATTTATTTAAGTAATCTCTACACCCAGCGTGGGGCTCAAACTCATGACCCCAAGATCAAGAGTAGCATGCTCTTCTGACTGAACCTGCCTGGCCTACCTAATAGAAACCAGTGTGATTGAGGATGTGCCTATAATTTTGGCGATTTCTATAACACCTATTAAGTGTGTATGAACTAAAAAAAGAAAAAAAAATGTTCAACAAATGCACAAGCATCCTCAAATCAGTAATCCTCTCCCCTAAAATCTCCCAAATCTCCAAATCGTTAAAGACTTTACTAATTTATAAAAATCCAAGTAATAAATATTAATCCACAAATATGCATTTCCTTAACTTCAAGGTAAATTTAGACAGATGATGGATAGAAAAATGGGTGGTAGATGAATAGGTAGATACATAGATTTAAGAATATATGTATTAAGAACTGAATTGCCAGAAAGGTAAATGGACTGAGGCCATTGCTAGAACCAATGTTGCTTTTAGCTAAGAATGCTGTCAGTTCAGGAGAAACATAAATATTTGCTTTACTCTTCTCCTAAAGTGCCCTTTAAATCAATGGAAAGTCAACTTTTATAGAAATTAATAAGAAATTATAAGACAGTGTCATTTCCTAGCAAGAGAAATGGAACAGAGATTTAAAACAAAAACCCTGGGCTCTCACATTGGCTCCCCCCCTGTTATATTGCTTTGAGCCCACCAAGCTGATTCTGCAACTGTAAAATGGGAATATTAGTCCAACTTACTTCTCAAAGTCTTAAGGGATCATACATAATCACAGACAAGACAGCTCCGTGTAAAATGTAAACACGCAAGACATCATTAACATGACTATGACTTTCTCAGATCTACATCTCTTCTTTAGCTTGAAGTCTGTTATGTGTCTTTCAATATTTTTCTATTGTAAACAATGAATACACATTTCTCAAAAACTCAAGCACATTAGAACTAGAATTTCTGGGTTAAAATGTGTGCTTTTAAAGAAGTATTGCTAATACAAAATCTCACCTATGCATTTTCTGGACCAGCACAACAGAAAAAATTATTTCCTACATCACCTCTACGTATATTATTATCACTTATTATCACTTTTTTTAAAAACTTTGACATCCTTATTGGTGAATACTGTAGCTTTTACTGTAGTTTTAAATTTGGGTTTAAGTATGATTGAGCATCTTATGTTAGGCTACCTTACTCATACACATAATTATCATTTGTATTTGGGTCGATTTCTGGACCCTACTCCATTCCATTGATCATGTAGCAATACCAAATTAGTTCCCTCCCCCCTTTTTGTGTTTTCAAGATTATCTTTGGTGTTGCCACTTTTTAAAAATTTTCTGTAAGAACTAAAAATCAGCTTATCCAATTCTAAAAAAATACAATAGGTCATTTTACTGGGATTGAGTTAATAGAATTTCAAGGGAAATGACAGCATGAAGTTTCTAACCCAGGACTGTAATATGGTTTTTATTTAAACAAGGCTTCTTTTCTATCCCTAAAGGAGGATTTTGAAAGTCTCTTCAGACAGGACTTGCACACTTCAATTTTATTCCAAGTCTTTTGGTCATTTCATATGAGGGTTTTTTATTTTTTCATTAGCTCTTACTGCTTATTGATTTCTGAGCTCTCAGTTCTGTTCCAAGCTCTTACTCAATATGTCTATTCTTTTTAAGTCTTTCAGTTCTCTTATTAGGTTTTCCAAGTGTATAAATTATCTGCCAACAATGATCGTGTTCTTTCCCTGCTTTCCAATTATTATACCTCTACATCATCTCAAAGACTTCCAGAAAAGTTGGAGAAGTCGAGAAATCCTCTCTAAAAAGCTAGACACTGATATGCACATCCCTGTCTTGTTTCTGGTATTAATAGGAATATCCCGAGTATTTCCCAATCAACAACCTGTTGTAGCATAATTGTATTTAATCAAGTTTTTAAAAATACCCATCTGTTCCTAACAGTAATAGGTTTTGTTTCTATTTAATGAAGTATGGATTTCAAATTATACTGAAATGCCCCTGTATTATCAAAGATGTTTTTCTATATTCACCATAATATGAATTGTATTACTTGCTAATAATGAAACTTCCTTGCACTTTCAAACTTCACTTAGATGAGTGATACTTGATTCTTTGCCTTTAGTAAGGATTTTCCCATCAATATTCACATGCAAGATGAAATCATTTCATTTGTGCATCATTGGACTTGGATATTTTTTTTATATACTCACATTTTAACACACATAAAAGCTTTATCTAGAGCCTATAAAAACTTACAGTGCATTGAAATTAGGACTTTAATGCACTTAGTGATGTGGGTGAGTGGTAGGGGTTAATTCCTCTATGAACTATTTAATCTAGGATACTTAACCCATTTAGGTTTTCTGTATCTTCTGGAATCTCCCATATATTTTTCTTTAAAATTAACCACTTTATTTTGCTTTTTAAATATGGCGTGGAATTAGACACAATTATCTCTTCCCCTTTTGTTTTTGTTAGGGTATTTATGATTCTTATATTTGTTTCTTGATTGGTTTATCTAATTTCTACTTTTTGTCCCCCCCCCAAAAAAAATCACCATTCTCAAAAAGATCACTCTGTATCTTTTCTATTTCATTATTTCCTATCAACTTCATACTACTTAAATTTCTTCCATTTCTCTAAGAACAATGTTTAAACACATTTGACTATTTTTGGACTGGAGTCAGTTTAGAGAATGGAAAGTGAGGAACATAGGAAGTTAAGAAAATTCAGGGAGTTTGGCTATAAAAGGGAATAGAGTAAGTGCATACTTAGAATAGAATGTTAAGTCTAGTGATATTATACATTTGGAAATTGTTTTTAGGTGGGCAGAGTTCATTCTTTGCAACAGAAGGTAGAAGACACGAATTATACAAATGTCTGTGTGGTCACTGTTAATGGCCCACTTGAGGTATGTGGTCATAAACAATGAGTCCAGTTAGCACAGCAGGTTTCCTCTGGTAACATTCTACAGCTTAGGTATACATAAGAGAGGCACAGTAAGAGACTTGGGCTTATCCTGAGTTGGGGCTCTATCAAGTGGGCCAAAAAAAAAAAAAAAGGGAGCACAAGCATGAAATTCTGCCTAAAATTCCACAGGGTTCATGAGCACATAGTAGATGCAATTTTTGCAAGAGAATCTGAGAACACCGTAATACAAGATAGCATGAAGCAGGGAAATGGATTTCTTAAATGCTATTCAGAATCTGATACGAGGGCATAATAAACAACAGTTGAAGCTTTGCTAGGCAGGAGAGTAAAAGCTATCTTTTTCACCTCCTTGTACTAGCAGTAAATTTCTTTTTGGCCTTTAGGGATGGGACCCTATTCAGCTCTATTTTTCTCCTGTTAGAAGGCATATGAGAATTTTTCAGGGATGCAAGTGTAGTGGATTTCTTTATTTAAGCTTACAAAATACATGCTTATAGAAAATTAAAACATTATAGAAATATATAAAGCCAATCATGAAAGTTCTCCCACAATTTTACTCCCTCACAAAGCCACTGTTAACAATGTGGTATTACTATCCCATTATTTTTTAAAGCATTAACAAGTTAATCTACAAAAAAATGTTTCCACAACTTTTACCTAAGAGTAAAGTTTGGACACCTTATTATAAGTCCAGAGACATTCCTCACTTTTAATGGATAGAAATAAATTGCATGAATGTACCATAATCTATTAAACCATCCCTTACTGATAGGACATCTGAGCTAGTTTTAATAATTAAAGAATAAAGGTGCAGTAAACTTGTCAGATTATTCATATTGGGCAGTTTCCTAATATCTTTAATGAAGAATTAGCCAAACGCTTTGAGCATTTTCAATATACTCTGAAAAACCCTCCTACAGATTATAAAATAATACTCCCACCTACAGCATGCAAGATGGGGTATATATAATTTAGAAATGCTTGTTCAAAATTATGGTGCTTTTTAAAATTTGAATAAAAATCTGTATCAGTTGTGTAACTGTGGTTTCTAACTACAGAAAGTGAAGGTGGACACAGTTTCTTGACTGATGGGGAATTAGGATCCTAAGGGCAGGGTTTTGAAAACTCCTATTTACCATAAGGAATAGGTATTAGCAATTTTAACACTTTTCCAGAAAGTCTTAAGACTGCAGCCCTTGCTAGCCACAGCATCCAATACCTCCACTGGTATCTCATTAATCCGTCCAGGTTTTGACACCTATATTGGTATCCTACTGCTTGTAGAATAAAATCCAAACTCCAAACGTGCTTTCTCTACCACCAACCAGCTGTACTCATTAATCAACAGCAGCAAACAATTCTTTGCTTCTAGAACACACCCTGTTTTACAGGTGTGGTTTCATTCACTGTATGCCTCATCCTAGGATACCAGTTTCCCTCTCTGCCCTCTCAAGACTCAGCTCAAATACCCGGACTCTATGAAGTCTTCCACAATGCTCTCTGGGAAAAAGTGATGGTCTTTTCCTGCACTACTCCAGCTTTTTGCCTCTATCTCTATTATAGCACTTCTGTAATAAGCTAACTGGGGTGATGGAGGACATAGATCTTACTTGGCTATCTCCTGAACAGCATCCAGTGCAGAATTTTGTAGAACATGCACTCAAAAAATTGTCTGTGGAATAAACATACATAAGTAAGACTTCTAATCCTTTAATCCCCAATTATTAGTCGGATACTAATTCTTAAAGGACTAAAGCGAAAACAAAAACAAAGCCCCCCCTCCCACCAAAATGCAACTGCTCCCCTTGAAACAAGTCCTTATTATGGTAAGCAGTTGAAGTTTTTTTTAAAAAGGTCTTTTAATAAAAGTGACAATTCTACTTTTAGAATAGTCATGTTCAGCAAAACTGCATAGGCTTGATATCTGCATCTTACTTCCTAGGATCTCTATTTATTTTGGAAATAACAACATGGGGGGGGCAGTTCATTATAAAATATGAAACAGGAATCATTTAAGCATGTGAGTTTCTGCTTTATATTCCTAACCAGAACACAAAATGACTGGATAGTCTCATCAACACCAAGCTTTTTTTTTTTTTAAAGAAAAAAAAAAAAAAAAAAAAAAAAGGAGCCACCATGAAAATAATGCCATATTAAAATCTCTTTCTCTTGATAATTTCTGGCTTCCAGCTGACTGGATGAGTTTCTTCTGTCTGGAAACAGAAAATTAAAGAAGTTAAAACAAAGTATTATTAATTTGCTTTATATTAAGAACTCTCTTCCTAACAAAAATAAGGCATCTATTCTTATATTATTATATTGGTTTATGTATTATATTGGTTTATGTATTATATTGATTGGCATTACATATTTAGTAGTTCTTTAACAATTTTAGGAATAGCTAACAAACTTTTGCATCATCTGAACCTAATAAAGAATGAATGAGTTCACTACAAATTCAGTTCATGATTTTTCAAGTCTAATAAAATTAGTATTTAGGTATTCTAGTAATACCAATGCTTATGATTTTAAAGTTAATTTTCATAGCAATTTGTTTGTGGTTATTCTTGATGTAAGATTTTCCCCAGTTAATTGTAGTAAAGATTAACTAAAACAATCTATGGACTCACTGGCATCAACAAAACCAATACAGAAATCTATGAGCAGACATTATTCAAGATGACAAATACCTTAATACTATAAAGATCATTTTCTTTTTCTGATAATTTCAATAACTTTAAAATGAGAAGTACTTGCAAAATTGGTATGGTTGACTTACTTTACTTCAAAATGTATGTGAAATAGTAAACTTACTGCTGTATCATCTTCTTTATACACTTTAATGGTTTTATCAGCTTCAGCTGTTAGTAGCCGACTTTCAGACTGATCAAAAGCACAAGCAAATATTCCTGATTCACTGTCCAAAGATCCAGGCTGCACAGCTGCATGAACTCTCTGGAAATTGTAGCCAGTTCTCCAGTCCCAAAGATGCATAGTGCCATTGTCAGCTTAAAGGAAAAAATCTAATTAAACGTGGTATCCTTTGAACAATTCAGCTTGGCAAGCATTTAAGCACCATCCATGAGTCAGGCACCATGACCATAAAGACTAAATAGAGTTATAAGACACAGGAAATCCAGCTTCTCTTAATATTGGTTTGTCTATGTTCATTTGTGGCTAATCCAGAATTTATTATAGAGCTCAAAAAGCATCACAAAATGCTATCTAGTTCTGGAATACATAACCAAAATTTAGGTAATTCTCAGCGTGAATAGGTTAGATTTATCACGTGGGAACTCAAAGAAGACTAAACTATGAAATATGATACATGTATGACAAACAAGCATGAACACACATAGGAACGTCCAAATACACATTAATCAGGCAAGTTCTGCTATAATACTTAGGTGGGATGGCTTAGAAATTTTATAAATGTTTACTCATTTACTAAAAGAAAAAATGACAGACTAAAACACATTTATTATTAAAATCTTACTTTACCTCCAGAAACAAGCACTCCATCAGAATTCACTGTCAATGTGTTAATAATAGCATTATGACCGGAAAGATTTTGAATAAAACTTCCATCAGGAAATTTCCACTGTTTTATATTATCGGGAGAGCCAGATGCAAATGTATAACTGAAATAAGATGATAAAGAATTCACGACTAAGTAAACCGAGTTAAGTAAAATGGTGAATTCAGAAAGCTTTTTATGGTTATATTCTACGTGTGTAGTTATGGATCTATATAGTTGGATCAAAATATTATTGTCGTACTAAGAGGTAAAATATGAAGACATCTGTTCCAAGTTAAATCAGATCTTCAAATTATTTTTAATGTATTTTAAGTCCTAGATTAATCTTTCTCCTTTCTCCAATGCTCTCCACTGAGCTAAAGAAACAAATGTACAAACCTCTAGATTCACATTAAGGGCAAGGGGTTATGAAACTATTCTGGACAGAGCAAAAGGGGGCTCTATGAAGAAAGGAAATGAATGGAAGAAACAGATGGCAAGAGGAAGAGAGAGAAAAAGGAAGTGAACCAGAGGAAGAAAGGGAGCAAGGAAGACAGAAAGGGAGGAAGGAAATAATGGATAAGAGGGAGAGGACAGAAAAAAAAAAATCAATGTGGCCAGAAAAGTGTCAGGGTGATATGATACAAGGAACAGATTGAGATCTTATGCTGCACCTATGGACACCCTGATTATAATGTTCAGGGTTTCTACTTTTTTTCTATGTATACTAACTTCCTCCTTAAGAATTAAGCTATTCGGGGGAGGAATCAAGATGGCGGAGAAGTAGCAGGCTGAGACTACTTCAGCTAGCAGGAGATCAGCTAGAGAGCTTATCTAAAGATTGCAAACACCTGCAAATCCATCGGCAGATCGAAGAGAAGAAGAACAGCAATTCTAGAAACAGAAAAACAACCCCCTTCTGAAAGGTAGGACTGGCGGAGAAGTGAATCCAAAGCGACGGGAAGACAGACCCCGGTGGGAGGGGCCGGCTCCCGGCAAGTGGAGGGACAACGGAGCACAATCAGGACTTTTAAAAGTCTGTTCCGCTGAGGGACATCGCTCTAGAGGCTAAACCGGGGCGAAGCCCATGCGGGGTCAGCGTGGCCTCAGGTCTCACAGGGTCAGAGAAGGATCGGGGGTGTCTGAGTGTTGCAGAGCTTGCGGATATTGGAACGGGAAAGCCGGCTGCAGAGATAGAGCTGACAGTAAGCTCGCAGCTCGGTGTTGCCTTGAACCGGTCGCAAGCTCGGTGAGCTCGGAGCGCGGCCGGAGGTCAGGGAGACGGGAGCTACTAGGAGCTGTTCGCTGAGGGCGCACTGGGGAACGGGGCCCCGGGCTCTCGGCTCCTCGGGGCCGGAGACCAGGAGGCCGCCATTTGTATTCCCGTCCTCCGGAACTCTACGGAAAGCGCTCAGGGAACAAAAGCTCCTGAAAGCAAAGCCCAGCGGATCACTCAGCCCGGCCCCTGGGAAGGGCGGTGTAATTCCGCCTGGGGAAAAGACACTTGAGAATCACTATAGAAGGCCCCTCCCCCAGAAGATCAACAAGAAATCCAGGCAAGACCAAGTTCACCTACCAAGGAGTGCAGTTTCAATACCAAGGAGAGCAGCAGAATTCCAGAGGAGGAGAAAACAAACCACGGAACTCCTGGCTTTCTCCCTGTGATTTTTTAGTCTTGCAGTTAATTTAATTTTTTTCTTTTTCATTTTTTTTTCTCTTCTTCTGCTAAAATTTTTTTTAACTTTTACCCTTTTCTTTTTTAACGTTTTTTAACTAGTTTATCTAATATATATATATATTTTTTCTTTTTTATACTTTTCTTTATTCGTTTCTTTTTTTAATTCTTTTTTCTTTTTTTTCTTTATTTTTGAACCTCTTTTTATCCCCAAATCAGAAGAGATCCCAATCTCTTCAATCTTTTTTTAATTCTTTTTTAAATTCTTGATTGAATTTTTAATTCAATCGCTTTTTTTAAATTCTTTTTTTTCTTTCTTTCTTTTTGAACCTCTTTTTATCCCCAAATCAGAAGAGATCCCAATCAGAAGAGATTGGGAGATCCCAATCAGAGGAGATCCCTCACCCAATCGTGAGCGGGGAGAAATCCCCCCTCACGATTTGGGATCTCTTCTGATTTGGTTAAAGCATATTTTCCTGGGATTGTTGCCACCCTTTTAGTATTTTACTTGCTCCTTCATATACTCTTAGCTGGACAAAATGACAAGGTGGAAAAATTCACAACAAAAAAAAGAACAAGAGGCAGTACCGAAGGCTAGGGACCTAATCAATACAGACATTGGTAATATGTCAGATCTAGAGTTCAAAATGACAATCCTCAAGGTTCTAGCCGGGCTTGAAAAAGGCATGGAAGATATTAGAGAAACCCTCTCCAGAGATATAAAAGCCCTTTCTGGAGAAATAAAAGAACTAAAATCTAACCAAGTTGAAATCAAAAAAGCTATTAATGAGGTTCAATCAAAAATGGAGGCTCTCACTGCTAGGATAAATGAGGCAGAAGAAAGAATTAGCGATATAGAAGACCAAATGACAGAGAATAAAGAAGCTGAGCAAAAGAGGGCAAACAGCTACTGGACCATGAGGGGAGAATTCGAGAGATAAGTGACACCATAAGACGAAACAACATTAGAATAATTGGGATTCCAGAAGAAGAAGAAAGAGAGAGGGGAGCAGAAGGTATACTGGAGAGAATTATTGGGGAGAATTTCCCCAATATGGCAAAGGGAACGAGCATCAAAATTCAGGAGGTTCAGAGAACGCCGCTCAAAATCAGTAAGAATAGGCCCACACCCTGTCACCTAATAGTAAAATTTACAAGCCTTAGTGACAAAGAGAAAATCCTGAAAGCAGCCGGGGAAAAGAAGTCTGTAACATACAATGGTAAAAGTATTAGATTGGCAGCTGACTTATCCACAGAGACCTGGCAGGCCAGAAAGAGCTGGCATGATATTTTCAGAGCACTAAACGAGAAAAACATGCAGCCAAGAATACTATATCCAGCTAGGCTATCATTGAAAATAGAAGGAGAGATTAAAAGCTTCCAGGACAAACAAAAACTGAAAGAATTTGCAAACACCAAACCAGCTCTACAGGAAATACTGAAAGGGGTCCTCTAAGCAAAGAGAGAGCCTACAAGTGGTAGATTAGAAAGGAACAGAGACAATATACAGTAACAGTCACCTTACAGGCAATACAATGGCACTAAAATCATATCTCTCAATAGTTACCCTGAATGTTAATGGGCTAAATGCCCCAATCAAAAGACACAGGGTATCAGAATGGATAAAAAAACAAAACCCATCCATACGTTGCCTCCAAGAAACTCATTTTAAGCCAGAAGACACCTCCAGATTTAAAGTGAGGGAGTGGAAAAGAATTTACCATGCTAATGGACATCAGAAAAAAGCAGGAGTGGCAATCCTTATATCAGATCAATTAGATTTTAAGCCAAAGACTATAATAAGAGATGAGGAAGGACACTATATCATACTCAAAGGGTCTGTCCAACAAGAAGATCTAATAATTTTAAATATCTATGCCCCCAATGTGGGAGCAGCCAACTATATAAACCAATTAATAACAAAATCAAAGAAACACATCAACATAATACAATAATAGTAGGGGACTTTAACACTCCCCTCACTGAAATGGACAGATCATCCAAGCAAAAGATCAACAGGGAAATAAAGGCCTTAAATGATACACTGGATGAGATGGACATCACAGATATATTCAGAACATTTCATCCCAAAGCAACAGAATACATTCTTCTCTAGTGCACATGGAACATTCTCCAGAATAGATCACATCCTCAGTCCTAAATCAGGACTCAACCGATATCAAAAGATTGGGATCATTCCCTGCATATTTTCAGACCACAATGCTCTGAAGCTAGAACTCAACCACAAGAGGAAGTTTGGAAAGAACCCAAAAACATGGAGACTAAACAGCATCCTTCTAAAGAATGAATGGGTCAACCGGGAAATTAAAGAAGAATTGAAAAAAATCATGGAAACAAATGATAATGAAAATACAACGGTTCAAAATCTGTGGGACACAACAAAGGCAATCCTGAGAGGAAAATATATAGCGGTACAAGCTTTTCTCAAGAAAGGTCTCAGGTACACAACCTAACCCTACACCTAAAGGAGCTGGAGAAAGAACAAGAAAGAAACCCTAAGCCCAGGAGGAGAAGAGAAATCATAAAGATCAGAGCAGAAATCAATGAAATAGAAACCAAAAAAACAATAGAACAAATCAACGAAACTAGGAGCTGGTTCTTTAAAAGAATTAATAAAATTGATAAACCCCTGGCCAGACTTATCAAAAAGAAAAGAGAAAGGACCCAAATAAATAAAATCATGAATGAAAGAGGAGAGATCACAACTAACACCAAAGAAATACAAACTATTATAAGAACATACTATGAGCAACTCTACGCCAACAAATTTGACAATCTGGAAGAAATGGATGCATTCCTAGAAATATATAAACTACCAAAATTGAACCAGGAAGAAATAGAAAGCCTGAACAGACCCATAACCAGTAAGGAGATTGAAACAGTCATTAAAAATCTCCAAACAAACAAAAGCCCAGGGCCAGACGGCTTCCCGGGGGAATTCTACCAAACATTTAAAGAAGAACTAATTCCTATTCTCCTGAAACTGTTCCAAAAAATAGAAATGGAAGGAAAACTTCCAAACTCATTTTATGAGGCCAGCATCACCTTGATCCCAAAACCAGACAAGGATCCCATCAAAAAAGAGAGCTATAGACCAATATCCTTGATGAATACAGACGCGAAAATTCTCACCAAAATACTAGCCAATAGGATTCAACAGTACATTAAAAGGATTATTCACCACGACCAAGTAGGATTTATCCCAGGGCTGCAAGGTTGGTTCAACATCCGCAAATCAGTCAATGTGATACAACACATCAATAAAAGAAAGAACAAGAACCATATGATAGTCTCAATAGATGCTGAAAAAGCATTTGACAAAGTACAGCATCCCTTCCTGATCAAAACTCTTCAAAGTGTAGGGATAGAGGGCGCATACCTCAATATCATCAAAGCCATCTATGAAAAACCCACCACAAATATCATTCTCAATGGAGAAAAACTGAAAGCTTTTCCACTAAGGTCAGGAACACGGCAGGGATGTCCATTATCAACACTGCTATTCAACATAGTACTAGAAGTCCTAGCCTCAGCAATCAGACAACAAAAGGAAATTAAAGGCATCCAAATCGGCAAAGAAGAAGTCAAATTATCACTCTTCGCAGATGATATGATACTCTATGTGTAAAACCCAAAAGACTCCACTCCAAAACTGCTAGAACTTGTACAGGAATTCAGTAATGTGTCAGGATATAAAATTAATGCACAGAAATCAGCTGCATTTCTCTACACCAACAACAAGACAGAAGAAAGAGAAATTAAGGAGTCAATCCCATTTACAATTGCACCCCAAACCATAAGATACCTAGGAATAAACCTAACCAAAGAGGCTAAGAATCTATACTCAGAAAACTATAAAGTACTCATGAAAGAAATTGAGGAAGACACAAAGAAATGGAAAAATGTTCCATGCTCCTGGATTGGAAGAATAAATATTGTGAAAATGTCTATGCTACCTAAAGCAATCTACACATTTAATGCAATTCCTATCAAAGTACCATCCATCTTTTTCAAAGAAATGGAACAAATAATTTTAAAATTTATATGGAACCAGAAAAGACCTCGAATAGCCAAAGGGATATTGAAAAAGAAAGCCAAAGTTGGTGGCATCACAATTCCGGACTTCAAGCTCTATTACAAAGCTGTCATCATCAAGACAGCATGGTACTGGCACAAAAACAGACACATAGATCAATGGAACAGAATAGAGAGCCCAGAAATAGACCCTCAACTCTATGGTCAACTAATCCTTGACAAAGCAGGAAAGAATGTCCAATGGAAAAAAGACAGCCTCTTTAATAAATGGTGTTGGGAAAATTGGACAGCCACGTGCAGAAAAATGAAATTGGAACATTTCCTTACACCACACACAAAAACAGACTCAAAATGGATTAAGGACCTCTATGTGAGAAAGGAATCCATCAAAATCCTTGAGGAGAACACAGGCAGCAACCTCTCCTCTGTTGCCGCAGCAACATCTTCCTAGGAACATCGCCAAAGGCAAGGGAAGCAAAGGCAAAAATGAACTATTGGGATTTCATCAAGATCAAAAGCTTTTGCACAGCAAAGGAAACAGTTAACAAAATCAAAAGACAACTGACAGAATGGGAGAAGATATTTGCAAACGACATATCAGATAAAGGACTAGTGTCCAAAATCTATAAAGAACTTAACAAACTCAACACCCAAAGACAAATAATCCAATCAAGAAATGGGCAGAGGACATGAACAGACATTTCTGCAAAGAAGACATCCACATGGCCAACAGACACATGAAAAAGTGCTCCATATCACTCGGCATCAGGGAAATACAAATCAAAACCACAATGAGATATCACCTCACACCAGTCAGAATGGCTAAAATCAACAAGTCAGGAAATGACAGATGCTGGCGAGGATGCGGAGAAAGGGGAACCCTCCTACACTGTTGGTGGGAATGCAAGCTGGTGCAACCACTCTGGAAAACAGCATGGAGGTTCCTCAAAATGTTGAAAATAGAACTGCCCTACGACCCAGCAATTGCACTACTGGGTATTTACCCTAAAGATACAAACGTAGTGATCCAAAGGGGCACGTGCACCCGAATGTTTATAGCAGCAATGTCCACAATAGCCAAACTATGGAAAGAACCTAGATGTCCATCAACAGATGAATGGATAAAGAAGAAGTGGTATATATACACAATGGAATACTATGCAGCCATCAAAAGAAACAAAATCTTGCCATTTGCGACAATATGGATGGAACTACAGCGTATCGTGCTTAGTGAAATAAGTCAAGCGGAGAAAGACAACTATCATATGATCTCTCTGATATGAGGAAGTGGTGATGCAACATGGGGGCTTAAGTGGGTAGGAGAAGAATCCATGAAACACGATGGGATAGGGAGGGAGACAAACCATAAGTGACTCTTAATCTCACGAAACAAACTGTGGGTTGCTGGGGGGAGGGGGGTTGGGAGAAGGAGGGTAGGGTTATGGACATTGGGGAGGGTATGTGCTTTTGGGTAAATTGGAAGGGGAGGTGAACCATGAGAGACTATGGACTCTGAAAAACAATCTGAGGGGTTTGAAGTGGCGGGGGGGTGGGAGGTTGGGGTACCAGGTGGTGGGTATTATAGAGGGCACAGCTTGCATGGAGCACTGGGTGTGGTGAAAAAATAATGAATACTGTTTTTCTGAAAATAAATAAATTGGAAAAAAAAAAGAATTAAGCTATTCTATGTATATCTCAGTATCCAATAACATTTCTGTCAAACACTAAATCCATTTTCTATTAGTCTCTACTCTGACATGCAGCTTTTAGCCATGATTTATTTATATGGTTTCATCTGACACTCTCATTTTTCACCTTGTGGAAAATTTTCCTCATTATATATAGGTCATGAAGCAAAATACTACACAAGAAAAATGAAAGAAATCCATGTTCGTAAGTAGCACAGGCCTGGAAATGACAATGGCTAAACAGCTACCAAAGTAGCACTAATGTTGGTATTTCTATACTTATTCTAAAAATGGAAGAAAAAAGACAAGCTAATTAAGAAAATGTACTTACTGTCTTGGATGTAAAACCACAGCCCTGACTGATTTTTTGTGATTTGTTAATGTGACTCTTGTTTTTCCAGCCACCAAATCCCATAATCGTATTGTTGTATCATGGCTTCCTATAATAAAAACACACATCCATAAAATATAGACCAAGAAAATTACGCAAAAATTAAACATAACATATGAATCAGTTTTCCATAGACACATACATACTACATGAAAGTCATACCAACTCCTCGCTCATTACTTTACAGTTCCAAACTTATAGGTTGGTTTTAAATTTAATACTTAAAAAAAATGCAGTAAGTGCTTAAAACACTGTCAACTGAACAGCTAGAACAAACACCAGTAGTTCCCCTAATGATAGGGGAAGGAAAAAAAACAAATGATTTTTTTTTTTTTAAAGATTATATTTATTTATCAGAGAGAGAGAGAGAGAGGGAGAGCGAGCGAGCACAGGAAGACAGATGGCAGGCAGAGGCAGAGGGAGAAGCAGACTCCCTGCCGAGCAAGGAGACCAATGTGGGACTTGATCCCAGGATGCTGGGATCATGAACGAGCTGAAGGCAGCTGCTTAACCAACTGAGCCACCCAGGCGTCCCTAAAACAAATGATTTTTAATTAACAAAATACATTAAGTGAATAAATTATTTTCTACTCTTAAAGGTCTATTATTAACCTTACCATTAGCAAAACAAGACTCAAACCAGCTCTAAAGGTTATTGGTCTCTGGGTATTTTGTCTTTTAGTTCAGTTTCCTAGACTAGTAATTTTGATACTATGAAACAATGTCTGAATGTATCTCACAGCACCACTTTCTAGTCAGACATTACATGACACTGTGTATGACATAGTTTATGATAGGTAAATATATCCTATGAAATGTAAAGAATATGAGATAAAAATCAAATACAATGTACCTCTGTAACAAAGCAAGAATCATAGTGAATATGAAAAGTGTAATGTGAGGGGTTTGAAGTGGCGGCGGGGGGGGGGGCGCCTGGGTGGCTCAGTGGGTTAAGCCGCTGCCTTCGGCTCGGGTCATGATCTCAGGGTCCTGGGATCGAGTCCCGCATCGGGCTCTCTGCTTCCCTCTCTCTCTCTCTCTCTACCAGCCTCTCCATCTACTTGTGATTTCTCTCTGTCCAATAAATAAATAAAATCTTTAAAAAAAAAAAAAAAAAAAGAAGTGGCGGGGGGGTGGGAGGTTGGGGTACCAGGTGGTGGGTATTATAGAGGGCACGGCTTGCATGGAGCACTGGGTGTGGTGAAAAAATAATGAATACTGTTTTTCTGAAAATAAATAAATTGGAAAAAAAAATAGCACCTTGACTAAAAAAAAAAAAAAAAGTGTAATGTATAATCATAATACATTCTGATCAATCTGTAAACTTAGCATCAATCATACCAGTAATAATCTGTGGTTCTGCAGCTTGACACCTCACTGTAGCAACTGCATTGGTATGTCCAGATAATGTATGTACACTGGCTTTAGTTCTTACATCCCAAATCTGTAAAAACACAAGAGACATACCATCAGGGTGAACAGGTATTCATATCTTAGGCAGGTAACTGGACCAATTCAAGGCTGGGAATTTACCAGACAACCATGCCTGAATGGAATGAAAAATCATTTCAAAGAAAAGATAATTATATGTAAGCTGGATGGGGAATGTAGACTGGAGGCAACTGACAGGAAAAAACAAAAAAACAAACAACTAAAAGATCAGGGTAATGAAAGTGTTACAAATGGGCATAATGAGACTACTGAAGGAAAGAGCTAATGGAAACTGTTGCAGTGATGGAATAGAATGTGTGAGTGTCCCACTTCAGAGGCAGGGCACTCCTAATAATAAACATGATGAAGCCACAGCACTGAAAATGAAGGTAGGAAAACATGCATGCCAAGAAACTGAGGGACTGGGCTATTGCTGGTGAAGACAACTATCTTTAATACTCCAACAAATAATATACGACTCCTTGACCAAATATGCATAGTGTAAGATGCAATATGTTTACAAAGAAACACAAAGCTCTATTTCATTTACCCGTGCAGTGGAATCCCGACTACAGGTCACCAGCACATCAATTGTTGGGTGCAAATCCAAACCATACACTGCACTCAGATGTCCATGATAGTGCCTTATAACCTAAAAATAAAGCAAGAGAGTTAAAATATCTATAAAGAAAACCAGTGGTTCTTAATGTTTTAAATCCTTAACTCCAAACGTACCTTATTATATTCGAGATCCCAGCATTTGACTTGCTTGTCTTCTCCACAGGAGAAGAGGTAAGGGCTCCGTGTGCTTACTATCACACCACGCACTGTACTAATATGCCCAGTTAATGACAGCTTTAATTTGCCACTAGCCAAGTCCCAAATCTGCAATGAAAGAATATTTAATTTTTCTTAATTATTTCAAAGCAAATTTTTAGAGTCTTAAGGTTAAAATTAAATCTTCAGAACCTAAAAAACTTCAAAAATATTCAAAATAATCTCCCACTAATCTCTCTTCTTAAGCAGGGGAAAGAGAATTAAAAAACACATTCAAACTGGGAAATTATTTGCAATAAGTAACAAAATCTTAACATATAAAAGGGTATGACAGATGATGAAAGTATGAATACCATATTAACTTAAGCAAGGATGGCAACAACTTAGAAAAAAAAGACAACAAAACCCTATAGAAACAATTTAAATGTCCATCAATGGATGGATTTTAAAAATGCGTGTGTGTGCACACGTGCACACACTCACACACACACACACACACACAAAATGGACGATCATTCAGGCATGAAAAAGAATGAAATCTTGCCATTTACAATATGGATAAACCTCAAGTGTGTTATGCTATGTGAAGTAAGTCAGACCAAGAAAGACAAATATTATGTGATTTCACTGATATGTGAACTCTAAAAACAAACAAAAAAAACCAAGCTCACAGATGCACAGAACAGATTAGTGGTTGCCAGTGATGAGGGTGGGGAGTGGGTGAAATGGGTAAAGAGTCAAATGTACAAACTTCCAGTTATAAAATAGGTAAGTCATAGGGATATAATGTTCAGCCTGGCAATTATAGTTAATAATACTGTACTGCATATTTAAAAGTTGTTAAGAGAGTAGATGTTAAAAGTTCTCACTATAAGGAAAAAAAGTTCTGTAACTATGTATGGTGACAGATGTTAACTAGATTTGTTGTGGTGATTTCACAATATACACAAATAGAGTATCATTATGTTGAATACCCAAAACTAACATAATATTGTACATCAATCACACTTCAATAAAAAAATATATACATGCTGAAAACCTTAAGAGCAGCTTTATTGGGTATCAAAAGTTCAACCCCACTAGAAATTTTTTATGGACAGTTTTAAAAAGATTAGATAACCACTTCTGCTTAACATGTTAGTAGATATTTTTAAAGATACACAGTGTGTTGAAAAGGATCCTCTCATATACTGCAAATAACAATTCACCCATTTTGGAAAGTAATTTGTACTTTGGGTATCAACTTCAAAAATGTTTGACCCATTAATTCCATTTCTGAGAATCTATCATAACAAAATAACTTAAAATACAGCAAAAAACTTTACGCACAAAAACTACAGCAGTACTTGTGATAGTGAAAATCAATACACTAAAACTTTGATGTCTAACAACAGGAAGAGTATAGATTATCTAAATGATACATCACGAAACCATTTAAAAAATGTTCATTTTTTATACAAAAATATGCCTCTGATATATTAAGTAGAAAAAAAGCAGAGTACAAAATTACATATTGATTGTCATTTTTTAAATTTATGTATTTTTTTTAATATTTGAGAGAGAGCGCGTGCATACAGGGGAAGGGTGGGTGGAGCAAAGGGAAGAGAGAGTGTCTCAAGCAGATTCCATGCTGAGTGCAGAGCCTGACGTGGAGCCCGATCTCCCAACCCTGAGATCAGGACCTACGCTGAAACCGAGAGTCAGTCGCTTAACTGACTGAGCAACCCAGACGCCCCCATCATGATTTTTTAAAGATACATATTTATACACATATAAAAAAGCGCAGAAGGAAATGTAATGACACATAGGCACAGAAATAAATACTTAAAAAGAAATTTGTTCAGATTATCTGACAGTGTTGGATTATGTATAGGTCTGTGTTAATACTTTTCTGTATTTTCTACACTTTTCATATATAAGCATGCTTGAATTCTATAACCAGAGTTGAAAAAATGTTAAATATCAAGGTATTAGTGGTAGATAGAGAGTATGTACTGTTTGGAAAAAAACCTGTTATTTAAATACCACTTTCCAAACATACTTATAACACTGAACTGATAAAGATAATAAATTTTATTCCATACTCAGGTCTAAGAAATCAGAGGAACTCCAAAAGCAATTCCAGTAAAAATAAAAGATTAAATTTATGTAGCAAATACAAAGTCATAAACTCTTTTTCTTCCTCATATTACCTTTATAGTTCTGTCAGCAGATCCAGTTACGAACCACTGATTTCCAGGTTCTACAGCAATACAGCGAACCCAGCCAAGATGCCCACTAATCACCTGTATAAAACAAAACATAGAATGGGCAGACTCATTAGAGGTTAAGTTAAAGTTTATTCAATATCAACTCATGATGCATAAGTCAAGTTTGAACAGCCCCTCCTTGTATCTTCAAATACATTATACAATTATTTAACAAATAGATTTTAGAATTATAAATACTAAATTACCTTCAATCAGTAAACAGATACAAACTATGACATAGCTATACAATGGAATACCACTCAGCAATAAAGAGGAATATATTAATACATGCCACAATTTGGCGGACTCTCAAAGGCATTAAGCTGAAAGAAAGAAGGAAGGAAGTCTCAAAAGGTACATACTGTGTAATTCCATTATATAACAAAATTGAAAAAAACACCACTATAGTATAGATAATAGATGAACAGTTGCCAGGGGTACGGAATGGTATGACTATAAAATAATAGCGCAGGACTGTTTCTTTTGTGTTGGAACTTCTATACACTGACTGTGGCAGTGATTACCCAAATTTATATGTCTCTTAAAATTTACTTGGTATGTACACCAAAAAAAAATCCATTTAGTATGTAACTAGAGAACTAAAATTCAACGTATATATTTTGTGTAGCTATGGTTTTCCTACTATATATGTTTCATTTCAGATCTAGTACATTTTGAATTATTATTATTATTTTTTAAAAGATTTTAGTTATTTGCCAGAGAGAGAGGAGAGAGAGCCCAAGCAGGGGGAGCAGCAGGCAGAGGGAGAGGGAAAAGCAGGTTCCCAGTTGGGTAGGGAAACCAATGAGGGGCTCAATCCCAGGACCACGGGACCCTGACCTGAGCCAAAGGCAGAGCTTAACAACTGAGCCACCCAGGTGACCCTTGAATCATTTAAATTTACTACAATTGAAAAGATAATCAATAGAATAATCAAAGAAATATCATCATATGTTGTTCTTCCTCCTGACCTTCACATTAAACACTTCAAATGCTTAGAAAATATTTCATCTGTTCTCCATGTTTTAATAGTTTTGTCAACCTTTTATACTCTATTTTACAGGAAATATGTACATGGCTTTTACTTAAGTCTCCTTCTAAGATGTCTTTTAAGATTGTGCCTAAAACCCTTCCCACATCCCATCTCAGATCACTTTATCAGTTCTCATATTCACTCCTCTTCTTCCATATTCTATTCCTGAGCTCTTAGTAAGTGGAAAGCAATAATCATTCCTACAGTGGAGTAATATACATATTCACTCACCCTGTAGAGTTTCCACGGTGGGTGCCACTGGGGTTTCGGCATTGTGGGGGCTTTTTTAGCCATCAGTGCAGAGTTCTTGGCATTGCCAGCCTCCATAACGGCCTAGATATAGAACAGATTACACTACTGTTAAAAAGACATTGTACCTAATATTTCACATTCATTCAAAGAAGAAAAATTCAGAAAGGGGATTTATGAGTTTTTTTTTTTCTCTTAATTGAAGAGGAAAAGACAATTAAAATATGGCATAAATAGAAAATGTTGGCATAAGTGAGACTTCAATTCAGAACTATATTTTCCATGTTAATTTTAAGTATCAATTAAAAAATCTCAGAGGCAGAACATTAGACTTAAGAGCACATATCACTGTGTGTGGTTTCATAAACCCTGCTCTGCTAATTACTAGCTGACTGGCTGTAAGTAAAAATTACATAGCCTCTGTACCTGCTTTGTAACATGGAAGTAACAGTGCCTACCTCAAACAGTTACTGTGAAAATAGTGTTAACTACTCTAATGCTCTATGTAAGCTTCTATTATTATTTGAATAATTGTAAGTGGATTAATGTCACTGCCTTTCATTGTTGTATTTTCACATTATGGACTTTAAGCAAAAGGGAGAAACTATTTATTTAAAATAAAACATTTAAGTAGTATTTTTTTTAATTTAAATTCAATTAATTAACATACAGTGTATTATTAGCTGCAGGGGTAAAGTTCAGTGATTTAGTAATTGTATATAACACCCAGTGCGGATTACATCACGTGTCCCCCTTAATGCCTATCACTCAATTAACCCCATTCCCCCTCTCCTCCAACAACCCTCAGTTTGTTTCCTGTGGTTAAGAGTCTCCTATGTTTGCCTCTCTGATTTCATCTTGTTTTATTTTTCCCTCCCTTCCTCAATGTTCTTCTGTTTCTTAAATTCCATGAATAAAATTAGGTAACTTTCTCCAAGTTATTTCTCTTAATATAATACTCTCTAGCTCCATCCACGTCATTGTATATGGCAAGAGTTCATTTTTTTGATGGCTGAGTAATATTCCACTATATCTATCTATCTATATATATATAGATATAGATATAGATATATATACATACCTATATATATACCACTCTTCATCTATTCATCTGTTGATGGAAATCTGGGCTCTTCCAGAGTTTGGCTACTATGGACATTGCTGCTATAAACACTGGGGTGCAGGTGCCCCTTTGGATCACTACATTGTATCTCAGAGGCAAATACCTGGTATTGCAAATGCTGCGTCATAGGTAGCTCTATTTTCAATCTTTTGAGAAACCTCCATACTGTTTTCCAGAGTGGCTGCACCAGCCTACATTCCCACCAACAGTGTAAGAGGGTTCCTCTTTTTCCACATGTTCTCCAACATTTGTTGTTTCCTGAGTGGTTTATCTTAGCCATTCTGACTGGCATGAAATGGTATCTCACTGTGGTTTTGATTTGTATTTCCCTGCTGCCGAGTGATATTAAGCATTTTTTCATGTGTCTATTGGCCATTTGTATGTCTTCTTTGAAGAAACGTCCATTGATGTCTTCTGACCATTTTTTTGACTGGATTGTTTTTTGGGTGTTGAGTTTGCTATGTTCTTTATAGATCTTGGATCCTAACCCTTTATCTGATAAAACTTTTGCAAATATCTTCTCCCATTTTGTAGATTGTCTTTTGGTTTTGTCAACTATTTCCTTTGCTGTCCAAAGCTTTTTATTGGGGGCACCTGGGTGGCTCAGTGGGTTAAAGCCTCTGCTTTCGGCTCAGATCATGATCCCAGGGTCCTGGGATCGAGCTCCATATCGGGCTCTCTGCACAGCAGGAAGCCTGCTTCCTCCGCTCTCTCTACCTGCCTCTCTGCCTACTTGGGATCTCTGTCTGTCAAGTAAACAAATAAAATATTAAAAAAAAAATTTTTTTTATCTTAATGAAGTCCCAATAGCTCATTTTTGCCTTTTTTCCCTTGTCTTTGGAGAAGTTTAACTAATATTTTAAAAGGTATTCTAGCTGATGTACCATCTACTACTAACATCCAACCATCCACCCAAAAAATACTTAAGTCCGTAAGTTCCTACCATCAAGAAGCTTATATTACCTCCTCCTTAGGAGACAGAAAGCCTGGGCAGAGATCTATGAATGGAGGCAAAAGAAGAAATGTGGTGGAAAGACCACAAATTCATTCATTTAGCCTGCAGTTACTCAAGTGACAGCTGATAAGATAAACTAGATATTTTCACAGTTACTCTTTTTATAATTACTTTCACCAGTAACATTAGCTGCCATTTAACTTACAAATAAACTTCCATATTTCTAAATATTCATTTATAAGATACTACCTGCACAGCCTGTGAATATTACATTACTAACAGCACAAAACTCAAATTGTGTAAACCAACTTAAGAGTTTAAAAAAAGAGAGACTTTCCTATCTAACACATACTAATACACGTTTCAGAATAGCATTCCTTATATTTTTAATAGTGGACAACAAAGAGTAACATCACACTATATCAACGTTAAGTGTTAGACACAATGTGCAACAGACACAGAATTTGAGTTTTAAATTCTAAACGATATGCAAAATCACTAGCAACTTAAATTTTAGGGCTATGAAATATTAATTGGCTCAGTCAGCTGTTATCTAATGAGAAGCAAGGAAATTTTTCACTTACTTAATATTTAACCTAAGACTCTTGGGATAAAAGGAAATAAGGCAACAAGTTCCAAAAGTTGGAAATCCGCAGCGTGATTTGACACAGAAAAACTTACTGCAGTCATCCCTGCAGGCTGTGAACGGTCAGAAGCCCCTGGATGTCGGTATTCACCTCCAGCAGGTGCATTACGATTCGCATCAACCCTGAGGCAAAAGAAATGTCATATTCTAAGTAACTGTGTTCAGTCATGTGTTGTGCAGAATCACAAATTTTGTATGCAATGATAAAGGAAAATGTCATATAACACATAATTATAAAGAAATCTTAAAATGAGAAAAAATGTAAACACAGAATTAGGCTTTCAAAATCTGTATAATTGTAAGCGTAATACTTCATACCTGGTCTGAGAAGAAGGTAATGCCACAGCTAAGGACTGTGCGGCTGATTCACTTGGCATTCTCTGGATCTTAGTATCTGCTGTCAAAGCAACTCCTGTTTAAAAAAAAAAACCAATTCCTTTTAGTAGCTATCTTTGATTTCACTTACAGGGATTTAAAATAAAATACTGGAAGAAAACATGTGATTACCTCCAGGTGATGATTATTACAAAAATTTCTCTGATGTTTTTTGTCTTTTATTTCTTTTTATAATAAATATAATTTAAAATCAGATAACTCAAATTGGATTTAACCACAAGCAACCTGGTATTAACATATCCAAGATAGTAAAGTTAAATTTCTATTGTCTTGAGACATTACCTTAAGATATAAAAATTAAGCTGTTCCCAAATACTAACAGAATGTTTTCAAGAATAAATGTAAATTACTAAACAAGAAGCAACATGCCTTTACTTTCAATGTGGTAATTCCATCTTCTAAAATCACTAGAACCTATAACTGGAAACTTTTTGTCCTCCACACCATTATACTAGCCACTCCATTTATGTGCCAGCTGTCTACACACACAAATACCTAGTGGACATTTTATCACACCTGCTTCTACACTAACACTTCTATCACTCTTTTAAGTTTAGTGATAATAACATGTCTGTTTAAACCTCTATATAAGCATCTTTTAGCCTGGAGCAGTCTTACTGTCTTTAAATTCCTAGCATGGCTCCTGAAAAAAAATCTAGATGTTTAGGAATGTTTGCTGAATGAAATGATATGAAACTGAGTATTAGTTAACTATCATCTAAAAAGGTATGCCTGGATGTCTGGCTACTGAGCTTATCTTGTATTTTATAGGCAATTAGAATCACATTACTGGTTCATTCATGGAAATGTCTGTAAGATATTTCCAGTATATAACAGCTCACTTACCAGGTCCTGGTGGATATGGATGTGTACCTGTCACCAAATATTCAACTTCTTGTCCTTAAAAAAGGAAGAGGAATCATCATCATCATCAGTGGCAAATTTATCATATATATAAGCATCATCTCTTTTAATGCATATTAAATTAACAACTAAAATGCTCAAATTTTCCCAACTAAACCCTAAGTTCAGAACCAAGATATACTGATTTTTGTTTTGACTTCTGAGGAACATGTACATAGGAAATTTCCTTGACTATTTGCTAATATGATGTTAAAAAAGCTTTATAATTATAGTGGCTTGTAGAGAGATCATCCCATCAAGTAACAACCAACTCTGGTTTTTCTTCTAAGCAAATGACTTCTCTGGAACCTTAGATTATCTTTATTCACTGCAATTTCAGTGCTTAATATCACCTTTATGAATGATAGCCAAAATAGACAGATGGTCTTCCTATGGGTTAGAAATTTTTCCTTTAGTCTCCACTGCAACCTTCTCTATATCCTAAGAATCTCTGTCATTATTATTCTATCACTTTTTTATTTCCGATAAGAAAAAATCCACCAAACCAATAATCTCACTCACTACTCCAATGAGGAAATCAAGACTTCCATTATAATACCAATACAGTTGTTCAATAGGATACGGCTCTAATCAGTCCTTTTGGGACAGGCAGTAAAACATCTCATTTTTCCATTTTTAAAATAAAAGTCCTGATATTTTTGATAATGCATACTCACCTTGATTGGCAGGATACTGTTTATGACCATATGAATCCGATGCATTCTGAGGACATTTCTCTTTAAAATTTTCTTTTGAAGTAGGCATATGCAACACAGGACCATACTCATTACGCAGCTTGATTGCCATTTTCCGTTTGTGACTATTTAAAAATTATGAACATAAGAATGTATCTCTGAGTTCTTTAAATATATTAACCTATGGAAATATACTCAGCCAAGAAACGTAAGTACTTAAACAGCTAGGTTTGCCTAATCATGTAGAAGAAAATTCTATGAAGTTTTTAAAGTTAAACAGTATTTTAAAAAGCTCGAAGTGCATTTCCACACTTTTGTTCACAATCCACCACATAGCATCCATTAAGTCTAAGTAGTAACATTTTAGTTTATTAACCAATAAATATAAAACCTCTCATGATAAATTACCAAGGGTCTGACTTAAAAATATATTGAAACTAATATATCCTTGTAAAAACCTCAAAGTCAAAATACTTTCCTTCAAATGTATAAATATAAAACTATAGTAAAAGCTTCTATCATAATCTTTACTGGATGTATCTAAAAAGATTAATTAGAACTAATCAACATACTTAATTAGTCCAATATTTTTTAAAAGAAATGCACTTACTATATTAATTTTAAGAGTAGCTCACTTTATAAATTAAATATAAATGCTTGTCTTAGGAATTAAATATAGTTTAAAAGGGTAAAGGACAAAGGAGGAACACTGCACATAATGCAATCCCAGACTGGAGCTAGAGATGTAGAACCAAAAATATGCCACCACTCAAAAATCTTCATCATACTAACGAGAAAAGATGGGAGTAGAGGTACTGGCCAGGTACAATTTCAGCTCAGCAAGGCTCTGAGAGCAGCGGGAAGCTGAAAGCACATACAAAGTGATTGATTATAAAATATAACACCTAAAAGGGACTGTCCTAATTACTGGGTATTTATAAATGCAATTAATTAATGGGTTTTTTACTGTGAAAGACAAGGCCAAAAAAAAGTTAAATCAGCTTAAATCATGCCCAAACACCATTCATTATTGAATAGATATCCTATGTTAGTACCACTCACTAATCTTTAAAAGTCCCCCTCTCCCTGCTCTCTTCCCCCAACATCAGAAGTTTAAATATTCTAGCAACTGAAAAGGAACAATACCTACCTCTCTTCATCCAAAGGCACAGGTTTTCCATTATCAGCTACAAACATGTCATGCGTTCTCTTCAATGACCTGAACACAAGTGTGTGCACAGAATGTTTCTGTACCTCCTAGAAAGAAAGAACAGAATCACATACCTAGCTACAAATTACACGTATCATAACCCAAATTAAAGTCAAATTAGTTATACACTTTACATGCTTAAATATGTAAAAAACTCTGTACCACTCACCACAGCTATTTGTAGCAAGCTATAGGAGTCAAGTTCAGAGAAGTAGAGGAAACTCCACATTGGCCAGAGCCCCTGGTATACCAGTAAGGGATGCCTGAGCTTAATCATTTATTCAGTAAATATTTACTGAGCTCCCACTATGTGTCTGGCAGGTACTGTGCTAGAAGCTAGCAAAAGAATGATGAAAAGGCAGCCATGGTCCCAGTGCTCAAGAGAAAACAAAAATAGGCAACACATTTTAGTAAGTGCTACGAAGGACACAAGCAAGGGGCTGAGGCAGAGAAAGAACTTAGGATAGTTATGAAAGATCTCTCTGAGGTATTAGTTAAGAAGAGAGGTAGCCTTGTGCACAGGAGGGGAAGAACAATCCAGGCAGAGAGAAAATGTCATGTACACAGAACAATGAAGCAGGAGCTCCAAGAGAACTGTGTATGCTCCATAGGAAGGTGGACTGTGATGCTGAAATGAGGTTCCAAAGGTAGACAAAATCCACATCAGATTAAGAATTTTTAAAAAATCTCTGTAATAGTCTACACTTTTGCTCTAATAACATCGGGCAAAAAAGGCTTTTAAGCCAAACAAACTGCGGAAGGGGGGAGAGTGTAACTAAAATGGAAGCGAGAACAACAGAAGGAAACTAATGCACTTGTCCAGACAAAAGATGATGCTGGTCTGAATTAAGGGGAAGACAGTGGATATGGACAAGAATCAAGAAATGTTTCTGAGATAAAGTGGACAAGGCTGGCTAACAGAACAGCTGATGCAAAACTTCAAAATGGCAGGTTGTCCTGGGGAAGAGCTGAAGGAAGGCACAAAGTTAACACCAGAGAGGGCTGCCAGTCTTTTAGGACACAACCATTGGCGCTATTCTGCAGACGGTGAATTCAACGCATCCAGAAGCACTGCCGAGTTCAAGGGTAAATAAGAACTGAGAAATTCTCTCAGGCTTCTCGCCCGGGAGTAACTTCCAGCTAGCGCTCCCATCCGGCCTCTCTCTATCCCAGAAAAGCTTAAGAGACTACCCGGCCTCGGCCAGAGAGCCTCCCTTCGCAGGCTCTACTCTCCCCAAACGCCAAACACCCTCGTTCTCCCACGTCAGCCGCCAAAGAAACACATTCCAGATGTGAACGACCCCTCAGGGCCCAAGGGTCACTTTACCTCGACCATGATGCTGCCGTACAACGCGCTGCTCCAAAAGAGAAGAAACGCTAATTCTCAACACAGAAACCGCTGCCACAACTGTGCAGTCCCTTCCGGAATCGACCGCCCTGGCGCCGGAGGTGACGCAATCCGCGCACGCGTACTGGTCGCCCGACGGCCTTCTGGGACCGAGAAGCGGGCCTTTTTCTTCGGGGGCGTGGCCTTGGCCCCGAGGTAGGAGGCTCTTAGTACCTCGTAACGTAAGGGTCTCACTCGTATCTCCGTAGAAGTCTTGAAATGGCATCTTCTGCCTTATTGTAAGACTTCAATAGTTTGGTTTAGCGATATGATTGTTTGCGCTGTATTTCCCGAAGTTTAATTTTTTTTTTTTTTCCAGCGAACCTAAGGAACCAGTTCTAGGAAGGGTCTGGAGCGAGCGAATCCCGGTCCTCCCTAAAACTTAAATGGTCCTGTCATTTTGGGACTCATCTCTGTGATTTACGTCGCCTGCTTCCACTACTTGGCCAGACTTGTCTGGAAGCATTTTGACGCCTTTGTAGCCTTAGCTCCTAAAAGCAATTCCACTTAGACTGTCCAGTTAACACTTGCTGAGGGAATGAATATTGTCGAATATTGCAAAGTTTGAGAAAGTTGGCATAGATTTTTGGTTTAGCATTAAATAGCAAGCCCCCAAATTTATTTTACGCTTCGTAGATTTTTTTTAATATCTCAAAACTGCATAATTTTTGGCCGTGTCCTAGTTGTCTGGTAATTAATGTGGCGTCAACAATGCCAGGGTACAGCTTTTCAAAACTGGTGGAAGAAAGACGCGACTGCAGACTTGAGCCATTTTTATTTATATACATCTTGGTGCCTAAGTGTCGGTATTTTATCTTGTTTTTTTACTCAGGTAAAATGCAGTTTTCTGTCAATCCTGCTCCATTACTTTTCTATGTAAAAAGAAAGATTGATGGAGATGGACACTTGTAAACTCGATAAACATTTCACTGGCCTTGCTTGTTCCTTAACCTAATCAATTCCACTGATCTACCCAGAACATACAGCACATTCTTTGAAAGGGGAAAAATATCTTCCCAAAAGTATAGCAATATGAATTGATAATCTCATTAGAAATTCATTGATTTTTAATTAATCAAACATTAAGGTCATGTTTCTACTTGAAAATACAATCATCTTTGAATTTGAGTGTGTTTGGTCTATGAATTAATCTTCTGTAACAGTGGCCACTGGTGGTAGAACTTGCAAAGAAATTTTGTAATTGTAAAAATATATATGAGGTAAGCTATATCATTCCCATAGGTAGTAATAGCTATACAAAAATATGATTTTAAAAGGCAATAAAATTATGGAAACGTATACAATATTCTAATATATCTATGGTAATGTAATAACTGCCTAGTTGGGCCTATTAACATGTTAATCATCCTGGAAAAGTTTTATAAACCCAGACTCATAATAAATTGTAATAGCTAAGGTAAATTGCACTAGATTATCCTTCTTTTAAAAAACTCTGTTGAATCTATAGAATTATATTATCCACCTTAAAGTTTTATATAGACAAATAGAGCTCAGTGACCCACTTATGTAGTTCATGGATCTATGAATTACCTATGTTGCATGCAAACTTTATATTTATATCAGAACCTGGGTTTTGTGTTCTTTTCAAAACAATTTGGATTCATGAAAAGATGTAGGACCCAGGAAAGGTCTAGATAGAATCTCTATCTTGGTGGACACCCAGGTATGCCTTATTTGAGCAGTAGGGGTCACTGCTGCCCTTTATAATGATAGGAGGCTTTACCCTCCTAAGGCTTTTCTCTTATCATAATAGGGATAAGAGTTCACCACCTAAATTATGATGAATAATTTATTAATGTAAATATGAAGTCTCTGCAAAACCAATAGTACAAATTTTAAGGAAGCTCTTCTCTATATTACTTAATCTAGTTTTCTAACTCACCAGTATATGAGATCCCTTCCTTCTCTTCAGATACTTTTGTCCTTTGCTCTAAAATAGTGAAAGGTCACATGAGTATAGATTTCAGTTGTCCTTTTCATCTTTTCATCAGATTTTTTATTGAAAATGTTTTCTGATTTTATATTCATAAAAAGGTGGATATTATTTCTTCTTGTTTCTCTCAGTTTAGAAGTTTAAATATATAATCTCTGTAGACACTACTCTCTTTACATACAATATTCTTTAGACTCGTTTGATGTAATAGGTCCTTTTCCCCATGAATTTCAGATTTGTAATTCTTCACTAATTCAAAAGGGAGGTAAGGTGGATATTATCAGTTCTTGTTTAATTTATAAGGTCAGAACCAGTTAAAAAGAATACTTGGACGTTTCTTCCAGGAGTTCAGTCTTCGTTTATTACAATACTAAGAATGGGCCCAAATGCTGAGGGAGTGTTAGCAAGTGATTTCTAGTAACAGAGTTAAGAGGAAAGCTTCTGGGATCATCGGAAACAGTGAGGGAGTTATTCTGATCAATGCCTGGGAAGGCCTGGTACCTAATTAAACTGCACTGTCAGTTATAAATATCTTAGCAAGGGGTGTATATGTGTGACAGGGAGAGAAGGGAAGTGTTGCTTATCACAGTTTTTGTTCCTACTGTGTGAAGTCCCATCTAATGTCACAAAAACAAGTGCCAAATTGAATATGATCACAACTCATATTTTATCTTTTCTTGTGTTTCTATTTTGCAAAAATGTGTGAGTGTTATTGCTTATAGCAAAAAAAAAAAAAGCAATGTGACATTTCCAGATTTCTCAGCTGAGTTCATATGTTAACATGTTTGATGGTAATATTTACTTAATTATCTGTGTTCCCCAATAGACATAGGGGTGAATATGGTGTGATACTCATTATCACACACCCAGTATTTGGATAACTTGCAACTGGTAAGACTTGCAGTGTTTGTTGAATGATTGAATAAGTAAGGCATTAAGTTTTAGACACTTAAATGTGGGGATGGAAGGCACTGAGACCTTAATTTTGATGTGGGGTTGTAGGTATCAAGTACTGTTTATCATTGCCTGTGTATATTATGTGCTTACTCCTGAAAAGATGCACTATTTCAACAATTTAATCTTAACCTTTTGTGTATGAAAGGCAGAGAATTGCTTGTATGAGGACAGTCTTTCTGATCATTTTAAGTTTTATGAAAATGAATTATTCTCCACTATATTTAGGTAAGTTAGTACAAAATATTATCTAGTTTATATAGTTCTGACATTAAACTAAAAGGTACTGATTTATTTGTAAAAATATATTCTTTTTCAAAAATGTGCTTAGTTGGCAGAAAAACTTCTTTACATCAATAATGAAGATGATAATGCATTTTGATTGTTTCAATATTTTCTTACTATAATTTAGGCATTTTAAAGCTTTCTTTTAAAAGTAAACTACCAAAAACTAGCATTATTTTTATGGATAAACTTTAAAAACTTACCTTCATGACAAAACAAAAATTCCTGCTATTGCTATTATTATCCACACTTATTTTTTTCCTGAAAATATTAGTCACGTAGTTAGACAAAAAAGGAAATGTATGTGTAATATGGGAAATAATGAAGTAAAACTATCTGTATTTGCAAATGGTATGATCGTATACCTAAACAAATAAACAAGAAATCAACTGGAAAAAGCTGTTGGAAACAACAAGAGAATTCACTGAGAGCAGAGTACAAAGTAGTAGTAAAAAAATCAATAGCTTTCATATATATACAGTTAAAATGTAATGGGGGAAATAATCTTATTTATAACAGCAATAAATGAAAATGTGCAAGACCTAGATAAATATTTAAGGGTCACACCACCCGAAAAAGATTTGAATCAAGGAAAATGGACAGTTATTCTTGCATTGGAAAAGTCAAAATTATGAACATCTGCTATGCCATTAATCTAATCCCAAGAACATTTTATGGAAAATACTTTTAATTCAAGAAATAGTTATTAAATAAAGAAAGATTTTTAAAATAAATGTTACTAAAACATTCCAAAGTAAAATTTAAATTTTTGTTTTCCAGATTTTACTGCTGGTATTATATACTTTAGGTATAAAAACCTATAGTAATTTATTGCATTGTTTGAACACAGCTTTTCCTTCTAATGTAAAATGTATGCTTAAAGAATAGTTAGATTCCTAAAAATTTGATTTTAATTTAATTTTAATTCTGGAGTTAAGTCCCTTAACTCCAGAAGCCATTTCAGCTGAACTTACCAAAAGATAACAGGGGAATGGGTACTATTAGAAGGACATCAGTGGTCTCACAAATTTGACAGAATAATCAAATGATCAAGTTTAGAGGTTTTGATTACTTCTGTTGCCAAGGTTGGTAGGCTCTCTCTCTGGAATGTTGCGACAAATGTGACATCGGGTCAGTCAACCCAATTCTTTGCTTATTTCCTTTGAAAAAATTAAATTGGGGGAGAGAAGCTTATAGGTCTAGTTTAGGGAAGGAGTCTACCACCAGCTCAAGTGTGTAGCTGGAGGGTCAGGGTATCACTATGCTATTAGGACAACTGGATCCCTCTGTTTCAAGAGTTGTTCCAGGCGAAGGGATCAGCACTCTAAAGAGTTTCCATTATAGCCTTGAGGTTTTGAGTATCAATGTGACAGGAGCAGAAGAGCATCTCTGTCTTTTCTCTGGCTCTTATGATTGGCATGGAGTGAAGAAAATGTGCTGGTTTTCCCCCTATTGCCATGCCGTATACCAGCTTCCTCCAGGAAAGCAAATTGATAAATTTCAAGTCAATAGAGTTGATATACAATATTATATTAGTTTCAGGTGTACAACATAGTGATTCTACAATTATATATATGTTATTATATATATATATATAAAATATATATAACTCTGTACAAGATACAGTGTGGGCCCCCACTCTTCCCTGCAATATGCTTTCCCATTGCAAATGACTAACCAATTACAAGTGTCATTGCAATATTGGTCTCAGGCTTGCCCATCAAAGCTCTGGTCCAAGTTAGCCTGCAGCTCTTGAGTATTAATTTCCTTTTAGATAGTGGTTCTCAAACTGTAGCTCAGAATAAGACAAGAAAAATAGACACTAACAATGATTTAGTATAGTTTCTCAAATGCTATGGCTGTGTAGACAAAGAGAATTATTTTATTCATTTAATCATTTACTCTTTCATACATTCATAAACTTGTTCCACAGATATTTATAAAATACCTACCATGTGCCAAGTATGTCACATAAACCATACGGTTATTCAAAGAATAACTGAATAAGTTTCAATAAGTTTCAAACCCAAAAGCCTTGTTCTTTCAAGTCCATTTTCCCTCTGAGGAGGGTTAGGTCCCTAAGTTACTATTCCCAAAGCCTCACCTTTCCATGACTTAGGCTCATTGCATGTTACTACAAGTAGTTCTCATTTTCTGTCTTCCACTGTAGACATAAAGCTTCATGATTAGAGGGCACATGTGTTTCTTGTTCACCAAAATATCTTGGGCTCCTAGTGTACTACTTCCCACATAGTAAGTGCTTTATAAATATTCAATGAACACAAATTGCCTTGTGTTCTATAGACCAGGCCTGACATGAATTGTAGAGGTATCAACGAGTGCATTGACAATCAGCGCCCACACGGCTGCCCCTCATGCCAGAGAGCTACTGGGCGGGACAGATCATCGGTAATCTCTGTCACTGATTTACTGCCCTTGACTTATGTAACAGTATCAGGATGAGAAGAACACTGCACTATTGACCTGAAAATATAACTGAACAAATAGTACTCCCTTCCTCCTCCACCAATAACATCAACATTTTTAAAAATTTAAGTATTTTTATAATCAATATCTGCAAATACATTTTTTCTCTTTGAAAATAATGGTAGTTTACTTTGTAGTATCAGGTGCTTTAGAATAGTGTAGCTGTATGTAACTCAGTAGGAAAAAATACCTAACAAGAACTGAAATTTTAAAAACTCGCAGTTATTATCCCTGGATTAGTCATGCCTTTCCCATGAATAAGAATAGTCACACCCACACCCATATATCAAGGTGCAAATAAAGGCTAAGAATGAGTGAGCTGGTCTGAGACAGTATAGCCCCAAGACATGGGCTGGCCAAAATAACAACAACAAAAAACAAAAAAGCTACTGGTAAATTCTTTATGTTTATATTTTGTGGGGCAGTATGGCATAACGGGGCAGAGAGCATGGACTATAGGCTCAGACAGTTCTGGGTCGAGTCCTGGTTCCTGTGTTTACTACGTGAATGCCTTGGGTAGTTTGCTTAACCTCTCAGAGTGTCAGTTTCATCATCAAGGAACTTAGTTGTTTTAAGAATTAATTGCAATAAATGATTATCAGGAATTGGCTTGTGAGGCATATTTCAGGGAAACGTAGTTCACTCATTCACTCTCCAATTTTTTATTGAATGCCTGCCATGTCAGTCTTGCTTTCAAATGTGTCCCCAGCGTCTAGCATACTACTGATCACATAGGAGGCTTTCAAGAACTATTTGTGAAATGAACATTAAGTCTCTGATCCTATGGAACATAACATTCTAGTAGTTTCTGTCCTCCACCTTCCTACTGATGATGGCAGGAATGCCAGTTAGATAGAAAAAGGTGAGAATTTAAAGGCATTTTCATTTTAATGTTGTAGAAGTTTCTTTTAAATACCAGAAGAAACTTGAAAATCAACAAACTTCTGAAAATTAAATAACGGTTCTATTGTTAGTTTCAGTGCTTGAAAATGAAGCAGTAGTCTGATGATGTTACCTTAAAAGAAAAAAAATGTTTTAGTCTTCTTATCAGATAGTCTTTTCAAATCAGCAAGAATCTGACATCATTAACACAAGACCCTGTCCAGATTACTAAAATGAGCTTTCTCTTAGTCACATTTCAAAGATAAATGTTCTTGCATCTTTTTTTAAATTAATACACACATATATTTGCTTTTATGGTCAGATGTGTATTCTTCTAAGAAAATTTAAAACTAAGTTAGTCTTAAAATACGACATTTACTCAGTACTGATAAAAGGTATACAAATTTGAAAAAAATCCAGTGACGTATTTTACTTAATTTAAACTCAACACTTTGCTTCTCTAAATTTGAGTTAAAAGAATTGGGGGATTCAATCTCTGCTGCTCAGAGAAGAAAGAAATTTAGTGGGTCTCATACCATTATCAAGAGTCTGCTTCCAAGCATGATTTATAGGAGAAGGGATTAAGATGTTCAAATTTGCTTTATAAACTAAACCATGAAGATGAAAGGGAATAGAGTGTAGGGAATCGAGTGGATAATATTGTAATGACTGTATGGTGACAAGTGGTTTCCTCAGTGAGCATTTCCTAACATATATGTAATTGTAGAATCACTATGTTGTACACCTGAAACTAATATAATACTGTATATCAACTCTATTTCAATTAAAAACATACTCTCCCGATTTAAACCTGGATAACCTGGTATCTTGCAAAGAATTATTTTTTAAATGTCACGAGAATGTTTTACTTTTTGTATTAAACACTCACACACATGCACATGCACACACAGAAAATGCTATAAAGCAGCACACTTTCTGGGATTTGTGTTGTTGACTTTGAGTTCCCCATTGATTCTTGTAGGAGTTGGTAATCCTGATTGCAACAAATAGATAAAAAGATGAGGCAGGGATTTTGTGGTTTATAGGAAATAATGATAGGAAATGGACCAAATAGTGTCTGAGCCTCTATTTGAAATAGATGTATGAAGGCTTCACTCATAGTGAAATAACATTGTCTTTATAAACAATATAATATACTATATAATATATAATGTAATATAAAAATAAAATGTTAATTATGTGTCCACAATAATAATGATTTTGATTTAGGAATCTGTGCTGTCTTATTTTAACAGTATTTAGAATTTTTTTGAACACATATTACTGAAGGACAAACTGTGGAAAGAAATGAGAAGTTGACATTTTTCTTTTGATATTTGTCTATCAGAGTATAAGGCATGAGTTGTAAATTTCCTGTTCTGATTAAGGTCTAAAAGAAAGGATAAATACACGGTGATATAACATTATTCTTAATATATAGGCCTCCTAAAGCTTAATTATATGATTGCCTCAAAGCATAAACATTTGTGCTATACTTTTGTGAATGCACGGTTTTAGTGGATTCTTTGTGAGTAGGTCCAGAATTTTGTGCTTAGATGAGAAATGTTTATTTCTTCACACATTCCCTGTGAGCCTGAGCAGCATCTACACTAATTTACTGGAAAAGTGATACACATTTCCTTGAGGAATGTCCTAGTTTTCCCTCATATTGTCCAATTAAGAGCTGTGGTGTTTCTAAATTCAGCCAACACAGAATAGTTGTATGACAAGTAAATAAGTCTTGCTGGGAATATGTTGCTTAAGTGAAGAAATGGTTCAGCCAACAAGTGAGCCAAAAGATTAAATATTAACTAAGGAAGGTACCATTTCTAAAGTGATACGTAACAAAGGACTCAGCTATATATAGGATTGAAGATCTCTCAGTGAAGTCCATAAGCAAAGGATGGTCTCTTGGAACCTCCAAAAATTTAAAATCATGAAGAATCTGTTATTGCTACTGTTGTGTGTTGTTATTGTTAAGTCACAAGATCAACTTTATGATGATTTGGTGATTATTTTAAACTTATTATATTATTACTAATATTATTAATATAAAATATAACAATGTAATCATATGAATACTTTAATGATGTTAACCTTGATTTTAGTTATGAAATTGAATTGTTAATCTCAATGACCCATTTTATTTAAAGATGTTACATAGTATCTCTTGCATAAAAACAAAATAATAATTTATTTTCTTGTTTTTTACCTTTGTTTTCCCAGGATGAAGGAGACAGAGCTGTGGTAAGATTGTTTTTCTCACTTGTTATCCTAAGTACTGCGATTTTTATTTAATTCTAGCAATATGTTATTACAATTATGAGGACAAATATGAGAATTTTGCAGACTATAAAATAATGAAAAAGCAGTATTTTAAGAGAAAAAAAAGCTGGGATGGATTACTCTTTGGTGAAGAAGAGTAATATATAGCTCCTGAAATTACTGGTGACTTATGAATGAAAATTCTAAACCAATCTAAAAGCAGAATAGACCAAGTACAGTGATAGAAAATGAAATAATTGGGTTTCTTCAAGTGAGAAAATCTAAATCATAAGTAGTATTTATTGTTATTATTAATAGTTATGAAACACATAGCTCAGTATAATTTATTCATTTGTGGAACAGTTTTACCTCAACTACTATCTTTGCTGATTTATTTGTCTTGGTTTGAAGATAACAAAAATACAGAAATGCATTTAGGGAGATAAATACTTAGAGGATTTTAATTTTATTCTCAAATGAATCATGATCAGATTTCTTGTCTGTAACATAGTCTGTCACATAGAAATTAGAGTATATAATAATACTTAAAGGAAGTGATTTGTTCAGATCATTTGTTGAATTTGAAGGGAACCTAAGTTGTTTTAATTATCAAACCATACAGATAAAAAGATGATTGTCTGGCTAATTGCATTAGGTAAGAAGAATGTAAAGAATGTGAAAGAGTAAACTTTTGTAAACACTTGGCTAAGCACTTTTACATTTCTACTTACCAGCTAATCCTACAGAGATAGTTTACTAGTTTAGCTCCCAAATAGATTTTCTAGGTTTTTTTTTAATTTCCCTAAGTGATCTTCATGAGCCTAAATATCCATAGAATTTCTTTAAATATTTTTTTAAAGATTTTATTTATTTATTTGACAGAGAGAGATCACAAGTAGGCAGAGAGGCAGGCAGAGAGAGAGGGAGAGAGGAGGAAGCAGGCTCCCTGCTGAGCAGAGAGCCCAACGGGGGGCCGATCCCAGGACCCTGAGATCATGACCTGAGCCAAAGGCAAAGGCTTAACCCACTGAGCCACCCAGGCGCCCCTCTTGAAATATTTTTGATTTCTCTTTCTCTGGTAAAGCTAGACCATCAATGCCACCCCTCTAATGGCACTCTAATGAAATAGAAAGAAAATATTTTCTTCTATTATAATTTGATTTGCAATAAAAGGCAAGCCACATTTCATAAAATTTCTGGTAGAATAGACCAGGACCACATAAAATATATATATATATATATATATATATATATATATATATATTTTTTTTTTTTTTTTCCCCCAAATCCGCACACATACCCCAGTACTATAGTGGTTAAGTGGGGGAGATCAGGAGTCAAATTGCCTGGATTGAAAGACTTGTATGTACATTCTCACTAAATGTTAAATATTATATAACATAATGAATACATGACATTAAAATGCAAAACAGAGTCATTGTATGACTTCTGGGCTCTCAGAATGGCTGGAGAGTTTAGCCTCTGCTTTACATCTAATTATTTGTTTATTTGTAAATAGTATAATTTTTAAAAAGTGTGACTGCTGACCAAGGCCAAATGACAATGCAGTTAATCCCAGCCAACATTTTTGTATTGCACCGCATATTTTCTACTTCAGTATCTTTTAATGTAGTACTTTTAAATTTAACAAATAATTTTAATCACATACCTTGAGAATTATTTTAGATAGGAGAAAATTATGCTGTTTGATAAGGAAATCATGTAGGAAATTTCAGGAGAATGGTTTAAAAAAAAATTTTGTGGGTATAAAGTAAGATTAAGATTGGAGGGGCGCCTGGGTGGCTCAGTGGGTCAAGCCTCTGTCTTCTGCTTAGGTCTTGATCTCAGGGTCCTGGGATTGTGCCCCACATTGAACTTCGCATCAGGCTTTCTGCTCAGCAAGGAGCCTGCTTCCCCTTCTCTCTCTGCCTGCCTATTTGTGATCTCTGTCTGTCAAATAAATAAATAAAAATCTTTTAAAAAAGAATAATATTGGGGCGCCTGGGTGGCTCAGTGGGTTAAGCCGCTGCCTTCGGCTCAGGTCATGATCTCAGGGTCCTGTGATCGAGTCCCGCATCGGGCTCTCTGCTCAGCAGGGAGCCTGCTTCCCTCTCTCTCTCTCTGCCTGCCTCTCCGTCTACTTGTGATTTCTCTCTGTCAAATAATAAATAAAATCTTAAAAAAAAAAGAATAATATTGGAATTAGTAGCAGAGAAGCCTTTTGAACTGTAGTATCTATTGTGTTTTATTGTAATAGAAATAGTGAGTATTTACTATATACCAGCTGCTCTTCAGGGGGCATCACATGCAAAGTCGTTTAGCTCTTACAATCATTTTATACAGCAGATACAGTTATTATCCCTATTTTATAGATAAGGAAACTGGAGCACAGATATCAGAATTTGTACATGATCTTGTAACTAGTAAGTGGTAGGGTCGAGATTTGAATCCAAGCAGCCTGGCTCCAGAGTACCTTATTCCTCTTCAAACATGCTAGGGTCAAAGATTGTCTTATTACAAATAAATCCCAAGTAAATTTCACTTTGAATAAATCTGTATTGCCTCTCAAATATTGTTATATAAGAGTTAGGCAAAATAATCAATTCATAAAAACTGAAAGTGGAAAAATAATGAACAGTGGTTACAGGAATTTAGTAATCTGGGTGGCTTGAGAATATTTATTCATCCTGACAGTGTAGATGCCTTACTATTTGATGTATTCCATTGTATAGGTATCAGGAATCTAAGGTCCTTACTATTCACAGATTACTATTCACAATCTGGTGCTTTATTTTAAAGCTTTTTGTAAAAACAAAACAAAACAAAGACAAAAAAACAAAACAACTCCCTCTGGGACTATAGCTTTTCATGCAATTTTTCTGTCTGTTGTTACCGAAGAGACCTAAGCAGCCGATTGATATACCAACAATGACTAGCCATTTGATGGACCTTAAGGAAACCATTAATTGTGTGATAACCTAAATTGTAAATTGAGTGTATTGGAATATTTACATGTCAAATCTCTGATAACACTTTACGTTTTATTTCTGCCTGGTTCCCTGAAGGCCACTGTGGATGCACGTGGTCACCGGCCACGTGACAAGAAGAGGGAAGAGGCTCCCAGCCTGAGACCTGCTCCACCTCCCATCAGTGGAGGTGGCTATCAGCCTCGTCCAATCAAAAAAGCAGCAGGCCAAAAGAAAGTAGAAAGAAAGGCCCCTGATGCTGGGGGCTGTCTTCATGCTGACCCAGACCTGGTGGGTGCACTGATGTTTCTTGTGATGATGGGTCTCCCATGCAGAGAATGCCTATCTTCCTCATGGCCTCCTAATGTTTCTTTGAATCACATCATCATCATTATTTTGCTTCTTTTTTTTTGGAAATAACTACAAAACTTGTTGGGGCTTGGGTTAAAAGTTCCTTCCTAGTCTCCTTTAGTCTGAGCCCAAGATTGTAAAAATTGTTCTTAATTTTGTATTTTGCCCTCCTCAATTGTTCAGGTGGTAAAATTTTCATAGTCCAGTTATATTTATTCTATGGTAAGGACTAATTTTAATCTTCATAGGAATATGTTGAGGACTCTAGAATTTCTGGACTTACATACAGAAAATCAAATTACAAGTTTTTACATTAGCTAATGATAATATTGAGTTTTCACTGTTGTACTATTTTCACAAATACCCATAATCTGAATCCTTTATCTAATGCCTGCTCTCTTCTTTGTTTGCAGGGAGTGTTGTGTCCTACAGGATGTCAGTTGCAAGATACTTTGGTAAAACAGGAAAGGCCAATCAGAAAAAGTATAGAAGAGTTAAATAACAATGTGGAGTCTGTGTCCCAGTCCTCTTCTAGCACCTTTCAGTATATAACTCTGCTAAAAGAGATGTGGAGAAACAGGCAGAAACAAATACGAGGTAGATATCCTGTGTTTAATGTTTGCTACTACTATAAAATTAGAATGTCTTGAACTGCCATGGGAATGCATGATTCTGAGAGGATCAGCATTTCTAGATTAACCTAAATAGCATCCTACTGCTTTCAGTATGAGCCTGATTACCCTAAGGCTCTCACTTAGCCACCTTTACCTGCAGTTTGCCATATAAGCACTATTCAGCACTTCTCAGCTAGAATCATTTTCGATGAAATTTTCCATGAGCCCTTGTTTTCATTCTATAAGAAATTTGTGAATCAGAAGACAATATTTAGAGTCAAATTTAGCATTTATAGATTTAATACTTCTGGTTTTGAATATAAGAGGATAATCTATGATGTACTCAATTGTGTTGCAAATATCACTACCAAATCTCTGAATCTTGAAATCTGATTGTTGAGTGCTATTGGCTGGGTGGTTAGGAATCAGCTAGTGAGTAAGCGTGGCATAGACATCTCAGTGAGTAGCTTATCCTAATTTGGACATTTTTAAAGGTTTCATGACACTCTTCTTGTAAACTTCAAGGCTCTACTGTACTCTTATGAGATGAGTAAGTAAATCAAGTGTATCCAGTCCATACGATGTTGAACTTCTGAGATGGAAGGCCTAAACACTGCTTTCTCCTCTTTTCCTCACCAGAGAAATAAAGAACATTTTGTATTATCATTGGGCATAATTTTGGCTTACACCTAAGGTAAATTACTAGTATAGTAGCTAGACTTTATGTTAACTTGTAGATGTCAAGGGTGAAATGATTTTCTCTCATACAATTACATATCATGATTGCCTGACAGTAGCTCTGTGTCTATTAACTTATTCTCAGAAAATCAAAGTCACAATTGTATGGTTGAATACCTGTAGTTTTTTAATTGGAGAAAATGCTTACCATTCCTTCATAATTTAATTTTCCAGATAATGAAAATGCAATAAATGAGTACTCCTCAGAGCTGGAAAAGCACCAATTATATATAGATGAAACTGTGAATAGCAATGTCCCAACTAACCTTCGTGTGCTCCGTTCAATCCTGGAAAACTTGAGAAGCAAAATACAAAAATTAGAATCAGATGTCTCCGCTCAGATGGAATACTGCCGCACCCCATGCACAGTCAGTTGCAATATTCCTGTGGTGTCTGGCAAAGGTAAGTAGTTAATAAACATATTTCTAGAGGGTTCCAGGATAAATAGTCTCTAAAAATAAGAGAACTTCAAAAAGCTTAGTGGCTCTTCCCCAACCAACCCTAATGACAAAAGAGCACATCATGAAGATATCCCTAGCTTGCTGTGTTCTGACTTAGCCTAATGTATTTGCCAGTTTTTGACGAATAGGATATAATGTAATGATGGTGATAGCTCCACCTAGCTAATGCACTTATTTGCTTGGATAGGTGGCAGAAGCATGGCGGGGGAGGGGGGAATAGGAGTTTCTCCATCCTTTGTGTTCTGGAAGGTTATATATAACTTAGGACATAAAAGGTGAAGAAGGGTTGTTTCATCCCCTCGGGAAATAGAACTCAAAACTGAGTCTGATTTTCAGTAAAAAGATGATTCAGTTTCTATAATTTATTCTCAAATGTCTAGAATAAAACATTCCTCAGACCTGTGTTTTAAAATTGATGACTAAAGACCAAGGAGTTATGTTGTCGTTCCCTGAATATATGTTATCTTATGTTTGCAGAATGTGAGGAAATTATCAGGAAGGGAGGTGAAACATCTGAAATGTATCTCATTCAGCCTGTCAGTTCTATCACACCATACAGAGTATACTGTGATATGACCACAGAGAGTGGAGGTAAGTATATGATAGTTGTTCACCTATTATGCTGTAATTATTTTGATACCATAGAATGCCAAGATATAAGACCCAGCTTTAACATACCAACAACGAGCCATTTGACTTGGAACTTAACCTGATATTTTAAAAGTTATAAAATATCTGTGATTCAGAGTTTGGGATAAGATAAAGCACTTGAGGTCTCTAAAGATTTTAAGTTTTCCTTTCATATTTATTTCCTTATTGTATCCATTTTGAAGCACCAAATAAATTATTTAGAGCATAAAATAAATTAAATAGGTGAGAAATTCATGCATTCTTTCCAAAGTGAGATTATTTGTTATTTGTTAATATGTGCCTTTTTTTTTTTTTTCTGTCAACCAAAGGATGGACGGTAATTCAGAACCGTCAAGATGGTAGTGTTGACTTTGGCAGGAAATGGGATCCGTATAAACAAGGATTTGGAAATATTGCAACCAATGCTGATGGGAAAAAATACTGTGGTCTACCAGGTAGAAACTGGGAGTACAAAATAAATCATCATGTTGAAAATTTTTTTTTATTTCCCTTTAAAAACCATAGTGCTGGGAGTGTGTTTTTAGGAGGCTAAGAAGAGTTTATATAAAGATTGTAAAAATGAGGGGCGCCTGGGTGGCTCAGTGGGTTAAGCTGCTGCCTTCAGCTCAGGTCATGATCTCAGGGTCCTGGGATCGAGTCCCGCATCGGGCTCTCTGCTCAGTGGGGAGCCTGCTTCCCTCTCTCTCTCTCTCTCTCTCTCTCTCTCTCTCTGGTGCCTCTCCGTCTACTTGTGATTTCTCTCTGTCAAATAAATAAATAAAATCTTTAAAAAAACATAAAAATAAATAAAAATAAAAAGATTGTAAAAATGAAAGATAAGGGAAGGAAGACTACTGTTTTTAATTTCCAAAGGTGCTACTTTTTTTTTTCTTTTAAAGATTTTATTTATTTATTTGAGAGAGAGAGAGCATGAGAGGGGAGAAGGTCAGAGGGAGAAGCAGACTCCCCACGGAGCTGGGAGCCCGATGTGGGACTCGATCCCGGGACTCCAGGATTATGACCTGAGCTGAAGGCAGTCGCTTGTCACTTTTGATGAGGTTTTATTTTATTTTTCCTTTAGGGGAGTATTGGCTTGGAAATGATAAAATTAGCCAGCTTACCAACATGGGACCCACGGAACTTTTGATCGAAATGGAAGACTGGAAAGGTGACAAGGTGAAGGCCCTTTATGGAGGATTCACTGTACAGAATGAGGCCAACAAATACCAACTCTCCGTGAGCAAATATAAGGGAACAGCTGGCAATGCACTCATAGAAGGAGCTTCTCAACTGGTTGGAGAGAATCAAACTATGACCATTCACAACAGCATGTACTTCAGCACATACGACAGGGATAATGATGGCTGGTATGTAAGATGTCTTTTCCCCTGCTTTAAAAGCCACCACGAATGTTGTGATTGGGATCCTTAGTGGGAGCTCATGTTATTGATAACTATCATTTCTTGGGTGCTTCCTGGGCCTTAGCCACCATACTAAGCTTCTCATGTGTTATTCTAAACCATTTCTATAAGGTTGTCATTATTATCCTCACTTGACAGATGAAGTTTAAAGAGACAAAGTAACTTACTCAAAGTCATAACAACGATAAAAGATGGACCTGGAACTAGAGCATGGTTACCTTCTGAGTAGTGAGCATTTAGATAAGTTTCTCTAGCTGTATCTCATAATGTGTATATTGGGACCTTAATTTTGTTTTCCAGGGTTCTCTAATACTAAGGGAGCTAAAATGTGACATGATGGTTTAAAGAAACAAATGCAGATGAACTCGTCACCAGGCCCAGTTCTCTCTCTTTCTTGCTATAGGGCAGAGAAGGCCTTTTGTGTTTTAATTTGATTTTACTTAGAAAACCAGAGTGAAAGAATACTGTGCACAGCACTCTTCTGTGGGTATTTTGCAAAGAATAAACTCAATAGTACTGCAGTTCTAACAACCCCAAACATTTCCTTTCAGGATAACTGCAGATCCCAGAAAACAGTGTTCTAAAGAAGATGGTGGTGGATGGTGGTATAATAGATGTCATGCAGCCAATCCAAATGGCAGATACTACTGGGGTGGACATTACAGCTGGGACATGGCGAAACATGGCACAGATGATGGAGTGGTATGGATGAATTGGAAGGGGTCCTGGTATTCAATGAAGAAGATGTCTATGAAGATCAGACCCTTCTTCCCACGGCAATAACCCCCCAAACATAAATTTTTATTCTTCTATATGTAACACATTTTTGTATATTATGTCATTGGAATATTCTTTCACACATTATATCTCTCTAAAACTACCAAAAGGTTGTGAGTGTGACTTTTTGGGAAAAGTTTAGGCTAAATGATATTAAAAATGGCACATGAGTTTCTTTTGTATTATTCATTTGTATTATTTCATTGAGAACTAACTGAAACAATAATCATGGGCAGTTTCATAATTTCAGTTTCAGTTGATTTTAGAAAGTTTCAAATTAGGAAGAGGAATTTTCTGTCCTTGTTCAAAAGTCCGCTTTAAAGGTTGTTTATTTATGTAAGATCTGTAACACACACACACAAATCTTTCGAAAAGGTTTATTAATTAAACCAGTCTCTATTACAATAAATTAACATATTCTTATTTTGTAATCCATATGACCAACGAGTTAAGCTTTGAACTTGTGAGAAAAGAGGAATAATCACAACTTTTAAGTAACTAATAAAGTAGCACTGGACATATGAGGATTCAAAATCTCACTCTGCACCATGGGAAAACCACTATTCTGCCATTTAGCTAGACTTCAGGATCAGAAATCTCGGTAGGACAATGAGGGTCCAGTCTTCATCATTTGTTTTTTTGAGAGGAAGAGTGGGGTAGAAAACAGCAGTTGCCTCTTGCCCCTGGAAGTTAAGCCTATTGACTTCAACTGGATTTTTGTCTTTTCCATGATAACACCAAAACTAAAGTAAAAGTGGGTTTTCTGTTCTTCCTACTTTGCCCCAAGTAATGTGTATATCAATTCAATATTTCCTTTCTCTTCTGTTCTCCCATCATTTCACTCCTACTGTCCTGGGCAACCCTATACCCCCAGACTCTCCCTCACTAATGTAGCATCATTGCCACTGATTTTCATAGAAGCTTATTGTCTCAAAACTCATTCTCTTACCCTTGCATCTGAGCAGAGGTTATTAATTTCTATCATAGAAATGCTGTCACTCTCTTAATTCCTCATTAAATCCAACTTCAATTTTTACTTGGTTTCCCTGCCATAATTTCTGTCTCACCCTTACCTATACTCTGGTAATCTGTCATCACATATATGGTCCTAAAAATTGGACATTCTGACCGAGTTAGTTAGCTTCCTGTTTAATGGGAGCTTTTGTTACCTAAATCCTTAACTCCAAATTCCTTAACTGGGAGTGAAATGATTTGCTAGTTGGTCCCAACAATGTCTCCTGCCCCCTTCACTATACATCTACATTCTTGTCACAGTAAATTTTCCACCATTCTGGAGAAGTTTAGGCCCTTTTATATGATACTTCCATTGTTAATAGCATCTTCCCCCCAACACTATCTGAAAAATTACTGTTCATTTTTAAGCCTCAGTTTAAAGGCAATTTCTCTGTTTTACATACCTTTCTCCTTTACTAATGATGAGCTCTTACTCATCTTTGATTCCAGAATTACCAGCCTGTCAGTAAATGTGTTTTTCATAAGTTGATAAATATTGGATGACTAAATCCAGTGATTATCAACATCTTAGAACACCCCCCTTCTTTTGTGTAGAACCCATTTTCTAATAAAGTCACACATGGAAACTTAACACATAAAATACCTGTAAGTAGAACATACGCAGCAAGACTGAGTATAGCAGATTCACCTGGGGTGGCTCAGATGGTTAAGCCTCTGCATTTGGCTCAGGTCATAATCTTAGGGTCCTGGGATAGAGCCCCATATCGGGGCTCTCCGCTCAGCGGTGAGTCTGCTTCTAACTCTCCCTCTGTGATTTCTCTTACTTTTGCTCTTTTTAAAATAAAATAAAATTTTTTTAAAAAGAGAAATAAAAAAGACTGACTATAGCAAAAGCCTGTGGAATCAAGGATGGGAAGAGAGCAGGAACCCAATCCAAGGGCAGTATCCCTCAGACCTTTGCTCAACCCCTTAGGGACTCATAGAAGATCTAATGAAGCTTAAAATAAAGCCACAGATAACAACAACAACAAAATGTTAAAGTAGTCAATCTGATGGTTAATGTGCAAATTGCAGAAACACAGAGACCATTCCTGGATGGTGTGTAATCTAAGTCTGTCTAGAAAGAAGCAAACCTTCTTAAGTTATCATTTGGTAAGAAATCCTACATATCTGATTTGGCCCATTCAAGCACCATAATTTTGAATATAATATAAAGGTAGTGTCCCTGAATTAGAATACATAAAACAATTTCAAAAACCCTTAATTCATGACTATTATGAAGATAATAAAAAGATTAATTGGAAACTATTTATCCCACACTATGGCATGAAAATCACAATATATTTTATTATATGATTAAGACTGTGTAAATAAAAAAACAAACTAGAAAGGATATATGTACTTGGGATGTAATCTTCCAGTTCCTCTGCATTTAGGAACCAAGGAAACCAGCTAATCAATGTGACTAAAGAATTGTCTTTTAAACTGAACACAGAATTTTCCACATGGGACAGAAATGTAGAGTATGTGACATACCACCAACTGCAGTAGCTTAGCTGACGTTGTGGTTTAACCATTGCACACCAGACAACATGCATGTTGACTGTCTAAAACTGCAGAGTTTATTTCCAATACAGAAATCTTGGCATCAACCCAGATTTATTACATCAGAGGCTCTACATGGGAAAAGCCTCAGAATTTGCATTTTTAAATAGATATCCCCAAGAAACTCTGATCTGTTCCCAAAAGATTCTGATCCGATTTGAAGATAGTGAGGTTCCCCGGATTGGTCTTGTTCTGATTCACCAGGTACAAGAAGCTAGGATTTAGAATGACTAATACAAGCTACATTTGCATTTGGCTGAGACTCCCCTTGTTCTCATATAACCTTTCTTTCACTCCAATGGTGACATAAGGCAAGATTGAGGGCAAGTGTTCATCTTTGAAACGACTGTGATTTCATAGGGACCAATCTCTTGTGCTTAAAAGTTAACCTGGGTTTAAACAACACAGTCTCCAAGAGCTGGAACTATTATTTCTACTCTGTTGTGTCTGAGCTCATGTGATTCTCAAGGTTGGACTTTTAGTGTTTTTCCATGTAGAAACACCTTAAAAATGCTACCTACCATTTTTTCCACTGAGCTGAAATTGATTTCTGTATCTCATCCCTCCCCATACTGAGTCATGTGGCTTGATACTACCTGCTTGGCCTTCCACTATTGCCCAACTCAGCTCTAAGAGACAATGAGTTGGAGCATAATTACAGCCAAACTAGCAAATGGAATAATATCTGTTCATTTTAACAATATTAATTGTGGTTTTAAGTAATTAAAGTGGTACACATTATTTGCAGACATTTTGGGAAAAATATAGAAAAGCTTATAATTTCAACAGTAACAGGAGAGCAGTTCCCATCCCCTTTATGTTTTTTTTGTGATTCTGTACATGTGTTAGCACTTGAATTTTTTACATGGTGTCATGGAAATGTTTCCATGTTACTTAATATTTTTCTTTAGTATTATTTTCTATAATATTCTTTTTATTGGCTATATAATTTTCCATCATGTGAATGTACTCTAATTTTTAAGCAAGTCCCTGTCACTTTTTAAAATTTAGATTTTTCTGGTATTTTTCTAATAAAGATCATACTGAAGTTAGTATCCTTCTACATAACCTTTTTTGTATATATAAATAATCTGTATTATGTATAATATATATCGTTATCTACTCTTCCTAGAGTAAATTTTTAGAAGCAGAATATCTGGAGGAGACAAAGGGGTTGGCTTTCTGAAGGTTTTTAAAATATATATATATATTGCCAAGTAACTCTCCAGAAAAAATGGTATTGATTTACCTTTGACAGACAGAATTATAGCTGTTTGTTTTTATTTATCTTTTCCCTCACTAATGCTAAATGTTGTAATTAAAATTTTGACAGCTGCTTTAACTGTCACATCTTAATTACTGGTGCAAGTAAGAGATTTTTAAAATGTTTAATGACCATTTGTCTATCTTCTTTTGAGAGTTACTTTTTATGTCCTCTCCCTACTGCTACTTTTCTATTAGCATAAATAATCTTTTATATGAATTCTTAACCATTCTTTACATATGTAGGATAGCAATCAGGAACATGATATTACCCTCTATTTATTCAAATATTTTATTTCCTAAGTGATTAGACTCAAAGAGTCATATGCTTATACAAATACTTATACATATGCTTATACTGGAGCCAGTACTAACCATTATACCCTTTTCTCTCCTCCCAACCAAGCTGTGGCCAATAGGCAGTAAGTTTTTTGTTTTGTTTTTTGACTGAACTATAGTCATTTCCCCTCAAAGTTTTTATTTTGAAAAGTTCCAGTCTAACCGAGAAATTGCCAGAACAGTTTAATGAATACCTCTATGTCCTTCACCTAGATTCACCAATTGTTTGCTACCTTTGCTTTATCTCTCAAAAGGAAATACTTTTAAGCAGTTTTGTAAGAGCTTATGTAGGTCTCTGACCTTGAGGTCATAGACCTATTGTAGACAGAATCAAAGGTGAATTTAGCAAATATTTTTCAGAGCCCTATGTTGCAACCAGCACAAAGCCACTTTCGGCAAAGAGGTGAAGAATAGGCTTACCATCATTTAGTAACTGAGTATGTCTTAGCTCAAACCTGGCGTGTTATCTTAACTTTTATTGCCTCCATGGTGATGAAGAGTTGCTTTTACTATGTGGGAATGGAGGACATAATGTCCAGCTTTTGTAGAAGAATTAATTTGAATCTCTTCCCCAGGTGGAAATTCCTCACCTTATTATTCCCTTCTGTGATGTTTAAGGCCCCTGCCATCCCCATCCCCAGTTAATGAAGGATTGTTCTCCATAAACAAGATTTACAGAGCACTTGAAATTCAATTAAAAACAGGATATAGATTAACAAACATATGAACAAAAAACCTCCATAGGAACAAATAGATAAAATATGATATCCCCAAAGGGGTTTCTGTGTAAATTTTGTTACCTACAGATGAGCTTTATAATATTTATAGTTACAAAAATCTAGGTTTTGCTACTTCTCAAGCTGTTTCAGCAAACAGTAAATGTTTTACTACTTGACTCAAGTATAAAAAATATTTAGTTTATGATTTTCGCCTTCTGCATGTACTTATTCTTTCAGACTTTTCCAGATATGATTTGAATTTAGTGAAGTTTCCTGTATGGGCCTTGTTCTGAGTCACCATGTATGTCCCTAGTGTCTGCTAACTAAACTGGAAATGTGTTTTATTGGTTCTAAGGAGAACCCATGACAGAGTATAATTAGATTAACAATAACACTGGGAAAATAATTAAAATTAAGTGTTATGTATAATACAGTTGACTCTTGAACAATGCAGAGGTTAGTAGTTCAGACCCCCACACAACAGAAAAATCCAAGTTTAACTTCTGACTCCCTAAAAACTTAATTACTAACAGCCTACTGCTCACCAAAACCCTTACTGACAGCATAAATAATCAATTAGCACATATTTGATATATTATATGTGTTATATGCTGAATTTTTACAATAAAAAAGCTGAAGAAAATATTACCAAGAATATAATAAAAAAAAAGAAAATGCATTTACAGTACTGTAAAAGATCTGCATATAAGTGGACCTGCTTAGTCCAAATCAGTATTGTTCAGGAGTCAACTGTACTCTTCCATTCATCTAAAACTATGGTATCATCATCCTAGAACTCATAATAAATGATGTGTGGAACTTACAGGGCTTGAGTCACTAAGAATATAAGATTTGTGAGCTTCATCCTCAGATGTGCTCTTTATTATCTCATTATTTAACCTTTCTAAACTATTTTCTCACTAGAAAAATCAACCTGTAAAATGTTCTCGTCTTTATTTAACAAACTCTAGTACTCATGGATCAAAAGTATTCTAATAATTTTTCCTGGAAATGTAATACTTTATTCTAAAGGGTTTCCAGAAACTGAAAGTAAACATGTAAACAGAGCACATGAATTGAAATGTGAATAATCTCTTTTAATAAAAATCGAACATGATATCAACAGATATAGAAGGGATTTATGCATTGAGTAGGAGGAGGTTGAACTGGATGACCTTTAAAGTTCCACTAAACACTTACATTCCTTAATTCACAAACATCTTATTGGGTCATCACTTTGTGTTAGACCTTGTATGAAGTGGTAGAAATAAAATACAGTAATTTCAGTTAAGAAAAGAGCAATTAAGTTCCTCATGTTTTCTTCATGTACCATGGCACCCTGAAGGACAGCATCAAGGACAGTTATGGGCCAAATGATGAAGAACCATCCATCTCGATGTCAAGTTAAAATGCAGTTGGACATTTATTTTATTTCTTACCCAGGATCAAAATCCCAAATTTATCATTTTCTTCTCTGGCAGAAATAAGAAATATTTATTTATTTATTAAAGATTTTATTTATTTGTTTGATAGAGATGTGAGAGAGGGAACACAAATAGGGTGAGTGGGAGAGGGAGAAGCAGGCTTCCCACTGAGCAGGGGGCCCAATGCAGGACTCCATCCCAGCACCCTGGGATCATAACCTGAGCTGAAAGTAGACGCTTCACGGCTAAGGCACCGAGGCTTCCCTGGCAGAAATATTTAAAAACTGTGTGCTTTTGTGGCAAAACTTTCAGATTCATGTCCATTTTACAACTTAATTTACCTATTCATTCATTCAATGAGGGGTTATGCTGAGATGTCTAACCCAATTAAAATTTGAAGAATAAGAGGGCATGGCATTAGATGGAGAAAAGCATCATGAGGAAGTCAGCAGAAGTTAAGGAAAGAAGAAACAAAAAAATTTTAAAGGTAAATATACAATAAAAGTCATTTTAAAAGTTCATTATTTATAAGAACATCTCCTAAATTAAGAAAGAAGTATAGTTTAAAAGTGAAAGAACTATAAGAAAAGAGTTAAAGAAAGGAGAAACTACAATAAAATAAAAAATAAATTTAAAATAAAATGTATTTCAGAATTCACCTATTATTTCAGGAAAGGCTTCTAAACAAAGTGAATGTAAAGATATATAGGTAAGCACAAAGAAGAAGAAATTGGAAGTGATGAGACTATCAATATTTGACAAGGTAAAATTCATTTCCAAAAGCATGAAATAAATTAAAAAAAGGAAAGAACATTATATAATGAAATGCTTGAAAATTAATAATTAAAAGATGACTCACTAATTCCCCATGAGGTCAACGTTGTAGAAAAAAGAAAGATGACTCACCCTAAACACCCCCAAAACTAACTAATTCAAAATTAAGAAAGAACTTTCCAAAGCCCCTAGAACAAACAAAGGAAGTAAAAACTGAAAGGGAAATTTTTTTTTTGTCTTAAAAAAAAGGAAAAAAATGGAGGGTAAAAGGGAGAATAGTCCACTGAAAAGCTATACTTTAGAGATGAACAAAGTGATATAAGCACAGGAGAGATCATATGTATAGATCTGTTTTATTCAACAAAATTGGCATTTTGAGTCCACTGGCAAAGAATACTTTAATAGCGGATTCCAGCCTAACTGGATATGCATCCACAAGAAAATAAAAGTAGGCCTTCTCTGTAACATGTTAAAATAAATTATAGGTTAAATAAATAAAAGAAAAAGATAAAAATATTTGAAGAAACTGTTAAAACTTATCTGTAGAATTCTGTGGTAGGTGAGACATTCTTATGTAGGGCAGGAAATACCATGTAACTGAGTTCTGGCCTAAAGGAATATACCCAATGACATAAACAACTATGTTAGAGATAGGGGTCCACTGTTATTTTGGGGATAGAAATAAGAATTCTGAGAGCCCAGAAAAAAATTCCTCGTGCTATGTCTTATGGTGGGAATTAGGGAAGGGTTTACAGAAGGAACACCATGAAGTTGTATCATCAAGGACGAAGGGGACTCTTCTAGGCAGTACAGGTAAAGGCACAAACTCATTAAAGGCTCTGGTTTTCTGATACTAGTGAAAATCCAGTGCAATCCAAAGGCAGCAAATGACTGTAACATTGGAAAGGGACCAATTTGTGAAAGAGATTATGTGCAAAGCTATGAAGTTTTAATTCAATGTCAAATAGGCCTTAAGTAGGAGAAAGACATGATTGCTTAATCTTTTAAAAGGTAACTTTCTGGAGAATAAATACGCAAAAGAATGGTGGTAAAGGGGGAGATTAAGAAACTGTTAAAGACAGATGAATGGATAAAGAAGATGTGGTATATATACACAATGGGATACTATGCAGCCATCAAAAGAAATGAAATCTTGCCATTTATGATGACGTGGATAGAACTAGAGGGTATCATGCTTAGTGAAGTAAGTCAATTGGAGAATGACAACTATTATATGATCTCCCTGATATGAGGAAGTGGAGATGCAATGTGGGGGGCTTGGGGAATAGGAAAAGAAAAAATGAAAGAAGATGGGATTGGGAGAGAGACAAACCATAAAAGACTCAATCTCAAAAAACAGACTGAGGGTTGCTGGGGGGAGGGGGAATGGGAGAGGGTGGCAGGGATATGGACATTGGGGAGGGTATATGCTATGATGAGTGCTGTGAAATGTTTAAACCTGGCGATCCACAGACCTGTACCCCTGGGGATAAAAAGGCGTTATATGTTTATTTTAAAAATTAATTAATTAATTTTAAAAAAGAAACTGTTAAAGAGCCGAAATTGGAAAAAATTAACTCAAGATATCATAAGAACATAAAAGTGCTATAAGAATAACCATTTTTATTTTATTTTTTTAAATTTATTTATTTGACAGACAGAGATCACAAGTAGGCAGAGAGACAGGCAGAGACTGAGGAGGAAGCAGGCTTCCTGCCTAGCAGAGAGCCCGATGCAGGGCTCAATCCCAGGACCCTGAGATCATGACCTGAGCCGAAGGCAGAGGTCTTAACCCACTGAGCCACCCAGGCACCCCAGGATGGCCATTTTTAAAAAAAAATTTTATTTATTTGACACAAATAGAGAGAAAGTGAACAGCAGGCAGAAGGAGAAGCAGTCTCCCCTGCTGAGCAGGGAGCCTGATGCAGGACTTGATCCCAGGACCCTGGGATCATGACCTGAATTGAAGACCAATGCTTAACCCACTGAGCCACCCAGGTGCCCCAAGAATGGCCATTTTTAGTGTAGAAGAGGGTTTAGAGATAGATTGGACATGAGAATTAAAGAAAAAAGTAGAAGCTGAGAAGGACCCCAAATTTTCTAGATTAGGAAACTAGAGGCTAATGATGCCTCTGACTAGGATAAGAAACATAGAAGATGCAATAGGTTTTGATGAGAAGGTAATTAGCCCAATCTTAGGCTAATGAGAAAGACCTAAATGGATGTGTTCAGTATGAATTGAAACATTGATATGAAGGTCGGGGTCAAAGTTTTAGATTAGGCTATCACCAACCTATTGATGGTCATTGAAGCTACGGTGATTGTCAAATCAACCAAGGAGAAAATATACTCACTTACAGAGTGAGAAAGGATGGTCTGGCTAAGACTGCTAATTGCCTGCCTCAACATGCATTCTGCTTCTCCTTATTAATAGAATCCTAATTTTAATTAGTATAGACTTGTATTAATCTTGTATTGCCAAGGTGTCATAGTCTCTTCTGAAAGTAGGTATGTCCGTGTGACTAAGCTGTGGCTGATGACACATAAGTAAAAATGCTATATGGAATATTTCAGAAAGTTCCTTAAAATTAGGAGAAGATACTGCATTTCCCTTCTGTCTTTCCTCCATCTTCCAGATTGCCACAGGCCGTGGTGTTTGATAGAACATGCGGTAAATCTGAAGATGAAAGCCTTTTACTAGGATGCTGGTTTCTGGAAGACACTAAGAAGACTTATTACTATAGACTTCTTGTGAACAAGAAATAAGTTTCTCATGAAACAAACTGTGGGTTGCTGGGGGGAGGGGGGTTGGGAGAAGGGGGGTAGGGTTATGGACATTGGGGAGGGTATGTGCTTTTGGGTAAATTGGAAGGGGAGGTGAACCATGAGAGACTATGGACTCTGAAAAACAATCTGAGGGGTTTGAAGTGGCGGGGGGGGGGGTGGGAGGTTGGGGTACCAGGTGGTGGGTATTATAGAGGGCACGGCTTGCATGGAGCACTGGGTGTGGTGAAAAAATAATGAATACTGTTTTTCTGAAAATAAATAAATTGGAAAAAAAAAGATGGAAAATGCTCAAGGAAGTTGGCCCTCATAGGTGGGAAAAAAAAAAAAAAAAGAATAAGATACTTAACTAAGACACCTAGGCGCCCCTCTGTCACAGGTTTTTGTCTTGAAATGCTATTATCCTAATAAATTTCTGAGTAAACTCCTTTTTCTGGTAAAAAAAAAAAAAGAAAAAGAAAAAAGAAATAAGTTTCTATCTTATTTAAGACACATGCATCAAACCTCATCCCAACTGATAAAAATGAGTACTAATGTTACTATAATGAGAAACCCCTATACTTAAGGAGCCGTTTAAGAAGGTACTGTCAGTTAAAAAGACCAAAGAAAGAAGGTGAGACAAATGAGAATAATCTACTAAAAAACAAGAAAAAAATGCAGATTGAAGAGGTAGGTTGGGGACCAAAGCAGTCAAGCAGGAGGAGGCCTGAAGGCAGGACATTAAATTTAGAACTATGAAGTTCTTGTTGACTCTTAAAAGAGAAATTTCAAGACAGTAGTAACCAAATGAAACTCAAATTAAAGTGGGCTTTCATCAGGAATGAGAGTCAGACAAGCTAAATTAATATTTAATTTCAGGAATAAGGGAAATAAGTCAACAGGTTAAAGGTAAAATGGAAAAAAAGAGATGTTTGGTGTCTCTTCTTGCGACTAAACTGTATCTCCAATGATCACGATCCTGTTAATATTGGCTTCTGTTTATTAAATGAAAAGAGTTTACCCATTCTTTGCCAAGAAACTCAAAGCCTTCAACATAAATGAGAGATGAATGACCTTTCACATTCCAAGCCACTTTCATTTGGGGACCCAACTCTGTCCCTAATGGTGTGACACTCTGGAAAATAAAATATTCCTACTCCCAACTCAAATTCCGTGGAGGCATATGTTGAGTAGTAAATGGGGCAGGCATAGAGAAACATGGAATTAATTCCCAGGTCTGAAATAAATGAAACTTCTGTTAATTCTGAAGTTCTTATCCAGCTATTCAAAGATTTGGAGATGTATTTGTTTCAAGAATTTTAATTTTTTTAAAAAGATTTTATTTATTTATTTATTTGTGAGAGAAAGAGAGCACAAGCAAGGGGAGCAGCAGGGAGAGGGAGAAGCAGGCTCCCTGCCAACCAGGACCCCAGGATCAGGACCTGAGCTGAAGGCAGAGACTTAATCTATTGAGTCACCCAGGCAAACCTATCAAGGATTTTCAGTTGCACATAAGGAAGTGCAAGAATGCTGGGGCTTCCTATGTGACTCATTTGCAAATCCATCTTCTTGTCTGCTCCCCCAGCTCTGGCCTCTATCCCTAGACTGCCTGCTTGCTTCCTTCTTTTTTTCTTCTCTAGGATAAAGGATGCAGTTAAACTGGGGTGAAGATCACAAAAATGAGAACGATGTACCAGGAGCCCAGTGTGGTTGGACTATTTTAATACGTTTTCAAGTGTAAATAGCAGGTAGTTCCCACTAACCAGAAATATGAGTTAAAAATTAGGGGCAGGAGCCAATGTCAGAGATGCAACATACATCAAATAAAATATTGATCAATGTAAATATATAGAATTTATGAATTCAATACATACTAGCTGTGTTTTTTGAATACTTGAAAATATTTAAAGGATTTTAAATGCATTTTTCCTGCCATATGTTTTTGAAGGAAATTCATCAAACTGGGGAAAAAATTAATTGTGCATTGTGGTCTTCACTGAAAAACTTAAGGAACAGATTTCTCTTTCTATTAGGAAAGAATGCTCCTCCTGCCTTCCTGGATTTGCTTGCTAACAGAAGAGATGGATGTACTTTGTAATTTGTTATGTTCCTCTACGAAGGCTAGCCATTGTTCAATTCAGTGATCTGTAACTTAAAATACTTGCTTCAGGGCATCTGGGTGGCTTAGTCATTAAGCATCTGCGTTAGGCTCAGGTCATGATCCCAGAGTCCTGCATCCAGCTCCCTACTCAGGGAAGCCAGCTTCTCCCTCCCCCACTTCTCCTGCTTGTGTTCTCTCTCTTACTGTTTCTTTCTCTCTCTCTCTCTCTCTCTGTGTGTGTCAAATAAATAAATAAAATCTCTTTAAAAATTGGCTTCAACCCATTCAAACAAAATGGATGAAAAACTTTTTACTTTACAATGGCTTTATGACTTTGAGTGGTATGGGGAAAGAAGTGTTCAAAACAACACCCATAAGGGTTATAGAGAGGAGCATCAATTGGACTCCTTCTTCCTGGTTGTACTGAATGTTCCTCGGTGTAGCCTTATAGAAATTTGAAAACCCAGAGAGCTACTTTCAGAAAAAAACTAACATAACTTTATTTTTTAAAGCAGTAATATGTCTCAGTTACATTAAGATACAGTACAAAGAATAATAAAATAGCACCCATGAATTTCTTAGTAGATTGTAAAGAATCTTAACTTCTTTATCGTCCTCATTTTCCCCTCTATTTCACTAAACAAAGCAAGCAGATTACTCTCCCTTCCAGTCCTATTGGGTCACCAGGGGCCGGATTTTCATGCGAACAGCCCTGAGGGAATAATCCGCACCCCTGAAGGGGACCCAGACCACTCCATTCTCAATCTCATAAGGACTATTGTTCCTTGGATCATAGGAGCCCCCAGGATAGTAGATGCCATTGAGATTGGCCGCTTGGCAGCTGTTGTACCACCAGCCTCCTCCGTAGACTTCTGCGCAGTTCTCTTCCCACTGGTCTCTGTCCCTGTCATAGGTGCTGAACTGCATGTCCGCGTGTGACGTATACTCTGTTCCTTCCTCTGCAGAGCCCTCAATCAGAGCATCACCTGCTGTGCCCTCATAGGAAGAGACCTGCAGGGTATAGCCTTCTGCCTCGGAGCCTACCCTCAAGTGATATTCTGCATAAGCCTGGTTTCCAGCCCAGTCCTCTAATTCAACCCGAAGGACAGAGCCCCTCAGAGTTAGTAAGTGGAGGTATTCATTGCCTAGCCAGAATTCTCCTTCCCCCTTGTCATCCAGGCTGCCGAAACCTTTCTTGTAGTCTTGCCAGGTCCGGTTAAAATTCAGTGATCCATCCATTCTTTGCTGGATCAAAAGCCATCCTCCCAAACTGGTCTCTTGATCACAATAAACAGAAAAAATCTTACTGGATCCCGGTAGCTTGATATTGAAAATACCACTTTGGGCACCTGAAGGATGTGTTTGGAGGACATCATCACAGTCTAAAAAAAAAATTAAGCTGGTTGGAAGAAGTTATTCTCATTTAACTTTACAAAGATAGGCATGGCCCAGGTTAAAGGAAGGCAGATACTGGCTTCCTTTTCCTTTTTTCCTTTCATCCATCCGTCCTTCCTTCCCTCCCTCCATGGGGAAAGAGTGCACTTACACTGGGTTGAAGCTTTATGTAAGTGAGTGACATTTATACCTACAAATCACAGAGGGGATTTTCCTCAATGGATCTGAAATTTTACTTGCGTTTACTGACAACAGCAAGTAACCAGCAAAGTTATCTAAGCATCACTTAGTGCTAATATAACTTGTTTTTAACCTGATCTAAATGTCAACTGAGACACACACTAAAAATATGATTCTAAGTTGGGTGACAATTCCAAGAGCACACATTTTGAGTGGTGAAAGAATTTGGTTAAACAAACTTAAAATTGAGTTTCAGAGGGATTCATTCATTCATTCATTTAACACGTGTTTATTGAGTGATGATTCTCTGCACTGTTAGGCATTTAGGAATACAGAGATGAACATGAGAGACAAAGTCCCTGCCCTCATGGAACTTACAGTCTAGTGCCCAAACACAAAAAAACAAAAGGTGTAATTTCTGGAAAGTGTAATAGAGGGCTAGGAAAGCAGTTCAAGGCGCTAGGGAAAGCATTGCAAGAATAGTGAACTTAGTCTAGGGGGTTAGGGAAGGCTTCCCCAAAGGTGAAGTGTGGATACCTCTGGCAGAGCGAACTTTAGCATGGCCTCTTTTGGTGGTATATCCTCCCTTGAGGGTTTCATGTTCCTCTTCAGTTCCAGCCTCACCTGCCACTTTATAGCTCTTGCTTTCAAATGTGGAGTCTCCTCTGTTGAACGTTGTACTACTGCTTGAAAATTGTTTGCTGTGACTTGAAGTTTTACCACTGGAAGGGAACTCAGATGCCCCGAAGTGTGTGAATATGTCCGATTCTGAGCCCAAAGCATGGGTCCTACTATCAAACTCTCTGTGTGAGGGTGAAAGCCCACCTGGAAATATGTTTCTAGTTGAGGAAGTGCCAAAGAAACTCTCCAGATCAGGGTGCCTAGAATGGAGATCATCTAAGCTACCAGCAAAAGAATGGGGTAAGTCACCACAGTCAGAACCATCTTCAGAGTTTACCACTTCTTTGGTCACTTCTTTGCGACCATCAGGACCTATAACAGTCTTAGTAACAGTTTTAGAGCACGAACGACGAGTGGTGGTCCCGCTTCCAGAGGTGATCCTCTCATTACCAATAAGAAGTTCTTTATCTCCTTTAGAAGTGACCAGTTTACCTGTGTGGAACTCTTTCTTTGTCCCTGGAGTTACACTTCCTGACACCTCTTCAAATGTGCCCCAGTCTGGGTTGGTAGGCCTGGAGTTCCCATGCCCAACGCTATCTGGCCTAAAGCTTCCAGATTCAGAACTTCCAGGGCTCCAAGGACCAGTACTGCCAGTTCCGGTGCTCCCAGCATTCCAAGTGCCAGTGCTCCCAGAGCTCCCAGAGCTCCAAGAGCTGCTGCTGGTCGTCCCAGTGCTCCCAGAGCTCCAAGAGCTGCTGCTGGTCGTCCCAGTGCTCCCAGAGCTCCAACTGCCATCACTGTCAGGCCTGGTGCTCCCAGGGTTCCAAGTGCCAGAACTTCCTGGTGTGGAGCTCCCAGGGTTCCGGGGGTTTTCAGGCATTGATCCTGTTCCATGAGATGCAGTGTCTCCTCGGGTATTCCCATCTCTACCAGACCCCTCGAATGTTATTTTCATCTGTTGCGTTTCCATGAGTGCCCTCCACTCTGGAGGGACATTCTTAAGTTGGCTCTTGAAGTCCCCAGGAAGCGTATTTGGAGCTTTGCTCATTTTCAGCTGTGGTAATTGTTGTCTGTTTTTAGGTGGAAGTAAGTCTTTGGCAATGACTTGCTCAAGTTGCTTCTGTTGATCTTCATAGTACTTTAGATCTGTCCTACGTTCCAAAGCCCTACTGCATGACCCTTGACAAGATCGGATCTTAATATCAATGTCCACCTAAGAGGGGGGGAAAGAAAAAGAAAAGAGGTTGATAAAAAGAAATTATGCCTGTTCATTTCTAAGCAGTTAATTTATTTTTTGGAAACTAGGTTCATTTCTTTGAGGTGGAGACCTACCAACCAATACTCTATTTTTTAAAAGATGTATTTATTTATTTATTGGACAGAGAGAGATCACAAGCAGGCAGAGAGGCAGGCAGAGAGATGGGGGAAGCAGGCTCCCCGCTGAGCAGAGACCCCCCCCCGAAGCGGGCTTGATCCCAGGACCCTAAGACCATGACCCAAGCCGAAGGCAGAGGCTTTAACCCCACCCAGGTGCTCCCAGTACTCTATTTTTCATTTATGTTGTACCCCCAGTGGAAGAGATGTGAGGTATTGTAAGGTTAGCCTGGAGAAGAAGTAGGAGCTATTTGAATTCATCTTAATCTTAAAACATATCGGTAGGATGCTATTCCCTCCAAAAGGGAGGGAATTGACTCTTAGTGAGACTGAGATTGAAGATCCAGAGGCACGGTGGTGTCAGAGCTTGAACAAGACAAGCAGGAACTTAATATTTGCTTTTGAAATCTACTAACTATGTATCCTTGGAAAATTTGCTTAATATCATTGAACTTTTCTTCTTCATTTGTAGAGTGGGGGTAAAAAATACCTACTCTGTAGGAGGATAATGGATATAACGTTTTGCTCTACATATAGTATGTCTTTAGTAAATGACTGTTGCCTTCCTTTTCCCTGCTATTCAAAAACAAGGAAATCTGGTGTCAAAATCACTCACTTACCTCCAGTCGTTTCATATCTACCAGCTGATCCCTGACATTCTTCTGTAGAAGGCGGATTTGCTGTACTTGTTCTATGACTCTACGCCTCAGGATCTCAATTTTGCTTCTCAGATCTTCTGTCACTTGGCTATATGTATTATCGTTATCTGAAAAAAGCGAGAGTGAAGGAGCTGCTAAGTGACTTGCTTCCATAGCCAGCAAAAGAAAGAAATTTACTTATAAACATCTTTTTCTTTTAATAGCAATTTGTTCTCTGGACATTTTATTTATGAGTTCCAAATCTATTAGGCATTCAATGTTTGGACAATGTCATGTCCTTTAGTCACCAATATCTGTCAATTAAGATGCTCTACTAGCTATTAGTAATCTAAATAAATGCAGAAGAAATGTCTTTGGAATTTTAAAGTTATAATTAGGAGATTAAATTCTATCACATTTCAATTATTTCATCATTTCCTTAACCAAGGGACTTAAACATAATTTAAACCATGTGTTAACAAACTTAAACATATTCTTGAACTTTCATATGGAGAAGTTTTCTTTCCAACATATATTTTTGAAATTATTCCTAAGGTGTTTTTTGTGGGTTTTTTGTTGTTGTTGTTTTGTTTTTTGTTTTTGTCAAACAGGATCACTCACTTACTATTACTATTATACTGTTGACTTTACATAAGTTAAGTGTCTCCTAAAGATATAAAGAGTCAAAGCAGGCTTCAGGAGCTAGGGCCTCCCTAAATGTACTTCCCATGCCCAGAGTAAATCCGATGTTTTCTAGTCCTAATGAGACTTGGTCATAGTCCTATGAGAAACACAGAACATAGCTCTATATTTTAAATGGAAAAACAGAACAAAACAAAACAGAGACAGCTTGGTGGAGTCTGTGGAAGGAAATCTTAATCCATCACATGAATAGCTTTGTGTCTTTGGGTAAGTCTCTTGATCTCTGTTTCCTCCCTCCTCTTTAAGACAGAAACACTACCTCCTCAAAAGTTTATGCTCATCTTCTTTACAGTATACACTCTTAAAAGAAGAACACACTTAAATTCTAGTCTTCAATACAAAATTCTGACTTACTTTGTGACATTAAACAATTCTAAGCCAAACATTTTAATGTTATTTTTATAAAAAGCAATCCCCTCCTTAAAATTCAGGGACATCATAAAGGCATGTGTTTCTATCTTAAGTACTGTGGAATAAAATTGGAAGTTGCCATAAGAAGACAGCATATTTATTTAGGGCCTTCATTGCTGTGTTGTTGTGTGTTATAAAGTCAAAGTACCAAATATGTAATGCTTACTGTTAGCGCTGGCAAAATCCCCTCTCACAAGTTCCATTACATTCCCTGTCAATGAATTGGAGTCCTTATTGTTCTTCTGATAATCAAATAGTGAATTTTTGAGCTTATTTATTCTGTTTGTAAAATCTTGATTGACTTCATCGATTAACCCTTTCATCCTGCAGCCAGAAGGGCATTTGTAGTTCTAGAAATGAAGAGGAAAAAGTATATTAAGTCCTGGGATCGAGTCCCGCATCGGGCTTTCTGCTCAGCGGGGAGCCTGCTTCCCCCTCTCTCTCTGCCTGCCTCTCTGCCTACTTATGATCTCTCTGTCAAATAAATAAATAAAATCTTTAAAAAAAAAAGTCTGTATCGTGGATATAGTACAATTTTGAAGGTTTCCATACAGCCCCCACTGTCCCTCCCTCCCCCAATATCTTTAGATCATCTATTGACTTAAGAGTAGTTTGAGGGGACCAGTTAGAAGTCATAGAGAAATTTTGTAACACGGTCCACGTAACCATAAATTAAGCCCCCACTAAATCTTGAGGCCATAACACTCAGGTTTCTGGGATTTATCTGAACATGCAACTAAAATCTAAACGATTAATCTCACTAATGACCCAGAGTTTGGGAGGTAATTTAAATAGTGCTCTCAGGGTGAGGTTGCTTTCCATTTGTTTTCTTGATTTTGACATGTAATGAGTTATTAGATTTTTCCTATTGGAAGAGTTTTCTTGACCTACTGGGGCAGCCCCTGCACAGTGCTAGCACCACGGGGAAGGATTCTCCCATCCCCCGCCCCTCCTCCCGCTGCTCACCCAGTCTTCATCAGCGCAGAAGGGCCAGTCTGTCTCCTTGCAGGCAGATTGCTGTCTTTCCACAATTCTTGGGCCACGTCCAGCTGCTCCTTCGGCTATAAATTCACTTTCCTTGACATTGGTGGTCTTTATGATTCATTTTAACACAAAAAACAGGACAACATTAGGCAGATAAAAAGATACAGGCCTACCTGCAAACCCCAAGGAAAGGGAGAGCTTTCACAGAGATTAAGAGCCCCAGCTTTGGGGCCTCTGCAAGCTTCAGCTTTCTGACATTTTGACTGAAAATCCTAATAGGTATTTTATGGAGTTGTATGAGTTAAAGGAGATAAGGTATACACATTTTAAAATTTACCTTTTCATTTTCAGTAATGTCGGAGACAGAAAGGTAATTGCAAAAGTCAGAGTTCTTTCTCTTATAATTTCTGTTTCAGTAGGAAAAAACCTATACTATGTTAGCTTAATTTCTCCCTCCTTAAAGTTTCTAATTTGATCTGATGGGTCCATAATTTGAGCAAGTACATCAAGGGCACAAATATGGCCCGATCAGACTGGGAAATGTTTTTGAGGTTACTCACTCACATAATAATTTCCTCTTATTTACAATGCAAAAGAGTAGACAGCAAAAATAATGATCCATGACTGACAACTTTTTTTGAACACCTTCTAATTAGAAATACAGATTATTTTAAAAATCTCTATTATTGTGACCTAGGAAGTGAAATAGGACATAAAAAATAGTCTCCCAACAAGACTTTGTATCCTAATAAATCAAGATGGGTTTTAAGTTTTAGCTATTTTTATTTTGTATTACTAATTTACAGAGATTTTGCTATGACTATTTTAATCTCAGATAGTTTATTATTATTATTTTTTTAGGTAATCTCTGTGCCCAGTATGGGGCTCAAACTCACAACCTCGAGATCAGGAGTCGTGTGCTTTACGAACTGAGCCATCCAGGTGCTTCCCTGGATAGTTTATTCTTATAATTAGCTAATATTTGCTGTCTCTTTTTTAAAAAAGTACCCTAATGATAATAACAATCTTCAAGGGCAGTTATTATTCAAGCAATCAAGGGAAGTTTATTTAAAAGAACAAGTACAATTATTTCTTTAAGAAATAAAATTATGAATTCTAACATATTTCAGAATAAAATGGCACAACGATAAAAACAGACAAAAGCTAAATATTTACTGAAAACTTACGCATTATCCAAAAGATCACGTTAGCAAATAACATTAGTCTTATTTTCCATAGAACTTTTTTTACTTAATAGTTTATTCTAAAGAAGAAAATTAAGTTAGAAACCCTCTTTAGTTTTTTTTTTTTTTTTTTTTTTTTTTTGCTCTGGTAGTAGGGCTTATGAGTGGTGAAGGGAAAGAAAGAAATTGGGATAATAATTCAGCCTGAAAGTAACTGAGTTTCTTAAACATATTTGTCATGTTTTATAAGATCTTAGTGTTTCAAAGACCTGTTGAATGAAGTCCGTCTCCTTTCCACAGGCCTCTGGAGTCAGACTTTAGAAACTGTTGCAGTATTTAGTAATTATTTTAAAAGATTACTTCCTGGTTGCCTGGGTGGCTCAGTTGGTTAAGCAACTCCCCCGGCTCAGGTCGTGATCCCGGAGTCCTAGAATGCAGTCCCTCATTAGGCTCCCAGCTTCATCTCAGGGGAGTCTGCTTCTCCCTCTGGTCTCCTCTCTCATGCTCTCTCTCACTCTCTCTCAAATAAATAAATAAAATCTTTAAAAAAAGATTACTTCCCAAAAGAATATTGCCTTCTCGATTAATCTCTCCTGACTATATAATATGTAATAAAATATCCTACGCTGTATGTTTTAAAGACAGCTGATTTGCTTTTCTTCAAAACACGCACACACACACAAACAACCATCCAGAAAAACTATTAAGCCACTGTTCTGTGTATTATGGACAACTAGCAATAAATTAATAATGAAATTTTTAAAATTCTTAGCAAAAGAATGTTTTGTTCCATTAACTAGCATGAACTATGCCAAGGCTTTATTGGAACAAAGATGGCAGAGATTTCTTCCTGTAAAACAAATAATGTTCTAAGGCTGACACACAGATGCCAAAGCTTTCCCTGTGAATTTCTATACTTTTGTCCAGCTAAGCGTCCCTCTTACTTGTGCGGTGTCAGGCTCATCTAGGAACTTGCCTCCGGGGCCTGGAGCTTATAAACCTCACAGTGTGTGAGGACATAGATAAGATTCACTCAACACTAGAGATAAAGCAAGAAGAGAAAATAAAGGCGATCATACCCAGACCGTGCCCACCACACTCAGGACCAGGCAAAAGATCTTCACAGAAAACATCTTTTCGAAGGCTGGAGCTGGCTCTTGAGCACTCCAGCTCAAAGAGAGAAAGACTACCTCCACTCCTAGTGCCTAGCCTATTTAAATTTGCAAGGAGGTTTGATTAATCATTATCTTTGCCCTGTTCAGACAGTCAATATGTGCTCTCCAACCCTTGCTTCTTCTTCAGGTTGGTGTCCCAGAAGTTCTTGCTCAATTCTCCCAAGCTTGTTTGCTTTCGATAAGCTGTTGCAAAGGCAGCAGCAATTCCAGGACGATCTCACATTTCAGGAACAGGATGATCTTAGAAAGGCAAAACATGGGAAGACAGACCTCTGCTTGAGTACTTGGGACAATATGGAGAGAGGCTGAGGCAGGCTGGCAGCAGCTCACTGCAAACAGATTTGGCAAATGATACTGCACTTCATATAAGGAATTATGGTTGGAGTGCAGGACTTTTAAAAAAATGGCTGTGGTGGGGGCACCTGGGTGGCTCAGTAGGCTGAGTGTTGCACTCTTGATTTCCACTCAAGTCCGCTCAAGTTGCTCAAGACCAGCATTTGTCCTGGGATGGAGTCCTGCTTCTTCTGGGTGGGGGTGGGGGTTCCCCCACTCAGCGGGGAGTCTACTTCTCCCTCTCTGTCTACCCCTCCCCCCTGCCTGCTCACTCTCCCTCTAAATAAATAAATAAATACACTCTTTTTTTTTTTAATTTTTAAAGATTTTATTTATTTATTTGACAGAGAGAGATCACAAGTAGGCAGAGAGGCAGGCAGAGAGAGAGAGGAGGAAGCAGGCTCCCTGCTGAGCTGAGTCCCCCATATGGGACTTGATCCCAGGACCCTGAGATCATGACCTGAGCAGAAGGCAGAGGCTTAACCCACTGAGCCACCCAGGCACCCCTAAACTCTTAAATAAAGAAACAACTCTTTAAAAAAATGACTGTGGTGATAGGCTGACCCTGAAGTCTTTCTTGACGTTACCTTGAACAGATTCTTTTCCTCTACCCAAAATTGTTAAGACAGTAGCCCCTGGAGCCAAGCATTTTAGGTTCATAATCTCAGGTACACCTCTTCCCAAATCTGACATTTGGACAAATTACATGTTTTTATGAAGAATAAATGAGTTAATCCTTGTAAAGCCCTCAGATCAGTGATTGCCACATAGTAAGTACTCAGTAAATGTTAACATTTATTAGAGAACAGAAAGTGCCATGAAAAATACCATTTCTTTTCAGTGTCTGTGCCTTTGGACATGCCAGTTTACCTTCCCTGCTCTTCATCTTCATATGGAAATTTTCCTTGTCTAGATCTAGCAAACAAAAAACCAGGGTGCCCAGTTAAATTTACGTTTTGGATAAACAACAAATATATTTTAGTCTAAGTATGTCCCAAGCAATATATGGGACATACTTAGACTAAAAAATATTTGTTATTTATCCGAAATGCATATTTAACTGGGCATCTTATAATTTGCCTGGTGAACCTACCTTGACTCAAATTCTGCTTCCTACATGAAGTCAATTCTAATAATAGTAATAGCTAATATTTATTGAGAGTTTTCCCAGTACCAGGCACTTTGCTAGACACTTTACATCATACCTGATTCCATCCCTCCAATTAAAAGCCATCTCTTGTTCTTCCATACTTCTTTAGACCAGGTACCACTCATGGCATTTACCATTATAGGAGTGTTATCCATCTGCTTCACTAGATCACAGACTTGAGAACTGACATATTTTATTGATCTTTATGTTGTCCCAAAAGGCATGGACCCTCACTGAGCAAGAAAACATGAGTGTGGAGTTGACCAACTCCCTCCTCAGGCATTGTAGGGATGGGAAGCTTGCTATAAATGGATGAAAGCTGCGTACAAAGCAGCACCCTCCTTCACTGCTTGCTTTCTGGAAGGCTCTTTGATCAAACTCACTCCTGATCTTGCTTTCTTGAATTTCTAGAGGCAGTTGCAAAACTCAGAGAGAACCCTAGAGTCCATTCAGGTTCTGGAAGGTAGTGATTTCATGGGGAGTTGACTGATACACAACCCACAGTGTCTACTAAACTGGCAAAATGCCAGGCATGCATAGAAACTTGAGGCTTGACCTCTTCAGATGATTTTGTCTGCTCACAGGAAGTTTCCTCTCGGGAAGTGAACACAGTATATGGAAGATGTTTCCAGAGAGTAACCCAGGGGGCTTCAGGTGATTCAGTTGAACATAATCTAATTGAAAGTAAGTTAATGGAAAACAGTTTGAACAGAAAACATTCATTTGACTGACTGCCTCAGGTCTGGTGGCATATCAAGGCATTTCCAAGATACCACCTTTAGCTGTTAGCCTTGCTGTTCCATGATATACACATGAGGAGACCCAGAAATGGTCACTTTTACTGTTCCTAGAATGTCCCAGTGCCACAAAATTGAAAGTTCCCATGCTATCTCTCCAGTGCCAGAATTTCATAACCAGACACTTTCGTGGGGCTTTCTTTTGGCTCGACACTGTAGGATGGAGCACTGACCAGCTGGGCCCCCTAACCCTAGGAGCAAGCTGTATTATAACCTATAGAGAAGCAGGTTTTATTTAGTCAGGAAGCCATGCAAATGAACAGGTGACAAATACTACAATGTGTATCATTTTTTTAAAACACATGATAGCAAGGATACTTTTACAAATATAAAAATGGGGAGAAAAGTCTGAGAAATCTCTAGTTTCTTAAACCACAACCTCTGGGGTGCCTGGGTGGCTCAGTGGTTTAAGCCTCTACCTTCGGCTCAGGTCATGATCTCAGGGTTCTGGGATCGAGTCCCACATCAGGCTCTCTGTTCAGCAGTGAGCCTGCTTCCTCCTCTCTCTCTGCCTGTCTCTTTACCTACTTGTGATCTCTCTCTCTGTCAATAAATAAATAAAATCCTTAAAAAAAAAAAGCCACGACATCTGTAGAGTATTGTATTTTTCCCAGAGATTACCATAACCTAATTTTTTTTAGCTCTAATGAGAAGGATGTTTCATTTATTTGTCCTTCTGAAATTAATAAAATATTCCACAAATTAAAATTATCTAACAAATTAAAATTATCTGGTTGCTATGCCATAATATCTGGCAGGACTGAAATGGTAAATGATGTATATAAAAAGAACAGAAATTCTCTAATTGTAATTATGCAAGATATTTCTGGAAAATATTCATTATGTCTTCATAGATCTATATGAATCTGTAATTTTGTTATTGTCCTAATTACAAGAAGATAAGGGTGCTTTGACAGGCCATATTTCATTAAAACAATATTAAATGCATAATTAGAAAGTACTAAAATTAATTTCCTAAAATTTGAAATGCCTAAATTCTGAAAATTTAGAGACTTAGGGTATCTTTTGGGTCCTCTGTCTCAGATTTTACAGCAGAGACTAATTTATAAGGGTTTCACTGCGAAACAATGGCAAGGCTACTTAACTTTGTGTATCTGACTTTTCTCTGTTGGTCTCCTGTATTTCAAGGGTGTTGCAAAAGTTGACTTTTAACCAAGCTGTTGACTGTGAAAGGTGAATGAGTTGTTGATGATATATGTAAGAGTAACTAATGGGACATTTACATTCAGAACTCATTAGTACCCTGATGGTTCCAGATGGTTTCCCTGGAAGTTACAGTTCCAGAGAAAAGATGGAACTTTCTTTAAACATACAGAAATGATTCTGAGCTGGATTTACAAAACTGAGTGGGGGGCCTTTTCTTGATCTTGTTTGTTTCTGTCACACTGCATTTCTCCTTAATTTTCTTATGCAGGAAAGAAATCTACTTTGTTATAATTGAATGGTCTCCAAATTAATAGCCATTTAATAGAATAATTTTTCAGTAATTTTAAAATCAAATTCTGTAATGTTCCAATAATACATTGATAGTTCTCTCTCTCTCTCTCTCTCTTTGTCCTGATGCATTATTTTCATGGTCTTCTGCTTAAGCACTTTTTTCTTTTCTTTTTTTTTAAATAGGCTCCATGCCAACATTGGGCTTGAACTCAACAACCCCAAGATCAAGAGCTGGATGCTCTACCAACTGAGCTAGCCAGGTGCCTCAACTTCAGCACTTTTAATCAAGTTTCCACTAAGTAGTTCAGAGTATGTGTGTATGTGACATGTGTATATGTGTGTATGTGTTAGAGAAACAGAGAGAGAAGAAGAAACAGGGGAAGAAGGAGAAAGATGAGTTCAATGAGATCTCTGAGTTTTTCCCACTGCTTTACTTGTCATTTTTCTAACCATATCATCAATTAAATAATATATTTTCAAGAGAAATTAATTTTTCTTACAATGTGCTTTACTAAATTGATCAAATTATTTGTTTTGAACATGCATTGAAGTATAAATGTTAGTTTTGAAAAGTAAAACCATTATATAGATGAATAATCAATTGATGTGTTAATATCAACAATGTGGATTCATTCTAACATCATATACCTTAAGTCTATTAAATCTGGCTCTCTTCTCTGCTGGTTTCACTGTGGTTCTATTAAAGATTAGTAAACAACATATATCAGTTGGTACTAATTTAATAATGGTATATTAAGATCTGGAGAAAGAGCATTTTTAAGTAACTTAGATTTTTCAGAGCAAAAAATTATATTAAAAGTGTTAAGTAAATTTAATGATCAAAATAAAGTTAATTCTTTGTGATTCTTATTGGAAAATTTTTAAAAAGATTTTATTTATTTATTTGACAGACAGAGATCACAAGTAGGCAGAAAGGCAGGCAGAGAGAGGGAGAAGCAGGCTCCTTGCTGAGCAGAGAGCCTGATGCGGGGCTCGATCCAGGACCCTGGGATCATGACCTGAGCCAAAGGCAGAGGCTTTAACCCACTGAGCCACCCAGGCGCCCCTCTTATTGGAAATTTTTTAAAATTTTTCTTTCTTTTCCTTTTTTTTTTGAGAGATCTGGTGCAAGTGAGGGAGGGCAGAGGGAGAGAATCTCAAGCAGACTCTCTGCTGAGCATAGAGCCTGAATTAGGGCTCGATCTCATGACCCTGAGTTGAAACCCAGTCAGACACTTAACCAACTGAGTCACCCAGGCTCACCTGGGGCCTCTTTTAAATGGGTCATTCCAGGGCGCCTGGGTGGCTCAGTGGGTTAAGCCGCTGCCTTCGGCTCAGGTCATGATCCCAGGATCCTGGGATCGAGTCCCGCATTGGGCTCTCTGCTGAAGCGGAGAGCCTGCTTTCCTCTCTCTCTCTCTCTGCCTGCCTCTCTGCCTACTTGTGATCTCTCTCTGTCAAATAAATAAATAAAATCTTTAAAAAAAAAATGGGTCATTCCATAATAAAACCAAGGCAGTTTAAATAATGTATTTGGGTAAAATTTTGCTTAAGTAAACAAAAAATTATTGAGAATAGCAGGAGAGAAGCCCCAATTGGAGGATATATTACAAAATATTTGACCAGTGTACCAGAATATATGCCTTTCAACTGTCAGTGTCATGAAAAATGAGGACAGACTAAGAAACAATTACAAAAGTTGACAAAGAAGATGTGGCAACTAAATGTAATATCGTATCCTGGGTAGGATCCTGGAACAGAAAAAAGACATTGGTTTTACACTGGTGAAAGGGAATAAAGTGTGTCGGTGAGGGAACAGTAACTACTAGAGTCGGTTCCTTGGTCTTGACAAATAAACCATGGTGGTATAAGGTATTAGCAGGAGAGGAAACTGGGTGAAAGGTATAGGGAATTTTTTGTAGTATCTTTATAGCTTCCCTGCCCCCCCCCAAAATAAAATAAAAATGTTATTAAAACATATAGGCAAAAATTATTAAAGTTTTAAAATTATATTGCCAAACTTAACTGACATTGGTTTCAGATCCCATGCAGCAATGCCAATCTTAACAGCAAAAAAAACAATTTCTTTTTGTTTTTATTTCCAAAGCAGTTTCATATGTTTTCTCATTTGACTCTTACCACAGCTTTGTGATGTAAGGAAAGCAAATTGGAAGGAAAACATGGTCAGTCCAAGGTCTAATCTTAAAGTTAGGTCAGATTTTTTAAAGTCACACTTTAACTATTTGCCCCCGAGCATTTGAAAGAGGCCACTTTCATCACAGAGTGGAATCTGTCCTACTGTGTTTATTTAGGGGAAGTCAGCATTTAGATTTATTTAGGGAGGTTTCTCGTCTACCTGCGGTCCTTTTGTGCGTTTGAAGTTGCCAGGAAAGGAAAATCTGGCTAAGGACCTAGGAAATGAGAGTGAGGGCCAAGAATACTGGATTTTGGATTTGGGAAACACATTTTTGACCCAGTTGTAAACCCGATTAAATGTCATGATCCAGAATTTATCTCGTTTGTACCTTCAGATATTTCCCAACTAAAGAGAAATAAGCAAGAGCTTGAAATCGTGCCAGCTAGCCTTCCCAAAAGTCTTTCAAACCTGATATGGAGGAGTGTTCCACAAGTCAGTGGTCAAGCCTAGTATCAGTACTTGTAAGGTGCCATGACTACAGGGCCATTTGGAACAAGTCTTACGTTTATCACTATCTTTAGTTTCTTTGTTTTCCTTCTTAAAGGAAAAATATTAATTGTCTTCTGGTATATAGACCATTGTTGGAGAGTGATTATGATTTATGTACAATTTTATGAAATTGATTATTTCTGATAATTCCTCTGTCCTAGAATATCTTGTGAAATCTCTCTCTCAAGAACCAATATCAAGGGTCACCTGGCTGGCTCAGTTGGAAGAGCATGCAACTCTTGATCTTGGGATTGTAAGTTCAAGTCCTATGTTGGGTGTAGAGATTACTTAAAAATAAAATCTTTTAAAAAAGCGAGAGAGAGAAAGAAAACAAAAGAGCCAATATCAGGATTATCTTCTCTAATCACAATGCAATAAATTTAGATACTAATTAAAAATAGTTTTAAAAATCATAAGCTTTGAACCAAGTAATATCCAGTTTCTTTTTTTAAAGTAATATTCACTTTCTAACCCTTGGACTCAAAAGAAAATCAAGGAAGTTATAACGTACTCAGATTGTGGGAAGATCTTAACACAGTGTTGAATGAAAAAAGTAGTAAGTACATTGAAGACCTTAGCAATGTTTCTCAAACTATTTGTGGTAAAGAACCACTTTTGTTAAATTTCTAAACAATTATAGGACTATAGATCATAAAATGAAATAGAAATAAACACTAGAAAAGTGAAATTAAAGAAAATAAGGATGTATCAAATGTAGGCCCTAATATTTATTACTAGATTCTGAAGACATAAAATTACATTTCAATGAATATAATTAAAAAAACAATATAGGAAAAAATGTTTCTACGTGCTAATCCTCAATTTCTCTACCTATCTTAACACAGACCAGTAACAAAGAATTTGGGAACCAGCCAGATAATACTCATTTATAATACAATGACTTTTATATTACTTAAAAATACGTAACACAGGGCGCCTGGGTGGCTCAGTGGGTTAAGCCGCTGCCTTCGGCTCAGGTTATGATCTCAGGGTCCTGGGATCGAGTCCCGCGTCGGGCTCTCTGCTCAGCAGGGAGCCTGCTTCCTCCTCTCTCTCTCTGCCTGCCTCTCTGCCTACTTGTGATCTCTCTGTCAAATAAATAAATAAAATCTTTAAAAAAATACGTAACACAATAGATCAATTTATGATTTATAAGAATGCATACAAATAAACACATCAGATCTTTTGAAATGATTTTTATTAAGGAGATAGAAAGAAGAAAAGGAAATTTCAATAAAAGAGAATCAATCACTCAAGAGAGTAACCCAGCACAAATGAATGAGAATGGTGTTACCAGGATTATGATTAACTCAACCTCTGCCTCTGAGGGAGACACACATGCACAACACACACACACACACACACACACAGAGACACACAGATGTATAAAACGTCTTTTTCATATTCTTAGTCTCTTTATTAACAACTTGTTATTATCCATCTACTTTATCTCCTTTTACTGTCTTTAACTCTTTTTCTGCACTCTTTTGGAGCTACATCAAAATGTTAAGAAATCACCAGGGAAGGGCATCTGAGGGGCCAGTTGATGGTTAAGCATCTGCCTTTGGCTCAGGTCCAGATCCCAGGGTCCTAGTATGGAGCCCTGTTTTGGGGTGAGGGGTTCCCTGCTCTAGGGGGATCCTGCTTCTCCCTCGACCTCTGCCCCTCTCCCCACTTGTGCTGCCTCTCTCTCCTTCTCTCTCTCTCCCTCTTTCTCCCTCTCAAATAAATAAGATCTTAAAAAAAGAAATTATCAGGGAAGTGTATTTTCTCCAGGGTTAAGTGTGTACTTTGTTTTTCACGCTTATCAACTGAATAAACCAAAGATATCAACCATAAATACCTTGGCTAGTTTACATTGGTTAGAGTGAGTCAAAAATTTTTTAATTAACTTCAAATTTAATATGTACTCATTATAGCAAATCAGACAATACAGAGGTATATAAAGAAAAGTCAGATGCTCCTCTCTGCCAGTCAGTCTCCCTCTAGCAATCAATGCTGAATTATCCAACATGTAGACCAAATATGTATTCAGGACACTCATAAAAACAGGGAGCTCCAAAATATTTTTGAAAGAAATTTTGTAATTGATATTTTAGAAGAAGTGCTGGACAAGTGATTATGGGAAAAATCAGCAATTTTGGGATTTCTTTATATTAATTTTGTGGTTTAGTATTAAATTTTACATTAGATTTGTTGGGCAAAATCAATGTGTACAAAGAATGTATACATGTCAAGATTGCATTTTGCTCAAAATGTATATTCATAGATACTTTTTACATAATTATCACTGTAGAGTTGTTTTTCATCCTAAAATTTCACTTATTATTTTCTGAATGTTTCCTATGTTCATATAGAGACATTTTACTCATTAGGTAATCACTGCATTCGATTCTGTTGTACTAATCATCTTGTTTGTCCATTCTTCCACTGTTATACATTTTCTAAATTTTTCACTTATTAGACATATGGTTATCTAGATTTCTGTACATAGATGTTTTCTTTTTCAAAAATAATTTTCTTGGGATAAATCACTGAAGTGATATTATCACCAAAAAAAGTTGTGAATACTAATACAACTCTTCTTACCTGACCAGATTGCTCACCCAGAGGATTTTATAGATTCACAAAGGGAGAATTCTGAGTTTAAAAATGGTTTGAAGTATGACGAGGTGGGAGCAGGCAAGGTTGAGGCAACGTGGATGACAGGAAGGAGATAACCGCCATTATCCTGACAGGAGATGCTGTATGTCCCCCCAAAAATGGTGGCAGTGGATAATAGAGAAGGAGAAGAATATAATAAATATTTAACAGCTGGGTTTGGCAGGCTTGATGATATGGGGAAGGAAGAATAAGGAAGACTGGAAGATGAGGGGCTAGGTTGTTTGGAATATGAGAACTGGATAGATATTTCTATCCACTTTGGGAGGAAGGAGGAAGGTGGATAGTACTATGTACAACATCCCCACTAACCAGCATGGTGGTTAGTACAATGAAGGCCTTCAGTAAGTGTTAGTTGAATGAATGCTCCATGCATATATAAATGAATGAGTGTTACACACAGTGAATCAGTGTTCATCTCAGGCCCTCACAGGTATTTGGTTGTATACCTAGAAGTTGATTTAATGCTTTTAACTCTTTATTAGGGTATTTTAAAATCAGGACTTATGACAACAAGAAGGTGAGAGAATTAAAAACTGTGGAAAGGAAGATAATCCTTAGGGAATACATTTAGTATGGGGAAAAAAAAAAAAAAAACTGTGGAGAGGAAGATAATCCAAAGCCAAAGCTGAGGACTATAAAACAACGAGATCCTCCTCTCATGAAATCAGTCAGTTACTTTACATGGTTCACTTTCTGCCAACTACATAGACTTTGCTATTCCTTACAGAAAGTTGACAATTCCTTTCTCTGGCTGCTCAGATCTCAACATCCCTGGATTCAGAATAAGTTATGGTTCCATTCCACTCACTTCATTAGTTACCAGTGAGAGACAGAACAGATCGTTCCCTAAAGCTTACTGTTCTGAATTGCGTGCGATCCTCTCAGAATGCCCTCATCTGGCTACAGGGGTCTGGAACTACAAGGTTTTTCTGACAGAATCCTCAGACAACCTTCTAGGTCCACTTTTACTTTGGGTACCATGAACCTTGGTTATGTGATTGTGTCTTGTGTTTATGTTCTTATACCAAATTTTGTCTCTAAGGCCTAAACTGTATTCTCCTGTATTTGTCTTATACTCCCGGAAGACAAAGGCCATGATTTCCATTTTCTTCATAATTCCCTCAGAGTCAAGAATAAGGTTCATCATGGGGCGCCTGGGTGGCTCAGTGGGTTAAGCCGCTGCTTTCGGCTCAGGTCATGATCTCAGGGTCCTGGGATCGAGTCCCGCATCGGGCTCTCTGCTCGGCAGGGAGCCTGCTTCCTCCTCTCTCTCTGCCTGCCTCTCTGCCTACTTGTGATCTCTCTCTGTCAAATAAATAAATAAAATCTTTAAAAAAAAAAAAAAGAATAAGGTTCATCATAAACTAAAACTCAGCAACTACTGATGATTGCCCAACTGGAATTACTGATTTGAAGGAAAATGATGGTTTTTAATGATCAATAAAACATACCATGTTTCTAGTTTTAGGAAACAAAATGTTTATTGAAATGGAATGTAGATAAATTATCACCAGCATAAAACTGTTAGTGAATTTTTCAATATGGGTTCTTTTTACTCTTAAAATGAAGTGAGGCTTTGTAAGTCCATTGTCCCAAAGGAAAAATATTATATTTCTCTGTTCAGATAAAGTCCTTTAAAAAAAGATCACTTTTGAAATGGTCTTTTAGATGTCTCCAGCCTATGACCAAAACAAAAATAAAAAGATATAATTCTTTCTGCTTAAAACAAAGAACTAAACATGAGTGATATGGGGGCAATAAACATGGAAAAAATACTTGGACATTTGAAATGCTAGAATTTACTCTTATTTTATTAGTGTAAACTAAAATATAAAAGAAATAATACAAACAAATCTCCAAGACAAAGTGACATGTTAATGAAATGCAAAATATGGCAACAGTTTTATTATTATATATTTAAGAAATAAGCTAAAACATTATCTTCTTAAATAAACAAATTTTAAACAACTCTGAGTTCAGGTATTTGGGAATATAATCCAAAGTGAGTTTTAGTTTCCATCTAAAGCTAAATACTCTTAATAAAAGACTTAAAATTAATAAATATAGTAAGAGAAAATAAAACTTTCAGAAAAGTTTCTGAAACTTTGTGGACTAACAGAAATTAACAGTTTAATTCTCAGGGTAAAGTGATTTAGTCGTATTCTATTTCAACATGGTGTTCTGGTCCAACCTGTTTGGATCCCCCTAGGTGGTGCTGCTGTCCTTCTCCAATGGCTAATCTGTTGAATGGGATTATTTTCATGGTGGTTTTCTTCATGGAATACCATCGGGATTGCCAAGTAGCCCAAATAATGCCATTATCATAACCATTAGGAGTAGATGATTTTGAGTAAGTGCCACCTAAAACAAATTGTAGATATACATATAATTGCTATTGAATTTCCTTGCCTCAGAAAGTTTACAAAGTATGGCTTATTAAAAAATACGCTGTCACTTACATCAAATGTATAGTTACCTACTGCCTGAAAAACCCCTAATGATTCCTAAAATCGTGATTTACAATTGAAATACACTTATCACGAATCAACCTCTTATATCTATATTGTACTTCGTGGTCACATCCATACTAAATGTATTCCCTAATAACAGGGCTACAACCCCAAATTGCCCCAATCAGTCTCTCTTCCTGAGCTTAGCCATCCTGGAATCAGCTATTATGGACCATCTTTCCACAAGCAAGTTAGAATGACAGAAGTCACAATTGCTGACCAGATGACCTCAAGTCATCTAAAAACACAATCTCATTGACAAGTATTAGGACTTTAGAAAACAGTTCTGGAAAGTTACTTTACATCTCCATTATACAGTGAAGACCACATTGATTTGCCTTCTCCTTGTCCTTGGGCATCACATCTTGTGTAATTTTGTAAAGGATTGTCTGAGTCCAATACTGGAGTGTACCACAGCCTATCAACAATGCTGTTCTGAGTCATGTGGATCGAACGCCTACCCTGAGGGTGTCTTTTAATTACATGGTCTGTAGGTGCAAAAATATGTTAGGTTTCCTTAAAAAAAAAAAAAAGAATGCTGTGAATATAAAAGGTAAATTTAAATAACTTTAAAGAGGATTATGAATCATCTATTGGCTAGCACAGTACACTGAGGAGGTAAGATTGCTTATCTTAATGGATCTTTCAGAATCAGTAGAGCTTCCCCAACACACAACTGTTGGGTAGTAATAATCGTTTGTCATTAAGTTTAGTGTTTGGAAATATTCTTGCCTTGGAGCAAACTACAGTTTGTTACCCCCATTCTAAAATAAGTGGCTACACTTTTCAGGCTGGACTCCTTTTCTTCCAGGCTTCCATGGAACCATGCCCTTATCATTACTTCCCTGCTCTTAACTCTGTTCCTTCAGACACCTGCTCACTGCCCGCTGGTTATATCTATCACGTAGCTCATGGGAAGCTGCACCAGGCTTGGTGTTAACAAACACAAATATGATAATGTTAGTCCACACAGATCACACATATGTCTAGATGTCTAGAAGAGATATCGTAACCCAACGTGGTAGATTTCTAGAGAGGCCAGTTTCTGTGGAAGTTTAGAATTATCCAATTTTGGTTTAAAATGAAAAACTATGTAGTAAGCCCCCAACTTTTTCACTAATTATTTCTCACTTTCTAATATTATTTTTTACCTTTTATAAAGATACAGACTATTTACTAATTCACATATGTAAGGAAGAAAGCCATACCTTGGTAATAAACTCCGTTGAGGTGGCCAGCATGACACTTGTTCATCCACCAACCAGATCCGTCTTGTTCGGCGCAGTTTCCTTCGTACTTATCATTGTCGTTGTCCCAAGTACTGAACTGCATGCCATTGTGGGATGTGAAAAATTTATCACTAGGGTCATCGCCAAAATCATAGCCATCAAAGGCATCTCCGGCATCTCCACCAATAAAGTAAGCATATGTCAGGCGGTATTTGTCAGCTTCAGGTCCCACCTTGAACATGGCATAGTCTGCAGTACTATAAAGAGGAGAATAGAGACATCATATCTTGACCCTCATTAGGGATCTCAGAAGTTCCCTTTTCCATAGGAAAATTGTTTGGAAGTTTTAACTTTGTTTCTTAAGTCTGAAATGTGCTCACTGAATCAAATTTTATGCAAATCTGGCAAAAGATGATGGATGTGTGAACCAGTTCAGAGCTCATCAACACCACAATCAGGGGTGCCTGGGTAGCTCAGTGGGTTAAAGCCTCTGCCTTCGGCTCAGGTCATGATCCCAGGGTCCTGGGATCGAACCCCACATCAGGCTCTCTGCTTAGTAGGGAGCCTGGTTCCTTCTCTATCTGCCTGCTTCTCTGCCTGCTTGTGACCTCTGTCTGTCAAATAAATAAATAAAATCTTTAAAAAAAATCTTAAAAACAAACAAACAAAAATACCATAATCGGTATAGAAGCATCTAGAATAATTGATCTAGAAGTTTTCAGGGCATCCCAGTGAAAATTAATAACATTAGCCTATACCTTTTGCCTATAGAATCCTAATATCAAATCCAGGTGTGTGGATGAATCTGACTGTTTCGTATTTTCCACCTTTCCCTAAGCATTTAGCATTGCACGCAGTTATCATAAACCACAGCAAAGGGCGCTGAGTGATCATTAATTAATGCACCAAACTTGAAGGAGCTGCAGCTGTATTAGCCTCTCATGGTACCTTGAAGGATGAGGTCTGAAAGGGATTTTTCTTTCCCAAAGCAGTGTGATAGTGATAAGAAGGAGGGCTTCCTACAGCATCACACTGAAGAAATGGTCCCTGTATGGCCCACAAAATATAAGCTGTAGGATCAGAGAGTGATTCTTTCCTGGGAAAAGTTGTGAGTAAAGGCCAGAATTCTATGGAGTGCAGGAAAGAATGGGCTTTGGTGTATGAATAGAAATTTTCAGAAAATATTTTGCTTCCTCCCTAATCTCCAGTACTTGGAAATTGGAAGGTGTACTCATAGAGGAAGGTCTGCTGTCTATGGAACTTCCTGATTAAAAAAAAAATTAAAAATACAAGTTTGGAGACAATATATTTCATTATTTCATAAATATATCAAAATTATTAATTTTTTTCCTGCATTTTAATGAGGAATTCTATGCTCAAATCTCCCAGGTTATTATGAGCATAGAGGGGACTTTATCTCACCAAAGGAGCTAGCTGATTTAATTTTAGGGTAGCTCATTGGACTGACTGAATGAACTGTCATTAAAACACCAGGAAATTAGAAAAGTCTGGATTCACTTTTCAACCAGAATACCATTAAAAGGATAGGCTGTAGGGTCAACTACGTGAGTTTAAATCCAAGTTTTACCATTTACCAGCAACGTGACCTTGGGAAGGCTAATCTCTAAAATGAGATTAATAATAGTACCTTCCTCATGAAATGGTTACTGGATTAGATTAAGTTATAATTTCATGCTCAATGCCTGGTACTTATTAAGTTCTCAGTAAATATTAGCTATTATTCTGTATGTTTCCAGGGTAAGTAGATTACACCAAAACACTCTCCATCCTGGATGGGGACTATCTCTTTGAATTGCCCAAGATCCAAACTGACTCCTGGGGAAAACGGTTGGATGTGCTCTTGCATTTGTCAGACTGTCTTTCTCTCAGCCTATTGAACACTGGAAAGTGCACATTCCAGACAGCATTTACAACAAAAAAAGCAAGTCCTTTCTAAATAGTACCTGGTTCTGCCATCCCAGTCCTCCAACTGTATTCTTAATGCGTATGGTATGACCGACTGGGTGCTTATCAAATGAATCTTCTCATTTCCCAGCCAAAATTCTGTGTTTCCAGTCGGAGACAGATGTCCAAATCCTTCTTTGTATTGAATCCAATTTTTCTTGAAATCCAGACTGCCATCAAGCCTCTAAGTACACAATCGCATGGACAAAAGGAGAGAGTGGATTATCAGTGCACATAAAGGAGATGCTATAAATACCGTGTTAAAATCTGGACAGTATGATTCCACTATTTACTAAGTGAACTTGGGCAAGTTGCCTTAGTTTCCTCATCAGTAAAATTAAAGAATAATGCTGCCTATTTCTTATTGTTGCAGGATTACACCAGAGAATTAAGAGAAATACTGGAAGGAGTGTCTGGTACATAGAAAATTCTAAATCAGTGATATGAGGAAGTGGTGATGCAACATGGGGGCTTAAGTGGGTAGGAGAAGAATAAATGAAACAAGATGGGATTGGGAGGGAGACAAACCATAAGTGACTCTTAATCTCACAAAACAAACTGAGGGTTGCTGGGGGGAGGGGGGTTGGGAGAAGGGGGGTGGGGATATGGACATTGGGGAGGGTATGTACTTTGGTGAGTGCTATGAAGTGTGTAAACCTGGCGATTCACAGACCTGTACCCCTGGGGATAAAAATATATGTTTATAAAAAATTTAAAAATTTAAAAAAAAAAAAAAAGGCTCTTAGAGGACTTCAGAACCCCAGCTTGATATTGCTGATTTTTTTACTGATGGTGGAAAGGTCAGCCCATTGCTCCGTGTATGTGGAACAGCACTTCTGTCACTCACTCTCTCTGAGCGCCCCCTGCAGGATTAGTTGTAACAGTGATCAAAGATCAACATGGTTAGAGGATCTGCAATGGGTGTCTGGCTCTGGCAGAGGCAAGAGGACGCTTGTCTTGGAATAGCCCAACTGTATCCTCTCGGGGATTTTATCTTCTTGTGATGGGCAGCCTTAGATCTTGAGCTACCTGATGCAAGAGGTCTCTTTTGGTTCTTTGTCATTCTGCTACTGTGATGATGTGCTCTCGTGAATCTACAACATCAGTGCCAATACACTATTGAGTCAAAAGCACAGACTGGAACCAGACTGCCTGGATTCCAGTCCTAACTGTGTTACTTATTATGTGAACTTGGGCAAGTTGTTGACCCTCTTGTGACTAAGTTTCCTCCTCTCTAGAGGTAATGATTGTAGCTCATTGGAAAGTGGAGACATTGTGAGAACTAATTTAGTTCATGTTCACAAGGTGCTTGCAAAATTATCTGGCATATGGCAGATGTTGATCTGAGTGTTATTATATATGCACGGGGAGGGGGGGTACCTTCTGCAGCACTGTCCATCCATTTCCAGATCCATCAATTTCACAGTAGACTAAGAACTGCTGGTTAGCTTTCAGAGGTTTGATAAAGTAAAGCCCACTCTCCTTGGCTCCCTTATTGGCAATGTCTTGACAATCTGAAGAAGGCAGAGAAGGAGGAAAAGAAGGAGAAGGAGAAGAATGTTTTACTGTGCTTTGAAATCCCTGTTAGACTGTTCCAGTCTTCACGGTGAGCTTTTCACAGTGTTGCAAATATTCACGTCCGCCCAAAACATTTTCTTACCTCTCACATCATCATTCCTTTCAAACTAGTTTTAGCTGCCCAAGAAAATTCTAAGCAAGTGAACACTTTAGACTTACTGGCTAACCATTTTCCAAATTATTCCTGTATATTCCTATTAACATCTTTCCAGATTAGTCCTATACATCCCTGTACATCCTCCTCTGCTTTGTATATTTGCTGTGATAAGAATCATCCCAATATAAATGTTTCACTTACCTTTCCCAGTTGTATCATGTATTTGTACTGTGTCTCTGCAAGGTTCCTGACACTTTGCTTCAAGCTGGGCTACCTTCTGTTTCAGGTTATTGATCTTTTGGTTATTTGAATTATATATTTCCTGTAAAAATCTACAAACAGAAAAATAAGATAAGGGGGTTATTCCTTTCAGAGCAGTAATTCTGTATTTTCTTTATTCAAAATACTTTATGTTCTCAAGAAGTACTTCCTGATAAATTCATTCCTGGAAAAATTATAAAATTATGTTACTGAATTGAAGCTCTAAGCTTTGGGGGAAAGAAAATAAGCAAGTCCTTGTCAGTGAATGATGTCATCTTAAGAAATCATCCTGATTTTTTTTTTTTAAGTAGACTCCACACCCAGCATGGAGCCCAACATGGAGTTTGAACTCACGACCGTGAGATCAGGGTCTGAACAGAGATCAAGAGTGGGCTGCTTAACCAACTCAGGTGCCATGGTCATCCAGGTTTTTAACTCTCCTGCAAAAAGGGTAGCAGAGAACAACCTACTGAGTTAGGAACCTGGTTAATAGGAAGACCACCTGGTATTTCTTAGGACAGAACATTCATAGGGAAGGAAAGGTTCTGCTCAGTAACTCACAGGGGCCGAAGCTGTTCCTTCTCACTGGGGATCTACTGAAGGTCGATGTATGGACTTCAGTCTGTGACTTACATGGGACACATATCTGGGGCATTATTTTACATAAACTAGAAAAGACACTTTCTCTTTTTTTTTTAATGTTTCCATTTACATAGCTTTGGAAAGAGTCTGAGGGAAGTACAAATCTGTTTTTATGATTTCTCACAGAGTTGCCTGTACATACTCAGAAATGACAGAAAACTACTTATAACGCACGGGCTGTTGTATCTTTCTTTGAAGTAAAGGACAGACAAACTATTTGACCACTTTTTTCTGTCCCAAGCCTTAAAAAGTTTCTGCACTATAGTGTCCTTGAACTTCAATGCCGGACAATAATAATGCAAATTATAGTGCTAATAATAACCACAAAACTAATGGCCTCTGATACCAAAGAGAAGCTAGATCCCTTCTGGGTCACTTCAGCCACTATTTAACTCAATTTCCTATGCTACTTTGAGAACAACCGAGGGGGTAAAATTGAGTAAGAAACTAAACTGTATCTGAGACCCTATGCTCAGAAAGTCTGTGAGTCCTAGGAAGTTATTAACAGAGACATTTTACCTTTAAATGAAGAGAAGAGAATACACGACTGCAGGTTCAATGTGCCATGATTGACACTTGCCTTACAATGTTTGTTACACTTGGTTTCTTAAAACGGGTTTTTTGCTGCTCTGCCTCCAGTGTAATATAGGATTGTAGCCAAGATCCTCCCACTACCTCTGCTTACTAATTTCCCCTCCACTTATTTGTTGGCATTTTTAGTAAAAAAATTTCATTTTCAACAACAAATTCCCATCAGTTTAAATTTATGTTGTAAGTCCAAGATGGGTGATGGTTGACCATTTTGATAATTCTGGTCAGAACAGCATTTGGAGACATATAGAACACATTTCTCCCATATGATCACTAAAAATCAGTTATAACCCGGTGCAGTTCATAGTGCACTTAAAACTCCCACTTCTACTGTGTTCAGGATGGTTAGGCATAATGCCAGTTGGATTTCATAAGCGGGGAAAAATAAAAAGGTTAATTCCACTGAAGCTTGGAATATTGAATAACAACGAAGCCCACTATGGAGATTAAATGAAAACAAAAATGCTTACCGAATATTTGATTCGTGTGATCCAACCAATGCCTCGTATTTTATAATTTCTTCCATCATTTTCTTGGAATCCTTAGTGGCACTCACAATCCTGTCTGTAACATGGGATCAGAGACAGAAGAAGATGTAAGCAAATGGAAGCACTGATACACAGCAAAAGAACAGCACAAAGCATTGTCTCAGCTGTATTTCGCTTCTTACTTGGCTTTGGTGGCTCATTGGGATTATAGGTGACTTGGATTGACTTGATCAGTTCTTTGGCTTCTGCTGTTTTGTTTTCAATTCCTGTGAAGTGGTCTTCCAAACTCCGTAGATCATTGTCTACACCGGTTTGGTAAGTGGACAGGAAATCTGCAATTCCACAGGTAGTTGGGCAATAACTACCCTGAGAATACAACAAGAGAGTCATTAGAAATCTTGATTTTAAAAAAAGTTCGCATAAAGTCTACTAATAAAAACAGGTAAAACCTAAATGATGTTTTTTTAAAAAAAAGTTTAAAATGCCAAATGATACTTATGAGAGAATCCCTTCTCTCCCTCTGACCCTCCCCACTTCACACACAGTGAGAAACATGAAAACTACTTACAAATCTTTCATCTAAGATGCAGCAGTTGTCTCTGGTAGCAACGTACTGGAGGAGAAAAACAAAGAGATGTCACTAGTGTAGCACAGCTTTTCTAAATTTTCAGCTGTCCGCGTAACACAACCATGTTCTGGAAACAGCGCACTTACTGCCAGGCATGTCGCAGGGAGCAGTACAAGAGAATAGAAGTAGAGAATTAAACCCTGGGGGTTCAAGGACCAAGTCATGGTGTCTGGGTGCCCGGTGCTCCGAGCCCTGTCCTGTCAGCGCTGTGGCCTCTGGGGTTCCCTTGTCCCTTTATGTAAGCTCCAAGGATGGCCAGCACAGCCAGTGGCTGGGGCTGATCACGGGGCTGTCTTTCCAGCAAGGCGGGGAGGTCTTTCCCGTCTTTTTCCTCATCCTGGCTCCCACCCCACGCTCAGTCAGGTTCACAGCTTTGGCACACAGGGCGTAAACTCCTCCTTTTTGGCTCAGCTCAAACTTTCTCCCCTGAAGCACACATTCACCTGCAAAGATTGGTGAAGCCTTAGCTCTTGCTGGGCGAGGGGAGGGGCAAGGGGGGTTGCCTGTTGCAACCTCTTCCAGTAGGGGCTGAGAGCAAACACAGAGAGCTGACCTCGAGGAGAACAAACCCGCCCCAACCTGAAAAGGAAGCCTGGTACTATGATCTAACTCGGGGCAAGTCCTTTCTTGGCCAAGGGAGGAGGTGATAAACCTATTTTTAACCTGTGGTTGTGGCAGAAGGAGACTGCCTGCCTGGTGGAAGCAGCAGGTCCCAATTGGGCAATATTCCCAAGAATGAATGAGTGACTTGGGAATATATTCCTGCCCCTCTGTGTTTACCATTTACTTTGTTTTTGTTTTGTTGTTGTTGTTGTTTCAGTTGCGATGTAATTGATAGATAACATTACATTCATTTCAGGAGGACAACTTGCTGATTTGACATTTGTATATATTGCAAAACGATCACCATTATAAGTCTAGTTAATATTCGCACTAGTTACAAAATACTCCCCCCCCACCACCACCTTGTATGGAGAGTTTTCAAAATCTACTCTCTCAGTCACTTTCAAATATGCAGTGCAGGGTTATTTCACTATGGTATATCACCATGCAGTGCATTATATCCCCAGGACATGTTTTATAACTGCAAGTTTGTACCTTTTGACCAGCTTCCCCCATACGCTGACCACCAACCTGGGCTCTCCATTTTGTGGGGGGCGGTGAAGCTCTGCTCTTCCCTTTGCTGGAAGAACTAGCTGGTGCGGCGTCACATCTGCCACAGAGGGGAACGGGAACCTATTCTGTTTCCCCCCGAGGATCCATCTTATTCCCTTAGAGGAAAACCTGGATATAGGGGTTAGGAAATGCCACATCCTGTACATGTGACTAGAAGCATAGCTGGAGGAAAAGGGGAAAATGAGGTATTAAGGAGGGCTGTCCCTTTTTGCCTGCCCCTAGAGTTTCCTTATATATTGGGAAAACATGTTTATCTTCCTCTCCTATCCCTCCTTTGGCCCTCTGAAACCAAGCTAACTGCAAATTTTAATTAAATATATTAATGGGAGAAATACATCTAGATTAGAAGAAATACTAACACTTCGCTGTTTAATCCTTACAAAGAAGTTTTCATTTTGACTTAAAACAGAGGCCAGTGTTCCTACTTGGTAAATAATCCATAATCATCATAACAAAGTGAATATAACAAAATCAAGTGTGTTGCCTTTTCTTTCCCTCTTAATGGCTGTCCTCTCTCTGGCTTACAGGTAATTGCCAATCACATCACCATACCCCCAGCCCATCCTCTTCACCCTCCTTATCTACTCATCTAATTAGTTGTCAAAACTTGCTACTAAAATTCTTTCCCACTGTCACTGCTACTTTCTTCCCACTTTCATTTTCATGGTCAACACCCTAGAGGAGGCCTCCTTAATTCTTGTCTACACTGCTTGTGTAGAATGCTTGTTAACTGACTCCCCTTCCAACATTCCAGTTACTTCTGGTTCCAAACCATTCATCACACTGTTGACAGATGCCTCTTCCTATAAATGTAGCTCAGATCCTGACATTCACCTGCTCAAATACCTTTAATGACAACCCTATCTCCCATCATGTAAACATAAGAAATGTCCTTCCTACCTTTGCTACATTTTCTCTCCTGATTCTATTTCCTATACCCTCTAGTCCAGCCAGACCGAATTGTATAACCTCCCGGTAGGATGCACCATCCAGTCCTACCTCTCACATAGTGTTCTTCCTATTATATGTCACTATCTGCCTAGATTGACTTCATACAGACTCCTGCACCCCAGGCTGTCAAAATCCTACATAACCTTCAGCCCCCCTCTTTCATAGCACTTAGAGAACTTAGAGCAATTTTCTGTTGTGTATATACATGCTGTGGCCGCCTTATTAGATTGCAAACTTAATTTCATGTGTACTGCACTGATTATAGCAATATTTAACACTCAGTAATGATTTGATGACATTGAATTGAACTGGGCTAAGTGAGAGTGAGCCTTTATAATTTTTCAATTATGGCATTAGCCTACTGTTAGGACAATTGGGAAGTTATCTGGCAAAAAAATCAAGTGTCATGCGTACCTAGCTTCTTAAGCCAAAAACAAATTCCAGATTAGTGGGCGCCTGGGAGACTCAGTTGGTTAAGTGTCCGCCTGGGGTCCAAGGACTGAGCCCCACATTGGGCTCCCTGCTCAGCGGGGAGTCCACTTCTCCCTCTGCCCCTCACCCCACTTGTGCTCTCTCTCTTAAGTAAATAATAAAATCTTTTCTTAATCCCAGATTAAATAATTATTTAAATATAAAAATACTAGAAAAAATAATGAGAGAAATCATTCATAATAACTGAGTATGGAAGGTCTATTTAAATGTGACACAAAACCCCAGAAAAGATTGTTGAATTTTGACTACATAAAAAACCTTCCTAGCCAAACAAAACAAAAAGCTATACACAAAAGACAGAATACAGAAAACAACACAATCTATACACATACATGTTAGCTTATACACTAAATATCATTTCAAGATTACACACTAGAGTCTACAGAGGTGTGGAGTAGAAGCAGGAAGGACAAAGTTGGGGAAAAGGTCTTCTTTTTTTCTGTATATTCGGTATCTTTAGAATTTTGAATCTATGTACATGTTACTTCCCCAAAGTACATACAATTAAAACAAGTAATTAACAATCATTCACAGTGATTTATTGGTTGTATTAATAACTATTTCTTGAGTCTTAAAAATTTAAATATAAAAAATGAAAAAAGAATTGCCTTCTAAGGAGAAGGTAGCCTGATTGAGGAGAATAAACATAGGTAGTTGTTAAGGAATCCGGAGTCCATCTGCCGGGGTTTAAATCCCATCTCTACAACTCAAGAGGTATGTTACTTTGTACAAGTCACTTAACATCTCCGAGTTTATGAATTACCAAATGTGAAATTGGAACTTGTAAATTTCATTTCATAAAATTCTAAGATTGACCATTATTGGTAGATTTGGCTCATAGGGAACAAGCTTTGTTGTTCAGGCTATAGAAAGTTTTCTTTAATAAATGATCTATTATAACTAACTGCATTTTGATTCTGTAATGCCCCCTGAGGAAGAATGCATCTGGTTGTTTAATTTAGATGGAAATTTCACCAAAATTAATTTCACCATTCAAAGATGAAATCAAATGGACTGGACTGCATGCTTTATGAGAAGGTGTACTTCCTATCATTAAGATACAGAGAGTCCAACAGAGCATGTAGTCACCACGGTTCTCTTCACTTAAGACCATAAAGTGTTGCTTTGTTGAATTCAAGGTAACAATTCATAACTTTGTGTTAAATGTTACATCTATACACACACACACACATAAAATCTCACATGCACAAGGTTGAAAGACACTTAAATTGAGGAAATTAGACATTCTATCATATCCATTTTTTCTTAAGTTGGGCTCCACATGGGTGTGGAGCCTAATGTGAGGCTTGAACTCACGACCCTGAGATCAAGACCTGAGCTGAAATCAAGAGTCAGACGCTTAACCAACTGAGTGACCCAGGTGCCTTATATCACATCCAACTTTAGAAGTATAGTATTTGTATGTCTGGCTTTTACTGACTTGCCTTGGATCTGAAATGCATAATCATACTTTTAGAGAAAAGACTTGCTTTTTGCCACATTCTCAATCAAAATTTTATTAGATAAGATGCTTTTTGGGAGAAAATGAGCAACAGCGATTTAGTGGCCTACATTGGCCCTGCATTCCGGCTGGTATCTCTTAAGTCTGTTAAATTTTAACTAGTTGTTCTCTTCCACATTTGGGCCACTTTTTTTCTCTGATAAATTATAAATGATTAATGAATTCCAGGAAAGAAGAGTATTTGTTAGGTCAGATTTCTTCTACTTCTATGTCCATTTTCTGAGAAAATAGCTTATGCAGTGTTTAAGCCAAAATTATCATTTCATTTAGTTCAGAGGTCAATGGGTCTGTTTATTGAAAAAATAATCTCCCAAACTGCCTATCCCCCAACTGTTTGTGTTCTGATTTGAAAGTACAACATCTACTGCTAATGATCTTCATATACTGATAATTTACTCTATGAAACCCTAGTCTGTTTTGTTCATCTCTGCTCCAAAATAGTTTGCTGAATTTGAATTTGATTATGTAGAGTTAATTTAAGACTTTTTGACCTGGAGACAAATGATAGAGACCTTCAGGAATAAAAAAAAGAGAGAGAGAGCCACAGATATTAACCATCTTCTTTACGCTTGATGTCATGCTGTGGTTTATCTGTTGCCATTGTGGATAGCCTCTCATTTGATCCTCATAACAAGCTGAGGAGGTAGATATTATCTGCACCTTCTAAATGAGCAAAGAGAGTCTTTGAGAAGTTGTGATGGCCTACACAGGGTCACTGTGCCAGAACAGAAATTCAATCCTATGAGCCCAAGACTTGAGCTCTTAACCATGACTCTAAGTAGAATCATGAAGCTCTTCTTAAGAAGAACTGAAGGTGATATTAGGGTACAAGATATTATGAGAATCAAAGTTATGCACTGATGGAATGGGTTCCTAGTGAAGTTTATGAATTAAAAAAAAATGTGTGTGCACATATATCTAAGGATACACTGTATGGTATGAACATGTATTTACCTCTATCTTATCTATCTAATCTGCCTCTCTTCTCTGAGTTAGAGACAAAGTTGGCTAGATGGTCTTCTATAGTCTTTCTTAAACCTGGATTTTTATTGTTTTATGATGCTTGAATTTTCAGACCAATTTTAGATGGAAGCCTTTTTTTCAATGCTGGCTACAAGTTCAATAAAACTTGATGAATTGAATTCTCTCTGTAGATTAAAGGAAGATACATCCATTAGATGGTCCAAGAAAACCCAAATCAGTGCTAACAATGATATTTCTATTTTTATAATAAATAAACTATTTTTAGGTACAAGCTAAATTTATAGCCTCACTCCTCAGAACTGGATTTCCTCAAAGTAGGCAGAAAGAAAATGACCTGTTGACATGTTGAAAATCAATCCAGCCGGGGCACCTGGGTGGCTCAGTGGGTTAGGCCGCTGCCTTCGGCTCAGGTCATGATCTCAGAGTCCTGGGATCGAGCCCCGGGTAAAGCTCTCTGCTCAACAGGGAGCCTGCTTCCTCCTCTCTCTCTGCCTGCTTGTGATTTCCGTCTGTCAAATAAATAAAAGCTTAAAAAAAATTAAAAAAGAAAAAGAAAATCAATCCAGCCAAAAGTAAAAATATCCCATTAAGGGAAACAACCTTGTCAGTTAGTATATTTGCTTTGTTCATAAAAATAGCCCAGGGAAAGTGAAAATGAAAATGTTTTCTTGATAGGCTCTGAACAATGTGCTTTTAGTTTCACTATGTAAATCAAAGTCAGAAAAACAACATGGAACACGCAATATGGAGTTCTCACTGGGGGCTGGGCGGCAGCCACAGGTTGGGTTTTGAGCTTCATAAGTCCATCAAGCTACATCACAAGCATCAATTAGGACATCTGACCCAGGGGCTGGGGTGTTCAAAAGTGCTATAGATGGGATTTTAGAAACTTAAGCAATTTAGAAAAAGAAGGATTATCCCAATCAAAATTGTGTTTAGGACCAAATATGGCCAAGAAGAAGCTGTTTTTAATACTGTTAGACTTTAAGAAATGTTCTGAGACTGCCCTGAATTGAGACAAATCAATGTTAAACTGAAGTGTCAAATTGGTCTTTATTACTGGTTTGTTCCTTTCTATCCTCATGTAATCTACCATTTGAGATCCCTTACCCTATGAAACATTTCTTCCCACTAAATGATCAGCAGAATATAGCAAGAGCAAATGAGTATGGTTTTAAAAAAAAATGACAAAGGGGCCAAGTAACATTCACAAAAATACACTTTAGAGAGACAGGAAATTTTAAGCCTCTGAATAGAGATACCAGCTTATCGTGAAAGGGACAGCATTATGTTTGAGGAGAACTTTGGTCATTTTGTCAAATAAATTATCTTTGTAGAAAAAAATTATATATTCCTAAAGAAGGAAGGGATGTAGGAAGAATAGAAAATGCTCTCAGAGAAATGGAATGATTCATCTTGACCTTGTTTAATGCCTGCATTTGCTCTGACCTTTAATCTCGAATGAGAGCAAATAAAATACTGATTAGACTTGTGTCTTTGTTTTAAATTCTAACTACTTGGGTTATTTTACTACCTGAATTGGATTGCACTATAGTCTTTTCAATTCAAAGTTAAGCCCATAAAGAATACATTGTCTACAAAGGGTAACTTTGTATTGACATTTTGAAGGACCTGGCTTCTTCCACGAAAGGTGACATACATTCCTCTTCTTTAAACATAGATTATTGTGTATGCTTTACCTTGAGTGGTGGAACAGTGACCTCTGCTTGATAAACAAAGATACGATTTGCAAAAGCCCAAATATTTACTGAATGTTTTGCAAGGAAGACCTCATTCGTGGTTGATAATTACTGTGCCAGTAGGTTACTGAAAAATTACCTGCCTTCAGAGCTAACTAGGACAAGCTCATCCACAATGAAACAAAATCAGTCAAAATTCAGAACATTGTGTTATCATCTTTTATAAACAGCACAGAGGAAATTCCATTTACCAAGATCCAGGAAACCAATTGCTTAATCATGCCTCCCTCTGGGTTGGAAAGCTACCTGATATTCTCATATCAATACTTCTTGAATCTCACCCAGTGTGCTTTTTTTAGGTTAGTTTCCCCACCAGCACTTCATGAATATTGAACACTGCGTCATCTCATTATGGGTATGGAAGGCGCTGTCCTCGCACTCCTCCTATCTTCCCAATATGGTAAGCTGCCTCCGGCTGTGACACAGGTACTGGATAGAATCATCCCAGGAAAATTCTCAAAGTAATGCTTAATCAAATATGCACCCCAAATTTGGTTAAAGAGTTAATGCCCACTGTCCCGCCATGTTCCTCCACAGGCTGCTCAGCCTAAATGTTTATCGAGCATGGACTATTTGCCAGGCCCTCCTGGTTCAATACAATGAACAAAATACAGTCTCTGCTCTCAAGAAGTTTACACTCTAGTGGAGAGAAAGAGGCAATAAACAATATATTATACAATATCGATTGATGACAAAGGCTGTGAAGGAAAACAAAGAAGAGCAAGGGAATGAGAGAGGCTGAGCCAGGGCTAGCTGGGATAGGGTGGCTGGGGAAGCCCCTCTAAGATAAAGCCAGGTTTGCTGGGATTAGGGTGGAGGGGATTGCAAAGCTGCTGGCTTGCTCATCATTGCCCCCTGCAGGCCCTAGGTATTTGCGAGGTGAGTGGTTCAAAGTTAATATCTGTAATTTTTTGATTTGGGGTTGTGAGAGATTTGCCCAGCTCAGGAATGTGACAGAGTGAGAATAAAGTAGAGGAACCCTGTGAAGCATGATAAAGTCCATCGACATCCTACTGCCACGTCTGGTATCCTGCGATGGAACTCTGATCATGTCACTGTCTTCATCGAGAACCTTCTAGGTCTCCCTACCCTCATCCAAGAAAATACAAACTTCTCAGCCTTGTATTTAAGCTTATCCACAAAAATATGCCCAATGTAGCTTATCAGCCGGATCTTCTAAATTGGATTAAGGTATCGCAATCTCTTAAAGTTTTAAAACAATATTAAGTCAAGTAATAATAAATTAATTATAATAAATTTTATGTTAAGTCCCATGAAGGTACAGATTTTGATCTGCTGTTATCTGCAGCACTAAATGCACTTCCTCAATAAATACAAATAAATACATGTTTAATCCATAATATTAAAGTGGAGTATGAGGGAGAGCATATGCATATTAAGGGGTTTAGAAAATTAATCAGGAAAAAAAAAACAACAAATTACCCCAGCCTCAAAAACATCTGTCCCAGAGCACAATGTATTTGCGGGTGTAGCCAGGCAATCAGATACCACAGGCTCATTCAGAAATAGCAATGGTGTCCTCTGGACAAACCACAGTGGTCCTTCTATGACCCCATCTAAGGTGGCATAAGGCAGAAGACATTCTCTGTGACTTTTTGACCAAAGGAGACTTCACATGTGTTTTATTTTTGGAAAACAAAAGCAAAAATATATAACACTTGAAAACCAGTCCAAGTTAGAATGATCTGCCTTAAAACAGGTTGGACAAATGCCAGTGCCAAAACACTGGGAAGAATTTCCAGGGGCCACTGGTCACCATTTCTCCTTATCTAATCTATGAAGTAAAAGGAGAGAAGGCTACACAGGCATCTGAGCTACTCCCACTGGCCTAGAACCTGCTTGGGGGCTCTGAGCAGCAGTACAACCTTAACAAAGTTAAATAAAATACTAGGACATGGGAAGACAGGAATTTACAAAGCATGGTGTGTGGGAGTTCTATCAAGCATTTGCACTCACTTAAGAAAAATGTCTACCGCATATAAGTGTAGGGTTCGTGTGCATGGTAAAGAAAGCCAAAGGACCTTTACCTGCGCCTTCTTTTAGGCTTGTTTGTTCTGGTCCCACACTTTAGCCCAGCTTACCCAACTATGCCCCAAGCTAGCACCAATAAGAGGGGTCATAGCCAATGGTTCAGAAACCTTTGCAGGGTCTGGGTTTCCCACCCCACCCCACACCTCAAGCACAGTTTACCTCAGAGTGCCCCATCTCTGCACACTGTGAAGAGTCATATCGGTTCTGTACCTTACTCTTGTTGGGTGTGTTCTGGTACCTTCTTTCTCCTTTCAGGAATCCCAACCTATTTCCTGTTCACCCCAGAACAGGTTCTGATCAACACATATGTGGTAAGGTGTCAATAACTGAGCCAGTTGGTAGAAGCAACCAAGATGGAAATTTAAACCTGAAATAAAACTAGAAACTGAAGATATGAACTTCTAAAGGTAGAATTTTAGCAAACGGTCAGCTATTGAGAGAGAACGATGGAATCAAATAACATGAATTAAGACTAATTGAAGAGTACTTGTATAAAGCAATTTAATGATATCAGGACAGTATTTTATTTCTGTAATAAGTACTCTAGAGTTTCTTCTACATAATGATTTCTTTAAAATGCTCCTCAAGTTTTTGTTGTATTTTCTTTAAAAAGTGCAGATTCCTAGCCCTTTTCCAGATCTACTGAACAGAGTATCCAGATGTGGACCCCAGTAAATGTACATTTTATTAACAAGCTTCCCTAGCTCATTGCTCTGTGTAGGAACATAGAACAGTGTCACCCCCTGTACTGAGGAGTAATCACACCTGCTTTCCATAAGGTGGTCTGAGGTCTGCTCAGCAATCTCAAAGCTCATATAATACCTCTTTGTTGTATTTTCTACCAAAGCCCCACTGGAATAATTTCTCGATGCAAAAAGAATCATTAAAAAAAAGGTATGAGTTTCTTCTATTTAAGTTCAAAATTAGACTTCGGTAATTTGATTGATCGATAGGTATGGCTTCATGAATATTGCCTCAGTGCTGCCAGAAGAATGGATGGTAGGCTGGCACCAAGTCCAATGCCTTCACACACCGTGGAAGTCCTTGCACAGAGATGATGTTCAAGAAACAACTTGGAGAGTGGGCGCCTGGGTGGCTCAGTGGGTTAAGCCGCTGTCTTTGGCTCGGGTCATGATCTCAGGGTCCTGGGATCCAGTCCCGCGTCGGGCTCTCTGCTCAGCGGGGATCCTGGTTCCCTCTCTCTCTCTCTGCCTGCCTCTCCATCTACTTGTGATTTCTCTCTGTCAAATAAATAAATAAAATCTTAAAAAAAAAAAAAAAAGAAACAACTTGGAGAGATTCAAGCGCTTTCCAAAAATACCGTAGAAAAGACTCGGGGAAGGATTGAGGTGGGAGGGAGAGATGGGAAGGAAAGGGCTAAAGATCGTCACTCTGAGGAACAGACAGATGGTGACCACTGACATAAATGGAGGGAAATGAGATGGAGGACCTGCTTTAGGGGAGAGACAGGAGTCCAATCTCCCACATTTTAAGTCTGAGAGTAGTGAGGCCTCTATTAGGTGGTGGCGTCAGAGTGCTGGAGACAGAGCTTTGGGAATGAGACTCGATGTTGCGTCAATGAAGATGATGAAGAGTTTCAAGAAGAAAATATGGTGTGAAAATAAGGGGCTTGAGGATAGAAATTGGGCCTGAACTTCAGGCTAACAGAACAGAAAATGGAAGAAAATCGTTATCCCTGCCTCACGCCCCAATCCTACAGACGTGTCAGACTTTCCGATCTCTAGAATGAAATCCCGCACACTTCAGTTCACCTGTTTATCTGGGCCTTAGAATGCTTTTGAGGTAAAGAATAATCAACAATATAAGAAAGAGAATCTTGGCTGTTGGAGACCATGTCCAGTAATACAGAACGAGTAGTGGAGTAGCCGTTTCACTGATTTCATGTTCTATGGCGCCAGCAGCAGGTGGAGTGTCTAGGAAATTGCTTTTGTTTATTAGCATATTTGGTGAAATTAGTCTCCTCATTGTGTTGAATTTCCTGAGAGGGCCTTGGGCAAGTCTGTTGGATTGAGTAGTGAATAGGCTTAATACAGCATACGTCATTATAAATATCCCGGATTACATACCGTTTACTAGAGCTAGTGGCCAGAATATAAGGAACTTGGAAATAACACGATTTTAAGGCACTATGTTGGAAGAGCGATCCTCTCCGATATGCAAGGCAACAGAGCCACCTGCCGGTGAAACTATGTCCCCCACCAGGCGGCAATAGACAATGCTTGTATGGGTGTATCTATTCACTCAAACTGTCTCATACATTCTTGTAGATAAAGATATCCTCCCAACCCGTTCCTTTTGTATATGTGTAATTTGTGGTCTGAATGTTAGATTTTTCTGCTTTTCTGATGATGAAAGGATGGTAAGGTAGGAATTGGGCATCAGCCCATGTCCCTCACCAGCATTCAAAGCGGGATCTCAGGTCAGAACACTGAACTCAGAATTTGGGTGGGCAACATGCCCGGAAGACTGTTTGGTGTCAGTCTGGGCCTGGCAGAGCTGTGGATTCTAGATGTGTGCTTGGCTCTACTTCCTACCATCCTTGTTTTACCATGTTCCATAAATAAGCCAAAGATGGACCCGGTATACTCACCCCACAGGTTGCTGATTTTTTTCGAACAGACTGTGGGATCCAAGAACTCAAAAGCCTGTGGGGCTCCAAAGTTGAATTTTCATATTTAAAACATACTCAGTTGTGGGGCGCCTGGGTGGCTCAGTCGGTTAAGCATCTTATTTTTTTATGACTTATTTAATTAATTTATTTATTTGACAGAGAGAGAGAGAGAGAGATCACAAGTAGGCAGAGCGGCAGGCAGAGTGAGAGGGGGAAGCAAGCTCCCTGCTGAACAGAGAGCCCAATGTGGGGCTTGATGTGGGGCTTGATGCGGGGCTCGATCCTAGGACCCTGGGATCATGACCTGAGCTGAAGGCAGAGGCTTAACCCACTGAGCCACCCAGGTGCCCCAAGTGTCTGACTCTTGATTTCTGCTCAGGTCAGGATCTCAGGGTTGTGAGTTTGCACCCCACATTGGGCTCCACACTGGTGTGGAGCCTGCTTAAGAGTCTCTCTCTTCCTCTTGCTCTGCCCCTCCCCCAAGCCCCGCTTGTGTGTTTTTTCTCTCTCTCTCAAAAAAAATCCAGTTGTTTTAAATACAGCCCAAATAAACATATTTTAAAACACATTTAGAACTGGCCTGCTTTGCCTATGCCAAGAAACTGCATCCAACATCTGCTAACCACAGTTAAGATAAACCTTCTAGCTATTCAAGATGTCTACTTTGTGGCTGCCCTTTGGAGTTCCCTGATCAGAAACTCCCAGATAGGCTGCTGAGAAGCCTCATCTAGACCTGTAAGTCCCCTCTCCTCTCATCCTCTCCCTCAAGAGCTCCCTAACCTTCCTATTGTTCTGGGCAGAAGGGCAGAAGCCTCTAGGCTGTCATAGCAACCAAATGGTCCTATACTGTGTTGGACGCCCTTCCCTGCTTCCCAAATGCATACCAGTCAATGTGTTGCCTGAATAAAGCTTGCTGTGTCTCACTCCCACTTCATGATCTTCTCTTCTTCAGCCACCCACCCCAGATCCCTCTTAGGCAAGATAGGCCTTGCCTCCAAAGGGAGAAAGAAATGAACTTCAAAGACTCAGAGAAATCAAGTTGTTCATATGGGGATGGCATTGCATTACACATTCTCTGTGCCTCCCCTTTGATTACTCTTGTTCCCCTGCAGAAGCTGACATTGTTTCCCAGGTAGGGTTTGGAGTACCAATGCCCCTAACTGTCCCTTCCCAAAGTGTCCTGGAGGCCTGGCCACAAATAGGATGAAAGCTTGCAGTGTGTAAGTACTTTAAATATGCTATTCTTCCTCAGGGAAGAGTTGTCCCCACTGTAGGCAAAATGGCTAATAGTCTTCCTCTGAGTCTGGTCAAGGACGCCTAATGCTCTTGACTTTTGCAATGGTGGAGCGACTTGGAGAGACACTGAAGCTGAGTTAGTCCTGAAAAAGGACGCAGAAAGTCTGAGCCCAAAGCCCAGGCACTCAGTATTGGAAGGTAATAAAAGATTCACACACTTCTGGGGTGCCTGGGTGGCTCAGTGGGTTAAAGCCTCTGCCTTCAGCTCAGGTAATGATCCCAGGGTCCTGGGATCGAGCCCTACATCGGGCTCTCTCGGCAGGAAGCCTGCTTCCTCCTCCTCTCTCTCTCTCTCTCTCTCTCTCTCAGCCTGCTTCTCTGCCTACTTGTGATCTCTGTCTGTCAAATCATCAATCAATCAACCAATCAATCTTAAAAAAAAAAAAAAAATTCTCACACTTCCTTAGTAATTCCTTCCCCCCTGTATGGTTGAATGTACACAAAGAGCATCTCCCTTCCTGTGGTTAGTTAAGGATTAGACTGACTCTCCTGTACCACTCATTAGCTCTGTTATCTAGCCAATTCTTTAGCGTCTCTGGGCCTAAGTCTCTTTTTTGTCAGAGGGAGACAACAACAGAACCTACCTGGTTGGGTTTGTTGTGAGGATTAAAGGAGATCATGGTTAATTTTTTTCTACCAGAGGCAACATAACATAACAACTGAGAGTATGGACACCGGAGCCAGATTACCTGGGTTCCAATTCCAATTTTATAGCTTCCTTCTAGCTGTGCGACCTTCTCTATGTCTCAATTTCCTCAACCTTAAAATGGGGATAATTATATTATATTATTCATCACATTGTTTTATTCAATGTGCTAATAAATATAAAACATTTACAGCATCTTATAAGAATCTATTTTTGTTAGAACATGAATAAAGCTCTTAGAACAGTTTCTGGTAAATGGTAAGAACTCCACGAATGTTAACTATTTTACTATTAGTCATGTAACTTCTCAGATCCGTAAACTTTATATTAGTTATTCAATAACAAAGAAAGAGCTGGTTTCTGTTTTCTTCCTTTTATTATAAAATTTTACTCCTAACTTAAGCTTTTCCTTTGTTAAATTCAATCTGGGAGGCGAGCCAGCACCATGGGACTTGGAAGAATGATAAGTGCACTAATGGAAACAAAATGGCTCAAATATTAAGTATAAAAAGGAGACTGGCTCCTCTTTCTGTCCGCCAAAAATTAACTAGTTTGTAAACACTCTCCGCTTCTTTTTGCTTCCCTCCCTACTTCGTAAGAACGTTTGCTGCGAACCTGTGTTCCCAGCAGGCCTTGCTCAGAGGGCACTGGTAAGTACAGGAAAACCAGCTTCTTCACGGAGCTGGCTGGAGAAACAAAGCTGGCCTGGGTACAGTTCTCTAGCTCCTTGGAAGGGAAGTTGGGGGCTGCCATATCTTTGTCTTGTTGGATTTTTCCTTCTCAAACTCAGAATTTGGAAGGGGGCGGGGAGTGCGGGAAGGATCTTTACATCATTGGCACAAACTCCAAGAAGAGAAGAGGAGTCTGGCCAGCAACCCTAAACCGTGTTTTGTGGTCGGGCTTGTTGAAATCGCCCGAACCCGGGGTGGCAAGCGGTGGGGGCCTCAAACCCGGGGCTCGGCGCGCGGGTGCCGCCTGGCCAGCAGGGGGCGCGCGCGGCGCCGTTGCCCAGCGGAGCCGCCCCGGGAGCGCGCGCGGGTTCCGGACTCCTGGCTTTCTGCAGCAGCCGGCTGCGGCCCCCCGGCGCGGCAGCTGCGGCGGGCGCCTCTCCCGCTGGGGCGCGGGGCCACCGCCACTGGGCACCCAGGCGGAAGGCCGGCGCGGTGACGGGCCGGATCCGGGGGCTGTGCCTCCTCCTTCCGGGGAGACTCCAGGGCATCAGGTAACTGAGCCGCAGCCTGCGCCCCGCGCTTACTCCCGCTGATCTCGGGCACCCTGTCCACCCCGCGCTTTGTGCCCTGCGTTCTCGGAAGAAAAGGCGGGAAGGGAGGGGCGAGGCGTCGGCCGCAACCCTGCAGGGAGGCCGCAGGCGTAGGGGCCGCCGTCCGAGCGAGCGCTGACACTTGGCGCTTTGCTCCACCACGCGTCCGAGGTTCGTACCGACGTTTCCCCTCTCCGGAGAGTGAGCAGGGCGCCCGCCTTTGCTCAGCTCCTCCGTGGAGAAGTGCCCGCCCGCCTGCTTTTCCCTGCCTGCCCTTGCTAGTGGGTCCCTCCCTCCCGGCCCACCCCGAGCAGCTTTAATGTTCGGAGCCTTGTGCCTCCTTTCCGTCCGTCCATTCCCTGTTCTTCCTCCCGTTGGAAATCGAAATCTTTCGGCCGACGTGGGCAACGCAGTGGGCTCGTATTTTGGTGGCTAGGGATTTGAGGTTAGGAGTGGGGACTGTTAAAACCGTGGCTTTTGTACCTCCATGGTTTAGGGCTTTCTTGTGCCTTTGTCTCCCCCAACCCTGCCCAAAGATTTGTTTCATTTATTCAAAGTAAAACTGTGTTCTCCCTCTCTCCCTTTTTGGACTACTTTCTAAGGAGGAAATCAAGTGATCCTCATTATTCAAACCTGGACTAACCATACACATTAATATAGGGTAATCAGGCCTGGGGTTATTTATCTATTTATTTACATGGAATCACCTAGTGAAATACAATGAACAGAGAAGTCATTTGGCGGGGGGGGGGGTCGCACATGTCCTCTAAGGGGGGGATGCAACCTTTTTTTTTGCATTGAAATGTGTTTTGACACTTGGGCATGCCCTAGTTGTAGAGTCTATACCGTTTGATTGAGGGCCATTGTCTCTGGCATGAAATGCCAAACCATTGTTTGTCATTATGCCCCCAAATTCTATTGATGTTTATTTCCTTTTGTTTACAGTTAATGTTCTTTAAGAGTCCCCCCCACCTGAATCACAGTTACCAAGAGAAGCATGAGATCATAATACATTATTGAAGAAGAGCCTGCTCTCCTATTCAAGAAACAGGGCCAACTTCTGGGGGTGCCTGGGTGGCTTAGTGGGTTAAAGCCTCTGCTTTCAGCTCAGGTCATGATCCCGGGGTCTGGGATCGAGCCCCACATCAGGCTCTCTACTTGGCAGGGAGCCTGCTTCTCTCTCTCTCTGCCTGCCTCTCTGCTTACTTGCGATCTCTGTCTGTCAAGTAAATAAATAAAATCTTTAAAAAAAAAAAAAAAAGAAAGAAACAGGGCCAACTTCTGAAGGGCTGTGTTCAATAGGTTCTGGGCCCAGTTCTGCAGCTAATTAGCTATGTGATCTTGATTGTTCAATTTATGTAATCTCTTGGAACCTTGTTTATCTCACTTCAGGAGAGCTGGAACTAATAACCTCCATCCACTAGCCAGTAAGTGCTAAAAAATCAGTGGTCAGTCGGCCCTCATCTTCCTGGACCTATCAGCGGTATTGATCACTCTCTCCTTAAATACTTTTTTCTTGAAGTCTCCTGAAGTTTTCCTCCTTCCTCCCTGCCCACTCCTTCTCAGTCTCCTTGACTGTCCCTCTTCATCTCTAAAACCTAAGATTTACAGTGCTGCAGGCCTCCTCTTGGACTCAGTCTTTTTTTTTTTAATTTTTAAAAAAGATTTCATTTACTTATTTGATAGAGAGAGAGAGATCAGGAACACAGAGGAGGAATGGGAGAGGGAGAAGCAGGCTTCCCACTGAGCAGGAAGCCTGATGCTGGGCTTCATCCCAGAACCCTGAGATCATAACCCGAGCTGAAGGTAGATGCCCAAGCACTGAGCCACCCAGGTGCCCCTGGACTCACTCTTTAGACACTCTCCTCTATGATATTTAACATCGATACTTTGATATAGTCTCCACACGTCCGCCTCCAACATGGACTTGTCCTCTTCTGAAATCCGTATTCCCATATCCACTTGTTTTCTTTGACATCTTCTTTAAGAGGCATCTCAGAGATAATATGTTTAAAGGTGAACTCTTTATCTTCACCCCCAAATCTGCTGTTTCCCCAGTCTCATCCATCTTAGCCAACGACAACCCTGTCTTTCTACACTCAGGCCAACACCTTTGCTGTCAAACCTGTCTTCCACCTTCACTCTCCTCTAAACTACCGTCTCTCTAATCGGACTGTAGTAACAGCCTCCTACCTCATCTCCCTGGTTTTTCCCTTGCCCTTCTGCAGTGTGTTCTCCTCAGAGTAATCCTGCAAGTCAGTCATGTCCTATGTTGGAAGAAAACTGTCCAATGTTCAATGGCTTCTCGAATTTGGAGTAAAATCTGAAGTCCTTACAGTGACCTAAACGTGTAACTTAGTCTCAGATTCTTTTCTGGCTTCATCTCTTCCTTGCCCCCCACCACTTGCCCACTGGCCCTGCTGGCACACTGATCTTCCAGCTGTTAGTCCAATATACCAAACACATCCCTGTCTGGGGGACTTTGCACTTACTAGTCTCTCCATTGGAAACATTCCTTTTCCCAGACAACCCACCAGCTGGTTCCTTCACTTCCTTTAGGCCTCTGCTCACTCAAATATCATCTTATCAAAGACCCCTACCCTTGACCACTTGACATCCAATAGTCACTTTCAACCCTATCCTTCCTGGTACTTCCTAACCCCTTACCTTGCATTATCTTTCACCACAGCTCTTGCCAGCTGACAGATATTTGTGGGGCGTTTTTTTCTTTTTTCCCCCTCCTTCCATCCCCTTCCCAGAATGGAAACTCCCAAGCGGGCAGAGATTTTGATAGTCTGAGACCAAAGTGCTGTTATAGTGGAGTGAAGGCCATCTCCCGGGTCGTAGACTTCTTGTTGTGTCCTCACCTTCTGGAGGGGGCTAGGAAACTCTGCAGGGTCTTTTTTTTATAAGGGTACTAATCCCATTCATGTCCTAAACACTCCCAGGAGCCCCACTTAATACCATCACGCTGGGCATTAGGATTCAACATATGAATTTTGTTGGAGGCACAAACATCACATGGAAGGTTATTGACAAATGTTTATTGAATGAATGAGCCTGAAGGGTAATATTTATAATATTTGGATCACAGGGCTAAAGTGAAGATCATATTGTAAGGCCATTTTGTATGCTGGGAAGAACTTGGGCTTTGTAGTTAGAGAGACCTGGGAGCAAACCCTGGTTATATACTCACTAATAGTATGGATGTCTCAGAAGGTCCGTTTTCCACATTTGTGGGATGGACAAAATATAATAGCTTGAAGGTTTGTTGTGAGTATGAGGCAAAATATAGGGGTATATAAAGCATTTGGCTATGAGGAAGCTAGAAAACAAGCAGTTTGGATAACTTCTGTGTGTGAATGTGTTTTGTAAGCTATAAAGCCACACATTTACATAGGGCACTAATATTACTGAAGATACTGTATATAATCTACTATAACAGACTTTTCAGAGTCAATGATTTCAGTGTTCATAACATAATGCGCTCAGAAAATTAGTAATTAGTGGCATTGATAATGAAAGTGATTGTCTGACATCCTATTGTTCCTGCATAATTTTTGCCTGTCCTTTGGCCCTGCTATGCCTAAGAAGGCAATATATATTCTTATTACCTCAGTCTTTGGCAAAACGTTGTGCACAGATTCAACTGCTTAACCACATACTGGTAATCCAAGTAATTATGTGGGACGAAGCTATCTGGTCCTGCCCTGTGAGTACTATCTATTCTAGTTCAGCACACACTGACAGAACATAGAGATTCAAAAGGAAATATGACATGCCCTTATCTTCAGGAAACTCAGTCTCCTGAGTTATAGTGTAGGTAGGCCAGTTTTAGGAGGTGTATACAATGCAAACTGTTTGAGGACAAGAAGTCTGCCCCTAATGCAGTTAGAAGACACTAGGAAGTCAGATAGCATACTGATTATTTTTTTCATCTTGAATTAGTTTTCCTTGCAACTTCAAAGGTATAGGCCATATTCTTGAGACTGAGTTAACTTTGAGGCCTCTAGGACACAGAAGGTTGTGAGTTGAGGGGACCCTGCATCCCAGGCACACTTCTGGATTCTTGTCGCTCAGATTTAAAAGTTATGGACTAGGAGGGACTGCTAGGTAAAATAAGGCGGCTTCAGAACCTCCCTGGGAGTTCCTAAGCAGTCCTGCTTTGGCTGTGATGTACCCTTTCCCTGGCTTTCTACCCCTTCCTCAATAATCATGCAGGTTCAGAAGGACTTGAGGAACCCAGGTAATCTTTTGAGCTTTTCCTAAGTGCAAACCCCAACCAGAAGGGAAGCCCCGCCTCCGGGAAGCCCCGCCCCAGAAATCCCGCCCCTTCATGGTTGGGTTCCTGAGTGAATGAGATCAGTGCACCACGTGCGGTGAGATTATCCCAACGTATGAGGCCTCAGCAAGGTTAAAGTTGGCCTAAACTGAGAAAGACAACAATGTGCTGACCATGGAACGTTACATTTGAAGAAAGGGCTTCTTGGGGCGCCTGGGTGGCTCAGTGGGTTAAGCCGCTGCCTTCGGCTCAGGTCATGATCTCAGGGTCCTGGGATCGAGTCCCACATCGGGCTCTCTGCTCAGCAGGGAGCCTGCTTCCCTCTCTCTCCCTCTCTCTCTCTCTGCCAGCCTCTCTACTTACCTGTGATCTCTCTCTGAAAAAAAAAAAGAAAGGGCTTCTTCATTGAAGTTGGCCATATTTTTCCCGTTAAGCCTAACGGCCTTGTAAGTACCCACAGGACCAGGTTTTATTCATCTTTGCCGGGCACAGTGCCTCTCACACAGTGTATCAGTTATTTATCAATTGACATAGGTTTACTCTTTGGGAATAGCTCTTAGTCTCATATATATTCATCAGGAATTCTGTAATATCCACATAATTTGCACTATTGTAGTTAAGCATTTACTCATCAGCAAGTATTTCTTGAACATAGTGTTGGGCTTTGGGAATACAAAACAGAATACTACCTATTTCCTGGATCCAGAATAATTTTTACTGATCTTTATTTATTTCCAGACTTATACCAAATTCAACATGTAGTTTACCTTTGTTTAAAACCCGAGACTCTCAGCAAGGAATGAGAACTTTTTTTTTGGTAAATATAAACTTTAGAAAAATGAGATGATTATTTCTATCTTCTCAACTCTATCTACTTTAAAAAAAAAAAAGTTCTGATTAACGCAGTGTACAATTACATTCATTCATTTCATTCTTCAGTAGCCCTCAGGCTCACAGTTTGAGGGGGCAAAGTTGGTTCAAACTCTGATCCCATAGAAGGTGACCTGAGTGAGGACACCTCGCAGCCTTTGGGAGAAGGTCATCCTTGAACCATCTCTTTGGGCTTTGGGCTCTTTGCAGTTCCCATCACTGAACGGAAGGCAGACTGACAGGCAGTTCTGTTCCTTCTGGAAATTTTCTACTGTGTCTTATACTTGTTCAGATGACTTTTCTCAAGAAAGCAGATTTCATGAGCCTCTCTGTCAGCTCTTGGGCTACTGAAATACAGACAGATATGATTGAAGAATCTGAACAAGGAAACATTTAAAAGTACGTGACACTAATATACAATGCAGTCTACATCTCTGTCTTGGATTTTACATTGTTCGTGAAGCCTACAGTGGTCATTTGAATTATCTGTCAGCCACAGTGCCAGCTTTGTCTGATTTTTGTGGCATCCATTTGTTCTTGTCTTCCTTTTCTCTGTTACCACAATATTCCCACGTTCACAAATACAACCACTGGTGCCCTGTTTGAGTTTCACACTTCTACTAAGCATCTTGACATGAAATCACAAAGTGAGATTTTTTTTCCTTCTCTGAAATCACTGATGAAAAGATTCTGTTCTGTGTGTGGTCTATAGAATGGCTCAATTGGAAACTGACACCCAATGTCTCAACAGATGGTACTGCTCCTCATCTCAAAGCAGTTGCTGGTGCCTTTTCTGAGCTCACAGGTCCTGGAGAAATCACACAGAATTAATTATAGAACCATTTAGCTTTCAGCAATTTCTTCATTTATTTTAATGGGTTTTCTGTACATATATTACATCATGTCTGAGTTTACTCTTTTAGGGTTATAAAATCCATCCATCTTTCTTGCAGTATAGGGGAAAAAAGTATAAGTGAGTATCTCAGTAATTAATAAATAATTCTTAATTAACTCTGCTTATTTTATGTATTGACATAAGGCTTTGCTGTGCCAAGGTCTCTGTCTAGTGGAAAAAGTCCCCACCTGTGAAAAGCCTTTACATGGAATCTTTAAAGTAGGTTGTAGGGATTTCAACATGACAGAATAAAGGATTCTATGGCAGTTGATAAGAAATTAGAAGCTTACCTAACCTGTGGGTATGAAAAATGAAGGATGTGATGTAAAGAAACTTTTAGAAGAGTTGTTTTGAAATGTTTTTCTTAGTCATTCAAACATTAATTCAATCAAATTTTGCTAAGTGCCCATTAGGTACAGTGCTGGAGACGAGGGACGCCACATTAAGACAAAGCCCATACCTTTAAACATAGCAATGCTTAGGAGGATGAAACATTTTAGGGTAGTACTTTTCTTTAGACTTTATGTCTTGTTTTGTACTTTGGGCATTGCCTTTGAATGAGGTTTTTAATAAGGGAGTAACTTGAAGACAATACATTATTTCAGAATGGAGGAAGGAGGAAACCTAGAGGCTTGGTAAGAGCAGACTTTCTTTTTGTCTTCTCTTTACAGCACACCAAAAGCTGTGAGGGGCAGAGTAGGTTTTTGCCTAAATTGTTTATGAGCTTAGAATAGCAAATAGGATTTTGCACCCAATGAATTGGTAATATATAATTTCTTTTGGAAAGAATCCTTGCCATTTGAAGGAAATAAAGTCGAGAGCACTGGGACATGGGAAAATCTTTGCCATAGATATTTTTCGATTTACTTGTCTTTTCTTTTGCCATATGATAATTTACTTGTCCTTCAGTTAGCGAGACTATGTGTGGATTGTCACCCCAATATGGCAATACTTGAATGTAAAGTACAATGGCAAGAAAAGCTCAGTAAGGTAGAAGGGATTTCCGGGGTAATATCCCCAAAATGCATGAGTGTGTATCTACAGATTTGGTATTTGGGTAATGTAAAGGAAATAAGATTATACTCATGCATTTTTCAATTTTGATTAAATTATTATTAATTTTTTGGGGCGCCTGGGTGGCTCAGTGGGTTAAAGCCTCTGCCTTCAGCTCGGGTCGTGATCCCAGGGTCCTGGGATCGAGCCCCGCGTTGGGCTCTCTGCTCAGTGGAGAGCCTGCTTCTGCCTCTCTCTCTCTCTCTCTGCCTGCCTCTTAGCCTGCTTGTGGTCTCTGTCAGATAAATGGATAAAATCTTTAAAAATAAATTATTATTAATTTTTTTTTAAAAAGTAAATTATACATACTTTGTGCTTTACTTCTAGTTCCTCAGCTACTATATGGAGAGAAGCTGGGTTGTTTGGGTTTTGGTTATCTCTCAGAGATAACTATGTGCCTGCTAGCTACTGCAAAAGTAAAACCGTCTATGGTCATTTTAAAAACCGTGTAACCATAATTTAAAAGATGATTACACAAGACAATGTCTATATAAGTGACTTATTATAAAGCTTTACAGTGTTAGGCCTTCTCATTATTAGAAAAATAGTAACTTGATTAGTTGCTATCACTTAAGGCAGAAATATCTTAAGGAAATACAGCTAACTCTGCAAGAGCTTTGTTCACCCAGATGGATAATGTGGCCTCATTTACAATATACACAAAAATATAAAAACCTAAATGCCTAACAAAAATGAAATGGTTACAAAAGTGATGAGATATCCAAGCAAGAAAATCTTAGGTAGCACCAAATTATACTTGTAAAAAGCTTTATTAACATTATGCTGTCACAGATAGTACATGAGAAATATCTTAGTCCTAACTTTGAAATATTTGTTAGTTCTAGTGGATTCGATTTTTTTGTTTTAATATTTAAGGCCTAGAAATTGGCCTGAAGCATGGACTGTGTCCCAACAGAATTTCCATTTAGACAAGAAAACCATTCAAATTATTTAGCTTGTTAGAGAATAGCAAAAGTCTTAATATAGCTCTGTCATCAACTCTGTGATATTTAGCTTATGTAAATAGCTGCTTCTGCTTGGCAGCATTAATTTTAAAAATAAACCCATAGAAACACAACTAATTACCTAATTTGTGCTTTAAAGTATAATTTGACTGCAAATGAGTACTTTGAAATAACTTCATCACCTATGATAACTCTTACTCCAATCTACCCTTTTGGTTTCTTGCATCTGTTTCTATACTCTCTCAAGCAAAGGAGACACCATTGGCTTCCCCTGAGAATTAGTGTAGGAATTTAGTAATGAATGCTCAGGGCATGGATAGTGTTGAGAACTTTAGGTTTTAATAAAACTGAGGATTTAAAACTGCTAAGAGATCACAAAGAGAAGTGCTAAGTTTTGTTTGATCCTTATTTTAACACTTTGGGGAACAAAGTTTCTATGGAACATAATGTTAGACCTTTCCATTGATTGGTTATATTTTAAAAAATATTTTAAAAATCACATGGCATTGGTTCTTTCCAGATAACATAAATATTGCTATTAATGTTTAATGAAACCTTGTAAGTAACTGAAAGATTGATTAGTCTGCACTGTTACCTTTGAGTTAACTAAATACGTTTTATTTATTTTTTATTTATTTTATTTTTTATTTATTTTATTTTATTTTATTTTTTATTTTATTTTTTATTTATTTATTTTTTAAAAGATTTTTATTTATTTATTTGACAGAGAGCGAGCGAGCGAGAGCACAGACAGGGAGAGTGGCAGGCAGAGGGAGAAGGAAAAGCAGGCTCCCCACTGATATGGGGAGCCCAATTCTGGACTTGATCCCGGGATCTCAGGATCATGACCTGAGCCAAAGGCAGACACTTCACTGACTGAGCCACCAGGCACCCAAATAAATACACTTTAGAGTGGATAACACATTTATTGTTATATTTTTAAACTTTATTTATTTATTTATTTGAGAGAGAGAGAGAGATCACAAGCAGGCAGAGAGAGGGGGGAAAGCAAGTTCCTTGCTGAGCAGAGAGCCCAATGTGGGGCTCGATCTCTGGACACCGAGATCATGACCTGAGCCGAAGGCAGAGGCTCAACCCACTGAGCCACCCAGGTGCCCCTTATTGTTATATTTTTAGGACCTGGGCTATGTTCCTGATTTTATGCAGATGCCATGGCTCCATATATAAAGGATATTCACTAAAAAAGGTATTTTTTTAACTAAAAAGGTAATTTGAAAAATATCATTAAATCATCTTAATTTCCTATATTCAGCAGTGTGTCAGATTTTAAGAATGAGAGGACATAAAGAAAAGTATCTTTAGAGGGGGGGACAAGATGGCGGGGTACTAGGAAGAGGCGTCTTTTCAGCTGGTACCCCAAAGTGAGCTGATTACCTACCAAAGAACTCTGATCACCCATGAAATCAGCCTGAGATCAGAATTATACACGTCTGGATCTCTACAGGGGCAGAAGCCGCCAGTGAGCAGGTAACGCGGAATGGGAACAGCGGACTGAGATCGGAAGATAAACAAAAGGGGGAGGGAGCCACCAGAGGAGACCGGTGGGAAAGTAATACCCCGATACGAGCGAGAGTGCCCTGCGTCTGGGGACCAGCATTAACTCGGAGACTGGTTGAAAGCACTCCAAAAGAGCAAAGGATCGCGGGGGCAAACTGTGGGAATCGGGGCGGCTAGGGACAGGGGCTTGAGTCCCCGGTCCCAGACGGCCTCCCCGGCGCGGAGGCAGAGAGAGTGCGGCGGAGAAACCGGCTCCTGGTCCCTAAGCCGCCAGCGTGCCCCAGAGCGCGGGGTTCCGGCTCCTGTGAGGGGATGGGAGCCGGTCTGCAGAACGCGCGCTAGCCCTACCACAAAGCTTGAGATGCGCGTGCACGTCGCTCCAGCTCTCCTGGGTTTCTAAGGCCCTGGGGCGCTTCTAGACCCGGGCCATTGTTTCAAAGTCTAAGCCTCGCGCCCGCGAAACTCTTCCCCGGACAGAGGCGCGCAAAAGCCCAGCCTGCGGCTTACGGACCAGCGCCCCGTTCTCAGTGCCCCAGACGCGCGCCCGACCCACAGCCGCCTCTGAAAAGAGGTGCGCGCAAGCCGGGCACTCCCAGCCCCGGCCAGCGGCAAAATCTCAGTGTGCGATCGCTGCTGGGAACCTCTCTGGCGGTCAGGAGCTCCCAGACAGCCGCCACTGCCTTGGCTTTGGGGACGAGCAAAAGATCCTGCGCCCCCAGGGTCTTTAACTTGGAACCTGCACTGCCAGCATCCAAGGGGGAAGTTATTCAGCTTCTGCACCCAGACTGAGGCTTCTGAGACGGAGATCAGGAAGTGTTCCAGGGTGCACCTTGACTGCACCAGAGTTGATACATCCAGCTACATCTGTTCAGTCTTCTCCCACCAAAATGACTAGGAGGAGGAATGCCCAACAGAAGAAAAATACAGAGGATGGACCTTCCGCAACAGAGCTAACGGCTATCAACATAGACAATATGTCGGAAAGAGAATTCAGGCTAACAATTATCCAGGCAATAGCTAGGTTGGAGAAAGCCATGGATGACCAAACAGAATTGATTAGAGCCGAACTGAAAGCGACCAGACAGGATGTTCACAATGTTAGGGCGGAGCTTAAAGCTACCAGGGAGGAGGTCCACAATGCTCTCAATGAGTTCCAATCCAATCTAAACTCTCTCAAAGCTAGGGTAACTGAGACAGAAGATAGAATTAGTGATCTGGAAGACAAACAGATAGAGAGAAAGGATCAGGAGGAAGCCTGGAACAAACAGCTTAGATCCCACGAAAGCAGAATTAGGGAAATAAGTGATGCCATGAAGCGTTCCAACGTCAGAATTATTGGAATTCCTGAAGGGGAGGAGAAAGAAAGAAGTCTAGAAGATGTCGTGGAACAAGTCCTTCATGAAAACTTTCCGAATCTCGCGAATGAAACCAGCGTTCATGTACTAGAGGCTGAACGGTCTCCACCCAAGATTATACACTCCAAAAAAACATCACGACACCTGATAGTCAAATTGAGAAATTATAATTGTAGGTATAATCTCTTGAAAGCTGCCAGGGCAAAGAGGCTCCTTACTTACAGAGGGAAGCCCATCAGAATAACGTCAGACCTGTCCACAGAGACCTGGCAAGCCAGAAGAGGCTGGCAAGATATATTCAGGGCACTAAATGAGAAGAACATGCAGCCAAGAATACTTTATCCAGCAAGACTGACATTCAAAATGGATGGAGAGATAAAGAGTTTCCAAGACCGGCAAGACTTAAAAGACTATGCAACCACCAAGCCGATACTGCAGGAAATATTAAGGGGGGTTCTATAAAAGAGGAAAAATCCCAAGAATAGCATTGAACAGAAATATAGAGACAGTCTACAGAAAGAAAGACTTCAAAGGTAACTCGATGTCAATAAAAACGTATCTATCAATAATCACTCTCAATGTGAATGGCCTCAATGCACCCATAAAACGGCACAGGGTTGCAGATTGGATAAAACGCCAGGACCCATCCATATGCTGTCTACAAGAGTCCCATTTTGAACCTAAAGATACACGCAGACTGAAAGTGAAGGGGTGGAGAAGCATCTTTCATGCCAATGGGACTCAAAAGAAGGCTGGGGTAGCGATTCTCATATCAGATAAATTAGACTTCAAACTAAAGACTGTAGTCAGAGATACAGAAGGACACTACATAATCCTTAAAGGGACTATCCACCAAGATGATCTAACAATTGTAAATATCTATGCTCCCAATATGGGAGCAGCCAATTACTTAAGAAAACTGTTAATCAAGATAAAGAGTCATATTGATATGAATACACTAATCGTAGGTGATCTTAACACGCCTCTTTCAGAATTAGACAGATCATCGAAGCAGAAAATCAATAAAGAAACAAGAGCATTGAACGACACATTGGACCAGATGGACCTCATAGATATATACAGAACATTCCACCCTAAAACAGCAGAATACTCATTCTTCTCAAGTGCACACGGAACCTTCTCCAGAATAGACCACATACTGGGTCACAAATCAGGACTCAGCCGATACCAAAAGACTGAGATTATTCCCTGCATATTCTCAGATCACAATGCTTTAAAACTGGAGCTCAATCACAAGGAAAAGTTCCGAAGGAACTCAAACACCTGGAAGCTAAAGACCACCTTGCTTAAGAATGCTTGGATCAACCAGGAGATCAAAGAAGAACTGAAACAATTCATGGAAACCAATGAGAATGAAGACACTTCGGTCCAAAACCTATGGGATACAGCAAAGGCGGTCCTAAGGGGAAAATATATAGCCATCCAAGCCTTGCTCAAAAAAATTGAAAAATCCAGAACACACCAGCTGTCTCTACACCTTAAAGAACTGGAGGATCAACAACAAATCAAACCAACTCCACACATAAGAAGGGAAATCATCAAGATTAGAGCTGAGATCAATGAGGGAGAAACCAGAGATACAGTAGAACGTATCAATGAAACTAGAAGCTGGTTTTTTGAAAGAATCAATAAGATCGATAAGCCACTGGCTACACTAATCCAAAAGAAAAGAGAGAAATCCCAAATTCATAAAATTATGAATGAAAGGGGAGAGATCACAACTAACACCAAGGAAGTAGAAACAATCATCAGAAGTTACTACGAACAGTTATATGCCAATAAGCTTAGCAACCTTGATGAAATGGATGCATTCCTGGAAAAATATAAACTACCAAAATTGAACCAGGAAGAAATCGACAACCTGAATAGACCGATATCTAATAACGAGATTGAAGCAGTGATCAAAAATCTCCCAAAAAACAAGAGCCCAGGACCTGACGGATTCCCTGGGGAATTCTACCAAACCTTCCAAGAAGAAATAACACCTATTCTCCTGAAGCTGTTTCAAAAAATTGAAGCAGAAGGAAAACTTCCAGACTCTTTCTATGAAGCCAGCATTACCCTGATCCCCAAACCAGGCAAGGACCATACCAAAAAGGAGAATTTCAGACCAATATCACTGATGAATATGGATGCTAAGATTCTCAACAAGATCCTAGCCAACAGGATCCAACAACACATTAAAAAGATTATCCACCATGATCAGGTGGGATTCATCCCTGGGCTACAAGGATGGTTCAACATTCGTAAATCAATCAATGTGATACAACAAATTAATAGGAGAAGAGAGAAGAACCACATGGTCCTCTCAATTGATGCAGAAAAAGCATTTGACAAAATCCAACATCCGTTCCTGATTAAAACGCTTCAAAGTATAGGGATAGAGGGAACATTCCTGAACCTCATCAAATCTATCTATGAAAGACCCACAGCAAATATCATCCTCAATGGGAAAAAGCTTGCAGCCTTCCCGTTGAGATCAGGAACAAGACAAGGATGCCCACTTTCACCACTCTTGTTCAACATAGTATTAGAAGTCCTAGCAACAGCAATCAGACAACAGAGAGAAATAAAAGGTATCCAAATTGGTAATGAAGAAGTCAAACTCTCTCTCTTCGCAGATGACATGATTCTTTATATGGAAAACCCAAAAGACTCCACCCCCAAACTACTAGAACTCATACAGCAATTCAGCAGCGTGGCAGGATACAAAGTCAATGTGCAGAAATCAGTGGCTTTCTTATACACTAACAATGAAAATACAGAAAGGGAAATTAGAGAATCGATTCCATTTACTATAGCACCAAGAACCATAAGATACCTGGGAATAAACCTAACTAAAGAGGTAAAGGATCTATACTTGAGGAACTATAGAACACTCATGAAAGAAATTGAAGAAGACACAAAAAGATGGAAGACCATTCCATGCTCTTGGATCGGAAGAATAAACATCGTTAAAATGTCTATACTGCCTAGAGCAATCTATACTTTTAATGCCATTCCGATCAAAATTCCACCGGCATTCTTCAAAGAGCTGGAGCAAATAATCCAAAAATTTGTATGGAATCAGAAGAGACCCCGAATCGCTAAGGAAACGTTGAAAAACAAAAATAAAGCTGGCGGCATCACCTTACCTGATTTCAAGCTTTATTACAAAGCTGTGATCACCAAGACAGCATGGTACTGGCATAAAAACAGACACATAGACCAGTGGAACAGAGTAGAGAGCCCTGATATGGACCCTCAACTCTATGGTCAATTAATCTTCGACAAAACAGGAAAAAATATACAGTGGAAAAAAGACAGTCTCTTCAATAAATGGTGCTGGGAAAACTGGACAGCTATATGTAGAAGAATGAAACTCGACCATTCTCTTACACCGTACACAAAGATCAACTCAAAATGGATAAAAGACCTCAACGTGAGACAGGAATCTATCAGAATCTTAGAGGAGAACATAGGCAGTAATCTCTTCGATATCAGCCACAGCAACTTCTTTCAAGATACGTCTCCAAAGGCAAAGGAAACAAAAGCGAAAATAGACTTCTGGGACTTCATCAAAATCAAAAGCTTCTGCACAGCAAAGGAAACAGTCAAAAAAACAAAGAGGCAACCCACGGAATGGGAGAAGATATTTGCAAATGACAGTACAGACAAAAGGTTGATATCCAGGATCTATAAGGAACTCCTCAAACTCAACCCACACGAAACAGACAAACACATCAAAAAATGGGCAGAAGATATGAACAGACACTTCTCCAATCAAGACATACAAATGGCTATCAGACACATGAAAAAATGCTCATCATCATTAGCCCTCAGGGAGATTCAAATTAAAACCACATTGAGATATCACCTTACACCAGTTAGAATGGCCAAAATTAACAAAACAGGAAACAACATGTGTTGGAGAGGATGTGGAGAAAGGGGAACCCTCTTACACTGTTGGTGGGAATGCAAGTTGGTGCAGCCTCTTTGGAGAACAGTGTGGAGATTCCTCAAGAAATTAAAAATAGAGCTTCCCTACGACCCTGCAATTGCACTCCTGGGTATTTACCCCAAAGATACAGATGTCGTGAAAAGAAGGGCCATCTGTACCCCAATGTTTATAGCAGCAATGGCCACAGTCGCCAAACTATGGAAAGAACCAAGATGCCCTTCAACGGATGAGTGGATAAGGAAGATGTGGTCCATATACACTATGGAGTATTATGCCTCCATCAGAAAGGACGAATATCCAACTTTTGTAGCAACATGGACGGGACTGGAAGAGATTATGCTGAGTGAAATCAGTCAAGCAGAGAGAGTCAATTATCATATGGTTTCACTCATTTGTGGAGCATAACCAATAGCATGGAGGACAAGGGGCGTTAGAGAGGAGTAGGGAATTTGGGTAAATTGGAAGGGGAGGTGAACCATAAGAGACTATGGACTCTGAAAAACAGTCTGAGGGGTTTGAAGTGGCGGGGGGGTGGGAGGTTGGGGTACCAGGTGGTGGGTATTATAGAGGGCACAGCTTGCATGGAGCACTGGGTGTGGTGAAAAAATAATGAATACTGTTTTTCTGAAAATAAATAAATTGGGAAAAAAAAAAAAGTATCTTTATATTTCTATCTACAGCTATAACTATATATAACTGTTTGATATAGTCACTAAACGTAAATAATTAAACAACTCAACATTTGAGAGACTTTATTAGTCACGGTGATGTGGTTCTGAGGAGAGAAGGCAGTAGTCATTAGATGAAAGAATATTTTAAAATATAGCCACTGTTAACCCACCAGCATGTTTGGGTTGATTTCCAGTCAGAGAGTTAAGACCGTACTGGTTGTTTGCTCTCCTCACTTTTGCGTCTTTGGTGGCACAAGACAAATCTTATTAGAGCATCTTCCTGGAGTCAGGGTGAGGTTTATAGCTGTGGCACCATAAAAGCTGCTTACCGTACTGGACCCAAACCCAAGACTCTGGTTTCATGTTCAGAGTGCTGTGATTTATTTACTGGGCTAACCAAGAAAGCCTTTTGCAGTTGGATACCAAGGTAACTGGAAATGACGTTACTGAATCTCTCTCTTTTAATTCTTAAAAATAGTCCCTTATTGTTGTTTAAGATCTTTAAGCTGAAGAGCTTTGAATGATTAATAGTCTGCATGTACTTATTATGTACACTTTAGTTTTTTTGTTGATCCATTTCAGAATACATTAAGAGTTAGGAGGTCTGAATTTATTTATTTTTTTTTCAAAGTGGACTCCATGCCAATGTGGAGCCCAGTGTGGGCTTGAACTCATGACCCTGAGATCAAGACCTGAGCTGAGAGCAAGTGCTGGATCCTTAACCCACTGAACCGCCCAGGTACCCCCGGAGGTCTGCATTTTAAAATACGATTATTATCCACCAGGAGGAGCTATATCCCCTTTTGAAAATTTAGTTACCCAGAGACAGTAAAGCAAAAAGCAAGGTGTCAGACTTGCCAAAACTTATAAACCCCAGGTACTGGTGGTAAATATAAATATTTGTATATTATCTTTTACTCTGGAATCATGAAATGTCAGTTACTCCACAGAAGTCTGTACTGCCCTTGCTGTGTGGCAGACATAGAGCCAGATATCCTGGACAAACAAAGCTAATGACACTAATGCATCTTAGATGAGAGGGTGGAAAGAGGAAGATTTGGGGGAGAGAGTTTCCTTCAATAGAAATAACAGCTCAGGGGCACCTGGATGGCTCAGCCAGTTAAACGTCTGCCTTTGGCTCAGGTCATGATCTCAGGGTCCTGGGATCAAGCCCCCACATTGAATCAGTCTCCCTGCTCAGGGGGTAGTCGTCTTCTCCCTCTCTCTCTTTCTGTCCCTCCCTCCTGCTCTCTCTCAAATAAATAAATAAGATCCTAAAACAAGAAGAAAAAAAGTAACAGTTGAAGCTATGACTGAGAAGAATTTCTGTAGAAGGGATGGGAATGGTTATGAGGCAGAATGGGGATTTCTGTAGAAGGGAAGGGAATGGATACGAGGGAGAATAGGGTTAAGCTAGGAAAAAGGAAGAGGAGAGGTTGTGGAGACAAAGGAGGGGTGGTGAAGGGAAGGGAGGAGAGAGGGGAAGAACCTGGTTAATACAGTGTCACCAGAATCCAGGGAGGAAGGACTTTTAAGAAAGTGTTGGTAGAGTCAGGGAGGTGAAAGGGACTGAGTTCAGATGTACCTGAGTAGGTAGAGGAAAGTGAAAACAGAAAAAAGAAAATGTGCTTGGTTAGAAAGAGGACTATTGGTTATACATTCTAATTATGTACAGTTAATAATCATTCTTTGGCCACTTAATAGAAGTGGCTGAGCAGAGCATTCAGAGCTTTGCAGGTATTGTCTAATGACCCATGCCATTAACCACACACACAAATCCATGTAGAGTGTGACACCACAGACGATGGCAGACAAGGAGGGGGAAGAGCAGGTCTTGATCCTGCCTCCGTCATTAATAAGCTGCATGATCCTGGACCAGTCACTGAGCCTCTCTGTACCCTAATTTCTTATTCTGTAAATGAGGTGGTTGGATTAGGTCAAGATTTTCCAATCTGGTGACCAAGGATGGATTTTAGGGAATCTGAGATGCCCCTAAAATTAGAAGCAAAAACAGTTTTTCTCCCTAAAGAGAGGATCCATAATTTTTTTCAGATTCCCCAAAGACTATCTTAAAAAGGTAAGACTCACTGGATTAGGTGCTCACTAGAGTCCCATCTACTCTAGAATTCTAGAATCTGAAGTCTCTAGTTTTAACCTCTTAGTGGGGTTCCATGTGGACTGTCTCAACCAGACACCATTGGAGATGAAATTAATTAGAGAGTCTGAAAGTTAATCGATTAGATCAGTCCTCTCTGGAGGATTATTTAGAAAATCCAGAGAATTTTGAAGATTAAAACTAAACTTTCCTTTAATAGCCCACAGATATTTTTATTAGGACCCAACTCTTAAATCTGTTGACATTGGTTATTAGCCATGCATCCGACGTGAACACAAGTAGTGGCGGCACCACTTAGCTATTGTACAGGGATGCCATTGCCTTTTGTGTACTTGACTCTAAAAGCAAAAAAAAAGGGGGGGGGATTGTTGGGTGTAGACTGGTGGTTAGTCTCACAAGGGAGTGATGGCCTTGGGGCGTGTCTTCTGCTGGGGGCACTGTCCTCTGGAGTGTGCTGCTGCCCTTGACAAGATAGCCAGGGAAACTGGTGTTGATTTGAAAATAGCAGTTGTCCCTGGAGAAGACATAGTGGGAGGTTCTTGACATTTATGCGATACGTCCTGAAGCAAGAAGCCCTTGTATCATGCGATGAACAGTTATGATGGCCTACTGTGGTCTCATTAGATTTTGGTGTAACTCTTAGGACTGAGCACTAGAAATCCCTTTCTCATCTGTGTTACGGTATAAATCTGCTCTGTCAGCTGCCTTGATTGGTTATCTGTTTGTGTTTATAAACTACTTTATGCATGTGGTGTTAAAGATGTATTGACTAATGAATCAAGGCAGTGTCTCAAATGGCTCTGGACCCTGCTTTGGACATGGAGGTTCACATTGAAATTGGATACAGTTCTTTAGTACAAGTCATTACCTACCTTTCTACTCTTACCCTTGTTTAGGTTCCAGCTGGTAGACTTTGCTGCAAGCCATGCAGACTGTGTCACAACAGGAAGGGAAGTGACATGAGTAAATTCTTTCACAAGCCCTTCAGTTTGAAAAGCTGCATGTTTCAGGCAAACATCATGCTTTTCATTGGCACTGTTTTCTTGGTACCATCTGGGTTCAGCTCCCTGTGAAATGTGAAAGACGTATGATCCTACTTCTGAAATACAAACACTTTTGCAGGTCCCTGGATATTTGTCATACCCACACAAAAAAATCAATCGACTGTTTAAGTGTGAACAGAACAGAGATATCTGCTCATTAGCTTTATCTTCCTTGAGCCATTGGCTCCCTCATGTTGTCTTACTAAATGTGCGGTCTGCCCAGGCACCGACTTATAACTGGTGATGACTACTGTGCAGATGACCTTCCAGAGGTGGCTCATTTCTGTGTAGACAATGTATTTTTTTATTCATCTGTTTCTTTATTCTAAGGAAGAGTTTCTTTTTATACTATCAAAAAAGTAACTTCTGTGAGTGAATTTGCCATCGTAACTGTTGGTGGGTTTTAAATATGATGTAACATTAGCATGAGGCAGACTTCAGCCTTAATGGTCCCCACGTGGTGAAAAACCTGCTGTAATTTTTTAAAAGATTTTACTTATTTATTAGAGAGAGAATGCGAGCACAAATGGGTGGAGGGGCAGAGGGAGAGGGACAAGGAGACTTCCTGCTGAGCAGAGAGTCCAATGCAGAGCTCAATCCCAGGACCCTGGGATCACGACCTGAGCTGAAGGCAGATGTTTAATGCTTAATCGGCTGAGCCACCCAGGCGCCCCTATTAGTAAATTTATTCTTTTTCTTTCTTTCTTTTTTTTTTTTTTTTAAGATTTCACTTATTTGTTAGAGAGACAGAGCACAAGTGGGGTTAAGGGCAGAGGGAGAAGCAGACGCCCCATGGAGCAGGGAGCCCGATGTGGGACTTGCTCCTGGGGCTCCAGGACTATGACCCAAGCTGAAGGATGATGCTTAACAGACTGAGTCACCCAGGCGCCCATATTCTTAACTTTAACTTGATGGGAAGCATGACTCTTTACTGGAAATAAATTGCTCCAGGACCTTTCAAATTTGGTAAATCACTTTGCAAGAATAAGAAGAGATTATGTATTTGCAACAACACTATGAAACAGATACTGTCAGTGTCCTGTCTCAAAGATGAAGAAACTCAGAGAAGCCAAGTGTCTTGTCTTACACACATTTCACTACTAAGCTTCACTCAGCCTTTCCTTGGTTCAGGATCCTTGATTATACAATGAGGGTTTTAATACCTCCTTTACAGGGTTCTTTGGAAAACTAAATGAAAGATTGTGTGAAAAGTGCCAGAAACAGAACACCTTTTTCAGTGCATATTAATTTCTTTATTCCAACAGGGAAATCTATAAGATTCTACTCATATATCACATGTATTTCTTGTTTTAGCATGTATAATCAAAAGTAAGCTCTTCATGAATAGAAGTTTAAAATTTTTTTTGCAAAATATTTATAGAAGGAAACTCTGCAAGGATCTGCTATCACAGATATGAAGAGTGGGAAGAAATGTCCAGACACTGTTAAAAGCATGAATGTGGACCTTTGGTAAGGTCTTTTCTTCCCTTTCTTCCTCCGGCCTTCCATCCTTCCTTCCTCTGGCTTATAGTTGAACAAAGTGTCAATCATTTCAAAAACCTTTCTTCCAAGTGCGCAGTAACAGCAGAAATTCTTAGGAGTATCAAAAGGACTTTCTCTGGGGTGCCGGGGTGGCTTAGTGGGTTAAGGCCTCTGCTTTGGGCTCAAGTCATGATCCCAGGGTCCTGGGATCGAGCCCCGCATCAGGCTCTCTGCTCAGCAGGGAGCTTGCTTTCCTTCCCCTCTCTCTCTCTGCCTGCCTCTCTGCCTACTTGTGATCCCTGTCTGTCAAATAGATTTAAAAAAAAAAAAGGACTTTCTCAAGAACCCACATAGTTTTTAATCTCCGGGGCCTCGAGTGGAGGAAGCAGAAATTCTCTGATAGCCATTAGCTGCTACAGTGGTATCCCCTTGGTATATCTAAGCCAACAGCAGGACAGAAAGGAATTCATCTTTAGGGTTAAAGATTGTGGGTTGTAAGAGGTTTGAAGGTTCCACTTCATACTTCCGTTGCTTTACTGAGCACTACAAGGTAGCCATGTGTGCTGTGGGCTGGGGATTCACAGGGCAGTAAACATCTGGGCCGGCCCTGGGGAACTGATAATATAGCTAGAAGGGAGACATGCTGTGATCCTCCGTTTGCCTCTGCCCACACCATGGGCTCCTTGTCAGCTGGGGATTCTACCTTTTTCATGTGAATGCATCGTGTCTGTCTCTCGTGGGGCCTGTCCGCAGAAGGCTTGCAGTAAACGGATCTGATCAAAACAGCTAACTGTAGTGAGTTAGGCAAAGAAGCTGAGAGTCGATTTTGGAGTGAAAAACACTTGTTTTATAGAAAGCCTGCGACTGTTTTTCAGTGCCGTTCATTTTAACCTAACACACACACCCTACCTGATTCTCTCTCTGCTTAACCACAGATGGTACAACGTCTTGTGGAAATTCTTCCTCTTGTACCTCCTGAATTCATGTAGCACTCCATTCATTCCTGGGGCACTTGGTTCCCTGCTAGGTGATATAACGAGACACACTCCCTCTACCCACATCCCTGGTCATAGTGTTCTTATACCTCATCGTGCACAGTACATCCTGAGTCTAATGAAAGATGGCAAGTGGGTCATGGAGAGGGGACATCAAGAGTGGCTGTGAATTCACATACTTGTGGAGTATAAGGAATAACATTGGGAGAGAGGAGAAGTGAGTGGGGGAAATCAGAGGGGGAGACAAACCATGAGAGACTGTGGACTCTGAGAAACAAACTGAGGGTTTTGGAGGGGAGGAAGGTAGGGGGTTGTGTGAGCCTTGTGGTGGGTATTAAGGAGGGCACGTATTACATGGAGCACTGGGTGTGGTGCATAAACAATGAATTTTGGAACACAAAAAAATATATAATTAAAATAAAGAGTGGCTGTGGAAATGTACTCAGGATTAGGACTGAACTGAGAGCTAACAGGTGTTTTTGAGAGCAATATTTAACTTCATTGTACACTTAGCAGCTCCTTCAAAATGACAGTGGTGGGCTGATAAATAAAATGGTACCTGAAGGAAGTGGACATGTTGGTTCTCAAAAACGGAGGCTTTATTTCTTTGTTTCTTTGTTTGTTTGTTTTTTAAGGAAGGAAGAATTGCAAGGAAACCTGTCTGTCTCAGCTGGGGTTCATTGTGGGGGAACAACATCTCCCCTAAGAATCTGTGATCATGGATCTGCCTTCTCCCAGGTTGGTGTTCCAATATATACTACTTCTTCAGTTTGGAAAAACTACTGTCCGAGTAATTTATTTGGTAATTTACTTATAGGAGTTCGTGGTTGCTAATATTACCAGAACCTCTGGCAGAGGTAAATGCAAATCCAGGATGCTTCCTTGGAAGCAGATAAAGCCTCATCAAACCTAAAAGAAGTCCAAACTTTCAAAACATATGTAAATGTCTATGGAAATCATAAATCGGAATGATTTGACACAGAAGGAAGTAAACATGTTAAAGATATTTAAAGGAATAAAGATGGGAAAAAACCTGAGTCAAGAACAAGAAACATTCAGAGGTCTAGAATGGACTTGAATAAAAACTGAGTGAACTTCTATTAATTAAGCATATAATTATTGAAGTAAAAACACAGTGGATCAATTAAATCACCGGTTTGATATAATTAATGGAAGATTAAAGAACTAGAAAATGGATCTGAGAAAATTATCTAGAATGCAGCCCAGGGCAAAAAGACGGAAAGTCAGAAGTTGGAAATATGTCGATAGAATTATAAGGTCTAACACTCTGTCCAGTTAAGAGCACTAGAAGAAGGGGAGATAAAGAATGGGGGTGAAGTAATGTCCAAAGAGCAATTTTCAAGGTTGATGAAGCATATATATTCACAGAATCAAGGAGAGGCAATCACTCCCAAAGAGATTAAGCAAAAAGATAAGCATACCAGCTATATCACAGTGCAACTGTCTAAAAACCCAAAACTAAGATCAGAAGAACATGTAAGGGGAAAGGCAACACACTGAGCTCAGTAATTAGATTGATAGCAAACCTCTCAGGAGTAAAATTGGACTCCAGAAGATTGTGAGATAGCATCCATGAGGTAAATGATTGTCATTCTAGAATTGGGTGCCCAGATAAACCAGCATTATAGAATGAGGGTAATGGTGACAAAATACTTCATTGAACAGACCTATAGGAAAAGATGACTAACATAATAAAATGAAATTTTAAAAAAGGAAAGAAAAGTGTGTTTTTACCCCCATTATTTTTTAAGATTATTTATTTATATACTTATTTATTTTACCTGAGAGAGAGAGAGTGCACGAGAAGAGAGGGAGGAGGAGCAGAGGGAGAGGGGGAGGGAGAAGCAGAAGTAGTCTCCCACTGAACAAGGAGCCAGACACAGGGCTCCATCCCCGGACCAGGAGATCATGACCTGAGCCCAAGGCAGCTGCTTAACTGACTGAGCCACCCAGGTGTTCCTTATCCACATTATTTTATGCCTGGCATTACCTGAGGCAAATTTCAATCATTGAACAAAATGGTACATTGGCATTTTTTGTTTGTTTGTTTGTTTGTTTTAATCAAAAGCCCTGATCTGATTTGGGTTAAACACAGTAACAATCACTTCCTGTTTCCCAAAGGGCAAGACCCTGGACCTTGGTGCTGACATTGTTCTGATGGGGCATAATGTTTATCACCTTTGTTTTACCTACTAACATATGGTTAAATTTCTTTGGCCATTACAGAATGTATTTTCAGGTGCCAGTTTGTTAACTTTAAAATATCTAATATTTTATTTAATTTAAATTAATTTAATATAATTTATTTAAATAATATTTATTAATACTTATGATAATATTTAATATTTATCATATTTATAATTATCAAATATTAAATTTTAATTCATTAGTATTTTATTTATTCTATTTCTATTTTAATATATGATATATAATTATATATGGTTTATATTTATAAATTGATATTTATATAACTAAAATAGTAATATTTAATAAATAATATTTGATACTAATACTTATTTAAATAAATAAAATATTAGAAGCAAGTTGAAATAAATTGTTTTCCTATTTGAGGCTTAATAAGATCTAGTATACCAAAAGGCACACAGTGAATTTTAAATTCCATTTCATAGAACTGTGATATTTCATTTTTAAAAAAGGGTGGAATACTTTGTTGTAGTTGTTACTTGAATGATTTAGAAATGCAATATGAAGTTGATTGATTAAACTGGTAATGGTTGGTGTAATAACTTCTGCACCTTTATGTTAAAACCTCCAGGGTTTATACTCAATACTTGGGAATCCTTCAAAATCAGGGTAATCAGAAAAGTCTTTATAGCTTGAGGACCCTTCTGCATGATTGGGGACTATATTGCCTATGTTAATTTTTCTATATAGTCATTTTTTCCCCCTAAAATTGGATGGATTAACCTTTTCCTGGTCAGATTCCCAACTCTTTGGGTAACTCTATTTAATGTCTTAGGAAATTGAGGTTGTTTGTTTTAACATAGTCTCAAGTCCCATCAGGCTTCTCAAGTGCAGTGGAGCCTCTCCCTGCTTATGGAGAGAGAATGATGATAATTGTGTTATATAGACAAAAGGAAGATCCACATTTAATGCTTCTTAGATCCCCCATTCACCTGTTCAGAATAAACCAAGTGTACAACTTTGCCTTAATGAAGTTGTGCTCTGTATCAGGTCCACACTCTGCCATGAGGCTGCTTCTAAAGCCAGATCCCTTCATACTGATCCTCAAATCCATGTCCCCTTTGGGGCTGAGCTCTTCCTGCCCCCCAGCAGACTCCACCTTCCCTCCCTTTTCAAATCAGTTTCTCTCTTATTGCCTAGCTCTTACTGAAATTGACCTATGTTTTTCCTCTTTGCCTCCTCCCAAACATGAAGTGGTGTCCTTTGATATCTTGGTTTTGTTAGTATTTTGAGCATATTGTATCCTATGGGTGCTCAAGAAATTTCCAGTATTTGTCATTATCTCTTACTACTTTTGTGACTTCAGGATTTTACATGATCTCTGAGCATCTGCTTTTCTTTTCTTTGTATCCATATAGGTTATTATGAGGGTTAAATAAGAGAATGCAGGGGAAACACTTGGTACAGTGTCTGGGAGGCCCCAGCAAGCATGTTACTTGAGATACGATAAATATTAGGAGAGGGAATGTTCAGGGAGCCTCCGAGATTTATAGCTGGGGGCCCTCACCTGTGCTGAAGGGGACGATAACAGTCTTCCAGAGGAAGTGACATTTAAAGTTGAGATATTCAGGGTGAATATAATTTGTGTTCTGGAAAAAAGCAAAGGTGCCAAGTAGAAGAAACTACAGCGTGTATTCCAGGGCCTGAAGGCTATTCCTGAAGGAATGCAGGAACCAGAAGTCCCAAATGGTGGGATGGAGAGAAAGGGCTGGAGGATGATGAAAGGTGAGCCTTGGAGAGGTAGACGGGAGCCAGAAGGCAGAGGACTCAGAAGGTCATGGTTAGGATTTTATACTTTACCTGACCACATATTAAAAAAAAATGCTAAAGAAAGGTAAAAGAAAGGAAATGACATGATCAATGTAAGTTCTAAAGAGATCAATCTCTGGGCGCCCAGGTGGCTCAGTCCTTTGGGTGTGTGACTCTTGGTTTCCACTCGGGTCATGATCTCATGGGTTGTGAGGTTAAGCCTCACTCAGACCCTGAGATCAGTGGGAAGTCTGCAGGAGATTCTCTCCTTCTGCCCCTCCTCCTTATTCCCCACCCCCCCCCAAATAATTAAGTCTTAAAAAAAACAAGAGAGAAAGACCATTCTCCCCTGATAAGAAAGACCTGTTGCTCCCTCCTTTAGCTCCAGCAAGAAGTTCAAAATGCATGTAACACACTGCAGTCCACATGTGGAAACCCTCATCCCAACCCTGCCCATTAATTGCAATAAAAATCCAAGCCAGTCTCCTTTCCCCACTCTCTCAAGCCATTTTTGGACCAGACTGAGAACCTTCCTGCTCATCCAGAAAGCCTCATTATGTGAGCAGTAAACTTTTTTGTATGCTCTTGATGTGTGTGTGGGGGGGCATCAAAATCAATCTCTACATCTGAACCAGATTCAGATGGTGGGGTCAGCATTGTTCGTCATGCCTTCTATGGTAGCCACCATGATATGGATTATAAACATAAAAACCTTAACATATATATCACAAATGAAAATGAGATTATACTATGAATACCTGATTTTTTGAAATAATGTACTTTGAACAATGATGTCATTAAATGTTTCTCACAATATCATTTTCAATGGCAAATTGTTATACTAGTATATTGTGCAAATGATCAAGCCAACTTTCAATTAACATATATGTTGGTTCCAATGTTTTTACTATTTATTTATTTTTATTTATTTATTTATTGCTAAGTCAGTTTTTAAAGATTTATTTATTTATTTGAGAGAGAGCTAGAGCAAGAGAGCAGGGGGGAGGGGCAGAGGGCGAGGGAGTGGGAGGGACCCAAGCAGACTCTGTATTGAGTGCAGAGCCCAACACGGCTTGATCCCACAACCCCAAGATCATGACTTGAACTCAAACCAAGAGTTGGTTGCTTAACTGACTATGCCACCCAGGTGCCCCCCTTCTTTAAATTATGTTAAATAAGCTACAGTAGCTATCTTTATATCTAAAACTTAGTTCAGTTTTTTGGTTATGTCTTTAAGATAAATTCTTGTAGCTTTAAGTATTAATGAATCATAAGTACATTCAGCTCATTAGAGTAACATTCATGGAGCACCTGCCATGTGTCGTTTTTGGGAGTCCTAAATACAAAAGACACTAAAATTGCTTTCAGAGACGTACTATTATAATAAGGGATTCGGAGGAATATTTGTAGGTTAAAAACTGAATTATTTATTTATTTACTTACTTATTTTTTTGAAGACTGCTTCTTCACGTATACCAAATTTTGTGTGTTTGCCACCAGGTGGCACTAATACATTTCTATTGAATTGTGTTGTGATAATGAGATATGTTTATGAGATGTTTCTTCTATGTTGATTTGTTTTTTTGGTGAATTATAACTGGAAAAATATATAGGTTTAGTTTGACATTTGAAAAATTGAGTTACATTAAAAAAATACACAAGACAGGATTTATATATATTCTTTCATAACAGAGCTTCACAGGTGATTTTCTTTTTAAAAAACACAAACACACATATATATACATATGTATAAATTCTTACAAATATTATAAACCTATGTAATATTTAGGTTCTTAAAAATCCTGTCTTGTGGTTTTTAATGTAAACTAATTTTCTAAATACATGTGTGTGTCTTACTTGTGTGCAAACAGAAAGTGAAATACACTTTGCAGAATTGGGTTTATTATCTGATATTGTGGCTAACAGAAATTTTAGTTTTTATATTTTAAATTAGGCATCCTCGGGGCGCCTGGGTGGCTCAGTGGGTTAAACATCTGCCTCCGGCTCTGGTCATGATCCCAGGGTCCTGGGATCGAACCCTACATCAAGCACTCTGCTCCAAGGAGGAGGAGCCTACTTCTCCCTCTCCCGCTCGTGCGCTCTCTCTCTCTGTCAAATAAATAAATAAAATCTTTAAAACATAAATAAACAAATTAGGCATCCTCAATAGTCCGTTTCTTCTCTCCCCGCAGCAGGAAAATCTTAAGGGCAGGGAACTTTTATAAAGTATATTCTATTATCTACTCCTGCTTCTTGCCATCCCAACCATTCTGAGTGCGCCTAGGGGGTGTTACCGCCCCTCCTCATAATTAGTCCTCTAGTGGACTTCTATTGATGACAGTTACATTTACATAATTAATTATGCCTTCCTGGTAAAATGACTTCTGTGTCATTATGAAATGACCTTTTTTATCCCTGGTGGTAGTTTTTGCTCTGAACTTTTCTGTCTGATGCTACAGTAGCCATGCCAACTGTCTTTTGAGTCTTCCTTTTTAAATATAATCTGACAATCTATGCCTTTTAATTAAAGTATTTAGACCACTTACTTTAATATGATTATTGATATAGTTAGCTTTAAACCTATCATCTTGCTATTTGTTTCCTATTTGTCTCATCTAACTCTTTGCTCCCATTTTTCTCTTTTTCTGCCTTATGTGAAATCACGGTTTTTCTTTTTTTAATGATTCCATTATGTCTCAGTGGTTGGCTTATTAGCTATAACTCTTTTTTTAAATTTTATTTTTTATCTTAGTGGTGGCTTTAGCACTTTTATACGTGTTTAACTTAGCAGTCTAGAGGTGCCTGGGTGGCTCAGTTGGTTAACCTGATTTTTTGCGTGCCTGATTTTTTGAGCTCATGTCATGATCCCAGGGCCTAGGATGGCCCCATGTTGAGCTTCTTGCTCAGTGGGTAGCCTGCTTCTCCCTCTCCCTCTGCATTGCCCCCTGCTGTGCTGTCTCTCTCTCTCTATCAAATAAATAAGTAAAATCTTAAAAACAAACAAACAAACTTAGCAGTCCACTTTCAAGTGAGACTATACTACTTCCCGTATAGTATAAGAAATTTACAATCATATGCTTCTATTTCTTCCCTTCTATCTTTTGTGCTTTTTTTTTAACATTTTACTTCTATATATATTATAAATGCAACAATACATAACTATTTTTATTTAGTTTTGTTATTATTATTTATATTTTATTGGCATTATAATAATAAATTACTTTTTAAAGTACTTTAAATGTTAAGAAAAAAATCTTGTATAATTATCTATGTAGTTAACATTTCTGGTACTCTTTAGTCTTTTGTGTTTATTAGTGTTCCCACTGGTATAATTTTCTTTTTTGCCCAAGACACTTCTTTAACATTTAGAGTGTTATAATACAGGTCTGCTGGTGGTAAATTCTTTCACTTTTGTTATGTCTGAGGAAAGTCTTTATTTCACCAGTGTTTTTGAAGGTATTTTTCCCTGAGTATAGAATTCTAGGTTGACAGGTTATTTTTCTTTCTTCCTTATCTTTGTATCTTTACAGATGTCATGTTTTCTTGTTTGCTCCTTTTTTAAAAAACGATTTTATTTATTTTGAGAGAGCAAGCATAAGCGGGGGTGGGGGCAGAGGGAGAGCAGGAAGCAGACTCCCCAAAGAGCAGGGAGACTGATGAGGGACTAGATCCCAAGACGCTGAGATCATGACCCAAGCCAAAGGCAGATGCTTAACTGCCTAAGCCACCCAGGCACCCCAGCTCCTTTGTCTGCTTTTAAGATTTTCTCTTTACCATTGGTTTTGAGTAATTTTATTACAATGTGCCTTTTCTTCATGTTTCTTCTCCTTGGTGTTTGTGATCTTCTTGCAGCTGTGAATTTATAGTCTTGTCACACTTGAAAATATTTATTTATTTATTTATTTATTTGACAGACAGAGATCACAAGTAGGCAAAGAGGCAGGCAGAGAGAGAGGAAGGGAAGCAGGCTCCCCGCTGAGCAGAGAGCCCAATGTGGGGCTCGATCCCGGGACCCTGGGACCAGGACCTGGCCTGAAGGCAGAGGCTTTAACCCACTGAGCCACCCAGGTGCCCCTTGAAAATATTTTTAACCTTTATTTCTTCAAATACTTTCCATGACCCTCTCCCTTTAGTGGTACTCCAATTATATATACATTATGTCACTTAGTTTTTCAGAAGCTCACTGATGGTGTCTTCATTTTAAAAATTCTTTTTCTATTACATTTTTGGATAGTTTCTATTACTAGGTCTTAACATTAACTAATCTTTTCTGCATTATTTATGTTGTGTTTTATTCATCTCAGGCTTGTAGTTTTCTTTAGAAGTACAAATTCAGATCATTTTTGTGTTTGGGCTTGAGATCTGTTTTTTGTGTTTTTTGGCATATGGAATACAGTTATAGTAATGGTTTCAGTGTCTTTGTTTGCTAATTTTAACATCTGTGTCTGATGTAGGTATATTTTAATGGACAGATTTTTCTCTCAATGTGGATCATCTTCTCCTGATTTTTTGCATGCCTGGTAATTTTGGATTGGATGTCTGACATTGTAAACTTACTTTGATGGTTGCTGGATATTTTTGTACTCCTGTAAATAATTTTATTATAATATGGTAAGTTACTTTGAAATTGTGTAATCCTTTTTGTCTTGCTTTTAAGATTTGTTAAACAGGACCAGAGCAACATCTAGTCTAGGCCCAATTATTTCCTACTATTGAGGCAAGTCTTTCTGAATACTCTACCCATTTTTCCTATGAATAATATGATTTTTCCAGACTGCTAATGAGAACAATCACTATTGCCGCACTAGGTAGCCTTTTCAGATTCATGCATGGCTGGTTCTCAGCTGAGTGCTCAAGAGAGGCCCTGTGCAGAGATCTGGAGTTCTCTGTCTGTACAGATTTTTCCCTCTGTGCTTACCTGCCCTGTGAACTCTAGTCAGCTCGGTCTCCCTAGACTCTCAGCCTTTCAACTCAGAATCTGCCAGGCTTCCCTGGCAGTGTGTGTAGCCTGGAAACTCAGTCATAGTCTCATCTCATTTGTTTTACATCTCATAGGGAGCACTATTCTTCATTGCCTGATGTCTAGTGTCTTGAATACTATAGTTTCATATTTTTAGTCTGCTTTTTTGGTTTTTTTGTTTTTGTTTTTGTTTTTGATTGTTTCATGTTGTAGTGTAAATTGGGTCCAGGTTATTCCATCTTGTCCAAAGCAGAATTCCTACTTCCAAGTTTTTAAGAGAGGTTTTTGTTTTTTACTTTGTATAATTTTTTATTTGAATCTATGCAGTGATCTTGAATTGTACTTTAGATTAAGTAGGGAATCAATTACTTGATCTCAAACACGTACTATGTGAAGATTCTACCTATAAATGGATGCACTATAAAATAAGTAATTAATTTTTGTAGGTTTTTTCCCCTCATAGTTTGGTTGGAAAATCAATGGCTTTGATTTATTAGGTCTGGAAGGTAAGTCTAATAATAATACTAGTAATAATTTTACTCTTTAACTACATTATAGTAAAATTTACTTAAGCTTTTCAGAAATTAAGATATATGTGTCTGGTAGGTCATCTTAAATTTTAAATGGAACATAGTTGCATTTCTTTTGGTTTTTTTTTAGACATTTTATTTATTTTATTTTATTTATTTGACACAGAGAAAGAAAAAGCACAAGCAGGGGGGAAGCAGCAGGCAGAAGGAGAAGCAGGCTGTCTGCTGAGCAAGGAGCCTGATGTGGGGCTTGATGCCAGGACCCCAGGATCATGATTTGAGCTGAAGGCAGACACTTAACCAACTGAGCCACTTAGGTACACCAATTGCATTTCTTTAATAGTGCAGAGTTTTAAAGCTAAAGAAATATGTCTTATACAAAGATTCAAGACATTATATGAAACAAAGTAACCATCATTTGTTGAATGCCTACTATGTGATAGGCACTTCACAATTTTTTTTTTAATTCTACCATTTGTTTATTAGGCAGAGGTTGTTGTTTGCATTTGAGAGATGAGGAAATTGATATACAAAGGGTTACATAACTTGCCCAAAGTTACAGTGTGGGTTAAGTATTCACACAAGCTGGATTCACACAAGCTAAACACCTAAAACTCAAAGCATTTTATTATCCCATGTTGATTACAGCTCTTAACTTCATAAAGAGCTTCAGATCTTCTAGATTCTTGAAGAGTGAGTTTTAGGTAATAGATTTATTGATAACTTTTAGTCCATTTACTTATCAAATAGGATAGTCATACTTTACAAATTTTCTCTCCTATTCTATAAATAACGTAATGACAACTTCATGTCACACTTCACATCTGATAATAACCTACCTTTGAAGTACTTTGCAATTTTCATGGTGCTTTTACACATATTTTTATCTCAGTCATTTCTCACAACTGCACTGGATAATGCATTAACCCCATTTTGCTTAAAGCTTATCGTTTGGCCTACATTCCTGTGATTCTTAAAGATTTTATTTATATATTTATTTATTTGACAGAGAGAGAGAGAGAGAGAGCGCACAAGCAGGGGGAGCAGTGGAGGGAAAGGAAGAAGCTGGCTTCCTGCTGAGCAAGGGACTCTACCCCAAGACCCTGGTATCATGACCTGAGCCAAAGGCAGAGCTTAACCGACTGAGACATTGAAGTCTCCCATGATTCTTAGACCCGTATTTTTTTTTTCTGTTATTCCAAGTTAGCCTTTCTACATCATTGGCTTACTTTATTAAAATAAACAAAAACAAAATGGCATCCATGTAAAGTCATCAAGTTTTTTTCCCCCACTTTTATGATAATACTTCTGAAAAATAAAGTTTGATTTTATATTTGGGTGGGTATTGAAAATTTTGCTTACCATAGTAATTGTCATTTTTGTTTTTTTTACAGGCCGCCTCACTGAATGGGGTGCTCAGAGTAGTGATGAAAAATTCATGGATTAACACTTGATGCCAGACTGGTAGGAAAGTTTATATAGCATGGCATATAGTAGCTATGTTCTAGAAATTTTATTATGTGTTTATTGAACTGTACTTCATTATTGTTCTTTTTAAAATTTATATTGTTTCTTTATTTGCATTATGTACTCTTTTTGTATTATGAGACACAAAATTTATGTCCTTGCCATCATTATCTTATTATGATCCAGAGCTAAGTTTCAGGAGAATTCTTTATGGCACCTTAAAAATTGTACTTCCATAAGAAAATGTACAATATTTAATATTCCTATTTTCATGGTCTCTGATTTATTATTAGGCTAAACTTTTTACCTTTTATGAGTTGTGTCCCCCGAAGATAGGTTCAAATTCTTAACCCCTAGGACCTTAGAATGTTACCTTATTTTGAGATTGGGTCTCTACAGAGATAATCAAGTTAAAATGATATCATGAGGGTGGACCTGATTCAATAGGATTGGTGTTCCTATAAAAAAGGGTAGAAATTCGGACAGAGAGAAAGACATGCACAGAGGAAGACAACATAAAGACACACAGAATAGCACATGAAGACAGGATTGCATCTACAAACCAAGGAACACCAAAGATTGCTGTCAAAATACCAGAAGCTACAAAAGGAAAGGAAGGATTCTCCCCCTGAGCTCAAAGACAACATGGCCCTGCTTGTCTACACCTTGACTTCAAACTTCTAGCCTCTAGAACTGAGACAATAAATTTCTATTGCAAAATCTGAGCAAGTCACAGATTCTGGTACTTTGCTAGGTACAGTCCTAGGAAAATGCAATAGTACCTAAAATAGAAATAGAGTCTTTCTCCTTAAGAACTCAATGTACTAAATGTAGTGGAACCTTGGAGTACCAGGACCACATTCCATCCGGGCTCTGTTGGGAGAAAGTTCTTGATCTCGACTCCAAGAAGCTCCTACAGCATGAACCAGCTCACCAGTATGAAGCTTACAGAACATAGGCCTTTGTCTAGATGAGATTCTAGACCCTTCTCAAATTAGACAGTGGACTTTCTAGTCTTGTTTCCCATTCTTTTTCTGATCCTGTTCCAGAGCCAGGCAGGTGCTATATATTCTTCTTTCTAACTTTTCCTTCTCCTCCTTGTCTGTCATATGGTACCAGATGAGTAAGAAGCAATAAGTACATGAGGGTTGTAGCACCAATGGGAAATATGTCCTCAGACTTTTGCTCTTATACCTCTGTATTTTCTCTCTCAGAATGACCATCTGCTTTTACAGTGGTTACTCTTACTTGGGAGCAGATGACTTATCCACATAGATTTGTTTTTATCTGTAATTTTATTCTTACCTCAAAATTCATCAGCCTCTATTTAAAACTTGTATATATATTTTTAAAGATTTTATTTATTTGCCAGAGAGAGAGAGAGCACAAACAGAGGAAATGAAAGGCAGAGGGAGAGAAAGAAGCAGGCTCCTTCTGAACAGAGAGCCCAATGTGGGACTCGATCCCAGGACCCTGGGACCCTGACCTGAGCTGAAGGCAGAGGCTTAACTCTCTGAGCCACCCAGGCGCCCCAAGACTTGTATATTTTTGATGATGATGTAGTCAGTCTCCCACTGACATAGACTCAGGTGATCTTGGTTCTCTTCCATGTCTCCCTTATCTCAGCAATAACCAACAAGGTCAGTTTTCACTCCATAATATCCTTAATCTGCTTCATTTTGTGTTCATCCAAATTTGCTAGTTTTCTTCTGTAGATTCTGAGGACTCATAGAATCTTCTCTGGATTCTGAAGACTATGTGAATTATAAAGTCTTGTAGTTGGTTTCCTTGCCTCTTGTTTCCAGTGTAACAGCTTTGCAACTATAAAACAGATAGTTAATATGCCAGAAATCTTTCCTCCTAGATTTTATCATCTTGCTCTTATCTGTTCAACCAGATAGTAAACTCTTTGAGGGCATGGATCTTTGCATTTGTTCAAGTTTATTGGATATATCCCTTAGCCCAGAATAGCAATTAAAAAGCATAAACTCTCGAGACATTGCCTGGAATCCTGGTTCTACCACTTACCAGCTCTGTGAGATGGGACAAGTTATTCAACCTCTACGTTTCTCAGTTTCACTTATCTGTAGAGTAAGGAAAATGGGGTTATTACAGAAGGAGAGTGAATAAAGCATTTAGAACAGTATGAAAAAATACAGTAAATTTTCAATAAAATGTTCATTATCTTATTGTTTTAGACTTCAGTGTTCATCATCTATTTGGAGACTAATGAAAGATAAATTGTGTTAACACAAGAGTAGAAGCATGCTCTGATTTTATTTGAACATGTGTTGCACCTCTCTGTTACAGTAATGTAGTCCTGAGTCTTGTTGAGTTCCTTGAGTATAAAATAAGGGTAATAATACCCTACAAGTAGGTATTATTTGTTGTTGTAAAGATTACTATAAGTAGGTTGCTGTTGGTAAGGGCTGAATCCAGTGCCTGAAACACAGTAAACACATAAGTGAATGGTACTCAGGAGACACAGTAATAATGGTAGTATTAATAGCAGTGAGGCAGCAGTAGCAGTGATGCTAGTGTTAGTAATAATAGTAATAATGGTAGTAACAGAGGTAGAAGTAGCATTTCATTTAGTTTTTTGTGTGCATGGAACATATCAGCAGTTGAAAACAGCTTGGGGGTATGTGAGGGAAAGACTTAAAGTTTTCCTTGACAGTCTGAGAGAGGTGATAGTTGAGGTCTTGGGAAAGGATGAGGTGGCTTGGAGTGGGAGGAGAACCGCCACAGGACAATCAGGGAATATCAGGAAGGTGAGATGAAAGTTGAGAAGAGTGGAGAGAGTGTTCAGATTCTTACCCATCTAAGCCAGAGATACTGGGAGGAAGAAGATAACTTCTAAGATGGAAAGCTGTGATTAGAGAGTGTCAAATAATGGTCAAGGAAGACACTGATCTGCCCTACTCCCCCCACTATAGTCATTTCTCAACCATTTTCTCCTCTCTCCATCTTACTCAGAATTTCTTTCCTTTCTTTTTTTTTTTTTAAAGATTTTATTTATTTGAGAGAGAGAGAGAAAGAGAGTATCTGTGCACGCACGTGTGCGCACACACACACACACAGACACGAGTGTTGGAGGGAGGAGTAGAGGGAGAGGCAAATTCCTCACTGAGCAGGGAGCCGGATGCTGGGATCTATCCCCGAACCCTGGGATCATGACCTGAGCCCAAGGCAGATACTAACCAACCGAGCCACCCAGGTGCCCTACCTTTCCTTCTTTAACAGCTAAAAAAGTTAATTTCATTAGATACATATATATGTCTAACATGTATATGTTTTAATGCTGTGAATAAAAGCTGTGGTCCATTAAAACCAGTTGACAGTACATCATGAAGAGAATATGCACATGCTGGAGAGAAACAAATATGCTTTTCATTTTAAGGAGCAAAGTGCAGACTGCATGTTATATTGTGAAGATGAGGACATGCATTTGACGGGAATGAGTGGAATACACCTTTACTCAATATATTTGGAATACTTTGTTGAACTCTAGTATGTTTCAGTATGTTAGAGAAAGAAAACTTTTTTAATTGGTGAGCCCAGAAGTTATGTCCTAAATTTTGTATATATTTGAACATATATACATATGTTCACTGTTGCTTTCTGCGAAAATTATATTATTATAATTATTATTATATTATATTCTTCTAAGCATTTTTAAAATACGGAGATTTTATCCAAAAGCAAATCTTAATTTTTGCTTCAGCAATTCAGATAAAATTGACTAATGTCCATTTGGTTTAGATTTCTTTTCAATGACTTAGTCATTTTGTTCCAAATGACATATTTATCTTGGCTTCCTGCTTATGGTATAAGCAGCCCGCAAATGGTATACCTCAAACAGCATTCTTAACCAATTACAAATTAGAAATCATACCTATTCAGTTACAGTAAGACTATATTTCTTTATTATTTTGATGTTTCTTTTTTCTGTCTCTGTGTACTGTTTTTAATTTTATTTATTTATTTATTTATTTGAGAGAGAGCAAGCACAAGTCGGAGCAGCAGAGAAAGAGGGAGAAGCAGAAGGAGATGGAGAAGCAGGCTTCCCACTGTACAGAGAGCTGGATGCGGCACTCCATCCCAGGACCCTAGGATCGTGACCTGAGCCAAAGGCAGATGGTTAACTGACTGAGCTACCCAGGCACCCCTGTGAACTATTTTAAAATATGTGGTTTAAATAAATTATTCAATACAATGTAAAATATAGCAACTGTTGTACTTAAAATGATATGTAGAACAACAAAAACTGATCTACAGCCTCTTCTCTAAGAAGAATCCCAAGGGTAGTATCTTAGGCACTTTCCTTATAATTATTGTTACTGCCATTGAGCACGCACATGGCCTTTTAAAATTTATACTTTCTACTAATGTGCTTAAAAACACAGTGGTCATAATGCAATATAAAGTAGCTTCAATTAGTCTATTTATTCTTTTTCCCCTTCAGTCTTTAAAAAAAATAATAATAAACTCCCAGTGAACCTTTACCCTGCAAATGACCTCATATGACATATTTGAACTTACAGTGAACTTTCACATGAACTTTCAGTCATCCTCTGAGAAATATAACAGATGGAAAATAGGCAGATTTTTCAAATATTTTCAGATGTAGCACTTTGACATGTTTAACAGAGACAACAAGGCCGACTATCTCCTTCCAGTGTTTACTTTGCTGACTTTATTGTACTGCAGGCAGTTTTGTTACATTATATGCCTGAATTAAGGGGTTCAGCTACATTTCTGTTTGACCAGCATCTTGATTTTAAACCAGCACTTGTATATATATTTAAAGACATAGCTAATTGGGTCATAAAATATAACAAATTTTAAGAGAACTTTATGGAACTTATTGAAATAATATTGCTTCAGATCATTTAGATATGAGGGGCTTTTAAAGACCCATTTCAGATTTTAGAACATGAATCAGCTATAATGTTTTTCACTTTGAATGGTTTGCAGCTAGAGATTCAGTTCGAAATGCAGAGGGTTTTTGAATGGTCATTTGGGAAAAGAGGAGGGAAATTAATGGAGCCCCAACTAGGGTTTACTATTGCTAGTGTATGAGGTAGGCTCTTCAGAGGTATAATCTTTGCAACTCTCTTCCCCAAGTAGTTATCTTACTCAGGTTGCACAAGAGGAAAGGGAGACCGAGAGGTTGAGCAGCTTGCCTGAGAAGACAGCTAAACTGGGGAATTAAATCTGGGTCTCCCAGTCTTCTGATTCCTTTCTCTTGTAATAAGTCCATGCTCCCAGGAACAAGATGTTTCGTTTGGTCAAATAAATGCTAAAGATAAAAGTGTGATAACACTGTCATATTTCTAGAATCTTTGTTCTGAGAATTTAAAGAGTTTCTTTGTATTTGTTGCATAATATTGTTAAATAGGTTAGTATGAAACTTTCAGAGTGCTCTCAGTGACATGAAGATAGTAACCAAGATTTTTGCTTCTCTTGAAAATTCCGTTGTTTGCAAAAAACTATACGTCTATTACATTTACCAAATAATGCGAGCATGTATGTTATTTATCCACTGATATGCATCTCCTTGCCTAGATCAATTCTTATTAACACCCACTTTATTCTCAGACCACAATTTCTTCAGCCAGAGTAGTGTTTTAGATGTTGTTTAGTTCAGAGAGAGATTATACTTAATGGACATAGATATGTATAAAATAGCACTCAACTGCATTTATAACATCAAAATATGAATGGTATTAAACTGTAATTAGCCCATCTTTCCTGAAACTTGGTGAGGCAAATAAAGATCATTCCATTTCACAAGGATGTTCTCAGAAGCCTATGGTGATTTTGTTGGTGATGTGGTATAAATGAATAGCAAGTTAAAATAAGCTATTACTCATTTTAAAGGAATTTCTAATATTTGCCTTTCTTTAACTTTTTAGTCCATTTTAAAAAACAGCTTTTTATTAAAAGTATTGAGCAGGTTTTGTATTAAAACAATTGATCCTGTTTTTCTTCTCAATTTTTAGGAATTGAATGTGGAGCAGTGTGGATCAAGGAGCAAAATGTCTCTTTCTTCCTTTTACAGTTGACCTTTGAACACTGTTTAAACTGCCCTTGTTCACTTATACATGGATTCTTTTTTGATGAATACAGTACAATACTGTAAGCAGATGTTCTATTTCTTATAATTTTCTTAATAATATTTATCTTTATTTTGAGAATATATTAGACATGTAACATATAATATATGTTAATTGGCTGTATATGTTATTGGTAAGGCTTTCAGTCAACAGTAGGGTATTAGTAGTTTAGTTTTGGGGGAATTTCTACCTTTTTTTTTGAAGATTTTATTTATTTGTTTGACAGAGAGAACACACAAGCCCAAGCAGGGGAAGCTGCAGAGGGAGAGGGTGAAGTAGGCTCCCCGCTGAGCAAGGAGCCTGATGCGGGACTGGATTCCAGGACCCCGGGATCATGACCTGAACTAAAGGCAGATGCTTAATTATCTGAGCCACCCAGGTGCCCCTTATATAAACAATTAAAAGAATATAGAATATTGGGATAATATAAAAGTTGAATTAATAGCTACAGACAGAACATTCTCACTCATGAGACTAGTATGCATCCTGTTCCCAAGCATCCTCAAAGACACCTTAATCTGTGTCAGAAACTAGACATTTTATAGACCACATTCTTTGACCTTCTATAATATACTGAATTAATAACAAAACTTTCAGAGACAACAGAACCTCCACAACTCTAGTATCTAAGAAATGTAAAAGTACTTGTGTGTACGTGTAATTATTGTATCAAAGTGGAAATCTTCAATTTTAGACTGTTTAGAAAATAAGGGCATTGAAGCTGTAACAAATCCAATGTTGTGGTTTGAAGCTAAAGCTATATTCAGGATGACTTGCTAGCCTTGCCCTGGCCCTTTAGCTGTAGCTGTTGACATCTGAAACAGGTGACTGTGATCAAGAACAACAAAGGGAATGTTGGAATTGATCCACTGTAAATTCATGAATATTTTTTTTCTTTTCCTTCTCTTTTAAGGATTTGGATTTTAGGAGGAAAAAAAAAATTCATTTGGTCCTTGAACACTTGTCAACCTCCCTTTTTTATCATGGAGATAGCCAGCAAGCAACAGGCCTAGATCATTCCAGCCAAACAGTATTTGGCTGGAATCTGGTGATGATGCTTGTTTTCACTGTGTTTATTTATTTATAGATTTTTAATTGCTGAAGTATAGCTGACATACAGTGTTATATTAGCTTCAGGTGTACAACATAGTGATTCAGCGATTCTAGACATTACTCAGTGCTCACCACCATAAATGTGGTCACTGTACAACATTATTTCAACATTATGGACTACATTCCCTATGTTGTACTTTCATCTCTGTGAACATAACTGTAAATTTGTACCTCTTTATCCCATTCACTTTTTAAAAAATCATATCCTTTGCTGTAGAACTCATATTTGAAGATGCTAGTTTGGAAAATTATAGTGAGGTTCACCTTCAAATTTTAGAATTTGAAGAAACATATGAAACATAAGCTGAAATAAATATAAATAGAATAAGTAAAATATAAGATTTCTTATTCCAATGTTAAAGAATTGGTTGGAATATTCTTAATCACTTACATATGAAACTATGTATTATAAAGACCCATCTAGCTAAGTTGTAATGGGTTATAAATTTTGGGTCACTACTATTTGATAGTGTGTATTTAAAAGAAATAGTCAATAGTTCTAAAACATGCTTTTTATTTAATTTGAATTTTCTGTATGCCTGTGGCAAAACTCGCCGCAATTCCATTCCTTTCCTTTCTTGTTCCACCTTTAATATTTATGTTATGTTTAGGCTCTTGAGTATCACACATATGGTTTTCTTAAAATGTTTTTAGAGGGCTATGGGTATTTACATTTTTAACTTTTAACTACTTAACATATATTGTTATTTAGCAGTAAAAACAAATAATATTTTGTCCATTCTTGCTGGAAAATTTCTAGTTATTTCCTAGAAAAGGAATCAGGGGTTTGGAGTTATTTTTGCTAAAAAATCAACACAGGGGTGCCTGGATGGCTCAGTCAGTTAAGCACTTGGCTCTTTTTTTTTTTTTAAAGATTATATTTATTTATTTGAGGGAGAGAGAGAGCATAAGCAGGGGAGGGAGAGGGAGAAGCTGACTTCCCTGCTGAGCAGGGTGCTTGACACTAGACTTGACGGTGGGATTTGGACCTGACCTGAAGGAGACGCTTAACTGACTGAGCCACCCAGGCACCCTTAAGCATATGAGTCTTGATCTCAGCTCAGGTTTTGATCTAAGGGTCATGAGTTCAAGTCCTACATTGGGCTCTAATGGGGCATGGAGACAATATGAAAAGTAATAAATAAATAAATGAATAAATGTTGAACCAACTATGCATCCCTTGGGTAAGTCCCACCTGGTCATGGTGGATAATCTTTTTAACATACTGTTGGACCCTCTTAGCTAGGATCTTGTTGAGAATCTTGGCATCTATATTCATCAGGGATACTGGTCTGAAATTCTTTTTGGTGGGGGTCTTTGCCTGGTTTGGGGATCAGGATAATGCTGGCTTCATAAAAAGAGTCTGGAAGTTTTCCTTCTGTTTCTATTTTTTGGAAACAGCTTCAGGAGAATAGGTATTATTTCTTCTTTGAAAGTTGGGTAGAATTCCTCAGGGAATCCGTCAGTTCCTGGGCTCTTGTTTGTTGGGAGGTTTTTGATCACTGCCTCAATCTTGTTACTACGTATTGGTCTATTCAGGTTGTCCGTTTCTTTCTGATTCAGTTTTGGAAGTTTATAGGTTTCCAGGAATGCATCCATTTTGTGTAGGTTGCTTAATTTACTGGCATATAACTGTTGATAATAATTTCTGATGATTGTTTCTATTTCCTCGGTATTAGTCATGATCTCTCTCTTTTCATTCATAATTTTATTAATTGGGTCCTTTCTCTTTTCTTTTGGATTAGTTTGGCCAATGGTTTATCGATCTTACTGATTCTTTCAAAAAACCAGCTTCTAGTTTTGTTGATGTGTTCTACTGTGTCCCTGGTTTCTATCTCATTGATCTTTGCTCTAATCTTGATTATTTCCCTTCTTGTATGTGGAGTTGGCTTAATTTGTTGTTGATTCCCCAGTACTTTAAGATATAAAGAGAGCTGGTGTATTCTGGATTTTTCAGTTTTTTTGAGGGAGGCTTGGATGGCTATGTATTTCCCCCTTAGGACCATCTTTACTGTAACCCATAGGTTTTGTAACAAACTGTCTTCATTCTCATTGGTTTCCATGAATTGTTTAAGTTCTTTGATTTTCTGGTTGATCCAAACATTCTTAAGCAAGGTGGTCTTTAGCTTCCAGGTGTTTGAATTCCTTCCAAACTTTTTTTTTTGGGGGGTTGACTTCAGTTTCAAAGCATAGTGGTCTGTTCAACATTTGCAAATCTATCAGTGTGATAGAACAAATCAATAAGAGAAGAGAGAGGAACCACATGGTCCTCTCAGTTGATGCAGAAAAAGCATTTGACAAGATACATCATCCGTTCCTGATTAAAACAATTCAAAATATAAGGATAGAGGGAACATTCCTCAACTTCATAAAATCTATCTATGAAAAACCCACAGCGAATATCATCCTCAGTGGGGAAAAGCTGACAGCCTTCCCTTTGAGATCAGGAACACGACAAGGATGCCCACTCTTGCCACTCTTGTCCAACATAGTATTAGAAGTCCTAGCAACAGCAGTTAGACAACAAAGAGAAAGGTATTCAAATTGACAAAGAAGAAGTCAAACTCTCTCTCTTCACAGATGACATGATACTTTGAATGGAAAACCCAAAAGACTCCACCCCAAACTACTAGAACTTATATAGCAATTCAGTAATGTGGCAGGATACAAAATCAACATACAGAAATCAGTTGCTTTCTTATATACTAACAGTGAAAATATAGAAAGGGAAGTTAGAGAATCGATTCCATTTACTATAGCACCAAGAACCATAAGATACCTGGGAATGCATCTAACCAAAGAGGTAAAGGACCTGTACTCAAGGAACTACAGAACACTCATGAAAGAAATTAAAGAAGACACAAAAAGATGGAACACCATTCCATGCTCATGGATTGGAAGAATAAAAATTGTTAAAATGTCTATACAGCCTAGAGCAATCTATACTTCCAATGCCATTCCAATCAAAATTCCACCAGCATTTTTCAAAGAGCTGGAGCAAACAATCCTAAAATTTGTATGGAACCATAAGAGACCCCGAATTGCTAAGGAAATGTTGAAAAAGAAAAACAAAACTGGGGGCATCACATTGCCTGATTTCAAGCTTTACTACAAAGCTGTGATCACCAAGACAGCATGGTACTGGCACAAAAACAGACACATAAACCAGTGGAACAGAGTAGAAAGCCCAGATATGGACCCTCAACTTTATGGTCAAATAATCTTCAACAAAGCAGGAAATATACAGTGGAAAAGAGATAGTCTCTTCAATAAATAGTGCTGGAAAAATTGGACAGCTATGTGTAGAAGAATGAAACTCAACCATTCTCTTATAACATACACAAAGATAAACTTATACAATACACAAAGATAAACTCGAAATGGATAAAAGACCTCAATGTGAGGCAGGAATCCATCAGAACCCTAGAGGAGAACATAGGCAGTAACCTCTCTGACATCGGCCACAGCAACTTCTTTCAAGATATGTCTCCAAAGGCAAAGGAAACAAAAGCAGAAATGAACTTTTGGGACTTCATCAAGATCAAGATCAAAAGCTTCTGGACAGCAACGGAAACAGTCAACAAAACAAAGAGGCAACCCACGGAATGGAAGAAGATATTCTCAAATGACAGTACAGACAAAGGGCTGATACCCAAGATCTATAAAGAACTCCTCAAACTCAACACACACAAAACAGATAATCACATCAAAAAATGGGCAGAAGACATGAACAGACACTTCTCCAAAGAAGACATACAAATAGCTAACAGACACATGAAAAATGTTCATCATCACTAGCCATCAGGGAGATTCAAATCAAAACCGCACTGAGATACCACCTCACACCAGTTAGAATGGCCAAAATCAACAAGACAGTAAGCAGCATTTGTCGGAGAGGATGTGGAGAAAGGGGAACCCTTTTACTCTGTTGGTGGGAATGCAAGTTGGTGCAGCCACTTTGGAGAGCAGTGTGGAGATTCCTTAGAAATTAAAAATAGAGCTACCCTATGATCCTGCAATTGCATTTTGGGTATTTACCCCAAAGATACAGATGTAGTGAAAAGAAGGGCCATCTGTATCCCAGTGTTCATAGCAGCAATGGCCAGAGTCGCCAAACTGTAGAAAGAACCAAGATGCCCTTCAACGGACGAATGGATAAGGAAGATGTGGTCCATATATACAGTGGAGTATTATGTCTCCATCAGAAAGGATGAATACCCAACTTTGTATCAACATGGATGGGACTGGAAGAGATTATGCTGTGTGAAATAAGTCAAGCAGAGACAGTCAATTATCCTATGGTTTCACTTATTTGTGGAGCATAAGGAATAACACAGAGGACATTGGGAGATGGAGAGGAGAAGTGATTTGGGAGAAATCAGAGGGGGAGATGAACCATGAGAGTCTGTGAACTCTGAGAAACAAACTGAGGGATTTGGTGGGGAGGGGGCTGGAAGATTGGGTGAGCCTGGTAGTGGGTATTATGGAGGGCACGTATTGCATGGAGCACTGGGTATGGCACATAAACAATGAATTCTGGAACACTGAAAAGAAATTTTAAAAATAAATAAAAAAATTTTTAAAAAGAATGAATAAGTGAATAAGTAAATAAAAATCAACATACAAAGTATGTCAAAATCTATTACAACCACACATTAAAAATCAATTTCATTGATTTAATTTAATTCAAGGCATTTTGAGATTATTTTTTAAAATGTGAATGGCCACATTAAACAAAATGAAGTATGATCAAAATCTCATTAAATTCTGGATGATTAATTTGACCTTATTTAGTTACTTTCTTTCCCTATTCATATATTTAGTCCCAGCAACACTCTCATAGGTGTGCCTTATATATATTTTCTATTTATAAGTTTAATTCTTTGAATAATTTCTTAGGACATTTTACCTCTGAAAGTTACACTCACAAAGGTTTGACCATATTACTATTCTCGATTATTTGTAGTTATTTTGGTACATAGTAATTGCTTTCACTTACTAAGCATTAATAAAAGATGGGAACGTGTTTGGGAAACAATGGCAATGTAGGAAGTACGTACCAGGCACTGTTCCAAGTGCTCTGCTTGGGTTTTTATTCAGCTCTCATCACAACCCTTTTAGGTAGATCTATTAGTATTTCTATTTTGTAAGTGAGGAAACTGAGACACAGAGAGATGGAATAATTTGTCTGTAGGCACATAGCCAATGAGGGGCAGGGCCAGATTCTGAACTCCCTACAGCCCAGTTCTAGCTTCTGAACTTTTAACCTCTAAGACTAAGAGTTTCGTTTTAGTGTAGAATCATTGAGAAAGATCCACAACCTTTGTAACTGAATTATTTCAGCTCAAATAACATAAAAACAGATAATGTATTAAATTTTTAAAAGAGAAAAACAGTATTATTACTTATAATCCCAGATATGTTAAAATAAAGTAGCTCAGTTTTCTGTGTCATAATCTATTGACACTCTTTTCTATTTAGGAATTTTCTCTTTTATATAAAATATCTCAACAAGATATTGACCAAATATTTTATTTTGACAAACTTTTTAGAGAATTCTTGGTTTCAGAATCTTTGCAGTCTGTTATTCATTTCATTTTATAAAGCTCCCTACCCCAACCCTAAACGCCAAGAACTCTTGTGTTTTATTTTGTAGACTAGTGTGTGGTAAGGCGAGGATTTAAAGTTAGGGGTTATTTAGAATTATATGAGAAATTTTAGATGCTTGATAAAACCCTGAAACAGGAAGCAGTGTCAAATTGTAGAAATTTCACTCTACAGAGAAATATGTACTCTATAAGTGGCTAGGGTTTAATTGCTATATTTAATTCACTGAATTAGAATTAGTGAATATAGAACCTAAACTGAAAGTTTATTGTGAAAGCCAACTTTAAAACTTTTAAAAATTCATTTTTGTTAATTTTTTTTTGAGTATAGTTGACATATAATGTTACATTAGTTTCCAGAGTACAACAGAATAACTCAGCTCCTCTATACATGATGCTATCTCTGCTCAACACAAGTGGAGCTACCATCTGAAAGCCAACTTTTAGTCTGTGGTTTGTAAGGTGTTTGTATTAAAGGATGCTTGAGAACATTACCTGTAATGCTCCACATCACTCGGCATCAGGGAAATACAAATCAAAACCACAATGAGATACCACCTCACACCAATTAGAATGGCTAAAATTAACAAGTCAAGAAATGACAGATGCTGGCAAGGATGCGGAGAGAGGGGAACCCTCCTATACTGTTGGTGGGAATGCAAGCTGGTGCAACCACTCTGGAAAACAGTGTGGAGGTTCCTTAAAAAACTGAAAATAGAGCTACCCTATGACCCAGCGATTGCACTACTGAGTATATATCCTAAAGATACAAACGTGGTGCTGCGAAGGGGCACGTGTACCTGAATGTTTATAGCAGCAGTGTCCGCAATAGCCAAACTATGGAAAGAACCTAGATGTCCATCAACAGATGAATGGATCAAGAAGATGTGGTATATATATATACAATGGAATACTATGCAGCCATCAAAGGAAAATGAAATCTTGCCATTTGCGATGATGTGGATGGAACTAGAGGGTATTATGCTTAGCGAAATAAGTTAATTGGAGAAAGACAACTATCATATGATCTCCCTGATATGAGGAAGTGGAGATGCAATGTGGGGGGCTTGGGGGTAGGAAAAGAAAAAATGAAAGAAGATAGGATTGGGAGGGAGACATACCATAAAAGACTCAATCTCAAAAAACAGACTGAGGGTTGCTGGGGGGAGAAGGGTCGGGAGAGGGGGGTGGGGATATGGACATTGGGGATGGTATGTGCTATGATGAGTGCTGTGAAATGTGTAAACCTGGCGATTCACAGACCTGTACCCCTGGGGATAAAAATACATTATTTGTTTATTTAAATAAATAAATAGAAAGAAAACAGTGCCTGTGTCTATTTTTCATGGTGTTTCCATGAAGCTCAATTGAGTCACATAATTAGATTATCAAATAATAGATGCATTAAGTTGGCTTTAGACTGAGAAATTGACAGTAAACATAATGGGAAAAGTAGTTTAGTTTAATTATTGGTCATTAAAATAATTGTGTCTTGTATTTGTCCTTAAAATGTTTCACATCTGATGCCATATTGTTTCATCATAGTAGCTCTATGAAGCAGTTCAGAAGCTGATAGGATCTGCATTTTACTAAAAAGGAAAATTAAGTTATGAGGAAATGAATTGACTTAATGAAGGACAAGCAGGTCTTTAGAAAAACAGGCAGAACTAGACCTTAAACTTCCACCCTTTCTAGTGACCTTCCAAATGACCAACCTTTCAAAGAAGGTGGTTGCTAAATCCTTAACATTGTAACAATTGTAACAATTAACATTGTTAATTATGTATTTCTGTACTTGAATTCTGCTTCAAACTAGGATACATGACTCATTCTATAATAAACTATCCAATAGCTATACATCATATAGGATGTGGATATTTTTTAAGAGAAATTGATTTATCCCCATGATATACATATCATTTAAAATCATCTGTCATATGAAGAAAATGGTAGGCATAAGTCAAATAAAAGAGGGAAAATGGGGAAAAAAAGGATTTTACAAAGCCAATTTTAGTGATTCTTTCAAGCTATTAATAACATGTGTTGAGTTGTATTCCTCAGATAAAATTTATTGTTATTAATTTATGAACGACTAATAGTGTTATCACTTTATGAGGTGTTTATTTTTGTTACCATGCATGGTATAATTGGGAAAACCTGTAATAATAAATTCTTTGTAGTGATCATACAAATAAGAGATAATTACAGGATCCAGGAAAATATCTTCTTTCATGGTATGCAAATACAGGCTTGTGTCATATTTTGAGGTATGCATTTGTTAATTTCTACACTTTGTTAATAGGGTCCTTGAGAAGTAGTCCTTTGACTTCCAGTACATCATAAACAGAGGGCAGTCGTGGAAATATTTTCAGGAGATATTGCACAAGCAGGGACTAGAATGGGTAAGTAGGCATATTTTTACAGTTATAGCTGTAAGAATCCCTCACTTTCCTATCACTGTCATCAGTTCATCAATTATAATATTCATTAGTTGGCCCTTCTGAACTTGGCAGTGTATGCCCAGGGTCATGCCATGTTTATAGCCCTTTTGCCTTTCAAGATTTGGATACCTTTAAACATTTGTTGTTTATATATACTCTTTTTCATAATATTTATTTCAAGTTTATCAAAAATTTTAAAACATCTTGACATTAAGTATGACTATGTATGTATGTCCATTATGTGTATGGTAAATGATGGATTTAGAGAATAGTCCCAAACAGAGCAACCTGGTAAAGTTTATTTTGGGTTTACTCTGCTCATGTCATCACCCCAATCCTGTGTTCCATTACCCCCATATTAGGAATCCATTTTCCCAGAATAGTGTCTTTCTTAGTGCCCTCTAAACAGGTCTCAGGGTGGGCTGTGCTGTGCCACGTCCCAGGCACACAGGATTTCTTTCCTACATTGCTTTTGCTTTCCCCTCATAAATGATTCGGACCTGCCATGATCATAGCACCAGGCCTCTCGAGGCTTCAGTTCTGATAACTCAGTGAGCTCATTCATTCATTGGGACATAACATTTGGAAATCTTTGAATTCCTACGTTTCACACAGTGAGAAATTGAGGCTAAGAGAAGTGGGTAGAAGGAGAGAAAGTAAGAACCCTCCTTTGGGTCCCAGGAAGAGAAGTAGAATTTTCTAGAAATGTTCATGTCATGGGGAAAAGTTCTGTTCTGTTTCCACTTTGTTGCTCTTTCTCTACCAACATTTAAAAATGGAAGGAGAATTGAATTTTGACTATGCAAGACTTACATCTTAAAATTAAAACAAAGCCAAAATCAATAAGTTGGACTACATTAAGCTAAAAAATTTCTGCATGGCAAAGAAATGATTAACAAAATAAGAAGGCAACCTATGGAATGGGGGAAGATATTTGCAAGCCATCTATCTGATGAGGGGATACTAATCCAAATATATAAGGAACTTCCTACAACTCAATAGAAAAGAAAACCCAAACAATCCAATGGAAAAAATGGGCAGAGGACTTGAAAAGACATTTTCCCAAAGATGACACATTAATAGCTGATAAAAATACGAAAAAGTGCTCAACATCACTAACATCAGGGAAATGCAAATCAAAACCACAATGAGATATTACCTCATACCTGTTAGAATGGATATTATCAAAATGACAGGAGATAGCAAATAACAAATGATACAGAGAAACAATGTGCAATGTTGGTAGGAATGTAAATTGGTGCAGCCACTCTAGAAAGTAGTGTGGATGCTCCTCAAAAAATTAAAACAAGAACTACCCCTGATCCAGTAATCCCACTTATAGGGATATATTCCAAAATAAAATCCCTCTCTCAAAGAGATATCTACACTCCCCACCATGTTCATTGCAGCATTATCTACAGTAGCCTTGACATAGAAACACTCTAAGTGCCCATCAACAGATGAATGGATAAAGAAAATATGGTATATCGGGGCGCCTGGGTGGCTCAGTGGGTTAAGCCGCTGCCTTCGGCTCAGGTCATGATCTCAGCGTCCTGGGATCGAGTCCCACATCGGGCTCTCTGCTTAGCAGGGAGCCTGCTTCCTCCTCTCTCTCTGCCTGCCTCTCTGCCTACTTGTGATCTCTCTCTCTCTGTCAAATAAATAAATAAAAAATCTTAAAAAAAAATATGGTATATCTACACAATTAATTATTATTCCTCCATAAAAAAGAAGGAAATCCTGCCACTTGAAACACCATGAATGGACCTTGAGGGCATTATACTAAGTGAAGTAATTCAGATTGAGAAAGACAAAGACTTATATGTGAAATCTAAAAACATCGAACTCCCAGAAACAGAATAGAATGGTGATTGTGCAGGGGAAATGGGGAGATGTTGGTCAAAGGCTGCAAACTTTCAGTTACGGTATGAATAAATTCCAGGGGGCCAATGTATAGCATGGTGACAATAGCTAACAATACTGCATTGTATACCCCAAAGTTGCTATGAAAGTAGAGCTTTAATTTTCTCACCATAAAAACAAAATGGTAATTATGTGAGGTCAACCATGTGCTAACTAACCTTATTGTGGCAAACACTTCACAATATATACAAACATGAAATCATCATATTACTCACCTTAAACTTACACAATGTTATGTGTCTGTTCTAGTTCAATAAAAGTGGATATAAATTAAAACGAGAAACACGTTATGGAAATAGCAGAGGCGTATTCACCATAACGCTAATGAAGCTTCACCTCCAGGGCCCCTCACTTATCTGAGCCTCTTCCAAGGCTCTACTATTGGGCTCACACAGTCAGATATTTTTGTAAATTTGATAGGAGTAAGATATTTTGTCTGCAAGACTATTATCTCTTTCTACCTTAACTACCCTTTTGCCAACATTTTCCAGATGTATTTATGTGCCTCCTAGGCTGTTCTGTGTGTTATTGTCAGCCTTCTTGGCTAGGCCACTATAGGAGTATGTCTACCTCAACCACACCAGCTCACCTAATTTCATGATATTGAAGACGGGGCCGGAAGTTTGGATGCCATATGAACAACCTTTAGTCCCAAGCACCAGAAGTCTATGGGCAGTGGAGGAGAAACATTTTTAAAAGATGTGCAGCCAGGGGAGCCTGGGTGACTTAGTCAGTTAAGCGTTTGCCTTCGGCTCAGGTCATGATCCCAGGGTCTTGGGATCGAGCCCCATGTGGGGCTCCCTGCTCAGGTTCTCCCTCTCCTACTCCCCCTGCTTATGTTCCTTCTTTTACTGTGTCAAATAAATAAGTAAAATCTTCTAAAAAATTGAAAAATGTGCACTCAGAAGCCAATCCATACGTGGAAAATTTGTCCTATCATTAGGCGTGTAACAATTTATTAAACACAAAATTCATTAGGCATGTAAGCAGGCGTTTCCATTCTCCTTGGCATCCGGTCAAAACTAGAAGTTCTCCCCTGTCAGGACTATAGTCGACAATGAAGCATATTAAATTATTTTATAATAACATCCCAAGGTAAAACCGTTTTTTGTGTATTTCTACATGAGAGCAATAGATATTTTTCTATCAAGAAGTAAATTGTAACAAATCTTCAGACCACATCAAAAGCAGTAATTCATTAAGAAAGATAAATTTCAAATAGAAAAGGATAAATTGAATCCAATTAATGAAGAGTAATAAATTATATGAACACATTGGAGAAAGATTTAACTTCCTTGATGATTTGACAGAAAATACTGAAATCTACAAAATAGCCTAAAACTTACCCCGCTACAGTGAATCATCAACTGAAGGAAGGTTGTCATAAAATATTTAAGATTAACTTGCACAAGTTAATCTTGTTAATCTTGCACAAGTTGATTTTGTTAATCTTGCACAAATCCACAAAATAGCATAAAACTTACCCCGCTACAGTGAATCATCAACTGAAGGAAGGTTGTCGTAAAGTATTTAAGATTAACTTGCACAAGAAAATTGAAATGCCCTGAAATGTTAGGGCTCATGAATGGTAGAAACTTCTTCCCCAACTTAAGCTTACATGCAATAAATGAGTGGTGAAGCTCAAAGCATTTTTAAAAACTGTCCATGACAAAGAATACATTTCAACCCGCTGTGCTGAGAACTGACTGAAAAATCTTACTTTCTCTATAGAAAAGTATATTTTAAGAATTATTTGCATTTGAAGAGATAAGCAGAATATGCAGCCTAGAGGGGTAGCATATTGGAGAAGGCTGCTGGGAAGTTTATTAAAATGTTATGCTGTTTTGCTGGATTCTGTGATATTTGTGGATTTGTCAACTTCATAGAATTTATAATTGGTTGCAATTTTTTTTCTCATCCACTTTCCTATCTGATTTTGTATTTTTAATGTTTATGATTCTTCTTAACAAAGTTTCCACAAATTGTCAGAACTTCAGGCCTCAGGAAACCTAGATCTGCTCCAACTTCCAATTAACACTGAGTCTTGCCACATGATTTTTAATGTTGAAAACCTTACACAGCTTTCCAAAGCCAGTCTCTTCTCTTCTCCGAGGAGAATAATGAATACTGCCTGCCCAAATAGCCATAGGGTCATAGGTTATAAAAGAACGACAGAGGGAGAAAGGGATAGGAAGGGAAGGGGATGGGGAGAAAAAGGAGGTGGGAGGACGGTTTAAGCCGCAAAGCAATAGATGTGAGTGAAATACCGTGTGATCTCAATGAGATATTTCTATGGAATGGGACATCCTCCCCTCTCTTCTTAGCCTCTACTCATCATTTAACTGTTTAATTGATGATTTGGGGTTCTGATTTTGAATGTATAAACTGCATGGACTGACTCTCTCTTCAGTGTTATTGAATCTTCAAGTGTGAGAAAAGAAAATCCCCTGTGTTTAACACACTGGGTTTTTTTGTAGTTTCTGGGGCAGCCAAAAACCATGTCAGAATGGTAGTAAATTTGGGAAGGAGTTTAGGAATACTGGGGACTGCTATGAAGTGTCTTCCTTCCATGTCAATTTTTTCTTTTTTTTTACTCCTCTAATGGAAAGAAGCACATAATGTAGTGTACTTTCCGAGGTACACTATGGGACATTTTGACAACATTTTATATCACACATATGAAAGTTCCCGGCTTTCTGCTTTCAGTATCTGTGCCTTCTCAGCTCAAAGTCCATCTTCAGCAATCTGGTTCCACATGCGAGATTACAGCACTGCATGTCCAAGTACCAAATTTTGTTTAGGTCAAGGTTCTTGGTTTCAAACAGAATTCTAGCTCATTGGAGCAGAAAGAGATTTATTGAAGGTTCTTAGTAGCTCCCGGAATCTTGGGAGAGCCATAGAACTAGTTTTGGATCTCACTCGGTCAGAAACAGACAAAGAAAACAGAACAATCAATCAAAAGACTGTGGTTCCAAGTGATTGATGAATATTTGAAAAAGAGGCAGTAAATATACACAATAGACTATTACTCAGCCTTAAAAAAGAATGGAATCTTGGCATCCATGACAACATGGTGGGGCTAGATGGTATTATGCTACGTGAAATGGGCCAGGCCACGACATCTACCATATGACTTCACTTATATGTGGAATCTTAAACAAACAAATGACCAAATAAACAACAACAAAAGAGAGAAACAAACTTATAAGTATAGAGAACAAATTGGTAGTTGCCAAAGGGGAAGGGAGAGATGAGTGACATGGGCAAAGGAGATTAAGAGGTACAAATTTACCAGTTATAAAGTAAGGAAGTTACAGGGATGAAAATTACAGCATAGGGAAGGAATATAGTCAATAATATTCAAATTCACTGATCGTGGTGAGTATTTCATAATGTATGGAATTGTTGAATCACTGTTGTACGCTTGAAACTAATTTAATATGATATGTCAACTGTACTTCAATTAAAAAGAAAAACAGTGGTTCTGGGAGCCAGGATTGTACCAGGCAGGCAGGATGCTATATACCAGAGAGTTGACCTTTGTAGTGTCAGAGGAATTGCTTGGCCATACCACCATGCTCCCCCAAAGAGACAGACTCTGAGCATGCTCATTTCTCATCCAAATCCTGGCTTGATGCCTCTGCTTGCCAAGAACTTGGGCCACCTCCCTGCACCCTAGCTGCGGTACTGGGGAACGTTGGTGTGAGAGTGAGTGAGTGATCCAACCTGGAGAGTGCCACAGTTTCCAAAGTCCTTACAAATTCATTGTGATCAGGCAAGGTACTTAACCTCTCTAACTAATCCATCTTCCTAATACTTAATGTGAGGATTTTGGACTCCATAAATTCCAAGAATCCTTATAGTAATACAAATCTGTGTCTGCTCTAGTTAGAACTCTGGCTTCTAGTGATGGAAGCCTTACAAGAGTTAGTGAAAGTAAGTCAAGGGAATTTACGGGCTCTTATAATCTAATCTTGAGAAGAGTTAAGGTGCCACAAGGTTTAGGGGTGTGGGCTCACCTGGCCTCTCACTTTTTTCCCTCTGCTTTCATGTGTTGAGTAGGAAGACCGCTTTCTTTGGGAAGCTGGAGAAGAAGTGCTTGACAACTCCAAGGCTTGGAGCCAAGCTATTCTGAGATCATAAAGGAAAAGGGCTCCTTTCTCCCAGAATTGGTTTCTTCTAAGGTCCAGAAGGCCCTTTGGATGAGCCAAGCTGGGTTCCTGTGCCAACTCCTGTGGCCGGAGGAGTGGAATCTTTGACCGGAAAAGGGATGTCACGCAGGTATGGGCAGCAGAAAGTTGCTGGGAGGCAGGCGCCCAGGGTGACCAGTGCGGATTCGAAGAGCTAGGGGACCATGATATGAGATGTGGGATTTATTCATTGGTTTTCCTTTCAGATATTTCAGATGAAATAAACTTCACTTATTTTGTAAATCTCAATTTTGTATGGGGTTTAACACATCAATGCTACATAAGACTCAGAGCCTGCATTCAGGGAGCTTAAAATTTAATAATAGAGATCAAAGTATATAGAGGCATATGAAGTCCTAGCTGCAAATAGTATAATGGTTTTAGGGAAAGATCTTAAATCCTTAAGCAGGTGAATATGGAACTTGAAGGGTTTTATATGTGTATATATATATTTTTTTTTTGAAGGGTTATATTGATAACAGTTTTTGCCAGCCAAATGCAATTGGTATTTGTATTTTAAGATCAAATAATCTTAATGATCAAAACATCATAGATAAAAGAGAAAATTGGTAATTTTTTCTTGAACTTTTGGCCTTTATCTTTTTTCTTTGGTGTTGTCTATGTTGGTATACATATAGACAGCCTTTTCTCTTGGAAGGTTACATTATTGTACTGAAATATATTTTGTTTTTATTTGACAGAGAGAGAGACAGTGAGAGAGGAAATACAAGCAGGGGGCAGTGTGAGAGGGAGAAGCAGGCTCCCTGCTGATCAGGAAGCCCGATGTGGGGCTTGATGCCAGGACCCTGGGATCATGACCTGAGCCAAAGGCAGACGCTTAATAATTGAGCTACCCAGGGGCCCCTACATTTTGCTTTCAGCAATAAATATGACGGTATGGTTGTTTGGTCTTATATTTTCTGAACATAGCTTGTGTAACAGAAAAAAAATTATTTTCTCCTTAGAATCAAGGAATTGGCAGGTCCTCTAAAAGTTATCTGGACTGAATTTTGTATATTAAGTTATATTCTGTTGGCAGTTAGATTGTTGGAAAAGTGTGAAAAGTTTGTCAGTCTATGTTTTGCTTCATCTTAACAAATGAACCTCTTGGTTTTATAATCTGAAGCACATGCATATTAAGTAGAGAAAACTAATTGCAGTAAATCCTGGCAATAATCCGGATGTTTCAATAATGTCACATTGTTAATTCTGAATTTATTTGTAATACTGTTGCATAAGGGTCTTATTTTTAAATTGTTTTGGTCTTGTTGGCCTCTGCTTCTCTGATGATGAAATTAACTGAATCGATTAGATTTTGTTTAATTAGATTTTATACTTCGATGTCATGTCCAAGCTGTTGAAAGCATTTGGCACGCTCTTCATCATGGGCAATCCATATAGATTTAGTTAGTTGTTCATATATTCTCTGTTTATTTCCTTCTTGGAATTTTTATTGCAATAGACAGTAAACAATTTATATACTTCAGGGATGACAGAGGGTCACTCCTTACTTTTAAAGGTAGGATATATCCATCCCAATAATATTTTCGGTGACTGTCAAAATGATTGCTTCAGCATTTATGTCCCTTTTTCACTGTAGGGTAAATGACCCTTCAGACTAAATGGGGATGTTTAATATTCCAGGGATTTAACCCACAGTTTTTGATGAATGCCAATGCTGTTTGAAAAGGAATTGCTGTCTTGGTGTAGATAAAATGAAAATCCTGGCATTACAATCTAATTGAGCAATCTGTTCGGGGAGACGTGTCACTAGAGATCTAATGTGTCCTCCTGGAACAAAAGAAAGCGCAGTGATGGCAAGGGGTGTAGAATATTGTGGAAACACAGCAGGAGCACCCAGCCTGGTCTCTGCATATCAAGACAGTGGCCTCTTCAACAGAATCCAAAGACTCTGAGTAGCAATACTTAGCCTTGGGGGAAAAAATTCTGGCCAGAGGAGATAGCACGCAGGAAATCCCAAAGGTAAAAGAGAGGTTGGCAGTTTGGGAGCAACTAAAAGAAGTTCCCTTGAGCTGCAGCACAGAGAACGGGTTAGCCGGGGGAGAGGTGTTTGGAAACGGATGCCAGGAGAGGCCCAACCTGGGATAAGATTAGCAGGACTAAGCAGAATGGGCCCATCATGGACCTTGAGGGGACGGAATTTCCAGGGCTTAATGATTAGCTGGATTTGAGCAATAAGGGAGAGAGGAACAGGAAGGATGGTTCTGGCTTGGACCCTGGTTGGATGGTGGTGCCACTTACAGAGGAGGACTGTGGGGCAAGAAGCAGGTTCAGGGGAGTCTGTGGGACTTTTCAAGACAACCGTGCTGTCGCGGAGAGAAGGACTGAGGAGGCAGCCATCTCTGCTCATTTCATATCAACATGCAGGAGATTTACAAAGGAGGATCCTTTAAAATAGGCCTACAGGGATCTGCCAGACAGGCAAGAAAAACCAGGCCAGAACACTTAAAAATTCAAGGAAAGAAAGTATTTCCGAAAGGATTGAATGGTCATGGTGTCAAATATTACAAGGGGGTCAAATAAGATAAAAACCGAAAAATTCCCATTGGAGTTTGCAGTGAGGATGTTGTTGGTGACCTTGACAGAAATACTTAATGTCAAGCAGCAGGGGGAATCCAGATGGGGCCAGTTGAGGAATGACTATGAAAGAAGTGGGAGATAGTGAGTGTACACAGCTCTTTTAAGAAGAATGTTGAGTGAAAGGAAGGCTAAGATAAAGCAGTTGCTAGGGGAAGATGGGAGAGTGGGGGACAGTTTCATTTTAGTATTTAATATGGAATAGACTTGAGTGTGTTAAACACCAGTGATGTGGAACAATTTGTGGAGAGAGAAAGGTTGAAGGTATTGAGGGGGAATGCTGTCCACAGAGACCTCTAGGAAGAAGGAACAAGATCGGGGGGTGGTGGGGGGGGCGGCAGAAAACTGAGCTCCTTGTCAGTTAGGAATGCTTTCAATTCGAATGACAGAAACCTGGCCACTAGTAGTGCCTCATTCAAGCAGAGGTTTCTTTTTTTTTCACGTGACAAATTTAAGGTAAGCAATGCTGGCATGGCCTCTGTCTGTATCAATGATGTCGGCACTCAGGGGTTGACATCACCGCAGCTATCTTGGCCTTTTCCCCTCATGCCCTGATCAAGGCAGGAAAAGGAGGAGGAGGTGGTGTGGGCTACGCTTTGTCCTTTAATCAGGAGATGTTGCCAGAAGTCGTCAGGTGGCCTTCTGCTTCGGTCTGATTGGCCAGCACCGTGTGGTGCACTGAGAAAGCTCTGATCCTCATGGTGGGAGAAGTCAAGGGACGTGGGACTTGGGAATGGCAGTTAGACCAGCCAAATGGCAGCATCTACCACACAGCAGGTGCAGATTTTCTAGTTTGGCAGCACACAGGTGAGCGATTTCCCAACTGAGATTTCTGTTTTCCTTTGAAGTTGGAAATAAGCTTGTCTGCTAAGAGAGTAATGGAACATGTGAGGGTAGTGAATGTCGGAAATGCCCTTTTTGCAGAACTGGAGACACTGGGGACTGATGAAAGACAGTGATTGATTTCTTCTGAGCAACACCCAAGGTTCAATTGAGATTCGAGATCATGGATTCAGGCCACACCACTAGAGGAAGGTGAGGCTGTGCAAAGGCTACTTGGTATGTGTCCCCGGGACAGTGGAAATGCTGTGCATCACTGTATGGTACACTTGATGCATATAAAATGATCGGACCATTTAATCACTTTTATCTGGAGCTGTTTCTATGAAATTCATACTGTTTTCTTTTGAAAAAAATTTTTATTCATCCTGCATGTTTTAGGAATGTCTCCTATAGAGTACATCGTAATGTTGTAGGAGACTGATCATTCTGAAAATCTTCCAATCTGTAGGGAAACTGAAGAAGTAAAATGAACACCCTCATGGCATTCGTGGACATTCAGTAATTAACATCTTCACACATTTTCTGTCTCCTTTCTCAATATCTCTCTTTCTCTCTCTCCACAAACACACACACACTTTTTTTTTTTTTTTAAAATCTCGAACCCCTTGCAATGTTAAGCTGTAGGTAGTAAGACTCTGCAGCTCTAAATACTTCAGCCCTCGTCTCCTGGTCATTGGGACATCCTGGTCCATAACCAAGATTTCTTGCCCTTTAGAGAATCAACATTAATCGCATCAACGAGGCTTCAGGATGCAATTGTTTTCCACCTGTCCCCAAAGTACCTTTCAACCCAAAGAGTCTGAAGGAGAGTATATGAAAACTATATATGTTTTAAATTAATTTAGCAAATATCGAAGTGCCCTTTAACAGTCAGCTTCATGTTGAAATTTTGGCCTTTGGTCAGGACTTTTCCAATCTCTTTAGTTTTTCATTTTGGATGCACATGACACCATATAGTATCTTTTTTTTAATTTAAAAATTTTTTTCATTAACTTATAGTGTATTATTTGTTTCAGGAGTACAGGACTGTGATTCGTCAGTCTTGCACAATTCACAGCACTCACCATAGTACATAAACTCCCCAATGTCCATCACCCAGCCACCCCATCCCTACCACCCCCTTTCTTACAGCAACCCTCAATTTGTTTCCTGAGATTAAGAGTCTCTTATGGTTTGTCTCCCTCTCTGCCTTCATCTTGTTTCATTTTTCCCTCCTTTCTCCTATGATCCTCTGCCTTGTTTCTCAAATTCCTCATATCCTTGAGACTATATGATAATTGTCTTTCTCTGATTGGCTTATTTTACTTAGCATAATACCCTCCAGTTCCATCCACATTGTTGCAAATGGTAAGATTTTGGGGGTTTTGATGGCTGCATAGCATTCCATTGTGTGTGTATATATATCTTTATCTATATATCTATATCTACATATCTATAGATATATAGATATATATATCTACATATATATAGATATATAGATATACACCACATCTTCTATATATATATCACATCTGGTCATCTAAGCTCTTTCCATAGTTTGGCTATTGTGGACATTGCTCCTATAAACATTTGGGTGCACGTGCCCCTTCAGATCTCTACATTTGTATCTTTAGGGTAAATAAATACTAAAATAAGGTAAAGTAGTACAATTTCTGGGTCATAGGGTAGCTCCATTTTCAACTTTTTGAGGAACCTCCATTTTGTTTTCCAGAGTGGCTTCACCAGTCTTCATTCCCATCAACAGTGTAGGAGGGTTCCCCTTTATCACATCCTCTCCAACATCTCTTGTTTCCTGACTTGTTAATTTTAGCCCTTCTGACTGGGGTGAGGTGGTATCTCACTGTGGTTTTCATTTGTATTTCCCGATGCCGAGTGATGTTGAGAACTTTTTCATGTGTCTGTTGGCCATCTGGATGTCTTCTTTGCAGAAACGTCTGTTCATGTTCTCTGCCCATTTCTTGATTGGATTATTTATTCTTTGGGTATTGAGTTTGATAAGTTATTTATAGATTTTCAGATACTAACCCTTTATCTGATATCTCATTTGCAAATATCTTCTCCCATTCTGTCGGTTGTCTTTCGGTTTTGTTGACTGTTTCCTTTGCTGCACCAAAGCTTTTGATCTTGATAAAGTCGAATAGTTCATTTTTGCCCTTGGTTCCCTTGCCATATAGTAACTTATATGTGTGTATACATCTAAAACTTACATTTTTATTGGCTTTTGTTTTCCTGGTGTACTTAAACAGTACCTTCTTCCTTCCCAGTTTAATGGCCAACCTTTCCATCCTACATTTGTGACTCTAGATAGGTATCGTGTGATAGAAGTATCTGCATTATTTCAACTACTAATTAAAGCCTGTATTTGAATATATATTACAAACTATTCCTTTCATTGTTCCAATGGTAAATGTGGCTTACTACTTGCCCTGGTGGATAAAGTAGCTATTTTATGAGTGTATTAGAACTGTTAATTAACAAAATATAACTCAGTGACTGCGAGGAAGGTATTTCATTTAGAAATTCAATTTACCTTTTATAATATTGGAAATACTAGTGATTAATGTCCTCTAGATGAAGAATGCTCTAGGAAACACTGGGTGTGCCTAAATGTAATGCAAACATAACTCCTTATCAAGGAGCTGGAATTCTAAAACAACATGGAAACAGACATGCAAATAAAAGAACTGATATTGAAAGGGAGCACATACTTGGAGGCTGTTTGCCAAAGGCAAGAATACGATTAAGGATATTTAAACAGGAACAAGGTCTTTGGTTTATACAGTGTCTTTTTAGTTTTCATACTGATTTAATCTGTTAATAAAAATAGGGTTATTGAGACTTAAGTAATTGTCTGGGCATTCTCACCATCATGTAAATGGATACAGTATGGTGTTTGTTCCTGCTAGAATGCGTTGTCTCGTGTAGGGTACTGGGTGGGCACCAGGCCTTTGGGCCCATCCCCGCATTAGAAATGAAACTTCTCTGGTCACACCCACCCTTGGCAGTGTCAGCCCCAGGAACCCTAGATGCACAGTTTCCCCTGACCTGGGCCCCAGTTCCAAGCACTTGACCTTCAGGGCTCACATTATACCAGTGAGTTTACAGTGTTTGAATTGCTTATAATTAAAAAAACTACAGACATAAAAGTACACTGAAGCAGGTGTGTCTCCTCATCTTTTGCTCAGGACCTTTTTGTGATGAATGTATTGGTATTAACTCTGGTTGAGACTAAATTGTCTGCCAGCCATGCCCACACTTGAGCAGCCGGACCCCAACCGGCTTTACTTTAATTCATGACCACCACCCTGTGGGCCCAACATGTCTGACTGTTTCTCTGGCCTGTTCACTCACCTGCAGGACTGGATCATTATTTCTCCCCTTCTCTCCATACCCCTCTTCACTCACTCGTTCCATTTGGTATTTCACTGAGGAAATGGAGGCGACAAAAGCATTTCCACATTCTTCCGCCATCATTTCTTCAAACTTGATTCTATCAAGACCCATATAACTAATTGCTTTCCCTCCTTTTAACTTAAGCATGAAGGATTCAGGCTCCCTCTGAGGACAGCCCTCGCACCTGGGCACTGGATTCCATCCCTCTCACTGTCCCCTCTCACTGTTCAGGGACAATAAGCTGGGAATTGTCACTTTTTCTTTTGTATTATCAATTCTCCTTATCTCCTGGATTCATCCACAACCCGTAAACGCATGTAATATCTCCCATCATAAATACAACAATAACAATAACAAAAGTCCTCCCTTGACCCCTTCCTTTGCTTACAAGTTCAAAGTTTAAAAAATTCATGTTATGGCAAAACTATTTTAGTCCAGTTGTTGAACATCACCTTCTCTCATTCACGCCTGAGATCCCAGTAGTCAGGTTTTTGTCCCCACCCCTGAACAGGAACTGCTCTTCTCAAGGTCCTGAGTCCTCATCTCTCATCTTACTCAACCATCAGCTGCAATTTTTTTTTTTTAATTTACTTATTTGAGAGAGAGAAAGAGATAGCAAGAGGGAGTACGAGCAAAGTACGAGCAAAGCCAGGGGGAGGGGCAGAGGGAGAAGCAGTCTACCCACTGAGCAGGGAGCTGGATGCAGGACTCCATCCCAGGACCTTAGGATCATGACGCTGATCACTGGTTCCTTCTTCCACTCAATTTTCTTTTCCCCATTTTCTTTATCAGTTCTCCTTTTCTTCATGCCACTTCATGTTGGAGAGTCCCAGGTTATCCTCCTTGGTCCCCCACTTCTCTGGCTGTATTTGCCACCACACAGAGATTCTTACCCTGCAGTCCATAGACCTGGTGTCAGTGACCTTGAAAGGGAAACATTTCTTCTTTATTTTCACTAACCTCTAAATGAAACTTTGCATTTCCTGCAATTATGAACAATAATATTTGCCGTATCTATGACTTTATCTCTAGTAAAAAAATTAGATATTTTCATCTCATTACAGTTGTTACAGATGTCTTGAAATATTTATGCACATGACTTCTTTAAAGTACTGTAGTTATTATGCTTACTGTTAGTTCTTATTGGGTAGTATATTAATAAAAAATATGTTGCCATAGTATAACTTGCAAAATATTGTGATTCTACATTTCATTATAATTGCTTTTCTTTATACCAATTATATATACCAAAATATTTCAAATATATTTTATTTTATGCATTTAAAATATCACTCCGAGAAGGAGCCTCAAGTTTTAACAGACTTTCAAAGGGGTTTATGCCACATAAACTTTTAAAAGCCCATACTGGAAGTGATCTTTTATCTCACAATTTAAAATATTGTTGAAAGATGTATTTCCAGCCACAACCTCCTTTTACAGCTACTGAACTCATATATTCAACTGCCTACTCAACATTTCCTCTTGGATATCTCATTAGCACCTTCGACCTACCGTATTAGAACCCAGGCTCCTGGAGCACCTGGGTCTCGGTGGTTAAGCAGCCAACTCTTGATTTTGGCTCAGGTCATGATCTCAGGGTTGTGAGATTGAGCCCAGCAAGGGGCTCTGCGATGGACATGGAGTCTGCTTAAGATTCCCTCTCTCCTGCCCTCCCTCTCACCGCCCCCTCCCAACCATCTGGTGCATGTGCCATGCTCGTGTACTCTCTCTCTCCAAAAGAAACAAAACAGGCTCCTGAATATCACCCACTCCCCAGACTTGCGCCTCTTCCAGTCTTCTCCCCTCAGTTGGCAATTCCATTTTCCTAGTTGCTTACACCAGAAACCATGGAGTCAGCCCCGACTCCCTATTTTCCATCAGCCACATCTGATCTAGAGCCAACTACTTTGACTCTATCTTCTAAGTGTATGCAGGATCTACCATTTCTCGTTCCACGCCATCCATCCATCAGCTTCTCTTGCCTGGATTTTTACAAGAGAGCCCTAACAGCACTCACTGCTTCCTCCACTGCCTGCCACAGCCCCCAGCACAGATGTGGGCACACGCAGACACACACATACACTCACCTGTTCACAGTGATCAAAACAGCAGCTGGAGTAATTCTGTCAAACCTACTTTAATCAGGTCATGCTGCTTTTCTCCTTGGAACTTTCCAAAGGCTCCCCTACTCAAAGTAAAAGCCAAAGTCTTTACAGTGGCCCATGCGGCACCCATGATCTGTCCCACCTGTCCCCCGCCTATCCCTGTGACCTGTGTCCCACCACACACCTCTTATTCCGCTCCAGCCACTCCACACCAAGCATGCTTCTACTTCATGGACTTTGTCCTTGCTGTTCCCTCTACCTGGATGGAGTGCTCTTTATCTGAATGGCTTTTTCCAGGATATATGAACAGGCAGCCACTTCTACTACACTCCCCATAACCTTTTCCATGTTTTATACCCCCAACCCCATAGCACTATTACTACCTACACTATTACTTCTATTACGGGCTGTTGTTACTATTCAAACCAACGTGGCAGCACCAAGAGTGGTACCTGGCTCCTAGTAGATGCTCAGTACATTTAAGCACAAGAAATGGATGAATGAACTAGGTAAAATTGGCAGCAAAAACATGAATTGGGAGTCTGTATCAATCAAAAGAGCTAAACTTCACCTTCAGGGAACTCATTGGATACCTTCAAATACTTTTCTTCATTTGTCACTACAATATATAAGTCTAAGCACTTACTCTTTATTATGTTGGCTAACTCTTGTAATAAAGTAGTTCCATACAATTCATTATCCTGATGCACATAAGCAAAAAAAAAAAAAAAATTTAAGGTTAGAGTAAAAAGTTCCAGAAATAGATAATTGCCAAAAATAAATATTATTTTTGGGCTAAACAATAAACAGAGAGAATAAGCCTTAGAAATAAATTGTCTATTTTTAAAGGCCATCAGTTTAGCAAAATTTGGAATGATCTTTACAGTGTAGTTTCTGGAATGAGAAATGAAAAAACAACTCTCATTTTAAGTGCAGAAATAGAGTTGAATTTACATTATATATGTATTGGATATCAGTCTTAGATATAAGTGTTTCTAATCAGTGCCAAACTTGTATAGACCTCACTGATTGTCTATGTTTTGGGTTGTTGATAATACTTTAAATATTAATTTGACACTGTTACTTTTCTTCATTTCTATATATTTTATTTGTGAACAATCATAAAATCCCATGTGACCTAGATAACAGGGATATGGAATAGGGACTTGCTTTGGAGGTTTAAACAGAGTTCAATAACTATAAAGTATTTCACTAATAGGAAAAGAATAAGACAAACCCTCTGTTGACCTTTGTTTCACATTAAAATGACCGTAGTTTGACACCAAAATGACAGCTGGTTAAAACAGCTTGAGATTTCAAAGTGCTAGAGTATATATAAATATTTTGACTGATCCCATAAGTGTATTGGAAAACACTTTAAGAAAGGTCTTTGGCTTAATCATTTTCTACATTCTCTCCTGTTGGTCAGAGAGAAATACCACCACCCCTCCCCCCAAATTTTTATCTTCTGGATTTAAAAGAAATAGAAAAATTAAAACCATGTAGTTGAACCCAGCAGAACCAAGATTGGTGGTTAATACTGCAAATGTAAATTACTACTTTGTGCACAAACCTAAGGCTCATGTTCTTCTAGTTTGATACCGCTCCCAATGAACCTTATGTGATGAGATGCCGGTAGTAGTAGTACGTAGAAAACTCATCACCGAGACTTATTTTTGCCACTTCCTTTTCTACAACAGAACATGTTAGGGCAAGGAGAACTTTCAGGGATGAGAAGATGTCACAGATAGACCATTCCTACACACGGGTCCCACAGAATTACAAAAGACAGATCTACTGTCAACCCTCCACTCAAAATCATCTCAAACTTCTTTTATAAAATCTCATCCAAACTACTGTTTATCCTAAATCTTTTATCATAGCGACTTAGATCTTTCTGTGCAGTTTTCCATGAGTGAGGAAAACTTGAGATGACAGAGAGGAAAGACCAGGAAGCAAGAGTGATAAACAAAAGTCAGAAAGATATAATTTGTTAGTGGACAGAATAGATTAAGATTATCAGCAGTGCAGAGTTCAGGCAGAAGCTTTCCCATGAGGGTCATAACGTTTCTGAAAGGCATTAGCATTAATTAGTGAAGAATTAATTCAGGAAAGTGGAGGCTGACTCAGGCCATGTCATCGGGGTTGAGGGTGCAAGTCTGAGGCTCAGAGAAAGCTGTGCAAATCTCTCCCATGCAGGTGGGGGAAAGAAGAGGTAGAAGGTGCGGTTGCCATAGGTTAAGATGAATAATTCCATTTCTGTGTTTGTTTTTTAATTTTTAAAAAGATAAGGCATGTGCACATCAAATAGTATAACAGAAAATTAAGTCAGCTTCCTATCTCAACTTCCAGACCCCAGTTCCCCTCCAAAAGGTCAATGCTTTCTTGTAAATTCTTCTACGCTCTATGCACAGGCAAACATTTATATATAATTACTTTAAAAAAAAAATGCCAACACTGGTGTAACTCACAGGGCCTCCATTTTTCACTCAAGTCATATTATTCTGTTTTATATATGTGCTGCCAAAGCAAGCACAAGTCACATTATTCTAAACCTTGCTTTTTTTAACCTGATAGATTATAGCTTCGTTCCTCCTAATTTCCTCCATTCCTTGTAACGGCCACATTATATTCTGTCCTATGGATGTGACAGTCTCCTGTGATGGACATTTAAGTTGTTTCCAGTCCTTTGGTCCATAAACAGGGCTTCAGCCACAGCCTCATACATTTGAGGTCATCCCTTTTTATATTTCTGCTCAAAGATATTAGAATGGGGCTGAAAAGATCAGGAAATAAAGCTGTCTTAATTAGATTGAGATAATGAGAACAGGCTAATTTATTGTGACTGAGAGGAATAGCCATGAGGTGGTTTTGATAAGAGAATAAAAGTTAACTTAGATTAATAGGGCTTCATTGCCCCATAAACTGATTTGCTACAAATAGCAATATGCTTTTTGGTATTTTGGTGATACTCATCAGAGCACTTCAAGTTCAAAGTTAGAGTAAGTGGTTAATGAAAGTGACTAAATGGCAAATGTAATGATGACCCATGTGAGACCTGCTGTTAAGGGAAAACAAGCTATTACTGAGCAGATATTTTCCCTCAGCTTTAATCACTGATTTCAAAAACTATTAATAAAATGAAAAAAATAACATTAATACATATACCCAATAAGCATGTGGAAGTGGGAAACCTCATTACAGAATAAAGAAATGAAAATGAAAAGGACATCAGGAAAGATGTCCTTTCCTGATGAATGATTTCATTTCCTGAAAATGAAAAGAACATCTTTCTCGTGCAATCCAGAAAAAAACCTTTCAATTATTATACACAGTGATAGTAGTTAAGTAATGAAAGTTCCTTTTGTATGGGGGACTGTTAGGTTACAGTTTAAAATATATTTTTAATTTTAAAATATATATAAATTATAAAAATAAATTTGAAATAAAATAACATTTTAAAGGATGCCAGCACATAAATATTCACATTATGATGTTTAAATTAAAGTCTATGCCAAGAATTATATGTATAACTAAATCTATGGTACAACTCATGTATGGCAGAGAGGGAAAACCAAAATGTTATCAGTAATTATCTCTGAGTCGTGGGATTGTAGTTTTTGTTTATGCTTGTTAGCATTTTCCAAATGTGTTACAAGTCTGTTCCTTAAAAAAAAAAAAAAAAGCTTTGTTTTTTAAAACAATTGAAAAACATGGAAATGGAGATATGGTTTATTTTTAATAAGCGTGTATATTCCTTTTCCCAGATGATGCCTCCTTGGCATTCTTAGCCCCACCTACATTTATGGAAGTCCTTGAATCCAGTCTTAAGGAAGTTGCATTGTTATAGTATTTGTATTTCAGTCGAGCAGTGTCACATGGAGATTCAGTGTGAATGATCACCTAAAGCCTTGCCCCACTTTATGGAGTAAAGCCTCATACATGTAAGGACTGTCCTCTCCAGCCTAGACCTGCCCTCCGAGCCTCAGGCTTGTACATGCAAATGCCTCTGCCATTCTGCAGGCATGCATGTTGAGGCTGCTCCACCCCGGCACCTGTTCCTTCACATGAGTTCCTGGGCTTCCCCTAATCTCTCCTGTCACTTCTCAGATCCCTCCTTCCACGTCATTGCAAAACCCAGAGGGTTACTCTGGACACTTCTCTCTCACCTTCTCCACATCCTGTGCGTGGCCAAATCCTGTCAGTTCAACCTGCACAGGTAGCTGTGCGCCTGCCCCCTCTTGCCATCTCCGCCACCACACCCCTGCCAGCCCTGTTATGGCTTAGGGCCACAGCTCCCTCTAGACTCCCTGACCCGGCTCCTTCCTCCTTCAGGTCATTGTCCAAGTGCGAGGTCAATGATCCGTTCCCATCCCAAGACAAATGACAACTGCAACGAGGAGCCATTTTCCATGTTGGCAAACTTCAAAAATGGTGAGGATACGTTGTGTTAACCAGGAGTCTTAAATAATAGGCACTTGGACATTGCCGGTGGGAGTATAAATTAATTCACTCACCATGGGGAGCAATTTGGCAATATTTCTCAAAATTAATATTATATAGAGCCTTTATGACCTCCCAATTTATTTCTGGGAATTTATCTTTCCGGAGTCTTATATTTTGACTCTTCAAAGATCACTCTTTGAAAGAAATGTTTTTTCCTCTTGAATAAGGAAACTATGTCTATTATCAAGCTCAATAAGAGGTATACAATTCAAAGTCATCTTCTCGCACTCCTGCCCTAAAACTACCCAGTTCTCTGTCCCAGACCAAACACTATTACTTTTCTTTTTATTTACAAAAATAGTAATATACATGTTCTTCTGCATTTTTGCTTTATTTCCTGAACCACTTTGGGGCACTTTTCACATCAGCTCATTTAGAGCTGACCAAAAGCTACATAGTATTCTATAGTATAGAGCTACTATTCTTTTAGTTCATCTCTCCACTGATGGACGTTTAGGGTCCACACACGCATGCATACACACACACTTACACACACATATAAATGTATGTACATATATATGCCACAATGACTGTGCATAGACACATATCATTTTGCCCTTCTGTAAGACATGTAAACTTTGAATGTTGGTGTACTCTATTTTTTAAGATTTTACTTATTTATTTGACAGAGTGAGAGATCACAAGCAGGGGGAGCAGAGCACAAGCAGGGGGAACAGCAGAGGGAGGGAGAAGCTGACTCCCTGCTGAGCATGAAGCCTGACTTGGGGCTCCCTCCCAGGACCCTGGGATCATGACCTGAGTTGGAGGCAGATACTTAATGGGCTGAACCAACCAGGCACCCCTTGTATCTTCTTCATATAATGTGAAATACATCTGAATATTGCAAGCTTGGATTAAAAAAAAGTTGTTAAAAAATGAAGGCTTAGTTAACTTCAGAGTAACAATCTTTTGACTACTTCCCACAGTATTGTTTCTTGATGCCTTCTTTAACTTTCACAATTACGTCAAAAGCTGGATATCCAGGTAACATTCAAAGGTGTACTTAATGTACAGATAGGATATGTTTATATGCCAAACGCTGATTGTTTTCTTAAAACACTTTCCTTGCTAAGTTTTTATAAGACATGATTTTTATGCACTTCCTATAATTTGTGTTATTAGATCACATAAATCTTTTATCATTCTTGTTTTTGATTGAATAATAAAATAAATCCACTAGATGGTGTATATGAACAGAGAGAAAGAAAAGTTAGTTCCTTTTTTCTGCTTTATAGCTCAAGTTCAAAGATTTCTGTTTAAGAAGACTAAAAAATGTTTTAAGTCTTATTTATTTGACAGAGAGAGAAACAAGAGCAGGAACACAAGCAGGGGGAGAGGGAGAGGGAGAAGGAAGCTTCCTGATAAGCAGGGAGCCGGACGTGGGGCTCGATCCCAGGATCCTGGGATCACAGCCTGAGCCGAAGGAGGAAGTTGAACGCCTGAGCCATCCAGGTGTCCTACCTAAAAATTTCTGATTACGGCTCTCTGCTCTTCCCAGTTCGACAGACAGCCGCATCTTCAGGTGCAGTGGCAGCCACGTGCCCGAGACACGATGGTGAAGGTCGGAGTGGAAGGATTTGGCCGTATTGGGCGCCTGGTCAGCAGGACTGCTTTTAACTCTGGTAAAGTGGATATTGTCGTCATCAATGACCCTTTCATTGATCTCAACTATATGGTCTACACGTTCCAGTATGATTCTACCCACGGTAAATTCCACGGCACAGTCAAGGCTGAGAACGGGAAGCTTGTCATCAATGGGAAGTCCATCTCCATCTTCCAGGAGCGAGATCCCGCCAACATCAAATGGGGCGATGCTGGTGCTGAGTATGTTGTGGAGTCCACTGGGGTCTTTACCACCATGGAGAAGGCTGGGGCTCACTTGAAGGGTGGGACCAAGAGGGTCATCATCTCCACTTCTTCTGCTGACGCCCCCATGTTCGTGATGGGTGTGAACCATGAGAAGTATGACAACTCCCTCAAGATTTTCAGCAATGCCTCCTGTACCACCAACTGCTTGGCTCCTCTGGCCAAGGTCATCCATGACAACTTCGGCATTGTGGAGGGACTCATGACCACCATCCATGCCATCACTGCCACCCAGAAGACTGTGGACGGCCCCTCTGGGAAGCTGTGGCATGAAGACCGAGGGGCTTCCCAGAACATCATCCCTGCTTCCACTGTTGCGGCCAAGGCTGTAGGCAAGGTCATCCCTGAGCTGAATGGGAAGCTCACTGGCATGGCCTTCTGTGTCCCCACCCCCAATGTGTCTGTCGTGGATCTGACCTGCCGCCTGGAGAAAGCTGCCAAATATGATGAGATCAAGAAGGTGGTGAAGCAGGCATCAGAGGGCCCCCTCAAGGGCATCCTGGGGTACACTGAGGACCAGGTTGTCTCCTGCGACTTCAACAGTGACACCTACTCCTCTACCTTTGATGCTGGGGCTGGCATTGCTCTCAATGACCACTTTGTCAAGCTCATTTCCTGGTATGACAATGAATTTGGCTACAGCAACCAGCTGGTGGACCTTATGGTCCACATGGCCTCCAAAGTGTAGGAGCCCCCTGGACCACCAGTCCCAGCCAGAGCAAGAGGAAGAGAGAGGCCCTCAGCTGCTGGGAAATCCCTGCCCCAACTTATCCCCCAAAACACTGAGAATCTCCCAACCTCCACTATTTTCATCCCAGACCCCCTGAAGAAGGGGAGGGGCTTGGGGAGCCCTACCTTGTCATGTACCATCAATAAAGTATACTGTACCCAGCCAAAAAAAATTCTGATTACATTTTGGTTTGGGGAGCAAGGGAAAGATGTCCCCATCAAAAACAAAATAAACAGGGGCACTTGGGTGGCTCAGTGGGTTAAGCCTCTGCCTTCAGCTCAGGTCATGATCCCAGGGTCCTGGGATCAAGCCCTGCATCGGGCTCTCTGCTCAGCGGGAAGCCTGCTTCCCCCCTCTCTCTCTGCCTGTCTCTCTGCCTGCTTGTGATCTCTCTCTCTCTCTAATAAAATCTTAAAAAAATAAATAAATAAAAATTAAAAAATAAACAAAAACAAAAAAAAGCGGAACCAAAAAAGGATTTTCTGCAATGTTAAGGTTTCTATTAGTTATTTAAATAGTTAATTCTACAAATTGAATATATAAATTAGAAGACCATATTAAATAAATACAATTTGATTCAATAAATGTGATGAAAATTATTTGCCTTCTTAACTCTCTTGACTTCCCTCAGTTGTAATAATAACTTGACTCTATTCCATAGAAATTTTTCATTGTCAAATCATTCCTCCATGTACTGACTACTACTAATGAATTTTGAATATTGTTCTAACCTGGATTTTCTGAAACGCTAATAGCACCCTATATTAGAAAATTAACTCTTTGTTATACTGGACCACACTGGGCTTATAGTATGGTAATTTAGCAAACCCTTATATTGTAAGAAGAAAAAAATTTTAATTATTACTATTTTTTTCTCTTTAGCACGTGATCTGATGGCTTTGGTTGAAGGTCATCCAAAGTGTCCATTTGCTGACGATATGCTAGAGCCAGTCATTTATATAGTGTTCCCCTCAGCACTGCAGGTCTAGAGCTCAGAGGCCTGTCTTCCCCCCATCCCCCCGCACATCTTGTTCATTAACTTTCCTGAGATCTCTGAGATCTCTCTGCAATTCTTGAACAGTAGGCTGGTCTGGTCTGAGAATCACCTGTGCTGATCCTAGATGAATCAGACAGGTGAATTGGTCTGTGGGGTTAAAGTTCTCCAGAGATAAATGGCTTTTCATGCTGAGCTAATTGTTTCCAACCACTAATTTACATTGGGAGAAATTTGACTTGTTGATAACTAAAGGGGACTAATTTGACTTCAAATATCAAAGTTAGAGGAAGGCTGGCCACCCAGTTAGATAGTTCTTCCCCTACCAGAATCCTTAGTTTAGTTTCTCATGGTAGTCCTTTATATTTGTGGAAAATGAAGCTAATTCTCATACATGAGTGGAATTTTCTAGCTGCTTTGTGTTCTATTCTTTTGAGATAAGATATATGTTTAGATTACTGGATTCCAGTATGCACTTGTATCAGTTGAGTCAGGAATGCATGGATTCCCTTTCTGTTTAAAAGTCAGATAAGGCAAAAAAAAGAGCTTTGGACAAGTTGGCTTTCCTGTTTATTCCTTTCTCCTCTCTCTCCTGAGCCCTTGATAAGAAGGGTTTCAGCCCCCACCAGAACTGGCCTTGCCAAGGTCTCCTATAACCCTTACTTTGTTTGATACAAAGCTCTGTTGTTGTCATCATCTTACGTGGACCCTGAGCATTACTGGATGCTTGGACGCTGTTAGTCACCCTTCTCCTCCTTTAAATACTTCCTTAACCTAGCCACCAAGGCATTGCCTTTCCGTGGATGTCTCCTATGTCTTTGTCTGATGCTCCTCCATCATCTTGGACTGGACCTCTCTCTTCCTCCCTAACTTCTAAACATTGCAGTGCCTTTACACCTGGTCCTTGGACCTCCCTTCTTTCTGAGTTAGGTTCATTCCCCTGATGGTCTCATCCTATCTTTAAGCTTTATTATATACTACCTATATGCAAATGGTTCTCAAAGTTATTTCTCTGGCTTGTATGTCTCTCTTGACCCTCAAGCTCACGTATCAACTGTTTACTTAACAACTCCATCTGGATGCCCAGTAAACATTTCAAACTTGACATGTCACACACTGAACCCGGCCCCAGCCAGCCAGCCAGCTGGCTCCCTTTCTTCTCAGTCAGTGGCGACTTCAAGCCAAAAACCTTTGTGTCATCCCTGACTGTTCCTTTTCTCATGCCTCATATACAGTCCATCACCAATAGCTCCCTTTCTTCTCAGTCAGTGGCGACTTCAAGCCAAAAACCTTTGTGTCATCCCTGACTGTTCCTTTTCTCATGCCTCATATACAGTCCATCACCAATAGCTCTGCGCCAGAGCTATCTGTCTTCAAAATATGTCAAAATATGACTACTTACATTTCCACTGTTGCCACCCTGGTTCCAGCCACCATAATCTTGGGCCTCAATTAATGCAATAATGTCCTAACTGGTCTCCAGGTTTCTACTTCCTACTATTATCTCTTCCCCAAATAGAGTGATCTTTTAAACGTGTAAGGCAGATGATACATGTCCTTTGTTCCAAGTCTTTAATTTCACTAAGGGTAAAAGCCAAAGTAGGGAAAATGGTCTAGCAGGTTCTGCCCAATCTCTGATCTCCCTCCTCCCGGAACCCCTCCTAGACACTCAGTCAGTGTGACTGCCCGGGCCTGCTTTCCAGGCTGCCTCAAGGTCTTTGTACTTTCTTCTCCCTCTGACTCAACTGCTCACAGTTTTCTCCCTCATTTTAAGTTCTAACTCAAAGGTCACTTTCTCAAAGAGAACTTGACTACCCTGTTTAATGTTGCCTAAAATCTTTGAACACTTCCGTTCTCAGCCTCATTTTTCTTGAGGGCACTGATCTCATCTGGCCTTCTTTCTATTTTACTGAATTATTTTCTTTATTGTTAATACCCCTCTGGGTCCTCCCCCTGCCACCCTCCCCAACACACACACACTCAAAATGAGTCCCTTGAGGGAAGAAAGTTTTGTTTATGTTAACAGTTGTACTTTTTTTTTTTTTAATTTGACAGAGAGAGAGATCACAAGTAGGCAGAGTGGCAGGTAGAGAGAGAGAGAGGAGGAAGCAGGCTCCCCACTGAGCAGAGAGCCCCATGCAGGGCTCAATCCCAGGACCCTGGGATCATGACCTGAGCCGAGGGCAGAGGCTTTAACCCACTGAGCCACCCAGGCACCCCCACAGTTGCACTTTTAATGCTGGAAAGCTGGAAAAGTACCTGCCATATCATAGAAATGTTTGTGTTACTGGATACCATGATCGAGGAGGACTGAAGCATTCTATTTATGTCTAAGAATTAAAACTACTATATGAACTTTTGTTTGGTTGACCATTCAACAAACATTAATTGAGCATCTACTCTGTGCCAGGCACACTGCTTGGCACTGAGCTTAGAGAGATGAACAAAACATGGCCCCATGATGTTAGAAGCTCATAAACCTCTCTCTGTTGAAATTTTTATTTTGCAATATTTCATATATACAAAAATGATATAAAATAATATATATTCTTTACATTGAAAATATATAAATAGTAACAAACCCTTCAATGCCCACCTTATACATGAAGAAATAAAACATTTAAGGTGCACGTAAGTCCCCGTTTTACCCCCTCCAATTGTATCTCCCTTGCTGCCAGAGATAACTGCTGAATTTGGTGTTTATCATTCCCATGCATTTTTAAAATATTTTTGCTACATATGGAACCCTAAATCACACATAGTATTATGATGTTTAAATGGTATGAAATTCAGGTCTTTTGCTTTACTCAGTGTTATTTGTGAGATTGTGAGATTCATCTGTGTGGCACCAGTCCCATTGAGACCCACTGCTACACATCCAGTACTAAGTTACTGAGTATTAAGATATGAGCATCTTCGGGTGCCTGCATGGCTCAGCCGGTTGGGCGTCTGCCTTCACCTTGGGTCATGATCCTGGAGTTCCGGGATCAAGCCCTACATTAGGCTCCCTGCTCATCAGGGAGTCTGCTTCTCCCTCTCCCTCTGCCCCTCACCAACTCCTCTCTCTCTCTCTCTCTCTCATACTTTCTCTCTCTCTCTCTGCCCCTCTTTCAAATAAATAAAATCATTGAAAGAAAAAAAAGATACAGCATGTTCAACTTTACTTAATATGTACTTATTTTCCAAAGTAACCTCCTATTACTGCCAAGTTCTCCAAAGTGTTTAGATCAATTTACAGTCCCACCAGCAGGATATGAAATTTACCATTTCTCCACATACATGCAGTTTTTAATCTCTAAATGTATACTTGTCCTAGGGCATAACTTTGTTGACCTCAACAGTTAGCTATTAAAAAACACAACTTACCTATGTCCTAACTCTTTGTATATTACCCCTCAAAGTAGAGCATCTCCCACTTCTCTGAATAAGTCCAGAACAGCTTCCTGCGGCATGAGTACAGGTGTGGTCTCTCCTGCCATTTCCCCAACTGGTATAGCCAGGACCCAAAACATCCCTAACTGATCCTAGCTCCTTTCCACTGACCTCGGGGATAGCTGTTTCCATCTCCTACTAACCCCCTTCTTCAGATTCTAAAAATATCTGGTCATTGTCCCCTGGGCATTTAAAATTTACACTAAAAAGAAGTTTGAAATCTGAATCCCTGGTTTCATAGAGCAAATGCAGAATGAGGTAAAATGGCCAAGTCCATTACTATTAAGGAGTGATAATGGCCTGAACTTTACACCTCTGACTACAGCTGTAAAACATTTTTTGCCACCATAATAGCAAACTATTCCACACACAGTGGCTCCCAATAACAAACATTTATTCTTGCCATAGTTAACTTCAGCAGGGCTGGTGTAGGCTCATCTGGGGTGGGCAGCTCTATTCCAAGTTGCAAGCTGGTTGGCCTTGGTGTGGGTTCAGGTCTCCACATTTTTTCATTCTGGGGCCTAGGGGAAAGGCCAACCAGGGCATGGTTTTCTGACAGATCACTGGAGCACAAGAGCATGAGTCTACCATTCAAACATATTTAGAGCTGCTATTCTTATCACACATTGATTTCCCAGGGGCCAAAGCATGCCTCATGGCCAAGCCCAAAGATAGGAAAAGAGACTTCATTACAAGAGAGAAGTGGAAGGGGCTGTATATTTGCTGAACAATATCCCAGTCCAGTGCAAATTAGCAACACTTTAGGAACAAGATAAATTCTGTGATTCATAAAACATCTTTGCTTTCATGACCACCGTACAGCAAATATATCAAACCAAGTGTCAGAGTTAATGGAATAACAATTAGAACTGAAGCCCTTTTGTGCATGTGTCCATGCATATGCTCTTCCTCTTCTTCTTACCAAGAACACACTCTCTGCCTATGTAGCCATTATCTCCTTACTCCATTGTCAGTGACAGAGAACAGAGCTATTTGGTTTGGAGTGGGGCTTCAGATGTTTATTCTTTGGAAAAAATGGGGCAAGTAATCATTTTGGTTCTCCTTTCACCTTCCATCTCTGCCAGCCCAGTCAGAATCCACTGTCTCCAATTACCCCTTTCCTGATGTACATCGATTTAAGAAACCTTTTTATTATAGAGGGCACAGACTGCATGGGGCACTGGGTGTGGTGAAAAAATAATGAATACTGTTATGCTAAAAATAAATAAAAAATAAATTTAAAAAGAAAGAAACCTTTTTTTCTCTCCCTTAAAGAATCAACTTAATAAATGAAAACACAAGTCCATATCTTGACCGTAATGAGAGTCTATGTAGTTAGAGATGAAAACTTCTTTGACTTTTTAAAACATCTAAGAATAGAACTGATAGACAAGTTGTAGCATATTATTTCAATAGAATATTGTATACATAATGAAAACTTACTGTATAGTATTTACTACGTGTAGTTGAGCAATTTATAGCTAACATTCAACAACATGTGAATCCCACAAACATAATGTTGATTGAAATAAGTCAGGAACAAGAGAATATGTACTTTAATTCCATTTATATTAAGTTTAAAAATCAGGCAAAAATAAACTAAAGTTTGGGGATGTATGCTTAGTTGGAAGAACTGTAAAAAAAAAAAAAAGGAAGAAGATTTTTGTCAAAGTCAGGATAGTGATTTCCTCTGCTGGGGATGGTACAGTGACTAGGAAAGAGAAGGCATCTTCTCAGGTGCAAGCAGCAATCCATTTCTTGACATTGGTGGCGATTACATGGATATTGTTTGTGATAAGTCATCGGAGCTATACATGTCTGTTTTTGAATCTTTGTAAGTATTATATTTCACTATAAAAGTGTCTAAGGATTCCAAGATATTTGATCCCATAAACTTAATCTTACAAGCCATAAGATGTAATAACATACTTTGTCTCTAGTTTCAACTCTTGGTTAATTCTATCCACAAACTTTCAATGCCTTCTCTGTGTCTGTGTTCTTTTTGATAACTTTTGTGGGATTTTTCTTGTGCATTGTTGTCCATCCAGATTGGATAGGTAGATCCCATTCTGACTCTCATATAGATCAGACCAAAGGCCATTCATCTTTGTCTGCATCTAATAATTGTGCCCTAGATCCACCCAGACTTCTTTCAGGTACTCATTTGGTCTTGAAAGAGACTGGATGGCAGCCTGCGCTGATGAAAATCCATAGGCAGAACTAGAAAAGCAATTCAACTTTTAATGACACAGTAATGCTTGGTTTTCATGTATATAAAGACACTTTCTGATTAAGAAATCTCAGTGCTCCTTGGTAGGAGCAAAGAGAAATGCAAACAAGAAATAGCTCGATGTATATGGTCAATAGGAAAACTAGGTAGAGGGGGGTCAGGCCTGACACGCAAGCAGAGGTCTCTCTTTTTTGGGCCCCCAGATTTGTAAACCTAATGCTTATTATTTCTTCTTTTGTACTTTATCTCAAGATTTCCTGCTTTAAAACCATTTTTCTTATTGTATCTCAAAAACAAGGTTAAGGTGAGAGAGACTCCTTAATCTGCTTAATAGTATCTTGTACATTCAGGCATATGTGATATAGGTGATTTTTTGAGAGGTTAGTCTTGACAATCCTCTTTAACTATATTGTTGATATGACTAAAAAAGAAAAAAATTGTTAATGGGTACGAATGGGGAATGGGTCACCCTAATTACCTGATTTTTCCCATTAAGTGATGATTAACCCTCTCAATGAATTGGAACTGTTGACTCTAGAGCAAGTGTATGATTACTCAGATGAACAGACTGCATGGTATCCCATCAGGATTTTTTTCTCAGGGCTGTAAGATTATATTGAATATTATCTCGCTTCACTTTTTTTTAAATATTTTATTTATATGAGAAAGAGACAGTGAGAAAGAGTATGAGCGAGAAGGTCAGAGAGACAAGCAGAATCCCTGTGGAACTGGGAGCCCGATGCGGGACTTGATCCCGGGACTCCAGGATCATGACCAGAGCTGAAAGCGGTGGCTCAACCAACTGAGCCACCCAGGCGCCCTCGTTTCACTTTTCAAAAAAGATTTTATTTGTATTTTAGAGAGTTCAGAAGGTGAGGAGGGACAGAGGACTAGGGAGAGGTAGAGAATCTCAAACAGACTCTGCTGAGCTCAGAACCTGAACCAGGGAGCGATTTCTCGACTCTGTGATCATGACCTGAAACAAAATTGAGCTGGACACTTAACTGACTGAGCCACTCCGGCTGTTTTTCACTTTTTAAAATATTGTACTTTACCAATCATCTGTAATCTAGGAATCAGGATAGCATTCCCAGTGGCAATACACTGATAAAAATATAAATCTCTTGGATAATTTTAATTTTACAGAATAAACCAAAAGGAAAAAAATAAATGTTTCTAAACTTTACACATTAAATATAAAACTTCAGAAGTCATATGTAGTCCTGAAAACACTGTGATTTTCAAACTAATCAAAGTCCTTCTGAATTCCTTAGTCAGAAAAGTTGGGAAATTTTATTTTGTTTTTAAAGAGTTTACTTATTTATTAGAGAGAGAACACAAGTAAGGGGGACAGGCAGAGGGAGAAGCAAACTCCCCATTGAGTGGGAAGACCGACTCTGGGCTCAATCCCAGGACCCTGATATGACCTGAGCTGAAGGGTGATGCTTAACCTACTGAATCACCCAGGTGCCCAACCACCATGGTTTTTAAAACCTCTATTCCAAATGGAATATAAAATGAAATACTATAGAAGTTTTTATCATTTTAGGGAAATGGGATGCCTTCACTTATTCGTTAATTCACTAACCATTTACTGGTGCCAGGAGCATGGTAAGTACTTGAATAGAGATAACACATGTGGAAGAACAAAGAGACACCCAACCAGCCTGCTCAGAAAGAGGAAGGGCCAGGGAAGTCTCTACAACAGAGCTGACCAGAAGTGACACTTGGACTGAACCCTAACAGACCAAAAGGAGTCACCCAGCCAGAAAAAGAAGAAAAATGGGCATTCCTTACAAAGGAGGTAACCTATGCGATGCATGGGAGTCTGAGAAAATATGGCACATTCAAGGACGTATGAGTAATTGACTGTGTAAGGTGCAGACTGGAAGAATCAGAAAGAAGTTGAGAGGTGAACAGGAGCCTGGTCACAGGGGGCCTTGGGATCAAGCTATCGTGTAGGACCTACATCAGGAATAGGGAGTTATTGAAGGGTATGAAGTATGAACATGATGGTACTTGAATTTTTAGGAAGATTACTTTAGTAGCTCAGAGGAGAATATTTGGGAGGAAAGATAAGAGATGGATAGAGCTGATGAGAAGGAGAGAAGAAATCAAGCAGAATTTTTAGATACGAGAGATATTTAGGAGGTGATTTCGGTAGAACGTGGTGACTCCTTACGAGAGCTGAGAGCAGGGGAGCAGGAAGTTTGCAAAGAAATGTAGGGCTAGTGAGAGGCATAGAGGAGGCTGCCCAGCTGTGTGCTGAGAGCTGAGCTGAGGACGGACACCATGAGCTAATGGCTCCCGTACACAAGGTTGAGTGATGTCCTTAGTGTGGTTTCAGATGCAAAGGCGGCTAGACTGATCCACGTTTGGGTAAGTACTGCAGAAGGAAAATGGAGCAAGAGGAGTGAGACGCTGAAGCTGTTACTGAAGCTACAGGTTGAAGTGCTGAGCCCAAACAAGATGGCAATGGAGGCAAAACAGGAGAAAAGTCGGACACATGGAGTGAGTGGGATAGGCCCTGTCCCAATCCCAGTGAATAAGCAGGGATACTTGGAACAATAAGGATAACAGGAGTTCGTGGTAGGAAAGTGGAGTGTGTGGCTTAAGACTTTACAGGTGGAGCAGCCGCAGGCAATAATACAGAAGAGAGAGAGGGTGAGTTGTTGATACCCGTGTGGAGATGAAGGGCGTTGGCAGGGTCGTCCACATGAACACCGAAAACAGCAGGATTATGGTAGATTTGGGGTTGAGAGAAAAATCATGAACCATACTCCACAATCTCTGGTTCACATCAGAGAGCAATGAGAACAACAAGAAGGGGCGGGGATAGGAAATTCGAGAGGCACAAGTTTCCAGGAAGGTTTCTGACAGGAGTTTGGCAGCATTTGCACAGGCAAGTGCTGATGGTTATTGAACACTTACCGTGTGCCAGTTCCAAGTGTGTCTGTTCCAAGTACTTTAAAAACTCTCAACTTGTTTCATTCTCAATGAGGTAAGTACTGTTATTACCCCAGATGAGAACACTGAGGATTTGTGACATTTAATAACTCGCTCAAGGTACATAGCCATGATTCCAGTTCAGGTAGTTTGGCTCCAAAGTCCACTTAACCCATGTCATTGTCCTGCTGGTTCTGTTGAACAAACGTAACCAGCCCTGTGGGTAACTGGAAAGTTCCAGAGCAAAAAGCCTCTACTTAAGAGTGTAGAAAGGAGGTCGGTTTGTGCTTGGGGTTCATTCAAAAGAGGCAGAACATGACTGGTCCTTGATAGCATCAACTCCTTTATGTTTTCCAGAGTCTATTTTATTTTGCATTTAAACATAATAGTATGTCTTTCAACTATGTGTTAATATGTAATCTCCCTCAGACCTTTTTAGAAGTGGGTGCAGGGACTTTTAAAATAAATAGTTACATTAATATTAACTATCACTACTCAGTTACATAAAGGGATTAATTTCACATCTTTCAGAGAACTGAGATACATTCTGAGAATGGCAATAAGGAAAATAAAACATAGTCTTTTTTTCTTTTTTTTAACATGCAGTCTTGAAAAATACATGGTTCTGGTTTTTCCTGTGGCATTACTAAGCTTTACAGCAAACTGGTTTATTTGAGGTTTATGCTGCTTGTTGGAAGAAATTCTCCTCTATTTTTCTTTTTAAAATTTTTGTTGCCTGATAGGCACTATCATAAACACCAAGAGCCCAAGAATGTTAGAAAGCATTGTAATCCAAAGGAGAAGTCTACTTAGCTTGGCTCGTATTAGTTCTATTTATTTTCTTAGATTTAAGGTCCAAAGAGTCTGAATAAAGTACTAACCCTATGAAGCACTGAGAAACCAGCTTCCTTGTCATACAGAGCTACCACTCTTCATGAAAAGTGTGGCTCTAAGAAGTGTAGACATGAAGAAAATATGGATTTATACAAAAGGCAATTTATGGTGTAGTGATAAGCCATACCATGGACTTATATTGTAAGTCTACATCTCACAATGACATTTAAGAATTCTGGCACATATAAAATGGGTCCTTTTAAGATGTGATTCAGGTTTCATTTAGAAATGCATGTATTGAAGCATACCACAAGGAGTTTATGCTAATTGTGAATGGGACCTTGGACGGTTTAATCCAAATTAAGAGTGGATTTGTCAGATGTAGGTAAGTACAAGTAACCGGAAAAACCAAGTGATTTCTTTTTTTTTTTTTTTTTATCTGGAAGGTTCAGAGAGGCAACTTTTAAGAAAACGCTACTGACTCTTCAAGGTAGCTGTTCTGGTTCAGCTTTGGTTTATAAAATAACTAGAAGTTTTTAGGCTAAATAGTCCTACACAAGGGGAGAGAAGGGAAATGGGGAAATTATTAGTAAAGATGATCCTTTACTTCCATCACCACTCCACTCTTTGGAAAAAATTATTTTGTACTTTGGGAATAAAGCAGAAGGAAAGGCAATGGAATTCAACACAAACCAGTTTAAGTAATGCTTTTTCATTTTGCAAAGCTCTGAGTTCCTTGCTAACCTCTACCTAAATGATAGGGGTGGTGGGAGCAGCAGGTAGAAATAGGTATAAGATGCCTTCTTTCTTCCCAGGTTGTTAATTATATACTTGAATTTTAGGTTTATTGTTCTCTTGCTTGTCTGTATAGTTTTGCCAATGGATTACTTAGTTTTACATAATTTTGAACTTTATATATGTGCAATCAAGCTGTTTGTTTTCTTCTGTAATTCGTCTTTTTTCCCCATTCAAAATTATCTTCTGAAAAATTTTTTAAAAGATTTTATTTATTTATTTAACAGACAGATCACAAGTAGGTGGAGAAGTAGGCAGAGAGAGGAAGGGAAGCAGGCTCCCTGCTTAGTAGAGAGTCCAATGCAGGACTCGATCCCACGACCCTGGATCATGACCTGAGCTGAAGGCAGAGGCTTTAACCCACTGAGCCACCCAGGCACCGCATCTTATGAAATTTATCGGTGTTGAGGCATGTAGCAATAATTCATTTAGTCTCTGTCATTATAGAATCTTCTATCTTAGGGGTATGTTGTAATTTATAAACTTTATTTTAGAAGAACATTGAGATTTTTGTGGGTTTTTATACATATTTTTTGTGAGGGAAGGAAGTAGGTTTTATAGGTTTTTTTTGTCTGCCTTGCTCTCACAAACATGGCTGCCTTTGAACATTCTTGTATATCTCCTTGGTACTTATGTGCAAAGGTTGCTCTAAGTATTTACCTAGAGGTGGAATGTTGAAGCATTGGGTATATACATCTTTATTTACTGGATAATACCAATTTGTTTTCTCTAGTACTAATTTACACTCACCCCTGCAGTATAAGAGTATTTGAAAGTCTCTCCAACACTTAGAGCTATCCATCTTTTTAGTTACTGCCAGTGTGACTGGTTATGAACTAGTATTTCATGTAGTTTTAATTTGCATTTCCCATCTTTATTACCAGTCTTGCTGTGTTTCTGGGAAATGTCCATTTGTGTCTTTTGCTCACTTTTTTCTCTTGGGTTATTTGTCTTTCGCTGAAAGATTTTGAGTTCTTTATGTTCCCTTGTGTGTCCCACATACTCTGAAAACTAATCCTTTCTAGGTGTATATATCACATATAATTTCCACACTAGTTATGGCTTTGTGGGATTTATTAATGAAAGAATTATTCATTTTAATGTAGTTCATGTCATCAAATTTTTTAAATATCTTCATAAAAAAGTTTTGTTTTTTTTTTTAAGATTTTATTTATTTATTTGACACAGAGAGAGAGATCACAAGTAGGCAGAGAGGCAGGCTGAGAGAGGGGGAAGCAGGCTCACTGCTGAGCAGAGAGCCTGATGCAGGTCTCTATCCCAGGACACTGAGATCATAACCTGAGCCGAAGGCAGAGGCTTAACCCACTGAGCCACCCAGACGCCCCCATAAAAAAGTTTTTAACTACAACGAGATATGTATTTCTGCTTATCAAATCACCAAAGATCCAAAAGTTTGATAACATACTGTGTTGATGAAGGTATCCTGAGACAGGCACTTTTGTATCTTGCAAGTAGGAGTATGAAGTGGAGCAACCATTATAGAAGACATCCTCCGATTTTTTTTTTCAGGGTTTGCTCTAGAATGTTTTAGTGCTCTAGAATTTTTAAAGATACTCTTACCTCTTTTGAGATAATTTACTCTCCAATATTAACTTCTGAAAGTTAAAGTTTTGCCTCTCATATTTAAATCCTTACTTCAATCTGAATTCCTTTAATGCATTTCCAAAAACATTTTGTAATTTTCTTCATAATTGTCTTAACATATTGACATTATTGTGTTTTCTTTCTTCATGGTCTGTTAAGGTCATATTAGAGTGATAACATTAACTTGACCTTGTGTTCTTGAAATAAACCCAACTTGATCATGGTGTACATTGCTCAATTTAGTTTGTGAATATTTTCTTATTGATTTTTGTATCTAGGCATAAAGGAGATTTATCTAGAATTTTCCTTGGTTTTGGTATCAAATTATTATTTTTTGGTATCAAATTATTTTAGCTTACTAAAATTAATTGTGGTGTGTGGTTTTTTTTTTCCTGTCTTCTGGAAGACAATTAAAATTGCTTTTTCTTCCTAGGGAACTTGCCCTATAAAATATGTACCTGGTGCTTTCTATGTGAGAAAAAAGCTTTCTAATTTCTATAATGGTTACAGGATCATTATAATGATTCAGTTTTTAAATTTTTTTCTTAAATTAGTTTTTCTAGTTATATTTTTCTAGCAACTTTTTGTTTCATTTTTTCAAATTTACTACCATAAGTGAATACTTACATAATTATCCTGCATTTTAATTTCTTTTGCATGTGAAGTAGTGCCCCCTTTCATTGTTCATCCTTTCTGCATTTTTTTCATGATCTAAACTTGTTAAAGTTTTCTCATTTTTATTACTCATTCAAAGACCAATACCTGGGTTTTTTTTTTAATTTTTTTTTTTTTAGATTTTTATGTATTTATTTGACAGAGAGAAATCACAAGTAGATGGAGAGGCAGGCAGAGAGAGAGAGAGGGAACAGGCTCCCTGCTGAGCAGAGAGCCCGATGTGGGACTCGATCCCAGGACCCCGAGGATCATGACCTGAGCCGAAGGCAGCGGCTTAACCCACTGAGCCACCCAGGCGCCCCTACCTGGGTTTTTTTATTTGCTCTATTATACATTTACTTTTTATTTCATTAATTTCTGCTCTTGCCTTTATTGCTTCTACTTCCTTTGTGTCTGTTTTAACTTTTTATGCTGAGTGCTTAGCTCATTAATTTTCCATCTTTTTTTTCTTTCCTCATATAATAGGGCTATAAATAGCTCTCCATGCCATAATACCAACATTCTATATGATTTGAAATTTTGTTTTTATTATTTTTTTAAGTTCTTTTATGCTCTCTTTTTACTCATGAGTTATTTAGATACTTTGTGTACTTTAAAATTTCCAGATGTATATGGTTTTCTCCTTATCATTTTGTTATTGGTTTCTAACTTAATTATATTATGATAAAGGAATAATAAACAATACTGATTTTTTTGAAATTTGTTGAGATTGGCTTAATATGTGGTTATGGCTTTTATGGCTTTATGGCTTAATATGTGGTTAGTCTTCTAGATATTTCTTTGTGCTTGAAAACAATATGTATTCTCTAAGGGCAAGTGCGGATATGTATGTGTGTGTTCTCTAATTGGCAAGTGTGTATACGTAACACACACACACATACACACTCCAAATTCAAGCTTGCCGATATATGTATTCAAAGTGATTTTTTGTCTTTGCTTTTGGCTGTTTGAACAGTTGTTTGCTAAGAGACTGTATTATCATACCATAATGGTAGATTTTTCAATTTCTTGTTACAGTTATTTCAGTTTTTCACTCTACATTTTGAAGTTATCTTATTAAAGGCACATGTTTCAAACTTGTGATTTTAACCTTTTGTCATTATGCAGAAATTTTATTTTTGTATCTGGTGATGCTTTTTTCTATTATTTTGTTAGTACTAATATGTCTGTTACCCAACTTTTTTTTTTTTTAAAGATTTTATTTATTTATTTGACAGACAGAGATCACAAGTAGGCAGAGAAGCAGGCAGAGAGAGAGGAGGAAGCAGGTTCCCTGCTGAGCAAAAAGCCTGACGCAGGGCTCGATCCCAGGACTCTGGGATCCTGACCTGAGCTGAAGGCAGAGGCTTTAACCCACTGAGCCACCCAGGCGCCCCCCCCCCCAACTTTTTATTAGTATTGATTTGGTAGATATATTTTGTAATACTTTTGCTTTGTCTCAATATGTTTTAGATATGATTATTGTAAACAACTAAATGTGTATGATCGTTTATTTGATTCCAGGTGACAACATTTGTCTTTTAATTATAGTAGTCAATTTACACATATTATGTTTATCAATATATTCTGATTTATTTTTATCCTATTTTGGCTTTCTGTTTGTCCTACCCTTTCTCTTTTTCTCCTTGCTTGTCTTCTTTTGGGTTAACTGGATGTTTTATTGATTTTTTTTTTTTTGTAAACGTATTCACTTCATTTATTCTCATTATTACTTTGAAACTTATACCTTATTATGTTTTTCAAGATTATTTCTAGAAATTTAATGTATATCATAACAAGTGAGAATTAATCTAGATCTTCACCTTTCCTTATAATATATAGACCCTACAATGCCTTAATTCCAGTGACCCTTCCTGTAATATTTCAGTAACCAACATCTCCGTTTTTGCCCAGGATTGAAGATCTTCTTGTTTGTAAGACTTTCAGTTTTAAAATTAAAAAAACTCCAAGGCAAACAAGGATGAGTTAGTTGGTCACCCCACATGTGCAATTATGGTTCGAATTTTTTTTAACGCCACAGATTCGAAATAGGTATTATTTTATGCAGTTTTTCCCCCAGATTTACACACGTTCACATTGCTTGGGTAATTAATTCTTCCACCTTAGACCATCCTTTTGAGATTATTTTTCTTCCTCATTTATCTCTCAGTAATATTTTGTTGATGAAAGAAGATAGGTACAAATAAAGATATACTATATTATTTTATTTATGTAAAATTCAGGAATAGGCGAAACAAACTTGTGATGAGAGAAATCAAAAATAGTGATTAACCTCAAAGGAGAGGTGTGGGAGTTGCTATTGACTGAAAAGTCACAAGGGAAGTCTTTTTTTTTTTTTTTAAAGATTTTATTTATTTATTTGACAGAGAGAGATCACAAGTAGGCAGAGAGGCAGGCAGAGAGAGAGAGGAGGAAGCAGACTCCCCGCTGAGCAGAGAGCCCGATGCGGGACTCGATCCCAGAACCCTGAGATCATGACCTGAGCCGAAGGCAGCGGCTTAACCCACTGAGCCACCCAGGCGCCCTCAAGGGAACTCTTGATATAGGAAGTGGTCACATGGATATAAGTATACGCACACACACACATATGTGTATGTATAGTCATTAAACTGTACACTTTATATTTACACATTTTAATATATGTAAATTATTCAGTAAAGTACTGTTCCAAAAAAAAACAAAAACAAAAACGCACGGGCACCTGGGTGGTTCAGTAAGTTAAGTGCCTGTCTTCAGTTCAGATCATGATCCTGGAGTCCCAGGATTGAGTCCCGCATCAGGCTTCCTGCTCAGTGGGGAGTCTGCATCTCCATCTGTACTTTACCCCATTTGCTTGTGCTCTCTCTCACTCTCTCTCCCTCTCAAATAATAAAAATAAATAAAATCTTTAAAAAATTAAACTAAAGGGCACCTGGGTGGCTCAGTGGGTTAAGCCTCTGCCTTCTACTCAGGTCATGATCTCAGGGTCCTGGGATCGAGCCCCACATCAGGCTCTCTGCTCAGCAGGGAGCCTGCTTCTCCCTCTCTCTCTGCCTGACTCTCTGTCTACTTGTGATCTCTCTGTCAAATAAATAAATAAAATCTTTTTTAAAAATTAAGCTAAAATAAAAATTAAAAATAAGAAAACACATAAGCATCCAGGAATGAATGAACTATTTCAGTTACCACTATCAAGTTTTGGTAAGGAAGCAAGTTAGGTAAAACTAAGTTGCATAACCAAGACAAAATTAGCTAATCCTTTCATTTAGGGTAAAAAAGAACTTGCATTAAAAAGTTAATTCAAACTTTTATTAAGAAACTTTTGGTTCAGTTCTGTTGGTGGCAGTTTGAGTTTTTAATCTCTAAAAAAAGTATAATTATAAAAAACTATAAGATTTTGCTAAGATCAAGACAAGGATGTCATGACTCACCACTTCTTTTTAATATAGTGAAAGTCTGGGGGCGCCTGGGTGGCTCAGTGGGTTAAGCCGCTGCCTTCGGCTCAGGTCATGATCCCAGGGTCCTGGGATCGAGTCCCGCATCGGGCTCTCTGCTCAGCAGGGAGCCTGCTTCCCTCTCTCTCTCTCTGCCTGCCTCTCCGTCTACTTGTGGTTTCTCTCTGTTAAATAAATAAATAAAATCTTTAAAAATATATATATATATATATATATATATATATATAGTGAAAGTCCTAGCTAATGAAATAGGACAAGAAAAAGAAATAAAAGGTATACATTTGGGGGAAAATGAAATAAAATTGTTTTTGTTCACAGATGAGAGGACTGGCTATATAGAAAATCTGAAAGAATCAACCAAAAACTCCTGAAACTAAGAAGCATTTGTAGCAAGATTGCAGGATACAAGGTTAATATAAAAAGCCAATAGCTTTCCTCTCTACCACAATGAACAAGTGGAATTTGAAATTTAAAAAAAAAAAAACCTAGTATTTATATTAGCATGCAAAGAAGTTAAACACTCAAGTAAGTCTAACAAAATAAAATAGAACATTTTGTAGAAATACAATCTATACAAGGAAAACTATAGAAGTCTGAAGAAAGAAATCAAAGCTAAATAAATGGAGAGCCATTCCATGTTGATGGATAGGAAGACTCAATATTGTCAAGCTCTCAGATCTTCCCAACTTGATCTATAGATTTAACACCGTTCTTGTCAAAATCCCAGCAAGTTATTTTGTGGATAGGGGCAAAATGATTCTCAAGTTTATGTGGAGAGGCCAAAGACTCAGAATAACCAAGGCAATATTGAAAGGAAGAAACAAAGTTGGGGACTTCAACTTCAAGACTTACTATTAAGCAACAGTATTCAAAACAGTGTGGTACTGATGAAAGAATAGACAGATCAGTGAAACAGAATAGAAAGCCCAGAAATAGACTCACACAAATAGAGTCAACTAATCTTTGACAAAGGGGCAAAGAATTCAATGGAGAAAAGATAGTCTTTCCAATAAATGGTGCTGGAACAACTGGATATGCACATGAAAAAAAAACCAAACAAAATGAACTAGACACAGAAGAACATTATATCCTTCACAAAAAATAAGACAATATAGACTATTGACCTAAACAAAAAATGCAAAAGTATAAAGCTCCTAGAAGATAACAGGAGAAAACTTAGATACCTTAGGTAGGGTGATGATAACATCAAAGGCACAATCCATGAAAGAAATGATTAATAAACTGTACTTAAAAATTTCTGTTCTGTTAAAGACACTGTCAAGATGACCAGAAGATAAGACACAGACTGAGAGAAAGTATTTGCAAAAAACTTGTCTGATAAGCCTGTTATCCAAAATATACAGTGAACTATTAAAAGTTAACAACAATAAAGCAAAGAACCCAAATAAAATATGACCAAAAGACTTTAAAAGACACCACACCAAAAAAGATAAATGGCAAATGAACATATGAAAAGATGCCCAATATCATGTCATTAAGGAAATGCAAGTTAAAATAATGAGATACCACTACACGCCTCATAGAATGGCCAAAATCCAGAAGACTGACAACACTAAGTGCTGGTGAGGTTGTCTGCAGCAGGAGCTCTTGTTCATTGTAGGTGGGAATGCAAAATGGTCCAGCCACTTCAGAAGAGAGTTTAGCAGTTTCTTACAAACTAATCATACTCTTACCATATGAATCAACAATTGTATTTCTTGATATTTACCCAAATGAGTTGAAAATTTACATCCATATAATATCTTGCACACAGATATTTATGGTAGCTTTTATTCATAGTTGCTGAAACTTGGAAGCAACCAAGATATCCTTTAATAGGTGAATAGATAAATAAACTATGGTATATCAAACGATGATATATTATTTAGTGCCAAAAAGAAATGAGCTAATAAGCCATGAAAAAGACATAGAGGAAACTTAAGTGCATATTTACTGTGTGAAAGAAGCCAGTCTGCAAGAGCCACATACTGTAGGATTCCAAGTATATGACATTTGGCAAAGGCAAAATGATGAGACAGGAAAAAGATCAGTGGTTACCAGGGCTTCATGGAGAGACAGGTTCAGGATGAGTAGGCAAAGTACAAAGAATTTGGGGGGCAGTAAGACTATTCTATATAATACCATAACAGTGGCTTCATATCATTATATATTTGTCCAAAACCATAAAATGCACAACACCAAGAGTGAACCCTAACATGAACTATTAATTTTGATGATAATGATGTGTCAGTGTAGGTTTGAAGATTTTAACAAATGTACCACTCTAGGACAGGATATTGATAGTGGGGAAGGCTGTGCATGTATGAGGGTAAAATATATATAGAAAATCTCTGGGGCTTTTGCTCAATTTTACTATGAACCTAAAACTGCCCTAAAAAATAAAGTCTTAAAAAAAAAAAAAGTGTTTTTCTCCCTTATGTCTCAAAGGTAATTTTATGAGGAATATTTATGGGCCAAAAGTTGTAGCATTTGTTTACTCCACTGTTTCTGCCAAAAATCAGCTGTTAGTTTGGCAGTCCTTTTCTGGCTTCTTTTTTTCTTCAGTATTCTACAGTTTCAGCATGTTTATGTCCAGATATCCGTCCCTTCCTTCTTACCTTGTTTGGGATTACTTTGTTTGGGATCCACTGGATTTCTTGTATCAGAGAATTCGTTCTTTCACTCTTTCCAGAAATAATGAATAATTATTTTCCTGTCTGAATAATTTCTGTTTGAATAATTTTTCTCTTTCTACTTTCCTTTTTAACTCCAAGTGAAAGTTTTGAGATTCTTACTCTTCCCCAAAATAAGTTTCTTCCAGTTATTTCCTCTTTACCAAAAGCCATAGTGTAAATATATTTTGTGGAGGAATTTCTGGACTTGCCCTTAAAATCCACCTGGACTATGACCTTCCTAAATTGTCCTCCATTGTGACAAGACAATTGCTTAGAGTTAGAAAAAAAAAGGGGGGGGCGCCTGGGTGGCTCGCTCAGTGGGTTAAAGCCTCTGCCTTCGGCTCAGGTCATGATCCCAGGGTCCTGGGATCGAGCCCTACATTAGGCTCTCTGCTCCGCAGGGAGCCTGCTTCCTCCCCTTTCTCTCTCTGCCTACTTGTGATCTCTGTCTGTCAAATAAATAAATAAAATCTTAAAAAAATATATAGTAGCACAATATAAGGTTTTACATTGATGAATTCATTGGTGATATTCATGGCAACTTGGTTTTTAGCAATATGGCTAAGTTTTCAATTATCTGTAATATCATTGTAACTTGAAATGATCCAGTCCTTTTGGTCATGGAAAATGTTCCATGATGGAAAAGGAGTGGATAGTATCACCAGTCAATGCTGTCTGCAGATTTTTTATGTAGTTACTGGGAATTTGGACCATCACAAATTGATAAGGAGTTCCTAGGACTGCCAATGAATGGTATAAGTATAAAGTTAATTTTTAAAAGGGATTTACAATTCACATTTATTATTTGATTTTAAAAAGCCTCCTTTTCACTCCTTAATAAAGAGACAAGATGACTATCTGCTAGTCATAGACCTGTGAAGTCATAAAAAATAAGGAAGTGGATAATCTGATTTGTAGCTAGTGAAAGTCCCCATCTGGAAAGATTGTTTATCAGAGTAAATATTCAAATGCCTCTGCTTGGGTGTATTTCTTAACATTTAGAAAGAACATATCCTGAGTGGGAACCTGTAGGTAAGTACCCAGGAAGAGCACTCGCTATGGCTGTGTCTCTTTTTGCCAGATCACCTTGTAAAATGAGTGAAGCCTGGTATTGCCAGAGATCTCAGTTTTGCCAAGAACTTGCAATAACAGGAAGCATGGGCAAGTGTGAACCCTCTGTATATTAAAAAACAGTGGCAAAGGGCAGTTATGTTTGCCTTAGTAACCTTGAGCGAGAAGAACTAATCCGCAGTTTTAAACAGGCTGGACAGAATGGGAGGAGAGTGAGGTGCCATTTGCTTGCATGGAGCAGCTTGAAGACGGAATAATCCTGGAATACAAACAGACTGCCATTCCGGCTGAGAGTTATTGCCGACCTACTCTGTGCACCTTGGTTCCCGTTCTCATAGCACTTGCATTGGTCCCAAAAAGGATCAGGAGTAATTGCAAGGGCAGCCTTGGAAAGCAACAAACAAGGACAGCCCTTAAATTTAACACAGCCTTTACTGAGAGCGTGTATGTTGCAGGCACGGTGTGTGCTCCGCTTTGTGAACAAAGAAGAAAAAAGCATGGCTCCATTCTCCTGTAATCCTGCGAACTAATGCAGTCATATAAATCAATTTAAGACATGGCTATTCACATTTCCTGTCACACTGCGTGTTGACTATACCTTGGTATGTGAGCCAGATTTGCCACACCCTGATTAAAAAAAAAAAATGAGGCTGGCATTGGTTTTGACACAGAAAGCTCCTTTGTGAGGTCCTGGCAGTCGGGAAAAGGTGTGGCTCACACCAGATTCAATTCTCAGAGACGGGGAGAGGAAGCTGGAAATGCTTTTCCAGGGAGACCATCGGATGAGGCAGCCCCCAGTCATCAATCCGCAAGGAACAAAGAGTCTTTGATTTCAGTGTCAGCTGCAAGGCCGTACTTGTTCGTACTTGTTCGTGCTGCTTCAACTTACACTGCCCAGACTACCAGATAAAGTTCATTGCCACTCCTCTTCGCCAACAGTAAGCAGAAGCAGGAACTCCTGAGAGACAAGTGTTTGTCCAGAAGCAGAGAAGTTGGAAGAAGGTTATATGGTTTTTGTTCTTGCTTTTTGGTGTTGGTTTTGGTTTTTTACTAAGGAATGACAAAGCAATATGCTCCATGTAGTTCCATTAAAACTTTAAAAACCGAGCTTCTAAGGTGGGAATAAAGAACTGACCGATTAGTATTCTAATTAAAAGAAATTATAAGTACAGAGTCCTTTTCATAAAATCTTTTTTTCTCATTTCCTGGCTTGAAAATGTTTGTCAGGTTGCTCTCCATATTAATGATTTCACAAAGATCTCACTTTTACACTGGACACATTGGCTTCACCAAGTTTACCCAAGATAGAGGATGGTCCAAAAAGTGTGTTCATTCTCTCTATCTGGTATTTTCTGCCAAAGCTGTTGTTCTTTCTGTTTTTCATTACTTATTCTTTCTTCTTGGTATCTATAAAGATGACATGACAAGTATGTAGGACATTATGGCAAGAAGTACTAATGTGGTTTATTTGAGGTCAGTACATGGAAAGACCTCGATGTGACATATCTGGGGTGTAGTACATGAAAAATATTGAATATAATAGTCTCCCCCCTTATCCATGGGGTAGAGTCCCAAGATCTCCAGTGGATGGCTGAAACTACAAATAGTGCTGAACCCTTTTATGTACTGTGTTTTTTCTTGTACGTACATACCTGTGATATATTTTAACTCATAAAGTAGGCACAGTAAGAGATTAACAACAACAATAATAATGCTATATTGTAATAAAATATGTGAATGTGGCCTCTCTCAAAAATCTTACTATATTGTACTCACCCTTGTGATGATGTGAGATGATAAAATGCTATTGATGAGATGAATGAGGTGTATGACTGAGGCATTGTGAAGTAGCATGAGGTATATTGACCTTCTGAAGACAGATCAGAAGGAGAATCACCTGCTGGATGGTGGGGTTGACTTCGGGTAACTAAGACCAGGGAAAGGGAAACCAGGGATAAAGTGGGAACTACTGTGAGCTGAGATTCATGGAGAAAATGGTGAGCCTACAATTGCACTTGGTCTCTCTTCTCTTTCTCTATAAGAGAATCCAAGCAAATGTAAAGGTTATTGTTGCATAAATCAAGGCTACACGTGCAAAGGAGAAGGCTGGAGAGATAACTGTTCAGAAAAAGAATCTTATCCTAGTAGGGAGGAGATCTAACACTGGAGGGAAGATAGGAAGAGTATACAAAAGATAGTCATTGTCATGGTAAACAGTCAGGAATAGAATATTTGAATCAGAAAGAGAGGGACAGCCTTGGAAAGTTCTCAGCCTTTTATAGATATAGCTTCAGGAAGCTAAAATAAATCCAGAAGTCTACTCTGACTTGTTATGCTCCTCTGAGTTTGGAGCAGCTTCCAACATTTTATCCTTGGCACTTTCAAATGTTGTGAAATATCTCCGAGAAGGCCTTTTGGGTGAAGGTTTTCTTTCAGCTGGCATCATTTCCTCTGGGACTTCTCCATCTTTCAGGCACCATCACTTTCTCCATTTATGATGGTAAGTTTGCCTTCACTCATCCCCTCTGGCTACATAGACATCCACAGTGTCAATTTTCTCACCGTCAGCATTCTCTTTTGAAATTCCATTTATAGTTGATTCAGTTTTACTTCCCCTGCTGTAACTTATGGCTTCTTTACTACCCTTTCATCTTCCTTGGCCAAGTCTCTCAAGGATCCAGTTTTGCAAAATGTCATGGGAGATAAGGAGGCAACACAACTGCACTTTGCCATGTGTGTGTGAAATTAATACTAATAATTTAATTATACTCAGTTGAAATATCGTGGTGACTGAAATTGGAACTGTGTTGTTGGGGAAGTGGTGTTAGTCACCTAAATTTTGGTAACCAAATTTCATGCATATTGGAAATGTGCACAGTGAGGACTTCCTACATATTCAAAGGGTTTACCTTATAACTGCCTATGTGCTACTCCGCCTAGTTTTCATATTTGCATGTTTATGAAATTTGCTTTAAGGATAATTCAAACTTGAGGAATTTTTCCCCCGCTTGTTGGAATGGTTTTCTTGCTAATCCGTTTTAAGAAGGTCTTACTGGTTTTGTTTTTCTTTACCTTTATCTTGGTGAACTGTATTGCATGATTCCCTATATTAAACTAAATGCTGTTCAACCTTAGTGACTGTCTATAAAATTTTGGTTTCCCATGAAAATGAGATGTGGATTTAGAGTCTAAACAAAAAGTTATTATTCCCACAACATAAAAAGAAAAACTGAAATATTCTGCTTACTTCTTGCTAATTGAAGCTGTAGAAATTTAACTTCTTAGCAATTATATAGGTACATTCATTTAGAATGGTGTGGATATCTTTTAAAAAAGAAAACAATAGGCCCAGTCCAAAACCATTGGGATGCCACAAAAGTGGTCATAAGAGGGAAGTATATGGTAATACAGCCCTACCTCAAAAAGCAAGACTTCTTTGAGACTTCAAGTGCACAACTTAACCTTACACCTAATGGAGCTAAAAAAGGAACAGCAAATAAAGCCTAAATCCAGCTGAAAAAAGAAATAATAAAGATTAGAGCAGAAATAAATTATATAAAATCAAACAAACAAAAGACACAATAGACTAGATTAATGAAACCAGGAGCTGGTTCTTTGAATTATAAAATTGATAAACCCCTTCCTTATAAAACTGATAAGCCAGTCTTATCAAAAAGAAAAGGAGAAAGGACCTAAATAAACAAAATTATAAATGAAAGAGGAGAGATCACAACCAATACCATAGAAATGCAAACAATTATGAGAATATAAAAATTATGTGCTAAGAAATTGGGCCATCTGGAAGAAATGGACAAATTCTTAGAAGCATATAAACTACCAAAACTGAAATAGGAAGAAATGGAAAATCTGAATAGACTCATAATCAGCAAAGAAAGTAATCAAAAGTCTTTGAACAAACAAAAGTCCAGGACCAGATGGCTTCCCAGGGGAATTCTGTGAAAAGTTTAAAGAAGAGGTAATACCTATTCTTCTCAGACTGTTCTGGAAAATAGAAATGGAAGGGAAATTTCCAAACTCACTTTACAAGGCCAGCATTACCTTGATCCCAAAACCAAAGACCCCACTAAACAGGAGAATTATAAGCCAGTATCTTTGATTAACGTGAATGCAAAAATTCTCAACAAGATTCTAGCAAATAGAATCCAAAGTACATTGAAAGAATTGTTCATCAAAATCAAGTGGGACTTATTCCTGGGGTGTCCACTGACTGATGAATGGATAAAGAAGTTGTGGTATACACACACACATACACACACACACACACATACACACACACACATATACACACACAGAGGAATATTACTAGGCCACCAGAAAGAACAAAATCTTGCTCTTTGCAATGATGTAGATGGAGCTAGAATGTATTATATGAGGCAAAATAAATCAGACAGAGAAAGACAGATACCATAGGATTTCACTTATATGTGGAATTTAAGAAACAAAACAGGTGAACATAGTGGAAAGAAGAAAAAATAAGAGAGGGAGACAAACCATAAGGGTCTCTTAACAGTAGAGGAAAAACTAAGGGTTGCTGGAGGGAAGGTGGGGGGATGGGCTAAATTGGTGATGGATATTAAGGAGGGCACTTACTGTGATAGGCACTGGACGTTATATGTAGTGATAAATCACTCAATTCTCCTCCTGAAAGCGATATTATACTATATGTTACTAATCAGAATTTCAATAAAAATTTGAAACAAAAAATAAAAACAAAAACCCCACAATCACAAAAACTACATAGCAGCATAGACCCTCATGACCACAGAGAAGAGAAAAACTGAGACTCTGGGATGTGCAGCTCAGCTTCAGTTCCTGGCAGGACTCTGAAAAATGAGGGAATACAAAGTGTCCCTTGAAGTTAGGATTTCAGGGACTCAAAACCATTTTCAGTCAGTGTGCACTTCGTTTTTGTGGGGACCTGATGCAAAAAAAACATCATTTCAAGGCAACTGAGTTAGGACCAAAGCTGCTGGGACAACCACAGGAGTCAACCAGCAGAGCTTGGAGAGTAGAAGGACAATAGAAACCCAGAGTGAGCCTCACAGAAACTCCTCTCTGCCCAGGGCTAAGATTCTTACCTTTTTTGTAAAAATGTTGGTGTTTGAATTAATTAATTAAAAAAAGAAACAGGGGCGCCTCGGTGGTTCAGTCATTAAATGTCTGCTTTGGGCTTATGTCATAATCCCAGGGGCCTGGGATCAAGCCTTGTATCAGGCTCCCTGCTCAGCAGGAAGCCTGCTTTTCCCTCTCCCCCAGCTTCTGTTTCCTCTCTCGCTGTGTTTCTCTCTGTCAAATAAATAAATAAATAAAATCTTTTAAAAAGAAAGAAAGAAACAATAGGCCCAAAATGGAGTCACTTTTGCTAAGCCCCACCAAGAGTTAATACCCAATCTAATTGCAGTTTCAGCCTTTCCCGGGAGTGGAATTTTAAGCCATTCAATATGGAAGTTCCTGATCAGTGCTAGTGAGGTAACCTCCTTGATAAGACCTCTGCCTTCCCCTAAAGGAAAGTAACCTTGCCTGAAATAATCCATTCTTTTAACATTTTTGTCCTGCGTTTTTTGTTTCTATAAAATCCTCCATTTTGTACAGTCCCTCAGAGCTCCTTTCTTGCTAAATGGGCTACTGCTCAGTTCATGAATCACTGAATAAAGCCAATTAGATCTTCAAATTTACTCAGTTGAATTTTTTTCTAACAATTCAACTAACATTGTCACCTGCTCTCATTTTTATTATTGGTTTTACATAAAAATTAGGAAATTTTTAGGCAAAACATATATTTATGTCTCCTAAAGGTTAAGCGTTCCTAGAGGACTAAAGAAACACACAGACTATCCTACCTAGAGTGCTAAGATTCCTTCACAAAGGGGTAACCTAATTTTGACCAGCTAAGCTGTTCAACGCAACTTTCATGTCAGAACCACCACATTCCATTTGACATGTTTTAACTTTTTTTTAAATATAGCTTTTCAGTTTTTTCCATTGGTAGATCTACCAAGTAGCTTGCTGACATATCACTTAGAACGTCTGGCCTATTACAACAAATGGGGACAATCTCTGCAAAAATAAGATATTTTTGCTTATAAATACCATTATTTTGTGTCTCTAAACTTGATTCAGTCATTTAGTTAGTTTTCACTTGCATTTAAACAATTAAATAAGGTTTTGTTTACTATATTGGTTATGTTAGGTTTTTCAGTGCTATATAGTTTTTATTTATTGACATAACAAATGAAACTGTGTGCCTTGAAAAAGCTATGTCTCTCAATATAATAATTAATTTCTACAAAAATATACATATTTTAAACATTGGTCTGGAAAAATCCACTCCTGTTTTATAGTGTATTAATGCACATATTCTATGAGTTGGCTTTTTGCCAAGAGCTTCCTTTCAATCTTCTTTTTCCTAATGTTCTCTAAATACGACAATACTTTATTATTATCACCATATTTCTGCTTTTCCTTACTCATATATATTTCCTTTATTTATGTAGCTTTAAAGAATATCTCTTCACTTGCAAATTTTTTTCTACTTTTTTCCTCTCTAGAAATTGTTGGATCTTCTTCTCCATAGAATGATTGTCCTAGTTCTTTTCCTTTTAATCACGTAGAATGCCGTTGACTCATTTCTTTACTGAAATCCTATGAATAATTAGAATATTTTTAAATAAATGCCTTAAAATAGACTATAAAATAATTGTCCTTTAGTAAAACTAATTATAAACATCAGAATGATATATATTAAATATAATACATATAATTATACAGTACATATTATATAATAATATCTATTACAATAATATATATTATTAGTATATAGTAATAATACATATTATATATTTCTATTTCTATTATATATAATATGGTATCTAATATATTATGTATAAATCTCTATTGTCAAGTGAGTTTGTAGTGCAAGTGTACACATTCCTGTTAAAGATGCCTGTATCTGAAATCTTACAGTGACCCCATTGACACTCTGTCTGTACTTGGCGGGCTGTCTGGATTATAGCCATAGCCAGTTTGTATACTTCACCTTCACTGTTACCTGTTGTATTTATTTGAGCTCTTTGAGCTGCGGTGACTAAAAGGAATGGATTAACCAGCTGTTTATTCCTGATGATAAAAAAGAAGAGTTTCCATTCTTTAAAATAAATGGAGACATTTATATCTGCCAATTTTTACTCAAAAAATATTTAGCACCTTCTATTCCCTAGAACATCAGCTGTGGACAGGAATAGAACACTGAGCATGTTAGCCAAGGTCCTTGACCTCTAAAATGTATATTCTTTTAGAGGTAGTATCCTAATATCCTTGCTTTGATTTTACATCAATCTTCTGTCCTCTCCTTGCAAGTTGCAGTTATATGGTGTATGCCTAGTTTCCAATATTAAGGAATGAAATATATTTTCTTAGAATTTCATAATATACCTTGAGATAATCAGGGCAGAGTTGCCAGATAAAATATGGAATGCCTTGTTAAATTTGAATTTCACATAAGCAGGGAAGGATTTCTTTAAGATTTTATTTATTCATTTGAGAGGGAGAAAGACAGAGAGAGAACAAGTAGGGGGAGAGGCAGAGGAAGAAGCAGACTCCCCCATTGAGCTGGGAGCTGGATATGGGGCTCGATTCCAGGACCTGGATATCATGACCTGAGCTGAAAGCAGACACTTAACCAACTGAGCCACCCAGGGTGCCCCAAAACAGTGAATAATTTTTAGTATAGATATGTCCCATGCAATATTAGTTATGGCCTAAATTAGACATATCTAAATATGACAAACTAAATTAGAGAAACTCTGGACATGGCCAAAGCAGTGAGAATGACCTTCACCACCAGGTGATTCACTTCAATGGCAACAGTTTGCCTGGTGAATCCCTCACAATCTCTACCACTCCCACCGCCAACTACTACACAATATCCTTACAGAATCAGATTAAGATGCTTCAAATTAACTAGTTATCTTGATCGGTCTTGAGCATATATGCTTATTAGGGTGACATTTTATATACAGATAGACATCATAGCACAGCATCTTTCTACTACCCATATTTAAAAATATTTCTAACTGCTCAAGCGGTCAAGATTACTTCCAGCATGTTTTGCGTGAAGAACAACCAGAAGGGAATTTAGTAATAAGGTATGGTTCAATTTAATTGATTAGGTTGCCATGTTTATATCTGGGGCTTGTAAGTAGTTAAGGATGTTAATTTTGAATTAGCAGATCAATAGCTTTTATTTTGATTCTGGGACCTTTATCTTTTGCCCACATTATAGGAGTACCAAAAAAAAAAAAAAAAAAGTACATGATTGTCATCCTTCAAAAGGAAGTAATAGTCTTACTAAATCGGCACTCTTTGTACGCTTGTTAAACTGACAGGATTTGGAGCATCTAGAGGTCAATAGGAGACGCTTTGACATAGGTTAAATTGGGTGATCCAAACACTAAATGTAGGGATGGGAAAGAGGTGTGTGACATGAGCTAGGGAAAGACTTGATTTAGAAGTAATAGGCTTTTAGATATTGCCTCAGTGTCAAATTTTTTTTTTTCTTTTTAAGGATGTTATTTATTTATTTGAGAGAGAGAGGGAGAAAAAGAGAGAGAGGTCGGGGGAGGAGCAGAGGGAGAGGGATGGGGACAGGCAGACTTTGCTCTGAGCGGAGCCAGAGTCAGGCTTGATCCCGTGACCCTGAGATCAGGACCTGAACCGAGGTCAAGAGTCAGAAGCTTAACCAACTGAACCACCCAGGTGCCCGGTCAGTGTCAAAAATCTTAATTGAATCACATGCCAGAGAAAGTTTACTAATGAAATGCAAGTTTCTTTTGACTGCTAACTCTAAATAAAATGTGAATAGTCTAATTTTCTTAAAACTAAAGAGTTTTTAAAGAGTAAAAGAAATATATTCAAAATACGGAATGGTATATACATTTTAAAACCCTAAATTATATCTGTATTGTTTGGCATGATTATGTTATGTTTCCTATGTAATGATTAACATTTTTAATGAAAACCTTTTTTCTTTTAATCAGATTAGTTTACCATTTCATTGTTATGTTCTATTCATTTTCTGATAGCAAACATTTAGAAATTCATATATCTTAACAGTCTAAGATCAGAGGATTATAATACATAATTAGATGAATTTATTTACCACCCCAAATCAACAATCAGAGCAATCAAAGCTAAAAGTTGGTATACTAGATGCTCCTACTACTTTATAAATTGTCTTTTCTGGGGTGCCTGGGTGGCTCAGTGGGTTAAGCCGCTGCCTTCGGCTCAGGTCATGATCTCAGGGTCCTAGGATCGAGTCCTGCATGGGGCTCTCTGCTCAGCAGAGAGCCTGCTTCCCTACCTCTCTCTCTGCCTGCCTCTCTGCCTACTTGTGATCTCTCTCTGTCAAATAAATAAATAAAATCTTTAAAAAAATTATCTTTTCTGTCATTTTTGATTTTGGAATATGTTCCTCCTTAAACACATTTCTTGTTTTGGTTTATTGGTGTTTTAGGCCTTACTAAAAGCAATAGTGAGGCTCTGCATTAAGTAGTCTCCTCGCTCGGCAAGGAGCCTAACATGGGGTTTGAGCCCAAAACCCTGAGATCAAGACCTGAGCTGAGAGCAAAAGTTGGGCACCTAACCTAGGGAGCCTCCCAGGTACCTTCACCTTTGACCTATTTTAGATGTTTGGATATGTCAGATCAATAGTTATTAGAGCTTATCATTGTCACTACACTTTGATAAACAAGTTTAGAAGGGAGGGCATTGCAGTTAGAAGGCTTATGCAAGAGTTTTGGGAAGGCAGGCAGGGACCAAAACCAGACAGATCACCATCAGTGTTATGAGTGGGAGTGTTTGAAATGGGCTGGCACTGCAACCTGAAGAATCACTCTGGCAAGGCTTAATTGAAGGCCATGACCCAGTAGAATGGGGTCACAGTAAGGCCAACTATGAAGAGGTTGAAACCCATTGGCTTAGCCTTCCCCAGGGAAGGCTGAGGTCATGATCAGAGAAGTTAGCAAGGCCTACTGAAAATTCCTTAAGAAACATAAGACAGCCAAATAAGCTGAATTCTGGCTCTGAAATAGTACTATATGGGTCAGTTCCTGTCAATTATTTTGATTAGCTACATTTAATTTGTCTTTTCTCTGGGCAGATAGCTTCGCTACTGTGTTGGTATTGCTAAGACTATTGGGGAAAATCAACAGCTATATCTTCAAACTCCCACGACCTGAGCCATGTTTGCGTGGAACAGCAGTGCTCTGCCCCGAGACCTCAGCAGCAGCTCCCTCAAGAAGCTAAATCCTTGGATTTCCTTTTAGCCTAGCCTCCTACATGAGACTTTTACTCCAGTCTCTCCCCACCCCTACATTCTGGGCCAAGGGCCAGGCTTATAAAACCAGGCTTTGGATCAGGGTTTAGACATACATTGCCTATAAAAATGTCCCTGAATTGGCAATAATTAATCTCTGTGCAACTGTACTTGGCTTTCAAATGCTATGTGTCTTTAGCAATTGCTCTTACTGGAACCAGATTTACCAAGATAGGGTTGGGGATGATAGAAACATTCTCCACCAATGGAGGAAAATCATCTAGAAACCTTTCTTTTACTGTCTCTTTGTCAAAGCTTTTAAAACTACTGACCTCTGATCTCAGGTTCCTAAGTGTTACTGGGGAAAGCTATACACTAGTGTGATTTGATCCCGCTGCGGTGTTGGGCTAAGTGATTCTCAACCCCGGAGATCTGGAAATGAATTGGGCTGTTTCTCTGGTTGTCACAATGACAGGGGAGCAATTCTGGCATTGAATGGATGGAAGCCTGTGATGCCAAGCTTCCTGCAGTGCACATGATGACAACCCTGCACAACCAAGAACTACGCTGCACAAAATTCCCACAGCACCCTCAGGACTGACAATACTTGTAATGATCTCTAGTTGACTCCCAGTTGTATTTCTACTAGTGACTGTCCCAAACTATCTCTGTTCTTCTCAAAACTACTCAGTTACCACCCTCAGTTCATGTTCTTGTTTCCTCAGACTCTTCACTTGACAAAAGCTTGTTCATGCCCACCCTGTTCTCCTTCCTGCCCGCTCAGATAAAGGAATTTTTCATCTCTTCTCCAGGGTTCACAACAGCTCCATTCAAGTCTTTGGTCCTTTCCCATCCTCCCCACACCCCCATCCCATCCCCAGCTCTGTCTCTTGCATCTTTAATGCCTTTCTAGTCCTTTCCTCACTTAGAAAAGTACTTGAGTTTTTCTGTCCCAAATATCAAGTAAAAGCAAAAACAGAACTGTTAAACCTACTACTTACCCCCTCAAATTAACATCCCACTTTATTTCTTCCGTGAAGGGCCCGGTGTCTATAAACCATTTTAAGCACTCACTGGTTCTATTTCTTTATCATCTATTGGCTCTTACAACCCTCATAAAGTAATTTCCACTCCCTTAATTCTGCTGTCCTGAAGGTTACTTCAGTGTCTAGTTGCCAGACCGCTCACCCTTCAAATTCCTTGGATTTCTTTGCAAAATTAGATCCTTGATAAATTACTTATTAAAGATCATTCCTCCACACTTTTCTTTTTTTTTTTTTAAGACAAAGATTGTCATACATCCTGCTTTTTTTTTTTTTTTAAGATTCTATTTATTTATTTATTTACTTACTTATTTGTCAGAGAGAGAGAGCACACGGCAGGCAGAGTGGCAGGCAGAGGCTGAGAGAGAAGCAGGCTCCCTGCCAAGCAAGGAACCCGATGCAGGGCTCAATCTCAGGATCCTGGGATCATCGACCTGAGCCAAAGGCAGCAGCTTAACTGACTGAGCCACCCAGGCGTCCCCTCCCCACTTGTCTTCAGTCTGCCACTTGGTATGGTCAGCCACAGGAGATGAGGTCCTTCATTTTCCTGTGCTCCTTTATAGTGTTTCTGCATTTCCCCTATTTGTACAGGTCCAGGACTCTGGCTATTCTGTCTTTGGGGCTCCTTTTCCTCCTCCCTTTGCCGTACACTGTTTGCAGGTGTTAGCCACCCTCCACTCAGTGTCATTGGCCTTCTTCTCAACCAAGTGAACAATTCTCAAATCTACCAACATTCCTAGTTCTAACACTACTCTTCAACTTCAGGCCAGACTATTAGTTACCCAACAAATAATTCCATATGACTGGTCCACTGCCACTCTCTAAATTTAAAATGATAAAATCTAAAACATTCTGGTGTGTTTCTTTTATAGCACTTTAAGTTTGGTGATCATTTTTATAGGTGACCGTTTTCCCTACCAACCTGGGAACTCCTTGAAGACAAGGATGGTTTCTTATTTAATTTGGCCCTAATATCTAGTGCTTCAAAAGTGTTAATTGGATATTAAGAAAATTGATGAGTGAGCGAAGACTTGAGGTTCCTTAGAAAATTAGATTGTGTCTTTCATACCTGTGGTCCAGTGCTTGGGCCAGTGCTTAGCACAAAGAACTATACAAATACCTTTTGAGTGCCTTCTCTTCTTCCAAGCCAGTACCTTCTAGTTTCTTTCTTATCAATGTCAATGATACTAGCATTTCCTTACTTATCCAGGTTGCAAAGCTCAATATTCTCTGACCCTTCCATGGTCACTAAATTCAAAGAGTTGCCAAGTCTGGTAAGTCTCCCTCAAATATTTTAAATATTCCCTTTTACAGGCATACCTTATTTTACTGTGCTATACTTTATTACACTTTGCAGATATTGCGTTTTTTGCAAATTGAACATTTGTGGCAAGTCTGTTGGTACCATTTTCCAAGGGCATTTGCTCACGGTGTTTCTCTGTCACATTTTGGTAATTCTTGCAATATTTCAAACTTTTTCATTAATGTTATACTTGTTAGAAAGATCTGTGATCAGTGATATTTGACATTGTTGTTGTAATGCTTTTGGGGAATCACAAACTGTGCCTATATAAGACAACAAACTTAATAAATGTGCGCGTTCTGACTGCCATTACCCTGTCTTTCTTCCTGTCCTTGGCCGCCACGTCCCTGAGACACAGCAGTGTTGAAATTAGGCCAGTTAATAACCCTACAATGGCCTCTAAGTGTTCATCATGAAAAGAAGAGTTGCCTGTCTCTCACTTTAAATCAAAAGCTAGAAATGGTTCAGCTTAGTGCGGAAGGCATGTCGAAAGCCAAAATAGGCTGAAAGTTAGGTCTCCTGTGCCAAACAGTTGGCCAAGTTGTGAAGGCAAAGGAGAAGTTCTTCAAGGAAATTAAAAATGCTACCCCAGTGAATTCATGAATGATAAGAAAGGGAAAGAGTCTTATTGCTGATATGGAGAAAGTTTGAGTGGTCTGGGTACAAGATCAAACCAGCTACAACATTCCCTTGAAGCCAAAGCCTAATCCTAATCCAGAGCAAGGTCCTAACTTTCTTCAATTCTATAAAAGCTAAAAAATGTGAGAAAGCTGCAGAAGAAATGTTGGAAGCTAGCAGAGATTGGTTCATGAGGTGAAAGGAAAGAAGCCAGCTCCATGACGTGAAGTCCAAGATGAAGTGGCACGTGACGATGGAAGCAAGTTCTGCAGAAGATCCAGTTAAGATCGTTCATGAAGGTGGCCTCACTAAACAATAGATTTTCAGTGTAAATGAAACACTTTCTATTAGAAGATGCCATCTAAGACTTTTGTAGCTAGAAAGAGGAAGTCAGTGCCTGGCCTCCAAGCTTCAAAGGACAGGCTGACTCTCTTGTTAGGGGCTAATGCAACTAGTGATGTTAAGTTGAAGCCAATGCTCATTTGCTATTCTGAAACACCTGGAACCCTTAAGAATTATGCTAAATTTACTCTGCCTGGGATCTATAATTGAACAACAAAGCCTGGGTGACAGCCCATCTGTTTACAGCATGGTTTACTGAATATTTTAAGCCGGCCGTTGAAACCTACTATTCAGAAAAAAGTCCTTTAATTGCTCATTGACAATGCATCTGGTCACCTAGGAGATCTGATGAACAATGAGATTAATGTTTTCATGCCTGCTAACATAAATTTCATTATGTAGTCCATGGAGCAAGGAGTATTAGACGTTCAAGTCTTAACATTTAAGAAATACTTTTTAAAAAATATTTTATTTTTTTATTTGACAGACAGAGAGATCACAAGTAGGCAGAGAGGCAGGCAGAGAGGAGGGGGAAGAAGGCTCCCTGCTGAGCAGGGAGCCCGATTCCAGGCTTGATCCAAGGACCCTGAGATCATGACCTGAGCCGAAGGCAGAGGCTTAACCCACTGAGCCAGCCAGGTGCCCCGAAGAAATACAATTCTTAAGGCTATACCTGTCATAGATAGTAACTCCTCTGATGGATCTGGGAAAAGTAAACTAACACCTTCTGGAAAAGATTCATCATTCTAGATGCCAGTAAGCACATTTTTGATTCATGGGAAGAGGTCAAAAATATCAACATTATGAGGACTTTGGAAGAAGTTGATTACTGTTCTCCTGGATGACTTTGAGGAATTTAAGACTTCAGTGGAGGAAATAACTGCAGATGAGGTGGGAATAGCAAGAGAACTAGAATTAGATGTGGAGCCTGAAGATGGTACTGAATTGTTGCAAGCTCATGACCAAACTTTCACAGGTGAGTTGCGTCTCATAGAAGAGCAAAGAAAATGGTTTTTTGAGATGGAGTCTCCTCCTGATGAAGATGCTGTGAAGATTGTTGAAATGACAATAAAGGATTTAGAATATTACATAAATGTAGTTGCTATAGCAGGGGTAGGGTTTGAGAGGACTAACTCCAATTTTGAAAGAAGTTCTACTGTGGCTAAAATGCTATCAAACAGCACTGCAGTCTACAGAGAAATGGTTCGTGGAAGGAAGAGTCAATCCATGTGGTCCGTCTTCATTGCTATCTTATTTTAAGAAAGTGCCACAGCCACCCTGACCTTTAGCAACCACTGTCGTGATTACTCAGCAACCATCAACACCAAGGCAAGACCCTTCACCAGCAAAAAGATTAGGACTTACTGAAAGCTCAGATGATGGTTAGCATTTTTTAACAATAAATTATTTTTTAATTAAGGTAAGTACATTGTTTCTTTAGACAGAATTGTATTGCATACTTAATAGACTACCTACAGTGTAATAGAGAGAATGAGAGAAAAGGCATTCCAAGCTCACGGATCAGAGAGAATTTGCAAGTAGGAAATAGGAACAGATGAGTCTGAGGATGGGAACTTCAGTCAGGAATGGAGGGCCTCTTTGCCACACTAAAGAGCTTAGACTTTACCATTCCCAATATATAACCTCTGCTTTCCCAGCTCCATGTCTTGGATCTCAGTATTTCTTTCTACCAACTTGCTCTTCTTCCTTTTGGCTCGGATCATGGTCCCATCTTTTCACAACCAGATGCTCCTATTACCTTTATAAATCTTAGCTCAAGTGATTCTTCCCTTATGAACCGCCCTTAATTCTCCCAAGCAGAAACATTACTTTTATTCTTTAATCCCCTCTGCTTTGCTTTGGCACGTGTCTATTTACCTTGTATTAATGTTGTTGAAGACACTTTCTGGCACCGTCAGCTCCTCGAAGGATAGGGAGTATGTTTTGTTCTCCCTCTATTAATGTCCTTACATTCTTTTATTCTGGGCACTAAGCACATAGCAAATGCTCAATAAATATTTGTGACCCTTTATCACTTTTTCACAGATTTTCAGTATCAATTTGTAAGCTAGTATTTAGTAATAAACAGAATACTTTTTTTTTCAGAATATCTTTTTCAATAAGAAAATATCTTTAGCAAAGGAAATCATTAAAACCACTTCTTTTTGAGAGTTGTTTTGGGGTATTTAAAAATACTTTGAATTATTAAAGTGTATAATTTGGGATCTGTTTTTTATTGGTATTAGAATAAATTTTTGAGAATGGAAAGTAAAAGCTACTGGAGGGAAAGTTAGAAATTTTTATTTACTCTATGAGAAATAAAGAGATTATGTTAAGATGTCTTAGTTTCTAGGGGCGCCTGGGTGGCTCAGTGGGTTAAGCCTCTGCTTTGGGCTCGGATCATGGTCCCAGTGTCCTGGGATTGAGCCTCGCATCCCATCAGGCTCTCTGCTCAGCAGGGAGCCTATTTCCCTTCCTCTCTCTCTGCCTGCCTCTCTGCCTACTTGTGATCTCTGTCTGTCAAAAAAATAAATAAAATCTTTAAAAAATATATCTTAGTTTCTAAAAGTATACTTTTTAAGTTTTATGTTAGGTGGAAAGATTCAGTCAGCTGTCTTTTCACACACGTGAATGTCATTTATGAATAGTTATTCACAGTAATTAAATAAACATATTTTAGGAAAATTTACATTTTTCAGGTTTCTAAATTTTTTTAGTTTTGTTCCTTGAAAAAAACAAAGCAAAACTTTTGCCACCAAAGAAATTAATTTGCTCATAATGGAAGTATTTAGTCAGAAAAGGCAAGCCTTATATATTCTCACTCTTCAGTTTATTTCAGTGAATATTCAGTGTTTAAATAAAGTAATAAAGTACATTTCCTAAGAATGTAATAGTTCCTTAAATATGCAGCATTAAATCAAATTTAATCTTGTGGTGTAAGTCAGACACAGTTAAAGATTTATGCTCACATCTGTCTTTCTATAGGAGGTATTATTTTGAAGCCTGCACCACCTAAACCCACCCACACTTCGAATATTTAAGCAGATGCGTTATATTCATTGATCTGGAAGGATGTTGCTAGATCTCCCAGTTCATCTTCACTCTCTCATCCTACCCCCTTTGTTATTTGTAGGATGCCTGAGATAAGAGCCATTTGTACTAGGGACTAAAATACTAATTATCTTGTGTAATTCCAATTTAGTACTCAATTTAAAAATTTCCCTAATCAGTTGGACTAACTAACACCAGTAGCATGGGTTGTCAACTTTAAACATCACTCCAGAATACAATGATTTTAAAATAGTATGGCCATTATCAGTATTGGATAATGGAATCTATACTTGAAGAACCAAATCCTAGGAAACGTGTAGACGTAGAAAAGCGATTTCTGATTCCGTGAACCAGAGAAGCATATGGCCACCACATGGTCAGTAATACAGTCACTCACCAGCTCCCTCAACACACACACACACACACACACACACACAAAGAGTGCTGCAATTTTCCTGAGAACAAAGAAGCTGTTTCGTCATTCTTCCTAATAAACTCATGTTTCCTATCAGTACCAGGGAACATCACACAAAGCATCTCTTTGAATGTCTTTGAGTGACTTCATGCTTAGATTGGTTCATAAAGGGTTAGGGTTTTCTTTGTATAACCTCATTTCCTGGGTGTGCTCAATCACAAGGAAATCCTAAAAGTTAGAATACATTCAAGTTAAGATCTTTATTTTCTGGGCAAGTAAAATTGAAGAAAAATTATATCCTTTCTTTGGGGTCATCTAGTAACCTAAGAAGAAAGGAGTAAATATGTTTCTAGTTGCTTTGAACAAACCCATATGCTGCCAGTCTTTACTAATACCGGCCAATGAGAGAGTTGGATTTCACTAGTGTATTCTGAGATGTGCTCTGATCATCTGTTGTTTCTATAGCTAGGTTCTGTGCAGATACATTTCCTTTCTTGTATTTTCATTTTATACTTTCCAAAGACTATCTATGATCAATTGATACAATTCTTTTTCTCTAAAATTCTCCGATAGTAATTTAGCCAAAACAAACAGGAAATTCTTCTGGAAGTCTGATCTCTAATGAATTCTGAAACTAAGCTCAGCATATTAAAGGAAGTAATTAAGAAGGCACCCCATTGTGTTTAGAGAGGTTAACTAATATGTGTTTAGGTCAGCTAAAACAGAGAATTTTTCTATTTTTATGAGCTTTTGTCAAATTTAAGGTATGTTACATTTCAAAACAGAAATTTAAAAGACTTTATTAGTGGAAACATTACTCTATTAATATATTTTTAATTATTCTTCATGTCAGTTAAGACGCCTTTTTGAGGGCGCCTGGGTGGCTCAGTGGGTTAAGCCGCTGCCTTCGGCTCAGGTCATGATCTCAGGGTCCTGGGATCCAGTCCCGCATCGGGCTCTCTGCTCAGCAGGGAGCCTGTTTCCTCCTCTCTCTCTGCCTGCCTCTCTGCCTACTTGTGATCTCTCTCTGTCAAATAAATAAATAAAATCTTTAAAAAAAAAAAAAAGATGCCTTTTTGGAACAAAAGGCCTAGATATGCCAGTAAAATACCTGTTCAATTTGGAAAAATAATGAGAATAAATATCACAGGTATTTTCCAGTTAACTGTGGGTGGTGTGTGTGTGTGCATGTGCACATGCACACAAAGGCCATATAACATACCAGCCACGTAATAACCATTAACTGTGAAAGACTTAGAGGTCATCTGGTTCATTACCTTACTCAGAAAGGGCTGCTCCTATTATTACTCCTGGAACATGGTTGGCTAATGTTTTTCTTATCTCTTGCTCTTACACTTTGTTTTTCTTTGTTGCAGTCCTAGTCATAACCAGCCTTTATTATAGAGCTCACTATTTGCCAAGCACTGCTGCACTTTTCATGTACTGATTCCTGTAACCCTTAGAGCGACTCTCTTGAATATTCCTTTAAATTCCTTTCTTCTCTTGCTTCTCACTGAACTCAGCTCTGACTTTAAATGAATCTCCTCTCTTTCTTCTTATATTTTCATCTCCATGCTTCCTTTTAACTCTTTTTCTTTTTCTGCCCTAGTCCCCTATTTGGGTCACTACTCTATCTTCTGCCATTTTTTCCCTTCTTCTATCCCCCTTTTCCAGCATGTTTACCTTTCCTAAAATCCTTAGCTGGCCATCTTTCCGGGGCCCTGAGCTCTCAAGGTGTGAGAGTGAGTGCTCAGGATATCGAAGCCTGAGCCACGCACTTGTTCCCATCTCTTTGAGGGCAGAAATCTAATGGGCTTGCAAGGAACATTTGCAATGAATGGTGCACTGTGCCAGTTTAGGTCCAGAGATAATCTCTCAGTCAGTTAGATTGCTATTCAGATTCGCAGTTTTGTGAGAAATAAAAGCCCACCCTCTCTGATAAGCATTCAAGTACGTTCTTCCCAGCAAAGCTCTTTTAGAGCAGTGCTTAAGAAATTTTGAGCTTGCATCAGTCACCTGAAGGGCTTGTTAAAACACATTGCCAAGCACACCCCTTTCTGCAATGGAAATTGGACATTGGCAATTCTGACTAACTAGGCAGATGCTGCCCTGCGCACAGGTCACTGTTGCAGGAGCACTGCTTTGCGGTTCTTTTCATTTTTCTAATCTCTAAAGAATCCTAATCTCTAACTTAAATGATACTTCATACCAACTCCCTGTATTCTTCTATCTTTGGAAATGAACTTTAGACAATCCCTGCAGAGTGGCATTCAGTCCTTAGGTTATTTTCTTGTGGCTAAATACAAAACTCTTCAGCTTTTTATAAAATCAATGCTGTAAATCATTCATCACTGTTAATTGCTCTCTTTCATTTCTCCTACTAGTGATCCGCATCATCCTCCAGTTGAAGATATGCAAAGCTAACTTAATAATCTACATAGTGTTTACATTGAAAAGAGACTTGTCTAATATAGACTTTGGTATGTGGGTTAAATTTTTGGTATGTGGCTTCTATGTATTGTGTTTATTAATATAGATGTAGGGGTTGGGGGGGCACCAACATCCAATATACTGTGCAAAGTGAGCTTGTGATACAAAATATTTAACGTATGGATCTAACACTTGAGTTGCTTTGAAGCTCTTTCGGAATATTAAACAAAACAATAATATGACAACAAAACAAAATCACAGAGAACTGGAGTGGACCAGTTCTAAACATCAAGCCTCGAGTAGTGGTACAAAATTGAAACAGCAATTCAAGGGAAAATGGTTCAGTCAATCATGCTTAACTGAGAAAAGAATGACCTTGCTAATAACTGCTCATTTGTGTATCGGTACCCATACATACATAGTTTCCATCTATGCCATTGCTTGTTACATACCACCTTTTGGTAATCATTGGTTGCATATGGCCTGTCTTCAACTACCATGGAAGGCCCTCCAAGGCAGAGATGAGGTCTCACGCCTCTTCATATTTCCAGCACTTGCTATAACATATGTTCCCAACTTACTATTGATTAAATAAGTGAAAGTGAACATAGGACATACAAGAGCTGGTATCTACAAGGGTCATTGAATTGGTTTTGTAAAGCCTACCGGGTAATTTCACATGAGCCACATTAAAGATCCTTGTAGGAGGTAGCATCTAAGCCCAAGCACCATGTCCTGCATGTAGACGGACCTCATTAGCATATTTTGAGCCATATCAGTTGATTCAATAGCATTATTTTTAAAAGTCTAATTGACCCACTGAGGTTCTTTCAGCACTTATTAATTCACTGGTTCCTCCTCATAACCTAATGAATGATACTGGGCAGATGGTGCAGCACACAATTAAGAAATAATTTACCTAAGGTCATGGTAGTCTAGCCAGGATTCAACCAGGCAGTGTAGCTCCCAGGTCTGTGCTTTTGATGACAAGACTACATTATCTTACCCCTCTCAAAGCCATGCCCATCACAGTCTTCATCTCTGCAAGGAGGTGACACTCTCCCTTATGTTATTTCTTTTAGCAGAGTTAGACATTTTTGCTTCCAAGGTATAACAGGATGTATGGTACATGTGGGTTTGAGGCTTTACCTTGATCTAGCATTGACATGTTTCCAGTGATCCAAATTTTAATACTGTGAATATCATGAGCTTAGTTTGATGTTGGTTTGAACAGGATATTGAAACATATTTTTTAAGTATCTGGTAAAATGTTTTTATGGTTTTTAAATATTAAAATTAATATTTTGATTCTTTATTATCTGAAGTTTAGTTATTTTTGTAAGTAAATTGTTGACCCTATTCACGATCTCCCTGCCTGCAACAATGTATCCCTCTCTTGCATTATTTCTTTTCTCAGAGTTGGACATTATTGCTTCCAAGATATAATGGGATGTGTGGTACATGTGGGCTTGAGACTTCACCTTTATCTTGTAGTAATACACTTAAAGCGATTCAACTTTAAAAAATAGGAATCAGTCTTGGCCAACATTTCATCCTTCTTTTGAGAACATTATTCTCTTGTCACACATGATCCTGGATTGTTATAGAAGACTGGTCTACATTCTGCAAGGCAGAAATATCTGTCCAGTAAATCAGGAAATAGATAAAAGGAGTCTGGAAGAATTCTGTATCCCCTGAAATACATGAGCAGGCTTTTCTTTTTTAATATAATTGCATTAATTATAAGAGTATGATTAATAACAGTTCTTATATAATTTTCAATCTTTTAATTAAGATTATATGTAGAAGGAAACAATGGGTCAAATTTTTATTGGCTTTCACTAACTTACAAAGGAAATAGTAGCCTAGGACAGGTTCTCTTATTTAAAATTAATCTTTGCTTAAAGTAACACGTTTAGAAATTTCTCTTAAACATGGATTTTATTCATTTGAGTAATAATGAATGTATTTTTAAAATATTTTATACATTTACTTGAGAGAAAAAGAGTGTGTGTGTACACAAGCCTGCAAGAGCATGGAAGAGGGACAGAGGCAGAGGGAGAGAGACAAGCAGATGGCCAGCTGAGTGTGGAGCCCTACCTGGCTGGATCCCAGGATACTGAGATCATGATCTGAGCTGAAGCCAGACACTTAACCAAGAAGCCACCCAGATGCCCCATGAATATATTTAATACTGTGTAAAATTGGTAGCTGTAATCGCCCAGTGAAAAAACAAAATCAAAGTCTAGTTGTTTGACTTGCTCAGAGTAAAAAATCTAAGAGGAAATAATAATCCTCCCTGATACCAGTCTCATGATTAACATAAGATATGCTATAGAATTAATATAAGGAGAAAAATGAAAAATTGTTTTAAAACATGGACAGTGAAGCTATCTTCTGTCAGTCTTAAATCTAGGACAAATCTTGAATGTATAAATTATTATATCAGTGCCTATACAATAAATCATGATATTCTGCATCCATAATAATTGTATTGCTTTTATATATTCTTGCATAGTTGCAATTATATTAATTTTTCCACATCACTATTCACGAAATTAATAAAAATAATGTCTAAAATATTAGGAAAATAATTGGTCACTAGAGGACAGGTATCTGTACTATACCCAAGCAGTCGTAACCATATCCATCTACCTTTCCCTTTTCATTTAACTTCCTCATTTCTGTTTCTCCTTTCACAAATACATATCTTGGTCAAAATACCCCTCAATAAGGGTGGCTCAGTGGGTTAAAGCCTCTGCCTTCGGCTCGGGTCATGATCCCAGGGTCCTGGCATAGAGCCTCGAATCGGGCTCTCTGCTCAGCAGGGAGCCTGCTTCCTCCTCTCTCTCTGCCTGCTTCTCTGCCTACTTGTGATCTCTGTCAAATAAATAAATAAAAGTCTTTAAAAAAAAATACCCCTCAATACCCACAATACTCATAATACCCCTGTGACCCTCCCCATTCAGATCTTCTCTGAATGACTTCCATGCATGTTCGTGCACATGCTTGTGGTCATTAGTGAATCTTCCCTGTGAATCTTCCCTGGTCATTAGGGAATCTTCCCGGTGAATACTCCCATGAACTATCTATTGAGATTGTCTGACTTCAGCATATACTTTGTGGTATGCAGCTTTGTCCATGCTCAAAGACTAAAGCTTGAAGGCAAAAAATCTTAGGGAAAAAAATAACATCTTGATACCAGCCCTCACGATTAACATAATATGTGCTGTGTATAGACCTCTTGCTTTCTACACCAATTTTGCACCCTGGGCAAACAGTTTTGAATTTTAAGGCTGATGGCAGTATGCCAGTGCTGGGGCTGATGCTATAGCAAAGAAACTGGAAGGATGATTTTGTACGTTAAAATGCCAAGTTTCACCATGGCGTAAGTCTTCTTCAGCTGTCAATGAAACAGTGGGGAAAATCAACTTAGGATTGGCGGAAGCCCGTTGCTTATATGTAGAGCATCATTACCACTGCTGACACTTGGGAAGACAGACCAGTCACTGTAAGGATGGTGGCTGGAAGAAATTTTGGCTAGACTCTAAGTAGAGCTTTTTGAAGAGGGATTGCTAATATACAGCACTAGACATGCTTGCCCATAAGGACCGTTGTAAAGGATATGCTTTTAACCTTTCATCCATGATGTGTATTTAAAATGCCTTTCAGTTTTACAAGGACCCCTATGGGGCTAGATTAGTGGTATCAGGATAAACTTATGGCTATTGGTATGTAAAGACAGACATGGAAATAAATATAGATTACAATGTATGTGGGCATGAATATACATGCGTATGTGCATACCCCTTTTTTTTTTCTGTCAGCTGAAAGGGACTAGGAGCAGTTGTAATGAATTTCCCAAGTATCCAGATTTTTATTTCTAAATATCATTCTACACTAGGAGTAAAAAGGGCTGTGTGGATAAATGGTTAATTAAGGATTGGGGTAGGAAAGAAAAGATAAGCTCGGAACACCTTGTGGTGGCAAAAAGTGGAGAAATGTTCAAAGAATGAGAGAAAAATCCAAAGAATACACTTGTCTCCCGCAAGACAATACACTTGTCTCCTGCAAGTGTATTACAATTATTGTAATAATTTGACCATCAAAATAAGTAACATATTAATGGGTTATAATCCACTGGATAAGAATACGATGAGGTCCAAAATAATATTAATAAGTAGGGGAGAATAGAAAGCTTTTCCTTATGATAGAAATCTAATTTCTTACTGTAGAAAGGATGATGAAAATAGGAAAATTAACATTTGGTAGTATTTTGGATTCCTAGACGAAGTTTCAATGGGGCAAGATTGGAGTACAGTTTTCATTCAACACCAACAATTCTCTGAACACCAAGTTCAAATGGGTATCCTACAATTCAACTCAATTCTGACACCATCTACCTGGAGATAGCAAACCAGGACACAAAAACCTAGAGATAGATACAGGTTATGGGCTCAGTTCTATGGGACTATTCCCTTCCACCCCTACATCAGATGCTAGTCTAAAGCTTAGTTAATTACCTGTACTTCTGATTGATTGGTTATAAGTGAGAATTTCCCATAATTCCTTCCTTGGGTTTGACTGATTTGCTAGAGCAGCTCACAGAACTCAGGAAACCCATTTATTCACTAGACTACCTATCTGTTGTAAAAGGATACAACTCAACAATTAATTGAAGAGATGCATAGAGCAAGGTGTATGGGAAGACACTGGAACTTCTGGGCTCCTTCCAGGAGTGGCAGTCTCCCTGCATCTCAAGGTGCTCACCAACTTGGAAGTTCTTGGAACCCTGTCCCTTGGAGTTTTTAATGGGGGCTTCATTACATAAGCATGGTTGATTAAATCACTGGCCATTGGTGACTGATTTAACCTCTAGCCCTTCCCCTCTCATTGGAGGTCAGGGGAATGGGGCTGAAACTTCGAACCTTATAATTACATGGCTTGTTCCTCTGATGGCAACCCCCATCCTTAGGTGATCTAGAGGCATTACAAAAGTCACCTCATTAACATAACAAAAGACACCTTTATTGCTCTCATCACTTAAGAAATTCCAAAGGTTTAGGAGCTTTGTGTCAGAAATGGAAGGAAGACCAAATATAATTCTTATTATCAATCACAACATCCCTGGCAACAGGCTTGGTAAGAACTGATTCAAGCAATGGATGCTAAAACTGTGTTAGAAAGTTAGACATCACCAAGACATAGAAACAGTCCCAAGTGAACAAAGTTAGCATCACTAGCATCAGTGCCTTGCAGGCTGAGACCACCGGGAACACACCTGTATTGAACAAGCTGGGATTATGAATGGTGGTGGTAAGGAAGAATGCACCCCATGGGAAACCATGAGGCAGTCCAGTGAGAGGGTGTTAGGTAACTCTGGAGAGGGGTAAAGAGAGCAGCTCTGGATCAGAAGCTATCAGGAATTGTGGACAACGCTATCACTGGCTATCTCCAGAAATCTTATGCTGAAGGAAGAAAGGATGGGCTGAAGAGAGAGCTGCAATTGGCAAAGCAGCCACAGGCATACATATTTTAGCCAGGAGAAAGGGAGGATTGGCCATTTGTGCAATGATGACAGTGTTCATTGTTTTGTCTGCATTCAGACACGATAAGGGAGGGGTCTTGTCACAAGGTCCCAGAGTAGCCTTGACGAATATTGATGTTCTGTGAAACAGTTTATGTTCAACACAAGAACGCCAAGGCCGAGCTCCGGGTGCCAGTGTCTCTCCTAGCAACCCCAAGGCCTGGCCGGTGGCATTCTCAGATGCCAGGTGTCAGGGACTGCTTTTCTCTTTCCTGATAGTAACCCATTAACCAGAATTGACTAAATCAACATCATGCGCCTCCTGATTTGAAAAGGAAAACAACAGTATTCTTGTGGCATTTCTGCCAAAAATGCATACCCTAATCAAGAGAAGTATCAGACACATATGGGTCGATATGCTATAAAAGAGTGGGTCTGCGTTCCTCAAAAATGTCAATGTTGTGAGAGAAGAGATTGAAGAATTGTCCTAGATTAAAGGTGAGCCAACTCTAACAAAGTACTGCAATCAATGAATTGAAATTTTCTTTCACAATAGCAGACATTACTAGGGTAATTGGCAAATCCTAAATAAATTTGTAGTTTAGATCACTGTAGTGATGTTAATTTTCTGATTTTGAAAATAATACCATGATATTTAAGAGAATGTCTACTTTTAGGAAGGACGTTGAAGAATTTAGGGATAAAGGGGCATCACATCTACAACTTACTCTCAAATAGTTCTGGAAAAACATATATATGTGTGTGTGTGTGTGTGTACAGAGAGAGAAAGGATAAAGCAAAATTTGGAAAATCTGGGTGGAGAATACATGAGAATTCTTTACATAATTTTTGCAACTATTTGTAATTATATCAGAGGTTGAAAGAAAATATACCATTCTCTTCCCTTTTACAAATGCTTTTCTTAGGGCGCCTGGGTGGCTCAGTGGGTTAAGCCGCTGCCTTCGGCTCAGGTCATGATCTCAGAGTCCTGGGATCGAGTCCCGCATCGGGCTCTCTGCTCGGCGGGGAGCTTGCTTCCCTCTCTCTCTCTCTGCCTGCCTCTCTGCCTACTTGTGATTTCTCTCTGCCAAATAAATAGATAAAATCTTTAAAAAAAAAAAATGCTTTTCTTTTTTGAGTAAAGGTTATCTTGCATGAGGGTGAATTCAGCCTTGGTGTTTCACTCACTACATTTTTTTTTTTTTTTTTTAAAGAGAGAGGGAGCATGAGGAGGGAGGGACAGAGAGAATATTAAGCAAGTTCCACACAGAGCTTGACACAGGCCTTGATCTCACAACCCTGAGATCATGACCTGAGCCTTAATCAGGAGTCAGCAACACCAACTGAGCCATCCAGGCACCTCTCACTCAGGGCATTCTTGAGTAAAAGATCTATTTATATGTGTATTTACATCTAAATCTCCTTTATTAATTTTTTATGTCTATAATAAAGCTGGCATGAGGTTTTCTTGGGAGGAAACCACTTCCTTTAGCAGCCCTTTTGTGGCAAAATTTTTTATAGTTCATCTTTTCTTAATTCTATAGATATGGATTGTTAGAAATATATGTATTGAACTTTGTGTTGAACAATTCTCTTGGTGGTGGAAGCACCACCTCACTGAGGAGCAATCCACAGGTGAGCTCCTAAACCCTGAATGATCCCCCTGTTGTGTCATTTCCATGTGTTGTTGACATTAGCCCATATCAACAACATTCTACGAAATATAACATATGCACTAATACTACAGAATTTCCAATTCAGAATGAGGAAAAACATAGGAGGGAAGGCTCTTTGGAGAACTTGATGCAAAACAGTTATCTTCATTACGAATATTGCTTAGAAAACTTGCATCTCAAAATTTAAGAAAACAGTTCATATATGATTTCATCTTGAAGTAAAGAGTAGTTGGTATTCTGTAGACTAAGGAAAGCCATTATTTGAGGCAAATAAAATTTGTATATATTATTGTTGTCTAGAACCAACTGAAGCCATCCATGTACTATGGAACTGGGTTGAAGTATGCCAGCGTCATCCTAAGAAGGAAGTCAAATCAGTAACTAGTTCAGCCCAGTGTATCACTTAGTCTTAAAATTTGCTTCTTACTTTGAAACACTGCTATGTTTAGATCTTCTTAATGATCACTGATAACTAGTGGTAGCTATGTAATTTTTAATAAAAGTGTTGTTACAAAATCCGTGTAGTGGGAGTTTCTTGTAAGTTCTCACGTATATATGTACGAGTCATCTTACCAGGAGAACTCCAGTGTCAACCTCACTGAGCCCCATTCACTTTTGTCAATGACCTGGGGTTTGGCAGAATTGCAAAGAACAGCTTCAAACAAGGTGGTTCTCAAGGTGTGAGGGCCACTTACCTGAAAATCACCTGGGCTGCTCGTTAGAATGAAGCCTCCGGCCACCTCAAACCTGTTCAGTTGGAGGCTCTTGAAAGGAGGCTCCAAGGAAGTGATGCTGAGGTATCTCACATGGGAAAAACATTCTCAGTAAAACTTGCCTGAAAGGAAATTTGTAACAGTAAGTGTACTTTATACTCTTTTACATCTTTCATATTTCTTACCACATCGAATACTCAGTATCTCAAACATGAGAAACCATTGAAATGATTTTATTTGATCTAAATTTTAGGAGGCCAAAAGTATATAAATTATCCTAAATGCAGCTTCTCTGTAGCTCTGCTCTTTTTCAGTCCATCACTTGAATTATCTGAGGCTCATTCTTTTTTTTTTTAATTTTATTTATTTTCAGCATAACAGGATTCATTTTTTTTCACCACACCCAGTGCTCCATGCAATCTGTGCCCTCTATAATACCCACCACCTGGTACCCCAACCTCCCACCCCCCCCCCGCCACTTCAAACCCCTCAGATTGTTTCTCAGAGTCCATAGTCTCTCATGGTTCACCTCCCCTTCCAATTTACCCAACCCCCTTCTCCTCTCTAACACCCCAAGCCATTCTTAAGCTTCCATTACCGGTTAAAGGAAAGAAGTGGAAAGTTGCTAAAAACAACTCACCTCTTCAGCTGTGCTTTAGTCTAAGCCAGTAACCTATGGGATGAGGAAAAGCAGAAGGAAAATATATATGAAATTAAACTCATTTTCTTCCTTCCATAAACCTGTTCTTATTCTCCCCTTCCTCCTCCTCTTACTGTTGGTCCAGCTGCTCCAGTAAGGAGCTTGAACCTGGACCCACTGTACTCCTCTTACCACTCCTACCACTCCCATACAACCAGGTTACCAGTCTTGGCAGTTTGTCTCCAGAAATATCTTTCATCTTTTTAACATGCCCCTCCATCTCATCCCCCTCCCCACATCTTACTCTAGCTCTCTTCCCTGGACCACGACATGGCCATCCAACTGGTCTCTGCCTCCAGTTTCTCTCCCTTCTCCCTTCAATCCATTCTCCATCCTGCCTTCAGAATTACCTTCGAGCAAATCACTCCTGTTCTTGTAAGCCTGCACTGGTTCTCTGCTGCCTCTGCAGTGAAGCCTGAAGTCCCAGCAAGGCATGGGAGGCCTTTGCAACCTGGACCCCACAAACTGCCAGTGGGAGTTCTAACCTCTCTGAGAGAAGTGTACACCTTATATTCTAGTAGAACACCAAAGGCTTTTTAAAAAATCTTGCCTTTATTCATGCTATGCCTTTGCCTGGCCTCTTGGCACCAACTAGGTCCACCTGTGTACCTGGCAAACCCTGACTCCTTGTGTTACAACTTAGGTGCTTCTCCTTCTCTCACTGTTCTTGCCCCAATTAAAAATGATCGCTCACTCAGAAATGTCCCAGCACCGTTAATGCCTGTGACTGTTCAGTGCGCCACACTGAACTATGGAAGTTTTATTCAGGTCTATCTGTTCCCTATCTAATGGCTCTGTGTTTCATTAGGAAGGGAACTAAATCTCATTTATTGTGGTACTTCTGGGTGCCCACACAGAACTTGAGACTCACCTGAAGAACAACATCATTTGTTGAAGTGCATTAGAGATTAGAATTCTCCCATCCCCATTTCTAGAATTTTCTACTACCCTATGGATCTTTGCTGCCTCTTGCAAATTTTCCTGCATGCTACGGGCACTCGATTGTTGAATGTGTTCCAGAAAGAAAACTCATTTCTTGAGTTCTTACTAGGTCTTAAAGGAACATATACATATTAATTTTTTATTCCTTACAACAACCTTATGAAGTATCCATCATTTTTATTAGCATTCTCATTTGAAAGTGGAGATAACTCAGACCAGAGGAGTTAAACCACTTGCCCAAGGTCACATAGCTATGAATAAAAGAGCCAGGATTTAAACCCAGGCAGTCTGGCTACAGAGTAGATATGCTGGAACATTCATCCCATTTTCATTCTCATTACATGAGAACTATGGAGAGTCAACAAATTTGCCTAGCCCTTTCTTTTGACCCATTAGTCTGCTCCAGGCCCCCCTGGGTTCTTAGTTATTTGGGAGAAACAAATATACTTTTTCAGAAATAGGCAAATATTGTAAGTATGTACACTTCATCTAATCCATTTTGCTATAAAAGCATGGAAACATTTTATTGATATGTACAATTTTTGGATATATAATCTGGAATTTAAAATTAGTTAAATATAACATAAATTATGTCAAAATTTCATTATTTTATGACATTTGAAAATTTTATAAATTTGACATTTGGCTAATGAAAAAATACCAAAATGTATTACTTTCATCTTTCTCAAAAAAATATAGATGGAATTTTAGGGTCAAAAGGACTTTGAAGTTCACTCAGAAAGATGACTCTATATCCAACGTAATACAATTTTAAAAACAGGAATAATCTTGAAATATTAACCAATAATATTTAAGGTTTCTCAGCTAATTCAAATAAATGTAACTTCATAATAAAATTGTAAGTTTTAGATAAAATTTAAGTGGGGGTTCTATTTAATGCCCACTGTGAACTTAGAACACTGATGAATACTTAGTTTATATCAAGAATGATGCATTTCTAGATAATATTGTTAAATTGAGGTTGTTTGAAGTCACGTTTTTGGTCAATAATCTTGGAAATACACTTTTCTTTTACAATATCAGTAATTACTCTTTCTTATTTATTCTTCCTGAGTTTGGCATCCTGAGAAAAGAAAAAAATTGATAGCTATTCTACATTGAAAGATTAAATAAGTAGAGAAAAATCTTGAAGATTTCTTCTATTTAATCTATAAAGTAAAATACTGGCTAAGTAATAATAATAATAATAATAATTATTATTATTATTATTTTTGAAGTAGACTCCAACTCACAACCTTGAGATCAAGACCTGAGCTGAGGTCAAGAGTTAGAGCCAACCAGACATCCCAAACATCTGGTTAAATTATAATTGTCATTTTTTCTTTTGAAAGACAAAACCCAGAAATTGTAATTTGAAAAACAAATGGTACAGCCATAAAAGACATACAGTAGTCCCCCTTATCTCCTGGAGATAGTTTCAAGATGCCCAGTGGATGCCTGAAACCACAGATACTGCCAAACCCTGTATATATTACATTTTTTTCCTATACATACATAACTATGATAAAGTTTAATTTATAAAATTAAGTGCAGTATGAGATTAACAATGACTAATGATAAAACAATTATGACAATAAACTGTAACAAAAGTTATGTGAATGTGTTTTCTCTCAAAATATTGTACTGTACAATATTGTATCCACCCTTCTTCTTCCTCCTCTTATGATGATGTGCGAGAATAAAAAGCCTACCTGAGGAGACGCAGTGAGGTAGAAGACATAGACATCGTGACGTAGTGTTAGTCTACTAATAACCTTCTGAGCGAGCATATGTCAGGAGGAGGATCATCTGCTTCCAGACTGTGATTAACAGTGAATAACTGAAACCAAATGAAGCAAAACTCAGATGCAGGGTGGGCGCTGTATGAGAAAATCTGGGTCCTCTCATCAAAAGTAAAAACAAGGGCTGAAAGAGCCATCTTTTGAGGAAACAGAGTTTAGATTGTCATCTTATATTTGACTTGGCAGTGAGGCATGCAGGATGACTATTTCTAACTATTGCTAGATTGAATTCTAGAAAGTTCAGAACACGAAGAGTCAATGAGAATCATCAGCAGGGAAGGTACTGGATGCTGTCACCACTTTTGTACATGAGTTGACAGGACATGAGTTGAACCAATTTACTTAGAATCACAAGGTAGGTTGTGACAATGTTTTGGGTGATATTGGACTGAATTTAGGAAATTTACTAATGATGTCAAGGATGTCAAAGTTTGGCTAAATCTTTGAGCTTGGCATCAACATCATTCTATAATGAGTGCCCTATTGGTATAGCCTGCTGACTGGCATGGCATCCTGAGGTTCACAGTATGGCTGGTTTGGTTACTCACCAAATCATCTCACAGGCCACTCCCATGCCAACTGCAGGCCTCCATTCCCAGGTTCCAGACGCATTTAAGATTCTGATTTTCTGGATGCCATCTGATCCATAAAGGTCAGAGCCAATGGGGATGATGCCCTTCAAGGATACCAGTGAAAAATATCAGGAACCCTCCCTTCAAGATTAGCACTTTCCAGAATTAAATAATAGAGATTAAAAGAAAAACAGGAAAAGAGAAAGTGTAAAAATGTAAGTGTTAGAACATGAAATAGTTATGACCAAATGGAAAATATCCTGGTTTATTCTTTTTGAAAGTAAAACTAATTGAACATTAAAATTACAGTGATTTCTGATTTAAACTTCTATTGGATGAAAACAATTACACAGGTTTTTAATTCATCTTTAAAGAAAGAGCTACTGAATTTATTTTCTGTGTTAATTCTGTGTGATCCAAGTTCAATTCCACTCATCTGCTTTTTTTCTTTTTTTAAAGTGATCTCTGCATCCAACATGGGGCTTAAACTCAGAACCCAGAGATCAAGAGTCACACGCTCTACTGACTGAGCCAGCCAGGCACCCTCCACTCATGTGCTTTCCAGGTAAAGAATGGGTATAAATAAAATGCAAGTAATCCAACTTAATGGGAAGTCACTGTAGAGGGCAACCAGGATAAAAATCAGTGAACTTAATTCAAACATGAAGGTCTCTGCCTACAGAGAACACAATTGCCTGGTTCTTAAAGAGAGAGCTGTCCACTTGGACGTCTTCCAGTTAAGAAGTTTGTGACAATTTCAAAATCAAGTTTCCCTTTTTTTAATAGTTGTTTGAGCTATTTAGGTATGAGTCAGCTTTTGCTGAACCACACTGAATTTTATTTTAGTGTGAGCTAAAAGTCCAATTACAAAAATACCAGAAGGATATACTTCCTTCCTTCCAAATGCAGTTTAGAAATCAAAGAGGTATCATTCTTTTCAAGAACATACCAATAATATATATGGCTACAAAATATTGGTGAAGTGGTGTATAGTTTCTATACAATGAAACATACATAATCAAAGGAACCCATGATTATCAGCACCAACTGCTACCAAACTTTTGCCCTGTCTCTCCTGCCCTTTTTTTTTTTTTAATTTTATTTATTTATTTGACAGAGAGTGAGAGAGAGCACAAGCAGGCAGAGCAGCAGGCAGAGGGAGAGGGAGAAGCAGGCACCTCGCCAAGCAAGGAGCCTGACATGGGGTTCGATCCTAGGACCCTGGGATCATGACCTGAGCTCAAGGCAGTTGCCCAACCGAGCCACCCAGGCACCCCTCTCCTGCCCTTTTTATGGAATGACTACTTCACTGGAGTGATTTCTCTCACTTTTTTTTTTTTTTAATTCAATGAGGCATTGCATTGTTTAAAGCAGTTATTGTGAATCCTTCTTAGATTTTCTAAGTACTGGACAGTGATTTATCTTCTTTGTCTGGCAATTACTCCCTGTGAAAATTCACCAAGAACAATGATGAAGACTCTCTGAAGGGCCTGGGTCATCGGATTTTCCTAAGCCCCAGGACCATTCACACTTGGAGGGTTTAGAGAGCATCTCATTCAAACCTGGCTCAAGACTCTTTACACATGAGGCCTTCTAGGCCCCAGGAGTCTCAGATCTCACACACTATCAGACTGGAGCATCTAAAGCTAATCCTGATATTAAGGAAGTTTGGCCTTCAGTAACTTGTCCATTATATCCTTAGAATGTCTATGCATTTACAAAGGATTTTTGAAATATAGTGAATAACATGGCATTTATCACTGTTCCCAGTACTTAGCATTACTGGTGATCGCCAATACTGTTCTCTTTGGGTGACAGCAATATCTCATTCCTCTGTATATTTTATATATGAATACAGTGGTGGTATATTTATTTGCCTTTCAAATATGCAACCAAAGACTATTGCTACATTTGCTTTTGTTAACAAATCTGGGTCACCAAATGTTCATATTTACTATTTACATATATATGTTTACATTACATTACATATTACATATTTACATATTTACTATTGCCTTACCATGACAAGTTAAAATTGAAAGGAAGCAAGTGGAAGTTACTAAGAAGTCACATAGTTTGCCAGTTATCGTATTTTGAAATGAAATGTGTTTTACATGTCTTGGGGCATCTTGGAATTTTTAGTCATTCCTTGGTATTATGTCATTTGATCATTTCAAATATGGACCTCTGGGGTTTTGTATGTTTCGAGAGTCATCTTCAAAGAAAAGACTGGCCTTTATCTCTGTTCTTATAAATTATAAACGGCTTTATTGGTGGTGAGCAGCTGGAGGAGCAGAGCTCTGTGGAAGCTTCCGAATCTCGCCAGTGTGATTTTCCCTAGGCCCAATGTCTACTGACTGTCCCTCTGGTTGCACTCAACTCCAGAACAGTTATGTGCCTACTTTCTGCTCACCCAGGAGGGGTCTCTGAGCAAAAGCATATCTTTTGTCGACACTGCGTTCTTGGATAGCTGTGCTGTTACAGCAAAGAGGAAAAGCACCCCTGCCTTACTTTGATTCTCTGAAGAATAATGCAAATCATATGATAGACAACATGTTATGAATGTTGGTCTAGTGATACAGTGTTTAATCCTCCAAGCATCCCTTTGAAATATTATTTTAGAAAGATGACATTGAGGCTCAGAGATGACAAGTGACTTGTCTGAATTCATTTAGCTTTAAATGGCACTATAAGGCCTAAACTTGGGATTTTTGCCTCCTTCCTCCATGTCACAGCTGCCTCAACCTGGTATTCATTTATATGAAGATTACTCTTGAGTCCTGATTCTTGATATTAAATACACATTCTTGGTTTTTTGATCAATCTTATTTTATGGTTAACAAAACAAAAAAACAAGTAAACAACAACAACAACAACAAAACCCCTAAATCCTGTCTGGCTGGAACTGCAGCCTTTAATCTTTCTAAAGACAATAGGCAGGTCTGAGGCCCTCATACTAAGGTGCTGGCCAACCAGGAAGGAAGCTGGGGGAAGGAAGTCTTCCTCCCAGGAGGTTAATTGATTACTAACACTCTAGTTAGGTAGCACTGAGTGTGGAATCTCCATGAAAAGGAATCTGTTCTTTTTCCTCTGCTTCCAGAGGAAAATGCACAAAGCCTTTATTCTCCCCACTCCCTTAGAATTAAACCAGTTAGGGCTTCCGTGTTCATGGGGCCAGACCTGAGCATTTGTAAGTAAAATCAAGGCAGAAGGATAGCTTAGAAGAAAAACAAATGGTAGGACTATCATTATTTATGTGTCCCCAAATTTAATAATCTTAAAAATCTAAGAACAACAACAAAATCATGCTAAAGAAGGGCAATAATCTTGATGCATGAAGTTTAGAAAACCGAATTCATCAGGCTTAGGGACCAGGGGAAAGAAGGTGTAAGAGGTGAGAAGTCTGGGATAAACTAGGTTCTGCTTCTGAGCCCATGCCCCTGAACAAAACCCTGAACACCTATGTCTAAGGAGGTGGAACAACATGGCCACTCAAGTGCTAGGGCCTTCCTGGTGAGGGAAGACTATTAACCAGAATCTTCCTCACCACTACAGGAAAACAACTGATGCTAAAAATTAAACCCCCATGGCACTAGAGAAGCAGGGAAATGAAGTCCAAATTAAAAAGAAAAGGCATGGGATCTAAGTTTAGGGTTAGGTATTTCATTGAATTTCCAAGGCAAGCATAAGCACCAGCCACATAGCAGGTACTTAATAAATGAATGGATGACAGGTGGACAAACTGATGGAAGGTCAGTCCTTCCCCAGTGGTGATGGACCTGGGGGCAAAGAAACCTGTAGATGAGTCCTGATGCACACCAACACAGCGATGGAAGCAAAATTATAAGCCTTTCTTCCTGTGTAAAATGCAGATGATAATTCACAGAGTAATGAGGATGAAGTGAGAAAAAGCTCACTTCAGGGCCCAGCACATAGGAAGCACAGAATTTTGTGATCATATTCTCTACTCTAAAGACTCCTCTGAGGAACAAGAAGTTTGCAGGCAGGAAATCTGTTAGCCTTCCACATTTCCACTGGACTCTGCACCTTGTCTCTGAGAGTGAGACCTCTTTCTCCTGAGACCCATGATGGGCTCCCAGGGACCCAAGGGTACCAAGATGAAGCCCACAAGTAGGTGGGCTTTATGAGGCCCGATTTCAACCCCCTTTGCACAGAAACCCAGCACAGTCTTGGCCTGTACCGCTGGGAGAAACGGACCCAGACTTGAGAACTACAGGTGGGGTTGTTCTCACTCTCTACTGGGAGGATAGGGAAGTGGTAACTGAGGCCAGAGTTCGTGAACCTTTCAGTGAAGTCTGTGTGTTGACCTGGGAAGCCTCAGCTCTTTTAGAATTCCCAGGCCAGACCTGGTGACCCATTCGAATGCATTCAAGGCATTTGCACATGGAGACTTGTTGAAAGTAGCTGACTTTCATACAATCCAGAAAACAAGAGATCTTTCTAGCAACCCATGGGGATGCTCCTTGTTCTAAGTGAATGATTTCTAGTTTAAGGAAGGAGAAATTTTTTTAAAAGGATTTATTTATTTATTTTAGAAAGATAGAGACAGTGCAGGGCTGGGGAGGGGCAGAGAAAGAGCCTTAAGCAGATCCCACACTGGGGTTGGATCTCAGGACCCAGAGGTTACAACCTCAGCAGAAACCAAGAGTCCCAGGCCTAACAGACTGTGCCACTCAGGCACCCCCAAGGAGAAATTTTGAACATCAGATTTTTCGTGGGCCTTTCCTTCTAACAGCATTTTCCCTTCCCAGTTTAGCTAATATTGATGCAGTCTATTAGTGGGAGTGTGACTATTAGCATATAAACAAATTTGTGAAGTGTGCCTCTAAGGGAGCAATCAGAAACTGACTGCTCAGCCACAAAAAATATATACAAGTCTAAGAACGTTGAGAGTTGTGTTTTGTAAAGTAGGGTTACCATGGGGAGGGCAAATCAGTTGAGCCCTCAAGAGCTCATTGGAGGACGCTGCATTTTTTCAGTTGAGAAGCTGCCTAATCTTCCCTAACCACTCCCCTGAGGTCTCAGAAGACTTCAAAAACACGGCAAATGGAAATGTTCTGCAGCCTCCTTTGGGTTACCCAGGGCCGAATTTCCTCAGGCGGGGCAGGGGAAACGCAAATCAGCTTGGCACTGAGTATCTTTAACAAAACCCCTTGGGGATGAGGCTGTTGAAGGTCTCGAGGTGATTTCTCCCTAATATTTTTTGCTCTGAAAGAGTTCTCTGTAGTTCTCCGTACTTTTGTCTGCGCAAATTTCCCAGGTGGAGTCAGTCGTAGGCGTTAATAAGCCGCATTAGTGACCACCAGAGACGGAAATCGCTAATTACTAAGTCCCCTTTGATCTCCCCCAGCCGTTTGGCTCCTGACACTGGAGGTTCCGGCATCTACGCTTTCTTAGAACTGTACCAGACTAGAGTGTTCAGACGTGCGATCTGCAGTTTAACGTGTGCGCCGAGATCTGGATCAGATTTTTAAGAATTTCCACAGACTCCCCAGATTTTAAAATCCAGCCGCTGAGCTGGTGTGCGGCTGGAAGCTAACAAACGCCCACGCGCGCGGGTGTTTGATTAATTTTGGCAGCTGCGTACTTCTGCGCTTTAAATTTTGGGGGGCAGACTGGGGAAATAAACGATTTAAACTTTCATTGCACTGCCTGTCTCCCCTTCTCCATCGTCTGCTTTCGATTCGGTTGTGGGAAATGGAGTTTTTTTCTCTTTGCTAGAACTCTAATGTGATTCGGGATCATTTGTAAAATGAACAAAAAAGTCACCGGCAAACGGGACGACTGGGGCAGAACGCTGATGGGAGACCCAGGGTGGGAGAAAAGGCCGGATCTCCGAGGATAATTGGGAGACCGCCTCCTCCCCGCCTGGTCTCCATGGTCCCCTTCATCTTCCAGGTAAGATGAATGGCCCGTCATCCATCATCCACAGCCAGCCTCCTCCCCCAGGCGAGCGGAGAATCTGCTTTCAGAAAAAACCTATTAGCCCCGAATTGGGCAGCTTTGTGGAGCCAACCGAGGCTCTCTAATGTGGCCTTTGTCTGCGGAATTTAAGCATTTACATAATGCACTAGCACCGAACTCCGAGCAGGGTTGGGACTCCGCGTGCGGAGCCTGGCGCGGACTTCGCGTCTACAGCTCCCTCATCCGGCTGCTCCAGCGGACCACCCTCGCCGTTGCGCCTGGGTCACGCTGCAGGCGCTCTGGCAAGGAAAGCAGTGCCACATCCGTACTTTGCCCACTCCGGGCGGCTGCGCTTTGAAAGCGGCAAGGTCTTGTTGGGTGAAACCACACAGGGTCCATTTGACCCTGAAGTCGGAGGAATAAACTTGATATGAATCTGGCTTTCCAGGCGGTCGTTGGGGGCTTCGCCGTTTTTCTGCTGACCGTTGAGAGCCGCACGCTCAACGGTCACTGGTGCGTCCGAGCACAGAGGCGCCTTGGGTTCCAATCGCCAGAGCGCGGGACCTGGACTCGCGGGTCTCTAGGCGACCCGCGCGCCAGCTGAGAGCAAAAAGGATTCGGGCATGTAAAAGGGAGGACGAAGACCCGCGGCGCATGGGACTAGGTCTCCGGGGGAATTTAGGAAGGAATCCGCATGCTTTGGAGAGGCGCACCCTTCGCAGAGGAAATGCAAACACTTTAGTAAGCCGAGGTCTCTGGGTATCCAACCCTTTAGAGGGAGGTGGTTCGGCTCAGAAATCTCGCCAGAGGGGACTTTTCCACCGAAAACTTTCTCGAAGTGCCCAGCATGCGCCCAGTTCAGACAGGTGCAGAAACTTTTGCCCTGCAGTGCCTCCGCCACTGCTCTAAACGACCAATTAGAGAATGCAAGAGGTTGGGTCGCGAGTGCTAAGGGGGAACCTGCATCTGGAATCGGGTCTCCAGGAAGAACACCGCACCCAGGGGGCCCGCCAGCCCCCTTCCAAAGAACCCGCGCGCCCCTCGCGGCGAGCTGCGCTGGTAGCCTGGGCCCAATCAGCGCTGTCGTAGGGTCTGTGACGGCCTTCGGCCCCGCCCCCTTGACTGGGATAAAAGGCCTCAGAGAAGGCTTCAGCCCAGAGCTCCGCGCGCGGCCCTGCGCCCCGGCACGGCCCCCAGGTGGGTTTCGTGGATTGTTGCTCTCAGCGCCGGTCCCACTGTCCCCGCGGTCTGCCGCGATCAGGTCCTCATTCTTCTCAGTCCCCAGGGCGGGGCGGCCAAGCCAGTCTCCAGGATTCTCTCCTTTCCTTTTCGCTCCCCCTTCAAGGCAGCTGCAGTCCTCCGCGCACTGGGCCGCTGGCCTGCAGGTGAGCTCACCTACCCCGGCCCGTGCGCGACCGGCTGCGGTCCCCCCCGCCCCAACGCTGCCTTTCCCCTGCAGGATGAAGAACCCGATGCTGGAGGCGCTGTCCCAATTGCTGGAGAAGCTGCTCCTCATCTCCAACTTTAAGCTCTTCAGTTCGGGCACCCCGGCCGAAGACAAGGCGAGGAATAATTTCTATGAGATCAGCTCTTTCCTCCGCGGCGACGTGCTGGAAGTGCCCCGGACCCACCTGACCCACTACGGCATCTACCTGGGCGACAACCGTGTTGCCCACATGATGCCCGACATCCTTTTGGCCCTGACCAGCGACAAGGGGCGCACGCAGAAGGTGGTCTCCAATAAGCGTCTCATCCTGGGCGTCATTGGCAGAGTAGCCAGCATCCGCGTGGACACAGTGGAGGACTTCGCCTACGGAGCCGACATCCTAGTCAATCACCTGGACAAGTCCCTCAAGAAGAAGGCGCTGCTCAACGAAGAGGTGGCGCAGAGGGCCGAGAAGCTGCTGGGCATGACTCCCTACAGCCTACTTTGGAACAACTGTGAGCACTTCGTAACCTACTGCAGATTCGGCACCCCGATCAGCCCCCAGGCGGACAAGGTACACGTGTGACTCGCCCGTGGGTTCGGTAGGGACCCCTTTTCCATCTCTAACTTTTTTTTCTTGGCTCTGGGATCAGGGATTGAGTTCTAGAATGAGTAACGGTCTCTGGTGTTCCTGAAGGAGGCCAAGTAAATAAATAGCGTTGTCCCTTGCAAGGTAACCTCAAAATGAGCTGTTAAAAAGTGTGGAAATACGGTCCCGCTGCCAGCGATTCCAAATCTACGCAGTTATTGTTGCAGAGGTCCTCAGGGTGTCCACCCAGCGTGGTCGAAATGACAAAAGGGCAGGTGGAAATGGGGGGGTTGAGAGAAAATCTGTTGTTGTGTGCTTGCAAATTTTCCCAAGAATTGCAATCGAAGAAAGGCGTTCATTGTTTGTATTTTATCTATAACCCTGTGTACAAATTGTTGTGCCTTTAAAATTAAGGAAACATGCAGGTTTCTCCGTCTGTAAGCTGCACAGTGAATTCCCTTTGCTTAATATAAACTATCATAATTCCCAGTAGGAAGACCTCCCTGGTAGATCCCTTATTCTTGTGTCTGGCTTCAGAGAATTTATTTCCTTGGTATTCTGAATTCTTTTCCTTGAAGGCTTTAATCCTCATCTAGACTTCCTCATTGTTAGGCATCCTTCAACCCTGAGCTCCAAAGGTGGGATTGTTTATGGATTCCTCAAAGATCAAAACAATTGGTTTTCAAGAAGGTCCATTCAATGTTGTAATTTTTATGGGCACTTAAAAATAAAACCAGTATTAGCATTGACGATGATTAAATTACTCACAAATCCAAAGGGGTGGAGGAGATGGATTTTTTATTTCCTTTTGAAACCTCTTAACTTAAAGATAGTAGACTTTCTAAGCCTGCAACTGCTTTTGCAATTAGATGCTTTCTCAGTCTTTGCTGTAGTTGTTAAAGAGGTTATTGTTAAAGTTCACTCTTAAGTGAAACCTGGGCCATCACCTAATGAGCTTCACATTTTAGCCTTCATGTTTAGATACTTTGTGGACCAAAAGAATGAGTCCATGCAACTGATTTTGTATTGCTCCACATCTTGATGAATTTTTTGACCATATGGAAAAATCTTTCTTTCATCTGTGGCAGAACATACAAATTCTATGCTTTTTATACTTTGGTCTGTAAAACTCCTGATAGATTATTTATGGAGCTACACCAGACTCAAGCTAGGAATTCTTCACTAAGTAAAATAAAAATATAGTTAGAGCAGTGTGCAATGATTTAAGAATCACAGCCCCAGTCCAGGCCTGATTAGAAATGAACTTCTCTACATTTGCAAACACTGGCTCCAAAAGTGTACAAGAGGAAATACGCCAGATTTACTTAGGAACCAAGCAAATTATTTCTCTAAGGAAAAACAGTATTTCTATCCAGTAATTAGGAGTTACCCTTTCATGGAACACATATAGCACTGTATTCTATATTTTGACCAAAAAAAAAAAAAAATGCTTTTTTTGAGGTAGTAAAATATTTAGTCTGCATAAATAACTAGCTGGAGTAGTTTTTCATCTTTGGAAACTTTGTAAGGTTTTACAGAAGTAAAGAAGTGTTTTAATTGCTGTTGCTGCATAGCACCTCTTGTGAAACTGAGTTTTTGTCTCCACTTTGAATGGTGTAACAAACAATTTGGCCAGAGTAGATTTCCTGGGGAAAAAAAAAAAATCCCATCCCAAATTTTCCAATTCTAAGAACTGTTTTTTTGAACATGCCTTGAGAGAAGTAGGTCATTAATACTGAAGGAGGACTGGTTTCTTCTTTTCAGAGATGTAAGGGATTACTTGATGCAGGGTCTGATTGCTGGGTTCTCCGTCTATGTAGACAACTGTAAGCATAACACTGAGAGTTGCAAGTTGTCTCTTAGTTAAATGTGAGTTTATAAACACTCTGAAGAGCACTTTCCCTCATGAAAGCACTGCAACTAATTGGGAAATAAATTGGAAAAAAACATTTTGCTTTTTTGTAGCGTGAAGCTCTTTAAACAAGTGTAGAAATCATAAAATTAAGGGAGTTTTATATTACTATTAACAATTTCAGTGTTTTGGAAACTATTAAGCCCTTTAGTTACTATTGCTATGCTTTATGCTTTTTCAACTCTTCTTCTTCTTCTTTTTCTTTTTAATTGCTGGTAATGCTTTTCATTGTTAAAAAATTAATGCAAATACCCCTTTTAATTTTGGGGGTTTCAGTGCTCAGAAAATGCCCCTACAGGCTTCTTCACACCTTCTAGCAATGCAGGACATTTCCTCCTGTTGAGCACCACTAGACTAGAGAGGCATTCTGAGCTAATGGCCAAGTGATCAAGAAACAGGACATAGAAATAAGGCACTCCTTGAGAAAAATCTGCTTTTGGGGAAAGGAGTCCACAATGATTCCCTGTTTTCCTTAATTAACAATTACTGGGGAAAAAGACAAAAGGACATAACTGTATGGAGACAGCTTACTCATTTACCTAAATGCATATCTTCCCATTATTTGCCAAGCACTTTTCCCATTGTCCTGAAAACTTCATTTAGTTTGATCCTCACCACTTTAAGATTGTATATTTGGGGTCAGTGTTTTTGTTCAGCAGAAAGAGACAAACCATCTGTTTGACATGTAAGAAAAACAGCATCTGGATAACTAACAGGAAGTTTCGTATTTGTATTTGTATAAAAAGTATGGATAGAGGCAACCTTACAATCAAGGTAGCACATTAAAATATATTGGGCTTGTATACTCTGTCCATTAAGAACTTAGAAACCTAGCTGTCCAGGACTGTATAGGACACCCTCAAAGCATATACAATGTCATGTCTAGAAAAGGAGCTTAAAACTAGTATGAGTAGTGAAAGTCACACATAAAAGCAGTTCATTGATAAATTTTGCCCAGACAGTGATTAGGTAGAGATAATTGTCAACAGATGTAGCAGTAATAATAATCACCATAATGCCTTACATTTATGCAGCATGTAGAAGAATACAGAGTACTTTTGCATTAAAGATCTCATTTGATCCTCACAACAACCTCCTTATTCCCATGGAGGAGAAGAGGGTAGTCTGGACAAGTTAAATGATTTACATGAGATTTACTGGAGCTAACAAGAGTTGAGCCAGGACTCAAACATAAGCCATCTCTTCTGAGTGCATCAAATTTTTAAAGAAAAACAATTTCACATATTAGAAGAATGGTTTCCTCAGAGGCATTTATTTATCTCCAGCAGCCAATTTTATGTCACATAATTGATTGAATTTAATTTACTCAGGGAATGGGATATGACCAAAAAAATTAGATTTTCTATGCCTTTAGATTTTGAGATTTATGACGAACATTTTCACTGGTATCATCAAATTTTCAAATGTGAGTTGTAAGAATTGAATTCACCAATAATAATAAGCTAAATTTTATCACTCAAGATTAGAGATTCCTATGCTTATGTAATTTTAGAATATGTTATTGTTATTGAAAGGCAATTTAAAATTTTAATCTTTAATCCCAAATAACTTTTATATGGTTACTGTAGTTTTCTATAAAAATTCTGTATTTAGAAATTGTCATTATGAACCTCGTTGCCTGAAGCATCATTTCAGTCACTTATGGGATGTGGAATCAAGAAACTGAACTACTCACATCTTAAATTCTTTCCAAAGTCATTAAGAGAAATTCTAGTTTTTCTGTTAGACAGAAAAATAGGTGAAAAAATTATGCTTTACTATTTGGTATAGGTGATTCTTCTTAGGTTCAGCCACTTTTCTAATATTCTTAAATTTTATTTTCTAGTTCTGTGAGAATGTGAAGATAATTATCCGTGATCAGAGAAGTGTTCTCGCTTCGGCGGTCTTGGGATTGGCATCTATATTCTGTCTGGGCTTGGCGTCGTATACTACCCTTCCTGCAATTTTTATCCCATTCTTCTTATGGATGGCTGGCTAACTTCATATCCCCGTGTCAGTGTGTGTATTCTGTGTGTAAATATGTTTATATTTATAGAGCACAAGTCAGTATATGCATCGTCTAGAAAAATGTGACCTGTAACACTGTGTTCTGGATAAAAATGTGACTAAGAATCATGCAAAGTGCTTACTGTGTAAGCCCAAGAACAAAGGCTTTCTCAATCTTCAGGCAGTTCCATTTTAAAGCCCTGTGCAGATCTTGGAAACATGGCAACTTGTGATAGAAGTCATCCTTCCAAGGGAACCAGCCAGTAAGATGATGGCCACAGGAGATTATTTTTTCTCCTGTAATCATGGTTCTCCATTAGGCCTGAATTTGAAGATTAGAAGACTTACTGAATGAGCCCACTAACTTCATTGTAAATTTATTCTGTTTCATCGAAAACCTTACATTAAACTAAAAGAATTTCCCTTGTTCAGATGAAAACATGTTTGGTGATGGTAAAAAAACAAAAAACAAAAAATAAAAAAACATAATCTTTTTTTTTCATGCATTATATATAATTCCCAGTAAGTCAAAAGTATTTTTATTACTTGAAACCATGTTGGTAAAGTTGGAGTTTAATGATAAAGTAACTTACTAGAACTATAGAAACCTATGTTTTCCTGCAGAAATAAGCTAGTATAGCATCAGTTGAACAATTTGATTTGGATTTACTTACCCAGAAACTTGGCATTTGTTATTTTTTTTTCCTTTTATGTGTCACTGTGGTGATATTAAAGCACTCTGAGAGGTAAAAAGATATAGGATTGAAGTAATTTGGATACTTAGAGAGTGTATGTGCCAATTAAATATGCAAATGTACACATATACCCAGACTGATGAGAGACAAACATTCTTGATTGCTTAATAATACAGTGTGGTTACCAGAGAGCATTTGTAGAAGTGATGTAAAAACAAGTTTAGTCTGTTTTCTTATGACCTTGCATCCACAGTATAACTTTCATATATGTCATTGGATGGTTTACCTTTTAAAGCACTTACTAATGTACTGTATAATTTTTAAAAGTCCTCAGATTTGTCTTCTAACAGATTTATTCATTTCATTGCAAAGTGTAGTTTCCATCCTTTAAAGAAGGATGCCCCAAGGAAATTACTGTTAGAAGTAATTTCTGAGTGTCTTAGTGCCACCAGGTGTGTAAATCGATTACACTGAGGCTGTCTTAATATCACGGTTGAGATGTAGCACTGTTAAAGCCAGCATTCAAATACTTTGTAGAATTACCAAATTATAAAAACTAGGCCACAAGCTAGACTTGCATTTCAAGTATTAAAATTGCTTTATAAGCTATCAAGAATCACAAGATAATGAGTCACATTATGAGTGATATGGGGAAGTTGAGTCAGTTACTCAGTGATCTAATCAGAACAAATTTAAGAGCAGATTTTAGTGTAACTGTTGTTTTACTACCACTAATTTGCAACAAATTCAGTTGGAGTTTAATAATAATTAAACTTTGGGGCACCTGGGTGGCTCAGTGGGTTAAGCCTCTGCCTCCGGCTCAGGTCATGATCTCAGGGTCCTGGGATTGAGTCCCGCCTCAGGCTCTCTGCTCGGCGGGGAGCCTGCTTCCCCCTCTCTCTCTGCCTGCCTCTCTGCCTACTTGTGATCTCTCTCTCTGTCAAATAAATAATTAAAAAAAATAATAATTAAACTTTGTGTTTAATCACTTAAAATGTTTTAAATAGTCAAAACACGAAATGGCAACACCACAGAATAAAGGTTATCTGGGCCTATTCCAACCACTTAAATTTATCTTAAGTATGTGTACATGAAAGCAACCACTATGAGAACTCCCTTGTATTAGTGGTTTTTCCCTGACTGTATATTACCTTTGTAGCAACTGTTTAAATAAATTGTTTTTTTAAACATACAGTGTCCTGCTAAATAATGTTAAATGTTAAAATTTTTTAAACATATGGTGTCCTGCTTTTTTGCAGACTTCAGTATGTCAGGTAGCAAAACCCACTGCCTGATGTTAAATCTGTGTTCACAGATAATAATCCCTTATTAAATGCTAAGGGAAGTATTAAGGTTAGAATTAACATAATTAGTCTTACTTCATATGCTTAAAGTAAGATCCAGTTCCTCATTCATTTGAGTGCCAGGCACTGACCTGTTGTAATTTCAGGGTCTAGAATTAATATTACTTTTGAACTACCCGTATCAGAGTATATACAGTGCTCTGGGAATACAGGGGAAGAAGCATTTAAATCTCCCCAAAGTTCAGAGAAATCAGAAGTAGGCAATGCTAGCATTAGGCTGAGAAGTAGTATGAGGTGATTTTATCACACTGATGTGTTCTGCTATTTACAGGAAGAGGAAACTGGAAAGAAGCGTTAATCCAGTACTCCACAACACTAGAATCTGTTGAATTTAGGACAGAGGAAAGTTTTGTTGTGCTCAGTTTGATGAGTTGCTTAACAAGGTAGAAGCAGCACAGATCCCTGATTTGTGGTTGTGGAAGAAACTGAGCCATTCCTGTGTCTCTGATGAATGTCTCTGGGCTTCATTACTTAAGATTCATCCTTAGGATTCTGCAAATCCCTTACAGTTATAAATTTCCCTTCTAACTTGTGAAATGGTAAATAGTGTCTAAGGCAGCTTTTTGGTGCTTGTTTTGTTGCCATGTGTAGATGAAGGCCAAAGAACTAGCTGGGGCTAAGATGAAATAATGTCTCCAGTACTTGGCAGGTAATAGGAATGAAAAGAAGCAGACGTGGACCTCAAAGTTTAGGGCCTCATTGACACAGAAGCAGTAAGACTGCAATAGAGCTGGTTTAAAGCACAGAAAATGACCTGGTTAGTTTTAACCAATAGGGCCAAAATTATAGGGATGTGTACTGGGACTTGGGAATGGGATGTTTTCCAAGGGAAGAGATTTGGGTAGGACATTCTACGTATCAGGAACAGTATGAGCGAATGCAGGAAAACTACCCATTCCTTGCCTAGCACCCAAGTGGGAGGCACTCAACTGGTCATTGACTGAAGCATAGAATTGCATGGGGCAGTCAGGCATAGGCACGTGGTTCACAGGCTAGCGTAGAGCAAGGCTGATGAGGAGAGGTGTTGGAAAAACAGATCAAAGATTAGGTGGGTACAAGTTTTGTGCAGACCAAGAAGTTTGGATTTTATGAACAGGCAGTGGAGGTTTGAGTTCAGCAAGGTAACTCCCAAAAGTATAGAGGAAGGAGGGAGCATGGGGCAAGACAGGACAAAGGGCTCTCTTAGGAGACTAGTTATGGTCCCTAATCTCTCAAATCAGGGCCTGTAATTGTGAGGGTGGGGAGCAAACATGTCAAGAAACTGTCAGCAGAGGAGCCAAATCCTTCTATTTGACTCATGAGTAACTGTTTGTGGAGTGTCAGGGAGGAGTCATCCATCCCTTCCTGCTAAAAAATCTGTTCCTGAAATAGAACTTCATGTGGTAACTGTATGTATTTTGGATATTTCAGAACTTTATTCTGCTAGTTCTGTGTCTTTGCAAGGACAAGCAAAGAAGTGCAGATTTGTTGTTTAATTTTTTTTTCAGAATAGAGATATATTTCTTATTTTTCCATTTCTATTTCATACTACGGCTGTCAAATATAAAATAAAGGAGTTTTCCAGTGATAACACAATTATGCCAATGGCAAAGTTTTGTGATAGATGAGAAGCATATAAGAAATGATAATTGCCAATATTGTGTTTTATCTAATCTGTTTAGAGAATTTTATCTAACCTAGATCTGTTAGCTCAACTAGTTTTATATTTGGTTTATATGTGTATGAAATAAAATCAATTTTATATGCTGTTCTCTCTTGTCTTTGAATTTGATACACATAAATGTTTTTCTGAGCATGGTAGCCTGAGAATTTTGTCTTTCAAGGCTTCCTTTACTGAACATAATTGGCTTTACATATTTGAAATTATAACTATGGGGATCTGCTTCCAGATTGATATGATTTATGTTATCCACATTGGGAAACCGACCTTGATTATGTAGAAAAAGTTTCTGTGTATATTAAATAACAATTCTCTCCATTCCACAAAGCCAAGCAGCAACAGAACAAAGAGCCACGCACATGAACTCAGTCACCAGATATTTAACCCTGCCAGTGTGGCTGCCATTTTTCTCTGGCTGAGTGGAGCAGGAGTGTGAGTAAGACGAAATCCCAGGATCGGTCTTGAGATACATTTACCGTATTGTAAAGAACCACAGTGGTTGCTGAGCCAAACCCTTAAACATCTAACCACATTTCAGACATGGAAAATCAGGCACAGAAGTTGAAATACTTTGCGATTACACAAATAACCAGAGGCAGATCCATAATTTGACTCCAGCTTTCTTTCCTCTATATGACCTTGGATTCCTGAGGTCTCCTATAAATTAGACAAGCTTTCATCCAATGAATGTATTAATTTCTTGCAGACCTTTTGTCTACTCCAAGCAGGGCCACAAAAGAATGAACTAGTTGGAATCTTAGTCCTATAGTTGCTCAGTCTCAAGAGAAAGATTGGCAAGGAAACAGATTTCAAAACAATAAGTTTGTGCAAGTATCAGAAGGGCAGAGGCAAAACTTATACCTGTCTGCTGGGGGCAAGTAAAGGAGAGAGATGGTGAAACAAGTTTTCAATATCTTCATTGAGTTGTAAAGAGTACAAGCATTCTAAGTGAAAGAGAGAGATCTCCTTTCTCCAGGCCATTACAGGCACCTGGAGAAGTACATGGAAAGGCACGGAGTCATGAGAAAACAAAGCACAGTTGGATTATTGCTAGTCCCAAAGAACAATTACCTGTGTTTATATTGTTGTCGGAGAGCAATGTATCCATACTCTTCGACCATTCCTTTGAGGAGGACAACTCTAGACTCAGGTGCTGTTAAAGAAAAAGAGGCGGGACGCCTGGGTGGCTCAGTTGGTTAAGCAGCTGCCTTCGGCTCAGGTCATGATCCCAGCGTCCTGGGATCGAGTCCTGAATCGGGCTCCTTGCTCTGCAGGGAGCCTGCTTCTCCCTCTGACTCTGCCTTCCACTCTGTCTGCCTGTGCTCGTTCTCGCTCACTCTCTCTGACAAATAAATAAATAAAATCTTTAAAAAAAAAAAAAAAAAGAAAAGAAAAAGAGGCAAGATCATGGAGAACTTGACACTGTGGAAGTCTGAAGTGGAAAGAAAGCATTTCCTAAACTTTCCAAATGCCTCAGGTGAGCCTTATGAGCTTCCTGTTTTGTCAAACACATGATCGGATGGAGATGTGGTTATTAGGAAAAGAAATGTAAAGTTTATGGGCGGAAATTTATTTAAGGAGAAATGGGAGGGATATGGATGGGATATGGTTGTTAGGAAAAGAAATGTAAAGTTTATGGACCGAAATTTATTTAATTTATTTAAGGAGAAATGGGAGCTATATGAATCAAAGGATGAATGGTCACATCTCCCCAATCCGCTCACACCTGCTCCCATGATCCAACAACAACCCTGGCGCCATCCTCCTCTTGAGTCTAGATTCTGTCCCAGATACTTCATTCCACATTCCACTGAGCTTGTAACTGCTACTCTTATTGCTACCCACCTACTGTTCCTGACCCTCGGAGTATCATCGTTTCTGCTGCCTCACAGATTTCTACTCCTTGATTTTGGGTTTCTTCTACCTCTCCACTCTCTGGGCCTCTGTCTCTCATTTAAAATTTCCAAAGGATCTAATTAAGCTGACCAGTCATTATGCAATATTGGTGGTCATGAGCAAAGCGCTCTTCGAGGCTACCTCATGGCCAGTTGTTCTTTCCATATCTGTTAGGTCTGTTCCCTTCACGTGACATCCTTGGGCCAGTTGTTGCCAAGTTGCACAATGACATGCTCCAAGGTATGGCAATCTATTCTAAAAAGGCTACTTATGATCGATTTTCCTTTGAAGATAGCAATCAGTTTTAGTTTTCAAGAAGAGAGTAACATCTCATTATCGTCACAACTCACTCTGCAAGTGTGTAGAGAATGGATTAGGTGAGGAGATGTAACTTAAGGGACATAAATTCTATCACCAAAATGTAGGAGAGAAATGATGAAGACCAATAGTAACTCAGTAGGATGGAATGAGGAGGGAGGAGAGAGAATGATCGATTTGAGGGGTGAGAAGGAGGAGGTTTCATTTGGGCCCAATGAAGAAAACAGAAACCATTCTAAGTATTGTCAGGTGGAATGAGCATGTAGATGTGTGTAATTCCCTGGTTTCCCCTCTATCTCACCCTCCAGTCTCCCTTGAGGGCTTCACATTGGCCAACTAAGCCAAAAACCAGGTTACAGAAGAGCCTGCCAAGAATGACAAGAAATGCGTCTGAGGCATGACAGGCTATGATTCGGCACCAAGATAACCGTACCTGTTGTATGTGACATACCGGCTAATTTGGGCAGAAGTAGGGAGAAATAGAATGAGTCTGGTCTGGGATATATAAGTTTGAGAAGGCTTTGGTCTCATGGGTGGAAATGCACTGTAGACAACTGGAAATTGGAGTCTCATGCTCAAGACAGAGCTCAGGAATGGGGATATATTTAGGAGTCATAATGGTGGTGGGTGAAGCCAAGGATATGAATTGGACCCTCCAGGGGAGTCTATGCAGAATTTTAAAAAGTGGAAGGAGGTAAGAGTAAGGTCACAAAAAAATAAGAGGGAAGAAGAAAGAGCAGTAACAGTTCTAGAAGACTGAGGAATAATGGCACAAAGGTTAGAGTAGAACAAGGAGAGACTGTGAGAAGGCCAGGAGGGAGTAAGTTTTAGAAGCTAAGAATCTGAATAGCATGGAGATACAGAAGAGAGCTGGGGTCTGGTGGCTGTTCACAGTGGATTTGACAAATGAGGAGATTGAGTGGCCTTAATGAATCCACAATGTTAGGTATGGGGATGTTAGGGAGTTTAAGGGAGAAGGCAGATTATGGGTTGAAATGTAAACGGAAAGTGAGTGTAAGCTTCCTTTTGTCATAGTTTGGTGGGAAAAGGAAGTAAACAAAGCCCAAAGACAGAAAACCCGCATAATATCCGACATCTCTGTTTCCTCTTCAGCATTCTTTGGAAGGGAACATACTGGGAACATACTGTGAACTGCTTTATGCCTCATTTAAGAAGCATAACTCAAGTTAATTTTCATAGTTATTTTCTGAGGGAAATAACTTTTGGGGATATTATCAGAATTGCACTTTTCTTTCAGAGCAGCCATGACTATCAGAGAGTTAAGTAAAATCAATGAACATTCCCATTTCTATTGTCTTCCTTGAAAAGAACACATATTCAGATGTAAATTCTGGTGAGGGGGTAGGGGGAATGGGAAGGAGTAGAAACAAAAACCATACTGCCAGATCTCTAGAGTCTTGAGCTCTTGTTCAAACACCCTGTTGAGGGGAGTCCATTACCATTTCTTCTTTTTCGCAGAACGATGGAGAGATCAAGACACAGTGCAAGACTCAGATTCAAATGCTATTGGAACTGGGGGGGGCATGATAACCTCATAAGTTATACTTCAGATTCTCTACAGATTAAAATGGTCATGGGCATCTGGGTAGCTCGGTTGTTAAGCATCTGCCTTCAGCTCAGGTCAGGAGCCCAGAGTCCTGGGATCAAGCCCCGAATCAAGCCCAGCATTGGGCTCCTGGCTCAGTAGGAAGCCTGATTCTCCCTCTTCACTGCCCCTGCTGTGTTCCCTCTCTTGCTGTCTCTCTCTGTCTATCAAATAAATCAATAAAATCTTTTTAAAAAATCATAAAAATCATAACACAAGATTAAACCAATCCAAACCGCTAACCTGTTCAATGGATATTATCCAAAATAATGGTTTCTTATCCATTAGTTCTATATTGATCTCAATGCATGTAGAATTTTGAGATCATTTTATCTGCTATTCGGCTGAATCGCTTATTCTTTGAAGAAGAATGTGTTAGTGTTCCTAAGTAAATCTTCTTGTTTATCCTGAGTAAATCAATGAGCTGAAACTCCAAAATTTATCAGATAAACAGCTCTTGTCTGCTAAGCCTGGCTTAGCCTGCAGCTGCCCCCTAAGGATCTGCTCAAGCAGAAGAACCAGAGCTTTTTTTTTTTTTTTTTCCCCTACAGAGAGAGAGAGAACAAGGGAGGCTGAGGGGCAGAGGAAGAAGTGATTCACCACTGAGCAGGGAGCCCTATAACATGGGACTTGATCCCAGGACCCCAGGACCATGACCTGAGCCAAAGGCAGCCATTTAACAGAGTGAGCCCCAGGTGCCCTCCCCCCCACCCCGAAGAACCATGTTGGTCCAGACACCTGGTCTGACCAGGTGCCTCACTGCTGAGTGGAAACCCAGAATGTAGCAATTGCTACATGCTGAAGCTACACCAACATTTATTTCCTCTTTGAGATTCCCCAACTCAGCTCCACACTCCACTCCTGCACACACATCTCCCTCCACCTCATCTCTGGCAAGTCACAGACAAAGGACAGTCGGCGACTGTCAACAGTGGTCAGTTCTCTCCTTTTCTCCCTACATCTAATTTTTCCTGGAAATGGACTTTAAGTGACAATAACATCTGAAAATAAAAGAGAATGAAGGAAACGGCTTTAGAGCAACACAGCAGTCTGAGGGACTAGCTCCTCAGGAGGTAAGGGGCTACTGCATCCGCATTTCTCTTTGTGGCTGCTGTGGGGACTGGCACCCCTCCTTCCATAGCTCAGATTTCTCTGTTTTGCTGGTGTTCATTCCCCTGACCACCCAGAGACCAAGTGCTATGGATATCTTTTCTCAAAGGAGAAAAGACACTTTTTGCATTTATTTTCTACACACCTCAGCAATAGGTGAAGACACCAACAAGAAGACTTGATCAGAGCCGTGATTCTCCCAAAATGGCCGTTTCCTTGGTTTTCCTTCCAGGCCTCAAACTGATCCCCCACCCCCCAACGTAAGTCCACCATTGGTTTGCACAAAAATGAGAATGGGTGGGATTGATGAGCTGTAGTCTTTGACTTCTTATAAGGAAGCAGGAATTTAAGTCACTGTGTGAGAGGCCTATGTGGCTTGAACGGGCATGAACTGAAGGAGTCGTCATCTTGGTTGCCTCCGAGTAAGCATTTGAGTTTACCCCCTTGCAGTGTCATTAAGTATGATTAAATATAATTTGTAAATTTGCTAGTCTCCTTTTTATCTGTTATTATTATTTTATTATTTATTATTAATTTTTTTACTTAGGGACGTATGAGTCCATTCTCTTTCTTGGAACTTCACCTTTATTTTTTGCTATGTAAAAGGCAACCAGGTGTTCATCTTTACATCACGTCCAGACTCAGGTGCTGCAGCTCTTGGTGGCTTCACCTGCTCATGCAGACTTTGCAACGCAAGGTGACCTGATGGTGACACGTGGAACGGACTCTCCTCGAGAGCCTAGAACGTGAAAGTTTCCAAGATTTATTTAAGAAGTATGTTGGAATGAAGGGATGTCATGACATCTGTAGCAAACTGATTTGCCCTCAGATTGCCTCCATGTGGCAGTTGTCTTGCGGTGATAGTGACTAACTCTGAACCTCAGGACATGGACTCCGAAGTCATCGTGTTAGGATGTGCTCCCAAGTACACATTTGTTTCCTGGTAGGAGGGAGACTTGGCGGGGTGAGGGAGGTCTCTCCTAGGTACCCAGAATCTGGGGGGCTTCCTGATCAACAACTCCACATTTGTCCTTACAGGCTTAGGATACCAACTACTTTTTGGCAGTGCAGCTAACTCATTCCCATGGGGGAGAATTCAGATTCTGCTGCATTCCTCCCATTCAGCTCACCTATATTGAGTGTCCACTATATAGGGGTCACCGACCTTGGTAAAGGGACTAGAGGGGTGGGAGATGAAAGTTTTCACTCTCTAGTGAGAAGGCAGAGGGGCGCCTGGGTGGCTCAGTGGGTTAAAGCCTCTGCCTTCGGCTCAGGTCATGATCCTGGGGTCCTGGGATTGAGCCCCGCATCGGGCTCTCTGCTCAGTGGAGAGCCTGCTTCCTCCTTTCTCTCTCTGCCTGCCTGTCTGCCTACTTGTGATCTCTGTCAAATAAATAAATAAAATCTTAAAAAAAAAAAAAAAGAGTCTCTAGTGAGAAGGCATGTTGTGACCACAGTTTTAGAACAATCTTTGGTTGAAAGTGGCTTTAGAAAATATCTGACATTTTCTCATTAATTATTTTGTAAAGTGCTGTCGCACACATTTGCTTATTTGATAACAATTACCCTATAAAGAAGAAACTGGGCCTACAAATAATAAATGACTTCCTTTTTAACCACCAAATTGTTATTCTTGTTTTACAGTCTGGGAAACTGAGGCTAAGTGGATTCAACGTTCATGACCCTGAAGTCAGCGATGTAGTATCAGGACTCAAGCCTTGGTATTTTTACCCTAAATTCTGTATCATATCCCATCACCCTCATTGTGGGCAACCAGGTAAATGAGGACATCAATTTCTTTCTGAGATCATACTGCTGTGTCTAGCCAGTGGGCTTGGCATAAGAAGGGGGCACCTTTACTTGCCTAGTCCTTACCTGGGCTTTTTGGTTGTAATCTTAAAGTTCAAAAAGATGTAACCACTCTGAAGATCTTAAATCCTCACAAGAGGGGTGCCTGGGTGGCTCAGTCATTGGGCGTCTGCCTTTGACTTGGGTCATGGTCTTGGGATCCAATCCCGCATCAGGCTCCCTGCTTGGTGCCTGCTTTGCCCTCTCCCAGTCCCCCTGCTTGTGTTCACTCTCTTGCTGTTCCTCTCTGTCAAATAAATCTTTAAAAAAAAAAAGAAAGAAAGAAAGTCCTCACAAGAAAGTGATATGTAAAGGCCAGTTGGTCCCTGTCCCTGGAATTGGAAAGTTTGGCTAACACAGCTGATGCCTGGTTTTAGTTCTGTTAGATATGCTAAGTGGCTCCAATTACTGCAGGTACTGCTCCTGCTCAGCAGCCTTCAGATGTGGACAATACAGAGTTTCTAAGCTGGCACTGTGGTGAACACTCTAAATTCCATGGTGAGTTATTTACAAGGCAGCTTCCTTCTGTGAAGCAATGCCAAGACAGATGCAGAGATAAAACCAAGGCCTGTGTAAGAACAACAGGTGTGTCTGTCTGTTTGTTGGTAAACACACAGGGGCACACACAGTTCCCTAAACCACAGAACTCATCTGGGACTTATTATTTGGGCCAGGTGTTTCATATTCCAAATTAGAGCCCAACTCAACGGGTGAATATTGAAAAGCTGAAAAACGGGGGTGGCAAATGAACCTTCCTGGCTCTCCACCTATGGGACATGGTGAAAAGCCTTCTCAAAAGTTTATTGTGAGTGGTAGAATCACAAATAATGATAGACCTAGGTTACAAACTGAAGGACGTTATTTACGCATACAATATATCTAATATTGTTGATTCAGCAGAAATCTCTCGGCAATTTTCTGAGAACAGACTGGATTAAATATCCTCCTACAGTTGAAAACATTTTCCCTCTAGTCTCTATTCTTATGGATCAGGCCCTAGAATCCTTGCTGACAGCACCACCGGGTAAGCAGAGGACAGAGGCAATGGGTGGAAGGGTGAGGCCCTTGAGCTTAGGAGATGGACATTGTGTCAGAAGGCAAAGTGAGTGACAGGTAGGTGGAGATGCAGGTCTTTGTTTTTGTTTTCTTTAAAAGCCGATTGTTTAGATTGGTAACGAGGTGAACCAAATCCTTAGGGTGTACAGAGTGAAGGTAAGGTGAGGTGGGAAGCAAGAACGTCCCGGGACCAGAGCTCCCAGGTGCTTTTTTCGTGTTTGTTGTTGTTGTTGTTGTTGTTGTTTATTTTTAAGATTTTGTTTGTCAGAGAGAGAGATAGAGCGAGTGAGTGAGCCCACAAGCAGGGGGAGCACCAGGCAGAGGGAGAAGCACACTTCCACTAAGCAAGGAGCCCGATGTGGGATGGCCCCTGTTGGAAAGCCACAAGATTGGCCTGGTCTCATAAGTACAGGCCTCTGCCTCATGTGCCCCCACTAGGTACCTGTTAAAACCCAGACCCAAAGTTTGCAGCAGGGTGAGGGGTTAAAAACAGAAAGACTACACCTGGAGTGCAGGAGTGAACTGGTGGCTGCGGGGCCCAACAGCTGCCTTTATTTGTGATTCTCCAATGGGGTTTGGGGCCAAGTTCAAGGGTCTGAGATGACCCAAAATAACCAGATGCCGCAGGTTTGAAATCAATGTATTTGCCTTGTTGGTAGCTGGTTTCCTAGGCTCCTGCATTAAATTATACGTTCTCTTAAAGTGTTTCTGAGGGTATGATATAGTGTTCAATAAATTCTTAAAAATGACTACAATTTCAGTATCTCCCACTTTTTTTTTTTCTATAGACATTCAGCCAAAGTAAGAACATTCTCTCACTTTTAGATCCATAGCAGACTTTCACTTAGACATCTAACTAGCCACTCACCCTTTGACTGTTTTCTCTCTTTACTTTCTTCCTTTCAGCAAGTAGACATTGAGTACTTGCATGCAAGGTGCTTTATGGGCTATGGATGTGGACAGTGAGGCCCCAGGGCTTCCTTCCCACCAGAAGGCCAAGGGCCCTGTGTAGCCTCCCCCAGTCTCATGCCTGGCAGTGTTAATGGTGATATTATTCAGGCTGGGTTTTACAGGAATGAACGTGGCACTTATCCCTGACTGTTGTCAATTTCTTTTCCTTCATTTTAAATTTTATTTTTTTAACTTAAATTCAATTAGCCAACATGTAGTATGTCATGAGTGTTGTAAATTTCTTTAGTCCTTTGCTCCTCTCATGTCATAGTTTCACATCTTCATTCTTAGCCCTTTTTCTGGGTTTAAGGAGCAGATGGCCTTTCTTTTCGTCACTTTGCTCAATTTCTTCTGTTGCCCCGATAGCTAACGTACAAGAAAGAGTTTTGGCCATGCACCAGTTTCAGGTGTTCCTCCCCTGGCTCTGACAACACTGCCGCTTCCCAGGGTGTGGGCGCATTGCCCACCTCACAGCCCCAGCAGGCACGCCTGTCAGCACTAGGCACGGGCTTGCAGACTTGCCTCCATGACGCACTCCCTCAACGACTCTGATTCTCTGCCAAACACCCTGTTCCATCTTGCAAGTCTTCCTGTTTGTCCACCATCTAATCTATGGGAGATTGTCAAAATAATTGCATTTCTAGATTTTATAGGAAGAGCATTGATTCATCCTGGAAATGTTAGTGTCATTTAATCCTTTTTCTATTGTTTCATAAATGTTTTCACATTTCTTTGTGATTCCCCACCGTGATTTCCCTTTACCCCTCAACAATCGTGTTCAGTCTTTGTCAGGGAGTCTCTGTGGTACAATGGAAAGGTTGGGCTTTGGGTCTTGCTCCTGACCAGCTGAGAGTTCTTTGGCAAGCTATCCTGCTTTTAATGTTCTCCAGCATAAATGGGGGACAGACGACATTACTTATTTCCAAGATTATGGTGAAGGTTACAGTATGTCAAACTTTGCTGTGGGCTTGGTCCATAAATCTGCTTAATACATGGTAACCAAGGGGCGCCTGGGTGGCTCAGTGGGTTAAGCCGCTGCCTTCGGCTCAGGTCATGATCTCAGGGTCCTGGGATCAAGTCCCGCATCGGGCTCTCTGCTCAGCAGGGAACCTGCTTCCTTCTCTCTCTCTGCCTGCCTCTCCATCTACTTGTGATTTCTCTCTGTCAAATAAATAAATAAAATCTTAAAAAAAAAAATACATGGTAACCAAGATGCTATAGTCAGTATTGCCTCTTCCATGCTCTAAGCAGTTACTTCTAGGCTTACAGTTCCTTCTGGAAACTACACACCAATTCTTTCTGTTAATGTTTACCAAAGGGATTCTTCTGGGCTCAGCTTCTCCTCTTCAGACTTAGCTCTAAAAAGCAAAGCAGCTGTTTGTGTCTCCTGCTGAGGTGCTTTTGTGGAGCAGAGCCTGGCCGGTGGGGTTCTGGGGCACTGCATGAGGCTTATGCCAGTGGGGCGGTTAGGTCCCAAGGTCCCCAGATGGTTGTTTAGTTGGTCTGCCCATTCCAATGATGTGACCCAGCTGCTGACCTCTTGGAAATCCCAGCAGAGGCCAGGCTTCCAGCAACAAGAGGTACTGGCTCTTTTATGAAGAGAAAGGGCTACTGTCAGTGAAAAGCTTTTTCTGTCGAATCTGGGTAATAGAAAAAGTTTGGAAGAGCCAGGGAAAGGAGGAAGGAGGGAAAAGGAAAGCGTGGCCTGAAAACAGAGGCTGTGAAATGTGAATTTCAGCTTGGGACATCGATGGGCACCTCTTATGCTAAAATCGGAACCTAGGAAAGCTAAAAGAACCATTCAGATGTCCTCAGCAATCATATTGAAAACTGGATTTTACAGCATTCAAGATTCCACCTGAGAGAAAGATTTGATTATGCTCAGTTTCTGGATGGGGGCAGCAGGAGGCCGAGCGGTGGGTGAGTGAGGTGGAGTGGGTTGTGCGTGTGTGTGTATTCAGGGTTTCTCCAAAATACTTGGCAATAATAATGCATACATAATAATATGACACTTAGCCAACTAAATTATTTTATTTAACACTCACACCCCATTTCTAGCATTCTTAATAAAGGTCAGTTTTCTTTTCAAGGTATACATTTCATTAGGCCTGTGTACCTCTGTTAAATGGAGTGCTTTTAAAAACAAACAAACAAACAAACAAAAACTTTAGTATCATCCCAAAAAATCCCCCCAAAACAAAACCTTAATATCATCCCATTCTACTTTTTCCCTTTTTCTGATTGTCTACAGTACTGTTCTTCAATGCATACTCCACGGGCCACTTGAATCAGAATCACCCAGGAAATATGTTAAAATTGCAGGTTCCTGGACAACGTTCCACATACAGCGGAGCTGGGATTCCTAGTCGGCTATCACATCAGCACTGTTTATCTCCTCTCTAGTAATATGATCCTTATTTAGTTGGGGCTAGCAAAACACCTATCGACAAACCAAATTTCCCGACTGTCTTTTCCATGGACAGTGTTCTGACCAATCTAATGAAGACAGACATGTTGTAGAGGAATTCCAGGTAGGCACCTTGAAGGGGAGGGAGTGTGCCTTCTCTTTTGCCATTTCTCTCACTGACAGCCTGGAAGTGGACATAAGGGTTCAAGTGCCATCAGCTGTTCTGGCTCATGAGGTAACTCTCTGGATGGGAGCCAGCAATTTAAAATGTTGAAGCAAGAAGAAAGAACCTTGGGTCCCTGTGATGATACTATATCAGATTTGTTCTGTGTTCCTTCAGAGCAAATAAGCTGTTAATGTATTCAGGCAGTTGGAATTATTTTAGAATGTTCTGTTCTATGCAGCTGACCTAATTGCAATTGCTAAATTTACTGATTCAAAATCTTGACAGGGATCTTAGATATCTTCGTTTTTAATGACTACCCCTCAAGACAATTCTTAAACACAGTTGAATTTAGGAGTCACTGCCATGCTATTCAAGGTCCATAAGTAGTTTCACAATTATCTCTTGAACCAACCAGACATAGGAATGGTGTTATTCATAGGAATTGCTCTTATCGTTCAGGGCTTAGTACTCTGACAAATACTGGAGATGGTCCATCAAAGCCTACAGAATGAATATTGTTTTCTGTTTCACCCCTTAATTTTCTTCCTTTAGCTACCAGAGAAAATGTTTCTTTACTAAGGACAGCCTTTAAAAACGCTTGGAAGGTAAATCATTTTCTACTGCTTTGAAAGTCCTAACTATACTACCTCACAGCAACACAGTGAGCAGGAGCTTTGCTGTGACAAGTTTATCAGTGTGGAGTCCCATCCAGAACTTGCTACTGGGGGACAGCAAGAGCTCAGTGATCCTACTTAGTCACTCAGTGATGCTAGCCCCGTGGGGAGTAAATCCAGTTTTAAACACAAAGCAGTTAAATGCTTACTGTAGTGCTTTAATGCTCTATATCTTTATATGGACACACATGTCATTTTATGAACAAAGTAAACTTCCAAGTTCCTGGGCATTAAATGGCCTCCAATATTATCTAATAACTGTGATAATCACCCTCATGAAAAATGCCAGTTATTGGGACATCTGAGTGGCTCAGTCATTAAGCATCTGCCTTTGTCTCAGGTCATGATCCTAGGGTCCTGGGATTGAGTCCTACATCTGGCTCCCTGCTCAGTGGGGAGGCTGCTTCTCCTTTTCCTGCTCCCACTGTTGTGCTCTCGCTCTCTCTCTGTCAAATAAATAAAATCTTTAAAAAAAAAATGCCAGTTATCTGGATGAAAAGTTAGAGGTCTTTCATTTAGAACTGTGGTGCCAGGGAATCAGGGATGAGGCATGTTAATGATCTACGGGATTCTCACCAAGATTTTTGGAAATAACCCACCTCCTGCTTTAAGACATTGATTATCCAATTTTAGTATATGTGCTGCCGAAGCGAGGTGGCTCAGTGGGTTAAGCCGCTGCCTTCGGCTCAGGTCATGATCTCAGGGTCCTGGGATCGGCCCCCCATTGGGCTCTCTGCTCAGCAGGGAGCCTGCTTCCTCCTCTCTCTCTTCCTGCTTGTGATCTCGCTCTGTCAAATAAATAAATAAAATCTTTAAAAAGAAACCCCATTAAAAAAAAAAGACATTGATTATCCAATGTTTCTAAAAGGGTGTAAAAAATCCAGCTCTTTGCTTGAATTTCCATATTCCCTAGGACACTGAATCTGTCAACTTATCCAAGTAATTATCTTTTCTTTCTTCACTGTGAGTACTGGAATATGCTACTGAGTGTCAGAGATTTCATAATTGTTATCATAGGGCAATGCTTGAAGATAAAGTGGTTGCTAAATTCTTACCTATACAAAGCAGGAACACTGAAGTTAAAAAATAAATAAATAAATAAAAGGGAGGGGGTGTCCCTCGTTGGCTCAGTGGGAGGAGTGTGTGACTTGATCTCAGGGTAATGAGTTTGAGCCCTATTTTGAATGTAGAGATTTCTTTCTTTCTTTCTTTCTTTTTAAGATTTTATTTATTTATTTGTCTGAGAGAGAGAGAGAGAGAGAGAGTGAGCACAAGCAGAGTTGCAGGCAGATGTAGAGGGAGAAGCAGGCTCCCTGCTGAGCAAAGAACCCTATGTGGGACTCGATCCCAGGATGCTGGGATCATGACCTGAGCTGAAGGCAGCGGCTTAACCAACTGAGCCACCCAGGTGTCCCATGGGTGTAGAGATTACTTAAAAAAATAAAACTTAAAAATAAAAAAAAAGAACAACTAAACTTCCCAAGCTTGGGTTTTCTTCCCTGATAAAACAGAGATAAAAATAGTACTTTTACATCAAACTAGTAAAGAATAAGTAAGATAACACATTTAAAGTTCCGAGCACCGTGCCAAAACAGAGTAAGTGCTCAGTAAGCATTAGCTGTAATTGGTAAATTCTCATTCTAGTAAATGTTTCAGCTTCATGGTGTGTAAAACATCTGTGAAACTTTATTAAATACATTCTCTTAAACCTCTTCTCTGAAGTTTTTAATAAGGGAAAACCAAAATTATCTTCCTTGAAAAAGATATTTTCCAGATCCTGCTTCTAACATTTCCAAAATTAATAACAGAACGGTGACCTAAGATTACCTATCTTCCTGGGAGAACATGGGAATAATTTTGGGAAGAGTTAGTGTTACATCATTTCATTCATTCAAATTCTACTGGAAAGAATAGAAACTCTACTGTGTCACTGGGATGCAGAAAGATGGCAGCACCTAGTGGGAGGGGCCTATCAGGGTAGTACTCGCTGGGGTAAAGAGTAGGTCCTGGAATTCTCCCTGCTTCCTCCTTTACTCTGGGAGTATATAACCAAAATCTAAGAAGATTCTCTGGTCTCTGGCCAGCTGCCAACTCCCTAAGCTGCCCAGCAAAGGACTGGGCCTCAGTTCATATTACTGATGAAGAGCCTCAGTATGGCCTTGAGCTCACAAGGAACATTAGATAACCAAAGATCACAACAGCAACCAAAGAACTGGACAAGCCATAGTGGATGAAGTTACATTGATGAACTAGAATGCAAATTTAAAATAAGCATGATACATAGTCCCTAAGAAATAAAGGAGGCTAATTGTAACATGAAGCAAGAACTAGTACTTACAAACAAAAAATTAGAAAAATAGTTAAGTATGAAAAACATGATCTAAAATAAAAACGCAACAGGAGAGATAAGTAGCACAATGTATATAACCAATAAATTAATAAGAAGCTGGGTAAAACAGGTCAAAAACTCTACCCACAACATTATGGATAAATAAAGACAAGCCTTACAGCATCGTGATTTTAAAAATGTGAACTCTCCATCCAGATGCACAGGTTCAAATATCACCTCTGCCACTTACTGGCTGAATGATCCTGAGCAAGTTACTTAATTATAACCATTTTCTCATGTGTAAAATGGATAGAGTAATAGGACCTACCCTATAGGATTTATAGTGAAGATTGAATTAACTTATGCAAAATGGACAGAAGATGCTACATAAGTATAAATTATGATGATGATTATTAAGGGGTAAGACATACAAAAAAATTTTAAGTATAGGAGAGAAGCATATTCAATTAATAAGAATACTTGAAGAGAAAAAACAGTTAGGTGGAAAAAAGAAAATGTTTGAAGAAAAGCCTGTGAGTATTCCAGAATGAAGGAAAGATGAACTGTATCTGAGTGATGGAGTTCATAGAGAGCTAAACAAAATGGATGAGAAAAAAAATTATACATAAAGGGGCATCTGGGTGGCTCACTTGGTTAAGCATTTGCCTTCAGCTCAGGATCCTGGGATTGAGTTCCCTGCTCAGCTCCCTGCATCAGGCTCCCTGCTCAGCAAAGAGCCTGCTTCTCCCTGTCTGCCACTTCCCTGGCTTGTGCTCTCTCTCTCCCTCAGTTTTTTTTTTTTTTTTTAAACCATATGTTTTAAAAAAACTATATGTAGATGCATTATGATAAAATTTAAGGCCAAAGAAAGAAATTATAAACGCTTCCAGAAAGAACAGAACACCTTCAAAAAGAAGAAGATTAACTGATGTCAGACATCTCCACAATAACACTGGAAACAAAGTACTATTTCAAGGTGTTGAAATAAGAAAGCTGAGAAAGTAAAATTTTATTTCCAGGAAGACTATTATTTAAATATGATGAAGCAAGAACAATGATGTCAGGCATTCAAGGCTCAGAAAGATTGTATTTAAAGGCCAACTTTGAAAAGACTATTGGAGGAAATCACTCAAAGGAAAAAAAAAAGAAATTAATCTAAACAGTCACCATAAGATATAGGGGAATAATGTGAATAAATAACTTATTAAATAATTTATAAGAAAAGAAATGTGTGTATGTGTGCATGTGTGCACACGTTTGATAATCCAAAGTGAAAACCAGGTAGCAGCCACAAAGCATGTGTGTGTGGTTTAGCTGGGAAGCAGGTAAAGAAAAGAGGGAGCTGACAGAGATCTAGAGTCCTTGCCTTGATCATAAGAAAAATAAAAATTTTGATGACTATGGGTCTTAGTTAAGTTAGACATATTGAGTATATAATATTCTTACAAACAAAAAAATAATATAGAGTAGAAGTTGGGAAAGGGAAAAAAATAAAAGAGACACATCCTTTTCTTCTCCATCATGTTAAATGCCTACTTCCTTTATTCTTAATTTCACCAGGCACAAGTTGCCAACCTCATTAGGAGTTAATAACTGGTCACACACTCAATTTGCTTTTTCCCTTGTTGCTGCAAAAGGCAGATAAAATGAGGCTAAATTATGTACCAATAGACCTAAAACCTCATTAATTCAGAGCTACACTTTGTATTCCTTGACACTACTGACAGGATGGGTTAAGGCTTAATTCTGCATGAATTTAAGAACACTAGTAGTGTATTCAAGATTACAAGAGAGGATATTTAAATTACTTGAGACAATCATTTTAAAGATCCCAAATACTTCTAAAGCAGTCATTTACGCATACCCATTAACTTGCAAATACGCTAAGGTAAATAAGTCATTCTTATGTATTCATTAATCTGTCCTCAAAAGAATTCTTTCAGTAAGTATTTCATGCTCACGTTTCTGTTATTAAAATAATAAATGCTTATTGTCAGTCTGGAGAAGCAAAACATTTGAATTTTTCTTAAATTAAGATAAAAGCTCTTTCGCCTCTTCTGATCTGAATTAATGAGTTACATTTCTATTGTAAAGAGAAATCTAGCATTAAATCTTTACTAGGTGCAACGTAACACTCTAGCTGACCTTGTGTTAACCTTATTTGACAGCATAGACTCTGTAATAAGAAACCGACTTCCATGGTGATTCTAGTTCTCAGAGTAAACAGTATCCAGATTTTTTTTTTCTTTCTATTTATCAGGAGGGTGTTTTCAGACAAGATAAATGGTGCACAATCAAGTAACAGATTCCATTTTAAAACTAAATGCAACACTTATTTCTTTGGCGGGTTACTAAATTATCTCTTTTTTTTCCTGTGGCAGATGAAGGCTGATTTTACTGAGTACTGATCTAGGTAATTGCCATGGTCACAGCGTACACACAAAAGAGGGGAAGGTTTATTTCTTGGTCTCTACCTGGACAGATAGCTTCGATGAGCTCCTTCTGGCCTGAAGCAACTCTTTGGGGCACTGGGCGCTTCCTCGCCCTGGCCCTGGGGGTCCCAGCCTGGTCAGCTGGGAGCTCCTGGTGGACTTCTTCAACCCTCAGCTAGTGAGGTGTTGCATGAGAATCCAGCTATTCTTGGACATGCTCCCCTTCACCACTAAGTATAGGCTGTGATACAGGTGACTGCCAATCTTAATTTTGCAGTGACTTCTGAGCAGCTGGTGGAGAGTTCACCCTCTCCTCATCCAGATAACTTTCTCGGACATTCGAGCACCACCAGTACCCTTTGGCTTACCTATACCCAGACAGATGGCTGTCCTTTTCTGGCATCAAGCCCAGGAATGGGCGGTCACAGGCTTGCACATGGTTAGCTTCCAGATCTGCCAACCGGATTTGGTACTGACTATTTCACTGGTCTTACTGGAGTCCAATCAGAGCCTCTTCTTGCCATAACAGCTGATGCTGGAGGCCAGCCTCTTCTAAAGAGCCTCTTCCCAGACATATTCACAGCTGGCACCACAGAGCAAGAAGACAAGTAAGTTATCTGATTTTTTTTTCCCTTAAAAATCACATTATCTTTTTTCTTTTTAAGAAAGAATTCTATTACATTGTTCAAGATAGCAGAATGAAGTGAAAAAATGTACTTTATTTTAATCCTCCTGTTAATATTTCGTAAGAATATTTTACTTTTAGTAAAAATGGACTCTCCTTTTAGAATCATAAGCAGTATTTTTCCCCTCCTGAATATTCTTCCACAACAGAAGTTTTAGTGACTATCAAATACTTCACCATATGGAAGTTTTACAATTTATTTAATCAGTCTTTGAATTTTGGACACTTTGCTAGCTGTGCAACTTCTCTTTTTCTCATCTGTACAATGAAATCAATAATAATGCCAACTTTAAGGGTTGTCAGGAGAATTTAAGGTATTAACACATGCAAAGTGTTCAGAAGCATGCTGACTGATATTCCTCTTCTAGACCATGACCACCATCAAGGCAAAGATCTTCTCTGCCTTTTTCAGTTTTGTATCTCGAGGGTCGAATATCAATTTGGCATGTAGGAGATGTTCAATAAATGTGAATAGTAGTGTTAGTCTTGGTAGTACTGGAGGTAGAATTAAATTCTCAATAAATAGTTGTTGAACAAAGTAATTAACATCCTTTTACTGATATACTGATAGAGAACTACTTTAAACAACTAATACACTAGGAAATCTATATTAAGTTTCAGAATAAGACATTTTGTTTTTAAATGCAAAGACCTTTTCATTGTCATGTGGAAATTTAGTGAGGTTAAATTTACAGTCATTGGAGTAGCATTTTCCAACTCTGAAGCTGTTTGGTAATTAAATAAGTTTGTTGTGGCACCTGGGTGGCTCAGTGGGTTAAAGCCTCCGCCTTTGGCTCGTGTCGTGATCCCAGGGTTCTGGAATTGGCCCTGAATAGGGCTCTCTGCTCAGCAGAGAGCCTGCTTCCTCTTCTCTCTCTGCCTATCTCTCTGCCTGCTTGTGATCTCTGTCTGTTGGATAAATAAACAAAAAAAAACTTAAAAAAAAATTAGTTTGTTAAACCTTGGGTTAAACAGAAGTAAAGAGTTATCTTTACCAGAGGATATCTCTAAACTTCTAATAAGCTACTACACAATGAGAATTTTTAAGAAGGGATGTAGTAGGTGGTGTTTATCAAATTAATTTGGTCACATAACTTTTTTCATGGAGCATTTTCTAATTCAAGCGTTGTACTGAACACAGTTTGTGAATTCAAAGACACTGCTTTTGAAACATGGGTATCTACTTAATAAACAGGAAGGCATACAGGAAGCCACCTAGAGAGAGGAAACGGACAGACCCAAGATGGATGTTACACTAAACAGTTTACATTTACCATGTCATTGATTTTGCTGCTCAACCAAAGCAGGTGTTAATGTTCTAGGTCCCTCGAATTAGACTTCTCAGGCCCCTTTGTGGGTGATTCCATGTGACCAACTGCTATTAATGTGATGTGATTGGAAGGATATGTGTCAGTTTGAAGTCTGGCATGCGAATGCCCACGTGGCAGGGTCCTTTTCCTCTGCCATGGTGACCTGCAGTGTAATAGCCAGCCGTTCTCCATCTGTCTGGGTTCCTGAGTAAAGTAAAGGGAAAGGACCATCTCACATGGGCAATTGCATTTCTCTCAAGAGAGAAATAAGCCTCTGTTACTTTCCGCTGAGATTTGTGGGGTTATTTTTTATTGCAGCATAACTCAGTTCATCCTGACTGATAGAGAATCTTATTTAATCTAGACTACAAATGTCCAAGACAGCCAGTATTGTTGTATGTGTAATTGATATGAAAATGGAGACTTTGGGAGGCTAAATAATTTATGTCCAAACTTACACTGCCAGCATTTGAACTATCTCATTCCAAAGCCCATTGTATTTCCGCTTTATTACGGTGACTAACAAAAAAAATTTTTTTTTGAAGTGGAACTCATTAGACTTCCTAAGTACTTAGAGAGTAGTAGGTTGTAGAAAAATATTTATTGAACAGTGTTGCTCATGTCCTTGAACTACTCTTGAAGTGATACCATGCAGTTGGGAGTCCTTTATTGGGCTGGCTAAGTCTACTTCTAGAGGCCAACAAGAAGGCTGACAGTAAAATTTCCTTTGGGGTTTACAGGAATTTCAGCTTTACGGTAATTTCAAATCCAGGGATTAAAAAAAGCCAAACCAAAACAGAGCAGCTTAAATTGTGCAAAAACGAATTTTTGAGTCCCACTTTTTTTTTTTAAGATTTTATTTATCTATTTATTTGACAGAGAGAAACAGTAAGAGAGGGAATACAAGCAAGGGGAGAGGGAGAGGGAGAAGCAGTCTTCTCGCTGAGCAGGGAGCCTGACATGGGGCTTGATCCCAGGACCCTGATAATGAACTGAGCCCAAGGCAGTTGTTTAACCAACTGAGCCACCAAGGCACCCCTCAGAGTCCCATTTTTATCAGTCTCAAAATACTTTAGATATAACTTTTCTAAACCCTGACATTATGAAAATTGTTTCACTCATATTTTGCAAGTAAGTACTTTAGTTTTTCTATCAAAGCAGGGAGATGGAGATAATATCCATCAACATTTTAGTAATTTGGTAAATCATATAGGAATTATAGTTTCAAATTATAGCATTTCAATTATAGCATTCAAATTTGAGAAGAAATTAGCTGCCCCTAATTTTTCAACTTCTATTCATTCCTTTGTGTCACTTGACAAATAATTGTTAGGGGCACTATGCTAAGCACTGGAGGTGGGCAAGACATAAAATAGGCAAAAATCTCTGCTTTCTTGGATCTTATATTTTAGGAGGACAGATAATGGCAAGATAAAATATGGATAGGTAGATGGTGAGAAGCACTATGGAGAAAAACTAAGCAGAGAGAGATAGATACAGCTTGTTCATGAGTGTTGGGGAAAAAGATGTAATTTACATAGTATGGCCTTGGAGGGTCTTACTGAGAAGGGAATTTCAATAAAGCCTCAAAGAAGAAGAAATAGCCCATCACTTGACCATGTGTAGGAAGCAATTCCAGGATTATGGAATAGCAAGAGTAATGGCCCTGAGGCAGAAGTTGGTATCCTATAGTCAAGAACAATCAGGAAGTCAGTGTGACTATACTAAAGTGAAGGCAAGGATTTTTGTCTGCCTCGTTCACCATGAATCCCCACCCTAGCATTAGCATTATGCCTGATACGTAGTAGGCACTCCATAAACGTATACTGAATAAATGAACCTATCAATGGGCAAAGGGAATAAATGGGAGGCCAAAGGAGATTCAATTTTTATCGTATGTATGCATGTGCATACACTTTTTTTCAAAAAAAGAATTAAAGCAAACATGACTGGTTGTTAACAGCAATCAATTCTGAGTTGTGAGAAAGTACATTGCATCTAACTTGTTAAATGTCTATTTTTAAATTTCTAAAATTACAATAACACACAGCAAACAAATAAAAAAAAGACACTTAAAATCTCACATCCCACAAAAGAAATGGGCCCTATAAGGCTTCGTATTTTCATTTGCTCTCTCCTGTTAAACGACCCACCTCTGAGACAATTGCTGTTTTGTCCATTTGACAACTGTGAAAACTGAAGCTCAGAGACATTAAGTGAGTTGACCAAGGCCATATACAACTGGAAAAAAAAGAGCTGAAATTGGCATATAGATTTTTTGGCTCTGATTCCAGTGCTTTTTTCCTTTTTTTAATACCATCCTAGATATAAGATGTATATAAAAACAGGCTTTGCTACAAAGATAAACTAAGAAAGATATTTAACCACGCATGTAGTGAATAAGTAGTAAGAAAAACAAATCTGTGTAAAATTTTAATATGATGTAATGCTATTAATATTTGTTCTTAAAGCAGTCATTATCAATTTAGACCTTATGGTTATTCTACACCTATTTCGTCTTTACTTCTACACATCTAATTGATGTAAATACTACTCACCCACTTCCCAGCCTTCTAAACACATACTACAGACTTCTTCTCTAAGTTATTGTAGTACTAAAGCCCTATTTCTGGGTTACACAGGGATACTGTACGGAACCAAAGAAACAGTTCTAATCCAGTCTGGTTAGCCTGCCCCATATACACAGGGCAGTCCTAATGAAAATCAGAATTATACTTTGTAGTTGTTTATTTAAATATATTTTGACAGAACAAAATGTGGATTGTTTTTGTTTTTTAACTTGCAAGGGCTTGGCAATTCAGTGGTGGCTAAGATGTGGGTTGAGATGAAAAGGAAAAATATCCCATTTATTAAGAACGAGGATTGGAATGGAATAGTTAAAAATCGGCAAAACATAAAAGGTCAGTGATTTCAATGATGCCCTAGAAATTGTATGTATAAGCAGATCAATGCAAATTAAAACAAACATTATAACTTATTAGAAGGATCTGATGTTTTAACGTAAAACATTGACTGACTGGATTGTGGATTGTAATGGTTTTCTACTTTCCCCTTTGAGTTCCATGGACTCTCTAGTCCCTGCATTTGAGAAAATGCAAAACACTCTCGCAGGCAAAGAGGGGCAGTCTCCCTCTGCTTCTTTTGCTAAGACAATAATTGAGTTAGATAGACATAGCTGCGGTCACTTTGGGAGGGCACCACCCATGGATTCTGAAGAAAGAAATGTCAATCCCCAAGAAACCACTTTACTTCACACATCCTTTATGGCCAGGAGTACTAATATCCCTGAGCCAAAGCTGACCTGGTTGTCCTCGGCCAAAATAATATTCTTCGTTGAATATACCTGTGATAGGGTTTTTTAAACCACTTTTAAATTTAAAGCAAAATTTAAAAGTTTCTCTGAGAGCCAGGTTTTAGGACTGAAAGTCAGGAGACAGAAGCTGGAGATCCAGTATTGCTACTAACTGGCTCTGTGATTTGGGACAAGTCATTCTGGCTCTTCCAGCTGAACAACTGCTATGGTGTCTGTTGGCTCTAGTTCCACTGTAATTTATGACTTAAGGAAGATTCTCCAGTGAGGTAAGACTGGAAAGAGTTCATCATACTCTCTCCCCAACCGAGTATTTTAAGTTTTTAATCAGAAAGTTATTTTTTAGGGATGCCTGGGTAGCTCAGTCAGTTAAGTATCTGACTCTGGATCTCAGCTCAGGTCTTGATCCCAAGGTCATGAGTTCAAGCCCAGAGTCATGAGTTCAAGCCCTGGGTTGGGCTCCACACTGGACTCTGCATTGGGTGTGGAGCCTACTTAAAAAAAAAAAAAAGAAAGAGAGAGGAAGTTATTTTTAACATATGTTATTGGTTATTTCGTATGAGGTAAGTATGTTTCTCAAAGGGGGGAAAAGATGATTTTTATGGGATCGTCAAGCACTATTTCTAATATTGTAATTGATTAAAAAAAAACAACAACTGGATGACTGAATCCTGTTGTTAACTAACAACTAATAGCAATTAGCAAAAGTTGGTTTTAGTATTGCTTTCTTTAGTTAGCACCTATGTTAACTGAAGCCTTAGTCACAAGTTTGGTCCCTGTATAGACCATTAAATTATGTACAAAGATCTCCATTTCTAATTTGTTGTCTTGGGAGGATAGTTTGCTAATCATGGGAAGTACACTGACTGAATGAAAAGATGGCTCGGGATAGCCTATCATCTTAACCGGTCAAAGCACTTTTCCACCTTATAATCATCTTGGTGCTGACATTTACATCCCAGAGACATCAAAAGTTCAAATTAATCTGTTAAGCAGAAAGTCTCAAATGAGGATCAGTGAGTTGAAATAAACATATTTACTCTTGAGATTTTTTTTTTTAAAGCCCCCACACTTCTGAAAGCGTTTTGAGATATCATTTAGATTGGAAAGTCACCTGATTAAAGGATGGTCCTTAGCTCCCAAGCTGTGTCCTGTAGAAAGATCATTAATTCTGTAAAAAAGCAAACAGTTGGCATGTTTTGGGGGGATCTGCGCTATCACTGCCTGATCTGGAGGGAGGAAGCTCTAACACTATACAGTGCTCTTTTTTTTGTATGAAAGTATTCACCCTTCATTTCTTTGATTAGGACTAAGTTGGATTTTAAACATTAATACAGACTTCTTATTGCTTTTCCTTTTTGGGGGGTTCGTATTTTACAGAAGTTATATGAAGATATTTATTCTTAAAAATTGCATTTCAGGGGGCGCCTGGGTGGCTCAGTGGGTTAAGCCACTGCCTTCGGCTCAGGTCATGATCTCAGGGTCCTGGGATCGAGTCCCGCATCGGGCTCTCTGCTCGGCAGGGAGCCTGCTTCCTCCTCTCTGTCTCTGCCTGCCTCTCTGCCCACTTGTAATCTCTCTCTGTCAAATAAATAAATAAAATCTTTAAAAAAAAATTGCATTTCATATGAGAAAAACCACACATACGTGATATCTAGACTACTTGAACCAACTATATTTTCTATCTCCCTTTCAATTTTTTGATTGAATTGATTTTGATTTGATTTTATTGATAACTTTTTCTTCCCAGGTCCCAAAGTCATGCAGAGAGCTCCCTTTCTATTTTTTCCCTTACTTATTCAACTTTAGGCTTCTTTTCAGTAAAATATACCTCCATATCACTTATCTTCACTCTTCATTCTTCCTATTAATTTGGATCTCCTTTCCTCATGAACTTGAAAGCCCTAATTTGGAGTTTATTCCTGAAAAAGAATTCTAGTTGGTAAAGGTAAGATTCTCTTTTCAAAGAGACTTGAGAAATAAAGGTCATTCCTTTACTTTTATATACAGAGAAAATAGTTTTATAGCATTTGAAAAATACAACTATTAATAGATTTTGGATAGTAAAAAATTTTAGAAGAAATCTGACCAAAACGACACACAATGTAAATAACACAAGGGTCTTCAAATAGCATTGTCTTCATCAAAGCAAGGTTCTAATGATCTAATGCCTGTTGAGAAGCCTTTGTTTATTTGTTTTTCTTTATATGGGGCTGGGAGAGGGTGTCTGGCAAAGGAAAAAAGGAAGCTAGAAATGTAAAATAACTGTTGAAGCTTTTCCAGGAACTATCTTTTGCACCTCACAAGATGACATCTCCACCTAGTGAGGCTTTAAGGATCTTACAGCAACTCCTAGAAATATTTTAGTTTGAACTTTTCAGACTAATATGTTTTAACACAATTTCAGCTAGTTTGACCTTAAACACATGTAGTTAGAATTAATTACTGAGAATTGAGATGACTTTGACATAAAAATAAATAATGTGGGTAATCTCAGGAGAAATGAAAGAGCAGTCATTAATAGTAATCAACATGCTAGAGCTTGCCATATTTGCAGTTCTTGAGGTAGAGAATTGACATGTTAAAAAACAAACAAACAAACAAACAAAAAACCCAGCCAAGTAGTTATATTCTGTGTCTGGATTTTCTGGTTGGTTATTACTATTATTATTATTTTTTATATAGGCATATAGTCTATATACATGAGATTGGTGGTGTTCATGAACTGAAGGACAGACAGTTTAGGAAGGTATTTGTTAAGCTTCTACTTAACATGCTCTGGGCATTATACCACTTGTTTCTGGACACATTTTGAGACCATATAGCATAGTGATTATGTCTGCAGGGTTTACAGTGAAAATACACTTACTTGCTGTATGAACTTGAACAAACTAACTTAAACTATCTGTCTGGGTATCTCCATCTGACACATGCAGGTACATGGGGCAAGTACCTTTGTCAACGTTATTATGAGAATTACATGAACTAATATGTGCAAATACCTTATAGTTGTTTCTGGAACATAACAAGTGTTCAATATTTGTTAACATTATTTATCATTAATGCTTCCAATCCCTGGGACACCTGGGTGGCTCAGTCGGTTAAGCCGCTGCTTTCTGCTCAGCTCAGGGTCCTGGGATGGAGCCCTGTATTAGGGTTCTTGCTGGACGGGGAGCGTCCTTTTCTTTCTGACTGCTGCTGCTACCCCTGCTTGTGCTCTCTCTCTCTCTCTCTCTGACAAATACACAAATATAAATCTTTAAAAAAAAAAAAAATCCTCCCAATCCCCATTATGTCACGACCAGAAAATGGTAACATGGATTTGAGTCCAGATCCGGTAGACTCCCAAGTCCTTGCTAATTCCTACTACGAGAAGAGGGATAAAAAGCACACAAGCATGTCTTGTTAACAAAATTTAAGACATTTGTTAGTGTCTTGAACATAGGGAGACAAACTAAAATCACTAGTTAATGTGGAAGAAAGCACCTTGACATTGGGTATTTGGGCATCTAGGTCTTTGTGTAACCCAGTGGATTATTCTGGCTATCAAGTCCCTCATTTGTGAAAGCAGAAGCTACGAGATGGAGGTTCTTTCCAGTCCTATTATTCTATTAGTCAACAGACTAAGTTCCTAAAGCCGTTTTTATTTTCTTTGCCATTTAAACTCATGCAATATCTTCAAAGGAAGCAAAATTCAAGGCGTGTATGTAGAATAACGCACAACCGTACCTGTGAAAGTTGGTTTTACATAAGCATAATACCTGGTTCTTCAGCTCCAACACTGTCATTTCTCCCCCAAACTGATTAGGGGTGGAATCAGGCCTATTACTAAGTCTCCCGATTTAGTCCATTCTCCTAGGCATTTAAACCATTTAACTTTCATGTGTCTAGTCGTATTTGCAAATCCGCCTGTTCAGCCTCATAGCTCCCCATCCTCCATCTGCCGTTATTAAAAAATGGTGTAAACTAGGAGTTTAAGACTTGAAAACTCCGTCAAAAGAGAAGAATCATGACAGTGTATCCATATTTTCCCCGAAGTAAAAGAAGTATGTCAAAATCGTAGCCTTCGTTTTGAACACCTTAACAAACACCTTAACAGAATTTTAACACCTTAACAGAATTCTTAACACCTTAACAAAAAATTCTTTCGACATCATTACAGGGACGACCACCCCCTAAAACTTGCTCTCCTAATTCCAATTGGTTAAAGTGCTTGTCGCTCCAAGCGCTTTTAGTCCCCTCAGAGAGCCTCATTCAGATGAAAACCGTGGTCCCTCCCACTCTCCCCTCCCTGACTCCTCCCCGGGGCTGGTCACTGATTGGTTGAGGTTCCACTCCTCGTGGGGAGGTCTAGACCACTGCGCGCAGTGCCTGCTGGGAGACAAACCTAGGCGCGAGGACCGCGCGAGCTCCTCCGCGTGGGCTCCCCTCCCCCTGCGGCGACCTCCGCTCTGACCGACTGGTCCCCGAAACGGTGGCGGCGGTTTGTGGTCGTTGGTCCCAGGGATTTAGGACCAACATTTGAAGGCCAGAAGGGGTGAGGAGGGGATGGGGACAGCGGGGTCACTGCCAAACCGCTGGTAACGGCTGGAGACCCTGCCTCCCAGCCGCAAAAGGCCCCGCCCGACACACTGTCAGCCAGATGCGCAGTGGGGACCCACGCCCCGCTGGAGGCGGTGTCTGCCGGATTCGCCCTTCTCATTCCCCTGCCCCGTCGAGCCTCGGGAGAGCTAGTGTCAGAGGCTTGGCTTCCTGGCCCTAGGGGGCATCTTTGACTGGATAACTCCCGCTGTCACCCTTTGCGCCGCGTGGTACGAGGCGTCTGGCTTCCAGTTCCCCGGGCCGTCGGGGGGCCCCTCGGCGGCTCCCTCCGCCCCCCCGGTGCCCTTCCCTTTCTGCCTTATTTCCGCTCTCCCCCGCCGCCTTCCGGCTGCTTCCCACCTGCTGCCCTCCATGTTCTACTAACCCCGCGTCCCTCGACCGCCACACGTCAAGGGTGTCCGGCCGTTGTCGCGCTCGCGCGTTCCCCTCTAGAGGCTTTGGGACGACGTCCGGGGCGTCCCGACTGCTGGGTGAGATTTGGCAATCCGGTCGTTTTCACGGAGTTCTGGGGATGAGCCTCGAACTTTACTCTGCCTTTGACTCTTTCTCTTTATTCTCCAAGTGCTCTCTTGTGTGTAGGGGTTTGAACAGCGAAAGGTTGCGGGTGTGTGGGCAAGATAACTGACCCCCTACTACCCCCCCTGCCCCCCGACTCGCGCCGCAGGCCGCCACGGACGGTAATACTCCCAATAGTATCATCTGTGTTTCCTAACGTCAAGTAGTTTCAATTACAAACTTTTTAGCGTCTTTTCTTTGGAGTCCTGGAAGGACCACGAAACCTGGAGGCCAGAGATCCGGGGTTTAATCGTGGCGTTGATGCGAATTCTGAGATCCTTGGGAAGCCAGGACCAGTGAATTGGGGCACCAGTTTCCTCCTCTGTGAATTTTGTTAATGTTGAAGTTTTTTTTTAAGCTCTCCTTTTCTATTCTTGACAAGTAATTTATAGCCTTTATAATATACGATGATTGTAATACAGGCCGATATTGCTGATGGAATATCGGGAGGAGCTTTTCAAGACTCGGCTTCTCTTTACAGATCTGTTCCACTTTGTGCTTGAGAATGGCGTCAGAGTCAGGAAGCAGGATATGTTGAGTGTATAATACACTAATATATAAGTAACATACCCACTGTTGGTAGGATTTTCCTTACATGAATAATAGGAAGATATTTTCATTTCAAGAATCACTACAATGTATAGTTGCGCATTTGGACAAACTTCAGTTCAGAGGTTTTCAGAATTAAAGCTCTTCAGCTGTAATGATTGACTTCTTTCCAGGGTACATATCTAAAGGTTTCTTCTTAAAAATTTTTTTTTTTTTTTGCACCTATATGCCATAATAGACATAAAGATCTGTTAGTGCTGCAATTAGCAGCGCCTTAATTTCTGTTTAAGGCGCTGCTTATTTGCTAATTTTCACTTTAGAGGGTGGAGTATTGGACTTGAGCATTATTACCAAAGATTATAATCCATATCAACGTCTGGAATATACATGTGTAATATTGGATGTATTATGAGTTAACAATTATAAGAATATGCTGAATTTATGGACTGAAATTAAGCCTCATATTTTTAATGCTGTCATTTTTGTTTTTAGGAAACAGACATGTTTTAAGGAGGGTTTGTAACTATAAATGAAATAATTGTAAAATCTGTCCGGATTTGTATATTAATGCTGCGTTGTGTCTTATTTTATTTTACTATCTTATCATTGGTAAAGCAAAAAAAAAAAAAAAAAAGAAAGAAAATGTGATCTCTATGTTCAAACTGTCACATTTTGGATGAAAGCTTTTAGAAAAACTTATGTAAGGAATAGCAGTGTATTAGGTAGTGGCATACAAGGATTTTGGTTGTATTGTGGATATCTTTATCCTAAATTCCGAGAATTTTGTGTTCAACACAGTATTTAAAAAATTTATTGTTAATTATAAATTAAAAACTGTACTGCCCTCCACAGTATTACTAAAAGTTGTGAAACACCCAGTGCCAACGCTTTTTATACATTATATATTTAACTTCTAGAAATAAAAATGTGTCCTCATATTTTAATAAAAATAACTTAAAATGGAATTGAATTGATCCATCTATACCTTTTTACTCTGAAATACTGTTAGACTTCTAAATCCATACACTTTTGAGTAATCCTTCTCAGTTTCCAACCATGTGGAAAATAGTGCAGTCTGTTAATAAAATGAGATGCCAGTAAAAAACTTTCATTGACTTGGCCTCCGTGGTCTAAGCATACCATACTCAATTGAACTAACAAATCAGGAATTTAATACCACGTAATTTAAGGAATGCCATAAAGATCTAATGTGATTTCTATAAAAGCATTTTGATACCTTAAAAATTAATGTTTTCTTCACTATTGTATTCACATTTTAAAAATCATAGTAAAATTTATAAAATGTTCACTTTCACTTGATAAATTTTTACCGTAATTCATAAAATGAAGTTTCAACTTAAGTAGTTTAAATGCGGCTGACACAGATTTCTTTAGATAAATGATTAATTTTCATGTATATTTTGCTAAAATAGTGCTAGGTTTTTTTTTTTTTGGTTAATATCTATTTTGAAAGGCAGTATGAATTTGAAAATTTATATTTTTGTCAACTTATTAAGGATGCTTAAAATTAATGAGGATAAAGTTAGCAGTTAAAGCTAAAGGCTTGATTTGAACCGTTAGTTGAATACCTATCCTGTGATTGGTTATGCCATTTGGCTGTCTACTTTATAGCTCAGAGGATTTTTTTCTTTAACTTTTCTTCTAATTTTACTTTTGAAACTGAGCTGGGGAGGAATCTTTAAAAGTTCAAAATTCAGGAAAAAAATTTATCCATGAAAACTAGAGTTTATATGTGATATAATAACTTTTATAACAACTTTTAATCTGCTGTCCCCACTTTTTTTTTTTTTTTTTTTTTGCTGTTTATGTCAAGAACCTCCTTCCTTTACTCAGATTCCTTGGTTCAGCAAGACTAATTGAGCCTAGAAGCTTCAATTGGTATGTCAGTTTGGTTATGATATATAGGACTGCTATGCTTTCTTGGAATTTTGGTAATTCTCAGATTGATTCTGGAATATTTTACAATAAATATAAAGACATGGTATGCCTGTTTTAGATTTGATTTTTAATTCTCTTGTTCTTAAATTCTGGCTTTTTTTAGAAATGTATTTTGTTAAATTAAGTATGGTATTAAAGTTAGATATTTTTAGATTTTTGCTTTAGCTATGTGTATATATTACTTGTGTTGTGGAGGCTTTAGGATAAAGCATATATTCCTTTCTTTTTTAAAAAAAATTATTTGGGAGAGAGGGAGAGCAGAGTGAGAGAGAGAGAGAGAGTGCACACACACCAAAGTTGAGGGGAGGAGAAGGAGAAGCAGACACCCCACCGAGCTCAAAACTCAGTCCCAGAACCCAGGGATCATGACCTGAGCCAAAGGCAGACATTAACTGAGCCACCCAGGTGCCCCTTTCTAAAGAGAGGGTGAGACCAAAAAAAAAAAAAAAAAGGTGAGATTAGTGACTTTCCTGTATGTCTTATACTTATGTAATTTTAAGTTTTTAAGATATTTTGGTTGAGATTTCTTTAAATGTATGAAGTCCAGCATAGTTTTCTAGTTGTTATCTATTTAAAAGAGTCTTTAATGTGTAGACTGAGCAATTTCAACATGACACCCTAGATATCTTTAAAAATACAACTTTAGAGACATGAATTGACCCAAAATATATATCTGTAAGTAATTGCTGGGGTGGGTTTTATTGCACACATCAGCCATTTAGAGTAAGCTATGAGTTACAGAAAAACAAAACAAAACTGTGTATTAATTAAATTCTCCATCTTGGGTAGAATGGAAGCAGAAGGTATATTTACCAGTTGTTTTTATAGCAGTAAATAGATATGTAAGGTAGCATATTAAACTAGTGGCATTTTTAAAAATATATAAATCTCATATTTGCCTCTTCTCCACATTGTATCAGTGTAATGTCTTTAGTGTAATGGACCAGCGTAGTGTCCCACGGGGTGGGCCATCTTTTTTTTTTTTTTTTTTTAAAGACTTTGTTTATTTGTTAGACAAAGATCACAAGTAGGCAGAGAGGCAGGCAGAGAGAGGAGGAAGCAGGCTCCCCGTGGAGCAGAGAGCCCGATGCGGGGCTCGATCCCAGGACACTGGGATCATGACCTGAGCTGAAGGCAGAGGCTTTAACCCACTGAGCCACCCAGGTGCCCCGGGGTGGGCCATCTTAAGTTTATAAATTTCTGAAGGTTTGAGCCACAGGTCTTTTCCGTTACTAGTTTTGTGACCTTAAGCAAGTCTAATATTCTCTTAGTAGAAAATCTTCAAGGATGGTATAATGTCAAAACCTGGTAAAAACAATCTTAAATGGAGAAAGGTAGCTTTATTATTTTTTAAAAAATGTTTCTTCAGAATATTACATATACTTGTTCTTCAAATGTAAACACATTTTTAAAATGGATCAAGCTAAAGGCTTGATTTGAACTGTTACTTGAATAATCAGTCTCATTACAAGGATGACAGAATGTCGACTATTTAAAAAGACAGTGTAGAAGGTGCCTGAGTGGCTCAGTGTGTTAAGCCTCTGCCTTTGGCTCAGGTCATGATCTCAGGGTTCTGGGATAGAGGCCCGCATCAGCGCTCTGCTCAGCAGGGAGTCAGTCCCCCTCCCCCCCACCCCTTTGCCTGCCTCTCTGCCTACTTGTGATCTCTTTCTCTCTCTCTGTGTCAAGTAAATAAATAACATAAAAAAAAAGTGTAGAATCATTTTTCACTGGCCCAACCAGTACAGTTTTTAAATATTTTCTGATTATATTTGGAAAGATTGTTTTTAATTAAGCATGAAAATAAGAAAGTTAGTCTTGGGGGTGCCTGGATGGCTTAGTCGGTTAAGTGTCTGACTCTGGATTTCAGGTCATGATTTTGGGGCCATGCTGGTTGTGGCACCTGCTTAGGATTCTCTGTCTCCTTCTCCCTCTCTTCTCTCCTGCCTCTCACTCTCTCTTTATAAAAAAGTTATGTCTTGGAAAAGGAGGTTAAGTTAGGCCATATCGTAGATGGGACACAAGTGGGTAAAAGGTCAGAGGGGAAGTTAAGAAGAAATTGTGGGTTGAATCTAATATGATGGAATTCAGTATGGCTTTAAAATCCAATTACTTTGACATAGGCCAAGAAAGATTTGGGTATTTTGTTGACAGTATGCTTGATTTGAAAATCAATGCCATGCAGCTATATAGAACACTAACACATCTTTCTCTGTAATTTTGGCCACTATGCTTTTAAAGAAAAAAGAGTCAGGATAGTGTGGGAACATGAAACTGTTTGTATAAAGAGTAGTTAAGGCAGCATTTTCTAAATAATTTTATAGAAAGTTAATAGAAGTAGTAAGGTCGTGTAGGGTGGAAGGAAGTAGGGTATTGTATTGAAATAGGAGTTATAGCTGAAAGATTTGTTTTAACTGAAAGTTTTCATGGCCTTAAATACGCTGATTTTCATTGTGATACTCTTAAAAGAGTGGTATAGTGATTCTCAGATGTATTTAGGTATGGAACACATTTTTGAGGCCTGTTAATTGCTCCTGGAATAGTATTCTAAGGGATACCATTTTAGGAAATGTTGGGTTTAAGGAACTGATAATATTTACAAGACCAGTGCTCTAACCCCTGAGCTATGGAGCCTTCCCCCTTGGAAACTGATAATATTTAGCTTGAAGAAAAGGAAAATCATTTTTCAAATGCAGTTCCATGAAAGAGGCATGTTCAATTTGGCCAGAAGGGTAATATGAAGATCTATATGTGAAGATCTATATGTGAAAGTTACAAGGAAGAAATTCTGATCTATTATAAGGAGGAAATTTTCTTCAAGAGTTAACCAAAGTTAAATTGTTTTAAAGAACAGTGAGTTTTCTATAAGAATTCAAGAATAAAATAGGTGACTGCTTTGCCCTAACTTTGTAAAGAGATGCAAACATCAGGTGGGTGATAGAATGAGATGATTTTTAGGATCTCTAAAAAATCTGACATTATTTATTAGAGTTTTTCCAAAAGGTTTTTTTTGTTGACTTTTCCCCCCTCTAAGTTAATACGGTTTTTTTTTTTTAATGGTATAGTTTTTCAAGAGGCATGAGTAACTGAATAGTTGTTACAGTTGTATTTTAAAAAAAAAGATTGATGTGAAAAAAATTTGGATTTAGATACTGGTTTTGCAATTTATATGATTTCAGGCGAATCACATCACTTTTCAGAGATCTCAGATTATTAAATATCTAAAATGGAGGTAGTCTAAAGTAGGGCTTGGAGCCCAACATTTAGGCAGACAGGTCTCTGGTTTGAGTATCTTCCCTACCAATTTGCGGGTACTATAACTTTATCTTAGTCTCAGTTTATTTTTGAAATAAAATAGAATAATACCTCACAGAGTAATGAAATGATGTTTATAAAGTGTCTGTCATGCAGGGTATATAAGGTGCTAAATAAATGAATGCAGAAATAAACATAAAATGGAATTTCCTAGATTAGGAATGTAAAGGTAAATGTTGTAAAGTAACCCGTGAAAGATCTCCTGACCAAGCACAGAATTCAGGTCTTCTCTCACCCAAGTCTATTATTTCTAATTAAATTGCAGTATCCCATCCTTTCTGTCTTATTCACTGAATGGTAATCACATACCAGGGAGTGTACCTGGTGGTAGAGATTTGGAAATGAAAGACTAGACTCTGGCTATTTGGCAAAATTTAGGGGAGAGGGGGGTAGAAGGGATTGACAGACCAGCACTCTCAGATGGGTTCTGTGATGATAGTACAAATTGAGGAATACTTACTTAGAATTGAGACGGGAGGGTCACGGGGTGGTTTTCCTGAAGGATATTAGGAATGGGAAAGGCAGAGAGAGTGAGAAAGGACTGTGGGAACAGGCTATACAAAGGCTGGTATGTGAGAACTTGGCACATTTGACAAATTGCGAAAAGGTAAGTATTGTTGTTCACATATATTAAGAAATGAAATTGGAGAAGTAGACTGGGCCAGATTATGAAAGGACTTTTAAAAGTGACCTTTTCTTTTTCTTTCTTTCTTTTTTAAAGATTTATTTATTTATTGCAGTGAGGGGAAGGAGGAGAGGAAAAGGGAGAGATTCAAGCAAGACTCTTCCCTGAGCGCAGAGCCCCCAGATGCTGTGCTTGATCTCAGGACTCTGAGATCAGACCTGAGCTGAAACCAAAGTTGAATGCTTAATTGACTGTGACACCTAGGCAACACTATGGCTTTTTAAAGAGTTTAGATTTTATAGTTAAGGAAGAGTGGAAACCCTCAAAAAGGCTTCTTGCTTTTAATACAAGTAGTACATGTTTTTGGCAATCACAGAAAAGTGAAAATTAGAGTACTCTGACTCCTCATTCCTACTTACCAATGATAATTACTGTTTAAATGTCTTGTAAATATTTCTAAAATTTTTTTATGCTTCTACAAACGTGTGAATGTATATGTGAATATCTTTATACAAAACATTTCAGTTGGTAAACCAGTAAACATCTTGTTTTCCAATGTAATTTTTTAAAGATTTTTATTTATTTATTTGTCAGACAGAGATCACAAGTAGGCAGAGAAGGCAGGCAGAGAGAGGAAGGGAAGCAGGCTCCCAGCTGAGCAGAGAACCCAATACAGGGCTCCATCCCAGAACCCTGGGATCATGACCTGAGCCGAAGGCAGAGGCTTTAACCCACTGAGCCACCCAGGCGCCCCCCCCATATTTCTTAGTATTTTTCCATATCAGTACATACAAATCTGACATTCTCTAACAGTTACATAATATTCCATTATGTAGTTATACCATAATTTTTAAATATTTTATTCGTAGACAACTAGCTATTTTTTTAGATTTTTGGTCTTTTTTTTTTTTAAAGATTTTATTTATTGAGAGAGAGAGATGCTTAACCAACTGAGTCACTCAGGGGCCTCTCCAGATTTTTGCTTTTACATACCTTGTTTCAGCCCACATTTTTGTGTACTTGTGAAACTATATCTGTAGGTTAATTTTTAGTGATTACTAAGTTAATAAACACTTTAGATTTTTTTTTAAAAGATTTTATTTATTTATTTGACAGAGAGAGATCACAAGTAGATGGAGAGGCAGGTAGAGAGAGAAGGAGGAGGAAGCAGGCTCCCTGCTGAGCAGAGAGCCCGATGCGGGACTCGATCCCAGGACCCTGAGATCATGACCTGAGCTGAAGGCAGCGGCTTAACCCACTGAGCCACCCAGGCGCCCCAATAAACACTTTAGATTTTGATAAATATTAGCAAATTTCCATCTAAAAAGATAATTCCTATTAAATACATGCCTCTTAACAGTATATGAAGTCCTATGAGGATTTTTTTGAATTTTCTGTAGCTTCTTCATCCAACAAATAATTCTTGAGCACCTACTGTGTACCAAACACTTTAGTGGATAGCAGGCTAATTGTTCAAGGCATATGGAGTCTCTGCCCTTAGACGCAGCCCAGAGTTAAAACCATAGGAAGTCCATAGGTGGTGTTTGGTCTGTACAGTGTTTGTTACTGTTTATATATTTGATATAATTTTCAGTTTTTTGTTTGGTTTATTTTGTTTTTTTTTGAGTATGCAATACTCTGTTTTCAAGGAACCATGTTTGAATACTTCCACTTGGCAGGAAGTTACCTTCTGTGGCAGTCCTTTCTAACTTAGCACAGTTCTGTCTGCTAAGTAGAAAGTTATATTACTCTCTGTCCCCAGCACCAGACATTCATGATTGTAATTCTGCCCCTTAGGGTCATCATCATTATGACTGAAAGTCCAGTAAAGTAACTTGGACATAGAAAACATTTAATAACGGTATAGAGAATTGAACTGAATTTTGAGAATTTGACTCATTAAGTTTTGAACTGGAATTTAGAACTAATATATAGCCAGGACTGTTTGAACATGATTTTCTACCAGATTACTTTTTAGTCATGCCATTTTTATGTCTGTTGAGTATCGCACATGTAAATGCAGTGACGTTTATGTAGCTTAGCAATATTTTACTTTATTTTTTATTGAAGTATAACATATAGTATTATGTTAGTTTCAGGTGTACAGTATAGTGACTACACAGTTCTGTGCATTTTCAGTGCTTATCTCAGTGTACTCTTAATCTTCCTCATCTGTTTCACCTACCACCCACCCATATCCCTTCTGGCAGCCACTAGGTTTCTCTGTAAGAGTTTGTTTTGAGGATTTTTGGGGGTCTCTGTTTTGTCTCTTTTGTTGTCTGTCCATTTGGTTTTATTTCTTAAATTCCACATATGAGTGAAATCTTATGGTTATTTGTATTTCTCTGACTGACTTGGCTTAGCGCAATACCCTCTAGGTTCATCCATGTTGTCACAAATTTCATTCTTTTTTTATGGCTGAATATATTGCACTATATGGAATATGCCACTTCTTCTTTATCCATTCGTTTATCAGTGGACACTTAGGTTGCTTCCATTTCTTGGTCTTTATAAATAATGCTGCAGTGAACATAGGGGCACATACATCTTTTTAAATTAGTGTTCTCTTATTCTTTGGGTAAATACCCAGTAGTGGAATTACTGGATAATATGGTAATTCTATTTTTAATTTTTTGAGGAACCTCCATAGTGTTTCCCATGGTGGCTGTACCAAATGGCATTCCCAACAGTTCTGCAGTTTAGTAGGTAAAAGTAGCTCTTTGGTTCTCAAATTAAAAAAATTTTGAGTCACATAAAAATCTGCAGATTTCTGGCTCCCCTCCTGAAAAACTGGAAAATTTGGCATAACTGGGAGACTGGATTTGATCATGATAATAATTTGCTAGAATTTTGTATTCAATGCCCTTTTCAGATGGTGCTTAACACTTCTTAGAGTCTTATCCTTGGCCTTTCTGCTTATCTAACATTTCTTCCCAGGGACTTGTAGGCATTTGAGTTGGTCATTTAGTGGATACAAAACCTTAACATGTGCAAAACTGAACTCTGTTTCTACCCCTAAAGTATGTTCGTCTTCCTCATCTTTCTGCTTCTCATGGCCCAGGCTAATACTTGGGTGTTATCCTTGACTTCTCTGTTTATCTCACAACCCATATCCAGTCTGTAAGTGAATTCTGTTGGATATGTTTTAAAAATATATCTCATATCAGAGACTCCTTCTTTTCTTCTTTTTCCCTTCACCAGCCTCTCTGGTCCATTCTGCCATTTTCTGTCACCTGAATTTTAGTTGTAGTCTTCTCATTAGTTTCCCTGTTTCCACTTTTGCTTTCCATTTTTGTTGTTGTTAAAGGTTTGATTTTTAAGTAAACTCTTAGGGCTCTAAGCCCTAGTGTGGGGCTTGAACTCAGAACCTGAGATCAAGAGTTGCATGCTCTACCAACTGAGCCAACCAGGCATACCACCTCTTTTTACTTTCCAAAATGATAGCCAAAAGACCCTTTTGAAAGGAAAGATCCTATTACTCCTGTGTTCAAGAACCTATGGTGGCTCCTCATTTAATTCAGAATAAAAGCTAAAGTCCTTTGTGACCAGACTTACAAGGTCTGTGTGTCACGTGGCAGCTTGTTATCTCTTTGACCTCCTCCCCTACTATTCTTATCACACCTCCCACTGTCTTACCATACCAGTTCCCTTGCCGTACCTTTTGTGTGCCATGCACACTTGTACCTTGTACCTTTGTTTTTCTATTTGTGTGCAGTGCTTTTCCCAAATACCTGCTTGGATAGGTTTCTTAACTTTTTGCTCAAATATTCTCATTGAGGTCAGTAGTAGTTATCCTATTTAAAATTATACCCTCTCTTCTGTCAGTTCCTTCCATGAGTCCTATCCCTGTCTGTCCCCTGCAACACTACTACCTTTCACATATATTCCTTCCTTATTACTTTCATTATCAGAATTTTGGTCTTTTTTTACTGATGTATCCCAGACATAAGGAATAGTATCCACATACAACTGGTGCTCAACAAACATTTGTTGGACAAGTGAATGAATCCTGAGTTTGCAATCCCTGGTCTGCAGTTCGTGCTTTTCTTATTATTTTATTAGTCAATTTATTAGACAATAATACTTTATTAGAAGTTAGTTTTATTTATTGTTGCATATTAATTAGATAGTAAATACATTTATAGTGTTTATATGAAAATATTTTTTAGCCCTTAATACTTAATCCTGGTAAGAACGCTGTGAGGTAGAAACTATTATTATCCACTTTTTAAAAAAAATATTTATTTATTTGACAGACAGATCACAAGTAGGCAGAGAGGCAGACAGAGAGAGAGAGAGAGAGAGGAGGAAGCAGGCTCCCTGCTAAGCAGAGAGCCCGATACAGGTCTCGATCCCAGGACCCTGGGATCATGACCTGAGCAGAAGGCTGAGGCTTTAAACCACTGAGCCACCCAGGTGCCCTATTATTATCCATTTTTAAAAAAAGATTTTATTTATTTATTTGACAGAGAGAGAGCACAAGTAGGCAGAGAGGCAGGCAGAGAGAGAGGGGGAAGCAGGCTCCCTGCTGAGCAGAGAGCCCTATGTGGGGCTCGATCCCAAGACTCTGGGATCATGACCTGAGCCGAAAGCAGAGGCTTTAACCCACTGAGCCACCCAGTGCCCCTATTATCCATTTTTTAAGGACAAGTAAACTGAAGACCAAAGTCAGAGCTAGTAAGGGAAAAGCCAGGATTTACATTTAAGCAATTATTTAGGTACTTGAATTTGTTCTTAATTATCACACCATTCTGCTCATCTTTATTTTAAATAAACCTTAAATGTATGTGTTGCAGATAATTTTTCCCTGTTTAAAATTTTCTGTCTTGATTTTGCTTTTTGCCCTCCTAAATAGTTTAATATTTATGTAGTAAAAATAATAGAGTAATATTTTCCTTTGAGGCTTGTTTATTTTTTTGAAGGTCCTTTTTGTTTCTAAGATTCCCCTTAGTTTTGATTTGTAGTCAAAGCTTAAGATGATCAGATACACATTTTATATCACCTTGATGGCATTATGGAGATTTTGTTTGAAGGGCATAAGACTAAAACCTGGAACAACAGTTAGGAACCTAGTACTAACTCCAGTAAGAAATAATTGAGAACGGACTGTGGGGATGGACAGGAAGAGATTGATTTCAAGATATATTCATAGGTAAAATATGCAGGTCTTTGTGACTGATTAGCTGTGAATCAAAGGAAGACTGCATTAGCTTACAAGTTGCTGGTTTTAAGTTTGGAGGAGAGGGAGTATGTTTGTTGTGATGCTGTTTATTGGTTGAATGGATGAATTGATGGGAGATATAAAACAGGAAGGAATATAAACAGGTTTGGAAGATAAAGTGATACTCACTTTTGGATATGTTGAATTCAGGATGCCTACTGAATACCTAATTTTCTTTCCCTTTTTTTAGAGAGAGAACACTAGTCGGGGTGGGGGAGGGTCAGAGGGAGAGAGAGAATCCCAAGCAGACTCCTTGCTGAGCATGGAACCTGATGAGGGGCTCTATCTTAGGACCCTGAGATCATGACCATGAGGCGAAATCAAGAGTCAGACCCTTAGCCAATGGAGCCTGAGTATCTCATTTTCAATATGTTCATTAGGTAGTTTGGTAAATGAATCTTAGCTTCCTAAAGAAAACTGGGCCACTAAGTTTAAGGAATAAGGTAGATGGCAGGTAGAAAATATATGGGTCTATGAGCTACTTTCCTGCCTTGTTTTCTTCAGAATTACTTCGGTGAATAAAATATAACAGCTCGCAAAGAGCTTTAAAGACTGTGAAAAGTTTGTATGTCTGTTATGTGTGTGATATTAATGTGTTTGTAGCTATATTCATCACGCAGAAAACTTCAGCTATTTTACAATTAGGAGGGATTCTAGAAGCCACCTGACTTAGGTATATGAATTCATAATTTCTGAATATTCCACTTGCATAAAAGTCAGTTTGGATACTTTGTTTTTTGAGGGGCTTTTAAGGTAAAATTGTGGCAAAAGGGCATTTTCTTGGCAGGAGGGGATATTGAGATCAGGAAGACCTGGTACTGAATTCTTTCTGTGCCACTTTCTGGCCCCGTGATCTTGGATAATTTATCTTTCTTAGCCTTAGTTTTTTCATCTGTGGAAATAATTTTCTTTTAGCAAGGTTGAGACTCCCTTTTAGTAGTTTTAGAAGCTAGAGATAATGTATACATGTTTGTTGTGTTTATAATAGACTACTAAATAAACGGAACCTCTTCTGATTTTTGTTTTCAACCTGTTTCTATCCAGTGTCATACTTTTGTTCTGAAATCAGTTACTGTAAAGATAAGTATCTGGATTCTAAGCTAGAGTTATTTGCAGATGTTTAATGGTTCTAAAGGTTCCAATATATGCATAAAAATTAGTATTCATGTTTATGTCCAAAAAATGAGTTTAGAGGTTTTTAACAACAGTTAGCTAACTTAATGTCCATGAAAGCTATGAGATAGGCAGTGTATTTTCTGCACTTTAAAGGTGAGAAAATTAGGTTACAGAAGGGCTAAGTAAGTTAAAATTATAGCTAGTTGAGTGCAAAAGGATTTGAATCTAGGCAGTCTGGCTTCAGAGCCACAGTCTACTAAGTATTAGCGAGTAAAACTGCAGTGACAGTTTTCACTTACTCTAGAGCAGTAATTCTTTGGTAATGTCTTCTCCATTCCCACCCTCTGTCCACTGTAGAGATGCTAATGCTCTTCCCTAGGTTTGTGTCTGCCACAGCACAACTCCTCTGCCCCAATCTTTGAGAAAATGCAAGATGTTTCTGAAAACAGCAAAAACAAAAGCACTGTGGGTATGTGAAAAAATAAGATGAGCTGCCCTCTATATTTATCAAAACTAACGTTTAATTAAGCCTCAGGTGATTCTAACAAGACTTTTACTTCATTGCCCCATTTAATCCTAACAGCAGCTTTGCAATAACTTGTATTGGTATTTTCATTTTATAGTGAGTAGAGAGAAAATAAGCTGGCCAATTTGCACAGCTATAAAGTGGCAGAGCTAAGTCAAATTGAGGTGCTCTGGCTAAAAATTTTGTACTTTTTTAAATGCTGTGCTGTGGTTTGGTTTCCATTTATAATAGGAAAAGTTCTGTTGAAAGTAAAAAATGGCTTGCTCAGTGCAAGATTTTAGTTTTTTTTAAGAGAACCTTTTTTTTTTATTTTTAAGATTTTTTTTATTTGTCAGAGAGGGAAAGAGAGAGAGAGGGTATAAGCAGGGGGAGCGGCAGGCAGAAGGAGAAGCAGGTTCCCAGCTGAGCAAGGAGCCTGATGCAGGACTCCCATCTCAGGACCCTGGGATCATGACCTGAGCTGAAGGCAGATGATTAACAACCTGAGTCGCCTAGGTGTTTTAATTTTGATTTTAACTTTTTAAGAATTATTTATTTATTTGACAGAGAGAGAGTGAGAGCACAAGCTAGGCAAGCAGCAGGCACAGGGAGAGGGAGAACCAGACTTGCTGCTGAGCAGGGAGCCTGATGCAGTGCTTTACCCCAGGACCCTGGGATCATGACCTGAGCTGAAGGCAATACTTAATTAACTGAGCCACCCAGGCACCTCTGTGGATTTTAATTTTTGTATTTGTTAATGATAACACCAAATAAGAGAGACATAAAATTAAGAAATAGAGTAAATCAGAGTATTAATCTTTTGGATCAAAGTGATTTTTCTGGCAACCTAAGGATATGGTAATTAAGTTCATTTAAAAAAATTAAAAACACATCTTTATATATAGTGCTCAACATAGATCTCAGGTTCTCTCTAGGTCCTGCTTACCCGTTGATGTAATTTTCTTTTTCTTTTTCTTTTTTTTTTTTTTTAAAGTTTTATTTATTTGAGAGAGAGAGAGCATGAGCAGGAGGGGCAGAAGAAGAGGGAGAGAGAACCTTAAGCAGACTTTGCACTAGCAGGGAGCTGGACATGGGGCTCAGTCTCAGAACCCTGAGATCATGACTGGAGCCAAAACTAAGTTGGATGCTTAACTGACTGTGCCACTGATGAGCCCCTAATGTAATTTTCTTAATCTGCTGCTAGTTGAAAATCACAGTAGTTCCTGTTTCTGCTCACAGGAAGTGGTTTTGATCCCTACTTTCTCTAGTAGCTTCTTCTTGGAACAGGGTGGTTTGAAGTTTTGTTTACTTACTCCAAGGATCTGTTCAATTTCTGATAACTGGTGGGGTCCTTAAAGACTGCTGACAACATGAACCATATTGGCATTAGGCTACAATTATCTGAAAAGTATAAGGCATAATAAAATCCAGGGGCACCTGGGTGGCTCAGGCAGTGGCCCACTGCCTTTGGCTTAGGTCATGATCTTGGGGTCCTGGGATCGAGCCCTGCATTGGGCTCTTTGCTCAGCGGGGAGCCTGCTTCTCCCTCTCTCTCTGCCTCTCTGTCTACTTGTAATCTCTCTCTCTGTTGAATAAACAAATGAAATCTTTAAAAAAAATTATAAAATCCAGTTGGCCTATATGATAAAATAATTTAAACTTTGGGCTCCGTAGATCAGCAGTGATCGTATATTCATTGATGGCAGTATATTTATTTTGTTATTTCTGCTTTTTTCTTCTCTAACTCCTCTTCATGTATTTGTGTTTTCTATTTTTGTTGTTGTTCTTTTCTCTTTTTTACTTTTGCCTTTTTTTTTTTATAGCTTAATGCTTTTTAAATGTACTGGTTAATTGATCAGTCACACTAAGTGAAGTTTCCAGCTTCCATTATGTAACATAACTTTGTGGGCAGGACCACAGTGGTCTCCAGTTGTAGCAGCCACAACTGTTTTTGGTTTCTTGAACCCCAAAGAAATCCTTCATAGGTCGCTGATGCTTCATGTCATAAACACTGATTTTGAATTTTGTTTTAGGAATTGCAACCATGAATGAAGAAAACATAGATGGAACAAATGGATGCAGTAAAGTCAGAACTGGTACTCAGAATGAAGCGGCATTACTTGCTTTGATGGAAAAGACTGGTTACAACATGGTACAGGAAAATGGGCAAAGGAAATTTGGTGGTCCTCCTCCAGGTGTGGATTTATTTATGTTCAAAAATATTGAGTCTTCAATATATATTAGGCATATATATCCACAAATATTCCAAATAATAGTTCTTTCCTTATAACTGCTGAAATACCTTAGCAGTTATTTTTACCATTGTGAGGGAAAATTGGTAGATTATGTATGTTATGCATGTTTGACTCTTACATTTTTTTTTCAACTCTGCTCTTGGCTTAGGAAATATTTGAGAAGAAAGTTGGGTTGGTTGGGTTTTCTTTTTTCCAATTTTTTATTAAATTCTAGTTAGTTAACATATAGTTAATAATGGTTTCAGGAGTAGAATTTAGTGATTCATTGCTTACATATAATACCCAGTGCTCAATGCAGCAAGTGCCCTGCTTAATACCTATCCCTTCTTTAGCTCTCCCCTGGCCAACCTTCCCTCCAGGAGCCTCCCATTTATTCTCTATAGTTAATAGTCTCTTATGGTTGGCTTCCTACTCTTTATTTTCCCCTTCCCTATGTTCATCTGTTTTGTTCCTTAAATTCCACATATGAGTAAAATTATATGGTATTTGTCATTTTCTGACTGACTTATTTTGCTTAGCATAGTACTTTATGCATGTTGTTGCAAATGGCAGGATTTCATTCTTTTTGATGGCTGAGTAATATTCCAAAGTATACTTCTTTAACCATTCATCAGTTGATGGGCATTTGGGCTCTTTCCATAATTTGGCTATTGTTGATAATGCTTCTATAAACATTGGGGTGTATATGCCCCTTCAAATCAGTATTTTTGTATCCTTTAGGTAAACACCTATTAGTGCAATTGCTCAGTCATATGGTAGCCCTGTTTTTAACTTTTTGAGAAACCTCCTAATTGTTTTCCAGAGTGCACCAGTTTGCATTCCCACCAATGGTATAGAGGAAATTTATTTACTTTCTTGGAATCCTCACCAACATTTGTTGTTGCTTGTTTTATTAATTTCAGCCCTTCTTACAGGTGTGAGGTGATATCTCATTATAGTTTTGATTTTTTTTTTTTTTAAGATTTTATTTATCCATTCGACAGAGAGAGGTCACAAGTAGGCAGAGAGGCAGGCAGAGAGAGAGGAGGAAGCAGGCTCCCTGCAGAGCAGAGAGCCCGATGCGGGACTCGATCCCAGGACCCCGAGATCATGACCTGAGCCGAAGGCAGAGGCCTAACCCACTGAGCCACCCAGATTTCCTGATGATTAGTGATATTGAGCATCTTTTCATGTCTGTTGGCCATCTGGATGTCTTCTTTGGAAAAAGGTCTATTCATGTCCTCTGCCTATTTCTTAACTGGATTATTTGTTTTTTTGGGGGGGGTGTTGAGTTTAATAAGTTCTTTATAGATTTTGGATACTAACCCTTTATTAGATAAGTCATTTAAATATCTTCTCCCATTCTGTAGGCTGACTTAGTTTTGTTGATTGTTTCCTTTGCTGTGCAGAAGCTTTTTATCTTGGTGAAGTCCTAATAATTTTTGCTCTTGTTTTCTTTGCCTCTGGAGATGTATCTGGTAAGAAGTTGCTATGGCTGGGGTTTTTGGGTGGCTCAGTTGGTCAGTCATCTGACTCTTGATTTCAGCTCAGGTCATGATCTCAGGGTTGTGAGATTGAGACCCACATTGGACTCTGTGCTCAGTGTGGAGTCTGCTTGAGGTTCTCCCTCTCCCTTTAAATAAATAAATAAAATCTTAAAAAAAAATTGCTATAGTTGGGGTCAAAGAGGTTGCTGCCCTTGTTCACTTCTAGAATTTTGATGTTTTTTTCCTTTCTCACAGTTAGGTCTTTCATACACTTTGAATTTATTTTTGCGTGTAGTATAAGAAAGTGATCCAGTTTCATTCTTCTGAATGTTGTTGTCCAGTTTTCCCAGCACAATTTGTTGAAGAAACTTATCTTTTTTTCCACTGGATATGCTTTCCTGCTTTGTCAAAGGTTTATTGACCATATAGTTGTGGGTCCATTGCTAGGTTTTCTGTTCTGTTCCATTGATCTATTTTTGTGTCTATTTGTGTCTATTTTGTGTCTATTGTGATCTATTATATGTGTCTATTTTTGTGCCCATACCATACTGTCTTCATGATTACAGCTTTGTAATATAGCTTAAAGTTTAGAATTATGATGCCTCCAACTTTATTTTTCTTTTTCAAGATTGCTTTAGCTATTTGGGGTCTTGTGTGGCTCCATAAAAATTTGAGGATTGTTTGTTCATTGAAAAATGCTAGTGGATGGGGTGCCTTAGTGACTCAGTTAAATATCTTCCTTCAGCTCAGGTTGTGATCCTGGAGTACCAGGATTGAGCCCCACATCAGGCTTCCTGCTCAATGGGGAGTCTGCTTCTCTCTCTGACCCTTCTCCATCTCATGCTTGCTTGCTCTCTCAAATAAATAAATAAAATCTTAAAAAAAAAAAAAGAAGGAAAATGTTGGTGGTATTTTGATATGGGTTGCAATAAAGGAGTAGACTGCTTCAGGTAGTATAGACATTTTAACATTATCTGTTCTTCCAGTCCATGAGCATGGGATTTTTTTCCATTTCTTTGTATCCTCTTCATTTTCTTTCATGAGCATTCTGTAGTTTTCAATGTATAGATCTTCTACCTCTTTGATTAGGTTTCGTCCTAGTTATCTTACGGTTTTTGGTGCAGTTGTAAATGGAGTCAATTCCTTGATTTTTTTTTTCTTTTTCAGTATCGGTGTATAGAAATGCAACATATTTCTGTACATTATTTTATATCTTGCAACTTTGCAGAATTTGTGTATTCTAACAATTTTTGGTGAAGTCTATTGGGCTTACTACTTGGATTTATAAAGAGTCAGGATTGGGTCACTGGGAAAAAGAGTACTGTTAAAGGAGAGGTTATTTTGGGGAGGATTTTGAAAGAGCAGTGAATAGAGGAGTGGTTTTTATACTAGAGGCAAACCAGATGGAGACAGCTACATAAATACGATGTTTTGCCTTTCTACTAGTAGCCAGTGTACTTTATTTGCTCAGAAACCTCCAGTTAGCTTTTTATTAGACTTAAGATAAAATCTTGCCTCTAGGCACCTGGATGGCAGCACTACAACTTTAGTACTACCTCAGTATGTGTTAGCTGTATAGGCCTGTGTGCTCTATGGTGTTCTAACATACAAAACACTTGCTCTTTCCTAATATATCTGGAAGGTTCGTTCCCTCATTTTTTTCTCATCTCCTCTTAAACCTCATATGCTCAGAGAACGTTTACCTGACTACTGAGAATATCAGCTCTTCGGTGGCTTTATTTTTCTTCATAGCACTTGTCATTATCTCTTTTCTCTGTTGAATATAAGCCTTATGAGGAAGGGTCTTCTATTTTTTCACTGTTGTACCATTAATATCTAGAATAGTGCACAGCACATAGCAGGCACAGTAAATTTGTGGAATGAGTGAATCATTGAATAGTGCATATAAATATCTTATTAGAATTTGTTTATTTTTGTCTTTCAGGTTGGGAAGGTCCCCCTCCACCTAGAGGCTGTGAAGTTTTTGTAGGAAAAATACCTCGTGATATGTATGAAGATGAGTTAGTTCCTGTATTTGAAAGAGCTGGGAAGATATATGAATTTCGACTTATGATGGAATTTAGTGGTGAAAATCGAGGGTATGCTTTTGTGATGTACACTACAAAAGAAGAGGCCCAATTAGCCATCAGAATTCTTAATAATTATGAAATTCGACCGGGAAAGTTTATTGGTGTGTGTGTAAGCTTGGATAATTGCAGATTATTTATTGGAGCTATTCCTAAGGAAAAGAAGAAAGAAGAAATTTTGGATGAAATGAAGAAAGTTACAGAAGGAGTTGTAGATGTCATTGTTTATCCAAGTGCAACAGATAAGACCAAAAATCGTGGTTTTGCATTTGTTGAATATGAATCTCACAGAGCTGCTGCCATGGCTAGGAGAAAACTAATCCCAGGTAAACTTGCCTTTTAAAGTTTATTTTTTCATATTAACCTAATTGTAAATACAGAAAAATGACAGCACCTTATGGATTGATATTTTGATAATATGTAATGCCCTTAAAGAGATAAAGAGATTTTTTGAGTAAGGAAGTAAAATAAATGGTTCTAAAAAGACAAGAAGAAGTTGTCCCTTAAAATGAGTCATTATCTGTAATAATATATGAATTTACTGAATATATACACATATACACTTTTATTGTGGTGTTAATTGTTGTTTGGTAAAAATCCAAAGGACGGTACCTAATTCTTTTGTTAAAGGTCTTTTAAAAATTTTTTTAAGATCTAACCCATTTCAGAGACAAAGACAGCATGTGCAGGGGGAGAGGGATGGGGAAGGGCAGAGGGAGAAAGAGAAACAGGCTTCCCACCAATATAGGGCTCCATCCCAGAGCCCTGAAATCATGATCTGAGCCAAAGGCAGATGCTTAACTGACTGAGCCACCCAGCTGCCCCAATAAAGGTCTATTTTTGAAATGTATTTGTACTGTTGACTCTTGGATTCCACTGTAAGTTCTGGCTGGGTTTGCCTTAGTAAAAACTTTCATGGAAGGTATCATGTGAGAAACTGTGTTTAACCAAATATACTGATATTGGAGTTCCTGCTTCCTTCGAGAAAGTTTTATTTAATAGTTTTTGACTTTTAGTTGTTTTAATTGTCTTCAGGTTAATTTATTTTTTTACAGGTACATTCCAACTATGGGGCCATACCATTCAGGTAGATTGGGCTGACCCAGAGAAAGAGGTTGATGAGGAAACCATGCAGAGAGTTAAAGTTCTCTATGTAAGAAATTTAATGATCTCAACTACAGAGGAAACTATTAAAGCAGAATTCAACAAATTCAAACCTGGTGCAGTTGAACGAGTAAAGAAACTTAGAGATTATGCTTTTGTTCACTTTTTCAACCGAGAAGATGCAGTGGCTGCTATGTCAGTTATGAATGGAAAATGCATTGATGGAGCAAGTATTGAGGTAACATTGGCAAAACCAGTAAATAAAGAAAACACTTGGAGACAGCATCTTAATGGTCAGATTAGCCCTAATTCTGAAAATCTGATTGTGTTTGCTAACAAGGAAGAGAGCCATCCAAAAACTCTAGGCAAACCACCAACTCTTCCAGCTCGTCTCAATGGTCAACATAGCCCAAGCCCCCCTGAAATTGAAAGATGCACTTATCCATTTTTTCCGGGAACAAAGCTTACTCCAATTAGTATGTATTCTTTAAAATCTAATCATTTCAATTCTGCAGTAATGCATTTGGATTATTACTGCAACAAAAATAATTGGGCACCACCAGAATATTATTTATATTCAACAACAAGTCAAGATGGGAAGGTACTCTTGGTATATAAAATTGTTATTCCTGCTATTGCAAATGGATCCCAGAGTTACTTTATGCCAGACAAACTCTGTACTACGTTAGAAGATGCAAAGGAACTGGCAGCCCAGTTTACATTACTTCATTTGGGTAAGTTTAAAAATACTTTACATAATTATTGTAGAATATGAAACCAGGAAATACTATTATTAAAAATTATTTTGAATTGATAGTATTTTATATAAATTTTACCTCAGTTTTATGAATTCATTAAATTTTGTTGAGACTTTTCTCTTGTATAATCTTCCTATATTTAGCTTTTAGCTTTTTAAACATTACTTAGGGGAAAATTTGGTTTTGATTTACAGAGATCATGACCTTATTTCATTAATTTATTGTTTTTGTAATGACTGATCTTCATTTGATAATTTCTATATAACTTACAGGATGTTACTTAAACCAACTTGTAAGAGTGTCCCTGCGTCTTTGGTGAAGTCTACATAGTAATCATTTTCGGGGGCAGTAGCAGAGAGTTGGTAAAATCAGAGGTATTTCAGATGGGTTATGTGTAGACACAGCCTTATGCTCACCAATCTGGAAATTTGTCATTAGTACTCATGAAAGACGAAAAGCATCACCAAGAGGTGTTTATGACCATTCTTTTCTTAATTTCATGCTTTTAAAAGATTAAGTTTACTTAATACCTTTGAGGGATAGTTAAAAAGGCTTTGGTAACAAAACATTTTGCATTGTGAAGGAAGAGATGCAATATCACTCTGGTATTTTCTTCTGTTTTTTTTTTTTTTTTTTTTTTTTATTGTTAGACTCCCCCCCAACACCACTTTTTCTCAGTTTTTTGACAGAGTTATAGATTGTGTTTGGTGATTATTTTGTGCCTCAAATAATATTTATTAGAAGAATAGTGGTTTCTTGAAGATAACAGTAATGAGTCCCCAAGAGGGATTATAATTGTCAAACTCTTAACTTAAAATTGATTTGTTATATGGTTGCAGAACCATACTACTGAAGCTTTTGTCAATTTAAAATTGATACTCTCAAGTTTATTAAAGAGAAGGCAGTCTAAAAGGAAAACCATTGCGAAGTGGGGAGGGAATTTTATATAGTGCTTATTCATGCATAACCACCATAGTATGCATGTTTTTAGGAGAATCTGATCATCAGAATTTCAGGGCTGAAGGTAGGGTTTCTTTCAAAAGAAACTTTTTGGTCATGTCCTCAATTATTGGAAACATTAGGGAATTTTACAGTCATTGAAATTAATAAATTCTTAAGTATGATTTTCATTAATGCACAAAATAGAAGCCTTCCATTTTTTCTTTTAATAAAGACAGTTTAAGTTAAAGATTAAAATTACATGGACAGCAAATAATTCAAATTAGGGTTCTTAGAAAAAATGGATCAAATTATTTTTTTGGAGTGGAATATAGGTAATTAGTTGCTGAGCAAGATTTTCTCAGGATACTTATATCTGATCTAACATGGTACTGCTAAAACATACTTCTATCCCTACTCATTCCCTTACAAATTTAACTTAGCTTAAATTTCCAAGATTCTTAAAATAGTCTTAGTTCATAGCAGATTTTCCAGTTCGACATGATTTGCCCATCTACTTATTCCATAAAGATCAGATGCTAATTGAACCAGAGGTTTTTCATCAGCTTTTAACTCCATTATTGAGATGATTTTGACTTGAGTTCTAGGACCATAGTTAGTTTTATTGACCTTACAGTTCCTAAAGAGAATCCCTGTTCAGGTATAGTTTTCCCAACTTGATTTGTTTTTTTATGGATGAAGTTAGCTTCATTAAATGAAATACTTAGAGGACACAGTTTGCTTTAGTCCTCTATTTCAGATTTTATCAGCCTTATATAAAAGCTACTTAAAATTTAAAAATCGACAATTACCATCAGAGAGAAGACCCAAGATCTAAATATAAGCCAAAAATTTTAATTAAACACTAGGACTTGTTTGGATGCACTACACAAGGCTTTTGAGGCCTTATCTACAAAGTGACGCAAAAATCCTTATTGCAGTTGACCAGATATGTGAGTGAAGGTTGAGGCAGCTGAGAAGAAGGGATAGAATTTAGGGAAGTGTAAGAAACCGAAATCAGGGGTCTAGAAATCTTTGATCAGAAAACAAGTGCCTGACCTTTGGAGGTTATTAAAGTAGGGCAGGAATTAAAGACAGCCAGGAGGTTACATGTTGCTAAATGGGAGATTAAGGTATATATATAGACTGAATATTGTTGTGGCAGTATTCTGGTTTGCTTTTTACTTCTATTAATATTGGACTCTGTTAATATTGGGCTTTAAAGAGTTGATGCCTTTTTAGGTACAGATCTAAAGTTTGCAAGGTTTCATTGGGTGTTTAAGGGTTGAGATCAGTTGGTAGTAGTGTGTTCTTAGAGGGTAAAGGGTGGTATGTTCTTCCTATCCTACTAAATATATACATGTTTCAAGTATTGGATTTTTCTGGGACCTTGAGAGGTTGTTATTGGTTCCTAGAGTCTCCCAAATAGAGTTAATTAAATATTAAATCATCTTTTGACTCTGTTTTCTTAAAGAATTTGAATGTACCTCTCCAGATGGTACAGATGAATTTGACTTCTATTTTAAAATGTTTTCTTTGGGTGTGGTAATTTTTTTTTTTCTTTTTTTAAGTTTGTTTTCATACCCTTCTGTTAACCCTTTCAGTTTGATGTTATTCTGAGCATTATTACCTAGTCTTACCTTGATGGTCTTTGATTATTATATGTGATATAGTCATTTACCTTTTTATTTCAGAGTCCTTTAAGAATGTACTTTTAATACCCACATTGTTTTGGTGTTATCATGCCCATTTTTCAGGTTTGAAAAATAAAACAAAAAATTAGACTTTAGTTTAATGATTATCATTGGTGTTATGAGGAAAATAGTTTTCTTAAAGGGATAATAGGTACCTAAATGAGTAGTACTAGAGGTCTGAGAGTTTACTTCTAGTGACCATTTAATGCTTTTAGTGGAACCTTAAAAGTTCTTGGTGGGTAGTTCTTTAAAGTCAATTAAAAAAAAATTTGGGTTATTTGGTCCCATTTAAAGTGAATTTCATTTTAAGTAAAATACCCCTAATAGAAGAAGCTAAAAGCTGGGATTTAATGCCAAAATTGAACCCTCTTTTTTTTTTTTTTTTTTAAACTTTGAAGTTGGAGACTATCTTCCTCTTCATAATGTCAGAGAATGATCTCCCTAACCTCACTGGAAACTGATTACACAACCAATGGGATGAGAAATTGTCACCTGTTTATATTTAGGAACCTGTAATATGTGAGATACTCAGTGGATTTAATACATAGACTAGATACCTGTGGGCTCAGAAATAGTTTTCTATGCTAATTATTTGACGTATGGAGATATCATGGGTCATTGAGTGTCATATCTCTTTTTTTAAGATTTTATTTATTTATTTGACAGGTAGAGATCACAAATAGGCAGAGAGGCAGGCAAAGAGAGAGAGGAGGAGGTAGGTACCCTGCTGAGCAGAGAACTGTTGCGGGGCTCAGGTCCCAGGACCCTGGGATCATGACCTGAGCTGAAGGCAGAGGCTTTAACCCAGTGAGCCACCCAGGCGCCCTGAGTATCATATCTTTTTAAATAATCATTTTCTAGTTAATAATTTTGTATCTGTTTAATAATGGATCCAGACTATGAGTGTGATAGTCTTTGCCTCTATTTTGAATATTGGCCTTCCATAGTTGCCACTGCTTTCCCCTGGAGGATTCTTAACCATGTTAGGAGTAGGATAAGCAAAATCAAGGAAATAAAGGGAGGTCCTGGAAAGTTACAGTTTTAAAGAAAGTCCTGGAGAATACTTACTGGAAGGAGGGAGTAGCCTCAAGTGTGTCATGGCAGTTCACCTTGTTATATAATTTATTAGTAACTAATTGAAGGCAAGGCATTTTTTTTTTTCTTATTTCTGTGTTTGTATAATACTGACACAAGTGGCAAGTTTTTTACTTTCAAACAGCAATAAAGAACCTCTGTCACAAATCAGCTTGTGCCTTTGATGTAATTTCATCATCTTTTGGCTGTGACTAATGAAGTTTATTAAAGAACAACTTTTCTTGAATGCTTCTCATGTACTAAGTGTACTTTTGTAGCAGTCAGGAGTTAAATATAAATAAAACTTTGTTTTTGGTCTTAGGGAGTCATGATCTACTAAAGAAGGCAGAGACAAACTGCAGAAGTTTTGAGACTACAAAGGAAGGGTGTTCCCACCTGATTTGAGTTGTAAATCTTGAGAGAGTTTATGGGTAGAGGGGCACAACATGAGCAAATACCTGCTAGAAAAACAGTATGGTTTGGGGTGGCTAATGGCAAACAATTGTGTCTGGTATTTGCTTTGGTGATTTCAGTCAGATTTTAAGGATTAGAAATTGAAAAGTTGTGGACATTAGTTAATTGAAATTTCATCAGTCTTGATTTTTATAAAACTGTGCAAGGTTTTTTTTTTTTTAAATTTTTTATTAGTATGACTCTGTTGACTTAAGTTGCTTTTCTTTTGAGCAAGTAATTTTTTTCTGGATGAATCCATCCTAAGTTGTGTGGACTATTTTATGTGTCCTCTTACGGTCATCTTTTTAATATCTCCTATATTTTCTATTTTCAGTATTCATTTTGTGGCTGATTTGCATATTATTTCTCATAATTGACTTTGTAATGACATACTCTTTAGAATTTTTAATATTTTATTGTCATAGAGTGGTAAAATATTTAGATATATATTCCAAGCATGATAGCTGTTATTTTTGCTAAACCTTTAATGTCATTAAAATTAGGTTTTGATTTTTGCTACCACTTATAATTTGGTTGAAAGTTATAAAATAGAAGACACAGTACAATGAAAGTAAAACTTCTGAGAAGTTTTAGTCTGAAAAATAATTGGTGCTTTTTTTTCTTATGAGCTATCATTATTTCCAGATTGATGGGCAGAAATGCAAAAATAAAATTTTAATTAAAAAAATTTGCTAACAAATTGCTTTGAAACAGAGAAACTTTTTTTTTAATTTAGGAAATAATTTTGGGAGACAAGCTCAATATATGTAATGTTTGTATCGTATTTAAATGAAATTTATTATAAATAAAAGAAAAATAATGCCTTTAGAAAGTTATTTTTTCCAGTTTTAATTACAGTCCTAACTTTGATGATACTATTCCAAATTGATAATCTTAAAGAAAAATAATCTAAATTTGCTTTAAAATTCATCTAGTTAAAAAGAAGGAGGGATAACAACATTTGTACAATAATTTGTTTTTGTATGACCAAATGGTGAGATGAAAATTCCATTAACTCAACTATGTGTCTTTGACCCTCTAGAGGGCCCAGTGCTCATGAAAATGTATTTTTGTTCCTCTTGAAACATACTATTTTCTCCTGCAATATCATCATCTGGTATTACTCATAATTCTTATCTTATTAATACTTTTATATTAATGAGCCATAATTATCATGGAGTTAATAATGTAAGAGAAGCAGCTTATTTAACACAAAGTATTGAATAAAAATTTAAGAACCTGTAGCCTCAATCACCAACAAACCGAGACCTTTCATGGCAAATGAATCATTCACTCTTTGTGTACCTCAGTGCCTTCACCTCTAAAATGTTAGGGTTTTTACTTGATGAGCTTTAAGGATTCCTTTATCCCCCCAATTTATGGTTTTGTTTAAAACATAGTAAAAAATCCTATGAAGGACCAGAAATAATAACTTGAATTTTTATATAAACACACACACACATATATATATATTTGAATTTAAATAGTTTAAAACCAAGGGCTGCTTTTCTAGGAATTAACTATCAGTTTAATATCCCTTCCTTTATATAATTGAAAGCTTTATCTCTCTCCTTCACAGCAGAAAAATGGGTTAAAAAAAAAAGTAACGTGCCACCTATTTTATTTGCATTATGACAAGTAATTTCTTTTTGGTTATTTCTATCCCTGAATTTTTTCAGTTAAATATAATCAAAACTGAGATTTTATAAAACAACCTAATTACTTAAAAGTTTGGAAATTTGCCTTCTTTTGTAACAGAGAATCTAGGAAAATAATGATGTGTATTAAAACATATCATGTGACCAGCATTTCCATAGTTATGTTATTAACTGACTAATGTGATCTGTGATTTCATTTGTTTTATATATTTATTTAATCATGTTTGATCACTTTTTCTTTTGTTTCTTTGGTAATACCTTCCTGAAATACTTGCTCTAATATACATTTTAACAGTAGCTACTGCTTTATTTTTAAATTTAATATCTGATTTTGTCATTTAATGTTTAAAAAATAATGGTTTGTAAATTTTCCTCCCTTGTATCAAATTCCACAATAAATTTTGCATGTATATTCCATTCTTAGATGTCAGCAGCAGTTTATTATTTTGCCACATGATGTCCCCTAAATATATTTTTTGGCATGGCTTTGAAAGGAATTTCAGTGTTATACTGAGATTTCTCTTCTTTCTGGCTTATTTTTGGGGGGAGGTAGATTCAGCAAAATCAGTGTGAAAAGCTGCATTAGTCTTCTGCCTGCTATGCCCTTATTTCTGTTTCCTATTGAATGTTTGGTAGACAATAGTTACTTATGCTTTGGCAATATAATCTAGTGATAGTAGTGAATGGAGACAGAATGTTTTTGAAAAATGGTTTTACTATGATGATTTTATTCAAGTAATCATCTGTGCTATAAACTAGTTTAAAATTATTCAGTGACAGTTGCTTCCAGGTCTTTTGGTTAGATTAAATAAAGTATCTACTTTTATTAGTTAATTTCAGATATATCATCTACTCTAGAGCAATTGATTCTCTGTTCTAGAGTAAACATACTCTATGTAAGACATGGTAGGCACTACCTCCAAAAATGATGCTCTTACTTCTGGGGATTCTAAATAGAAGTTTTAAGTCATGAGAATATTAATAAGTGCTCAGAGTTCTTTGTTCCTTAAATTTGTAGTATTTGCCTAAAGATACGCTAGTTATGTGTGAGCCATTATTTATCTCCTAGTAAATGACATTTGGACTACAAAAATGACCTGTTTGTGGGTTTTTATATACATAATGTAGTTCAAATTTTAAGAAAGTGATTTGTTTATATACCTTCGTGCATTGTTTTGATTCAGTAAATATCATCTGTATACCACACTGATAATTCTGCTATAATTGTATCTGTAACTTTAGGTTAAAAGGCATATAGAAATGCAGTCATTAGAAAACAATCTGTTGTAATTGTATTGCCTGGTAATTTGGTGAGTGTACTCAGAAATGTCTCTTTATTTTGTGTTTAAACAACATAGCTTGTTTTTTATAAGCAGATTAGCTCAAGGGATTTACATTTGAGAAACTTAAATAGATAAAAAAATGTAAACTAGGATATACAATTCCAGCTTCCTTATACACTATGTTGACCTTCACTTTTTCTCTTGTACCTTTTGATTTTCTTTCATTATGTTTTCTAAAAAGGATATTATTACTAGAAATACTTTATTTTTTCAACTTTTTTTTCATAATTCTGTTTTGTATGTGGATTTTTGTATGACTGCAGGGCAAGCCCATTAATATTTTTTCTTGTTGCCTTTGTTTCAGCAATACACGTTCCAGTCTGCTTGTTTACTGGCCAGGTTATGGGATAAACAAATCAGTTTGCAGCTTATGTGCCATATATGTATATGGCTTTTTTTTTTCCCCCTACCACTGCTGTGTTAATTTTTGGTTCAAGAATGACCAAATCAGTATTTATGAATCTATGAAGATTAAAGATTATTTTGGGCACAGAATGTATAAGATTCCAAATGAGCCATTATGAATCTTTGGAAAAAATGTTTAAAGTTACATTCTGCACTATAAATTTAATACTTTTTACCAAAAGTAAAAAAAATAATCCAAGCAAGGACATGTTTATTAATTTAAATGATTCTTACCTGTGTGTATTATGTCTCCATGTTTCCTTGAGATTTCACAAATTAAGTTTCCTTAAGTGATCAAGAATCCCTTAGGGATTCCTCAGTCTGAAATTTGTTTTATCAAGTATGGAAATAGTGATGATACTAGAGCATTGGAAAGCTATTCCTTTTCTCTTAAGAACTAGAGGGGGAAAGGAGATACTAAGCAAAAATAGGATTATTTGTCCCATGAAAGCACTCTCCTAGCTTCTGAGGGGGATTTACACACATGATGAAATACTCGTAATTGTTTTTCCTTTTTCATTTCTTAAATTTTTTTTCCTATGGTTTACTTAGCAGTAGACTTAAGATTCTTTAACTTCTTTTATTACAGTGCATCTAGGATATGTGTGAATTTTCTGTTCTTTTTGCAGTCATCTACTTTGATTTAGGTACCAATGTTTATTAAAAACTTCACTTTTGGGGCGCCTGGGTGGCTCAGTGGGTTAAGCCGCTGCCTTCGGCTCAGGTCATGATCTCAGGGTCCTGGGATTGAGTCCCACATCAGGCTCTCTGCTCAGCGGGGAGCCTGCTTCCCTTCCTCTCTCTCTGCCTGACTCTCTGCCTACTTGTGATCTCTCTCTGTGTCAAATAAATAAATAAAAAAAATCTTAAAAAAAAACAAACTTCACTTTTGGTTTTTAAAAACTTCTGTACTTTATTTTTACTTATTTATTTATTCTTATTTATTGTAGTTCATATGAAACAAGGAGTTGCTACACTAGTGTATATGACTTGGGGAGGGAGATAAACAAACTTTTTCATCAGTCCTCTAAGGCTTGAGAAAGTAGATTGGTGATGTCAGGCACTCTTTCATTTGAATTGGTAACTAAGGGAATGATTCCATTGCCTTACTAAATGAATTTTCAGGTAATTTCTATTTTCATTTCCTTCAGTTTGATGTGCTGTATTGAGAATTTTTCTATGACAAGAAAAATTCTGTAGTCAACTCCCAAATATTTATACTTAGATATGAGATATGAATAAACCAAAACTAAATAATCCATGTATAATTGGCTTATTTATTTAATTAAATTTGTTTATCCCAGGATTTGTTTACGTGTATGGTTCATCAATTCAGGAAATTTACACACATTCTAAAGCCCTGTTATAAAACCCAACTTAGGAAAATTTGGAAACTTCTCCTCTGCTCAGTTTTCTAGTGGGGAGGATGGCATTATCTCATATTGGTGGAGTGCATGGACTTAAGTAGAATATTCATCTTCCCTCTATTTTTTCCTCCTTTTTTCTGGTAATGGATGGGGTTGTTCACTTTAATCCTTAATTAATTATCTATGAAAACTGTGAAGTGGATTAAAGACTTTCTTGTTGAAGAGAGACCACACACGAGCTGGGCGGAAGGCAGATAGCTCAAGTGGGCTCTCTGCTGAGCAAGGAGTTTGACCTGGGGCTTGATTCCATTACCCTGAGATCCTGAGATCCTAAGATCCTGAGAATCTGAGAATCTGAGATCTTGACCTGAGGCGAAATCAAGAGTCAGACGCTAAACCGACTGAACCACCCAGGCACCCCAGGATTCAAATTTTAAATTGAAAGAATTGAAGCAGTGGGGAATTATGAGTAGGAAAATAAAGCCAAGCAAAACCAAACAATTTATTGTTTAGGGTTATATGAATATGTGGCAAAATCATTGAGAAATGCAAAGAAATGAATAACACTTAAAAATTAGGATCATGATTACTTTAAGGGTCAGAAAGAGAAACTGGAAAGGATGCGAGAGAGACTTCTAAGTTATTGATAATTTTCTGTTTCTAAGCTGGGGGGGTGAGTACTTGTTTTTATTCTATAAATAATGTAACTGTACATTTATATTTTATATATTCTTTTTATATAACATAACTTTTACAGTTAAGTAAATAAGCTGGCAAAGAATGAAAGTTTCCCAACCACCAAGCGTTGAGCTTGAATTATTTTATCAAAATTAGAATGAGTCAGTTGTATTCTAGAGATTCTCAAATTCATGTAATTCAGGGATATAGGAAAGTTGTGTTGTTTCCAGACCAAATATTTTTATTCTGCTCAGACTCTATGGGAAATGTTTTGTTTTCTTTTGGGACCTGTGGTTTAATTAATCCTTGACAACCAGGGAGGACTTGGAAAATCTAATGCAAAGTAGGACAGTGAACAATTGAAGAACTGGGGCTTTTTAGTTTGTATATTCTGTATTTAAAGGGGAAATATGATTGCTGTCTTCAAGTGTTGGAAGAGCTGGCACATGGTAAAAAGACTGTAATATGAAGTCCAGGGGTTAGAATTAAGTCTAATAGAGGAAAGTTTCAGGGGGGCAGATTATGATTTAATATAACCCAGAACCAAGTAAGTGTTTAAAGTACTAAAAGCTCTGTTTCACCCAGTTAAAAAAGAAAAAAAAATCTTTGTTTTAAATCTGTTTATTAAACAAACGTATGGGGAAAGGAAAGATTCTTTACTAGACTATTAGAACTCTGAATTATTTTCCTTAACATCACTTAGAGCCTTGCTGTTTTGAATCCCTCTGAAAAATGTGCTTTTCAAAACTTCAGTGTAAGCAGGTTTGGCTTTGGCATTCTTATTCTCATATGAACAACCTTTTTGTTTTTTATTATTCACTCTTTTAGGCTTTCTGTTCTCCTTTTTGGTTTATTAATGGACAGCTGGCTGACTGTTAATCCTTGTTAATACATGCGTTGATTCAATAAATACTTACTGAACACTGTACTTTGTTTATAAAGTTCTGAGAATCTGTAGTGAATCAGACCCAGTTGTTGCCTTCATAGGGTTTACCTTCTATGAAGAAGGTGCTAAGTTACAGTTCTGATAAACACTGAAGAGGTGCAGGGTATATGAGGATACATAACTGGATGACCTGACCTAACCTGAGGTGAGAGGGTTAGGGTTGTACATTGCACTTGAAGAGAATTTCAGCAAAATGAAATTCAGCACTTTATATTTAGTATAACATTTAGGCTCCATAGACTAAAAGAGCATGGCATTTGGAGCCAGATTTCCTGAATTCAAATCCCAGCTTCATCACTTATTTGGAAAAGTTATTTTTACCTCTTTGTTCTTTAGTTTCTTTTTTTTTTTTTTTTTGTAAGATTTTATTTATTTGACAGAGAGAGGTCACAAGTAGGCAGAGAGGCAGGCAGAGAGAGAGGAGGAAGCAGGCTCCCCGCTGAGAAGAGAGCCCGATGCGGGACGTGATCCCAGGACCCTGAGATCATGACCTGAGCCGAAGGCAGCGGCTCAACCCACTGAGCCACCCAGGCGCCCCTGTTCTTTAGTTTCTTAAAAATGGGAATATTAACAGTATTTATCCCATAGGGTAATTGTTTGTAATAAATGAGTTAAAATGTTAAACAGCACACAGTAATGCCATTTGTGTATTTAAGTGTGTCATACAAATATTGAAAAATAACATTCAGAAAACAAATCTAAGACAACAGTTTCCAGTCATTTATAATTATAAATATTAGTAATAGTTAAGATACTTTTGATATTTATATAGGTACTATGCTAAATGCCTTGACATATAATACATTATTCTGAAACTTTCTTAGGTAAATATTACTTTAATGCCTATACGGGCTTTTTTTTGGTAACAAATGAAGAAACTGAGGCTCTAGGAAATTAAATAGTTTTCCCAGGATCCCCCAGTTAGCTAAGAGGCTGTATGCTTTTAGCTGCTGTTCTTTGTAACATCACGTGATTGAAATGATAACTGACCTGAGTCTACTGTTAAATATTTGATAACAGACTGTGAGCTTGCAGGATATTGTTGGCCAGTTATTCTTCTAAAAATTAAAATGGAAGGAGATGGGTCTTTGTTCCATGCTTTTACATCCTTTTCAGAGATAGTTTTATCTTTACCAGTCCTACAAGCTCATGTATCAGACCACTTCAGTGTAGTGTGGACTTAGGAGATCTATCTCAGACCTAAATGAATCATTTGATTCTAAATTACAGAGATAGGTGAACATATTTTATTTACAAGGTAAATTTGGGATTTTAAAATTTAAGATGGACACTGACAACCAGTACTGTATGTGTCAAGGTGGCAGATGATGTTTTCTTTTCCTCTATCGGATGCTAGACAGAATCTCAAACAGGTAGAGTTTTTTTATTTCATGGTCCCTTGTTTGGTACTTTCATTTTGCTCTCTGATTATACTCAAAACATCTCAAACACATAATTCAGCCATATGATTTTTCAGTCTGATTATATCTGTTTTTTCATTGTTATTTTCTTGTTCAGGAACCAAGAGTGGCTTGCTATTGTGGTATGATAAATTTCTCTGAACTCCACATTCTCTTGTTCAGAATGCTCTCCTGGTTTTCCCTATCTTACCTAACCATAGACAAATACCTCTTAGTTTTGATAATCTGAAATTGTCATGCTCATGGGCTCTTCCAGGCTTTTCCAAGTGGTGTTCCCTCTGCTTGGAATATTCTTCTACTTGCTGTCATTTACTTAACCTCTTATATCAAGCTTTTCTTAGACATAATAACTGCTGAGGATGACTTGTTCTTTATATTACTCAACAGTTTAGTAATTTTTATATTACTCTTTATTTTTTATTGTAAAATTTTTGACCCCTCAGGATTGTAAAGCCTAGGGACTTCATACTTTTAAAAAAATTGTTATTATTTACTGCATTTCTATAATCTAGTACTGTCTCCTCCTTTAATACTTAGCATGTAGTGCTTTTCAAATAATTGAAAATTATCTTCACGCTCTAAGATTAAAGCTAAAATTTTTTTGAAAGATAAAGACTGTACTTTGAGCAGGAACTGGAAAAGGATTGGAAAAGAAATATCTGAGATATGGAGTTGGCACAGATACAGAACAATTACATTATGAATGGTGGTTAACAGGACGTTATATAATTTTATTTCAATAAAGTAGAAATGATTAGTGTATAGTTTTTAAAATGCTGATGAAATGAGTATTTAAAAATAATGAAATCCTTAAAATATAGACTTGGGTCATGGATTATTTTATATTAAAGATTATATATTATATATGTGTGTATATATATAAATGAAATTTGGATAGTGGAAGAATAGGAGATTTTGGTTGTAGTAGTATAGAATATATTGGATCATATGTACAATTTTATAATTTTTTTGACCATTTATTGACCAAATGTTTTGTAATTTTATTTAAAAATAATTTAATATTATTTAATTTTTTAATATTTATTGACCATTATAGCTTAAGTTCATAACATAAGCCATAGTTACATATAGTGCCATCTATAACATTTGTTAAGACATTACAAATGGAAAATAATTGGCAATAGCTTATTTGCTGTATGTTCTTTCTAAACTTATTATACGGGCTTGCATTTCTTCATTCTTCTAAACAGATGTAGAATAAGAAGATGGAGTTCTTTCAGTTTAGTTTTCTAAAGACAGGAAAAACCCTGAAAATTCAGGTTGCTAATACAGAATTTTCATTTGGAATATACTGGAATCCTGTGCATTCAGTTATTTTCTGTTTTGAAAAGAAGAAAGAGCAGTATGCCATACCTGAAAGTCTGAAACACAGTTCTTCATTTTTTATACTAATTATTTAAAAATTTGTATGGAATTCTTCTTCAAACTGAAAACCAGTGAAATCTTCAAAAATACACAGTATGCTGGGTGTGGTGAAAAAATAATGAATACTGTTTTTCTGAAAATAAATAAATTGAAAAAAAAATACACAGTATGTTTGTACAGTTAGTTTTAAGTGATTTTTAAAACATTTCATCACATGTTTATAGAACAGTTAATATCTACAATGATAGGTCTTAGTGGATATAATGAAAATAAATACCTTAATTAGTAGGAATTTTACCTAGTTTATCTTTTTTTGGCTTTTCAACATAACAGAAGACTAAAAATAATATATCTAATGATTTCAGTTTTATAGAAAATGAGATCCTGTTTCTGATCTTGAAATTTGATGTATCCTATTATTATTCTTGACTTTTTTTTTTAAGATTTTATTTATTTATTTGACATAGAAAGATCACAAGTAGGCATAGAGGCAAGCAGAGAGAGAGAGGGAAGCAGGCTCCCTGCTGAGCAGAGAGCCCGATGCGGGGCTCGATCCCAAGACCCTGAGATCATGACCTGAGCCGAAGGCAGCGGCTTAACCCACTGAGCCACCCAGGCGCCCCTATTCTTGACTTTTTGGCATGCCTTTTCTTTTCCCTTGTGTCTGGATTATTGAATAATCCCTTACTGAATAATCATTACGTTGTATACCTGAAACTAAAAAAAAAAAAATTCTTTTGAAATAGTTTCACTGAATAAATTTATTAATAGTCAATACTTTTTAAAAGGAATAACGAATGACAAAACTAACAAATGACAAAGCACCAGTAGTAACCTTGTGTTTGACATTTACTTGAGATTCTGCTGATGGTTTTTACTTTTCCTTTGAGGATTATCATCATCTCTTCTGTACATTAACAGAAATGTAATTGTCTTAGACTGATAATTTAAATCCCAGCATTTTCCCTCTTAAACTTTACTAAAGATTAACAAATAATTAATTGTAAAACTCCAGGCAGTATGTGAAGGCCTTATGGAGGGACAACTGGTTCCGTATTTAATAGTAGTTTCAATTAGATTCTTTACTGAAAATGACCATTATAGTTTCTGAATTGCTCTGAATCATTTTTACTTTATTTTGCTAACTGTATTGTGAATATAGTTTTATTTTTTAATCATAATGATGGGTTTCTCATTTATGGATATCAATACGGTAGCTGTTGTAATTCTTTTTTTAACTTAGTTATTACATTACATACAGACAGAAAAGTCCACAAATCATAACTATAAGCTTTGAGAATTACTACGGAGGACCATATCTGTTTAGCTACCAGTGAAAACAAAATATGAACACCTCAGAAAGTTCCTTTGTTTGTACCCCGATGCACATATTATCTTCTCTCTTCCCAAACCATCCTTCTGACTTCTGTGTTTTTGGTTTTTATACAGCATTTTATATACTTTTGTCTGGCTTCTTTTAACATTATGTTTATGAATAAAGATTGGTCCATGTTGTTGCATGTGGCAGTACGGTTCATTCACTCTCATTGATAGTAATATTCCATCAGAATGTTAGAATTTATTTGCTGTTTCTGTTGTTGATAGAAATTTGAGGTGCTTTCAGTTTGTGCTGTTCGAATAATGATGCTGTGAAGATTCTTGCATGCATTCCCGTTGAATACATGGGAGTAAAAGTGGGTCATATTTTTAAAACTTGAGTAAATAATGCCAGTTTTTCAAAATGATTATATAAATTTACACTTCATAAGCAGCATGTGGGTTTTGGTTATTCCAAATTCCTGCCAACACATGGGTATTATTAATCTTTGAAAATTTGGAACATTCTGGTTAGTATATATTGCTGTCTCCTTGAGATTGTAACTTTTATATCACTGTTTACTAATGATATCAAACATCTTTTAAAAGGATTATGGGGCATTAAGATTGATGAAATGTCTTGCTCTAAGTTTCTTGTCTCTTTATTGTAGTGGGTTGCTTGTTTTTTTTTTTTTTTTTTACTTAAGATACAAGCCCCTTGTTGGATATATATTTTCTATAAATACCTTTTTCTGTGTGGCTTACCTTTCTACTTTTATTCAAGGTACACTTCGAAAAACAGAGAAGTTCTTGATTTTGGTATGGTTTAATTTATCAGTTTTTTTTAAAGTTAGTCCTGGTTGTATCCTGCTTAAGAAATATTTGCTTATCTCAAAGTCATGAAATAATTCTCCTAGAAATTGAGAATTATTTTTTTCTTTTACTTTTAGTGAGGGTTTGAAGTACATGTTCATTTTATTTTACCTTCAGTATGTATAATCATTTACATAGCACTATTTATTGAAAAGACTACCCTTTTCTCATGACTCTGAAGTGCCACCTTCAGCATAGATCAAGTATGTATGTGTATGTACACACATGCATACCTGTGTGCACATACCTGCCTTATTCTGGGTTCATTATTCCATTGATCTAATTTAATTTACCACATTTTCTTAATTACATAACTTTGAAAAGTCTTAATTTGATAGAGAACATCTTTACATTTTTTTTCTTGATTATCTTGGCTCTTCTCAGCCCTTATATTTCCATATGAATTTTACAATAAGATTGTTAATTTATACCAAAAAGAAGTTTTACTGGGACTTTGATTAAAATTGAATTGTATATGCAGATTGATTTGCAAAGGAATGACATTTTATACTATTGGAACTTCTGATCCATGTATATTATAGATCTCTCCATTTATTTAGGCTTTCTTTAATTTTTCTAAATATTCAGTAGTCTGCTATATAAATTTCTCCTACATCTTTTATTAGATTTATTTGTAGGTATTTAATGTTGCTCAGTGCTAATGTAAAAGGTGACTTTTAATTTTGATTTCTGATTGCTTATATAATTACAATTTATTTTTTATGTTTTGAATAAAATCTGATTCTAATGGTTTGATCCTCCATTATTTTAAATTTTCTACCTACACAGTCATGTCCGCTGCAAATAATGAGCTTTTTCCTTCTTTTCTATCCTTATACTTTTCTTTTTTCTCTTGCCTTGTTGCACTGGCTAGAACCGCTTGTCCGGCATTGAATACAAATGATGATAGAAGGCATCCTTTTAAACTTTCACTATTTCTCCATTAAGGTATGATGTTTGTCATAGCTTTTATTATAGAAGCACTTTGTCACATTAAGGGGCATTTTCTTCTATTCCTAGTTTGCTAAGAGTTTTTATCAAGAATGACTTGGGTGATGAATTTTATCAAATGCTTTTTTGTATATAGTTAGATAATTATATCATTTTTGTTTTTTATTCTTTTAATGTGGTGATTTGCATTGGTGTTTCAGTGTGACATCAGTCCTGTATTTCTGTAATAGATACAATTTGGTCATTGTGCATTATCTTTTTTGTGTATTGCTAAATTTGGTTTTCCTTATTTTTTTTAAAATTTGATTTAATTTTTCCAATGTTCCAAGATTCATTGTTTATGGACCACACCCATTGCTCCTTGCAATATGTGCCCTCCTTAATACCTACCATCAGGCTCACCTATCCTCCCACCTCCCTCCCCTCCAAAACCCTCAGTTTGTTTCTCAGAGTCCACAGTCTCTCATGGTTCATCTCCCCCTCCTGATTTTCCCCAACTTACTTCTCCTCTCCATCTTCCAGTGCCTTTTGTGTTACTCCTTATGCTCCACAAGTAAGTGAAACCATATGATAATTGACTCTTTCTGCTGGACTTATTTCATTCAGCATAATCTATTCCAGACCCATCCATGTTGATACAAAAGTTGGGTATTCTCCTTTCTGATGAAGGCATAATATTCCATTGTATATATGAAACACATCTTCCTTATCCATTCGTCTGTTGAAGGGCATCTTGGCTTTTTCCACAGTTCGGCAATTGTAGCCATTGCTGCTATGAACATTGGGGTACATATGGCCCATCTTTTCACTACATCTATATCTTTGGGGTGAATAGTAGTGCAATTGCAGGATCATAGGGTAGCTCTATTTTTAATTTCTTAAGGAATCTCCACACTATTTTCCAAAGTGGCTGCATCAACTTGCATTCCCACCAATATTGTAAGAGGGTTCCCCTTTCTCCACATCCTCTCTAACACTTGTTGTTTACTGTCTTGTTAATTTTGGCCATTCTAACTGGTGTTAGGTTGGTATCTCAATGTGGGTTTGATTTTAATTTCCCTGATGGCTAATGATTTTCTTAGCCATTTTTTCTTTTTCTTGTGTCTTTTAGCCATTTTTTCTTGTGTCTGTTAGCCATTTGTATATCTTCTTTGGAGAAGTGTCTGTTCATGTCTTCTGCCCATTTTTGGATATGATTATCTGTTTTTTGGATGTTGAGTTTGAGGAGTTCTTTATAGGTCTTGAATGTCAGCCCTTTATCTGTAGTGTCATTTGTGAGTATCTTCTCCCATTCTGTGGGTTGCCTCTTTGTTCTGTTGACTGTTTCCTTTGCTGTGCAGAAGTTTTTTTATCTTGATGAAGTCCCAAAAGTTCATTTTCCCTTTTGTTTCCTTTGCCTTTGGATACATGTCTTGAAAGAAGTTGCTTTCTAGTTACTGCCTATGTTCTCTTCTAGGATTCTGATGGATTCCTGCCTCACATTGATGTCTTTTATCCATTTTGAGTTTATCTTTATGTATGGTGTAAGAGAATGATTGAGTTTCATTTTTCTATACATAGCTGTCCAATTTTCCCAGCACTGTTTATTGAAGAGACTTTTGATATTTTCTTTTGGATTTTTAGACCTGTGTTCATTAGTGAGATTGGCCCATGTCTTTCTTCCTAAAAGCAGGAAGTTTTTTCTCTTTGTTCTGTGGAAGAGTTTGTATATAATTGGTATGATATATTTTTTGAATATGTGAAATATCATCTAGGAAGCCATACTAGTTTAGAGTTTTCAGCCTTTTTTTTTTTTTACTGTAATATATACATATTCAGGCTACAAATTTCCCCTCCTAAGGTATGGTGATAACTGCGACACATTTTGTTGTATTTTATTTTTATTTTTATTATGTATTGATTTATTTTTATTGTGTTAACTTCTGTAGTCAGCAGTCCTCGAGTTGTTGGGTTATAGATGGATAATTCTAGTCACTGCCTCTATTGTAATAATTGTCTTCTCCCTGTGTGTCTGTGTCTTCACAAGGCAATCTTCTGTTTTCTCTACTCCTGGAAGCCAATCATATTAGATTAAGGCTCTATCATACTATGCTGTGACCTCAGCTTAACTAATTATATTTGCAATGGCTCTATTTCTGAATAAGGTCACATTCAGAGGCATGAGTAGTTGGACTTCAGCATATCTTTTTGAGGCCTACAAGTCAGTTAGGGCAAGTTTGTTAATCATATTTAAATTTATGTTTCTTTTTTTTTTGGTCTGCTCATTCTTTTATTGAGAGAGGGTTATAAAAACCACCCACTGTGATTATGGGTCTATTTTTATTCCTCCTTTGGTTCAGGTTTTGCGTTTTATATTTTGAGGTTATATATTAGGTGTATAGAAATCCAGAATTTGTTATATTTCTCTGGTAAGTGTACCTTTTATCATTATACTGTCATTCCAGCTCTATCATGCTTTCCTGCCTTAAGCTGTACTGTACTTTTCTGATGTTAACTTAAACTTACTTATAAGCTGTCTTTTGGATAGTTTGCATATTATATATTTTTCCATTGTGTAATTTCTACTTTTACTGTATCTTAGCCATAAGATGAGAGCAGTATATAGTTAGGTTCTGTTGTTGTTTTTGTTGAAAGTCTGTTCTTTGAGAGTTTGGTTAACTTGCATTTAATTTTCTCATTGATTTGCTAAGAATCTTTCATCTTGCCATTTGCTTTTTATTCTTTGTTCTATTGCCCTATTCTCTTTTTCTTACCTTCTTTAGATAGATAATTACTTTGCCCTTTTCTCTTTTTTCAGCTGTATTGGCTGTAGAGTCTTTACTGTTCTTGTAGTGATTACCCTGTTGATTCCAACTTGGATTATTAACCTATTAAAGTCTAATATTAATGCTTTTATCACATTCCAGACAGTGCAAGAACCTTTATACACTTCAACTTATTTCTTCTTCCAATTTCTACAGTGCCATGGTATTACCATATGTTTTATCTTTTTTTTTTTTTTAATAAGTAGTCTCCACACCCAGCATAGAGCCCAATGCGAGGCTCGAACTCATCACCCTACGACTGAGACCTGAGCAGAGATCAAGAGTCAGAGGCACCCTAGTATTTCCAAATGTTTTAAACTTGTATATTTTAGCCCCCACATACCTAATTATAATAATTCTTTCTAAATATACATTTGTATTCATTTACATTTACATTTTTAGCTTTTTCTTTATTCTTCATTTCCTATTTTATATCTCCAAGTTTCCTCTATAGTTGTTCCTTTATATTCTGCCCAAAGAACATTCATTTGTATTTCCTTTACTTCAGTTTTGTTTACCTGACTATGTTTTTGATTCACCCACATTTGAAAGGATATATATATGTGTATATATATACACATATTTATATACATATACATATATATAAATAAAATAACTGCTGATCTTATATATAAGATCAGTTGTTATTTTCCTCTAGCCCTTTGAAGTTATAATTCCATTCTCTGTTTTCTGGTTTCCACTGTTTCTGTTGAGAAGTCAGCTGTAATTTACTTACTGTTCCTTTGAACAATCACCTCACCCCTGCGGGGAGTTTTAATATTTTCTCAATATCTGTGATTTCTGAAAGTGTCACTGTGATGTGCTTACATACTGTTTTCTTGGCTTTTATCTTAATTGAGACTTTTCACCATGTCTAAAATCTGCGGATCAATGTTATTCACTTGTTGCAGAAAGTTCTAAGTTAGTTTCAAATACTGGTTTGGTCTCGTTTTTTTTCCTTCATTTTTATATGGTACTCCAGTTACACCTATGTTAGACCTCTTTACTGTATCCCATTTATCTATTATGTTCTTTCTGTGTTTTGCACTTTTTTGTATGTTTTGTCTGTGTATTTGCCTCGGACCTTTTGTTTGGTTCATTAATTTTTTTAAAAATATGTGTGTAACATGCTGATAAAACCATTTATTTGGATTTATTTCTCAGTTCTAGGATTTCATTTGACTTATGATTTACATTTTTCCTTCAAAATTTTTAGTCTTTTATTTCCTTGAGCATATTAGGCATAGTTATTTTAATATCCAGTTCTGAAAACTTTATCTAAATTCCCTGTAGATAAGTTACGTTCTGTTGGTTCTGTTACGTTCTGTTGGTTTTAGGTCACATTGTTTTATCTTTCTGTGACTGACTATTTTTGATTGAACGTCATATATTGTCTATGAAAAGTATAGGGATAGTTTGAAAGCTAGCATGCGCTTATGTTTATTTAGGGAAGATATATATTGCTTCAGAAAGATGACCAAGGGACTGGCAATCCCAGATTGCCTTATTAATCCAGGCAGGGATCAGGAAAAGTTGAAGTTGAGTTTACTCTCTCTTAAAGTTGGTCTTCTCTTAAAAAGTTCAGTTTTATTCAGGCTCCCAGCTATCACTAGCTCCACAGCTCTAATTTTGTCCTTTTATCCTCAGAAATTTGTTTGTCTCTTGTTATCTTCCATTGGCTATCAGATCCCTCTTCAGAGATGACCAGTCCTTCTAGGGGAAAACACATCTCCAAAAGGTGTGCAAACTATGTTGGGTTTCCTTCTTATCCAAGATCACGGTCCCATAATTCTTCACTGTCTTCCTTGGTCCTTCTCAGTGCTTTTTGATAAATCCTTTTGCTTTTTAATAATTACCTGCATTTTTTAAACTCTTACTAGAAGGGTTGATGGAAGTTACCTAATTTCATCATGTAAATAATAAAATATTTTGACTTTTTTTTTCTACTGAGTTATAATCTTTAAGATGGCTATTTAAAAATCTGTAGTTCTATGTGGATCATCAAACATTTTCATTTGTGTTCATATTTTTTTTTTTTGCACAATATCTTAGCATATTGTTGGATGTACATCCTGACCAGAATGCTTTAAGGGATATAAAGAGATAACCACTAAAATGTATGGATATCCAAAGTTGTACTGTATATGGTTATATTAGGTTTCAAGTATATAAAGTTTAGCTGTTAATAAGAAAAACTTTTTTTAAGCTTAGTATTATTTTGGCCATCTATCTCTTTTTATAACAGAAAGAAAAGATACTGATATTTTTCAAATTCCTTTAAGATTCTTTGGGCTATCTTCTTATCAGAAATTGGGCAATCTTATTTGTTTTTAAAGTCCTTTATTTTATTAGTACTTCTTGGAAAAACCAACTAATAAAGACTTAATTTATATAGAGAGACTCTTTTGGATTATGTATTAACTCATACTTTTCATTTATATATCAGAATACTGTTTTCTTTTTTCATCTTTGCAGATATTCAGAAATGATAATTATTTGTCCCTTGTTTGTTTGTTCTTTAAGTTTATTTTCCTATTTACTGATTGAGTTTTTAACAAGTTATCAAGGATTCCATGCACTTCCAAGATTAGGGATAACATCAATCTAAAGACTCAATTCTTTTCTGTCTTCACTGATTACAGACAGGGAACACAATCTCTTCAGCCTGGACCTATGTAGAAGAATTTGGAGAAAATAAACAGGTAAGAAAAAGTCTTTTAGGAATATTAAGTGATATATATTAATTTTCAGAAAGCCCGTTATAAATTATTCTTATGGTTATAAGAAGAGAATTTAAATTGTCTAAAGAAGCTTGTGAAATATTTGGTTATAATAGTTTTATTAATTATAGATTTGTTAAGAAAAGTTTTAAAAAGTTAACTGGTTTCCATATTTCAGGTTCTTCTCAAAGCTTATAACATACCTAGTGTATGTTTTGAACCACTACATGTGGTAAACAGTATTTTAATGTAGATGTTGTTGGAGTGAGTGTATTATATGTAGATTTCCAGTATTTCTCAAGTTTATCTGAAAAATTTTTATCTATTTTTTTAACTAATAAAACTACAGTTATTGTTGATGCAATTTAGAATAAAAGTTATTTACTAGGATTCACGCTTTAGTTTTTCCAACATGGTGCTGAAAGGATAGGTTTTAGTAGGATGTTAAAGATAGTTTATAGTTTAAATAAAGATTACTTTCATTCAGCTTCCTTTTCACATGTTGAGGCAAAAAGAATGTTGTGGTTCCCTGGGTAGAATCCATGTACTAGTTCTGTGTTCTTAAGTAAGTTAACTTTCATCTTTCTGTGCCTCAATTTCCTTGTTGAAGAGGAAAATAATAGTATTTGTTTTGCGAGGCTTTTATAAGGTTTAAGTAGTGCTGATGTTGTGTATAGGTAGCTTTGGCACTTATTAAGTACTCAATAATTAACTCATTAATAGAACTCATGCATTAGATACAAGGAAATGTATTTATTATGCTTGAGGCATATGACTTTATTTTTGTATATCTTAATCTTAACATAAAAATTCAAATATGGATGCTATTCGCAGAAATACCTTTTACAAGATTCTGTAGTTCAAATTTTGAATTATGAGGACTAATTTTACTGATAGAAATGAGACTTGCCAAGAGTTGCCATCTTTCCTAAGGCTTTTATTCTCTCTTAACTTTTGCCCAGATAGTTTTTCTAGTGAGCTGTAATTTTTGAGCCATACTGAAACCTAGATAACTGTAGCACTCAGATAATAATTTTCTCACATAGGTTGCTTTTCTATTAATCTCTTCCAAATGGTTTAGAAACTATCTTGAAAAGGAATTTGACATAATCTATTAAACAAAGGTAGCAGACTGGAAACTCTAGGTGTGGCTTGTTTGGTCTCTTTGGTTTTTTGAAAGGAAAGCAATTTGATTTAATTTCAGTACAAATAGCTCGACACCTGTTTTACATTTTGTCTTCTTTGAGTTCTTTTTTCATTTTTTTTGTTACAGCTGAGCCTATGAGGGTATTTGAATTTGTAATCACTGTATTTAACATAGTTCAAGAATATTTCTGTTTTGTTTTTAATGTTTGCCATTACATACTAGCTCTATTAAAATTTCTTCCCAAAGGGTCTGCAACATTTGTTCAGTTAAATAACTGTTTCTAAGGTCAAACAAGTTTGGGGAATGCTGTGTACTACATACTGCCTTAGGAAAAATCATAATGCTTATTAGTGTATTAAAAATCACTGCAGTAGCAAACTGTGTAAATGTTAAATCCAGTTTTACTAAAATTTTTTCAGTATTTTATTTGGCTTAGGGATTCTTGTTTTGAGTACTTCAATTGTACAGGGATATACGTTGGGAAACACTGAAACTAACTCAAAGAAACACTTGGGTTTTGTTTATAACCTTATCAAAGTATAACTGAAATACAATAAAGTGCACATTTAAAGGGTAGTACACTTTGGTCAGTTTTGATTTATGTATATATCTGTGAAACGATATATATATATCTGTGAAATGATATCACAGTCAGGAAAACATTTTGCCACTCCTACAGTAACCTGTTCCTTTGTCTTCTTTTCCAGGCAACCACTGATCTGATTGCTGTTACTATAGATTAGTTTGCTTTTCCTAGAATTTCAAACCTTTGTTTTTTGAAAGCTTACATAACAATCTTTAGGTAATTTAGGATGAAATAGTAGTAATTTCTTAAAAATACAAGTTCAGGTATCTGACAATTATGTTTATAAAAATTGATATATACTGTCAAAGTTTCACAGCAAGAATTTGAAACAAATCACTCAAAATTATATAAGAAATAAATTTAAAAAACAATTAAAAACAAAAGCAGATGATTTTTTCCCCAAAACTGAATTTGAAAAACAGAGAACTAACCAACTAGAACTTTATAAGATAAAGAAGTTAGAGATAATAACTTTCATTCTTATACAGCCACCATTACTAGGATTATCATACTGAAAGCCTCCTAAAAATCATCTAAAACAGAAAAACTTACCTAAGCTATTATATGAGCTTAGTCTTAGAAAAAAACATTGGTCATGTCTACTTCTTGCTCTTTTCTGTCAATTGCCTATAGCAAAAATTAAGTAAAGGGTAAAAATACCTTGTTTTGGTCAATATTTAATTGTAATAGGGAAAGTAAACTAGTAAAAATGCCAGTAAATTTGATAATAACTAAAGTGTTCTAACCAAAAATATTACTTAAAAATTCTTGTTAATAATTTTTAAATATGTCATAAGTTATAAGTTATTTAATAAGTAGTAATTTTGAAAATTTCCTCTTCTGTTTTACAGTTAGTTCTTGATAATTCTTTCCTAGGATGGAAAGGACAAAATAAATGATAAATGTCATTTACACTGTAATAGAGATTTTTTTAAATCTCTCTTTGAATCCAGCCATGTTTTGTGTTCTGCATATATACAGTGCTGTGTTAACATGTTAACTTGTTAATAGGCAGGTGAAGTTTAGTGAAAGAAAGTTACTGAGTTGTTTCAGTTATGGCCTTTTTGAATTTTAGAAATTGAAATAATAAAATGGTGAAATAAAAATTTTTTCAAAAAATTTAGTAAATTTCCTATAGAAATCTAAAGAAGTACTCAAAGTATGTATTAAAGTTATGGGATATGTATTAAGGGTATGGGAAATGTGTTTCATAGATCAAAATATCAGGTGCTTCATTCTCATGCACTGCTTTTAGGAGGGTAAAACAGTATAGCTGTCTTAGAAAACAGTATAGTTGCCTCTAAAGTTAAACATAAAATTACCTTATGATCCAGCAAGTTGATTTCTAGTTATTTACTTCAGAGAATCGAAAGCATATGTCCACATGAAATTTTGTACACATTATTCCTTAGCAGCATTATTCTTAATAGCCAACAGAGAGAAACAACCTAAATATCCATTGACTGATGAGTAGATAAACAAAATGTGGTATATTCATGCAAGGAATCCAACGAGGAATGAAGTTCTGATATATACTACAACATGGGTGAACCTTGGAAAGAAATGCTAAGGAGCTAGTTTAAAAAGACAACATAAATTGTATGATTCCATTTGTTTTTTAAAGATTTTATTTATTTATTTGACAGAGAGAGAGAGAGAGAGAGAGAATGAATCACAAGTAGGCAGAGAGGCAGGCAGAGAGAGGGGGAAGCAGGCTCCCCGCTGAGCAGAGAGCCCAATGCGGGGCTTGATCCCAGGACCCTGAGATCATGACCTGAGCCGAAAGCAGAGACTTTAACCCACTGAGCCACCCATTTTTATTAAAAATGTAGAACAGGCAAATCAATAGAAACAGAAAAATTAGTGGTTGCTGGAGCTGGGGGAGAGGAAAGAAAGGAGTGACTGCTAAAAGGTTCAGAGTTTCTGTTTAGGGTGATGAAAATATTCTGTGTCGTGTTTCTAGTTACACAACTTTGTGAATATATTAAAAACCAACTGAATTATACTTAAAAAAGGTACATCAAAAAGGGAGTGGATTTGAAGGTAGAACTTAAATAGTTAAGGAGAAGAAGAAAAATAGTTAACAAGGAGAAGAATTATGAGGAATGTACTTACTAATGGAAAGTTAAAGAGTATGGCCAGAAACAAATCAGAAGAAACAGATAGCTAAAGTGTAGGAAGACACTTGGAGCAAACTCAGTGTAAGGTCTCCATTAAGGGTTTCCTCCCTCTTTTATATGAAGCAGAGAAGCAGTTTGAGAATCCATGGTGTTTGGTCAAGATGTGTAAGAGAATTAGAAACAAACAAATGAGACAAATGGAGTAAAGCAGCATGTACATCCATTGCTTAAATTTTCACTGAGAAGCATCTTGGTGGTGGTTTATCTCTTGTGTTGGTCAGAGAAAGGTAGTAGACTGAATTAACACAAAAGTGGGACTGGCAGAAAGGTGGTGAAAGTGCTGCCAGTCTCTGCACTTGCTCCCAGGTCAGTGGCACAGCAGTTACTGCCTATTCACTTTCTTGCTCAGTCTAGCCACAGCTTCCAAATGGTTGGGAACTGGGGGTCCTTGTAGCCATTACTGCTTGATTAGAATAGGCACTTAAGGTTAAGCCTGTTTGCAGTATAGATCAAAGTTACTCTATGGAAGTGTATTCTTTCCAGATATAAATATGAAATTGTAGGCAATTTGCTCAAAATGCTATCTCTAATCATTACATTAGAGCAAAGTCTGTTTATTTATTTATTTTTGCAAAGGGCCTTTTCTTCAAATGAGATTCTTAGATAACATTTAGCATATAAAACGGGAGTGCAGAGCTGCGTGGTTTGAATGGGAAATGTGGGGGTGAGTGGGTGGAAGCAGCAGCCAGATAACTGAGAGCACTATTTACTGTATTTCTACCCTCTACCAACCTCTTATCAGACAACCTCTAACAACCACTTTCCCCAGCCCAGTTTTGAGAAGATATACAGAGTGAAAAAGCTGGTCAAGTAGAAATAATACTTTCCTAGGAATTAGGAGACCTAATTTTTAACTCGTTTTTCTTCATTTAACTGTGGGAGCAGCCAACAGTCACTTAATCAACCATCTTTGGTCTGTGTCACTCTTCAGTGAAAGGTGGTTAGAATTTCAGAGACTTCTGAGGACCAACCTATTCCTGGTTTATGATTTTGAATTAGAGAATTTGATTAGTTAAAAATTTTTATTATAAACAATAAAAAGTCAAACCAATAACAATAGATCAAAAGGCTTGAATACATCCTTTACTAAAGAACATGTTCAGATGGGCAGCTAAACACATAATTAGTTATGAGGGATTAGTCATGAGGGAAATCCAAATTAAAACCAAAATGAGATTCCATTTCACATACTGGGATAGTTATGATTCAAAACAATGGCAATACTAAATGTTGGTGAGGATATAGAACAGAGCTCTTGTATTTTACTGGTATGAATGTAAAATGGTCATTGGAGAACTGCTGAGCAGTATCTGTCTGTCCAATGACCCAGCAGTTCCACTCCTAGTTATTTACCCAAAAGAAATGAAAACATATATCCACAAAAAGACTCATATGAGAATATTCATAACAGCTTTATTCATAATAGTTGAAATTTAGAAACAAATATTTATCAGCAGATAAATGGATAAAAATGTTATAGTGTATACATACAATAGAATACTGCTGAATAATAAAAAGGAGTAAAGTGACATACACAGCATAGTGAATCTTAGAAATTAAATTGAGAGAAAGAAGCTAGGCTTAAGATTTTTTAAAAAATACATTTTGTATGAAGTCTAAGAACAGACAAATCTAATCTATAGTGAGAAATCAGAAAGTGGTTGCCTCCTGCAGAAGGTCTATTAACTGGAAAGGAACACAAGGAACTTCTGGATTGATGGATATGTTTTATATCTTGTTGCATAGGTTTATAGTTATCAGAACTCACTGAAATGGGCACATAGGATATATGCATTTCACTGTATATAAATTGTACCTCAATTTAATAATAATAATTAAATAATTCTTAGTGTAAAACTTAAATTCTGAAATTGGCTCTATCATTCCCTTAAGAAGGGAAAAGGCTTGGACAGATCCAAGTCTTGAGACAGAAACAGTGGGATTGAGGAACTAAGAATACTCATTGGGAAGAAAAACTAGGGGTGGGCAAGTAAGTATATGCTAGGAATTCTGACTGACTTAATTTATTTCATAAAAATCAGTGATGCTTCCTGATTTTTATTTTCTGTGATATATATTATATGTTAGATCTAAGGAAAACATGATTCATCTAGGTTTATGTCAGTAGTTACTATATTAAGTTTGATATGTATTGTATTTTCTGATTACCCAGATTTTTTCTGAATATATTTAGATTCTTGTAATAAAATTTACTTTTGAAATGCTTATAAAATCTTATGAACATTGAAGCTTTTCATTTCCTAATTTTCATAGTATTCGGGGGAAATTTTTTTCTCTTGATTTATCCTGTATGAATGAGGTCAAATTTTGTATTTCAATTTAGTTTCTTTAGAAATGTGAGAAGACAACAGTTAATTAGTGTATTTTTAAATTAAAGGTTTACAGTAGGAGACTATATAAAATGCCCATTTTCAGACCTAAGTACTAAGCCAGTAGCCAGTTGCCTGGCTATTTTCTTTGTGAAATCATTCTCTGAAGATGTCTCTTTTATCTACATTTCAATGAACAGCCTGCATTAACTGTTGCATGGGTGTAAACCCAAAGTGAAAGTGATTTCTCTGAAAACTACATTTTCCCCACCTAAGAAGTATAACTAGTTAAAGATCTGCTCTTCTAAATCAAATTGTCTATGGCCACATAGTTAAAAATTAAAAGAGATAGTTGTATCATAGATGCCTGTCTAATAAGTAATTGTCTATATTTGTGTAATATTTTTTAGGGGGAGAGAATCAGAAATTCTTTTAAACAATTAATTTGAATTATGGAAGCACTAAGATTTTTGTTAATACTAAATACCATACCATTTAGGCACAGTGCCTCCTTTAAGAAAAACAATTCTGTGATACCTATTTACCCTACTTTGGATATTAGGAAAGCAAATGGTATCAAAGTAATTCCTTATCCAACTTCAAAATACTGAAAATATTTTGAACTGGATATTTTAAATGTATTTGTCTTCTTGGAACAGACAGACTGCTTTTATTGCTTTTATGGTACCACTAATAAAAAGAAAAATATTATAAAATTAATCAAGTTAGAGTTTTATAGTGTTAGAAATTAAACATATTTAACTGATTTTTATTTTTTCCATTTTTTTTTTCTTAACTAGGTCCTTACTGATGTTGCTTGACCTTATTCTCCTGCAGTTGATCACATTCCTGTTGGCTAATATTAAGTCCCATGACAACATTAAGTTAATGCTTATATGTTTTAGGCCTCATCTATAAGACCAGGAAAATACAGAAAAAACTTGACTTGTGCATTAGATTACCTTATTCCTTTTTTTTCATTCCTAGAAACACCATAACTTTTATAAATAATCATTTTATAGTCATTGTTAGGCCCTTGGCTTATTCTACCCTAAAGAACATAGTTGAGTTTTTGGAAAGTACAGGATTTACAAATTTGGTCTTTAATATTCATACACACACAAAAACATAACAATGAAGCAGGAAATTATTGGCGCATAAGATGAATGTTTATTGTGGAATAGTAATACTTCAAATATAACTGGTTTTTAAAAAATAATTTGGTTTTAATTTTTGGATTTTTCTATACTATAAGTTGATAATGGTTTCTTGAAGTTTATTTTATAAACATGATTCATTTTACTGTTTTATGGTACAAGTAGGAACGCTAATGTTAAATTGGTATATTGAGTTATACAGAAGTTTATATTAGTATTTAAATAATGAAATATTGGACAGTTAGCTTACACCAAATGTTTTTGCAGCCCAGGGGAGAATGTTTCTGCTGGCTTGATGCCAAATACAGTTTCAAAAAAAATAAGCAAATATGAATTCGCTGGTTTTTAATCTTTTCTTCATGGACTACCCTTTAGCATCAGAACCAAATTTAAAAGGAGCTGCATTGTAGAACAAGGGAAATCAGAGGTTCTCTTTTTTCTCTGATCAAACCCACAAAACAATGAATAGATATACAAGTAAAAGATATCCAAGAATGCATTCTAGTAAGATCTCTGAAGTTTTGTGCCAGTGAAAGAAACTTGTGTCAGTGAAAGAAACTTCTAGTAAAAAACCATTAGAATTTGCAATGCTCTGAATGTTGAAACAGTCTTTACCAGCAAAATAGTATTAGCAGGATTTTGAATGTTACAACATTATGTCAAACTGTGATTATAGTTTTAATGCTTTGTCTCTTTGAATTAAATTTGCATCCATAAAGATGTGCAGCATAATTGTTCATGTATTTATTTACAGACTACAATTTTCGTCGCAGCTCAATAAATAGTCTTTCCCCTGTTAGTGCTACTTTCTCTTCTGGGACTCCCAGCGTGCTTCCTTATACTTCAAGGCCTTATTCTTATCCAAGCTATCCCTTGTCACCAACAATATCACTTGCTAATGGCAGCCATGTTGGACAGCGACTGTATATCTCCAATCAGGCCTCATTCTTCTGAAGAAGATACTGTAAACATGAGTACGAAAGTTTCTTTGTAAAGCATGCAAATTAAAATACTGTTTTATTTTAGAATCGGGTTTGCACATTTGGTTTTAAAATGATAAATATATATTTATTTCAACATAGTAAACATCAACCATAATTTGGAATAACCTACAATTGCAGAACTTGTAAAAATGCTAAGTTTAAAAAGTTATTCAGTGGTTTCTCTTGATAAAGGTATAGCAAACTACTCTTCTTTTTAAACTTTTGGGATTTTAAATACTTCTAATTCCTGAGTGGGCAGTAGAACCCAATAGTTTATGTTAAATTTTTGCATAATAGCTTTGCCAAGTAGCATTTCACAAATATTTAAGCACTTGCAGACAATGGTAACACTACATTTGATTACCAAGGATCACTATCTGTATTAGAGATTGTAACAGTTATATAACCAGAAGCAGCTAACTATTATGTAGAAAGAAATGAAGGGCAAAAATTAAGATACAAATCTTTTGCAGTACTAAAGGAAAAGCAGTCTACCAATGTGGTCCTTGAAAATAACTATAAATATTTTAGTTAATTACCTGTTATAGAAATAAATTTTAATTTTGCTGTTAATGTATTTCAGGTTTTTATAGTTATACTTCTTTTGTGTTTTTGATATTCACTGTATAGTTGTTTGACTAATAAGTGTTATGGTTTTTTAATGTTGAAATCATGTGTTGTTTAATTTTTGTACGTGAATTCAAATTCTTTGACATTAAATATGTGATGCTTCTAATATGTATGTGTTTTATTTTTGTTTATTAGTATACACAAAAAAGTTAGCTCTCACAATCATCTTGACCTTTTCATGGGCTAAGTGACTTTATGGGACCAAAGCAAAGGATATTGCAGACCAAAAAAAGCATTTGTTTTGTGAAACATAGTAACCAAAATCCTTTTCAGGAGCCAATAGAAATAATTTATTGGTGAACCCGGTGAAGTTTTCTTCTTTTACTTATGAATACTTAGTGAATCTTTTCATTTTGGCTGTTTAATGGTTTGGTAATGTGCATTTATAATGAGTTTTCTAATGATGGTTTACATAATAATCAGGGACAAAAATTTTTCCAGCCTTAGATACCAGACATTAACTTTGTTGATTAACTCATTATGTAGGAGCATAGAACATGGGATTTCCATACATAGAATATGAAATGGTTGCAAATATTTCTTCTAGCTTAAGTTTCTAGCAGAAGTTAAATGGAGAGTAAATTACAGTTGACCCTTGAACAACTGGGTGGATTCACTTATACAAGGATTTTTTTATACCGTACAGTACTGTAATATATTTCCTTATGATTTTCTTAATAATGTGTTCTTTTCCCTAGCTTTAGTGTAAGAATACAGTATATAATACATATAACATACAAAATATGTGTTAATAGAATGTTTATGTCACTGGTAAGGTTTCAGATCAACAGACTCTGAGTAGTTAAGTTTTGGGGGAGTCTAAGGTTAAATGTGGATTTTTGCCTACATGGGGATTGAGATGGGGCAGTTGGTGCCCCTGAGCCCCATGTTTGTTGTTTAAGGGTCAACTGTAGTCTCATTTTTTTTCACCCTCTATGGAATGCTCATTCCATATAACCATATGCAGTATTTAATTTTCCAGGTTACAGCCTTAGATTTTCTAATTTAAATGAGCATAGATATTATACTAAACCAAAATTAATTTTTTTTCCTGACATAGATTGTATAGCTTTTGCAGTTTAAATACCATGACTTACAGGTTCATATCACTCTTTTGGCAAACACATAGAGTGTTTATTTAGTCAGCTACTGTGCTAATAACCTGGGGATATGGAGGTGACTCTGTTTCCAAACCAAAAGAAAACATATTAATATAGTTTTTCATAGGAGTGTTTGTAATGGCCCAAATAATCACATTTACAAGTTCCCAAGCATTTTCATTAAACAAACAAACAAACCCACATTGAGAGAGCTTACCAGCCACACAGTGTATTTGGAGATCCACACTAATATGATGGAAAATATGTAAGCATTGGTTATCATATTAGATTACCACTTCTGCCAGGTAACAGTTCTTTTTTTTAAAAAATTATTTATTTTTTTCAGCATAACAGTATTCATTGTTTTTGCACCACACCCAGTGCTCCATGCAATCCGTGCGCTCTCTAATACCTACCACCTGGTTCCCCCACCCTCCCACCCCCCCGCGCCTTTAAAACCCTCAGATTGTTTTTCAGAGTCCATAGTCTCTCATGGTTCACCTCCCCTTCCAATTCCAGTTCTTTGAACTTGGAGACAGGTTTTTTGATCTGTCTGGGCCATACTTTAACATTTGTAAAATGGTGATACACACCTTCTAATGTTAAAAACACCTGTCAAGTAGAAGGCACTCAAATGGTAGTTGATATTATTTGAATATAATTATATAAGTCATATACTATTTGTACAAGTCTTTCATCTCTCCCTTCAGGCAGAAATCTGGAACATCAGTACATTCATGTCAAACACTGTCCATTTATATATTATAGATGAGCAATTAATTTTGTTCATGCTGCACATGAAATTTCATTTGGTTTGTGAACATAGATGCTAATTACTTGTTGCTTTAATTCTTATAGACTGTATAAAGCCTTTGATTCAAATAAGGGCTTCCCTAGTTAGTTCATCACAAACTATTATGGATGAAAGCCTCTTAGCTATTTGATACAGCTCATGGGTCAGGGAAACAATTCTTAAGACAGTCCTTTATCAGATTCTCTGTGCAACTTTGTGCAAGGGACCATGGCTGAGATGTGGAATAGTCCTATTATGGAGCGATGATCTATTTTGCAGAAAATCCCTTCTAAACAAATCAGAAGACTATGAAGAAAGCTTAACCATATTTCTCTAGTTTAAATCTTTTATAGTGTTACTGAGGGAAAGAGTTCTCTATGACTTAACATCTTGTAGCCATTATAGAAAAGGTTGTTGAGCAATTTAAAAAGAACATGCACGGCAAGAAAGTACATATGTCAAAGGACAAAGATGAATAAGAATCGCAAGTTATTTTTCCAAAAGGCTAAATTCTAAAATTTTAAAATACCAATAAAAGACCATCCACTCAATGGGTGCCTAGGCGGCTCAGTTGGTTAAGCATCTGACTTGATTTCTGCTCAGGTCATGAGCTCAAGGTTGTGGGGTCTAGCCCCCATGTTGGGCTGCACGCCCAGGGTCTGCTTGTCCCTCTCTCTTCACTTGCGCTCTCTCCCTCAAAACTCTTTTAAAGAAGTACCATCCACTCGAGAAAAATGGATAAAATAGGCAGATAACAAATGGCCCTTAAATGTGTAAAAAGATGCTTTATCTCAGAAGTGCAAAGAAAGTTCAGATTTTCAAAGAAATCTGAGAAATTCAAAGGTTTGATAAAGTTTTGGTAAGATTTTAAAGAAGTATTCTCATTTTACTGCTGAGATTATAAATTGGTATAATTCATATAAAGAACAATTTGGCAGCAGTTGTCAAAAATTACAAATACTTCAATCATTTGACCTGCAATCCTAATATTTTGGTGATTAATTGAAACTTTTTTTTTTTTTTAATTTTTTTTTTTTTTAAGATTTTATTTTATTTATTTGAGAGAGAGAGACAGTGAGAGAGAGCATGAGCGAGGAGAAGGTCAGAGGGAGAAGCAGACTCCCCATGGAGCTGGGAGCCTGATGTGGGACTCGATCCCGGGACTCCAGGATCACGCCCTGAGCCGGAGGCAGTCGTTTAACCAACTGCGCCACCCAGGCGTCCCAATTGAAACATTTTTTTATAGCCCATTCAATACCTATCATCAAGGGACCGATTAAAATGATACATTTATTGGTGCATATTAAGAAATAAAAAAAGAGACACTCTTTATTCCTAATATAGAAAGAGATAATGTTAAGTGAAAAAGAGCAAGGTTCAGAAGTATGTGTGCAGTATGCTGTATTTTGGAATAAGGAAGAAGACATTTGTGCTTATATTTGCATACCAGCCAATGGAAGACTATACAAAAAATTAAGTGATTATGAGAAAGCAGGTAAGATTACACTTTAAAAGTTCCCTTTACTCCAGACACAGTGTGACTATCTATCTTACCTATCTATGTCTCTGTCTAATCTATCAACTCTCTTTTTTAAGTAAAAATACATATGTTTTCAGAAACAAAAGATCCCTAAGGAACCATGGTCTGAACACAAGGACAGTAGGAAAAGCTACACTGATCATTGATGACTGATTGACCAGAAGTTGGGTTTTGAGTAGGGATCCACGGTAAAATAGATGGTAAATGCAATGCGATGCAACAATGCAAGCAGCTGTGTACTTCACTACTTTTGACTCAATGGGTCCAGTGTACTTCAAATATGTCACTATGAAATATATCACGTTTATAATCTCTGGTAGGAAGAACATACTGAAGAAGACTCCTCAGGGAACAAAGCCGGGTTCTCTGAAACAAATAATTTGCCTTTCTGAGAAACTGCTGTTAGAGACTATTTTGAACTGGGTTGTTACTTGATCACCAAGTTCATAAAGCTGAACATGTTCAGTAGCACTACTGTCTAGCAGAAATGGTGTATGACAGTCTGAAGTATTCTTGCTATGCTGCCGATCCTTACTCTCTGTTTCTAAAATTGGTTGGCCAAGGGGAAAAAAATGGGAACCTAGTACTCTAAGGATAATGGAAGTCACCAAAATCCAAATCTCTTTACCCATTTTCTAGAAACTATGCAGAACAATAACAAAAGCAAATAAGACCACCTATGATCCACACCTTCAGCATAACGAGAGAACACTACACAATTTGCAAAATAGCTGTAAGTAAAAAATAAGTATGGAAATGAGTTCCAGGACAGTTATTTTTTGAGCTCTTGATTCAACACTTTGTAGAGAGCAGAGGTATGTTGGGGTCTGGAAAACCAAATAAGAAAAAAAAAAGAGTAGAGGTTCAAAGGGTGAGCCAACAAGGAAGCCCATCCCAACAGTGAAAATACTAAAAAAAAAAAAAAAAAAAAAAAAGAATACAATAAAATAAAATTCTGGTATGTACAAGCAGCCTTGGAAAAGCAAAGTTTCCGGGGACAGGAGGGTTCTTTTGTTTAATATGTCATAAGTTAATTCAGGCCAACATAAAGTTTAAAAAGGTGTTTATATAACCCAACTGTCTCTCCACATTTAAACACAGTGACCTTTAATACCATGATACAGACATCCCAAAATCAGCAACAGAAGCCACTCTCAGAAAGACAGGAACAGTAGCACTGCTGTTTCTATCAAGTAGAAATGGTATCCTCTCTCACCCCTAATTTAAAAGAGTTCATCGTTGATGATCTCGTGTATTCAACATGTAGACTCCTTATATTCACTCATTCAGCAGATATATATTTTATGCCTACTTATTCCTGTTGTAATTAGTGTCAGATGAGCAAACTTTGTCTTCTTTTGGAGCTGATATGTAAAACTCTCTCTGGGTGGAAGCTTCTAGATTGTTTGATAACAGAGATATGACTGAGAACCATTAGTCTCCACACCAATATCCAGTCCTCAATAAATAAGGTGATCATCAGGATTGCACAAAATTCTATATAGCACGAATGTTAAGGTGAAATACCTCAGCTCTGATTAGGCAATTATGTACTCATTACAAAAGGGCTCTGTAGAATGTTCTCCAACAATAGGTAATTCTTAAAAGGCAACCTTCAGAGAACCCTGGAGAGAGAAAAGCAAAGCAAATTGTCATCCACTGAAGGATCTTTGACCCTTGAATTGGCTGCCTAGGGTCTCTTAGGCCAATCCCACTTGAGTATCTACTCCCAGGCCTTTTGAATACCTCAATAGAACCACTGAAATCTTAGGCACCACATCAGGAAAATACGGCGTGTGAATTAGGAAAAATCATTCTCTAAGCAGAGAAGGGGAGTTTCCAGTTAGAAAAATGATACATGAAAGATGGCATTGCAAGGCACCATAGCATGCTGAGGGAAGCAGTCTGGAGTCCTTGGGAGCACACATCGCAGGGTGGGCAGAGGGATGAGAATGAGGAGGGAGCCCAGCTGTAAGCCTGGAGAGGAAGGTGGGTGTCAGGGCACGAAAGGCCTTGTACGCCATGTTGAGGCGCTCCTGCTTTATCCTGTGGCACCTGAGAAACCAGGTACCAAAGAAAAGAATGATCATTCGCATTCCAGAAGGACAGACTGGAGATTGGTTAAGGTCTTGAGGAGGAGAGCTGGGTTAGGAAGCCATTCCAGGAACCCAGGTGAGAGATGACAACAGCAGGGCTATCTATATGTGACAGGGTTGGGGGTGGGGGGTTGCGGAAGGCGTACCCAGAAGACACCTGGAAATGACTGGAGGTACCATTTGGGGAAGAGGGAAGAACCCAGAGGAAGCTTTTCTCTCTGGTGAGATGAGGTGGCCTGCTGGGTACGGTGGCCTGGCAATTAGCTTCTTTTGGGTGCTGCTGTATTCTCGCCGGTGTCCTAAGGGGTGGAAGGTCGAAACTGCATTTTCCAGGCTCTCCTGCAAAGTTCCGGACTTGATTCTGCTACGGAGCTGTACCCACAGGAGCTTTGGGGTGTGGGAGTGACGTGGAGGCTGTCCTCCTACCGTTCGAAACACTGGGGGAGAGGTGGGTGTTTCTAGCGGCAGAGGCCGCTCTCTCCATCCGCTTTGCAGGGGTGAGGCGGTGGCTGTGCTCAGAGCAGCACCCGCACCTGCCCCGTGGCTGAGGGCGGCTCAGGGGAGTGATTCGGAAATCCCAACGGTCGGGAGGTGGCTCCTGACTTCGACCTCTGTCTAGCAAATCGTGTAAGCACTCGGTTTCCCGTGTGAAACCCCTTCCCGCGGAGTTATCTCGAATGGCTTCTGTCCCCTGCACCGAAGGGGTGGGGAGTCCGTGCCTCCCGTCTTCCGGACTGGCCCGCCGTCCATCCAGCCTTGTCGCCGGCGACCTTCATCACTCCCCGAGTCTGCAGTTCCAAAGCCTGGGTGCTCACGCGAGCGGCGAGAGTGAAGGCTGTGTAGTTCAGTGAAGCTGAAAAGTCAAACACGTCTAGGAGAAATACTCAGGAATTTGGAAAAGAAATACCGTTGTAAACTTACCTTGCCTGAACCATCAAAACAAAAACCCCCGATGGATGAAGGAATAAAATGTTCAAGTTGAACGCATGTACACTGCGAGAGGGCCGAAGGGTCCCAGGCATAAAACGAGCCTCAGGAGGTCGGAGCACCGCAGGAACGGACCCAGCTCCCCTCCCTTCTCAGCCACCTCCTTAGATACTCCTGCTCTGTAACAGAGAACCAGGCCTGTGCTCATGCCGACGCAGAGAGGGGACATTGCCTGCTTCACGTTGCTTTTTGTTGGAGGCGCGGGGCAAGGAGAAAACAACGAGCCTTTCCCCTTTACCTAGATTTGCCGAAAATTCCCCCAAATACTGCACTTCAGAGGCCCCTGTTTCCGAGTTGCCTTTTCTCAGAAGCCCTTGTCAGGCCGGTGATTCCTCCCCAGCAAAAGTTATGACCCTTTCCGGATGTGATCTTTCGAGAACAGTTTTCTTTACCTAACGTCTCCTGCAGGGGGCAACATCCTCCAGTGTATGAGGACAGAGCCCGCAACCGGGCGGCGTCCGCCCTCTGGCTTGGTGAGGATTCCAAGAGCGTTTTGGAAGGAGAAAGTTGCAAATGCGCTTGCTTGATTCCTAGTCTATATTCCTTGGATGAAGGGTAATTATACTCTTATGTATAAGAGTAATTATACTCTTATGTATGTGTGTATGTGTGTGTGTGTGTGTGTGTGTGTGTGTGTATATATATATATATTTTTTTTTTTTTTAAATAAAAAAGACTGAAAGAATGTGTGTTCTCTTAAGTCAATCTCCGCTGACCACATGTGTAATGTTCATTGTACTCCCAGTGCTTGGAGGGCCCACATAATCTAAAAGCATAAATGACTACCTGCTGTAATTTGTTTGCTTTCCAAGAGCTGGAAAGAGCTGCCAGGAGGGAGGGACAGAGGCATCACCATTCCTTGTGCATTTCATCAGTTGAAACTTACCTGACTGCCTCTTTGAGGCACTGTGCTGTGTGCTGGGGATACAAAAGGGAAAAAAACAGGGTTTGTGAACTTGAGTTTAAAGAAAAAAGATTAATGTTTGGCAATAAAGCATTTTAAAGATTTCTTTCAATCTGATGTTTAAAATGTTTGTTTTTCAGAGACATCGATGGGGCACATCATTGTCTTCTCACTTTATCTTTGGGCCTCTAAAGGAGAGGTCACTTTTACTCTTTGTACTGCACCTGGTTTTTGACCACCAAATGGCATCATTCGGAGAGGCCTTTGCCAGATCCTCACTTGCTTTGAATTTCCTGTAGTATTTGAAGCCATTTCTTTTTTTATTTTTTCTTTTAAATATTAATTAATTTTAATGAGGGGGAGAGAGGGGGAAAGCATGCAAGTGGGCAGAGGAGCAGAGGGCAGACCCCGTCCTGAGCGTGGAGCCTGTGGAGGGGCTTGATCCAGACCCTGAGAATACAACCGCAGCCAAAATCAAGAGTCTGAGGCTTTACTGACTGAGCCACCCAGGCACCTCAAGGCCGTTTCTTAGAAAGCTTTCTTCTAATGTGATTTACAAAGTGTCTTAACATATATTATATTTTTTAAGATTTTATTTATTAGAGAGAGAGAGAGCACCTACAAGACAGAAAGAGAGAGAGAGAGCAAGTGAGTGCAGGGGCAGAGGGAGAAGCAGGCTCAAGTGGAGCCTGATGATGAGGGGTTTGATCCCAGGACCCTGAGATCATGACCTGAGTTGAAGGCAGATGCTCAACTGACTGAACCACCTAGGCACCCCTCACACATACTATTTTTTTTAATCCTCCTTCAAACCCTGTGATGTTAGCAGGGAAGTAGAGCTACAGTGAGATGAAGTGACCTGATTAGGCTCTTCTCTTCCTTCCCAAATATAAGAGTGTTACCACATGCTTTATTTTTATTTAGATTTTTCTTTCTCTTCATACTGTCCCTCTAGATATCCCATGGACATCTAAAGTTTGATGTATCTGTAATCCAACTAACCGTGTCTCTTATTTCCTAAAATACTATCTTATTCCCATCAGTCACGCAGTCTTCCTCTTTGGCTTCCAGATGTGTCATCCTTTATTTATTTATTTTTTAAAATATTTTATTTATTTATTTGACAGACAGAGATCACAAAAAGGCAGAGAGGCAGGCAGAGACAGAGAGAGAAAGAGAGGGAAGCAGGCTCCTTCCTGGCTGAGCAGAGAACTCAATCCCATGACCTGAGCCGAAGGCAGAGGCTTTAACCCACTGAGCCTCCCAGGCACCCCTCGTCCTTTATTTCTATCCTGTTTACCTGCCATTGATCTTCCTTAGAGTCTTATGTAAGTTTTTTTTTTTGGTGTGTGTGTGTGTGTGTGTGTGTGTGTGTGTTGCCTGAACCATTACAGTAGCCTTCAGCCTGAGCTCTGTATTGATGACTTCCTCCCACAGGCAAAGTTTATAACTACATATTGTCAGCACCTGTACCTGTTTATTGCCTATTTCCTTGGGACAAGGACCCAAGTATAGATAATATCTGGAACAACACATTGGTGTTTCTTAATAACTATTAGTTGGATGAATGTTGAAGTGATGAACAGCGCTGTAATCATCTTCTCAACTCTCAGCTCTGATTTTATCAGTCTTGCCCCAAAGCTTCCATGGCCAACTCTGGTCTAAACGCCATCGTCATTGTCTGACCTATACCTGCTTTTCCATTTGCCTGATACAGATCTGGAGGAAAGAGAACACTTGAGCACTGTGGGTAGAACTGTAAATTGGTATAATTACTAAAGAAAACAGTACCGCGGAGGCTCAAAAAATTAAAAATAGAACTAATGGTTGTCTGGGTGGCTTAGTTGGTTGGGTGACTGCCTTTGGCTTGGGTTGTGAACCCAGACTCCCGGGATCCAGTCCTGCATTGTGTTCCCAGCTCCCCGGGGAATCTGCTTCTCCTTCTGAACTTCTCCCCTCTCATGCTCTCTCTCACACTCTCTTTCCCTCAAATAAATAAACAAAACAACAAATAAAATCTTTTAAAAAACCCCAGAACTACCATATGATCCAGCAATTCTACTTTTGGGTATATATCCAAAGGGGGTAAAAAAATCCCACTAACCCAAAAAGATGCCCCCATCTCTATGTTCATAGCAGCACTATCTGCAATAGTCAAGACACCAAAAACAACGTAGGTATGTACCAAGGGATAAAGGAATAAATAAGTTATGACATGTATACACAATGAAATATTATTCAGCCTTAAAAAGTAAGGAAATCCTACCATTTGCAACAAAATGTTGGACCTTGAAGGCATTGTGCTATGTGACATAAGTCAGAGAAAGACAAATACTGTATGTGCTTGCTTACATTTGGAATCTCAAAACAAGCAAAGAAAAATAAACTTCTAGAAACTGGAGAAAGGTGGTCAAAGGGTACAATTTCCCTTTATGCATCTTCATTATTAATGTACAGAAATATTATGGATTTCTCTACATTGGTTTTTTATCCTGCAACTTTACCGAATTCATTTATCAGTTTTAGTAGTTTTATGGTCGGGTCTTCTATATATACTATTGTCATGTCATCTGTAAATACTGAAATTTATTTCTTCCTTACCAAACTGCATGACTTTTATTCCTTTTTCTTATCTGACTGCTGTGGCTAGGACTTCTACTACTATTTGAATAAAAGTGGTGAGAGTGAACACTTTTGTGTTGTTCCTAACTTTAGGGTAAAAGCTCTCAGTTTTTCATTATTGAGTATGACGTTAGCTGTAGGTTTTTCATGTATGGCCTTTGTTTTGTTGAAAGTATATTTTATCCAAACCTACTTTGCTGAGGTTTTGGTCATGAATGGGTGTTGTACTTTGTCAAATGATTTTTCTGCATCTATTGAAATGAAATTATGGTTTTTATCCTTTTTCTTATTGGTGTGATATATCACACTGATTGATTTGTGAATATTGAGCTACCCATGCATCCTGGGAATAAACCCCATTTGCCTGATGCCCAAATCTTGAGTTCCCAGATTCCTCTGAACTCTCTGAGCCTGAACCATGCTCTCCCCTATTAATAGCAACATTCACCCTTTGTTGAAGGTGATGCAGAGGTCCCCTTGGGATCTTGTCTCTCCTCCTGGCCACAGGGCCTGCACCCAGAATTAAGTCTCAACACCACCCAGCAGGATGTTCTGGGCCTGATAAAGGAGGAAAGAGAATACCTCAAATGTGATGCGACACAACACACATTGGCAGGAGTCAGGAGTGTATGAATGAGCCTGGGTTCTGAGATGCTTGACTCAGGTGGAGGGTATATTGGTTTGGGGGCATTCCTTGGTGATACAAGATTTAACACCTTGGTGAGGAACACAGAAAATGTTGTGAACTTGCTACTGGGTGGCCTCTAGATACTGGAGAGTGGGGGGTAAGCTGAAATATGAAGAAAGAGTGGCAGGGTAGCCAAGTAAAGGAAGTTGTAGGGTGCATGGAATCAGGGACAGGGCAGTATAAGGAATCTTTTCCTGGGCTGCAGGGCTGAGCATCATTGCTGTTTAGGTCACTGCTCAACTATAATTGCAAACCTCGCTCTGCCCCTCAGAGACTCAGCTCATCAAACTCCTGCTCACCAAGGCATGGCCTTTGAACTTCTCAGGGCTTTCTAACTCTGGCAATCCCAACCTTGCTTTATTCCAGTGTGGCAGAAAACAGTATACTCCTGCTTTGGGCTTGTCTTTCAGGTGTCTCTTTAAGGTTGCTTTCTCTGTGGATCCCTCTAAGCAGATGCCCTGGGAGGAATGCAGACCTGAGCATCAAATGATTGTCATCAAAATTATGTTCGGTTGCCTCCTCTTCCTAGAGAGGGTTGCCTTCTAATAATTATCTTAAAAATGAACCTCTTACCACCTCTTTTTCTGTATTTTTTCAGTAAGAGGATTGTAAGGGGCTTTAACCTGGAAGGTCATTTGGTAGGAGATTTCAGACGATGTGAACAGTCTCTAAAAGCACAAGAGACCTGGAAGTTAAAGATGTGGTTTGTGGCACTTGAGAGCTGCTTTGTAGAGCATGACTGTAAGACGACTGGTTCCAGGGCGTGACTGCTGAGCACAGGGAGATGAGGAAGAACTTTCTGAACCAGGCTAAATTTGGGGTATCACCCAAGGGTCGGGAAGGGGGGGACACAAAAGAGGGCTCTGTTTGGGTTGCAACATCACCAAATTATTCCTTACTATAGTCTGGAGAACAATTTGAAAAGATATTATTAGGTAACTTTTTTTTTTTCAATTTATTTATTTTCAGAAAAACATTATTATTTTTTCATCACACCCAGTGCTCCATGCAAGCCGTGCCCTCTATAATACCCACCACCTGGTACCCCAACCTCCCACCCCCTCCGCCACTTCAAACCCCTCAGATTGTTTTATTAGGTAACTTTTATTTATTATCTTATTTAATGTTAACTTATCTAAGTTAACAATTAGTTCATAGTTGCTAAAGTAAACAAATATGTAAGTAAATAAACATTTAAAATTATAAATACATATATATCAATGCTGTAGGTTTTTAGTAGATAACAATTCATATTTTTATAAGTACAAAAATTGCTAACATTTATTAATTAAATAGCTTTTTACTAGAAAGCACATGTTAAGTCATTGTGGCTGAGGCTTGTCAAAATGGTAGACAAGATCCCCGCCCTCCATGAGAGGGAGGCTCTGGGGCCCAGTGAAGCCATTGTTAAAACTCAGCCCAGGCCTCTGTTTTTAGCTAATAAAACAAAACGATAACAGGCATAATGACCTGGAGGTTGTGTAGATTAAAAGAAGAGCTGGAAGAGTTGGAAGATGCAAGGTGAGGCGGGTACAGTGCAAGGTTCCAGCCTTGGTTTTGGGGATGAATGTGGGGAGAAGGAAGGCTCATCAGGACACGTTTGTAGTTTGTGGGGCAGGGGTTGTTATTACACAGCACCGTGGGCAAGAAGAGGGTCAGGCTACTTTCAGAGCCCGGAGTGCTCTTGGCCTTCCTTAACTGCAACTGCCCCTCAGAACAATGTATTACTTAAAATATAACCCATGGGAAATTTTACTAGTTACCAAGCACATTCAAAGGACTTATCTAACTAGCCACAGGCGCTTTTGGGAGGAGAAAGGGGAGTTGACGGAAAAATGATGCTGGCGGCGTTCAGCCTTGAGCAGGCCGGCCTGTTCCCAGCTGCTCAGCTTCAAGGCCTCTCCCCCAGAGGCCTGTTGCAGTATCTGTTTTTCTTAAGGCTATACCTAAATGTGCTGGGTAACTAGTAAAATTTCCTATGGGTTCTATTTTAAGTAATACATTGTTCTGAGGGGCAGTTGCATTTCCCCTTTTCGTTTGTGAAGAAGTAGAAAAGTCGATTTTGCCGCTTCTTGATTCTCTAGTCCTTGGAGGGATTTTCACGTGCATCTGAGGAATAAGCATAAAAAGATTATAGCAATAAAAAGAATAATCATTCCACCTATAATGCCAAGACCAGTTTGTTTGATCCAAGTAAAAGGGTTTAGATTAGACAGAATATCGCTAATTCTTTGAGGAAAACTCACTCCTGGAACTGATCGTAATGATCAGTGAGTAATACTTTGAATAGTATCTTGAAGTTGTCTAATATCTAAAGTTAGATTATCACCATAATGATTAGTAATATGCCGGCGAATTTTGCTCCAAGATATTTCTGATTCATTATAGGCATGGGGAGTAACACAGAAAGAAGAAACATTCTAGTCACATAAAATATGAAGTTTAAACTTTATATTTTGAAGATCATCTCCTATATACATCATGGCTGCTTCTAAATCAGAGATACTTTTATTTAATTTTTGATCTATGATCATTTGTTGATTCCAAGCTTTGCTAGTATTCTCGTGCCACTTTTGTACAAATTGTGTGGTTTGTACTGTTTGATGCAAGGCTATTCCTGTAGTGGTAGCTGTAGCAGTAATGGCTATAATTTCTAAAATAGTTGTTATAAGTAACCCAAGAAATCTTTTTTTCTATGGCATGGACCCAGTTCTTTAAAATTGTTAAAAGTACATGTATATCTGGAGAGCTTTCCCAAACATGGTGGTTTTTCACTGGAAACCAAATGTCTATTTTTCTTCTAGCTATGAGAATGATAGAATTATCCCTATAAACATTCTTATCTACACAGGTGAACATTTTACATCTGAGTTTATTTCTCTATTGTTATGATCAAAAGTCATTTTTCCAACAACAAAAACATAGGGATCTCTAACACCAGCTTTCACCCATTCTTCATCCATTAGGAAAAAAGAGAATGCATAGTCATTAGACTGATGAGTGTGAGAGCCCTTCCAAACTCTTATGTGATTTAAAGTGGTGGTGACCTTCCATAAATTCTTTTGTCTTTTATGATAATTAACAAAAGGGGATGGCATAGAAAGTCCTTGCCCAAGCCAGACCAGAGGTGCATCTCCTGAGGTTAAGGTTTGTAGTGAAATGAGATATTAAAAAACTTGCCATTTTAAATTTTGATGAGAGAAGCAGGGTCTCCCAGTGCAATTGGTGACTGCCATCCCCTTAGGGGACCAGTCCCATACAATTCCATAGGAATCATTAATAACAATACCCGGGTGAGAAGCTCGACAATCCTCCCATAAAGGGTGAATTCCCTCATCAGACCACATTTGTGTTAGTTTGCATTTGGGAGTAGGGGGTGCTGCTGTGTTATGGCTAGGACCCCGATATTCATTGGCTAAGAATCCTTTAGTAGAGAGTAAATGTAACTGAACTTTACTCAGATAATTATCAGTAGGAAAGTCCACCAACCATTTTTGATCATCAGGCATAAGACAACTGGAATGATTGCCAATACATATTGGTCTATTTTGATATCCTAAAGTGAGATTAATATTTGTGCCCTCCTCTAAGGGCAATAGTGGCAATCTAGGATCTAAAATTCCAGGTACCCATTTTGAGGCATTTAAATAAATTGGTATTATATCTTCTACCCATTCTCCTGGATGGAGCAGGGGAGGATTGGGTATATAAGCCCAGTAAGCAAAGTTATTTATTTTTGCATAACATCCAAAAAGACTTACGGCTACCATGATGAGAGCCATCATATTACATCAGATGTAGAAATAGTAGTAGTTTTGATATGCTGTAAAACGTATACTGTATATAAAGAATCAGATAACAGATTAAATGCACAAGAAACGTCTTGAAACAATGCTATAACCGCCATTAATTCTGATTTTTGTGTTGAGAGACTGGTAGTAGATATGATCTTTGAAGTAGGACCATAATAACAAGATTTATCTTTGACAGAGCCATCAGAAAAATAAGTAGGAGCATCTGTTATTGGATTTTTAGAAGTAATTTTAGGAAGGACAAAAGCAGTATGTTTTAAAAAGGAAACAACAGGGTTAGGGTTGAGTTAGGTTAGAGAAGAAGTGTTTCCAGTAAAGCCACTAAGAGCAATTTGCCAGTTTAAGTTATTTTGGAATGTCATTTCAATTTGTGTCTTATTTAAAGGCAGAACAATAACCTGTGGCTCATACCCTTGTATTTGGCCAATTCTTTTTCTTCTTAATTGAATAATACTGCAAATATGGTCTATATAGGTAGTGAGTGCTTTAACAGTATTATTTGGGAGAAAAATCCATTCTATAGTTAATTTTTCCTGAATAATTAACCCAGTGGGTGTATGTGGGGTATGAAAAATAAGAAGATCTAATGGTATCTCAGGTTGGACTCTATCCGTTTGCATTGAATGAATCTGGCTTTCAACAAATTGTAATTCTTTTAAGGCCTCTTTTGATAGGGTCCGAGGGCTGTTTAAATTAGGATCTCCCTTTAAAGAGGCAAATAGATGCTGTAAAGCATAAGTGGGAATTTCAACTTTAGGTCTTATCCAATTAATGTCTCCCAGTAATTTTTGCAAATCATTCAAGGTTGTAATTTTATCTCTACGGATTTGAACTTTTTGGGGTTTAACTGAGGTCCTGTCCATAATGAACCCCAAATATGAGAAAGGTGTGGTGACTTGTATTTTTTCTGGAGCTATAATTAGTTTGTATTTTTCAAATTGTAATTGAAACATTCTGAATGCATCTTGCAATTGCATGTTATCTGAGGCTGCACATAACATGTCATCCATATAATGGATAAGATAAACTTGTGGAAATTGATTTCTGGCTGTATAACTTTTGCCACATTCTCCTGACAGATAGTGGGGTTATTCAACATTCCTTGTGGAAGAACTTTCCATTGATATCGTTTGGTTGGTTCTTTCAAATTTACACTGGGAATAGTGAAAGCAAAATGGGGACAGTCTTCCTTAGCAAGTGGTATAGTATAAAAGCAATCCTGTAAATCTATGATAATTATTGGCCATTCGCGTGGGACTAGATTAGGCGAAGGCAATCCAGGTTGGAGAGACCCCATGGGTTGGATAGCAGAATTAACCGCACTCAGGTCTGTTAAAAGTCTCCATTTTCCTGATTTTTTCTTGGTAACAAGAACTGGTGAATTCCAAGGACTGTGAGATTCTTCAATATGTCCTTTTTAAAAAAAATCAGTTTCTCTACTAGGGCTTGTAAAGTAAGTAATTTCTTTTGTGTTAAGGGCCACTGCTCCACCCAAATAGGTTTTATTTTTCAAATTCAATTTAATGGGTTCAAGAGCAGTGGCCTTCAGTGAAAAATCTGGGAATCCTCCTTAGGAAAAGGTATAACCAAAGAGGCTTCCCATTGACTTAGTAAATCTCGCCCCCAAAGGTTAATGGGTAAGTCTATGGCTGTAGATAACCCTTTTGACCCTCAGGTCCTTCATAGAAAAGAATATTGGAGCTTTGACACACATTACCAGCCAGTCCTAATCCTGTAATAGTAACAGAAGAGGAATTATATGGCCATTTTTTTGGCCAATGTAATGATCTTATGATAGAGACATCAGCTCCAGTGTCAATTAAACCTGAAAATTCCTTTTCTTGTATCACCTTTTGAAAAGAAGAGCACTTCTCTCCTTGGGATTCTATTCTCTCCCAGGCTCTCAAACAGTAACTCCAGAGCTGCTCAATAGCTTGATCATTCATTAGTACCTGGTTTTGCACTCAAGCCCACGGCCCAATACCCATGAACTGTTCCATGGAAATAGGGACATTACTAGCTCTATTATGGGCAGCTGCTGTTTCTGCGTGATCTTGCCACCATGTTTTAAATTGTAAGAACTCACTTGAAGCTAGAACTGTTTTTGCTAACAATGACCAATCAATCGGAATAAGTCGATTGACTTCTGTGATGCCTTGAATGATTTCTGTTGTAAATGGAGAATTAGCTCCATAGTTTTGTACTGCTTATTTTAGTTCCTTCAATAATTTGAAGGGAAATGGCTCATGCTTGGCCTCATAGATACCATTAAGGTTGTTAGGATCATGTCCCAGAGAGACATGTTCTTTAATAATAACTGGGAAATTAAAATGTAAGACATCTAGGTCTCCTGCTCGTTGTGTTTCAAGGAGGCCTTTTTGAATGGCTGGTATCATGTATTTTTCATCTTTTTCATTAAATGGTGCCTTTTTACAGAATGATGAAGCCGAGGGCGGCAGTGTCATTTGCACCTTTTGTTCTGTTATTGGAGAAGGAGGAGGAGATTCCTCCTTTATATATTCCTTTATGATGGCCTTAGTAATTTCTTTCTCCTCCTGCATGGCGTGTTCAGGTTCCTTTTTTTTAGTTTCTCCTGAACATTCATTATTGCTCTCTGAATCAGGGGTTTGTAAAGGCTCCAAAACAGAGCGAATGAGGGTCCAAGTAGGCCACATAGTAATTGGAATTGGTTTTCCTTTAGTATGCAAAACTTTTAACTCATGACCTACTTTTTCCCATGTTTGTAAATCTCAAGTCCCGAATATAGGGAACCAGGAGCAATGTTCTTTAATTATCTTTATTTATTTTTTTTAAATTTTTTTCCCAATTTATTTATTTTCAGAAAAACAGTATTCATTATTTTTTCACCACACCCAGTGCTCCATGCAAGCCGTGCCCTCTATAATACCCACCACCTGGTACCCCAACCTCCCACCCCCCCCCCCGCCACTTCAAACCCCTCAGACTGTTTTTCAGAGTCCATAATCTCTCATGGTTCACCTCCTTTAATTATCTTTAAAAGCTCCATAAGTTGGTGCTTGCTGACTTTTGCTCCTCCTGCCTTTAGGAGCTGTCTCAGTAAGCAAATGTAAGGGCGATAATCCTTTGTGCTCTCTAGATGACCCATACCCTGCGATAAGTACCCACAAAACACCGGCAGGAAAAAGGCACAGCCGTGCAAAAACTCACGTTGGGGCTTCTCCTGTTTTGTTTCTGGTCCCTGTTTGGGCGCCACTTGCAGCTTCTTTTCGACTGTTGTCCCCTTCTCCCTTTCTCTTGCAGCTGACTTGTTTGTGTCTCATTCTTCCCCTGTTCACCGACTGGAAGTGGCACTTAACTTCTTGTCAAAATTCTGTCTTTTAAAGCTCACCTCAGTTATTACTTCTGCAAAAGTCCTTCCTGGTTCCAAGCTGGGAATTGCTATCCCTCCTCAATTCATTGTGTGCACACCTATCCTAATACTTCCCTTTCATCCTTGATGTGGAACCAGCTGTCAACATGTCTGTCTTCACTAAATTGAAAGCGGGAATCATAAAATTTTCCATCTTTCATTGCTGAGCCCATTCCCTAACACCCAGAAAGGGCTCAAGAAAGATATATTTATTTAATTGAAAAGTGACCCAAATCCCTGGCTAAAAAATTGGTGTCAAAGGGTACTTGTGAACAGACTAAAAGTCCTGGTCTTTCCCAGTGAGCTTAGCAGAGTCTTTGCTAACACGTTTTGCAAGGTCCATTATTAGTACCCTCATGATTGCCTTTCCCTCCCAGCCTTGATGTTTTAGTTTTATGTTTATCTTGTCCAGTTGTAATACATTGATTTTAGTAAGTTTTCTCAACTTTCGTGGAATGAGGCAGGGTATACATAATTTTTTAAAGGTAACTTCTTAAAATAGAGGATGAATATGCACAACTTCTCTATTAAATATGGAGCTCTGTGAAAGGGAGCAATTATAAAGGAAGATGATTGGTTTTAGATTCTCCCAGCTGAGGAATAGACTCTTAGTGTTCAGAATGTGTCTTCAGAAGTCTTTAGAAGCAAAGGGAGGCCTGCCGTATAGGTAACAAAGTTGGGTAAACTGTAAGGATTATTCTATCAGCATGGTGTATGATACTGCTTCCGTGTTTTTGCTGGCCAAGGTTCTGAGTATGTCACCCTGAGCATTGTGCTTCTTACAGCTATGAGTGGGCTAGAAATTCACAAATCCATTACAGATGAGCAATGCAGGAATTAAGCTTGCCTGATTTCCATAATAAGTAAAATTAAATTCATTCTATGCAAAAGGAATAGGTACTTAAGGAGGTTCAGGTTTGCATATAAATTTAGTGATGTTATTGGACTCCAGTAGGCAGATTAAAAAAAATTCATTGATTTGACATTTGGTTAACATGTGTTTCTTTTATATGCCTTTATAAGTTAAATTTGTTTCTTCAAAAAGCAGAAGAAATCCTGATGGTTGATCTGAAATTTCAAGACAATAGCTATTTTTCATAGACATGAATGAAACCTTATTTCATAGCAATTAATAATTATGTCAATACAAATAGATGCTTTGTCTCAGGGAAAGTAGTGCTTTTGAAGGCCTATGTGTGTGCATACATATATTCACAATTTTATGTTTTTTTTTAAGTACAATTTGCTTTAGTGAATATATCACACTTGAAGAAGTTTAACTTATAAACATATAGATGCACTGGTTTCTCTTTACTGAAGGCATGTGTACAAGCAGGCCTCCAAGTCACAGTGTGTGCAAAATGTGGCAATAAAGTCATGAATGATTATTAAAAACAACTATTTCATTTTATTTTGTAAAGATTTATTTGTTTATTTGAGAGAGAGCATGTGTCCATATGAGGGAAGAGAGTGGCACAATGGAGAGGGAGAGAGAATCCTCAAGCAGACTCTCCACTCAGTGTGGAGTCCCGACAAAGGGCTTGATCTCAGGACCCTAACATCATGACCTGAGCTGAAATCAAGAGTTGAACACCCAACCAATTGAGCCACCTAGGTGCCTCTATAAAAAAATAAATTCACAAGTTGTATTCAAATCCAGTGTATGGACCATATAAGAAAAAGTAGCCTCTTTATTTCACTCATTTCTTATTCATAGACTCAAACATGATTATTCAAGTTTGTTCAACTCATCCAACCCATTACCTCCAAATGACTTTTGGATTTTTTCAAAAACCACACCCATTCTCAATGGATAACACCATCTCTGAGACTGTCTTCAAAGGAGGGTCTGTTTCTGACTCATCTTACTGTATAATATATTGTCCGACTTATGGTATGCATCAACAAACAAATGAAGAGATTCCTCAGGAATTTATAAACCTCTTCAATGCAGAGAATATATCTTAGATTTCTGAGATACCCCATAATTTAACAGTTATGCCTCACACCTGAATATTATACATAGGAAACCACATTCTGTTTTGAGCTAGAAAGGAAAACCCATTTATGGACGTCTCTATACCATGTGTGAAAGATTTAGGTGAAAATGAGTCATAGCCAAAGCAATATAATACTAACAGTTTTTATAAAATAGTACTTTTTGTTTTTCCAAGATCTTTAAAATGCATTATTTCATTTTTATCCTCATGACAATCATGTAATATGTGCAAGAAGTATGGAGGCAGAGGAGGAAAACTGCATCTAACTGTTCTGATGGAGACTAAAGCTTATATAATTTGGGGGTACTCAGTAAGAAAAGGAACCAAATTATGTAAGAAAACATTTATTTGGAATGAGGAAAAAAGTCACAACAAATTAAAACTTAAAAAAATGATAAATACTGTAATCATCTCCAAAGCTAGAAAGATAACTGCAGTTTTATTAATGAACTACCTGATACATATCTGTAGGACATCTCCCTGTTTCTGGCAGTGTAATCTTTGATTGCCTATTTATATAACAACAAAGTAATATAATATTATAGAGATATGAGAAAGATAATTCAATCTTATTTTTAGTCTGGTTGATTATTGATTTTATGACTGATCCTTGGGATGCATAAAATATGTGACCTTACACACAATGGCATTTGTGGTTTGCAGATTGCTACAGGATTGTACCCTTAAAACCCAAAAATGATGACAAATCCCATTTTGCCTCATTCTTAATATATGGAAGAACATTTGTAACTCATTGATATTTGCATACACTGGATTATAGAATATATAACTGACAAGGGAGAACTTCTCTTTTTTAATTTTAATTTTTTAATTTCTTTTCAGTGTTCCAGAATTCATTGTTTATGCATCACACCCCATGCTCTGTTCAATACGTGCCCTCCGTAACACCCACCACCAGCCTCACCCCACCTCCCACCCTCCTCCCCTCCAAAACCCTCAGTTTGTTTCTCAGAGGCCACACTCTCTCATGGTTTGTATCCCCCTCTGATTTCTCCCAATTCACTTGGGAGATCCTCTCCATCTCCCAGTGTCTTCCATGTTATTCTTTATGCCCCACAAGTAAGTGAAACCATATGATAATTGACCCTCTCTGCTTGACTTATTTCCCTCAGGATAATCTCCTCCAGACCCATCCATGTTGATACAAATGTTGGGTATTCATCCTTTCTGATGGAGGCATAATACTCCATAGTGTATATGGACCACATCTTCTTTATCCATTCATCCGTTGAAGGGCATCTTGGTTCTTTCCACAGTTTGGTGACTGTGGCCATTGCTGCTATGAACACTGGGATACAGATGGCCCTTCTTTTCACTAATCTGTATCTTTGGGGTAAATACCCAGTAGTGCAATTGCAGGGTCATAGGGAAGCTCTATTTTTAATTTCTTAAGGAATCTCCACACTGTTTTCCAAAGTGGCTGCACCAACTTGCATTTCCACCAACAATGTAAGAAAGTTCCCCTTTCTTCACACATGTTGCTTACTGTCTTGTTGATTTTGGCCATTCTAACTGGTGTAAGGTGGTATCTCAATGTGGTTTTGATTTGAATCTCCCTGATGGCTAATGATGATGAACATTTTTTCATGTGTCTGGTACCCGTTTGTATGTCTTCTTTGGAGAAGTGTCTGAGAACTTCTTTTTTGACTTGGTCAGTGTCCTCTAGCAAGTTAAGAATTATTACTATATTTTTATTGTAACTAAAGCCATTTAAATAAAATAACTAGGGTAAATTATGCATAAATGAAACATCACCCAAAAATTAAAAATAAAACTTTAAATTACAGAAAGAGGTATAGAACTTGAGTGATTATTTTTCTACATCCTTCTTAATTCTTAAGAAGTTTAAGACAGTCATTGATTCATACAATGCACCCTATGAAATACATGCTAAATAGATGAGAAAGTGAGGCCAAGGGAGAAAAGGCCAGAGGGAAACTGAATGAGACCAGGATAGTGACTTCAAACAAAGAGAATATAATAATGATCCAAGCCTTGTGCCTTTGAATACAGTGTCAGGTGAGCAAGTTACTCAATGGCTGCCAGCCCTGTTTTTCTTATCGGTAAAATGAGGACATTAGTAATAGCTTCCTCAGGGAGTTTTTGTGTGAGGATAGAATCACTTAATACATAAGGTACTAACTAATATTAGGTCATATTATTCTTTAGACTGTAAGCATCAAATAAGATTTAGTTTTAGCAACTCCTTAAAATAATGATCAGCAAAATCGACTTCTTACAGTGTAGGCTGTTCTTCTCTCATTTTCGAATTTCTTCAGAATAATAGAACCAGGGCAACCCACCACAGTGATAATTTTCCTTTGTATTGCAGCAACGATTCTGTGAGATCTGTTTGAAAACAGCTCAAAGGTTTGATTTAGTTTGATGTTGAGTTCTGTCCCATATCCACCAAATAGTGTAAAATGCACTCTTTCATGAGTACCTGCATCCTTTAGGCAAATTTCAGAGGCAAAGGGGAAAGTGAAGACAGACATAAAGGGAAAAACGTATGTCAGTGTCTTTTTATTTGTTACTGCCATGCAGTCAGTGGTTGTCTTATTGATTATTGTTTCCCAGTACCTCCGACTACACTAGAACAAAGTTTAGATAGTCAATAGATATTTCTTAGGCTTGAAGTTAGTGATTGAGAATGTCAAATAAAAAAGTGCATGAGCAGTTAACTTGGTTTTAAAAAATCTATTTCCATCCATCTTTTCCTAGATAATTGAACACTTTATTGTCTTCTCATGGAGATAATGAAATAAGAAACTTTGCAATTAATTTTTTAAAATCAGATCTTATTGACTGATGATAAAATGCCTTTTCCATCTTTTCCAAAAGATGTTTATGCTAATGGAGTGGAGGTGGCAATTTAAGAAAAGGTAAAGTTTCTGCCAGTTACTCTGCTCCTCCCTTAGCCCTTATCTTTATCTGCTTATTCAAAATGGATTGCTGGCATCTCTGCTCTCAGGTTTGCAGGAAAAGAAAAAGAGCCAGAGTCTTGGAAAGGCAGCTTCTCTAGAAAAAGGAGCTGACATCTCCTTGAAAGCTCCCTTTCCTTTCATTGGCTCAGCTGTCACATGGCAACACCTGGCTGCAAGGGAGACTTAGAATTGCAATCTTTGGCTGGGCAGCCAAGGACGTGGGAAGAACAGACTTTGGAGGAATATGGCTAGCATGACCATTTTAAGCAGCATCAATGATTTTTGTATTGAAATTCCTCAACCCAGTTCAATACTGATTTCTTTTCTTTAGGGAGTAAGGCTTTACTGTACTCAAAAGAATCTCAAGTTCATGACAACTTTGAAGAGAGGATCCCTGTGAGAGTAGATGATCAGGCTGCTACGTACGCAAGAAGACATGTCATTTGAACTGCTGTGGGAATGAGTTAACTTTGTTGGACTAGTTTAGACTTTACCTTAACAAATTTAGAGATAGGTACTTGGGAATGGTGTACTGTCATAACACAAAATTGATGATATGTTGCATTTTAGTAGATGAGGGACAGGGGACGAAGAAATAGGTATTGTAATCTGGAATACTGCTGGCCATTTTTTACCACATAATGAAATATGTGATAAAACTATCTATTTTAAATAATATCTAGTAAAAAGCTAGGAAAAAAAGAGAATGTAGCATTCTTATTCTCCAAAATAACTAACTAACATCACACTTGATGATGAAATGTTGAATTCTTTCCCTTTGTGATCAAGAAGACAAACATGTCTGCTCTCACCCTATACATCTGACACTCCTCTCGAGATTCCAGAGAGTTCAGTAAAACTAGAAAAGAAATAAAAGGTACAAGGATTAGAAGGAAGAAACAAAACTGGCATTATTCAGAGTCTGGTGAGAGTTTGCAAAGCCAACAGATATGAATTGAACAGTATAGATGCCATACACGAAAACATCAAAAGTATGGAGCACTTCGGAATAAATCCAACTAACTCTGTCCCAATCTTCTACAAATAAACTTAAAAGAGTTTATTAAAAGAATAATATAAAAATGGAGAGTTATGTACTATGCTCATAAACTGGAAGAAGCAGTACTATATGGACAGGTCGATTAATTTAGAGGGTCATTGCCATCTGAATGACCAATGGCAGAAGGCTTTGTGTGTAACCTGACAAGCTAAATCTAAAATTTATATAATACACAAAAGGCCAAGATTGCTGTAAAAAAGAACAAGTTTGTAAGATTTGTTTACAGCCATCAAAACTTCTTCTTCTTCTTCTTTTTTTTTTTTTTTTGACAACATAGCAACCTAGGCAGCATGGTATTGACAACATAGCAACCTAGGCAGCATGGTATTGGTATGGAGATAGACAAATCAGTGGAATGGACAAGAAAGCCCAGAATCATATCTACACACATAAGGGTATTTGGTATTTGACAGAAGCAGCATTACAGATCAGGGATGAAAGCACATAGTTTATCATCCACAATGCTGAGACAATCTAGTATCCATGTGGAAAAACATGAAACTAGATCCTACTTCATCCCACACTTAAAAAACAATTCCAAGGGGGATTACTATCCCATATTTTCTTGAGTCTAAGAGACACATTTTAAACATTCAAATATCTCTTTCTCTGAAACCAGGATGTTTTCACAATCAATGCCATATCATAGTTTAGTTAGCTTATATAGTCTTTCTTTTTTTGTTTTGAATATATTAATGGTGGATCTTACATTTGACAATGACATAGATTTGATGAAATATGGTGCAACAGTTTGGGTCTGATCAGGAAAACAAAAGTCAATTAGTAATCCAAGAATGAAATATTTAAGTATAGAGAAGTAGAGGCTTCCCCTACCATTGGGAGGAGTAGGGAAGTAAAGAGCTGGAAAGTTGTCATTGCTATCTAACCCAGCACTGCTGGAGAGCTTACCAGTAGGCAGGTAAAAATCACAGGAATCCCGCTCCAAGAAGCCATTAACCACTCCCTCAGACCCAACTTTTCAGGAAGCCAATATCAACGATCTCAAGTGCCAGAGATCTGCATAATTTGAAGACATGCATTCCTATGATCCTCTGATGCTGTCAACAAAGCATTATAAGAAAGGGATACGCTCAGGCAAGAATTTGGTCCCCATTGTAGATTGAGTGTATATTGGGAAGCTTCCAATAGATAACATATATAACATATATAAGCTGTTTTCTTTTTTTTAAATTAAATTTTTTCAGTGTTCCAAGATCCATTTTTTATGCACCACACCCAGTGTTCCATGCAATATATGCCCTCCTTAATATCCACCACCAGGCTCTTCGCTAACCTCCCACCTCTCTCCCCTCCAAAACCCTCAGTTTGTTTCTCAGAGTCCACAGTCTCTCATGGTTCATCTCCCCCTCCGATTTCCTCCAACTCACTTCTCCTCTCCTTCACCTACTCTCTTCCATGTTATTCCTTATGTGCCACAAGTAAGTGAAACTTTATAATTGATTTTCTTTTCTTGACTTACTTCACTCAGCCTAATCTCCTCCAGTCCTGTCCATGTTGATACAAAAGTTGGGTATTCATCCTTTCTGATGGAGGCATAATATTCCATTGTATATATGGACCATATCTTCTTTATTCATTCATCTGTCATAGGCTGCTTTCTTGTGTATACCTTCTGGACCATGACAAGCCACTTTGGACCAGATGGAAAAGTTGCTCATCACTTAGGGATCCTAAAGTTTTGTTGATCTGGCCACAGTAACTGGATGGGACTTTGAGTATTTCAGAGAAAGTGTAGTGTGTGGCTTGTGTGGGTAGAATGGTGTGTAGGATATTTGGGTGGACAGAAGGGCAGACCACAGCAGAATGCAAGTTGTCTCTTTCTTCCTGGATATGTGGTAATTTATATAGAAGTCACATTTCTCAGTCTTTCTTGCAGAGAAGTATGACCATGTGACTAACATTGGACCAAGGATATCTGGGAAGAATGTGACAATTTCAACTTACATCTCTTCTCCAACTTAAGGACTAGTTACTTTTCCCAGACAATGGATCTTTTCCCCCAGAGTAGGAAATGGAACACAGATGTGTCAGAGACCTATGACTTTGAAGGACAATGTCTTTGTGAATGATCAAGCATGGGGGGCAGACACATGGATCTTAGAATGCTCATGTGAGAAGAGAGATCTTGTCAGTCTAGAATAGCTAGACTATAGTTTGGTGGATAATAATAATCTGTCTTATTTAAACAATTTGAGATTGGAGTCTTTGATCTATCATATCAAAATTATAACCATTGAAAATACAATGGATGCAATTTGAAATTATTTTTGTAGTTAGTTTACCACCCAAGGAATTCAGCAATAACTTTTTAGTTCTTGAGATCATTTTAAAATGAACAAATCCAAAGCCTCATAGCATGAAGTTTTTCCATGGTCCTAGATTTTATATGACTTACTCTAAAGCTTGTATTCCCATCCCAATAGGTAGTTAACTCAGACAATGTGGATTGTTTTTCATAGAGTATCTTTACAAACAAGCCCGAGAACATTGTAGAGCTCAATAAATAGTCTTTGATTGATTAGAAATGATGTAAGTAGACCAAATACTGTGGTGTTTCAAAGGAATTTAAAGAAAGAAACTTAATGAAAAGAAGAAGAGCCCTCTTCTTTAATTTTGGATAAAGATGTTAATTTTGGCCTGAAGTTTGAAGTTCTGACTGAAGCCATTCTTTGAGCCATTAAGAAGTGACTGATTTTTCTATTACTCACCATCAAAAAGGATGAGATCTTACCATAGGCAATGACATGGATGGAACTGGAGGGTATCATGCTAAGTGAAATAAGACAATCAGAGAAAGACAATTACCATATGGTTTCACTCATTTAAGAAACAAAACAGAGAATCATAGGGGAAGGGAGGGAAAAATAAAATAAGATGAAATCAGAGAGGGATACAAGAGATTCTTAACCATAGGAAACAAACTGAGGATTGCTGGAGGGAAAGAGATGGGGGGATGGAATAACTGGGTGATGGGCATTAAGAAGGACAGGTGATATAATGAGCACTGAGTGTTATATGCAATTGATGAACAACTGAACTCTACATCTGAAACTAATAATATACTATATGTTAATTGAATTTAAATAAAATAAGATAAAAAAAAGAAGTGGTTCATTTTTCACACTGCTATATGTTGGATTCTATTTTTTCCAGCCATAATGCAGTCTTTGGCATCATTACATCTTTTTATTGCAATAGATAATTCTGAAATTAGTTTGTAGGTCAGAATCTTATACATTATGATGTCTTCCATAATTTATTTTAGTATTCCTGAGGTGTTCTTTCTTTTTTTATAATTTTTAATTTTTTATAAACATATAATATATTTTTATCCCAAGGGATACAGGTCTGTGAATCACCAGGTTCACACACTTCACAGCACTCACCATAGCACATACCCTCCCCAATGTCCATAACCCTACCCCCCTCTCCCAAGCCACCCCCTCCCAGCAACCCTCAGTTTGTTTTGTGAGATTAAGAGTCTCTTATGCTTTGTCTCCCTCCCAATCCCATCTTGTTTCATTTTATCTTCTCCTACCCCCTTAACCCCCCATGTTGCTTCTCCACCTCCTCATATCAGGGAGATCATATGATAGTTGTCTTTCTCCGATTAACTTATTTCGCTAAGCATGATACCCTCTAGTTCCATCCACGTCGTCGCAAATGGCAAGATTTCATTTCTTTTGATGGCTGCATAGTATTCCATCGTGTATATCTTCTTTTTTTTTTTTTTTTTTTTTTTTTTCCAATTTATTTATTTTCAGAAAAACAGTATTCATTATTTTTTCACCACACCCAGTGCTCCATGCAAGCTGTGCCCTCTATAATACCCACCACCTGGTACCCCAACCTCCCACCCCCCCGCCACTTCAAACCCCTCAGACTGTTTTTCAGAGTCCATAGTCTCTCATGGTTCACCTCCCCTTCCAATTTACCCAAATTCCCTACTCCTCTCTAACGCCCCTTGTCCTCCATGCTATTGGTTATGCTCCACAAATGAGTGAAACCATATGATAATTGGCTCTCTCTGCTTGACTGATTTCACTCAGCATAATCTCTTCCAGTCCCGTCCATGTTGCTACAAAAGTTGGATATTCGTCCTTTCTGATGGAGGCATAATACTCCATAGTGTATATGGACCACATCTTCCTTATCCATTCATCCGTTGAAGGGCATCTTGGTTCTTTCCATAGTTTGGCGACTGTGGCCATTGCTGCTATAAACATTGGGGTACAGATGGCCCTTCTTTTCACGACATCTGTATCTTTGGGGTAAATACCCAGGAGTGCAATTGCAGGGTCGTAGGGAAGCTCTATTTTTAATTTCTTGAGGAATCTCCACACTGTTCTCCAAAGAGGCTGCACCAACTTGCATTCCCACCAACAGTGGAAGAGGGTTCCCCTTTCTCCACATCCTCTCCAACACATGTTGTTTCCTGTTTTGTTAATTTTGGCCATTCTAACTGGTGTAAGGTGATATCTCAATGTGGTTTTAATTTGAATCTCCCTGAGGGCTAATGATGATGAGCATTTTTTCATGTGCCTGATAGCCATTTGTATTTCTTGATTGGAGAAGTGTCTGTTCATATCTTCTGCCCATTTTTTGATGTGTTTGTCTGTTTCGTGTGGGTTGAGTTTGAGGAGTTCATTATAGATCCTGGATATCAACCTTTTGTCTGTACTGTCATTTGCAAATATCTTCTCCCATTCCGTGGGTTGCCTCTTTGTTTTTTTGACTGTTTCCTTTGCTGTGCAGAAGCTTTTGATTTTGATGAAGTCCCAGAAGTTTATTTTCGCTTTTGTTTCCTTTGCCTTTGGAGACGTATCTTGAAAGAAGTTGCTGTGGCTGATATCGAAGAGATTACTGCCTATGTTTTCCTCTAAGATTCTGATAGATTCCTGTCTCACGTTGAGGTCTTTTATCCATTTTGAGTTGATCTTTGTGTACGGTGTAAGAGAATGGTCGAGTTTCATTCTTCTACATATGGCTGTCCAGTTTTCCCAGCACCATTTATTGAAGAGACTGTCTTTTTTCCACTGTATATTTTTTCCTGTTTTGTCGAAGATTAATTGACCATAGAGTTGAGGGTCCATATCAGGGCTCTCTACTCTGTTCCACTGGTCTATGTGTCTGTTTTTATGCCAGTACCATGCTGTCTTGGTGATCACAGCTTTGTAATAAAGCTTGAAATCAGGTAAGGTGATGCCGCCAGCTTTATTTTTGTTTTTCAACATTTCCTTAGCGATTCGGGGTCTCTTCTGATTCCATACAAATTTTAGGATTATTTGCTCCAGCTCTTTGAAGAATGCCGGTGGAATTTTGATCGGAATGGCATTAAAAGTATAGATTGCTCTAGGCAGTATAGACATTTTAACAATGTTTATTCTTCCGATCCAAGAGCATGGAATGGTCTTCCATCTTTTTGTGTCTTCTTCAATTTCTTTCATGAGTGTTCTATAGTTCCTCAAGTATAGATCCTTTACCTCTTTAGTTAGGTTTATTCCCAGGTATCTTATGGTTCTTGGTGCTATAGTAAATGGAATCGATTCTCTAATTTCCCTTTCTGTATTTTCATTGTTAGTGTATAAGAAAGCTACTGATTTCTGCACATTGACTTTGTATCCTGCCACGCTGCTGAATTGCTGTATGAGTTCTAGTAGTTTGGGGGTGGAGTCTTTTGGGTTTTCCATATAAAGAATCATGTCATCTGCGAAGAGAGAGAGTTTGACTTCTTCATTACCAATTTGGATACCTTTTATTTCTCTCTGTTGTCTGATTGCTGTTGCTAGGACTTCTAATACTATGTTGAACAAGAGTGGTGAAAGTGGGCATCCTTGTCTTGTTCCTGATCTCAACGGGAAGGCTGCAAGCTTTTTCCCATTGAGGATGATATTTGCTGTGGGTCTTTCATAGATAGATTTGATGAGGTTCAGGAATGTTCCCTCTATCCCTATACTTTGAAGCGTTTTAATCAGGAACGGATGTTGGATTTTGTCAAATGCTTTTTCTGCATCAATTGAGAGGACCATGTGGTTCTTCTCTCTTCTCATATTAATTTGTTGTATCACATTGATTGATTTACGAATGTTGAACCATCCTTGTAGCCCAGGGATGAATCCCACCTGATCATGGTGGATAATCTTTTTAATGTGTTGTTGGATCCTGTTGGCTAGGATCTTGTTGAGAATCTTAGCATCCATATTCATCAGTGATATTGGTCTGAAATTCTCCTTTTTGGTAGGGTCCTTGCCTGGTTTGGGGATCAGGGTAATGCTGGCTTCATAGAAAGAGTCTGGAAGTTTTCCTTCTGCTTCAATTTTTTGAAACAGCTTCAGGAGAATAGGTGTTATTTCTTCTTGGAAGGTTTGGTAGAATTCCCCAGGGAATCCGTCAGGTCCTGGGCTCTTGTTTTTTGGGAGATTTTTGATCACTGCTTCAATCTCGTTATTAGATATCGGTCTATTCAGTTTGTCGATTTCTTCCTGGTTCAATTTTGGTAGTTTATATTTTTCCAGGAATGCATCCATTTCATCTAGGTTGCTAAGCTTATTGGCATATAACTGTTCGTAATAACTTCTGATGATTGTTTCTACTTCCTTGGTGTTAGTTGTGATCTCTCCCTTTTCATTCATAATTTTATGAATTTGGGATTTCTCTCTTTTCTTTTGGATTAGTGTAGCCAGTGGCTTATCGATCTTATTGATTCTTTCAAAAAACCAGCTTCTAGTTTCATTGATACGTTCTACTGTATCTCTGGTTTCTCCCTCATTGATCTCAGCTCTAATCTTGATGATTTCCCTTCTTATGTGTGGAGTTGGTTTGATTTGTTGTTGATCCTCCAGTTCTTTAAGGTGTAGAGACAGCTGGTGTGTTCTGGATTTTTCAATTTTTTTGAGCAAGGCTTGGATGGCTATATATTTTCCCCTTAGGACCGCCTTTGCTGTATCCCATAGGTTTTGGACCGAAGTGTCTTCATTCTCATTGGTTTCCATGAATTGTTTCAGTTCTTCTTTGATCTCCTGGTTGATCCAAGCATTCTTAAGCAAGGTGGTCTTTAGCTTCCAGGTGTTTGAGTTCCTTCGGAACTTTTCCTTGTGATTGAGCTCCAGTTTCAAAGCATTGTGATCTGATAATATGCAGGGAATAATCTCAGTCTTTTGGTATCGGCTGAGTCCTGATTTGTGTCCCAGTATGTGGTCTATTCTGGAGAAGGTTCCGTGTGCACTTGAGAAGAATGAGTATTCTGCTGTTTTAGGGTGGAATGTTCTGTATATATCTATGAGGTCCATCTGGTCCAATGTGTCATTCAATGCTCTTGTTTCTTTATTGATTTTCTGCTTCGATGATCTGTCTAATTCTGAAAGAGGCGTGTTAAGATCACCTACTATTAGTGTATTCATATCAATATGACTCTTTATCTTGATTAACAGTTTTCTTAAGTAACTGGCTGCTCCCATATTGGGAGCATAGATATTTACAATTGTTAGATCATCTTGGTGGATAGTCCCTTTAAGGATTATGTAGTGTCCTTCTGTATCTCTGACTACAGTCTTTAGTTTGAAGTCTAATTTATCTGATATGAGAATCGCTACCCCAGCCTTCTTTTGAGTCCCATTGGCATGAAAGATGCTTCTCCACCCCTTCACTTTCAGTCTGCGTGTATCTTTAGGTTCAAAATGGGTCTCTTGTAGACAGCATATGGATGGGTCCTGTCGTTTTATCCAATCTGCAACCCTGTGCCGTTTTATGGGTGCATTTAGGCCATTCACATTGAGAGTGATTATTGATAGATACGTTTTTATTGACATCGAGTTACCTTTGAAGTCTTTCTTTCTGTAGACTGTCTCTATATTTCTGTTCAATGCTATTCTTGGGATTTTTCCTCTTTTATAGAACCCCCCTTAATATTTCCTGCAGTATCGGCTTGGTGGTTGCATAGGCTTTTAAGTCTTGCCGGTCTTGGAAACTCTTTATCTCTCCATCCATTTTGAATGTCAGTCTTGCTGGATAAAGTATTCTTGGTTGCATGTTCTTCTCATTTAGTGCCCTGAATATATCTTGCCAGCCTCTTCTGGCTTGCCAGGTCTCTGTGGACAGGTCTGACGTTATTCTGATGGGCTTCCCTCTGTAAGTAAGGAGCCTCTTTGCCCTGGCAGCTTTCAAGAGATTATACCTACAATTATAATTTCTCAATTTGACTATCAGGTGTCGTGATGTTTTTTTGGAGTGTATAATCTTGGGTGGAGACCGTTCAGCCTCTAGTACATGAACGCTGGTTTCATTCGCGAGATTCGGAAAGTTTTCATGAAGGACTTGTTCCACGACATCTTCTAGACTTCTTTCTTTCTCCTCCCCTTCAGGAATTCCAATAATTCTGACGTTGGAACGCTTCATGGCATCACTTATTTCCCTAATTCTGCTTTCGTGGGATCGAAGCTGTTTGTTCCAGGCTTCCTCCTGATCCTTTCTCTCTATCTGTTTGTCTTCCAGATCACTAATTCTATCTTCTATCTCAGTTACCCTAGCTTTGAGAGAGTTTAGATTGGATTGGAACTCATTGAGAGCATTGTGGACCTCCTCCCTGGTAGCTTTAAGCTCCGCCCTAACATTGTGAACATCCTGTCTGGTCGCTTTCAGTTCGGCCCTAATCAATTCTGTTTGGTCATCCATGGCTTTCTCCAACCTAGCTATTGCCTGGATAATTGTTAGCCTGAATTCTCTTTCCGACATATTGTCTATGTTGATAGCCGTTAGCTCTATTGTGGAAGGTCCATCCTCTGTATTTTTCTTCTGTTGGGCATTCCTCCTCCTAGTCATTTTGGTGGGAGAAGACTGAACAGATGTAGCTGGATGTATCCACTCTGGTGCAGTCAAGGTGCACCCTGGAACACTTTCTGATCTGTCTCAGAGAGAAGCCTCAGTCTGGGTGCAGAAGCTGAATAAATTCCCCCTTGGACGCTGGCAGTGCAGGTTCCAAGTTAAAGACCCTGGGGGCGCAGGATCTTTTGCTCGTCCCCAAAGCCAAGGCAGTGGCGGCTGTCTGGGAGCTCCTGACCGCCAGAGAGGTTCCAAGCAGCGATTGCACACTGAGATTTTGCCGCCGGCCCGGGCTGGGAGTGCCCGGCTTGCGCGCACCTCTTTTCAGAGGCGGCTGTGGGTCGGGCGCGCGTCTGGGGCACTGAGAACGGGGCGCTGGTCCGGAAACCGCAGGCTGGGCTTTTGCGCGCCTCTGTCCGGGGAAGAGTTTCGCGCGCGCGTACGGCTTAGACTTTGAAACAATGGCCCGGATCAAGAAGCGCCCCAGGGCCTTAGAAACCCAGGAGAGCTGGAGCGACGTGCGCGCGCATCTCAAGCTTTGTGGTAGGGCGAGTGCGCGTTCTGCAGACCGGCGCGGCTCCCGTCCCCTCACAGGAGCCGGAACCCCGCGCTCTGGGGCGCGCTGGCGGCTTAGGGACCAGGAGCCGGTTTCTCCGCCGCACTCTCTCTGCCTCCGCGCCGGGGAGGCCGTCTGGGACCGGGGACTTAAGCCCCTGTCCCTAGCCGCCCCGATTCCCACAATTTGCCCCCGCGATCCTTTGCTCTTTTGGAATGCTTTCAACCAGTCTCCAAGTTAATGCTGGTCCCCAGATGCAGCGCACTCTCGCTTGTATCGGGGTATTACTTTCGCACCGGTCGCCTCTGGTGGCTCCCTCCCCCTTTTGTTTATCTTCCGATATCAGTCCGCTGTTCCCATTCCGCTTTACCTGCTCACTGGCGCCTTCTGCCCCTGTAGAGATCCAGACGTGTATGATTCTGATCTCAGGCTGATTTCATGGGTGATCAGAGTTCTTTGGTAGGTAATCAGCTCACTTTGGGGTACCAGCTGAAAAGACGCCTCTTCCTAGTACCCCGCCATCTTGTCCCCCCCCATCGTGTATATCTTCTTTATCCATTCATCTTCTTTATCCATCTTCTTTATCATAGGGTAGTTCTATCTTCAACATTTTGAGGAACCTCCATGCTGTTTTCCAGAGTGGTTGCACCAGCTTGCATTCCCATCAACAGTGTAGGAGGGTTACCCTTTCTCTGCAACCTCGCCAGCATCTGTCATTTCCTGACTTGTTAATTTCAGCCATTCTGACTGGTATGAGGTGATATCTCATTGTGGTTTGGATTTGTATTTCCCTGATGCTGAGTGATGTGGAGCATTTCATGTGTCTGTTGGCCATCTGGATGTCTTCTTTGCAGAAATGTCTGCTCATGTCTTCTGCCCATTTCTTGATTGGATTATTTGTTCTTTGGGTGTTGAGTTTGCTAAGTTCTTTATAGATTTTGGACACTAGCCCTTTACCTGATATGTCATTTGCAAATATCTTCTCCCATTCTGTCAGTTGTCTTTTGGTTTTGTTAACTGTTTCCTTTGCTGTGCAAAAGCTTTTGATCTTGATAAAATCCCAATAGTTCATTTTTGCCCTTGCTTCCCCTGCCTTTGGCGATGTTCCTAGGAAGATGTTGCTGCGGCTGAGGTCGAAGAGGTTGCTGCCTGTGTTCTACTCAAGGATTTTGAAGGATTCCTTTCTCACATTGAGGTCCTTCATCCATTTTGAGTCTATTTTCATGTGTGGTGTAAGGAAATGGTCCAATTTCATTTTTCTGCATGTGGCTGTCCAACTTGGACATTCTTTCCTGCTTTGTCGAAGATTAGTTGACCATAGAGTTGAGGGTCTATTTCTGGGCGCTCTATTCTGTTCCATTGATCTGTGTGTCTGTTTTTGTGCCAGTACCATGCTGTTTTGATGATGACAGCTTTGTAATAAAGCTTGAAGTCTGGCATTGTGATGCCACCAACTTTGGCTTTCTTTTTCAATATTCCTTTGGCTATTCAAGGTCTTTTCTGGTTCCATATAAATTTTAGGATTATTTGTTCCATTTCTTTGAAAAAGATGGATGGTATTTTGATAGGAATTGCATTAAATGTGTAGACTGCTTTAGGTAGCATAGACATTTTCACAATATTTGTTCTTTTTAAAAAAATTTTGCTTTTTATTTATTTTCAGCATAATAGTATTCATTATTTTTGCACCACACCCAATGCTCCATGCAATCCATGCCCTCTCTAATACCCACCACCTGGTTCCCCCAACTTCCCACCCCCCCGCCACTTCAGACCCCTCAGGTTGTTTTTCAGAGTCCATAGTCTCTCATGGTTCACCTCCCCTTCCAATTTCCTCCAACTCCCTTCTCTTCTCTAACTCCCCATGTCTTCCATGCTATTTGTTATGCTCCACAAATAAGTGAAACCATATGATAATTGACTCTCTCTGCTTGACTTATTTCACTCAGCATAATCTCTTCCAGTCCCATCCATGTTGCTACAAAAGTTGGGTATTCATCCTTTCTGATGGAGGCATAATACTCCATAGTGTATATGGACCACATCTTCCTTATCCATTCGTCCGTTGAAGGGCATCTTGTTTCTTTCCACAGTTTGGCAACCGTGGCCATTGCTGCTATAAACGTTGGGGTACAGATGGCCCTTCTTTTCACGACATCTGTATCTTTGGGGTAAATACCCAGGAGTGCAATGGCAGGGTCATAGGGAAGTTCTATTTTTAATTTCTTGAGGAATCTCCACACTGTTCTCCAAAGAGGCTGCACCAACTTGCATTCCCACCAACAGTGGAAGAGGGTTCCCCTTTCTCCACATCCTCTCCAACACATGTTGTTTTCTGTCTTGCTAATTTTGGCCATTCTAACTGGTGTAAGGTGATATCTCAATGTAGTTTTAATTTGAATCTCCCTGATGGCTAGTGATGATGAACATTTTTTCATGTGTCTGATAGCCATTTGTATGTCTTTATTGGAGAAGTGTCTGTCCATATCTTCTGTCCATTTTTTGATTTGATTGTCTGTTTTGTGTGTGTTGAGTTTGAGGAGTTCATTGACTGTTTCCTTTGCTGTGCAGAAGCTTTTGATCTTGATGAAGTCCCAAAAGTTTATTTTCGCTTTTGTTTCCTTTGCCTTTGGAGACATATCTTGAAAGAAGTTGCTGTGGCTGATATTGAAGAGATTACTGCCTATGTTCTCCTCTAGGATTCTGATGGATTCGTGTCTCACATTGAGGTCTCTTATCCATTTTGAGTTTATCTTTGTGTACAGTGTAAGAGAATGGTCGAGTTTCATTCTTCTACATATAGCTGTCCAGTTTTCCCAGCACCATTTATTGAAGAGACTGTCTTTTTTCCACTGTATATTTGTTCTTCCAATCCAGGAGCATGGAACATTTTTCCATTTCTTTGTGTCTTCTTCATTTTCTTTCATGAGTACTTTATAGTTTTCTGAGTATAGATTCTTAGCCTCTTTGGTTAGGTTTATTCCTAGGTATCTTATAGTTTTGGGTGCAATTGTAAATGGGATTGACTCCTTAATTTCTCTTTCTTCTGTCTTGTTTTTTGAGGTGTTCTTTCTTAATTTTGAATGTCTCTGGTGGCTTTCATCACCTTCTTTAGCACATTCCTCAAGCCGTCTTCTGGAAGATGGATCATTCCATTTAAAACTGCACATCCCTCCCACCCGCACATGCTTAATCCCCTTTACTGCTCTCTAGTTAGTTTCCACTGTACCTACCATCTGCCAATATGTTATGTGAGTTATTTATCACAGTTACGGTTCATGTCTGTCTCTTCCCACTAGAATAGAAGGTCCATTCAGGTAGGGATTTACGTCTGCTTTATTAACTGAAGCAGCTTAAGTAAATACAGTGGGCACTCAGTATGTTTTAATGGTCACGTAGATGAATAATCTGCCATGTTACTGAAGAACAATTTGATTTAATTCTATTTAAATGAACAATTGAACAATTTGACGCAAGAAACCCTAAATGTATATTCTATTTTGAAAACCTGAGTATATATTTTCAGGAAAGGCATTCAAACAGCAAAATAAGTGAAGCCAAATCTCTTTTTACTTTCCTGTATAAATTGTCACTCGTTTTGGCTAAGAAGAAAAAGTATTGTCACGTGCAAGGTTCATGACTCTTCCATGCTGTGGCAGCAGTCCCCGATCTTACCACACATTATGTTCACAATCTGAACATGTCATCCCACATTTCTGTGTCCAAGAGGAGATTTTTATGCTCTGTGCTTTGTCGACTCCATAGAACAGTAGTCAGCTGGTTCCGGCAGGTCCCATATCACCTCCCATGAGGAGGGTTCCACTTCTGGGACTGCATTGTTGCCACCAGGTGCAAGGGCAAATTCAATCCTGCAAATTAAATTTCACATCTAATCAAGATTATTAGGGGAAAAAGGAGGGAAGGAGTCAAATAATAAACCATCATTCTTGCCTGGATGGCAGGGACTCAGGCCCTGTGTACATTACCACTTGGGTGCAATTGAGTGATGTCTTAGTTTGCATTCCTCCATCTCTTTGCACCCTTGCATCCTTCTTGGAATAGCTGACATCCGTTCACCTACTGGTGTCGGACAATGTTATAAGCATTTTATGTTATAAAGATATTATAATTAACTCTACTCAGCAATATGATGGATTTGATATTTTAATGATCCCCTCTTTATGGAGGCATAGAGACATTTTCCCCAAGTGCGCACAGCTAATAAGTGACAAGAGTCCGCATCCCCACCCGCAGTCCTCCTCTAGAGCCCATGCTCTCCAATACTACCTTCGCAGGAGAAGACTATTTGAGTCTCCTGTGCAAAGGTTCCCTGCAGCCTGTGAAATGTATTTCCCTTGCCATTGGGCACTTCCCATCCTCTGGCTTCGCCCTGTCCTCTGCTGCATATGCCAACATTCTCTCTGCCTCAAACAGCCTGTTTCACTAAAGGATTTATTGCTGTCTCCTGCCTGCTGTGTCAGGGATGATTTACTTTCCAAAATCCTTCACTAGAGATCATGTGGTATGTAGAAGAGTTTTAATTATCTTTAATCCACATGGATGGCGCGTAGTTGCCCAAAGAGGGATACACACTTCAGGGATGGTGAGGTGGCATTTAATCAAAAGAGCACTTTCAGAAGTGAGAGCTCCTAGTGGCTCTTCAACTATTTTTAGCTCTAATCAACACAAGGCATTTTTGTTGATTAGCAATATGAATATTTGGAATGAGTTTTTGCTAGCAAAGTGTGCTAGAGGTGTGGGTTGGCCAGTTATATGGATAGACTGTAAGCTCAATAGTCTCCACCCTTTGGTATGGTGCTCAAGGCTTGGTGCCTATGACTTGATTCCCAAATGTTGCCTGAGGGCACCTTCCTATTCAGAAAAGTTTGGTTGTCTTGGGCTGAACAGAAGTTTTGTTGATCCCGCATTTGAAAAATTATTAGTTTCTTCTCTATTGACCCTTTCATGTCAGTTATGTTTAGAGCACCTAAAGAGACAGCTGGGACTTGACCTCAAAAAACGGGTTTTGGGGCCCCTTCAATTAAGCATATCTCTCTCTCTCTCTCTCTTTTTTTAAAAAAAGATTTATTTATTTATTTATTTGAGAGAGAGTACAGAGAGAGAATAAAAGGGAGAGGACTCCCCATTGAGCAGAGATCCCAGCACCCTGAGATCATGACCTTAGCTGAAGGCAGACGCTTAACCAACTGACCCACCCAGGTGCTGCAGCTCACTCTTGATTTTGGTTCAGGTTGAGATCTCAGGGTCTTGAGATCAAGCTCGTATTGGGCTCTGTGCTCAATGGGGAGTCTGCTTGTCCCTTCCCCTCTGCTTCCCCTCCCCCACTCAAGCTCTCTGTCTCTCAAAAAATAATTAAGATCTTAAAAAATAACAGGTTTCTATTTATTTGTCTGTTTGCTAATAATTTGTCTGTAGGTGCAGACAAATTCAGTTGAGAGTTACCTTTCTGGAAAGTGGTAGTGAGGGGCCAGAGGCTCCCTAAGGCCTCCATCTAATTGCCCTTACCTACCGGTGGCTACAGATATCTTCTGTAAAGTTTTCATTTATAAATGGCCACATTGGCTGCATGAGTTTGGTACCGCACCCGTTCCAGGTTCATTTCTTTTTTTTAAAACTCTTCTCATAAGTACTGTTTCCTGCTGAGATACTGTTCATCCCAGCTACATATTTCACAGAACATTTCACCTCTTTATCTTTATATTGTGGTCCAGCTCAAAATTCCATGTTCTCATGAAGGCTTTGCTGACTCTTTCAACCCTTTCTCATCCTTGTACTGGGGTCTTAATGCACTCATGCACAGCACACAGAAAAAAGCTTTTGATCATACATGAATTTCCCTGACAGTGTTCATTACGAGCCCGAGATAAAACAGAGGAACAAGATTGACATCAAGGGGATCCCAGTTGATGATAATGCCAGTGGCAACAGGTCCTTTGCAAATGAGTAGGCCCTATTGCTGCTTTGCTCTCAGGCACCCCTGCCCTTCCCTCTGGGGGTGTTTTGTTTATTGCTGTTCTTTTGTTCTCTTATTTACCTTTGGAGAGTTTGAACTTTGATAGAAGCAAAATGACCGTCAAGGCCAAAGGTGATCAAGAGAAGTGGTTCCCGTACGTGGATTCCAGATCAGAGGAGAGAGATTCTAATCCACCAATTTATCATTTTTTAACTCGAAGTAATATGCACCATATAGAGTGTCCTGCTATAAAAGCCATGTTTGTTCCAGAAATTCTTGTAGGGACAGCAATTTTGTATAGTGAGTCTGGAATTCTATAGCTCCATGCCCTTTAAATTAATAGTTTTTACAGATTTGTAAAGAAAGCTTGGGATTTCTTAAGAACCTTGTTTTATACATATACATAGCCATAAATAATTTTATATATTCTATACTTATATAAAATATTTATAATTATTTACTTAATTATATATATACATATAATTGCATCAGAAAAGGCCATATACCAGGATGAAGTATTTCATTAATGGTTGAAATAACATCTACTCTATGAATTTTAAAAGGCCTTAAAGAATAAGAACCTGTTGAATATTTTCTTAGATTTTCTTTATGTTCAGCACAATCCCAAGCACAGGGTAGAAGGCAGGAGAAAACAGATCCTATATTAAGTGTTGGTTGACTTAAAGCCCACGTAGCATTTTAAGTGAATTCTCTGACAGAGGGAATCAACTTCATATATGTAATTATTCTTCTCAATGGTTTATAAAAGTGATTTTTTATGACATTATACCTCACAGCAGCTCATAAGAATATTGAGAACTTGAGAATATACAGAAAGAAAACTTTGTGTAAGAGGCAGATCAGGTGCGCCTGAGTGGCTCAGTGGGTTAAGCCTCTGCCTTCGGCTCAGGTCATGATCCCGGGGTCCTGGGATCAAGCCCCGCATTGGGCTCTCTGCTCAGCGGAGAGCCTGCTTCCTCCCTCTTTCTGTGCCTGCCTCTCTGCCTACTTGTGATCTCTGTCTGTCAAATAAATAAATAAAATCTTTGAAGAAAAAAAAAGGCAGATCAAATAACAGATTTACGAAATAGAATTAGTAAAAAATACAAATGGAGGGGCAGATTTTCTAAGATGTCATAATTTTTATGGACTTAACTACTTTATTAGAAAGATCTCGTTTAATTTGTTTCACCTGATTTTACAAATCATGGTGTTGTCCCTACTTGTAACTTGAGCTGATGAAACAAACAAACAAAGCCCTAATACCAGCTGGGAGATGTAGACTAAATTATGTAATATCTTTGGGTTTCATTTTTCTCCCTTTTATTGTATGGGAAGACCAGGATTCCATGAACTGATGTGACAGTGGCCAGTACAGTGCCTGGCACATAACCAGCAATCAACAGTACTAATTTGCTGGGAAACAAGTTGTTATACTTCTTCAGAGCGCTTTCCTTAAATGTATCAGATAGTTAATCATTGAAGGCTAATTAGGAGTAGTATTACCTGACTGTGAAGAGTATGAACGTGACCATGTGCATACAGCAGTACTCGTGACCCTGGGTGAGGTATGTAAGCTTTCTGTGCTTCTGTTTTATCATGTGTAAGTGGAAGTAAGAAGACCTCCCTAGTGTTGGGATTACATTCTTTGATGTGCCGAAAGCATTTAGGACAGTGCTTGGCAATGGCAGGCTCTTGATAGATTTTGGTGAATATTAAATTACATGCAAAGAACTGTATGGGGAGTTTTGGAGGATAATAATTTGCAAAGATGAATGTGATTAAGTTCTTTTTTCAAGGAGTTTATAATATATTGTATATAGTAGGAGAGAGAGAAGTTAGCCTGGTTAATCAAATATTGAATAATGTGTAAAAGGAGATGCAAAGTAAAAAGATGAACTGTGGTAAGAATGTGGAATAAGGAGGGCACCTGTGTGGCTCAGTGGGTTAAGCCGCTGCCTTCGGCTCAGGTCATGATCCCAGGGTCCTGGGATCGAGTCCTGCATCGGGCTCTCTGTTGAGCAGAGAGCCTGCTTTCCTCTCTCTCTCTCTGCCTGCCTCTCTGCCTACTTGTGATCTCTCTCTGTCAAATAAGTAAATAAAATCTTTAAGAAAAAAAAAAAAGAATGTGGAATAAGGAGTCAGAGATTCTGACAAGGCAGACCAATGAGAGCTTCAGACATGGCAGTGGTATCTGAATAAGCTGAAGGGATAAGAATTTTAATAGATGATGGGAAAACTTATTTCAGCTTGACAGAATCACATGAGCATAGGGTCTTGAAACTGCTTGAAATATTTGGGAAATAGACATGGCTGAGATGTAGGGGGCATTATATATTGTAGGAAAAGAAGGGGATGGGAGGGTATTTTAGAATAAGGTAAAGAGAATCTTATATGCAATGCTAAGAATTTATTCTTGAAGAATGGAGGCTGACTCCGTTCCTTCCCATAATATGCAACTTTTTAAAAATAAGAAGTGAATCACATTCATCTTAGAGAGTTATTACCCACAGCAACTCCTAGTAATTTGTAATGAGAAACTTTTCTTTAACCTAATAGACTTTTTTTTTAAAAAATTGAGGTAATTGTAGATCCACATGCAGTTGTAAGAAGTAATACAGAGAAATTTTTTATGTACTTTGACTGGTTTCCCCCCAATCATTAATATTTTGCAAAAATTATAATAAGATATCACAACTAGGATATTGACATTGATACAATTCACTTATCTATTTCAGATTTCTCCAGTATTATTCATTCTTTTGCAAGTGTGTATTGAGTTTTTCACCTTTGTGTGTTTGTATGACCACTCTAAAGATCCTGAACTGTGCAATGTCACAAGCATCCCTTATGTTGCTTTTATAACTACACCCATTCTCTTCTGCTCTCTTTCCCCAATTTCTGGTAAATACGAATCCATCTTCCATTGCTGCCATTTTTCCAACCTTTTGGGATTGACTTTTTTCACTCAAGGTAATTTCCCAGAGATTTATTGAAGCTCCAGTATGGATAGTTCCTTTCAATTGCTGACTTCTATCCATAGTATGGAGGTACTGTTGTTTCTTTAATCATCCTCCTGTTGGATGATATTCTGGCTGAGAAAAGATTTTGGCTATTACAAATAAAGCTGCTATGAACATCCACATGCAGTTTTCTTGTGAACACAAATTTTGATTTATTTTTTATTTTTTTAAAAGATTTTATTTAGTTATTTGACAGAAATCACAAGTAGGCAGAGATGCAGGCAGAGAGAGGGAGGGAAGCAGACTCCCTGCTGAGCAGAGAGCCCAATGTGGGGCTCTATCCCAGGACCCTGAGATCACGACCCGAGCCGAAGGCAGGGGCTTAACCCATTAAGCCACCCAGATGCCCTTGATTTATTTTTTTAAAATATTTATTTACTTTGGAGGGAGGGGGAGAGAGAGAGAGAGAGCATGCAAGTGGAAGGGAGGGGCAATGGGAGAGGGAGAAAGAGAGAGAATCCTGAAGCAGATTCCGTGCTGAGCACGGAGCCAGATAGGAGGCTTGATCTCAGGATCCTGAGATCATGAATGGCCTCAGCCCAAATCAAAAGCCAGATGCTTAGCCAATGGAGTCACCCAGGCACTCCATAAGTTTTCATTTCTTTGGGATAAATACCCTGGAGTGTAATTGCTGGGTTGTATGATAGTTGCTCATTCAGTTTTTAAAGAAACTGCCAAACTGTTTTGCAGAGTGGCTGCACCATTTCACATTTCCATCAACAATGTGTATGTGATCTAATTTCTGTGAAATCTCACCAGCATTTGGATTTGTCACTCTTTTTTATCTTAGTCATTCTGATATGAGGGTAGCAATATCTCATTTACATTTTAATTTGCATTTTTTAATGGCTAAAGATGTACATTTTTTCATTCTCTTATTTGCTATCTCTTATTTGCTTATTCACTCTTTGGTGAAATGTTTGTTCATGTATTTTGTCCATTTTCTAATTTTACTGTTTTATCTTTTCTATTGTTGAAGAGGATTGAGAGAAATGTACACATTTAGATAGGTGGTTTGTAATAATTTCCTCCAAAACTGTGGCTTGTCTTTTTGTCCTTTTAATTGAGTTTTTATAGAGTAAAAGTTTTAGGTTTGATGAGCTCCAGGGGATACAGAAGTCAATGGACAAGGGAATTCCCTCCAGAGAGCAGAAGCAGGGAACTCCCAACATGCCACCCCCTTGTCAGGACAGTACAGAGATTTCTCAAAATTCCTGTCTGGAAGAATTTCATCATTGCTATGGATCAGTGACTATTTTTCTTATTCTTTCCTTTTTAATATCAAAGTGTTTATTGCGGCTATCTTGTCCTTGCTATAACTTATATATCAGATGTGAATGAGTATATGTGTACATGCGTAAGGGGAGGTTGGGGAGGCAGACCATTTGTATTTTTAGGTTCTGAGTCACTGGATCATGAAAAGACATTTTTATACTGGAGAAGAACATGCATCACCCAGAGATTCTGGACATTGAGCTGGGTGCAGTTACTGGAAGGGACTTTGACCTCTATCCCTTAGGGAGAAGTTAGGTATAATCTTTGTGTGGGGTAGAAGGGGTGGAAATGTTATTTGATGAGCAGAAGGGTGAACTGTGGTAGTGTAAGACCCGCGGATCCCCTTACCCAAGAATTCAACACTGCCACAGGATGCAATCAGCAAGAGGTTCTTTATTGTAGCGCAGGCGCCTGCGGGTGGTCAGCAGCTCCTGCTAGCTGAGCACACCAGGCTGGGGTGGTGCAGGATTTTTATGGACAGATTCAAACAAGTTTTGGATGGGGCAGAGCTGATTGGCTTACAATCTGAACATTTAGAAAAGGCATACTTGGTGTTTGCGGATTGGCTTTGGAGGACCCCCACGCGGGGAGTGAGGAGGGGGAGTTGGACCTTATTACTCAGCAGAGAAACATCCTGCCTACGTGACTAGGCCCACGTACCTAGGCGACCCCCTTGCCTATGTGACTATGCGCATAAGGTATCCTGTTGAAACAGGAGACCAGTATCACCCCCTAAAAGCCAAGTGGTTACAGAAAGGCAAGGGAGTGGTTAAACAATTAACTGGGGGAAGGGTCTAACAGGGGAAGGGCGAGCGATTACAGAAAAGCCAAGAAGCAGTTAGTTAATCAATGGCTGGGGGGGGGGTGTCTATATGCGGAGTCTTTCAGTAGAGTCTACCTAGCCATTTAATGGACCCATTTCCTCTTTTTTTCTGGGAAAACAGATCAGAGATGGACTGAGTTGTGATCTCCTCAAATTCATATGTTGAAGCCCTGACCCACAAAGTGACTGGATATAGAGAAAGGGTCTTTAGGAGATAATGTAGATTAAACGAGGTCATAAAAACTGAGTTCTTTTCTGATCAGACTGTGGCCTAATGAGAAGACTCTTCTCTTACTCTCCCACAAATCTCTCTCTCCTCCTACCCCCTCCTTCTTAACCATGTGATGACACAATGAGAAGTCAGCTATCTGTAAGCCAGGAAGAGCACTCTTACCAGACACTTTGATCTTAGACTTCCTAGGCTTTAGAGGCATGAGAAAGAAATTTCTGTTGCTTAAAGTCACACAGTCATGCTATTTTGTTATGGTAGCAGGAGCAGTTTAATATACTTCTCTTCGATGTGCTCTATAAATGTGACCTAAAGTGATGTGTATCATTTTCAGAAAAGACCACAAAATTACCTTTGCTTTTTCCCATGCTGTTGTTCCTTCTAATGGCTCAATGAAGACATGCTCAGTGACCTTGAATATAAAGTGTGAAAGATGGCCAAGTAATAAGGTGGAGGGTCCTGAGTCTCTCTGAATCACTGATGGCAGAGAATGGCCCACTGAACAGGAACCCTTATTCTGAACTACATATGTGCAAGAAATAAGTTGTATTGTGCAAGCTAATATTTTGAGAGGTTATCTCTGGTAGCAAATGAAATAACTCTATCTAGTAGAATAGGAATGTCACTAAATAACATGGAGGAAAAAGGTTTTTTTGGGGAATACACTGAGTAATATTTTTGATGTCCAGTAGACAGTTGAAAATTCAGATCTGTAAGAAAGAACAAAATGAGGTGTCTGTGTGAGTAGTTCAGACTGTTCTAACAAAACAACAGACTGGGTGGCTTATAAACAACAGAAATTTGTTGCTTGCAGTTCCAGGGGCTGGAAGTCTGAGATCAGGTTGCCTGTGTGGATAGATGAAGCCTTCTTCACTCTAGAGAATTCTTGTATCCAGAGCGTAAAGGGCAAGAGAGCTCTGTGAGGTCTCTGGTAAGAGAACTAATGCCGTTCACAAGGGCTCCACACTCACATGCTAAGCCCCTCTCAAAGGCCCCACCTTCGAACACTGTTACATTGGATATTAGACTTTTAATATATTAAGTTGGGGCAGGGCACAAGGATTTAGACCACAGCTGTGTCCAAAGGTACAAACTTTATGGTTGGAAAATTAGGGAGACACAACCAAAGGGAGTGTGAAGACGAAGAGATGAGAAATAAACCAACAAGGTAAAGCCTTTCAGGAGATAAGGAAGGAAAGAAATTCAGGGAAGAGGTGGAAGATGTCAGATCTCAGTGAGATGGGAATTTCTTCTTACAAAGAAGAAATGAATCTGTGTGTGACACCCCTGCCCTGAGAAGTTTGGCCATGAAGAAAATGATACATATGGAGAACCATCTTCAAGTGGAAGGACTGCTGAGGTTTTGTTTGGTTTTGTGTGTTCAGTGAGAGGAGACTTGAACATATTGTTGGTCAGGGAAAAGCAGTTATTGATGGGCGAATGGGATCTAATTCGTGAGAGAGAAAAGGAGTAACAGACAAGGCCAGAGTCTTAAAGAAATAGAACTACATATACAATTTCTAATTAATACCTTCTTAATGAATTTGAAGCTGCTCAGCTCTTGCATTAGCAGAAAGATAAATTTTATGATATTTTCTACATTTAATTTCTTTCTAACTCAGTCAAATAGGAACAGGTGAATGTTTCATTCCTTCTACTGACCAAATAATAACAGTTGCTATGAATCAGAAATACATATTGAAGTTATATTTCTTACTAATTACAGTTATTTGTTTTATGATCTTATATAAATCATAGTGTGTGTGTGTGTGTGTGTGTGTAGTACACTATATATAGTATAACTCTGGAAAATGTGCATTTAGCTCTAGAGCTTTACATCTTTTGAAATATGAGTAGTAGGAATTATTATTTTATTTCCAGACCTTTGGAACTTAATCTACTTTTAATCTCTTAGAAGTAAGAAAAAGAATGTAACATACACTGCTGTCTATTGGGAAGAAAATGAGGGAGAGAGGAAAAGAACTAGGGAGGGAGAAAGACTTCCAGAGATTTCTAGAGGTTTCTACTCCTTTCCACTTTATTATTCCAAAACTTGGATAGCACCTGTTGTTGAGGAGAAGACTAATTAAATGCAGTGGCAGTCAGTTATGGTTACCTTGAGTGATCTATCTCTGTAAAAATGTGGGAAAATGAGATATAAGTCTCTGTGGGGATTAGATATGAAAATTATGTGAGGTAACAAGCATAATATGTAAGACCTCTTAATACAGAGGATGGTATGTGTAGGAGATCTATAGACATTTATTTCTCTTCTGTTTTTTCCATAATTGTTCTTTTTTTTTCTAAAACAACTTTCCAGTATTCTGTAGGTTAACTATTATTATTTACTAATAATACCCAACAAAAATTATTATTCATTTAAATATATGTGCTAATAGCTCTGACATCTATCCAGAAGATACACTTACAGTTTATCCCATGTTGTAGTAAGAGTCTTTTTTTTTTCTTTAAAGATTTTATTTATTTATTTGACAGATAGAGATCACAAGTAGGCAGAGAGGCAGGCAGAGAGAGAGAGAGGGGGGAAGCAGGCTCCCTGCCAAGCTGGAAGCCCAACATGGGGCTCCATCCCAGAACCCTGGGATCATGACCTGACCTGAAGGCAGAGGCTTTAACCCACTGAGCCACCCAGGCACCCCTGTAATTCATTGAATCAGTATCATTAGAAGTCATGTTAGGAAAAAACAACTATCAGTAGTTTACTTAATATTTAATTAAGTCTTATTTTTTAACTAAAAATAACCTAAATTTGAAAGCTATTTATTATGATAATCAAATTCAACTGACTAAGTCTCACATGGTAGATTCAGTTTCACAGAGGGAAAGCACAACCAGGGGGAGCGGGAGGCAAAGGGAGAAACAGGCTCACCATTGAGCAAAGGACCTGATGTGGGACTCGATCCCAGGACCTTGGGAGCATGACCTGAGACAAATGCAGACACTTCACCAACTAAGCTACCCAGGCATTCCAGTTGTTTGAGTCTTAAGGTAGGAATTAGATACAGATCTTCTAAATCTTTTTCAATTTTTGCATTTAGAAACAAATCTAGCTCTAGCTTCATCTTTATCTCTTTCTCTACCTCCCTCTTCATGGCCATCTATATCTCTATATCTAGATCTTTCTGTTATATATGTTTCCAATATATTTGTGGCATTGATGGTACACTGCCATTTAACATATGAGATATGACATAGTACATTTCAGAAATGGAAATGTTAGCAGAGAATTATATTAAGATCCAGTTCAAGGTAACATTAACCTTTTCAAGAGGGTATGTACTTCTTTGGTGAGAAATGAAGCAAAACAAGAGAAATGACCACATCACTAAAGCTTAATTTAATCAAAGACATACAAGCAAAATACTAAGGTCATGGTAAATTCAATGGTTCTTCTTACATATTAGGAATATGTCCATTTGGAAAAGGACTTTTAAATGGACTGCCTTAGCTTAATATGAAAGAAATATCTGTCAACAAATCTATGTTTGAACATTTCCATGTAAAGTTCTTCCATTAGGTTGCACTCTTATCAGTATTCAAAGGAATTAGAATTTCCTCAGCATTAGGGAATTTACCGACACTATTTTTTAACATCTTGCTACATTTCTGTTTCAATCTTGAAAGGAGGAGCAGTATTTTTTTTCTCTGGAAACCCACCTTAATGACTTCCTGGACACCCACCTTAATGAATGCACTAAGTTTCTCATCTTGACCTCATTCTAATGTTTAATGATTCTTAAGACTTGGCTTGGTTATGTGCTTAAATAGGCATATTATCAAGGGATGTGGGTGGATGGATTTTTAAAAGGCAATCAAACCAAGGTATATTTATGGTAAATGAAGTTCTGGCAACACCCTACATTTTTACCTCTAAATATTGTTAAGGCTGTGTTAGTTGTAGGTTTATGTGAAGTTATTCACTGAATATCTTGATGGAACTAGCCTTCCTGGGGAACAATTTAAGACAGATGTTAACAATTCCTTTTGAGTCTGATAATTGAGAGCTATGTAAGGTTTTCCAGTTTTTTCTTATTTCCCGCATTTGGATCTGAATCCTGACATCATGGACAGAGTGACAGAAAAATGGCATATTAGGTGAAGTTATTTCCAAAATATAAAGCCAACAATGAAATAGTATTTAGAATAATTAAAGGAACTGCTGCAAATTACTGAGAACAAGAGGACAAAAGAATATGAACAGGTAATTAACAGAAGGTGAAACCCAAAAGAGAAAGCCTCACATAGGTCCATAAAGATGGATCATAGATGGATCATGGTCCATAAAGATGTACATCATAACAGCATTTATGATAGCAGGGAGCTGGAGGTAATTCAGTATCCATTGTGGGAGGGGGGTGTTGGTGGAGTAGATAGGTAATTAAAACAGAAGGATGCTCTCTAGGAATGTAACAGTTTGAAACTAAGTTTTCATATAACATGAATGAATGGTAAAAACATAATTAGAAAAATAATTTAAGACTCAGGGTGCAATGTATATTTTAAAACCAGCAGTGAAAACTTAAAATATATGTTCACAGAGAAACAATACATATTTTGCAAAAGGTGGGGCAGGGAGGAGAATGGGAGCAATTAATCATTATATGGAGTATCCCTGAAGCCTTCCTAAAACAGGGTCCACTGGGCTGAACTTACTGCTCTTGGATGGAGAATAAAATTTGATGGCATATGGGAATATAACTCACTCACCAACTAACATGGAAATTAAAATCCTTGTGCTTTTCCCCAATTATCTGAAATCAAAAGGTCAAGACATTACACCTAAATCTATGAAAAGTAGCAGGGAAACCTGAAGACGTTGCTGGTAAAACCTGGGTAGTGGCTGTGGTGATCACAGCAGCAGTGAAACTAGAGGACCTTAATTCCATAATCACTCCTGACAGTTGTGTAGAGTGTTGGCTGACTGCACTATAGCTTCACATGTAAACTCTGGACAAATCTGAAAGCTACAAAAAGTGCTTTTTAAAAATCTCTCTAGGTTACAACTTCGTACTGCATTCTTTAGAACTCCCTAAGAATTCCCCTGGAGATTTGAGATGTTGGGTGGCATTGCTGAAAAAATCCTAATTCAGTGGGTTCAGCTCTTCACTGACACAAGTCTGTCAGTAGAGACCACCTTCTCCATTTGCCATTGGACAAGCATGTTAGAAGTCCAATGCTACCTTCTGTTACTACTTTGGCCAACAATAAGAAATCTTATGGCCTCTGTCTTACATCATACTTATATCAACACTGCCAACATCAATCACCCTTTCCATCCTTTCCTACTGAAGAAGCTCATTGTCTTCAAGGAAGAAGAGAAGGACAAAAGCTTTCCCAGCAACACATATGAGGTCCTGTGATCTCAGTTTGCAGCAAGGATGCTAGATTACCCTCCTCTATACAATGTTCTTTATAATGGATAAAAATGGAGATCCATCTAATATTACCAGTGTTACCAGAATTTCAAAGGCAATTGGTCTTAGATACCTCTCTTAGATACCTAATCATACCAATTTCTTGGAATATGACTATGAAAGTAGACCAAAGAACCCATAACCTGGTATTTTAGATGTTCCTCAGTTTTCATATGCTGTGATGTCATTGGGCCAACGAAAAATCAGTAAATGTAAAAACACAGCAATAGAAACCATTCAAAAGAAAACATAGAAAAGAACTCAAACAAAACAAAACAAAACCAAGCATCAAGGAGCTGCTGAAAAAATTCTCCTGGCCTAACATATATTTAGCTGGAATTCTAAAAGAAAAATAGTGAAATGCATAAAAATTTTTTTGAAAATATATGATTGAAAAATTTCTAAATTTGGTGGGAACTATAAACACACATACCCCAGAAGCTCCACAAAGATGAAGTATAGATACATGAAGAAAACTACACCGAATGTTCTGGTTCTACATGTGAGCAGCTTGGAAGTCACCACTCCATCCTAATGACATGTAAAAAGCTAAACACGCCAAAAAAACCAACTCTTCTTGGGTTCATAAGAGAGGGAGGATGAAGAACAAATCACTACCTATAAGACTGGAGACACAGGCAGGGGATACAGGTAATCACTCTTACCCCAGCAGAGGCTCACAGACAGTGCAAGATTCAGTGCTGGGATAGAAAAACCCGAGTTATAATCGATGAATTAATGGAGGCTCAGTGGGAATCATTCTGAAAATGAAGAACACCAAGGAGCACAATATTTTGAGATGACCTCCAGGAGTTTGACCAGTTTCCGTATAGTACATATTGGAGAAAAATTCCTTCCTGCTTTAGACAGGGGGTGGAGAAAGGAACCATTTTTTAAATACCCTCCCCCCCCACCCCACACCTAGGGCACTCTGCTCTTTGTAATAAAGTCTGCCCTCAGGAGAAACTAATGAACCAGAACCAAACCTGCTGGGGTTTTTATCAAAGCCTAATTGACCCGGGGCAAAGGGATTATCCAACTCCAGTCAGCTCTAGCTTTCCTGGTGGGAAAAGAAAATACCCAATATTAGCCCACACTAGCAATTCTGTCCCACCTAAAAGGGAAAAGCAATCTGAGAAACCATATGACATGGTACATAGGCATAGGCTACTGAAAGACTGAGACCTGATCATTGAACTAGAGAACACCTTCCTGACCCTCACACCACACCACCATATTACTAAGAGCCTAATTACAACAGTTCCTTTTACCTAGTACATCATATCCTGTTGTCAAGAAAATATTACAAGACACACTCAAAGACCAAAACACAATTTGGAGAGACAGAACAAACTTTAGGACCAGATATAGTAAGGATGTTGGAATCATCAAGCTGGAAATTAAACACAGGTATGATCAATATGCTAAGTTCTCTAATGGATAAAGTAGACAGCATGCAAAACTAGGTGAATATCATGAACAGAGGTGGAAATCCTAACATAGAATCAGAAGAAATGCTAAATAAACTAAACAACTGGAATGAAGTGAAGAATGTTTTTTTTTTTAAATTTTTATTATTTATTTATATTTAAAGATTTTATTTATTTATTTGACAGAGAGAGAGAGAGAGAGAGAGAGATCACAAGTAGGCAGAGAGGCAGGCAGAGAGAGAGGGGAAAGCAGACTCCCTGCTGAGCTGAGAGCCTGATTCAGGGCTCGATCCCAGGACGCTGAGATCATGACCTGGGCTGAAGGCAGAGGCTTAACCCACTGAGCCAACCAGATGACCCTATTTTTTTTTTTTATTTCTTTTCAGTGTTCCAGAGTTCATTGTTTATGCACTAAACCCAATGCTCCATGCAATACGTGCTTAGTCATCTGGATATGGTTGAGAAAAGATTATCTGAGCTTGAGAATATTAACAGTAGAAACAGCAAAACTGAAAAGTAAAGAGAACAAAGACTGAACAAGAGAGAATGGACTATCCAATGGACTATCCAAGGACCACTACAAAAGTTGTAACATATGTGTAGTGAGAATACCAAAAGAAGAAGGAAAGAATGGAGAGAGGCAAGCCAGGGCTCAACTAGAGGCAGAGGGGAAAATTCCAAAGGGAAGAAGGAAATACATGCACGAGTCTCAGCACCTTCCCACCATGGTTCGGAATCATGGTGACAGTGGATGGGTTTTCTCTCCATAGGAAGAGGGCAGTCCCCATATGCAGGGTCCAGACCAAGCAGGCAAAGGAGCAATGGCACAGATCATCTGAATGTCCTAACCCTAGGCTTTGTGTTGGAGCAGATCAAGGTCATGCTCCTCTCCACTGTTTTCCACCTTTCCAGGAAATTGATCCCCTCTTCCAATGGGACATTGACAATTATGTGCTGCCTTTTCTACAACACAGAAACCACTTAGTTTTTTTAAAAAGTGGCTCAGTATTATAATTGCAGTGATGTCTGGCAAATTGAAACCCCAAGCCTTTGTCTCAGGCTTCTACACAATACCTGTTTCAGACTGTTGATGGATTAGGATCTAATTAGGATTAGGATGATACAAGGGACACATGCACCTAAGTGCACACACAGCACTTATGTTGGCTTCTGAAGCCAGTCAGTCATCTTAGCAGCAGAGGGCAAATTTCTCAACCCAGACTGCAATCAGGGGAGCTGAGGCTCACTTCTTCCTATGGTATCTAAGCAGCATCCATCCCTCTGATGGGGATCTCAGGCTGACTCACCAGACACTTTGTATTCAGAGGTGGCTTCCAGGTAAGGAAGTTCCATCTCATGATATGGAAACAGTAAAGTCCTTGAGATACATTCACCCTAATAATCTCTATCTACGCAGATGTTAGGTTGTTATTTTTGGATCCCAGCCAAGAAAAAGCTAACTCTGGGAATAGAGTGACAAAAGACTCAAGCTCTAAAAATATAAATTGTGGAATCTCTCTCATTTTTTAAGTTTTGACAAGATGTGTTCTGTTTGTCTGCCTGGACCTTGAAACTACCTTCTGTTAAGTAGAGGACAAAGCCATAAAAGCTCCATATTTAACGTGGAGTCCAATGCAGGGTTTGGACTCACATCCCTGAGATCAAGACCTGATCCAGGCACTCCTAGAGATCAACAATCATAGGCTTTGTGACAGAATTTGGGGAAGAGAACTGTTCACACTGGAGCGCCTGGGTGGCTCAGTGGGTTAAGCCTCTGCCTTCAGCCCAGGTCATGATCTCAGGATCCTGGGATTGAGACCCACATGGGGCTCTCTGCTCGGCAGGGAGCCTGCTTCCCCCCCAACCCCGCCCACCCCCCACTCTGGGTACTTGTTATCTCTCTCTCTCTCTGTATCAAATAAATTAAAAAAATCTTAAAAAAAAAAAGAAGTGTTCATATGTGTTTCAGTTGAGCAAAAGAAGAGAGAGTAGTATATATACCCATGTGTTGTCACATAATGTGAATCCCCAGGGAATGGATGCCTGGGATGGATCATGAAGATGAAAAGAATGATTTATATTTATACCATAACCTTTTAACACACATGGAAAGGGAGAAGTTTGAGAACTGCTCTTTGACAACTTCTGTCTAGAAAACATTATTCAGTCTTGCACTCCTGGACATGTTCCAGCTTACCTGCTCAAGTTTAAGGTGAATGTTGGCTTCTCTCCTGCAGCACTTTGTTTTGTTTTGGCCCCGGAGAGCGAACATTCTCTTTCATTCCCTGGAAGCTGATTCTTTGGTGCCAACAGCCATGGTTGCCCTTTTCTACATAGGCCTTGTACAGCAGAAAGGATTTACATTGCATTCACCTTCTAGGGATAAGCTGTCGACTGGTAATGGTGATGGCCGAAGGGTCAAGAATTGGGACATAGTTTCCAGAATGGATTGTGCCTCAGAAATCTCTTTGCTAGATGTTGAACCAGGGGGAAACTAAGATGATTTTTCAGAAAAGAGTTGCTGCCTTCTCTAGAAACAATGAAGACCTAATCCTTTTGAAGCTCATTTGGGTTTGATTTAAATACCAAGAGTAAGGATTGGCACTTTGATTTCACTCTAATTGTATTAATAGGGAAAGGAAAATAAACCCTCTGAAGAAAATATTACGAAGGGAAATAATTGTCATGGTCAAAATCGAGGTACAGAACTATGCAAACAAAGCAGGAAGTGAAGTCCATTCCTAGTCCCTGGTATCTAGTCACCTGTCCTGGCTTCCAGATGTCAGGAGAGACCAACCCTTTGGCTCTTGACTTAAGTTTCAAATATTGACTTTATTCAGGAATCCCCAAGTTTATCAGATGATGGTTCACTAAAAATAAGGAGGGATTTCTATCCCTTGGTTTGAATAAGAGTCTTTAAGATGCAGAGCTCAGAAAGAAAGTTCTCAGATCTAAGCCAACAGCAATTCTAAAATGTGATTTGTGTTTATAAGTTTGTGCATGGTAATACCAACCTCATATTGTTGCAGACCTTTTTCCCATGAGTTTGAGTTGTGTTTTGTTTGAAATGAAATGTTTCAGTTGTCATTTTGTTGCTGCATGTCAGTTAGCCCGTGGCCCTTCTATTATGGTCATTTTAGTACACCAAAATAACCCACAAAGTGGGGGGGCTGAGGTTTGGATTTTTTTTCTTTGTTACTAGAAGTTATTTTATTTGTCCTTATGACTGTTGTGATGACTTCATAGATGCAGAAAGAGTGAATGAATTAGTGAATAATTGGCTTAATGCATAGTTATTTTATCTTGAGTGCTCTTTTTGATGAGATAATTATAAATGTATATATTTTAATTGCACTGGTGCATTGAACATGTCAGTGTCTATACCAACAGAGCTGGACCAACAGAGCTTTTTCTGGCTGTTGGGTGCCTGATAATAATGTCTTGATTTTCCTTTGGGACTCAACAATATAGGTTTTTCTCCCAGCAGTAGAGAGATTACAGATGATTAATCACTGATGTCATTGCAATTGTTATTTTTTAAAATATATTTGTAAAAAATACGAGCCCCTGGGTGGCTCAGTGGGTTAAAGCCTCTGCCTTCTGGTAGAGGGTCCTGGGATCTAGCCCTGCATTGGGCTCTCTGCTCAGCAGGGAGACTACTTCCCCCTTTGCTCAGCCCTTCCTCTCTCTCTGCCTGCCTCTCTGCCTACTGTGATCTCTGTCTGTTAAGTAAATGAATAAAATCTTCAAAACAAACAAACAAACAAACCCAAAAATGAAAAAAAAAAAGAAGACAACTCAATATTGTCAAGATGTCAGTTCTTCTAATTTGATTTGTAGAGTCAGTGGAATCCCAATAAAAAATCCCAGCAGTTATTTTATGGATATTGACAAACTGATTCTTTTATTTATAGGGAGAAGGCAAAAAAACCCAGCATAGCTAAGGCAATGTTAAAAGAGAAAAAAATCTGAGGACTGACACTACCCAACTTCAAGATTTACTATCAAGGTACCAAAATGAGTCAGTATGGTATTGGCTAAAGAACAGACAGATCAATCGAACACGAGAGAAAGTTCAGAAATAGTCCCTCATAAATATAGTCAATTGATCTTTGACAAAGAAGCAACAACAATATGATAGAACAAAGATAGTTTTTTCAACAAATAGTACTGGAATATTTAGATATCATGAAAAAAAAAAAGGTCAAACTAGACACAGACCTTATATCCTTCACAAAAATTCAGAGTGGATCAAAGACTTCTATGTAAGCACAAAACTGTAATACTCCTAGAAGATAGCATCGGAGAAAATCTAGATGGCCTTGAATATAGTGCTGGCTTTTTAGATACAACACCAAATGTACAAACCATGAGAGAAAGAACTGATACCTGGATTTTATTTAAAAACTTCTACTCTGTAGAAGTTAATGTCAAAAGAATGACAAGGTAAGTCACAGATTGGGTGAAAGCATTTCCAAAAGACACATTTGATAAATGAATGATGGCCAAAATATACAAAGAGCTTTTAAAACTCAACAATAAAAAATAAAAATCTGAAGAAAACATGGACCTTCACAGACCTTCAAGAAAACATGGATCTTCAAAGACCTTCACAGTACATCATTTAACAGGCTTCAGACATGGCAGCTCATGGCAAATGAGCATATGGAAAGATGCCTAACATCATATATCATTAAGGAAATGCAAATTAAAACAACAGGGGGTATCAGTACACATCTATTAGGGTAATTGAAATCCAAAACACCAAATGCTGTCAAGGATATGGAGTAACAGGAACTCTCATACGCTGATGGTGGAAATGAAGAATAGAACAGTCAATTTAGAAGAAAGTTTGGCAGTTTTACAAAACTGAACATAATTTTACCCTATGATCCAACTGTCCTGCTCCTTGGTATTTATGCAAAGGAGGTATAGAATTATGTCCACACAAAATCTGCACACGATGTTTATAGCAACTTTACTCATAATTGCCAAAACGTGGAAGCAACCAAGATGTCCTTCTGTAGGTGAATGAATAAGTAAGCTGTGGTACAACAGATAATGTAATATTATTCAGCGTTAAAAAGAAATGAACTATCAAGCCATGAAAAGATGTATAGGAACCTTAAATGCATATTATTAATTTTAAGAAGTCAACATGAAAAAGCTACATACTGTATGATGCCTACTATTTGACATTCTGTAAGAGGCAAAACTATGAAGACAGCAAAAGGATTGCAGGGGTTGGTGGGATGGGTGACAAGTAAGTGGAACACAGAGGATTGTTAGGGATGATACCATAATGGTGGATAAATGTTGTTATCCTTTTTGTCTAAACTCATAGAATGTTCAACATCAAGGGTGAAGCCTACTGTAAACTATAGATTTGGGTTGATTATGATGTATCAATGCAGGGTCATCAGTTGTAACAGATGTATAACTCCGGTGGGGTTTATTGATAATGGGGGAGGCTAGGCAAATGTGTGTGTGGGAGTATATGGAAAATCTGTGTACTTTTTTTCTAATTTTGCTGTTAACCTAAAACTGACCTAAAAAATGAGGTCTTAAAAAATAACTTAAGCTAAATATTAAAAAAACGAAATGTGAGGAAAAACAAAACTACACCCAGACACAACCTTCTCAAATTGTCTAAAACCAATGATGAGAAAATCTTACAAACAGCCAAAAAGAAAACAAACAAACAAACAAAGTAGACACAGTATGTTTTGAGGAAAAAAACACATGAGAATAACAGATTTCTCATCAGAAGCAACACAATCAAGGAGACAGTGAAGCAACATCTTTATAATAGGAAAGTGAACAGCTGTCAACCTAGAATTCTACACCAAGAAAAGAATCTTTCAAAAATATAACCGCACGAAGTTTGAAACCACTCCTTTGTTCTCTTTAATTCTTCTCTGACCCTTTCATGCACCTCCCTGTTTCTTACAATTTGCATATACATATAACTACCTGGGTGTGTTCACCTGCCATACAATTGTATGTTCACCAACATACAATCTAGAAGTAATTCCAGATCAATCAGCCCTCCAAACAATGGGTGATTACTAGGCTTTTTTTTTTTTTTTTTCCTTTTTTTCACAAGCAGGCAGAGAAAGAGGAGGGAGCAGGCTCCCAAATGAGCAGACAGCCAGATGCGGGGCTCCATTCCAGGACCCTGGGATCATGACCTTAGTTGAAGGCAGAAGCTTTAACTCACTGAGCCACCCAGGCACCCCGATTACTAGGCTTTTATAGCTGCACTGCTGTTACTTCTCTCCAAACTAAGTATGTTCCCAAGGGAAACCTAGTCTCTATTTAAGAAGCTAGCAGTGTATTGTAATTTTTAATTATAATGAAAATGAATGAATGAATGAAAAGCAATCTCCTTACTTAACTAGGACTCTGGGAGCATGTGCCCACTATTGTACTTTATTTGCCTTTGTATGCATGGTGTCTTTCATTGCCCTGTGTCTCTCTGTTCATCTTTTTGCCCAGTTTCCAGGACAAGATTGCTTGTTCGAGCCTTTGACTTCCCACTACCATGTTTTTGTCTCCCTTTGGATCATTGATTCATGTGTACTTATCATCTTAAGCTCACAAGACTTTTTAAAAGTCTTAAAGATCTTTAAATAATCTTTAAATATCTTAAATGATCGTTAAAGATCATAAGCTCACAAGACTTTTTAAATTGTAAGGGAGAGAGTGTCCATGATAGGCCAGGAAGCAAAAGCACCCCAGGCATTTCTTCCTGCCCCTCTGGAGTCAGCAAGGCCACATTCCAAAAGACATTTATTTGGTTTTCTTGATCCTTCAGCTACTTAGGTGAAGCCACCTAATGGGTGGAGGGCAATACCAGGGATTAAAATTTTTTTCCGCAAAGGACTTGAGGTAGCATTAGAATCACTCTTAGTCTAAATGCATAACGTTTGTTTCTCATTCTTTCTCACCGTGCTTTTATTTACTTCTAACTGTTTGCTTTTCAATAATTTCATGTTTTTGAGGCAGGGATTTTCAAGCCCATTGAAATTTGATTTTACATTAATTTTTTCTGCTTTGATGATGATCATTAACTTCTAGAAATGGGACTCTGCTTCCATTTCACAGGCTCATTTCCAGTGTCTGGTTTCATTGTTCTTTTGTCTGTTTGCTCTTCAGGCTTCAGACTGGCAGCTTAATGGAGTGTGTAATGTTTTTTTATGTTAGAAGCAAGTGACTAGAGGCAACTTGTAGCATTTCACTCAAATTAACCAACACCCTGTGAACGCAGAAACCCTCAAGGGAACACATTTTTGCTGTGAATTTTATATTAGACCATTTTGGATTAAACATTAGCTGCCTCCAGTTGATAAATAACATCTATGTTTATGGATATTAGGTTATAATTAGTCAGAATTTAGCTGAATATGAATTTGTGGATTATTTTGCTGATAGAATAGTGTATGCTTTTATTTTTCATTATGTTATATTTATTTCACTATTTATCTGTCTGCCTTATTTACCTATGAACTTTCTGATGTGCTCAGTGCCTTACATAGTGTCTGGCAAATAGTATGCACTAAATAAATCTTCGTTGAATGACAATGAACTTCCAAGATCATAGGAACTTGAGGCAAGGAAGATTTTTCAGAAATTGTGTTTGGGAATTTCCTTTATTTTTTAGTTTGTTGAAGAGTCATTTTAAAGTGAAGTGCTTTGCTTTGTTTTCTCCAGCTCTGATGTTGGAACGTATATGAATTCTTAATCTTTTTACCCTTCACTGATGACAATTTTTCCCTTGCCTTTGCTTTAAAGTGATACCTCATCAAATTTTTTTAGCAATTCCAGGACCACAATTTCTAATACCAGTAACAATATGTATCTGTTTGGCAGTTCTATGGGTAGAGGTTTTTTTTTTTTCCTTTTCTGCAGTTATTCAATAGTCAATAGTCAGAAAACTGAAGTACAGTGATTCAGATGAAGGCTTTTCTAGGAAATTTGTTAACTATATCTACATAGATGAAGACGCTTCCTGTTCTAGCAATCTTCAGTTAAAAAAAGACAAAAACAAATGTCTTTCTCTTGCTTCTGCATTTTCTTATTAAGTCTTATATCCTAACACATATGTAGCTAGAATTTTAGTGTAAATCATTCATCCATTGATTTAATTTTTCACTCTAGAACAGCAATATAAAAGATGAGAAAGACTGGAAGCTTGCTCTTGAAGCATTTTACAACTAATCCTTGCATTTCAAAATTAATTTAATTTTAATGATTTCATTTAAAAAGACATGTTTTACAGTGGAATTAAAAGACTCAAGCTCTATTTTCAACATTTTGAGGAACCTCCATGCTGTTTTCCAGAGTGGTTGCACCAGCTTGCATTCCCACCAACAGTGTAGGAGGGTCCCCCTTTTTCCGCATCCTCGCCAGCATCTGTCATTTCCTGACTTGTTGATTTTAGCCATTCTGACTGGTGTGAGGTGATATCTCATTGTGGTTTTGATTTGTATTTCCCTGATGCTGAGTGATGTGGAGCACTTTTTCATGTGTCTGTTGGTCATCTGGATGTCTTCTTTGCAGAAATGTCTGTTCATGTCCTCTGCCCATTTCTTGATTGGATTATTTGTTCTTTGGGTGTTGAGTTTGCTAAGTTCTTTATAGATTTTGGACACTAGTCCTTTATCTGATATGTAGTTTGCAAATATCTTCTCCCATTCTGTCAGTTGAGAACTGCCCTATGATCCAGCAATTGTACTACTGGGTATTTACCCTAAAGATACAAACGTGGTGATCCAAAGGGGCACGTGCACCCGAATGTTTATATCAGCAATGTCCACAATAGCCAAACTATGGAAAGAACCTAGATGTCCATCAACAGATGAATGGATCAAGAAGATGTGGTATATATACACAATGGAATACTATGCAGCCATCAAAAGAAATGAAATCTTGCCATTTGCGACAATGTGGATGGAACTAGAGTGTATCATGCCTAACGAAATAAGTCAAGTGGAGAAAGACAACTATCATATGATCTCCCTGATATGAGGAAGTGGTGATGCAACATGGGAGCTTAAGTGGGTAGGAAAAGAATAAATGAAACAAGATGGGATTGGGAGGGAGACAAACCATAAGTGACTCTTAATCTCACAAAAAAAACTAAGGGTTGCTGGGGGGAGGGGGGTTGGGAGAAGGGGGGTTGGGTTATGGACATTGGGGAGGGTATGCGCTTTGGTGAGTGCTGTGAAGTGTGTAAACCTGGCGATTCACAGACCTGTACCCCTGGGGATAAAAATATATGTTTATAAAAAATAAAAAATTAAAAAAAAAAAGACTCAAGCCCACTGGTTTACCTTTGGGCAAATAATTCAGCATAAATGGGGTGTTTGATTTGGGTAAATCCATAGCGTAATTATCCCAGTGATGTACACATTTGAATTCCACAAAGCAGTAAGAACCTACAGATTATTTCCTTGACTAACTGTTTCATCATATAGGACATCTTGATTTTTCCACTAAAAATATTGATTGAAATATTTTAAAGTATCAAGTGCATCAGTGAGCTGCTTAGGAAGAAAGGAATTTTCAAAGTTAAAGACCGACTAAAGCAGGAGCACAGGGAAGTAAGCACTGAACTTAGCACTGAAGTAAGTTACGTGAACTTAGACTTCAGTTTCGATACACTTAAAAATCTGCATTGAGGTGTAATAATTGACATTGGGATACAACATAACAATTCTATATCTGTGTATACTGTGAAATGACCATCACCATAGTATGTCTAGTTACCATTCATCACTACACAGTCACAATTTTTTTTCTTGTGGTGAGAACTTTTAAGATTTATTTTCTTGGCAACTTTCAAATATACAGTACAATAGATTTTTAAATTTTCATTTATTTTTAAAAATTTTAAAATTTTCATTCATTTTTTCATTTATTTTTAAAATTTCTTTTCAGTGTTCCAGAATTCATTGTTCATGCACCACACCCAGTCCTCCATGCAATATGTGCCCTCCATAATACCTACCACCAGGCTCACCCAACCTCCCACCCCTTGTGCCTTCAAAACCCTCAGATTCATTTCTGCTTTTGTTTCCTTTGCCTTTGGAGACATATCTTGAAAGAAGTTGCTGTAGCCGATGTCAGAGAGGTTACTGCCTATGTTCTCCTCTAGGATTCTGATGGATTCCTGCCTCACATTGAGGTCTTTTATCCATTTAGAGTTTATCTTTGTGTATGGTGTAAGAGAATGGTTGAGTTTCATTCTTCTACATATAGCTGTCCAATTTTCCCAGCACCATTTATTGAAGAGACTGTCTTTTTTCCACAGTGTATTCTTCTGGGCTTTGTCGAAGATTATTTGACCATAGAGTTGAGGGTCCATATTTGGGCTCTCTACTCTGTTCCACTGACCTATGTGTCTGTTTTTGTGCCAGTACTATGCTGTCTTGGTGATCACAGCTTTGTAGTAAAGCTTGAAATCAGGCAATGTGATGCCACCAGTTTTTTCTTTTTCAACATTTCCTTAGCAATTCAGGGTCTTTTCTGATTCCATACAAATTTAGGATTGTTTGCTCCAGCTCTTTGAAAAATGTTGGTGGAATTTTAATCGGGATGGCATTGAAAGTGTAGATTGCTCAAGGCAGTATAGACATTTTAACAATATTTATTCTTCTGATCCATGAGCATGGAATGGTCTTCCATCTTTTTGATTTCTTCTTCAATTTCTTTCATGAGTGTTCTGTAGTTCCTTGAGTACAGATCCTTTACCTCTTTGGTTAGGTTTATTCCCAGGTATCTTATGGTTCTTGGTGCTATAGTAAATGGAATCAATTCTCTAATTTCCCTTTCTGTATTTTCATTGTTAGTGTATAAGAAAGCCACTGATTTCTGTAGATTGACTTTGTGTCCTGCCACATTACTGAATTGCTGTATGAGTTCTAGTAGTTTTGGGGTGGAGTCTTTTGGATTTTCCATATAAAGTATCATGTCATCTGTGAAGAGAGAGTTTGACTTTTTCATTGCCAATTTAAATACCTTTTATTTCTCTTTGCTGTCTGATTGCTATTGCTAGGACTTCTAATAGTATGTTGAGCAAGAGTGGTGAGAGTGGGCATCCTAATCGTGTTCCTGATCTCAGTGGGAAGTCTGTGAGCTTTTTCCCATTGAGGATGATATTTGCTGTGGGTCTTTCATAGATAGATTTTATGAAGTTGAGGAATGTTCTCTCTAACCCTATACTTTGAAGCATTTTAATCAGGAATGGATGCTGGATTTTGTCAAACGATTTTTCTGCATCAATTGAGAGGACAATGTGGTTCTTCTCTCTTCTATTATTGATTTGCTCTATCACATTGATTGATTTGCGAATATTGAACCATCCTTGAAATCCAGGGATGAATCCTACCTGGTCATGGTGGATAATCTTTTTGATGTACTGTTGGACCCTATTAGCTAGAATCTTGTTGAGAATCTTGGCATCAATATTCATCAGGGATATTTGTCTGAAATTCTCCTTTTTGGTGGGATCTTTGCCTGGTTTGGGGATCAGGATAATGCTGGCTTCATAAAAAGAGTCTGGAGGTTTTCCTTCTGCTTCAATTTTTTGAAACAGCTTCAGGAGAATAGGCGTTATTTCTTCTTTGAAAGTTTGGTAGAATTCTCCAGGGAATCCATCAGGTCCTGGGCTCTTGTTTTTTGGGAGGTTTTTGATCACTTCTTCAATCTCGTTACTAGATATCAGTCTATTCAGGCTGTCAATTTCTTCCCCATTCAATTTTGGACGTTTCTAGTTTTCCAGGAATGCATCCATTTCATCTAGGTTGCTTAACTTATTGGCATATAACTGTTGATAATAATTTCTGATGATTGTCTCTATTTCCTTGGTGTTAGTTGTGATCTCTCCCTTTTCATTCATAAATTTATTAATTAGGGTCCTCTCTCTTTTCTTTTGGATTAGTTTGGCCAAAGGTTTATTGGTCTTATTGATTATTTAAAAAAACCAGCTTCTAGTTTTATTGATGCATTCTACTGTATCTCTAGTTTCTATCTCATTGATCTCTGCTCTAATCTTGATTATTTCCCTTGTTGTGTGTGGAGTTGGCTTAATTTGTTGTTGATTCACCAGTTCATTAAGGTGTAGAGAAAGCTGCTGTATTCTGGATTTTTCAGTTTGTTTTTTTTTTTTTTTTTTTGAGGGAGGCTTGGATGGCTATGTATTTCCCCCTTAGGACCTCCTTTGCTGTATCCCATAGGTTTTGGACGGAAGTGTCTTCATTCTCATTGGTTTCCATGAATTGTTTAAGTTCTTCTTTGATCTCCTGGTTGATCGAAGCATTCTTAAGCAAGGTGGTCTTTAGCTTCCAAGTGTTTGAGTTCCTTCCAAACTTTTCCTTGTGATTGAACTCCAGTTTCAAAGCATTGTGATCTGAGAATATGCAGGGAATAATCTCAGTCTTTTGGTATTGGTTGAGTTCTGATTTGTGACCCAGTATGTGGTCTGTTCTGGAGAAGGTTCCATGTGCATTCAAGAAGAATGAGTATTCTGTTGTTTTAGGATGAAATGTTTTGTATATATCTATGAGGTCCATCTGGTCCAATATGTCATTCAAAGCTCTTGTTTCTTTATTGATTTTCTGCTTGGATGATCTATTACTGAGAGTGGTGTGTTGAGATCTCCTACTATTAATTTTTTCACATCAATATGACTCTTTATCTTGATTTATTAATTGGCTGCTCCTGTATTGGGGGCATAAATATTTACAATTGTTAGATCTTCTTGGTGGATAGTCCCTTTAAGAATTATGTAGTGTCCTTCTGTATCTCTGACTATGGTCTTTAGTTTAAAATCTAATTTATCTGTTATGAGAATTTCTACCCCATCCTTCTTTGAGGCCCATTGTCATGGCCTCACTTTCAGTCTGGATGCATCCTTAGGTTCAACATGGGTCTCTTGTAGACAACATATGGATAGGTCCTGTTGTTTTATCCAATCTGCAACCCTGTGTCAATTTATGGGCACATTTAGGCCATTCACATTGAGAGTGATTATTGAGAGATACGTTTTTATTGACATCGTGTTACCTGTGAAGTCTTTGTAACTATAGGTTGTCTACATATATTTCTGTTCAATGATATTCTTAGTTTTTTTCTCTTTTATGGAACCCCCCTTAATATTTCCTGCAGTGTCAGCTTGGTGGTCACATATTCTTTTAAACTTTGCTGGTCTTGGAAGCTCTTTATCTCTCCATCCACTTTCATTGTCAGTCTTGCTGGATAAAATATTCTTGGTTGCATGTTCTTCTCATTTAGTGCCCCGAATACATCTTGCTAGCCCTTTCTGGCTTGCCAGGCTTCTGTGGACAGGTCTGATATTCTGATGAGCTTTCCTCTGTATGTAAGGAGTTTATTCTCCCTAGCTGCTTTCAAGAGCTCCTATCTACAATTATGATTCATCATTTTCCTCACAATCAGGTGTCTCAAGGCCTTTCTAGATTCTATGATCTTGAGGGGAGACCTTTCTGCCTCTAGTACAGGAATGCTGGTTCCATTCGTGAGATTGGGAAAATTTTTATGGAGAATTTGCTCAACTATATCTTCTAGTGTTCTTTCTTTCTCCTCCCTCTCAGGGATTCCAATGATTCTGGTGTTGGAATGTTTCATGGTGTCATTTATTTCCCTAATTCTATTTTCATGACTTCTAAGCTGTTTGTTCCAGGCTTCCTCTTGATCCTTTCTCTCTCTTTGTCCTCCAGATCACTAATTGTATCTTCTGCCTCAGTTACCCTAGCTTTTAGAGAATTTAGATTAGATTGGAACTCATTGAGAACATTGTTAACATCATCCCTGGTGGCTTTCACTTCTGCCCTAATCAATTCCATTTTGTCCTCAAAGGCTTTCTCCAACTTAGCTATTGCCTGGATAACTGTTAGCCTGAATTCCCTTTCTGACATACTATCTATGTCCATATCCAATAGCTCTGATGGAGAGGGCCCAGTCTCTGAATTTTACTTCTGTTGGGCATTCCTCCTCCTAGACATTTTGGTGAGAGATGGCTGAACGAATGTGTAGCTGAATGTATCAACCATGGTGCAGGCAAGGTGCCCCCTGGAATGCTTCTGTGCAATCAAGAGTCTTCACCAAAAAGAAAGAAAAAAAGAGAGAGAGAGAGACAGGGGAAAAAAAAAAAGAAAAAAGAAAGATACAATAAAAGAGAAGGCCCAGCCCAAATGGGCCCCAAGGTAAAATTTATGAAGTATACAAACAAAAACAGACAAACAAAAAGACTGACAAAAGTAGATGACAAGAGAAAAATAAATAAATAAATAAAGAACCTCATCTAAAAGAACCTCAAGTATAAGACTTATATACTACCGGGACAAAATTATATATATATATATATATATATATATATATATATATATGAACACTGACAGAAGAAAAAGATGGGAGAATGGTTATAAATTCTCAGTGTGGGCGAGGAAGATTATTTTGATTTTCCTGGATGAATCCTGATATCTTTATTATAGTACTCAACTTTCCTGAGATAAAGGGAAATTAAAACTGGTTTACCTATAGGAGTAGCATTGATTTGGGAAAGGGGATTACCGTGAAGCTTATCTCTATATGAATATTAAAAAAAATTAAATTAAAAAAATTAAAAAATAGAAAAGCAAAAGAAAAACATAGGTATATATATCAAAAAAGTTTAGATTAAAAGGTTATTATGGAATTTGCTGTACTGAACATATCATTGTGATGGTAAATAAGTTAAAAAGTTACATATAAAAAAAAATGAAAAGAACCAGAATAGTGGGAATGAATTAAAAATAAAGTTGTATCTATGAAGTAGTGACGGTTGTCCTCTTGTTTTTTTGTTTTGTTTGCTGGCTTTCTGGGGGAGGGGTAGGTTTTTAGGCAGTGTTGCTAAAGTCCTCCTGCCCCCATCAAGGGGCTGGGCACTGAGGAAATCGGTTTTTCAGGCTTTTGTTCTCTGGAGGTTTTTTTGTTTGTTCATTTGTTTTCTCTCCCCTTGGTGGCTTTTGGTGGTTTTTGGAGGTCTAGAGGAAAGCAAACTGCACCCAGACCTCCCTCCCAGAGAGAAGCTTCAGTCTGTTCCCCTCTGGGCACTCCAGAGCACATAAATTCCCCCTCGGCAGCTGACAAAGCACATTTCCAGTCACAGTTTCTGGGGTCACAGGAACTCCTGCTTCTACCCCAAACCATGAGAAATACTAATTGCGGCTGTCTGGGCAGGTTCAGACTTCCAGAGAGGTCTGAAGTGGTGACTGCTCACTGAGATTTTCCCACTGGCTCTGGGCTGGGAGTGCTCAGACTCTCTGGGTCCTAGAGAGTGCTGGCTGGTGCCTGCATACACCTCTCTCAGGAGGGGTGTAGGGCGGTACTTAGACTCTGATGGGGGGGGGCAGCACGTGCACCTGTGCATAATGCAAAAGGCTGTGGTTCTGCTCAGGCTCCCTCACCTTCACGGGAGCTACCAGGCAGACCGCAGACCTCAGGCATGCCTGAGGCTCAGGGACCAAGACCTGACTTCTTTGCGGCACTCTCTCTGGTTCAGCGCAGTGGTGGCTGTCCTGGGTCGGCAGACTTAAGCCCTTGTCCCTAACCACCCGATTCCCCCAATTTCCCTCTATGATCCTCTGCTCTTTTTAAGTGCTTTCAACCAGACTCCAAATTAATGCTGGTCCCCAATCACAAGGCACTCTCATATTGGGGTATTACTTTCCAATGGGTGGCTTCTGGTGGCTCCCTCCCCCTTTTGTTTATCTTCTGATATCAATCTGATGTTTCCACTCCACTTTACCTGCCCACTGGTGTCTTCTGCCCCCGTAGAGATCCAGAAGTGTATGATTCTAATTTCAGGCTGATTTCAAGGGTAATCAGAGTTCTTTGGTAGGTAATCAGCTCACTTTAGGTGACAGGTTGAAATGGCACCTCCTCCTCTTTCTCCACCATCTTGTCACCAGGATTGTTTTATTTTTAATAACTGGGATTGTTTTCTTAATTTTTTTCTGATAATTTGTTAATATATAGAAATACAACCAAATTTTGTATATTGATTTTGTACCCTGATTTTGTTTTGGACTTTACCAAATTCACTTATTAATTTGAACAGTTTTTTGGTGGAGTCTTTAGAGTTTTCTATTCATAAGATATTGTCATCTGCAAATAATGACATTTTCTTTCTTCTTTCCAAAATCTGTGCCTTTTATTCCTTTTTCTTGCCTAATTGTTCTGGCTAAGACTTCTAATATGTTGAATAAAAGTATGATTGTGGGGCTTTCATTTTTTTCCCTAATCTTAGAGAAAAAAGCTCATCTTTTCACTGTTGAATATGATGTTAGTTGTGGACTCATCATATATGGCCTTTATTATGAAACGTACATTTGCCCTACCCACTTTATTGAAAGTTTTTACCATAAATGAATTTTGTCAAATGTTTTCTCTGCATCTATTGAAATGATCATATGATTTTCATCCTTCATTTTGTTAATGAGGTATATTGCACTGATTGATTTGCATGTGTTGAACAATCCTTTCCTTTCAGGAAGATGCCACTTTGTCATGGTGAATGATTCTTTTAATATGCTGCTGAATTTTTTTTGCTAATATTTTATTAACGATTATCAGGGATATTGTTCTGTAGTTTCTTTTTGTGTGGTGTCCCTTTCTGGTTTTGGTTGTTAGAGTTATGCTGGCCTCATAAAATGGGTTTGGAAACATTCCCTCCTCTTCAATTTTTTGGAAAAATTTGAGAAGGATAGGTATTAAATCTTTTTTGAATTTTTGATAGAATTCACCAATGAAGTCTGGCTCCAAACTTTTGTTTGTTGGGAAGTCCAATCTCCTTTCTAGTGATCAGTCCATTCAGATTTTCCATGATTCAGTCTCGAAAGATTGTAAGTCTCTAGGAATTTATCTATTTCTTCTAGGTTGTCTAATTTGTTGGTATATAATTATGTCTGTTCATTTTATGTGTTCATCACATAATTATGTATGTTCCTTGTAGTATCTTATGATTCTTTGTGTTTCTGTGGTATCGTTTGTGATTTCTCCTTTTTCATTTCTGATTTTGAGTTCTCTTTGTTTTTCAAGACGAGTCTAGGTAAAGGTCATTCTATTTTGTTTTATCTTTTCAAAGAATTAGCTCTAGGTTTCATTGATCTTTTCTATTTTCTATTTAATCTCTATTTTATTTATTTCTGCTGTAATGCTTGTTATTTTCTTCCTTCTACTAACTTCGAACTTCAGGTGTTCTTCTTTTTCTGGTTTCTTTAGGTATAAAGTAAAATCATTTATTTGAGGTATTTCTTGTTTCTTGATGTTATATGTTGATGTTAATGAACTTTCCTCTTAGAACTGCCTTGCTACATCCCATAGATTTTGGTATGTTGTGTTTCTGTTTTCATTTGTCTCAAATATTGTTTATTCCTTTTTAATTTCTTTGTGACCATTGGTTGGGTCAACAACATGCTAATGAACATGTTATTTAATCACCACATATTTGTGTGTTTTCCAGGTTTCTTCTGGTAATTTATTTTTAGTTTCATATAAATATGGTTGGAAAAGATGCTTGATGTGATTTCAGTCTTCTTAAATTTATTGAGACTTGGTTTATGGCCTAACATATGATTGATCCTAAAGAATGTTCCACATGCCCTCGAGAACAATGTGTGTTCTGCTGCTTTTTGATGGAATGTTCTGTATAGATCTATTAAATCTATCTAGTCTTTTGTGTCATTTAAGGCCAATTATTTTTTTGTTGCTTTTCTGTCTGGATGATCTATCCATCAATGTAAGTGTGGTGCTAAAGTAATAAGAGACTTTAAATTTCTCTCTTTAGGTCTGTTAATATATTTTGTATATTAATTTTGTATATTTTGTAATATAATTTGTATATTTATGTACCTCTATGTTGGGTGCATAAGTATTTGCAAATGTTATACACTTTTGTTTGATTTTCCCTTTATTATTATATAATCCCCTTCATTGTCTTTTGTTAGTTTTTGTTTTAATGTCTGTTTTGTCTAATATATGTATATATATATCTCAGATATATTTATGTATATATACACACAAATATATACATATATGTAGTGTGTGTATATATATGTATATAGTATATACACACACAAATATATATACATACATACCCCAGCTTTATTTTGATTTTCATTTTTTTTGGTACATCTTTTTCTATCTTTTCAGTTTCAATCTGTGTGTCTTTACATCTAAAGTGAGTACTTTGTAGGAAGCATATAGATAGGCCTTTTGCTGTTTGTTTGTTTTGTTTTTATTAATTCAGCCACTTTATCTCATTTGATTGGAGACTTTAGTCCATTTACATTTGAAGTAATTATTTATGTATTCATTGCCAGTTTGTTGTTTTCTTGTTGTTTGGTAGTTCCTGTCCTTTTTTTCTTTCTTTCTTCTCTGTGGTTTAATGACATTCCTTAGTGTTATGCCTACATTCTTTTCTCATTATCTTTGTGTATCTACTATATTTTTTTGTTTTATGTTTACCATGAAGATCACATAACAGCCTATATATAACAGTCTATTTTAAGTTGATTGCAACTTAAGTTTAAACACATTTTAAAATTCTACATTTTTACTCCTCTGTCCCACGTTTTATATTTTTCATGTCACATTTTGCATCTTTGTATTTTGAGTATCCCTTAACTAATTATAATAGTTATAGTTATTTTTACTACTTTTGTATTTAAGCCTTCATATTAGCTTTAGGAATAATTAATTCAGATGGGTGTATAAGCTCCTTTTTGAGAGGTACAATGAGCTGTATCAAGGCCAAGGGAGTGGGCAAAGATGGCCTCCCCCAGCCCATGTTTCCTGAGAATGCGTTTGTACCCTCTATGTGTGACAAACCTGAAGTCTGCCCCTTAGGCTAAAGCACCAGAACATGTAAATAGCCCTTTTTTCACAGACTGACTGGATGTGTTTCAGTCTGCTGTTTGTGTGGTAGTTTGCCAAATATGGTGTCTCCAGTTGTTACCCAGAAATACAAGCCTATTGGCCACCAGAGCCAGGCAATCAAAGCATATTTCCCTGTGTGAACCGTGCACACTTGTGGCTTTAATGAGGCACTGGGAGAGTGCAGGGTCAGGACATGTCCTATAAACCTCAACAGGACAATGGGAGATGAGGGATGAGGGGCTCACTAGCACTTTCAAGGTAGAGGGAGAGTGCAGTAATGACACCTGTGAACACCTCCATCCTTAGAGAGAGTCCCAAAAGTTCCTGCCCCTCTAGCAGACATTTTAAGATGAGCAAATGAATCCCCCTCACATATAGTGTAGTCGCTTTTCAATCTGCTGCTTTTGTCCTAGGCCCTAGGGTGAGTGCTTCTGGTGCTAGCTCTTTAGGAACAGTATCTCAGTTCCTTACAGCCTTTTGTGTTTTCTAAGCATAAACCAGACATTTTGGAAGCTTGTCTCTTTGGTGCTTGTCTCTCTGGTTGGGGTGCCTGATGTGAGGCACAAACTACTTGTTCCTTAGGGAGAAGCTCTGGATTTATGAGATCGCTTCTGATTGTGGGTATGATAGAGTTTCTGGTGAGACTGCATCTTTTCTTCTACTCATCTCATTAGGTATCTTTTATTATTTGTTTCAAATGAGCTGTTCAGCTAGTTTTCAGTTCTCTTTCAGAGGGAGTTGTTCCATACGTAGCTGTAGACTCAGTATGTCCATGGAAAAGATGAATTTATGATCTTCCTATGCTGCCATCTTGGATGGCTTCCAGCCCCAGGAATATTTTTGTTTTGATGGCCTTGAGGGGCTCAACACTTGCTCAAGATGGGGATCCAGTGACATAATATTTTTTTTTCCATTTGCAAAGTCCTTGCCTGGGAGATATAAAAACTGATTGCTGTTTTTTACCACAGTGTTTTTGAGCAGTTGATGCTGATAACAATGCTGACTTCAATACACCAGCCAATACTGGTAAATTATTCAATATATTAGTAACCCCAATAAGCCTAATTGAAAATTCTTTCCTGAATACACAAAAGAAATCAATTTATGGATTTTTCTACCTAATTCAAGGCACAAACTTCATATTTAGTGTAACTATAATGAGCTTTCTGGAAATAAAAAAAAATCAGATTTTCATCTCATAGATTCATTCATTGAGGCTTTTCACTGGTTATTATCTCCACTTCAGGTAAAATAAACTGAGGATTTATTCTGTTGGTCTTTTCCTTTCTTTAACATAGGTGACCTCACACATGTTGAAAAAGCAGCCCATTTAAGTTCAATTTGTACACATGACTCTCCTCAAATTAAGATGGAAAAAAAATTGCCTGTCTGAAATATAGTTGCTGGATGGAGGTAAAGCAATATTCCTTGAGGATTTATAAAAACATGTTGGCCTTCTCATGGTTTTACAGTCCAAGCCCCTCAAGACAGACACTAAAATGGTTCCAGTTTAGTCTGGCCTTAGGTTGCTAGCAGAAGCAAACACAAATCTACTCTAATAGATTGCTGGCTTCATGCAATAGCTTTATAGTTAATTATAAGAAACATGATTTAATGTTACTGCCTTAAAAAACATAATAAAATGAAACAAAAAAGAGAATCAAAAGAATATATGGCATAGTAAGTGAGATCCAGAAGAGAAATTAGATAGCAAAAACAAACAAAAAAATTCAAAAAATACATATTTAAACCCACAATATAAGTATGATTAACAAATAAGGAAATAAAAGAAAGGGTTGACAATATGAACAAAGAGCAAGAGACTACAAAAATGAAAATGAATTTGAAAAAGAGAAATTCTTGAAAAATAACAATATAATTAAAATTAAGAACTCAATGGATTGGCTTAACAGAAAATTAGACCCAGCAAAGGAATTATTCATAAAACAGTGGTGAGGGAAAACTCAATTGAAAATATGAACTAGAGACAAAGAAACATAGAGATTTAACTTAGGCTGCCTTACTTTTTGCATTCGCTCACTGAGTCCCATTCACAGCCTTTCTTCTCATCAGTTGTTCTCTTATCAGTTGCAATTGGGCCACTTCAAGTTCTCGCTGTTTCCCATCATGGTCAGGGGTACCGAACCTCTTCATTGTTGATGTTTTGTTTTCATCAAACTCACAAATACTTTTATTTGTATCCCACTTTTACTCCCATTTATTTCAATAATAGAGAAATAGGGAAATGTCTTTTCTTTTGCTGTGTTAATTATAACAACTCTGGATAAATCCTGTTTTTTCCTGTATACTACTGAGCAGGTGAACACTAATGACATTTGTCTAGAAGAGCAGGTGTGAATCTCCTGAAGTAAGGGCTTCTTTGTATCCTGCTTTCTCTGTTTACTTTCCACCTTAGATTCCAATGCTTCAAGGATCCACATACTCCTTAGTGGTTGGATAGACCTCACACAAAGGCATCCTTCCATTTCTTTTATTTAAAAAAAAATGCGCCTCCTATCACTAATACAATGCATGTTCAGCATGGAAAACGTAGAAATACTAATATGCATGAAGGAGGTAGTTAACAACAACTGTGGTCCTGCCACCCAAAGATAACCATGACTCATTTTGTTGTATGTTTCTCCAATTTTTCTCTATGCATACCTATGCATGTAGAGAACTTTTTTTTTCATAAGCATGTCCTATTTTTTGTAACCTGTTTCTTTCATTGTATACTCCATGATTATCTTCCCTATCAACTATCATGGGCACATCATTTTTAACAGCTGCTATCTATTTCATTAAATGTACAGTGCTGTCAGTGCCCCTCCTCTATATCCCCTAAGCATCATTATGCTCATGCATGCCGGTGGCCTCTTGCTGCAAATACCATCTATTTCTATTTCTGTCATGGTAGAAGTGTAGTTGGCCTTGCAGGTGGGGCAGGGAAAGGAATGTCCTACTACAAACTTTAACAAATATCCAAATAGGACTTGGTTAATAAGAAACCCAGCTTTTGCCCTTCTGGTGGGACAACTCTGAGTTAGGTTCTGCCCATTTTCCAGAGGTCTCTCAAAGCATTTCTCATAAGATGCTCCTGAATGCATCTTGTATTGTCTTTCTCCTTTCTCAGTCTGACCTCCTACCTCTCCCTGTGTAACTCCCATACAGACTACTTATTTTAGATGTGCCTCTGGGGTAATCCAAACTAAGACAATATTTAAGTGGTTCCTAGGAGTTATTATCTGATTTTCTTACAAGCTATATTTTTCCCATTTGTTTAGTTGCCTTGATGGCTGGATTTTAAATCTGAAAATATAGGTTTAACCGGCCCACTTTTTTTTTTAGTTGGGTATCAATAGGGAAGTCCTAAAATCAATATACAAAGCAAAATTCCAAATGGTTAATACAACCCCTAAAAAAAAAATCCATTTAGGATTTTAGTTCAGTGGTTTTCAGCTTGAAAAAATTTTCTTTCTTTCTTTTTTATTTTTATTTTTTGTTCATGAAAGACAGAGAGAAAGAGAGAGGCAGAGGCAAAGGAAGAAGCAGCCTCCCCACGGAGCAGGGAGCCCAATGTGGGACTCTATTCCAGGACCCCAAGATCATGACCTGAGCTGAAGGTAAATGCTTAATGAAGCAAACTGGGTGCCCCGAAAATTTTTTTTTCTCAGATCTTGATGGTCTAGATCGAATGGGATCACATTCTGTGTCATGATGGGAGGTGATTAGGTGAGTGGGGGTAGAGTGTGTAGTATATAATTCAGCCACCAGGCCTTCTCTCTAGGAACTGTCCACTTACCTGGAGATCAGCTCAGCATTTCTGAATGACCTCAACGAACCAGGTTCCTGTTGGAACCAGACCACTGCTTTTTTGGGCAGACACCGGAGGCAGCAATAGTGTTTGTGAATAGTGAAAATGAAGTATAAAAATGTGTATCTAAACATTAGCTGCAGTGAAGTTCAGTGAAGAGAATTGATTATTCTACAAGAAGCATAGGGGACCTGAGACTGAGTAAGGACAGGCTGACATGTCCCCTTTCTTGCTCCATTTTGTGCACATCCTCACTGAGTGTATTGGAAAACTAATAGCCCACGGTATTTCAGAAAATGCTTCTCTTTCTTATTTAGCTAAATCGTACCTGTTGAACTGCAGAATATTAAATATGTCCATGTTGTAATTCCATAATATTTGATTTCTTTGAGCTTCATTTTCCTTGTCTGTGTAATGGGAATAAGACTCTATGGAGCCTTTGTATCTCCAATGAGTCATGGGAGTCAGTCTTGGGAGACAGTCTCTAAGTCTCATGGAACTTTGGGGAGATTCGGTAAGATGTTATGTGAAAGTCCTTTGGGAAATACAAAGTTCTATACAAAGATAAAGATTTATTTTTATTATTTTTTAAAAGGTGGGGCATATCACTATAAACTTGCCATTCATTTGGTTGCGCACTTAAAATGGCTGCTTATCTGTGAGTAGTGATGAAGTTCTCAGACTCGACCCTCATACTTCTCTGTAGCCTGTGGAGGCTGTATTGATTGAGTAAGTTTACTATTTTAGTTTTGTCCCACTGTGCTCCAGGTCCTGTGCAGGAAGAAACCCCACATGGGAACTCTGGCCTTGGAGTTAAGAGACTTTTGTTAGTAAGAAGTATCTGACTTTGGCAAGCACTGAAACTTTTTGTGCTTCGGCTTAATCATTTGTAAAACAAGCCAATTAAACTTTATAGTATGATATCTAAGGTCCCTAAAACTTTAAGTTCATGAATCAAAAAACATGTTTCTTTGTGTGGTCTAAAGGAAAATCAGCTTCAGATTCATTAGAAGTAACCAGAGAGCTTGATGAGATTTCCAAGGCTCATTCTTAATTTAATGAGTCAGAGTTCCTGGGGTGGGGTCCCAGTATTTGCATTTTTATTAGGTATGGAAAAAGAGTATCTCAAGCCTTATATTTTTTCTTCAACTTTTTTTTCTTTTTTTTTCCTTCAATTTATTTATTTTCAGAAAAACATTATTCATTATTTTTTCACCACACCCAGTGCTCCATGCAAGCCGTGCCCTCTATAATACCCACCACCTGGTACCCCAACCTCCCACCCCCCCGCCACTTCAAACCCCTCAGATTGTTTTTCAGAGTCCATAGTCTCTCATGGTTCACCTCCCCTTCCAATTTATCCAAATTCCCTACTACTCTCTAACGCCCCTTGTCCTCCATGCTATTTGTTATGCTCCACAAATAAGTGAAACCATATGATAATTGACTCTCTCTGCTTGACTTATTTCACTCAGCAATCTCTTCCAGTCCCGTCCATGTTGCTACAAAAGTTGGGTATTCATCATTTCTGATGGAGGCATAATACTCCATAGTGTATATGGACCACATCTTCCTTATCCATTCATCCGTTGAAGGGCATCTTGGTTCTTTCCATAGTTTGGCGACTGTGGCCATTGCTGCTATAAACATTGGGGTACAGATGGCCCTTCTTTTCACGACATCTGTGTCTTTGGGGTAAATACCCAGGAGTGCAATTGCAGGGTCATAGGGAAGCTCTATTTTTAATTTCTTGAGGAATCTCCACACTGTTCTCCAAAGAGGCTGCACCAACTTGCATTCCCACCAACAGTGTAAGAGGGTTTCCCTTTCTCCACATCCTCTCCAACACATGTTGTTTCCTGTTTTGTTAATTTTGGCCATTCTAACTGGTGTAAGGTGATATCTCAATGTGGTTTTAATTTGAATCTCCCTGAGGGCTAATGATGATGAGCATTTTTTCATGTGTCTGATAGCCATTTGTATGTCTTGATTGGAGAAGTGTCTGTTCATATCTTCTGCCCATTTTTTGATGTGTTTGCCTGTTTCGTGTGTGTTGAGTTTGAGGAGTTCATTATAGATCCTGGATATCAACCTTTTGTCTGTACTGTCATTTGCAAATATCTTCTCCCATTCCGTGGGTTGCCTCTTTGTTTTGTTGACTGTTTCCTTTGCTGTGCAGAAGCTTTTGATTTTGATGAAGTCCCATAAGTTTATTTTCGCTTTTGTTTCCTTTGCCTTTGGAGACATATCTTGAAAGAAGTTGCTGTGGCTGATATCAAAGAGATTACTGCCTATGTTCTCCTGTAGGATTTTGATGGATTCCTGTCTCGTTGAGGTCTTTTATCCATTTTGAGTTTATCTTTGTGTACGGTGTAAGAGAATGGTCGAGTTTCATTCTTCTACATATAGCTGTCCAGTTTTCCCAGCACCATTTATTGAAGAGACTGTCTTTTTTCCACTGTATATTTTTTCCTGTTTTGTCGAAGATTAATTGATCATAGAGTTGAGGGTCCATATCTGGGCTCTCTACTCTGTTCCACTGACCTATGTGTCTGTTTTTATGCCAGTACCATGCTGTCTTGGTGATCACAGCTTTGTAATAAAGCTTGAAATCAGGTAACGTGATGCCGCCAGCTTTATTTTTGTTTTTTAGCATTTCCTTAGCGATTCGGGGTCTCTTCTGATTCCATACAAATTTTAGGATTGTTTGCTCCAGCTCTTTGAAGAATGCCAGTGGAATTTTGATCGGAATAGAATTAAAAGTATAGATTGCTCTAGGCAGTATAGACATTTTAACAATGTTTATTCTTCCGATCCAAGAGCATGGAATGGTCTTCCATCTATTTGTGTCTTCTTCAATTTCTTTCATGAGTGTTCTGTAGTTCCTTGAGTACAGATCCTTTACCTCTTTGGTTAGGTTTATTCCCAGGTATCTTATGGTTCTTGGTGCTATAGTAAATGGAATCGATTCTCTAATTTCCCTTTCTGTATTTTCATTGTTATTGTATAAGAAAGCCACTGATTTATGCACATTGACTTTGTATCCTGGGCAGGTGAATTCTAATCACATTTGTCTAGAAGAACAAGCAAGGGCATCACAGAGCAAGTGCACCATGAGCCTGGATCTGATGTTCTGGTCAGTCTCAAGTTGTCTCCATGTCTCTCTTTTTATCCCTGACCTTCCAGTTAGGTTTGAATTCTCTGTTTCCAACTGCCTATTGGAAACCATATATGTGGACAGATCTGGTATTTTTTCACTTAAGACTATGTATATCATGGAAAATATGATTTTACCCAATGCCCTGGGTTAATTGATTCACCATCCTTGGCCCTGTTCACCTAATTACATAGCCTCATTTGTATATGTGTGGATTGACAAGTTAGTTGGAATGCCTCAAGATCTTTGAGAAATTATTGAATTTGATGATAATAAAATTAGTTTCCAAATACAGTAAATATAGATTATTATCATTGACTCCTTAATGTAATCAACATCTATTTTATTTTCAATGTATTCTCAAGTGCTACTGATACAAGACTATTTTGACCTATGGCATGTAGGTTTTATTAAGACCCTCTTTTATACTTCTCTAAGAAAAGAGAGGAGTGTTTTAGAAGGCAGGAAAGAGTAAATTAAGGTAAATTAATAGACTCAGCAGGGTATTGCTATTTATGCATTAGGGAAAATTAAGAAATTTTTCCATTTTAGGTAACCAACAAAATTTGTATTCTTCTTAATGTTAGGCTTTGCTATCTATCTGAGGAGATGGGTATAAAGAAGGAAGCATTAGTGCATTTCTCTCTAAAGAAGTTTCACCAGTCGCTTTGGGGAGGAGACAATAGAAAATAATGGGAGTGTTTGCCAAATATCCATAGGAAGGTCGTATAAATTTTAGGAAATGAACTGCAAATCCTAAAATCGCACAGTTTGTGGCTCATTAATTTACCTGCTTATGTGATGTCACCACTTTACTCTTTAATGGCTCCCTACAGCTTAGTATATTAAAAGTGGAATTCTTGATTTTTTTTTCCCATCCCCACATCTGCTCCTTCTCAGTAGGTGATATCACCATTCACTCAGTTGTTAGGCCAAAACCCCTTCATGTGCCCCATGCACAGGATTAGAAATATTCCCAATCTGATCCCAGTTCACCACGCCCATTGTTTTGTTTAAATCCAAGTCAGCTTCACACTGTGCCTGAATATAGTCTCCTAATCACTTCTATTCCTACCCCTTTCCCTCAATCTATTCTCCCCCTATACAACATTCAGAGCACTCTTTTAAAATAGTGCACAAATTGTACACACTGTTTAAAATTTTTAGTTCTCTCTGATTGTAATTAGAATAAAATAGGAAATTACTGCCATGACTAACATGTGGTTTTGCATAACCTCAGCTCTCTGGGCTCCTCAAATTCCACCACCTGTGATTCTCTTTCACTCTTTCTCTGCTGGCTGCCTTGGCCTCCTTCCCAGTCCTTGAACACTCAAGTTTATGCTGGATTGAGGGCTTCTGTATTAGCTGTTCTCCCAGCCTGGAATGCTCTCCTCCCAGATTGTAGCTCAGTTGATTCTTCTTGTCAATTAGATTGACTTTTTCCTGACTTCCCTATCAGTAGCTATTAGATAGTCACTGTCCCTCCCAACACCCTTAATATCTTCCATAGTGTTTGGCACTATGAGTTTCTTCTCTTTCCTCACTTTCTTGCTTATTTTCTGTCTCCTTTAAATAGAATATGAGCTTCATAAGAGTTGTGATTTTTCTCTGCACTATTCTCTATGATATCCTAGCATCTAGAACAGAATAGGACATATGATGGCTCCCAGTAAATATTAACTGAATGATAGCATATTAAAAACAGGAAAAATGTGTTGGTTTGGGGGTAATACATATGATGATATAGATAGAGGATCTCACTGTTAGACATTGTACTCATAAATCGAATTATATTGTTTAATTTTAATTATTTATTTAGGTTTAATTTTATTTTTATATAACGTTATTGTATATGAGAAATACTTTTTAAAATATGGTAGGAGAAAATGTGGGAAGAAAAAAGATATTTTGAATTGTTATTTTCCCTTTCTAATTTTCTTATAATTAAATATTTAAGCAATCACTCTCTGGACTATTTACTTATAAAATAGGGGCTTAATATGGAAAATGTCTTATAGATACTTTTTCTGGCAAAGTAGTAATTTATGATCCACTGTTATTTACTTTTCCTTTCTCTTCAGAGGGCTATAAATCATCAAATCAAAACTCCTACACAAATCTAGTGGTGCTGGAAGCATTGGGTTAAAACATACTTTTAAGAATATTCTAGTTAAGGGACAGAAGAAGCTAACATAATATCAAATAAATCTTTGATATTCAATTGTGCTTCTGATTCCGTAGACCAGTGTTACACCTACCAAATAGGTCATTTTAATATCAATCAAAGGAAATACTCAGTGGCTATACTTCCATCAACAATTTTTAAAAAATAGCAACTCCCTCCCAATTGTAGCAAGTGATTTGGTTTACCTTTCATGATTTTATAAATGTACACTATTATTAAATGTACCCATATTTAAAATTCAGGTGATGTACAAAAGAAACCTAGTCAGGGCTCTGATCAATCATACATTTGTGATATTGAGTTCTTTCTTGTCAGTGATTTTCCCATAAGGAAGTTGTGGGGCAGAGAAGAGAAACAAGCACAAAATTAGCTTTCATCTTGCAATGAGGATAAAATAAGCACAGTGATAATTATAATCCAAGGGCATAAAGGGTACATACCATACACTGAGTATGGAAGAGGTTCCATTGGGATTTCAGAGACGGGAGATTTTGTTCTCCTCATGGGAAGAAGAAAGAATCCAAGAGGCCAACAGGAAAGGTAGTTTGTTCCTGCAGAGACCAAGAGGGGGAAATTCCAGATGGGGAAGACCTATTATCTCAGGTGTTTGCAATGACTGTGGGCTATTTGGAGAAGTGGATGGAGGCCGATGGTAAGGGGACTTGATTGCAAAGAGGAACTTGAATTTTGTTCGTTTGTGAGAGATGGCTGACGGTGAGTGGCAGGATCGAAATTTTGCTTTGGGAAGTTGATTCTGGCAGCAGGACGAAAGAAGAGCCGGACTGTCAGAGGTGGGGTTGTTAGAAAGCTGTAGACCAGGTGATGGGCAGTGCAGAGGGAAATATGGAGCATTGTGGGGATGGAGAGGAGGAAAGACTTGAGGTATGCACAAAGGGTGAAGTCGGGGACAGGTAAACCAATTTGATATGGTTAAGGAAAGTAAGTTCAGTTTCAGAGATGTTGAATTTGAGGCTTTAGAAGGATCCCTAAGTGATGTCATCCAATGGAGAGTTGGAGCTATAGAATTCAAGCTTGCCTGGAAATCCAGCTGTGGGAAGAGAGTCTTTGGAAGGGGGAGTCCAAAGTCTTTGGGATGTCTGACCTGGGCTCTTGGGGCTTCAAATTTGCTCACAACAATTCTCCAAGTTGCTCCACTGACGTCTGACCCAGCTCTGTAGAGGGAACTCCAGCCTCTAGCCAAATGGCTGGATCCATCCTCCTTCCCTCCTTGCAAAGGCAACTCTGAACCCTTCATTTTGAAGAACACATAAGGCTCCAAGCTGCTAAGTAAGCAATGAAAGAGAAAATGCTTCAAATGAAAAGACAGGCAAAACTTTTGCATTTTGATCTGTTTCTCTTGTGACTGCCTCACCGCTGCTATGCTCACTGAAAGGGATACAGCAGAGCAAAACCAACAGTGACTGGAAGCAGAACAAAATGTACCCCTCCTGCAGGCCACTGGCCACATGGCTTGAACCAGCATGTGCATCCACTGAGACAAAATGCAGCATTAAACTCATAACATGGTGACCGTCGAACAGACCCAGAGAACATCTACTTAATGTCCATGATTTTATAGCAAAAGCAACTGAGACTTGGAGAAGGGAAATGACTTGCTCAAAGTCACAGAATTAGTTAATGGCGCACACATGGGATTGCAGCTCTCCATAGGTTTCTTTCAGAGTGGTCCCTACCACACTGGGCTTTTTCTTATTGTCGTAATGCAAAAACAGAAGCAAAACCAAAAATGGTTATATGCTCATGAAGCAAGAAATCACATGCTTACTCTTGTTTTTAAGGCATTAACTGCATTACTGAAATGAAAACCAGTGTACGTGCAGATACAGTAAGGCGGGCAGTTGTACAAATTTTTTCCACAGGATCACAGATACCAGAGAGAAATAAAGGTCACATGCTTTTGGTGAAAACCTATAGAATTGGTTACTTCAGAGCAAAGTATTCAAAGCATTGCCAGTGAAAAGAGGCTTAGAAAGAAACATCCTTTGCTTCCACAGATGGACAGGTCACCATGTACTTGATCAGATATGGTGTGCTGTTTCCACAGCCTCCTTCATTGTTCTGGCGGGAGCCAGAATTGAGGATAATGGGCAATTCTCCAAGGATTGGGTATTTTGGTTCAAATGGAGAGTTGTCCCGTAGTTCAATTGTTCCACCTGAGAAGTTGGACTGAAATTTTGGAAAGGACACATTTTCCAATAAAGTATCCAGTGCTATTTACTTCTGCCTTGTGCCAGTCATTGCTTCTGGTGTGCTAGGTGAGTTTCCCACTCATTCCTGCTCTCTGGGAGAAGGGTCAGGAGCTAGGAGGCTCCTTAGCACTACGGGCAGTGTTTTCTGTGCCAGACCTGCTACTTTTTTCTCCAGTGACCAAAGACTGAATTTTTAAAATTGAATTCATGTCAGTGTGACCCTGAAGTCTTCCAGTATTATTAAACTAAACTCTGAGTGTCCTTTTCGAATGAGAACATTAAACAAAACAAATTTTAACACCCCATACTGTTTCCTGGATGTGGTTCTTAATCAGCTTAGACACATTTTATTGGGGTTTAGATGAAAAGATTTGAGTTCTGAATCTTCTTATCTCCCGAAATCGTTTCTGTACTTAAATGTTTTCAAATATATACCACCTTAAGGGGGCAAGTATAATAGATAATTTTTTAAAAAAGGTTGAGATAAAAATCATTTTTTGCATTTTAATTCAGAGATTACACTATATTCACAAATTTAGGCATCCATCATCATCCTCTAATTGCAGAATTTTTTTATCATGCCGAAAAGAAATCCTGTGCCCATTGTCAGTCACTCCTATTCCTCCCTCCCTCCCTCCCGTGACTGGCAACCACTAATCTAATTTCTGTCTTTATATTTTGCTTATTCTAGATGTTCCATGTAAATGGAATCACAGCGTATGTGGTCTTTCGTGTTTGGCTTCTTTCACTTTACGTAATGTTTTTGAGGTTTATCTATGAAGCATGTGTGAAATTCCTCTTTATGATGGAGTAATAGTCTGTTGTAGGGATACATGACATTCTGTTTATCCATTTGTCAGTTGATGGAGGTTTGAGTTTTTCCCATCCTTTGGCTTTTATAAACAGCGTTGCTATGCACATTGGTGCACAAGTTTTTGTGGGGACATGTGTTTCCAATTCTCCACAAAGGAGTGGAGGGGTGGAGGAGAACAAAGAAGGGCTTTTTAATGGTGCTGGTCATCTTTGGAATAAAGTTTGCAGAGTAATCGAAAGTTGGTTGCAGATACTTTATTTTTAAAAGGGACATATGCTCTTTTATTTTTCTATAAGTGAAATTAATTCCTTTGAAATCCATTTCAATGGCCATTCTGTATTGAAACAAAGTGTTTTATCATGAACATATATAAATCTTAATAAGTGAAATGTGTTGTTCTCCATAACCTGAGGGTATGAAAAAGGATTAGTTAGGTCAATAAATCAAGAATGACTAAAATATTGATTTCCAGTTACCACTTCTTTATCACAACTTCTGGGTGAATACTGTGATGGGTAATTTTATGTGTTGACTTGACTGAGCCACAGGTTGCCTCCATACCTGGTCAAATATCATTTGGGTGTTCCTCTGAGGATGCTTTTGAATGGGATTAACATTTAAATGGTAGGCTGAGCAAAGCTGATTGCCCTCCCTGATGTAGATGGGCCTCATTCAACAATTAAAGGCTTGAAGAGAATGAAAATTCTAACCCTCCTTCCAGTGAGGAAGAATTCCTATTCCTGACCACCTATGAATTGGGATGTCAGCTTTTTCCTGCCTTTGCACTCGAATTGAAGCAATGGTTCTTCCTAGTTCTTAAGCCCAATAGCCCTTGAACTGGAACTAAAGCATTGACTGTCCTGGGTCTCCAGATTGTCATCTTGCCCTATAAGTCTTGGGACTTACTGGTCTCCATAACTGAGTAAACCAATTACTTATGATAAATCTCTCTCTTTCATCTATATCTATAAATAAATATAGACACAGATATCCCTAGAGATACAGAGGTATCTACTTCTATTTTTAATCTATCTTTGTATCTATATATCATCATCTATCATCTATCTTCCTATTACCTATCTATCTGTCTTTCATCTAGCTATTGCTATTGGTTCTATTCTCTGGAAAACCCTGATGAATATAAATACCTAGGTAGTTTCCTTGCCATACTTCCTTCTCATTGCCAGTGCCAGCCAGGAAGGTAAACAAATGGCACAGTCAGTGATAACAAAAATGCTAGATATCATTTTAAATGCCTACCAGGTGCTAGGCTCTACACAGGGAGAGATACTATTAGTCCCACTTTACAGGTGAGGATATAGAGGCCCAGAGAGGATATTTATTGGATGTTGCACATTTGGTAAGTGGTAGGGCAAGGATTCAAACCCAGGAGCAATTAGGTACAGTGGTTAGGAGCAAGAGCTTAGTGTCAGATAGACTTTGGTTTTATTCCTGGCTTTACCACATACTCCTCTTAGGCCAGTTTCTTAAGCTCACTATCTTCCTTTACCTATCTGTGAAACGGAAAAGTTAATACATAATATTGAGAGTGGATTTGGAGAGAACATATGGAAGTGTGAAGCATGTACCTGGTATATTTGTGGAATGAATGAATCCAGGAGCATCTCACTCAAGTCCTGTGCTCTAACACTGTATCACACCATTTTGGTTCATTCACCAGCATAATCAAATCACAAGAAGCTCTGAGTCAGGAAATCATGAGGGGGCTACAGCAGAGAGTAGAAGCTCTGTTCACAATAAATACTGCAGTGAGAAGAGTTTGATTTTCTTCTCCTTATTACCGGAGTCTCTGATGCTGCTGGAGAATGGTGGTTGAGGGCAAGGGTGAGTTGAAATACCTTGGCTTTTTCTCCTTCTCTGACCTTGGGCAGTGATGGTAGTGAGGAATGGAGGCATCCCTCACTGTCCTGCAACTCGGTGATCACATTTGGGTTCTTCACATCGCTGAGAAGTCTGGTATCTGGGGTGCCCCAGCTGGGGGATGGGTTCTGAACACACATTTTCTTTGTAGTCTGATGAGGTGAGACAGGATTGCTAGATAAAATAGTTTTCTTTTCTGAATCTGGTGACCATAAAAAAGGCTGGGGGTCTATCCAAAGTCCTTGCTTCCTTTCCTCTTGGTCTTCTAGTGGCTTTTCAAACTCCAGAATCAAAGTCCTTACCTCAACATAGGTGCTGTCCCTCTCTCCCTACCTCATTAGATGCAGTACCTGCTAGGTCTTAGCAGATGATCTCTCCTTATACTTCATTGAGACAATAGAAACAATCAGAGGGAAACTCCATCATCTTCATCCACCAAAACTACCCACTCTTCTGTTGGCTCTGCCCTCTTTCTTGTTCTAATGGGTTGAGGTGCCTCTGCTTCTATTCATGGCCAATCCTGCCCCTTGTGCTCTGGATTTCACTCACTCTCACCTTCTCAAGGATTTTTCCCAGGAAAACTTCCCTTTTCTCTCTTGCATCATCAATTTCTCTTTCTCTAATTATTTATACTCTTTTTCATTGGAACATGCTTGGATAGCATTCATCTTCCTAGTAGTAGCTCTTCCTCAAACTAACCCACCCAGCTACTGTCTCAGTTCTCTGCTTTCCACTATAATTTTCTCACTGTTGAAAAGAGAATCTGTGTTTTCCATTAGGCTGGTGATTCTCAAGCCTGGCTACACACTAGACATATCTAACATCCTTTAAAAACAATCCCAGTTCAAGGACACCCTAAGCCCATTATATTAGAGCATCAGTATTTTAAAGCTCCCCTAGGTGATTTCAGTGTATAGCTAAGGCTGAGAATCACTCATTACTATAGAATGTAAACTCATAGAGGCAAGGAATATGTCAGGTTTTTTTTTTATAAGTGTTGTATCTTAAGTGTATAGACTACAACCTTGAACAATGTAGTTGCTTTAGAAATGCTTATAAGAGGGGCGCCTGGGTGGCTCAGTGGGTTAAGCCGCTGCCTTCGGCTCAGGTCATGATCTCAGGGTCCTGGGATCGAGTCCCACATCGGGCTCTCTGCTCAGCAGGGAGCCTGCTTCCTCCTCTCTCTCTCTCTCTGCCTGCCTCTCTGCCTACTTGTGATCTCTCTCTGTCAAATAAATAAATAAAATCTTTTTTTTAAAAAAAGAAATACTTGTAAGAAACAATTTGATTTGAGTATTAATAGTTGGAGAGAGAGCGAGAGAGAGACAGAAGAACATGTGAAGTTTGATACTCTTTTGAGTCGGGAGTGGGATATTATTATACCTCTGTTTGGCCTCCTGTTATTTCTCCCTTCCTTGTGAATCTTTGATGTTAACCATGTGGAGGCTGGTGTGGGGGTAGAGTTATATGTTGGCCAGAAGGCATAATGTTGACTATATAGGAAATTGATTACTAGATTCTTGCTTTTGTGTTTCACTTGTTAATTTCTTAGGCAAAGAGATTTAACTTATAGGCTTTGTGTAGTTGCTATGATTGTTTCATTATTGTTTACCACACATTTTAGTATAAAAAGTTGAGAGTATAGATAAGAATAAAAACCACTACTGTACCCTATCAGCCTTTAGGGTTTATCTCTTTTTAAAACTTATTATCCTATTTTTAGTGTGAGTAAAATATTCTTAAGAGACTCCTGGACAGAGGCCCCCAATTTTAGCTCTACCAATGCCAAGACCTCTTTCTCACTCTGAAACATGACTCAGTGGCTCTGACTGGTTCTTGTTGTTCAACCTCTCAGTTTTGTTTAGCTTAGAATTTGGGAGCATCTGTTTTTCATTAGACACATATGGAGCCCACTGGGACAGAAATTAGATCCTTGTCCTTTAGAAGCTCACATCCTTATGGGGGGAGACAAACTTGCAAGTAAGAACATTTTAGTAAATGTTGGTCAGTGTTCTGATAGATATAAACACAGACATGTCCACCCATAACACTTACAGGGCCTGGGGCAAGGAAGAATCCCATTTGCCATATATCTAAAGATTTGAAATTTATAAATCCAACGAACAGACCATTGCTAAGTAAGATGTGTTCTAGCTTCTACATCAATTAATACACCTGTATGGACAACTTTGAATATAGAATTATGGGACCCCTTGGAGCTCCACACAGAAGCATGGCTGCAAAAGAAAGTGCTGATCTTTATAGCTTAATCCCTTCTCTTCCCATTCCTGGCTATCCCCACAGTGTGTGGGGCCTCGGAAACCTGCACATGGACACTCTAATCTGAATGTCCAGTATGCATCCATGTGGACACAGTTGGCCTTTAGCCACCTCTCAGCCTGTGGGTACACACTCTAAGTCCTTGGACATGGGCTATAGGCCATATGAATAGAGGATTTGGGGTCAGATTATCTGGAGCATAATCTGGAAAGGATGGACGGGGCCCTAGGTGGGCATATTTACCAGGTCCTAAGAGTCCTCCATTGGGAGGAGGCTCAAAGATGTGGAAAGCTTGGGCCTAGGGCAGGGGTCTCCCAGCATGCTCACAGTGGAGTGCAGACACTGGGGACAGGGTACAGCAGGAATATAGGGGAAGGCACATAGAAAGGAAAAAAAAGGCCAGGGAAGACTTCTGAGAGGAAATATTATCTGAGCTGAAATTCTGAAGGGGAAGTTAGTCTGATAAATGTGGACAGGCCATTATAAGCTGAGCCATAAGCAGGTGCTCACTTGCAGGGAGGTGACTTGGTATAGTGTGTATGAGGAACTAGAGGGCAAATTCCTCATTGCCAGGGTAGGAATAGGTAGAAGCTGACACCTAAGTGGTGGATGGAGTCCTGGTCATGAGGACATTGTCTATCTTGCTCAGGAGCCTGGGATTAATCCGTAAATCAAAGGGAACCCTGATAGGCTTCTACTTCTGTAACTACTTGTGGCTTATGCTGTGATCTTTTCAACTCCTTTGGGCTCAAAGTACTCTGGGGTTTCTGCTTCAGGCTACTAATCCAGTTCCAAAGCACAAGGGAGCTCCTGTGCCTAGTGTAGGAGCCCTGACTGTGACTCTCTGTTGCCCCCTCTTGGCAGTAGCTGTAGCTTCATTTTTTGGTTCTATCAGAAACTTTTTTTTTTTTTTTAAACATTTTATTTACTTGATACAGAGAGAGCAAGAGAGGGAATGCAAGCAGGGGAAGTGGGGGAGGGAGAAGCAGACTCCCCATTGAGCAGGGAGCCCGATGCGGGGCTCAATTTCAGGACCCTGGGATCATGACCTGAGCTGAAGGCAGATGCTTAACGATGGAGCCACTCAGGTGCCCCATACCCAAAACTTTTTGCAAAATTTTGTGCTTCCTTCCCATCCCCCACAGTGGTGAACTAATTTAATTGAAATATCAATAATACGGTTTTGACTAGAACAAAATGTTGCACCTAAAGCTTTACAGTTATACTCATTTTTCCCAATTTCTTTTGATGTGATAAAATTATACTACTATTGTGTTTTTTTACAAATGTTTCATTTAAGATAGCTAAGATGGCTGTTGGCATCTAATTCCCCTAAATTAAATTAGCTTTCCTCCATGTATTCTTTCATCAAAGCTCTTGTTCCACCTTTAACCCCCTTCCTTGCAGAACACAACTTATGTAAGATACAAGATAGAGAGTGACCCTTTGGAACTTGTTACTTTGTATCCTCGGAAACTTGTGAATTTTTACATTTCTTTTAAAATTAAGACAGTAAATGCCAGACTGTAGTCAAATTGCAGTTTGTTTTACTGTAATTTAGATTTTTTCCAAAAAGAACAAAATTTTATATATAGCGTAAAAATTCATGCATCAGAAAGACTCAAAAGACTGTTTTTCACTTTGTTCAAGTTTTGTTTCTAGGCATTTAGTGTGTTATGCAGTTGCTGTCACTGCTGTTTTCCAAATGTCCGTTGTGTGCTATGGCCGACAACTATTTTCTTCTGAGTCTGATCAATTTTGCAGGGAACCATTTTGTTTCTTACATCAATAACAGAGGCTTTGACCTTATCAGCTCCAATCTTCCAATCTGAAGTTCTTGCTGCATTGTGTCAAAAGAAATTTCTTTATTTTACACTGCCATTCCCATAAAAGTAAGCAGTCTTACTTTTCCCATATTCTGTTCATTTAATAGACCAAGTGACTCAATGAAGACTTTATTATTCTGGTAAAACTTGACATATGATGCCAATTTAGCACTCACAAAAATGGTGAAAAGATCATGAATAAGCTCACCTTCCAAAAATTTGACTCAAAAATGTGATTTTAAAAAGAAATTCATTTGGATCTTTCAATGCTTGTACAATACACCTGTGGACATCAAGTCAAGCCTGGGAAGCGTCATCCTCTGTGTAACTTCCTAGCAATTCCACCGTGACTTTTGAAACAGCATGACTTTTCTTACAATCCACAAATGCCTCGTAAAGGAGTTTTTATAAAGGTGAGGTTCCAGTCAGAAATCCATTTTCTAACTCAATCCAGCTCAGTTGGAATACACTGGATGGCCCCACAAGGTGCTGCCACTTTAACGAGGCTGCAGTATATGGTGTATCTTACGGGACTGTTCTTATCCATCCCATGGCAAAGGTTGATTAGCAATTGTGGTCTCAGGGATGGGTGTTCAACTTCCTGAAATGTGGCCAGCTTTTCACACAGGCTTTCAGTCAGAGCTCCTTGCTTGTCCGCTTCTGGGATCAGTAGGAGAGACACCATGCTGTTCATTCACACTTTCAACATCTTTATCATCTTCCTTCAGACATACATCACAGGCTTCAATGTTTTGAGCTAAATTGACACGAAGTCCACCTTCTGAGTTCTAATCTGAAATTTCAGCTCCTTTAGATTTCAGATAAGCTTGAAGCTCAGCAGCCTGATCTTCCTCACTGATGTCGATGAAGGCCAGGACGCTCATGTTGAAAGCCCGGGTATGGTGGTCGCACCACTCAACGTTTTGTGCTTTTATTATATTTCCTCCTCTTCTCTTTTTTTTCCCTAGACAATTTCTGGCATAATAATATATCTATGCACAGACCTATTCATCTATCCATTAGGTATTTAACAATGCTCACGTGCTCCCACTTCCTTTCCTGAATTTTTTTTTTTTAAACCAGAATGTATATCAAAGAAGTGCATCGATTTGGATTTTCACCTGTTTTGGTTACTGATGTATCCCACATACTTAGAGCAATATGTTGGCCATGGATGAAGAAACACCCATAAATGATGAAACAACCTTCTGTCTTTTTTGCTTGACCTGAAGCTTTCTATTTGGCCTCCAAAACTTGTGTCAAGACTTCATTCCCAGCAAGACTTTGCTAACTAACGGTGGGATAGTTGCTCTATGTCAGATTGGCACAGCACTTGGCATTTGCCTTAAAGTTGACTTACTTGAATTTCCTGTTTAGGCCCCTATGCTCAGAGTGTCCTGCTATGTTCTAAGTCTTCTTGTTTACCTCTGTCTCTTCATTTCTTAGCCAGCTCTCAGAACACACTAAGTTAATGAATGTCTGTGAATGGATATTTACCGTGATATCTCCTCTGATTTGACAGGCCAAATGCCCATGTAACTTTGACTTTGGTGTCTCAAAGACACCTCAGTGCATGCTTTTACCCTAGATTTTCACATGGCTCACTCTACTCAACGTCATCTAGCACCCTGTCAAAAAATATACTCTAGGTTTTATTGTGGTTATAGCTACATGAAATTTTATTGAATTCTCAAAATGACCCTGGCATATAATTGACATCAGTAAATGTTTGTGAATCAATGGACACCAAATCACAGTTCCTTAGAGCACTGTTTATCTCTTCCATTGTTCTAATCAGAATGAATGTCACTAACCTCCACCCAGTTACTCAGACCTGAAAGTAAGCAATCGTTCTTTCTTGTGCTTAATTTTTAAAATTTGTTAAAATAAGGTACAACTAACATTTCTGGAACACAAAACCACAATTTGCTCAGTCTGAGGAGTTTTGACAATAGTTTACCAACATACGACAAGATAGAGAACATTCCTCATCACACCACAAACTTCTGTCATGTTCTTTCCCAGTTAATCTGCTCCCTAGAGTAGGAGTCTATACACTCTGGAAATTGACAAATGCCATAGCCTAGGGTCCCCCTCATCCCTGCCCACCTTCCTGCAAAGCTGGTTGTTTAGGTGTTTACCTGCACACTTGTTCTTCAGGTACTTTTCAGCTCTACCAAAGTATCCTCCCTGCATAGGAGAGTCTTTGGCTACATAATAGGTTACCAATCAATATTTGTTGAATGAGAGAATAATTCAGTGCCCTGGGCACTCCAACCCCTCAACATGGCTTTTTGCTCTTTATCACCTAATTCTCTTTACTCTTTCACAAGAGGGGCATTGGGCGTAGCCTGTTTATTCTTTTTGAGTGGGCTGTAGAAATTTAAAGAAGATCATGTTTGTACTCATAATTGTTACTTCTTTTTGGGTGGCATACGGAGCCAGGTATGTTCTCATCCCCTACCCCAAATTTGCTGGTTATTCTGAGTCCAGATTGCTTCTTGGGGCAGATCAGATGACCCAGCATGAAACAAATGGGACCTGACAGGAGGTAGTGCATATATACAACAGAAAAGGAACACATAAAAATTTTCATGGGGTGCACTTATGAATGGAGATTACTTCAAGTTCCATTTTGCCAAAAAATGGATTCAAGCTCTTTTGGAATTATTTTCTTTATCATGTGGAGAATGTACTGTGAACAGTTCAGTGGTGACCCACTTGTTAATCGCTGCCTGTGTGGAAGCAAGTGTGATGTAGCTCTTGGATTTTCAAATTTAGACATCTCGTGCTACCATTATTATTTTTGCCATGACATCATGTGGCAATTACATCATTATTTGTAATATTTACCATTTTTCTTTAAATTGAACAACTTTCAAAAACTCAAATAGATTCATTTAAAAGACAACTAAAACTGCTTATTACCCCTCAAGTTCACATTAAACCCAAACATAGGAAATGCTCATCTGTGTGAATCATCTCATGTGCTGCCAGTGGTATTCCTAGCACACTTTGGGAAAAAAAGTAATAACATAAAAAGAGCTCAGATTTTGGAATGATCTACATTTGATTTGGTATCTTTGATCTCCCAGAAGGGGAGGTTAGAGACTTAGATTCTTTATCTGTAAAATGCATATCCCTGATTTATAGGAGAGACTAGTAAGTAAGATGATGGACAGAACCCAATGACCAAAGGGTGGAACTCAGAGGAGATGCTGCGTAGATCAGTTTCTCTTTACACTTATTACTGGCTGTTATTACTGGCTCAATCATCTCTTTTGGTTATTACTTAAGACGTATTGTTACCAAGGTACAATTTTTATACAGTAAAATGCATAACTTGTATTGATCAGTATTTTTTCATTGTTGGTTCTGGACTTGCTTGCTCTTTGAATTAGATGTCTAAATATCTAAACTGTGCTATCATTTTCTACACGTTTGATTTGAGGAGTATCACAACTTCTGTGTCTCTTTATTCATACATACTAAGGATGCTGAGTGCATCTGAGTTAAAAGTACTGTTTACAGTTGTGAAGTACTGCCCAGGCAATCTTGTTAGTGATGTTTTCCCTATCATTCTTATTATCATATAAGACCAGGGTTCTCCCAATCCATGAGCATAGAATGCTCTTCCATCTTTTTGTGCCTTCTTCAATTTCTTTCATGAGTGTTCTGTAGTTCCTCCAGTACAGATCCTTTACCTCTTTGGTTAAGTTTATTCCCAGGTATCTTATGATTCTTGGTGCTGTAGTAAATGAAATGGATTCTCTAATTTCCCTTTCTATATTTTTTATTGTTAATGTATAAGAAAGCAACTGATTTCTAACATTGATTTTATATCCTGCCACATTACTGAATTGCTGTATGAGTTCTAGGAGTTTGGAGGTGGAGTCTTTTGGATTTTCCATATAAAGTATCATGTCGTCTGCAAAGAGAGAGAGTTTGACTTCTTCTTTGCCAATTTGAATACCTTTTATTTCTCTTTGTCTGATTGCTGCTGCTAGGACTTCTAGTACTATGTTGAATAACAGTGGCAAGAGTGGATATCCTTGTCGTGTTCCTAATGTCAATGGAAAGGTTGTAAGCTTTTCCCCATTGAGGATGATATGCATTGTGGGTTTTTTATAGATCAAAGGGAAGGCTGTCAGTTTTTCCCCATTGAGGATGATATTCGCTGTGGGTTTTTCATAGATAGATTTTATGAAGTTGAAGAATGTTCCCTCTATCCCTATACTTTGAATTGTTTAAATCAGGAATGGATGCTGAATCTTGTCAAATGCTTTTTCTGCATCAATTGAGAAGACCATGTGGTTATTCTCTCTTCTCTTATTGATTTATTCTATTGCATTGATTGATTTGTGAATGTTGAACCACCCTTGCATCCCATAGATAAATCCCACCTGGTCATGGTGGATAATCTTTTTTAATGCACTGTTGGATCCTATTAGCTAGGATCTTGTTGAGAATATTGGCATTCATATTCATCAGGGATGTTGGTCTGAAATTTTCTTTTTTGGTGGAGTCTTTGCCTGGTTTGGGGATCAGGGTAATGCTGGCTTCATAAAAAGAGTTTGGAAGTTTTCCTTCTGTTTCTATTTTTTGAAACAGCTTCAAGAGAATAGGTATTATTTCTTCTTTGAATGTTTGATAGAATTCTCCAGGGAATCCATCAGGTCCTGGACTCTATGTTTTTTGGAAGGTTTTTGATCACTGCTTCAATCTTGTCACTAGATTTTGGTCTATTCAGGTTGTCAATTTCTTCCTGATTCAGTCTTGGTAGTTTATAGGTTTCCAAGAATGTATCCATTTTGTCTAGGTTTGCTTAACTTAAGGGCATATAACTGTTGATAATAATTTCTGATGATTTTTTCTATTTCCTTGACGTTAGTTGTGATATCTCCCTTTTCATTCATAATTTTATTAATTAGGGTCCTCTCTCTTTTCTTTTGGATTAGTTTGGCCAATGGTTTATTGGTCTTATTGATTCTTTCAAAAATCAGCTGTTAGTTTTATTGATGTGTTCTACTGTATCTCTAGTTTCTATCTCACTGATCTCTGATCTAATCTTGATTATTTCCCTTCTTGTGTGTGGGGTTGGCTTAATTTGCTGTTAATTTTCCAGTTCTTTAAGGTTTAAAGAGAGCTTGTGTATTCTGGATCTTTCAGTTTTTTTGAGGGAGGCTTGGATGGCTATGTACCCCAATGTTCATAGCAGCAATGGCCAGAGTCACCAAACTGTGGGAAGAAAGAAGATGTCCTTCAATGGATGAATGGATAAAGAAGGTATGGTCCATATATACAATGGAGTATTATGCCTCCATCAGAAAGGATGAATACCCAACTTTTGTATCAATATGGATGGAACTAGAAGAGATTATGCTGAGTGAAATAAGTCAAGCAGAGAGAGTCAATTATCATATGGTTTCACTTACTTGCGGAGCGCAAAGAATAACATGGAAGACATTGGGAGATGTAGAGAAGTGAATTGGGGGGAAATTGGAGGAAGACACAAATCATGAGAGACTGTGGACTCTGAGAAAAAAACTGAGAGTTTTGGAGGGGAGGTGGATGGGGGGGTTGGGTGAGCCAGGTGGTGGGTATTATGGAGGCTGCATATTGCACGGAGCACTGGGTATGATGCATAAACAACGAATTTTGGAATACTGGAAAAAAAAAAAGACTGGGGCTCTCTGACTTGGACAGATCTGTAATTTGTTATCCACACCTTCCTCAGGACTGCAGCACAGCTTTGGTTCACAGGAACCACTTAGCAATCACTGACCTGCAATTAAAAATCAGCAGCTCGCTGCAGGCAGGCTCAGAAGTGTAAAACCATCACCTGAAGCTTGTTGATTTGTGTTTCTGCCTCAAATTGCAAAAAAATTAGCCATTAGCCAACTTTGGGGCCTTTCCACAGCTGGGGTTTAAGTCATGATCAATAAAAAGTAGAAATCAGGAATTATGATCAAAGGAACCATGCTTAGGTACCAGGCTGCCTACTACTAGCCTAAGCCATCCATCAACAAATTCATCGTTTATTTACTATGTCCTTGGCCATTCTGGTGCCGGCCTGACAAAACCCTCCCTGGCCATACCAGGACTCACCTGCCTGTGTTCTCTGAGGCTCGCATTTGTGGGCTCTCTGTGCCGTTCTTCCCATCACCATCACTCCTCTTTGGTGACACACGTCCTTCACGCTGGCAGTGGGCAACCCTGGGAAGGAAGGTGTCTGTCTGCCTGCCTTCCTTCCTTCCTTCTTCTTTTTTGTTGGGAGCATGCTTTGTTTCTGTAAGTTTGCTTTGTTACCTCTAAAGGGCCACATACAACAATGGTGGAGTCAGTGGAATCTTGAGGAAGACAACATTTCCACTTAACGTGAGAAAGAACTTTCTTGAAGTCAGAAATGTCTAACAACAAGTTGGCTGCCCCGACAAAATGAAGATGATCCAAATAAGTATAGTCAAGCAAAAGATACACAATCATCTGACAGTGATGTGACATGTAAATAGAGATTGAAAAGTTCAGAAGGGCAGTTAGACCAGTTGAGCTCCAAGTATCATTATAAATAGATTCTATGATTCTATGCATATCAAAGAAGTACCCCAAACAGTTACCAGCACAAGGGATAAACAGAGTTGGAGAAACAAGATCTACAAGCCTAAATAGTGAATAGGCTCTTGGTGAAAACAAGTATTGTCCAGTGGCATACTAACAGAGCACAGAGTTGACCTGGGTTGTGTTAGTTATTTACTTAAAACTCCATCAGTATGGAGAGTGGGCCATTATGCTGCCATTACTGCTCAGGTTAAGCTACAACCCAAGTAGTCATTGACTTAGCTGGTCTTTGAATCATGAAACCTGTATTTCAGGGGTAGCTTTTATAAATGCTTCTGTTATTCAAAACAGCAGAGGACTTGTGAAGACTACAAATCTTGGTATCAGACCAACTCAGTTTGAATCCTGGCTCTGCTATTTACTAGTTGTAAGATCCCAGGAATTTAACTTTTATGCACTTCAGTGAAAGAGTCTATAGAATGGGGATTAAAAAAGGGAAAGGGGTTTATTAGTGACCACTTTATAGGCTGCTAAGAGGATTAGTGAGTTGGTATGTTTATAGTGTCTAGACTAGTATCTGCTGCAGAGTAGAGCTATATGAATGTTAAATTAAACATTTATGAGCATTCTGGGTGCCTGGGTAACTCGGTCATTGGGCATCTGCTTTCAACTCAGTTCATGATCCCAGGGTCCTGGGACCGAGCTCTGCATTGGGCTCCCTGCTTGGTGCGAAGCCTACTTCTCCCTCTCCCACTCCTCCTACTTGTGTTCCCTCTCTTGCTGTGTCTCTCTCTGTCAAATAAATAAATAAAATCTTTAAAAAAATTTTATGAGTGCTCAGTAACTCACTAAATGTCAGAAATGGGTTCTCAATGGTAAAATTAAACGTATTCTAACTGCATGGATTGGTTAACATAACTTAGGGACACTCTGCTCTTCTGCCTGTGCAAACACAGGATGCAAGTCCTAGCAAGTTGAGTAGGAATGACTCCAAGATCTAATCCTCAATTATCTTGCATCCATTAATTGAGTCCGAGGATTGTGGTTTTCTGAAAATAACTGTAAGGGACGCAGAATCCTTCCTCTGAAATAGTATCATTTTCTCTTGGTTAAACATTGAATGTACAGCAGTAATTAGAACACAGAAAGCATAAAGAACTGGAATTCATGAAACTTGCAAACAGAAGGCATAAACAGGTGTCTGCCTGCTTGCTAGTGAATATTTGTTTAATAAATGTATTTAGGTGACAGAATTTGATCCGAGACTCACTTTCATTGTAACCCAGTGGAGAGGTCATGGGGGAGAAGCTGGCTCTCCCCCATATCACATTTTAGACTAGGATTACAATTCCTCAGAGTTGTGCCTGGCCAAATGGAATGTGTTCCGTTCACCACCAAAGGACAGCAGACAAGAGTACATCAAGGATCAGTGCTTTGGTCTGATCCTCTGACTCCAGTAATTCAAAAGGATTTAGGGAGACAATAGCAGAGGGTGAAAGGTGACCCTCTGAGAATGAATAGAACCCAGTAGCCACAGTGATTCAGATGGGAAGGAAAGCAGGAGAGGCTTAGGAATAAAGTGTATGAGGCTTAGGAACAAGAAGGGTGGATAGAAGTGGTGATGTCAGAGTAGGGAGAGGTTAGAAGTGAAGGGAATTGTTTCTTTTGGGCTAGCTGGACATACTTTTCTCCCCGGTATGGCTCCTTCAACACTTCTCATAAATGTTCTTTGCACATCACCAGGGACCTCTTAGATCCCAGAGCTGGTAACCTTTATTTCAGTTGTTCCCTTTGTCTTCCTTTCTGAACATTTGACCTGTGCGTTACCTTCCTTTTTGTAAGATGCCTTGCACAAAGGCAGAGATGCCAGCCTTGGGAGGGCTGGGGCTGGAGATCCAGATTTGGAAAAGGACTGTTGATAGCAAGGGCCTAGATCCCTGGGAAGATGCTGGAATGCAGATGCAGAGAACCATGATGGAACCTTGGAGAATGGTGCATTTATTTTTTTTTTTTTTTAAAGATTTTATTTATTTATTTGAGAGAGAGAGACAGTGAGAGAGAGCACGAGCGAGGAGAAGGTCAGAGAGCGAAGCAGACTCCCCATGGAGCTGGGAGCCCGATGTGGGACTCGATCCCGGGACTCCAGGATCACGCCCTGAGCCGAAGGCAGTCGTCCAACCAACTGAGCCACCCAGGCGTCCCGAGAATGGTGCATTTAGGGGGCTGGAGGAGAAATGGACAGGGGCGGTGATCAGTAGAGAGGAAGGGAATCGGGTCACTCAGTGAGAGAAGCCGATGGGCATTCTGGGGGCTCTGTTTGCGGGTCGCCCTGGGAGTTGTCAGGGCTGAGCGGTGTGTCTCGGTGTGCTTGCAGAGAGAAGGGGGAGGACAGTGACTAAAACTGTGGGAAGCTGTGGGAGAGCAGGAAACACATCAACTGCCTACCAATTTATTACCTCCATGGATGGATCCACCTAGAAAATATCGATGATTCGCTGCAATAATGATTTTCCTTGTCTTCCTCTGTTTTCTTTTTTATCTTTTCCTGTAGTTTCTCTAGTCCCTGCTTCATAGATAAATTGAATCACAAAACGATGGAAACTGAGTATCTCTTCTTGACAAAGCAGAAGTCCTGTTGCCATGGGACTTCTTGCAGTTTTCTATTATGAGAATTATTATAAAGATATGTGTACAAGAAGAACAGATAAAAAGTCTCAATCAAAATGAATATATAATCACATTTTTTTAAAACACTATCTTCTAATGAGTGGGAAATGTTTGCATTTTAAGCATCTGGAATTAAAACTGCTTGGCTTAATCTATGCTGTGTTTCCTTTTGCAGACTCTGGACACTCCACATTGGTAACCTTCCTTCCATCTCTGAATCGAACATAAAGGACAATACTCTGGTGAATGGAGTCATTTGTCCATCCAGCAGGTGTTTTTACCAGAAGCCTCTCACGTGCTGCTGAGTGTCTTAGACACTAGAGATACCAGTGGTAAAAGGAACAAAAAATGCCCCTCCCTTCACGGAACTTAAATTCTGGCTCTTTGGCCAAGGTCACATAGACAACAAGTTTTAATTTATCAGCTCTTTTCACTTTGGTAAAAATTTTATTTTTAAATCTACCGGACTCAGTTTTGTCAACTAAACTAGGAAGATTATATACTTTGAACACAAATAAAACTCAACGAATGTGTTTAAGTCAGGGGACAATGTATGCAAAAATGCTTTGAAAACTAGAAAGCAACATAAATAATTTAAGTCATACATTATTAGGGGGTGGACCACTTTGGAAGACCCTTGGCCTGTGACTTTTATGCTGTTCACCTTTGGAGGAGGGACAGTGTTATCTGACTGATAAACTCTTCTCTGTTTCTAGTGACCACTGGGGATTCACTGGCATTGCCCACTGGGAAACCCAGTTCCAGAAGCCTCAACCCTTGAAAACTTATTTGGCTTACTTGATTTATACCAGTATAGAGAGTCTTGAGTAAACTTTTAAACTCCTGAGTCTGCCCTTTAGGATGTTTATAAAAAACTAAAATTCCTTTTTAACATAAATCTTATTTTTTTAAATGGTTAACATTTTTTTTAAGGATTTTATTTATTTATTTGAGAGACAGAGTGAGAAAGAGAGAAAGAGCACAGGAGTTTGGCATAGGCAGAGGGAGAAGCAGGCTCCCTGTTGAGCACAGAGTCCAATGTGAAACTTGATCTTAGGACCCTGGGATCATGACCAGAGCCGAAGGCAGACACTTAACTGACTGAGCCACCTAGGCCCCCCTACATTTATTTATTTATTAAAAACTTTCTGTCATCATCATGTTTAACCCTTTTCATTACAACAAAATGATGGGAACTTTTCCACTATGCTGCTCTGCAAAGCTAATCAGATCCTGGTTATTTTATTGGAATGTGTGTGCTTAGCTGAGGTCCTCAAGATCTATAGAGCAATAAAAAGGAGATCATCATTTCATTGTCCTCTTATGTGCTGGGTGGATATTGGACCTGTTTCAGGCAGAATGATCACTTTGGGGCTGTAAGTTCTGGGAAAACAATTACATAATGCCTTCTAGTGTTTGTAAATAATATCCATGTAAGATCTAAGGAATATTTTGGTTTCCATAGTGAAATTAAGTCCAAAAAAAGGATAAGGTGAAGCCTGAGTAGGGTGTGTAGAAGGTAGTGTAATGTTGTAGTCACAGGTCCAATGTTAAAACCAGCAACAACATTAGTATCATCAACCCACATCTTCTTGAGGGAAGGAAATGATGGAAAACACTCCATTGTTCAAGACTTTTAAAAGTGATTTTAGTATGAGGTGCCTGTGGCCTGATGACTTACTGTAATTTTTTTAAAATTTTGTAATATTAAAATTTTAAAAAATTATAAAGTTAAAAAAATTGAAGTAGAAAGTTAAAAAAATTCAAGTAGAAAGTAGAAAAGGAAAGCCATTTAAAGTTCCCCCACCTTGAGATAACTACCATAACATTTCATACCTTAAATTTTACTTAAATATATGACACATGCTGGGTTTTTTGGACATGACATCTTAAACCGTTTTTTATGTCCTCTCTCCCCCTTGTCATTTTTAACTGCCATGTGGCATCTCTCCATATCTTCCTTAGTGCATATCATCATATAGAAACCCACATTACAGGGCACTTTTTAAAGTTATTGTTTTATGAAATCGGAATTCATTATATATGCATCTCTCCATATTGCTTCTGTAAGCCAATAATAAGTTGTGGAAATTCCCTCAAGTTATGTGGTATGGATAGAGTTCACTCTTTTAAAAGGCTACCTACTATTTCATAAACCACAATCCCTTCATTCATTTTCCCACTGATGATTCGCCCTTTTGTTTTTGGGTTATCAAAGGGGTATCAAGAGGGCTGCCATCCATTTTCTTTTTTCCTTTTACATATGTCTTTATTTGATGCTTTTCTGTCTGCAGTCAGATTCCCAGAGGTGAGATGGATTGTACCACGAAGACTTGGGAATGGAGAGGTAATTCAGCAAAATGCAATGTGCTTTCTGGAAGGGGTATGAGTGATACAACAAATGACAAAAATGGTCAGGCAGACTTTAGAAGGTATCTTTCATGCTGTGAACATTGCATGTGCTCTAAAATTGCATATTGATAAATGGAATGAATGAGTGAAGCGGTAATTGCACAACCCTTTCTTTTCTTTATGGTTTTAAGTCCATTTCAGTGAAGCGATAAAAACAGACTGCGCTGGTTCTTCTGTGGTATAAACCTTGCTCCAGTTACCCATCAAGTTTAGTGATCTGGAGGTGACTGGCCCATTAATTTGTTGCCATTTCTTGTTGGATTTTATATACTTTAATACTAATTTTTCTTGCTGATAACCTGTCTTGGATGTCCAAGTCCTCCCAGACATCGCGTCTTCAGCCATTTGTATTCTCTCTCTGATTTCTATGCAGGACACCTAGCACACAATTTTAGTGCTGCCATGAGAAATGTATTTTCCCAAAGGTTCCTTTCCTTTTACTTCTGTTCCATTTTGTTCCAGTTCTGACTGTAAATTCTCCAGACAGCTGCCAGAAATCTGCAGGGCAGAAACCTCTGTTGTGTGATGGCCACTCTCCATATTTTTCCTTCAAATATTTGCATTTTTATATCAATATGTAAATCTGCCTTCCTGGGGGCAGTTCATACACCCAATACAGATTTGGATTAATGACTAGGGATGTATTGTGCATAAAATGAAAACCATTGTAGTTTGATGGGATGAAACAGTTGGAATGGAGTGGAATGAAACATGTAGATTCTTACAACTGAGAAAGTCAAGGCTCATTATTTTATTTACTTGCTAATTTCTAATGGCCCCTGAGTGTGCTAACTGGAAAACTTGAACAAGATAATCATCCATGGATTATTGGACACAAAGAGCAGCAGAATTTTATTTTGAAAAATGCATCAGTATTTGTCCATATGTCTATAATGTTTTAAAGCTTTCACGAATGACATATTTTTGGCCTGCAATCAAATTTGGTAAATTTGTCAGTGCACTCTGCATTTGGAGCAGCAGTCTACAAATGTTGCAGTGTAACAATTTTTATACTTTTCTTGAGGTGTTTTTAGCTTTTTATTTCTTATTTTATTCAATTTCTTTCGGGGTTCAGGAAAAGATGAGACCATTCCCTCCATAAAACTTAAGAGGAAGAAGCTCTTCCCATGCTCTGTCTTCAGTGAACCCTCAAGCACCCCTCAGAGAGTCCCTAAGTCATGGATCTTAATGAAAGCTGGGATTGGGACTTCTTGGGGACATGAAAAAAATAGGTCTAAATGGAAAAATTGGTGAGACTTCCTTTTTTTTTTAAAATTAACATATAATGTATTATTTGTTTCAAGATTGCTCCTTTTAAATGCTAGAGAGACATAAGGAGATGAAAAAGAAAACAATTAAGGAGAAGAGAACACTACAATAAAGAGGACTACTACCTACTGGGTGCTTAATACTTGACTGCAATTTATATGCCTATTTTATTTATTTGTATAATACCTTTGCAGAGTTGCGACAGTATTACCATTTCCATGAAGAAATGATGGTTTTGACCCACATAGTAAATCTCCCAGGTTACTCCATTGGCAAGCAACCATGGTGGACAGGAACCCAGATCTCTCTGACCTGAAAGCCCATTATATCGCCATCAACCTCTGTGGAGAAGATCTCCTCAGGGCCTCTCTCAGATTGTTTTCTACCTGATGATGTTGAGGAGACTATTGCAGCAGAGAGAAGCCCTCTGCTTCTGTGGCCCCTCATCTGCCCTGGCCTTCTGGCCTCCTCATTTCAAGTATCCAGATACCTGACAGGACTATCTGCCCAGTGGGGACTCATTGGGCTCTGGCTGCTGCTTATGCTGCTTCCTATCCTTGCCAAGCCCTTGCTGGCCTCAACTTTGCTCCAGTCTCCTCCAGACTTTGTTCAAGTCTCAAAGACTCACTTGAAGATGGGGTTCCCTAAAACTTGTGCCGGCCTACTTGTGAGGAGAGAAAGCCGCCAGGGAGAGGCTAATGTAGGAGACCCCATTTTAGCGGTAGCTGGTACCCATGTCTCAGAATCCCTAGCAGTCTTGCTTCATGTACACCAAGGAGGACTTATCATCCTCTGGGCATGTGTTAAGAACACAGTCATGGTCTCCAGTTTCAGAACTGAATATTTATCTTCTTGATAGAAGAGAGATCTAATCTAATTTATATATGGAAGATAAATATACAACTTAATGATTCCTGACACTTAACATTGTCAGTAATTTATCTGAAAGTACTTTAGCATAAATAGTGTGACGTGCATGCGGGTGCACATTTATTCTACATTTATTCTACATGCGGGTGAAGCGTTAACATTAGGAATACCCTCATTAGGCCTCCAGTGGGCTAGGAGTTTTTAGTTAGCATTTAAAGACCCAAGTAAGAATCCACATTCCAGAAATGGCTACAGCGGGTGCTTCAAATATTTTTAGTGGATCTCTACTAAAGTGTTTCTTAAATAGTGCAAGGATTGGGAAGAGTACCTTTTCACTGGAGAAACAGAAAATGTGCGATTGGGTCAAAAGACCATACAGACACTTCTGGCCTTGAATCATCAAAGTACAAAATACAGCAAGTTCTATAGCCCACTACTCATAGAAGTGTTCTCCAGGTTCAGAGTTCCCCTACTTAACTGAGGACTTTGACACTTAATCCTGCTAAAGCTTTACATGAGCCCATCATCAAAACAGCCTTGTATCAATCATGAGAACACTCTTGCATGTAGCTCATGGGATCACTTCCGGATAGAGAGCAGTGACTTCGCTGAGCTTATAGTGAAAGTTGTATGTTTGCTTTTGTGACTGGGAGTTATTGAATGCTTGTGCCACTCATTAGCAGTGTGACATTGAGCAAATTACCCAAACTTCCTGAACCTATTTCTTCACCTAAAGAAACCTTTATAGTTTCCATCTCAAGGTTTTTGATGAAGACTGAATAAGATGATGTATGTAAGATTTTGAGTTTGAGTAGATGCTCAATAGAGGTCCTGTCCTTCTCTCTGTAAGAGTTTTGTGCAGAAATTCTGATGAAACCCAAATACTAGGATGGACTTTTATTAGTTCTTTCAGATACCAGTGCTATTTGGCTTTCTTCTCATGCATCCCGATCATGTCATGGCATTAAGGAGCAGTGAAATTCCATCTCATATGACAATTATATTCTAATATTAAAACATAAAGGAAAAATATCATATGGTCAAAATAATCTTAAAAACCTATTCACTCACACATAAAGGACAACAATATGCTTCATGTTTTTGTGAATAAAGCTGTACCATGAAATATATCTAGAAATATAAAAAGCATAATGTGATATATACCACACATTTCCATAAAATTCCAAATCCATGTGTATGATATATGGAATACAATTCCATCAAAGTTTCTAAGTGTGATGGAATCTGAGTATGACTTTATGATTCAGAAATTAAATCAGTCAAGAGTTTTACTTTATATGTCTTCTAACTTGTTTCTCTTCATTGCATATGATTGTATTAGTTCCCATAGTTTTGTATTAATTCCTCTGTCCCTTCCTTGAATGAAATCATACCCACTTACTCACCTGAAACTTGAATGAGGTCCCCCACTTCTTTGTCAGTGGTCAGAAAACTCCTAAAGCCATTAATACATTCTTGCCACTATTTTCTGGAAACGTAGTTTTTGTTTCAGGCTCAATGGCATCATATACTCATAGAAACTTGAAGTGTTCTCTCTAATTTCTTCTGCTCCATGTGCATAATTGAATTTGCTTAGATTAAAAGTACAGCAACTCCATTGCTTACGAAAGTTATGTTGAAAGTATGTCCTGTATGCAGGTGAACACTGTTATTACTGATGATATTATTAAAAGTTTTACTCTGGAAAAAGAAATGGAGTGTAAAGCTTCCAAAGAGGCATCTTGTGTTCATACTTCTAGGATGAGAAAATGCTCCTAGTTGATGGTAGCTGAAGAGTATACAGAAAATACTTCAGTGAGGTTGCTACTCCCCATCCTGGACAGGTAAGCAGGAGCCTCTGCCTAGAAAGAGGCAGTCACTAGGGCCACCAGCTAGAGGAGACAAATGACAAGTAGGTGGGTATGTAGGTGGGTGTCTGGAAAGAAGGTATTGAGATGCAGCCAGCCAAAGCCAAATGATGACCAAGAAGCTATCACCAGTAGCTAAGCATTTTGTGGGAGTGGTGGGCATGACTTCTGCTCAGCACAAGTCTCTTCTAATGAACAGTCTTTGATCTTTGATTCCCTGATGAATTACCTGGACTTCCTCACATCTGCACTGTGGTCTGATGCTCTCCAGCTGGGAGTGTATCCAGTGGGTAATGCAGCAAGGAGACTGTTGGATGACTGCACTCTGCACTTCCGCAAGGGAGCAGGAAGGTAAGACCAGATTCCAGTTATTTCTCCAGCATTGTATGTTCCTCCAAGACATGCCATTAGGAGGTACCCAACTGAAGAACAAATACACGTTACCTGTTTTGGAAGAAGATGATCTCGAGTACCTAGTCCCTTTAAAATTAGTTTTCCAGTTAAGTCTCATTCACTGAGTGACTTTCCTCTTACTGTTTTTTGCCCCTGACGGTGTCCTTGAGCATCTACCCCTTGTTCCTGTGGCCCCCACTGTGGTAAACACACAGGAAGGTGCTTCAAGGACTTGTGATAGCAGATTTAAAATATTATATCTTAGGTTGAATTTTGAAATGGTGGGAAAAATATAATGAGATAAATTTATTTTTAGAGTTGAAAACACACAGAGGAAAATTTAAAAACCTTTATTCCAGTATCTACTACTTGGTAAATATTATTTGAAAGAGGTTTGTCTAAAAAGAGGAAAATTCACCCACTATAATTTTTAAATTATAACTAATCTTAAAAGCCAATGGCTTTTCAACATCCACTTCCTCTTATTTTTCAATATTCTTTAAAAAGAAGTCCCCATTAGCCCTGTGGCCACACTGTCAGTGAACATAGTTCTTAATGGCATGGGAACAAAACACTTCACCATAAAGGAACAAAGGATGTAAACCCGAGTTGTTTCAAAAAACTCTTCAGTGTTCCAGTTTTGCTCCAAACTCAGGAGCAAACTCACAGACATCATGGTCTGTGAACCCAGGTTGGTGGACAACACATTCTTCCCACAGACCAAACGTTCGATTTCTTGCTTAAGGAAGGTAACAGACACACAAGGAAAGATGGAGAGTTTTGTTGTAAAATGGCTTACATTTTCTTTCCTTTAGATAATTCGTCTTTGCTTCTTCTTAGCAAGTGGCTTTCAGAGTTCGTTGTTTTAGAAAATTATACAAACAATGTGTTTTCTCTGTTCCTGTTTTTATTTTTACTGAATTTCAAATATCTTCCTTTTTGTCAGTTATTAGGTTGTCACATTTCTATCAATTCTCGTAGATCTATTTTTTAAAAAATCATCTACAGAGTGTAGGGGGCAGTGTTTGGGTCCCCTTTCCAGGAAAGTGGGTACCCTAAGTGAGGGCCAGATGGTTCATTCTGGCTGGCTGGCCTTCTGTCTGGGGCTTGTCTGATGGCTTGCTTCTGGTTATTTAATATTTGTAATATTTTCCCTTCCCTAAATCAGCCTTCAAGCTGTCTCATTCCTGAGACAGATTGATCTTTGTTGTGGCGATGATGCATCAATTTCTCACAGACAGATGTACTGAAACAGTTATTAACAATATACTTTCCCTTCCCAAGTCTATTACCTTCCTTCACTTGGTTCTGACAAGTAAGCCTGCATTTCTCTCCGGAGGGTTGTCAGAGTTGACAATGGGAAACAATGATATCATGTTCTTAACTTGGGTGTTAAAAGTTGCAGCCTAGGTAGAGGACAAATAAAATTGGGAAAAATATTTACTCACTGAGCATGATCCTCCCTCCAGCTAAGACTAAAAGAACCCAAGACTTTTCTCTAGTGTGGAAGAGAGAATTAGAGGGAACATGAATCAGGGGTAGTAACTCTTTAGCTTATTTCTAGGAAATCCAGGAGTAAAATAATTTGAGCTTCTGCTTTCTGCCTGGAGATCTGAGAAAGGATCAGCCCCACCCAGAGCTCCTGTGCTACCAGGAGTCTGGAAAGCCTATAGAGATGGCTATATGAAAAGCCTAGAGTAAGAGCATGGGCTATGATGTCACCAGAGAGAAGCCCAACAACACAAGTGCCTTTCCTCAATGACTGGGCAGGGTCCACAGACCTGCAAGGGTAAAGGAAAAGTGTGGGTCTCTGACAGAGACACACAGGTCTAAGAGGGGTCTTACTGTGAGGGAGGGAGAGTTGGATTCTCTGTGATTTCCAGTCCAGGGAAGACATAAGGGATCTGTGTCAGAAACCCATGGAGACATCAGCAGTCCAGAACATGTGAAGGAAGAGAGATGACACTCACACAGGGACCAAATGAGGCCATGTCTTTCAGCGATGTCAGATACTATGCATTTGCCCAGGGGCTTGAGTCACCCTGTGTAAGGGAGGACAAAGAAAAAGATGCTGAATTTCCTAAGAGCGACTTGGTTATTTTAGGACTCCATGCTGGGAGAAATGGAGTACCAAACAGAAGTACATTGAGTGATAGGAAAGTAGAGTTATGTTTTACACACCATGTTTGTGACGTGAACAAACTGTCCCTCTATTAGCCATTGGATTATAATTTGATTTCCGGTGCTATTTCCCTAAATGTGCTCTTCTGGGCAGTCAGATTGCTTAGCCTGGCTGAATCTATGGCTATTTTAGCTTATCTGTTGGAGCTTTAATGAGCTGGATTTATGAAAGTACAAGCTGGAGAGATGGCTCTGTTACTAACAACATGAAGGGTGGTAGAGAGTTGGGGACAGAACGTGGCCTCGGGGACATCACTCCAAGTAGTGCAGCTGATGAGGCCCCCCTGGGCTCATGTTAGGATGAGTCCTCCTATGGATTCCCCATGAAACTGGGAACTCCTTGAAGGCAGGCACTAAACCTTCCTTATTTTTCATCCCATGTCCAGACTAGTTCATGCCAGATGTGAGCTTTCAATAGATATTGAAAATATTAGCCAAACTAAATACACATTTTCCTCATTTTGATTTCTAGAGTCTTTCTAAGCCTTGCTTACTTAACTCTTTCCTCCTAGATAGCACTTTTCTTTCTGGAGAGGATGGTGCACCACAGGAGCCCCATTTCTATGCAGGACATTTTTGAGAACTGCAGGACATGGCATTCTGGTTCTTACATCCACTCCTGCTAAGAAGGAGCCCTGAAGACAACGAGAGGAGGGGGAGATGACATGGGAGCCAACTGCCAAACTGTGGGACAAATAATTAGGGAAGGGTTTTTTAAATTTTTATTTTACTTTATTTTTTTAAAAAGATTTATTTATTTATTTGACAGAGAGAGAGAGATCACAGGTAGACAGAGAGGCAGGTGGTGGGCGGGGGGAGAAGGCTCCCCGCTGAGCAGAGAGCCTGACATGGGGCTCAATCCCAGGACCCTGAGATCATGACCTGGGCTGAAGGCAGAGGTTAAACCCACTGAGCCACCCAGGTGCCCTTGGAAAGGGCTTATTTTAAATCTCATGCCTCAGTGACTCTCTATGGAAGGAACAAATTCACCCATCTTGAGCATAGTTCTCCAGAAAGAGGAGTCGGGGTTTTGGTTGTGGAGGAGAAAAGGATGTTCAAAATAGATAATCTCAAACCCATCTATGGGACCTAAAGCACGATAGGCTACCTCAGCAGTTCTTAACCATGTGCAACTTTGCCCCTGGAGACATTTGGTAATGTCTGGAGGTTATTTTGGTTGTCACAACTGTGAGAGAAAGTGCTACTGACATCTCATGGGTAGAGGCCAAAGCTTCTGCTCAATATCCTACAACGTACAGGAGAGTCCCTGGCAACAAGGAAGTATTGGCTCAAACTGTCAACAGCGCTGCTGTTAAGAAACCCTGGGTTAATAGTTTAAACTGTTTTAAAAAGACAAATATTCTAAAAATAATTTGGTAATATCTATGAATTATGTCTTAGGTACAACAACTATAGCAAGATTACCACACTGAATGGACAGTATTTCTCACATCACTTGGATAAACAGTTAAAAAAAAAACCAACAACAAACACAATGCTTGCGTTTGTCAGAAGTTCGAAGAAAGTGGCAAAAGAGAGGAAAAGCAATAATCTTGGCACTCACCAAGTGTAAACACCCCAGGTATCACAGCTGGCTATTCTGTGGGGAGCCACGGAGGTGACACAGGCAAATTCGGCCCACATCTCCCACCTTGGGGACCAGCCCATGCAGAGAGGCTGCTGGCTGGATGCCTCAACCGAGCCCCTCTCCAAAAATTCCCCTCAGATGAGGAGAACAGCCCAGTCCAAAGTCACCACCCCGCCTCCCCGCTCAGGCACTTCCCCAGTAAACCTGAGTCTGATGACCTGTCTGAGGGGAAAATACAAAGATTTGACTCCTCACCTCATTTTGAGGCTACCCTGAAGGACCACCGCAATCTCAGAGTTCCCAGTGGGATCATCTGAGAACTTTGTCAGAATTCATGGCAGTCGATTACTCCTGCCTGTCCTGATTCTTTCACCTTCCATGGTGGTTGATCACAAGGGCCCTTCCTGATAAACTTGATCAGAGGTGCTTCCTGGGGAAGCCACACACAATATGCACACAGTAGGATAATTTGGGGCAAATGTAACAGGATCTTGTAAAGATCTTTGTTTTAGAACTGCATGGAACAAATTAATTGATAATTCATAGAAGAACATTTTGTGTCCTTATATCACAAGAAGGTTGGAGGGAAAGCGAAGGAAATACGGGTGGATAAAAAGCTTTTTGTTGAAATGATGCCCAGTGATCTACTGGAAGTAGAATGTGAATAAGCTGTGTGATCTGATTGCACCAGGGCCTTTTACATTGGAAAGTCTCTATTTCTGTATTTTTTTCTACATATACCCACCTGCCGTTTACTGGAACTGACAGGTGGACCATGTCATGGGAAGGGCTCTATATTAGAGACTGGCCACTCACCTTTTAACTCTGTGCTCTGATGAGCCCATTGCGTCCCCTTCCAACGAGAAGGAAAACATTTGATGTATCAAATTTAGTATCAACATGCACTTAAATCTTACAGAAAGAGGGAAAAATACAGAACCTTTTTTCTATTTCAATTTATATTTCTAATGGGGGGAAAAGCAATTTAGCAAAGGCCTTTCAGCTCTTTCCAGAAAAGCAGGTTTCCATTTTATGTAAATCACATGTATATACTGGGATTTGTTCTCCAAATTCTTGCAAATTTGCTGAATTGGCTGCGCTTTGATTTGTCTTATTTTCGAACAGCACAGAAAATAGAAGGAAAGTACCACTGAAAGCAAGTTAAAGGCACTGCGTTCCTTTTTTTTTTTTTTCCCTCTGTTACTGGTTGTAAAAATAATATAGATGCATATCAATACCATAGATAGAGCAGACAGTAAGTATGTGGTTTAATGGAGAAATGGAAGTAATTGTGGGCCTTGAATTATAGCCTAGTAAAGCTGCTTATCTTTGTGGTGTTTATCCTTTAAACATTTTAAGCCACTAGGGACGTATTTCCTGTCGACGTTCAGTTAAGAAGCATTGCATCGCACTCCTGTCTGTTTAAGTCTTGTTGATGATTCTATCATTCCTGAACACTGCCCACATTGTTACACTGTATGAAGTGAGGTGTATATTAGAATAACACAGAACTAAATTTTTTTTGCAACCAGTAATCACAATCTTGTATTTATGCCACACTCCTTCCTCCTTTGGTAAGGCAAAGTGCTTTTATAAATATCTCCTTCTTTCTCATACATTTCCTGAGGAAGAGATTGGGCAGGTTTAAATTTTTTTTTTTTTTCCCACTATGAATTAGGAAGTGGGGACACAGTGAGTTGCCATCTTGCAAAAGCAAAAGCTTATTTCTGTGAGGGTCAGAATGTGCAGCAGAACCCCATGAAAGCCAATTATAGATAATCTTATTTCTGGGGAACTTGTTCGATTTGGCCAAGAAGAAACATTCTAAATGAATCTTGATAATTACAAATGAATTTGATCTGTTGGTTAAAAAAACAAACTCTACCTGAAGATAAAATGTGGGGAGTGAGGCCCCATAGCTGGAGGCTTTGAGTCGATTATGAACAGGGCCTTTGTCATTTGAATACAAAACATGATTTTAGTTACGGTTAAATAAAACAAAAACCAAAATTTCTTCTGGGATCTATAATACTTTTAGCCCCAATTTCCTTTTCCTTATTCAACTGGGAAGAAAAGAGAAGGTGTCTAGGGTAGGAAAGAAGTTCTGGAAAAATACCAAGAGTTCTTGAGGACTTGAAAAGACTGTTGTAGAAAAAAGTACCACAGATTCGAATTTTAAATGAAGGCTTCATTACTACAAATCACATGCAGGAGGAAATAAATAAGGTGACTCCCTCATGGGGCAGTGACTCATAGCTCCTCAGGATCCTTAGACTCTTGAATGCATTAAGTGCTCTTTTATGCTTCCAGAGGAATTAGCTCAGTAAGTTAAGTAGGGAGACAGGGCCATCTAAAGAAAACTACTTGACTCGGTAGCCTCCCTCCGTGCCTCCTTCCTTCCTTCCTCCCTCCCTCTTTCCTCCCTCCTTCCCTCACTTCCTTCCTTCCTTCCCTCCCTCCTTTCCTTTTTTCCTTCCTTCCTTTTTTCTGCAGCCTCTCTCTCTTTCTTTCTCTATCTGTTCCTTCCTTCCTTCCCTCCCTCCCCCTCCCCTTCCTTTCCTTCTTTCCTTCCTTCCTCCCTTCCTTCCTTCACTCCCTCCCTCCCTCCACACAAATTGTTCTTTCTCTTTCTCTGTGACTGGGACAGCTTTGGCTACAGACATCCTGTGTCAGAGGCACGGGGTGGCTTTTCGCTAAGGAGCGGTGAGTGGAGCCTCCATCACTCCAGTTACATGCTAGGATTCAAAGGATGTGGATCTTCAGTTTGTAGAGGTAGAGCATGGCTATCTCAACAAGTGTTCTTGTAATTCTTATAACTGGAATTAGTTTTACAATGGCACACTTTAATTTCTGCCACTTTAATCAAATTGAATGCACACTGACCAACATTCCTAGGAAATTTTCTTGTAACTCTATTCTCTGTTGCAAGTAATAAATATTGAAAGTCATCAACAAGGCATTTCCAATTATAATTAGCATTTGTTATGCTTATGTGAAGAGGAAATTCAAGATTTGAGGCAGGGCTTGGAGGGAAGGAGGCTGCCGAAGTCCATTACCTAGGCAAAAGAACTAACTAACTGACTAAATAAATAAATAAATAAATAATTTTTCTGTGGTCCAGCCAAATATCTTAGATTTCTGTAATGGAACTTGAGTCCAAAGCTTCAGTTAAATAATAAAGTATTTTATCTCTTTGCCTTCTTTGTATGGAAGTAGAGCTTTCTCAGGGAAAAGGTGAGGGTGAGCCAGCAGGGAGAAACGGACAACTCCATCTTGCCACTGAAGTCAATGATTAACGCACGCTGGGCCATGGTTTCCCAGCTTGTAGACTAGCTGCAAGACAGTGTTGTTGTGAGGATTTACTGGGATCGGAATTGTGTCTAATATAGTGCCAGACACAGAGCATGTGCTAAACCAATGTCATTTAGGAAACAAGGAAGGAAATGAGAACCTAGGCTAAAATTCAGTTTATTATATAGAGGTGTGCTTACTGTATAGTTGTAAGTGCCTAGCAACCCACTGACAAAGCCCAGGGGACAGTACTCCCCAGGGAGGTAGGAGCCTGGCAGGAGGAGAAGAAAAGCAGAGTTGGGGATCATTAGGCTGTGAAGTTGTCTTAAGACAGAAGCAGGCAACCGTAGCTGGTTTGGATGAGCCCCATTTCTTGTAGAGTCACTGAAGCTGAAGTGAGGAGCTGGGCGTATATGGTAAGTCCAGATGGTGAGACGAAGTGGAAATGAGGGCACAAATAGCTTATGGGGGCATTAGCATTTCATGTCATGGGTGCCACCTGCTGTGGGGAGATGTAGTGACATGGCAGAAGGAAACTCCCGGGTGCCGTCTGCATGCTCATCTTCCCAGAGGGTTTGTTTTCAGGGCTGTGTCCTTTCCTCCTGGCCATTGCTCATCTTCATAGTCCAGGTATCTGTGTTTTCCCTATCTGTCCCTGAGGCTTCAGACCACCCTTACTCTTACCTTTTTTGACTTTTTTTTTTTTTAATTAGTTATTTAACAGACAGAGATCACAAGCAGGCAGAGAGGCAGGCAGAGAGAGAGGAGGAAGCAGGCTCCCCGCTGAGCAGAGAGCCCGATGCGGGGCTTGATCCCACGACCCTGGGATCATGACCTGAGCTGGAGGCAGAGGCTTCCACCCACTGAGCCACCGAGGCGGCCCCCCTTTTTTGACTTTTTAAGACCTGCTGGAATGTAGAAATCCCTCTGGTAGGCAGTCCCCAGAGAGTGTGATGTTGGGCTGCTGTTTCCTCAGATGAGGACTGTCTCTTGCAGTGGACATTGTGGCAGGGTGTCTCCTCAACATCCATTCCTACCCTTCCCCCACTGGGTAATACCCAGGTAGTAGTTTGGATGGGATTGACCCTGTCTCCGCCTGGCTGGATATAAACCAAGCAGATACGCTCATCTTCCTTCTCACAGTTCTGATAATTTACAACAAAGTCAGTCAGTATATGGTATGCCCCCAGCACAGGGATTAATTGAGGGTGTTCTAGTCACTGAAAATCTGAGGAATTTTTACCATGGTCGAAGAAATCAAGTTCTATCTTGTACTGATGAAATAAGGAGACATCAGTAGCTTTCCTACAGCCACAGCAAGCTAATTTCTGAATGGAGCTGGCTGTGAGAGGCACTGTATCCTTATGATATCCCTGCATAAACCAGCTCTCAAGCTCATGTGACTTCTAGACCTTCCAATAACAGGGCTAATAAATTCCTTTGTTGTTGAGCATGCTTGACATTTATACCTAATTGCCACTGTGAACACCTTAATGGATACAATAATGGCTATGTGTCTTTACCAGATTAAAGGAGTTTCTCTTTATACATAAGAGTGCAGGTGGGACTCATGTACCATTGCTGAGGCTGCTGGAAAGGGAAAGAAGGATGCACAGAAACTTGTGCTGAATGTGATAGAAGAGGCTATAGGGTAACAAAACCTCACTCTTGCAAAGATGGTGGACATTTCAAAGGCTTAGAAAGGCACTTGCTTTTGGTAATACACTAACACAAAAGAGCAAGTGAACTACAACTATTTGCAGGAAAAAGCATTGTTTTAGGATCTGGTTTTGCAGTTTTAAGTTGGAAACCTGCTTATCTCACCAATGCTTTCAATTGACCTCTTTAAACACAAAAGGTTTGTGTGAGTGAATTTTTGATGGCAAAAAACAGGGAACAGTTCTGAGTTTTACTCCTGGCTTGAAATGTTGCAGAGTAAGATCAAATGATTCATAAGCTAAAATAGGAGCTCAGAGTTGGAGGTTAATCTGAATTCATAAGATCCCATCCCCCTAAAAACTTGGAGGAATGATGAGGCAACTCCTCTCAAGAGATATGATTCAAGCTGATTTTATTTGGCCAGCCAAAGATAGGATTTTTTTGGGGGGGTCAGGGGATAAAAATATTTGAGTTCCATATAGAAAGGAAAAATTACAGTGTACATGCTTTTGAATTTCTATGGGTGCCAAACAGTAATATAACTCTAGCCTGAAGATAAGGGGTAGTGTTATTTCCAATTCCAAGTTAGAAGTGTCAGGAAATAAATTTTTATGATTAAAATTAGCAATCTTAATCTTAAATGTTTTCATTAGTCATGCTGTTCAAAGTCGTTTTGCATGTCAGTTTAGGCACGAATGCCATCAATTTCCTACTTCTGGTTCAAATTCTAGAGGATACATATTTGTCTATGTTTTCATATTGACCATAAGCCCATTCCCTCTGTTTCATATTAAAGAAAGAGGACATTCGTTTGTGTACCTAACACTCTGATTTTGGGTTAGCTCTGCACCAGTGGTAACTGAATTTGTCCTATAAATATTAAAAAAAAAAAACAAAAAACAACTAGGTCTTAGTTAGAACAAAAAGTCAGGAAAGGAGAATGTCAGAGTCGCAAAGGGTAGCTTTTCAAATTTATCTTCAGATTTGATATAGAAAATAGAAGTCAACTGTATTTTTTTCTGCATTAGTGACATCATAAAATTTATTTTCCAGAGAAAAATATAAATTTAAATTGAAATGGAAATTGAAATGAGAGATAGTTATTAAACAGATTTAAATTTTGATATTGTAGCAGGAAGTAGGGGAAAAACAAATCCTTCACCATACTTAGGGTTGGAAGAGTCCTCAGATCTCTTTGGCCATTCAAGCTTGTGCTGTAGACACTGCAGGGGTGGCATGTGTCCTGACGCTAGAGGGGTTCCCATCTTGTCAGCAAAGGCACTACCAGCATCTTGTGTTCTCTCCTCCTTAGTTCATAAGCTCCTGCGTTAACGGGGAAAAGGGAGGAGGGTTGGTGAGAGAGTGAGAACCTAACAGGGATTGAGTAAACCGAGGATGACCTATCCATACAATGAATTCCAGTGAATCGCTAAAAATCATGCTGTTGAAGGCTTCGGAGGAAAAGCACAGTAAATGAAACAGGCTGTGGTAATATTATACTATGTATCTATAGCACTTATATTAACTCATTAAAAAAAGTGTGGGAAGAAAATATACTAAAAGATCTTCTGTGATTGTTTTTGAAGTGTTGGGATTATGAGTGATTTTTAAAATAAAATATCTTTATTTTCGTTTTATATTTTGAAAGAACTAATTCATTGAAATGGGCATTGGTTGTACCTTTAGAAAAACGTTGTGTATGCAGTTTGGCTAGTATAAAGAATACTGGAGATAACTGTACAGTATCTGAAAAGACAAGAAGTATTAGGCTCAAGATCAGAAAAGTGAAGTAAATATAAAAAATGGTGGGGCATAAGGTAGATATGCAAGATGTGGACTTACGAGGCCAGATTTCTCATGAGGCTCAGAGTCCTTGGACTAGAACGAGGCTGGAGGAACAGAGGCTTCAGAGTCACCATCCTTTGATAGACTCAAGGCTGCTCCTCTATAACCCATTTCCTATTACCCACCTTCTAGGGAAACCCAAACTTGGAATACCAGTTGACTATATGGCAGAGTAGGGATAGGACAAAACATGGCTTAATGTTGTGATAATTTTGACTAAAGTTGTACCAGAAGGTCAAAGTTCAGTTGGATCCCCACAACTTTGGGCACCACTTTGGGTCTTTCGCATTCCCATTCAGGCTGGCATTTATTTATATGGTGACTTAGGAGCAAAGCTGAATGGGGCCGGGCACCCAGGCATGTGTGGTTAGTTTACTGATTGAGGGTCATAATTTTGACTGTTGAACATCTGGAATGCTGCAACCACTACATTTTAAACAACTGGACTAGCCACAACATCATTATTACTATCTGCATTCCGTGAATGTTTTCATCTTAATGTTCTGGCATTTAATAAAGGCAAATATGAGGTTAGGTGTTTGGATTTCTTTAACATAAATCCAAGTGTAATCATGTATTATTGTTTTTAAGTACGTTCTGAAAATGCATTAGAGAAAGAAGGTTTAATCAGGAATGAACAACAGGCTCCATGTTAAGCACTTTCCTTACAGTGGAGCTGACTTTCTGAAGATTGTCTCATTATTCACCACGTAGTGACAATGTCTTCTTATTTTCAGGAGCATTAACAGGAACTATGAGAATCCATGGGTAACCTACTTGGTTGATGTGGCAATGGATTATTGTTCTGGGAACAGTAATTCAACGAGTTAACAACTATTCAGTTTCCCATTTATTGCTTGTCTACTGCGTGAAGCAGAAGAAGATAACTTAATGAAGAGGTAGGGAACCCTACCTGAAAGACATGTTTCGTACATATTCCTAAATACAATTACACCTAATTGAAATCAGTAGGTACATTTTTTTCTTGGTTTATTTGTGCGTGGGGTTCAGTATTTACTTTAAAAACAACGCATTGTGTCAGTGCCTCTGTTCCCTCACCCACCATCCGCCCGTTATCACCCACTCCCAGCTGCTGCCAGCTGCCAGCAGCATGCTTCCCCAGGCAGCTCCCCTCTGCCAAATGGAAGTCGTCTCATTCAGGTGGTTATGCCCCTAGCTTTTCACCATTCTCTAGGCTACAAATCCTGCACCACGTGGGTATGAAATGCTAGCCCCTTGCTTTAGGGAGTAACCATCCCTGTGGTCTCCAGTAGAGGTTTACACTCCTGCCTAAGCCTGCCTCCCTCACTTCCTGACAGGCTCCTCCTGAGCGCCTTGACCTTGGACTTCAGCAGCAAGTAGAGGTGCTTCTTCTGCTCCTGCTTCTGTCTTCAGGTTTTCCTTGTGCTGGTTCAGCCAGTGGTGGTGCCTGACACCTGTCTTCGTGGGTCGAAGATCCCGGGACTTGTGCTTCTTACACCTGTAGAATTCCCTTTCCTAGCTGACGGATATATCTCTCTATCCTACTTGAATAACTTCCTTATTGTTTTACCTTTCAAACATCCTCCAGCTAGGGATCCAAGGGACTGATGAAGCAGCTTCATCCTAAGACAATAGGAATCCACGCCTTGACGTCATAACCTTCTATCGGCCCCTGTGATTTTTAGGGTTATATTTTGCTGATGTTCTTGACTGTCTTATATGCTTAAAACAGCCCTCCCTTCATTATAAGAATTTTTCCATGCATAAATTTATTAAGAATGCCAGCTCTGGGGTTTGACTGTGTTGAATGCTACTCCAAACACTAGGAGCTCTGGGCTTTAGAACAAATCATGGAATTGCTCTATACTTTGGTTTTCTTATCTGTAAAAACATTTGCTTCACCATGCCATTGTGGGGATTTAATGAATTAATACATTTAGAATGAGTGTGTGGAACTCATAGGCGGAATTTAAGAAACAAAACAGATGGACATGGGGGAAGGGAAGGAAAAATAAAACGAGATGAAACCAGACAGGGAGGCAAACCATAAGAGACTCTTAACCACAGGAAACAAACTGAGGGTTGCTGGAGGGGAGGGGAGTGAGGAGATGTGGTGACTGGGTGATGGGCCTGAAGGAGGACACTTGATGTAATGAGATCTGGGTGTTGTATGCAACTGATGAACGCTAAATTGTGTCTCTGAAACTAATAAAAAATAATAACAATAAAAAGGAACAGTGTGTGGCACATTATAATTGCTCATAACTGTTAGTCAATGTTTATTAATAAGTAGAGTTAGTTTGATTCTCTCCAAGGGATTCTGAGGGACATAGAGATCTCTATCCTTCTTTGTCCCCATGTCTCATGCTGCTACATCCCCACGTTTGTCGGGTCAGAGTTGTGGGAAGCTCATTGCATTGACTTCATGGTTCAGGACCTGCCCGGGACTCTGTTGTCCTTGCTGTGATTGTCACATTTATGAGGTGTGTTCTTTATGCTCCAACCAAGCCCTTGACACTTTGGCTCGCCCTATGTGGACGCAGAGACCCCTTGTACTCTGGACAAATCTTGTTTCCTTGAGAAGGCTGACTAAGTAAGTCAAAGAGCATCTATCCCGACGTATCCCGACGAGGCTGTTGACAACTCTTAAAGTATCTAATTATTTTCAGACTCAGCATATCCTTCTAGCATTTTAAGAAATAGAAAGTATCAACATAATGGAAGAGAACCAGAACACTTGCACAGATAGCATATCAAATAACATACTCTATAGCTGATACACAAGATAGGTTATAGGTTATTTTCCCCCTTTTTATAAACAAACATGTCTTTTTCTGACAATGGAAGCTATGCATGGACATTGAAGGTAATTTAGAACACAGAATAAAGAAAAATATGAATTAATTACAATTCCACTGTACTTAGTGAGATGCTTCTAATATTTTGGTAACCTTATGGATTTTTTTTCAGAAAAAAAAGGCTTGAATTTTTAAAATAGGCTATTACTACATATCTTTTTTGAACATGCATTGTGTATATTTTAATTCTCAGTATTTTTATTGCTATAAAATATATTTCTTTCATTTAACTCTCAAGTGTGCAAAGAACTTAAGATTTAAATTTTTTGCATCAATGAGGGTTTGAATATAAACCAAGATGTTTTTAAGGATTTTTAAAACCACTGTTCTGGAAGGAATGAAAATAAAGAAGAGACTAAGGGTAATTTCCTCTTGAAACTTTCAGGTCAAAAGTAAAAACACAGTAGTTTGGAGTAGAAAGAGACTCACTCCCACCTTATTTTAACATCAAGGAAACAGAAGCCCAGGGAGTTCATGTGCCTTGTCCAAGGTCACACCTCTATTTTGCTGAATTTCCTTGTCATCGGCCCCATATTGGCACCTGCATTTTTCTGGGTAAGGTACACAGTTTCTGATCTTTCTGATAGCGCATGTGAGTAAAAGGTTTTCCTGGAAATGTGATGTGAGTCTTCTATCTTCTCTGTCTTTGTAATACATAGATTTTTAGATTAACTCTGTCAATATCCCTTCTATCTTGATGATTTTGTTTTCTGAGAATTTGGCATTGTCTAGTATGATCCAAAGCTGATAGATGAATTTAGAACCATAATTTTGAGAGCTATTATCTGGACATTTATATTCAAGCAGTTACCTTTGTGAAATGTTTTCCTGGCATTGCTTGTCCCTAGGCAGGCAGGATCAGACGGCTTACCATGTATCCGAATTTTAAAAATTGCCAATTGAAAGCCGGCATTTAATTGAATTAACAAAGCAATATAGATCAATGAGAAATATAGTGACTGCTCCACAAATGTCAGCATAAACTCTGAACAGAATTCAGGGAAACCAAAATACTATAAATTTCCAAAGTCATTCAGAGAAAGCCCCATAGTTTAGGGTTGAGCACTGTACTGCAAAACCCAGACATCATTGTTATTTATTATCATTATTATTTTTAAAGATTTTACTTATTTACTTGTTGGAGAGAGAGAGAGTGCACAAGCAGGGGTAGAAGCAGAAAGAGGGAGACCACCAGCCGTACTGGGAACCCAATGCAGGACTTGATTCCAGGAGCCTGGGATCATGACCTGAGCTGAAAGCAGCTGCTTCACAGACTGGTTAAGCACCTGAAGGCTTCTATTTCTCTCAGTTTCAATAGCTCTAAGCTCCCGGGGGGAAGGGTTATTGCTTAATTAGTAGTTAGTAAAGGACTGGTGTTGGCAACACTGTGCTACGTTCCAAGACCATTTTTGTTACTATAATGGGTATGGTTGAATAGGTGTGTCCGGTGGGGGTTTCTGTAGCTAGAATGTTCTTGGTGTGGATGTTGACTGCTCCCAAGTACTATCCTTCATGGTCTGGCCAAGACATGGTGACTCATCTAAGTCCTATCTTCCATCGTCCCCACCGGTGCTTCTTACTCCCACCTCTCTGTGTGCATGATCCTGTCAAAGTGGTAAAACTCTTCAGGGCAAACATGCTGAAGCTGTGCCAGGGAATAATCTCCATACTTTCCTCTGCATGGATTTTGGGAACTTTTCTGGGTTCCCTTTGTGTCCCCCTCTCCCATGCCAAAGAATATCCACATACTCTCTGTATACAAATATGCCATATCATAATCCTTAAATTAATCACAGCTCTAGACGCTTCTGGGGATCACAAATTGTTTACTACCTCAAGGGAGAGGAAGGCCCTCCCCATAGTTGAAAGAATTGACATAAAATAATGTATCCATGTACCATGGTTAGGTTCTTCATAATATGTAATATAGCTGCCAGATGCATTTAAAGTGGTGAGGGTTAGCTATAATTTCTCTACTATATTATAATGAAAGAAATTTTATGTTCATATACAGAGATGAATTAAACTGAAGTTTGTTAGAATACAATACCTGTAATATTTCCTACAACTTATTCTAGATGCTCAATGAAGTTTCAGCTCTCCTGTCTGCTTGGGTACTCTGACCATGCCTTGCATGAAAGGTGCACTTGAAGCAGATACAGCAGCATTCCAGAAGGAGGATTCTTTTATTCTGGTAGTTATAATCAGACCTCAGAAATATCTCTCTATCAATGACTAGACTGAGGCTCCAGTTCTACTCTGATGGTGAAAGGTGGTGGTTGTGCTAGATTCTTAATCCTTCTTCATTAAAGAACAATGAGCATATCTCAAATATTTTACTCAACTCACTTGTCATGATTATGTTTGACTGTTTCACCAGTAAGAACCATTTCTGAGATTTATATGCTAGACACCAGGTAAACAGTTTATGGTTATAAAGACCCATGTCATATGATTATTACCAAAGTGTCAATAGTTGATTAACATAGAGTAAAAAAAATATGTATAATAGCAACTTCTAGAGACCTTTTTTTTTTAAATTTTTTTTTTATTTTTTTATTTCTTTTTTTTTAATTTATTATTTTTTTCCAGTTTATTTATTTTCAGAAAAACAGTATTCATTATTTTTTCACCACACCCAGTGCTCCATGGAAGCTGTGCCCTCTATAATACCCACCACCTGGTACCCCAACCTCCCACTCCCCCGCCACTTCAAACCCCTCAGATTGTTTTTCAGAGTCCATAGTCTCTCATGGTTCATCTCCCCTTCCAATTTACCCAAAAGCACATACGCTCCCCAATGTCCATAACCCTACCCCCCTTCTCCCAACCCCCCTCCCCCCAGCAACCCACAGTTTGTTTCGTGAGATTAGGAGTCACTTATGGTTTGTCTCCCTCCCTATCCCATCTTGTTTCATGGACTTTTCCCCTACCCACTTAAGCCCCATGTTGCATCACCACTTCCTCATATCAGGGAGATCATATGATAGTTGTCTTTCTCCGCTTGACTTATTTCGCTAAGCATTATACGCTCTAGTTCCATCCATGTTGTCGCAAATGGCAAGATTTTGTTTCTTTTGATGGCTGCATAGTATTCCATTGTGTATATATACCACATCTTCTTGATCCATTCATCTGTTGATGGACATCTAGGTTCTTTCCATAATTTGGCTATTGTGGACATTGCTGCTATAAACATTCGGGTGCACGTGCCCCTTTGGATCACTACGTTTGTATCTTTAGGGTAAATTCCCAGTAGTGCAATTGCTGGGTCATAGGGCAGTTCTATTTTCAACATTTTGAGGAACCTCCATGCTGTTTTCCAGAGTGGTTGCACCAGCTTGCATTCCCACCAACAGTGTAGGAGGGTTCCCCTTTAAGGACTAGTGTCCAAAATCTATAAAGAACTTAACAAACTCAACACCCAAAGAACAAATAATCCAATCAAGAAATGGGCAGAGGACATGAACAGACGTTTCTGCAAAGAAGACATCCAGATGGCCAACAGACACATGAAAAAGTGCTCCATATCACTCGGCATCAGGGAAATACAAATCAAAACCACAATGAGACCTTTTTGATATAATATTAGTTGACCACCCTGGGCTGTGCATTCTTGATTAGGACAACTGCTTCTGGAGTTTAAACTTTAAGCCTTAACTAACTGCTGCCTGTGTATTATCATGAAGCCTATGCTGAAGTATTTAAAAGTCCATTATATTTTGAGAAAGTCCATTACAACCACTGTTAACAACTTCAGAAATTCTAAGTGGTCCTCGGGGATAGCTACTGAGTCAGGTTCCTCAACCTGACTGTGGTTCAAGGTGCTCTTCTGTCTCTTTCCCATCAATGGAAGAGAAATGAAACAACTTGTTTTTAAACTCTAGAAACTCTGTGCTCACCCAGAAGACTGCTGCTGTATTCTCCAGTATAACCATTTTTCTGAGAATTATTGCCATGGACCTTTTGCTGGAATACCATCCCTTTGAAAATCACAGCAGGGAGTTGAATCCCACTGGGGAAGAGGGACTTACATAGGAAAGCATGCAGTTCTTTGACAGTTAGTTTCAGCCATCCTTCCCTGGGACAACTTCAGTTAGAAAGTTGGGATTGTTGGTAAGGAAGAACAGAATTTAATCTTATGTCTCAGATAATTGCAAGATGTAAATACTTCATTTATTTTGTAACACTAACTTTGGAAAAAAATCTGTGACCATTCTTTTGCTAAGCTATATGCTTAATGTACAAATAAAAGTCAGACACAAACAATACAATATTGCTAATAAATGCAGATCAATGTTAATAGTTTGTGGATGTGCTCTAGATGTATAAGATGCTTCTTCATAGCCTTCTCTTTGTATATTTCATGGTGAGAATGCCTACTACCCAGCAAACAGTGAACAATAAGGTGGAAAAACATTTCTTTTCATTCGAAGCTTTTCCCATTCTTTTCCCATTTTCCCCATTTCCTTCCCCTTTCCCATAAGCCCTGAGCATTTTAGAATCTTAAATTTATTTTTATTTTGAAATTTATTTTTAAAACATATGCAGTAAAAGCCACTTTTTAGGTGCATAGTTCTATGAGTTTTGACGAATCAAAAAGTTGTGTAACCATCAAATAATGCCAAAAAATACCCTCCTGTTGTCTGTCCCTTTGTAGTTAAATCCTTCTCCTATTCCTAAGCCCTGGCAACTACTTATCTGTTCTCCATCCCTGCAGTTTTGTCTTTTCCAAGTGGAAAATTTGGGTGGAATCAAATTTTGTGTACTTTTGGAGTCTGGCATCCCTGACTCACATAAGGCATTTGAGATTCAAATATGTTGATGCTTATATCAACGCACATTCCTTTTTGTGGCTGAGTAATAATATTCCACTGCACAAATGTACTGCAATTTGCTTATCTATTCACACGCTGAAGGACATTTGGATTGTTCCCAGTTTTTGGCAATCATGACTAATGCTGCTATAATATTCATATACAGGATTTTGTGTGAACATACGTCCTTACTTCTCTTAGGTAAATGCTGAGGAGTGGGATTGTTGGGTCATATGGTAAGTGTGTGCTTCACTTTAGAAGAAACAACAAATTGTTTTCCCAAGTGGCTGTGAGATTTTGCTTTCTCACACACAGTATATGAGAATTCTAATTGTTTTGCATCCTGTCTAGGATTTGTCTCCCCCACATACCCTCCACACCCATTGTAGTAGATAACTAGTGCTATCTCATTGTGGTTTTAATTTGCATTTTACTGATGAATCATAATGATGAGCATCTTTTAATATGCTTATTTTCCATCTGCTTATCTCCTTTTGTGAAATGTCTGTTCAAATCTTATGCCCATTTTTTAATTGGATTTTTTGTTTTCATATCATCGAGTTTTTAGAATTTTAAAAATATATTTTGCATATGAATTTTAATCAGGTATGTGATATGGAAATATTTTTTTCTCAGTCTGTGCTTTACCTTTTCTTTCTATTAGTAGCCTTTTTTTTTCAGAGAGCAAAACTTTAAAAATAAGTCTAATTTATTAATTTATTTTATGGATCTTTTTTAACCTGTTGCATCTAAGAACTCTTTGCCTATCCAAAGCTCAAAAGGATTTTCTATAATGTTTTCTTCTTGAAGGTTATAGATTTATTTTTTATACTTAGGACTATGATTCATTTTGAGCTACTTTTTGTATAGGTGTAAGAAATAAATCAGGGATTTATTCTGTGTGTACACATAGCCAAATGTTCTATCACAATTTGTGAATAGAAAGGATTATCTCTCTACATCACATTGTCTCTGTACTTTTGTCAAAAATCAACTGTAGGTTTACTTTAGAACTCGCTCCTCTGTTCTATTGATCTATGTGTCTTTCACCAATGCCGCACTGTGTTCATTATTATGGCTTTTTAGTTAAGTCTCAAAATCAGGTAGTCTGAGTAATTTTTTCCCCAGAATTTGTTTAGCTCTTCTACTTCCTTTATTTTTTCATATAAATTTTAGAATCAGCTTGTTCATATCTATACAAAGTTTCACTGGATTTTGATTGCAATTGTGTTATATTTATAGATCATTTTGGGGAGAAGTTACATCTTAATAGTGCGAGCCTTTCAACTCATTAACATGGCATATTTCTCCAATTGTTTAGGTCTTCTTTAACTTCTTTCACCACTGTTTTAAAGTTTTTAGCATACAAATCCTGAAGCTATTTTGTTAGATTTTTACTTTTGTATTTCACTTCAATTTTTTGTTGCTATTGTAAATAATACAATTTTCTCTTAATTTCTATTTTCAACTTTTAATGTTAATATATAAATATAAATAATTGATTTTTGTATATTATCTTTGCATCCAGTGAACTTGCTAACTTCACTATTTGTTTCAAAAATTTTTTTTGTAGATATCTTGGTATTTATTATTATGCAAATAATATTATCTACAAATACAGATAGTTCTGTTTATTTATTACTATTCTGAATGCTTTGACTTCTATCTTTTATAAAAATTGACTATATGTCCAATACAAGATTAAACGGAATGGTGAGAACAGGTATCATTATCTTGTTCTTGATCTCAGGAGGAAGACATTCAATCTTTCACTGATGATTTTGATGTTGGTTGTAGGTTTTTTCTTATAGATGCCCTTTATCAGATAAGGGTGTTTCCTTTTTTTCCCAGTTTGCTGAGAAATTTTTAAAAATTATGAATAGATGTTAAAATCTTATCACATCCTTTTCTTGTATCTGTTGAGATAATCGTATAGTAATTTTTCTTTAGTCTGTTCATATCATCAATTACATGGATTGATTTTCAAATGTTGAACAAGCTTTGCCTTCCTGGTATCAACCCCAGTTTAGTTGAGATGTATTATCCCTCTTCATATTGCTGGATTCAATTTGCTAATATTTTGTTGGGGATTTTTGTACCTATGTTCATAACAGACATTGGTCTATAGTTTTATTTTCTTAAAACATCTTTGACTTGCTTTGGTAACAGAGTAATGCTGTCCTCCTCAAATAAATTGAGAAATGTTCTCTTCTCTTTTCTGGAAGAGATGGCATAGACTTCCCAAAGCTTTGCTATTATTCTTTTGGGGGTCTCTTCTGTATGTGTGTATACCTAGAAGATTAGCTTGGGATTTGTGTTGGCTAATATACAGAATTTGGAAATCCTTTTTCCATTTCTTCCCTCTCTTGGATGCCTCCCATGCTCTTTGGTTCCCAGGAAGCCCTAGCTCCTATTTAATAGCTCAGAGTCTGAGTTTACCCTCATGGTTTTGTCTCCCTGTGAAATTGCAGAGTTTGAACAGTGGTGGCTGCCTTTGGAATAAAGTAATGATAGGTAATAGAAGGGAAAAAAAGAATTCCATCCCCACTCCCACTGTGGCATCCCATTTCCCATTCTTGTTAAGGGAAAGGCTTTCCCTTAAGACTTTAGGTGCCCATGACCTGGCTTCCAGTAGTATGGCTGCCATAGCAGTGCCATTTTGCCACTGGGACTGGACTCAGGGAAGACTAGAAGACAAAAGGAAATAGGGAGAAAGAAGGAGGAATCTCTGGACACTTGCCAGAATGCAAAGGTCATCTTTTCTGGCTTTCTAGTTAGAGAGAAGACCCCCCCAACCCCCCAGAGTTTTCACTGTCCATGCTTGTGGCACAGTTTTGAGATTTGGCCCATTTTGGGGTGAAAGCTTAGACATAAATGAGAGGAAAAACTCTGGTAAACTCACTGCTATAGGTTATTTTCTCAGTTTTGACTCTCCTTCCTAATTCTGTCATTCTGCTGTTTAATCTTCAGAGTTTTCATTTAGTTTCTTAGGTAGTTAGTTTCAGTTAGTCGTTTTTCAAAATTCTCCAGAGTTTATGGTTGTAATCAGTAGGAGAGAAAGTCTATACAGGGCTTCCTACAACTTGGATGGTAATCAAAATCTACAATTTCTTTTAAAAAGTTAATTGTTGCAATAAAATCATTCTACATGTGTCATTGCACTTCTTAGTAGTGATTCCTATTTCAGTAAACATGAATCATGATTACATCTTAATCCAGAAATCTTGATGTCAGTATAACCAGTTACTAACTCCTGTGATTTCTACAGAGAGTCAGGAGGAGGGATGTTAAGAATATTGGTTATTATTACCCTCAACTGTCTTGTTTTGAGTCCTGGTCCTCCCACTCACTAGTTCTCATGCTAAGAAGTTTATTTAACCTTTTTGCATCTCAGTTTCCCCCACTACAAACTGGGAATAATATTATCAGTGATAATAAATCTTAAAGCATTTGTTTTAGAAATTGAGTTAATACATATAAAGCAGTTAGAATAATACCTGATATGTTGTAAGTTTTAGCTATTATTCCTCTCCTTTTAGATATCTCTTGAATGTATTTATTTTCCACTATTACCATCCCAGTTCAAGCAGAAATTTGAAACACGTAAGATAACATCATCCTAGGCTCTTGGAATCAGAAATCAAGCTTTAAAAACTGTTCATTAAGAAACGTAGGAGGATCCTCCTACACTGTTGGTGGGAATGCAAGCTAGTGCAGCCACTCTGGAAAATAGCATGGAGGTTCCTCAAAAAGTTGAAAATAGAACTACCTTATGACCCAGCAATTGCACTACTGGGTATTTACCCTAAAGATACAAGCGTAATGATCCGAAGGGGCATGTGCACCTGAATGTTTATAGCAGCAATGTCCACAATAGCCAAACTATGGAAAGAACCTTGATGTCCATCAACAGATGAATGGATAAAGAAGATGTGGTATACATCTACAATGGAATACTATGCAGCCATCAAAAGAAATGAAATCGTGCTATTTGTGACAACGTGGATGGAACTAGAGGGTATTATGCTTAGCGAAATAAGTCAATCAGAGAAAGGCAGCTATCATATGATCTCCCTGATGTGAAGAAGCAGAGGCGCAGCATGGGGGGCTTGGGGGTTAGGAAAAGAATAAATGAAACAAGATGGGATCGGGAGGGAGACAAACCATAAGAGACTCTTAATCTCACAAAACAAACTGAGGGTGGCTCGGTGTAGGGGGGTAGGGAGAGGGTGGTGGGGTTATGGACATCGGGGAAGGTATGTACTATGGTGAGTGCCATCAAGTGTATAAACCTGGTGATTCACAGACCTGTACCCCTGGGGCTAATAATACATTATATGTTTATAAAAAAATTAAAAATTAAAAAAAAAGAAACGTAGGAGGATTTAAGTGACTTTTGAAGCACTTCAAACTTTTGTTTACTGAGTCAGGAAAAAAAATCACAATGGTTAAGGAAAAATTGAAAGGTAGAAAAGAGGTGAGAGGTTCCTTTCACTGGTTCTCGAACTTCATGATGCTGCACAGCAGTTGATTGATTCTGACTCAGTATATCCAGGAGTCTATAATATTAACAAACATGCTTTCATCATCCTGATACAGATCATTCTAGAAACAAACATTGAAATCAGTATTGTTTCTTTGACAGTGTCATAGAAATTGACAATGTGCTGAATTCTTTTTGAAAGTTGAATCTTTTTTTTTTTTTTAATAAAAGATGACCTGTGATGACATCATCTCATGTCTAAGGGCACAAGAAATGGCCTGAATGGCCCATGCATTAGTGTGAGCCTTTCCCATTAACTCTGTGCTTTGTTTAGTGGGAAATAATTTCACCACAAGCAATGACCACCATTTAGCATTCAGTTTCTTTGATTTGGGGGCAACATACATTTTACTCCTAATTGCACATCCATATTGTTATTAGCAGTCTTTCAGTCAATGTTGCTTACCACCAGCACCAACAACATTCCAGTGTTCCAGAGGTGTTTCAGATTTAAAGTAACTTATCATTTCTTCCCCCAAATTCATGGTTCAGATTTTGTTCTGGTTTAAAAGATAGAGTAGCCAGGAATCTGGAAGCTTGCCTGGCTTTTCAGTCACTGATGGGGTAACTTTTGTTCATCAAGTCAATAATATGGGCTGTTGTTCAACAAAATGATGTTATTGATGATTTCTAAAATTTTACTCTCTTTTTTGTATTCTGGTTTAGTCTAGTCTACTCTATGTTCTCTTCTATTTTATCTTGAGCACTAAAGTGGGACTAAAAATATGATAATTATGATCACAAGCAAAAATATGCTTCCAGGATGTCACTGTTTTGAGTGCATTTGTCATTGGACCTTAAATGTAGCTTAATTTCTAGGTTTAGGAATTTGTCATTACATTAGGATTTTTTTTTTTTAGGTCCATTAGCCAGATGGCAGGATTGTTAGAAATTTTGACAAGTAAAATTTTGTTCGAAGGCTATGATATTTAGTTATTATGTTTTAGATTTGTTAACCCTCTCTGAAGCTCTTTGCCAAAACCTTTAAAGTCTTCTGGTACCATAAGATAGATCACCTGAGAATAAGATATTATGAAGACCTAGGATATAGAAACCATCCCTATATCCTGTAAACCTTAGTAAACAATGTCTTCTCTATGTGAGTAAGGAGCCGAATGTTGGACTCCATCCCAGGACTCTGGGGACATGACCTGAGCTGAAGGCAGGTGCTTAACCAACTGAGCTACCTAGTTATCCCGAGTCATTTCTTATTTGTTGATGGAACTCATTTTGAAAGCAGTCTGTAAGTCCCTATCTTATAAAGCAAAGATTCAGGATAGGGGAATGGAAACTTCAATGTTTGGATAAAGCGGACAAAAAACAAGTTAACTATCTTTCTCCCCACACCTTCTTAAATGGTGCTTGCAAGTTTGTAGTAGCTAACATCACAAAAGCAGTTAAGAAAATAGCTTACAGGAAATCAAGGGAATTTTAATAATCTGGGAGAAAAGCATCTGTTCCAGTTCACAAGTCTCGGAAAACATTGTTTGTGAGATTTCTTTTCCATTTCACTTACTGGATTTTTTAAATATCACGTGTTTTTCTTTAAAAAATCCTTATTTTGAGATTGCTATCAGGATGCAACGAGGAATTCATTGGTACTATGTTTAGGGAGTCTATCTTTGGATTATTAAATTTAAGTTTTAACAGGAGATTTCACTTTTTTTGTGGGTAATGATTCTTTGGCTTTGAGTGGTCATTTTTTAATTGCACTAGAAGATGGAAGTCCTAAATATAAGGAAGCTTCAATGCATTTTAAGATAAATGGATGATTCATTGATCCCCTAAATATGTTGAAATTTTCAGAGAGCATTGTTTTACTGGTCAATTAAACTAGATGTAGTTAACTTGTTTTGCAAAATGAAGGAAAATCTGACAAATTAGGTGTGAACTAATATTTTAATGAAACAATGTTGCCTAAGGTTTATTCACATACCATGTATTGGAATTACGATAACTCAATCTGCCATTACTTTAAGCAATAATTACCACGTGTTTACATGGCACTTGATAACTTTCAAAACTATTTCATAATGTCATTACTAATGACATTTACAAGTGAAAAGCAACTTTTATGTTTTAAAAGGTGGCCCAGGACTCTGGGTTTCCAGTTCAATATATAAGGAGTTTAGTAATCACCACTCTGTCGTGATTGCTCAGTTAGTCCTCAGCTGAGCAAACTGATATTAATAATTCTTCTTAGGTCCCTAAAATAGGTGGGGTCATGGTGCCTCTAAACTGCCCCTAAAACTGAAGAGACAAACAGAAAACCAAGTTATTAGAGCAGAAAGATATAAGCAGAAATTTGTACAGGAATAGTGCTGGGGAGGAAAACATGAACTATAATTGATGAATTTCTGCAGGCTCAGTATTGCAAGTGTAAGAGTGAAAATCTCCTAGGAGACCCAGTCATCAGGTCCCCACAATTTTGTAATTTTTACCATCAAGAGTGGTAATTTTCTAGGTGAATATTGGAGAAAAATCTCATTTTTCTCCAATATTTTTCGAGAAAATATTTTTCTATTTTTCTAGGTGAATATTGGAGAAAAATCTCATGGGGCTTCTAAAAGGAAGAGGGGGGAAGAAACAATTTAGAAAAATACCAAATTATTCTGTTTTCTTTTCTTTTTTTAAAGATTTTATTTATTGATTTGACAGACAGAGATCACAAGCAGGCAGAGAGAGAGGAAGAAGCAGGCCCCCCACCAAGCAGAGAGTCTGATGCGGGGCCCGATCCCAGGACCCTGAGACCATGACCTGAGCCGAAGGCAGAGGCTTCAACCCCCTGAGCCACCCAGGTGCTCCAGTGTTCTGTTTTCTTAACAAGGTTCACCTTCAGGTAAAACTACTTCACAGAACCTAACCTGCTAGGATTTTAGCAGAGACTAACCTATTTGGAGGAAAGGAAGTATATAATTCCAGCCCCCTCTAGCTATCTAATGCTATCTAAGGGGTGAAAAAACTGAGAAACCTAGTGAAATGTAAGAAAAGGCAAGAAACCCAATTTGGAAAGGCTGAATAAGCATCAGAATCCGAGTTTGATTCAGCAACAATGTTGGATCAATAATCAGACTAGGAATTTAAAAAATAAACATAATTAATATGCTAAGGACTTTAATAGAGGAAGTAGACAACATGCAAGAGTAGATGGATAATGTAAGAAGAGAGATGGAAATTCTAAGTAAAAATGATAAAGAAATGCTAGAGATGAAAAGCACTGTAACAAAAATGAAGAATGACTTTGATAACGCCATTAGTAGACCAACACAGTTGAGGAAAGAATGTCTAAGTTTGAGGATAGGACACTAGAAACTTCCAAAACTGACAAGAGAAAAGACTGAAAAGCCCAACTTAAAACAAAGCATATTATCTTAGAATGTGGAACAACTATAAAAGGTGTAACATACACATAATGAAAATGCCAGGAGGAAAGAGAGAAAGGAATAGAAGCAATATTTGAAGCAATGATTGACACCTTCCCCAAAATAAGCCAGACTGACCACAGATCCAGGAGCTTTGTAGAACATTATGTAAGATAAATGCAAAACACAGATTTAAAAACAAAACCAGATCAAAAAAGATAACTAGGCATATCATATTCAAACTTAAGAAACTCAAAGTTAGGTGTAGCCACTTTGGAGAACAGTGTGGAGATTCCTTAAGAAATTAAAAATAGAGGGGCACCTGGGTGGCTCAGTGGGTTAAGCCTCTGCCTTCAGCTCAGGTCATGATCTCAGGGTCCTGAGATTGAGTCCTGCATTGGGCTCTCTGCTCAGCAGAGAGCCTGCTTCCCTCTCTCTCTCTGCCTGCCTTTCTGCCTACTTGTGATCTCTGTCTGTCAAATCAATCAATAAAGAAATCTTAAAAAAAAAGAAATTAAAAATAGAACTACCCTATGACCCTGCAATTGCACTACTGGGTATTTACCCCAAAGATACAGATATAGTGAAAAGAAGGGCCATCTGTACCCTAATGTTTATAGCAGCAATGGCCATGGTGACCAAACTGTGGAAAGAAACAAGATGCCCTTCAATGGACGAATGGATAAGGAAGATATGGTCCATATACACTATGGAGTATTATGCCTCCATCAGAAAGAATGAATACCCAACTTTTGTTATCAACATGGACGGGACTGGAAGAGATTATGCTGAGTGAAATAAGTCAAGCAGAGAGAGTCAATTATCATATGGTTTCATTTATTTGTGGAGCATAACAAATAACATGGAGGACATAACAAGATGGAGAGGAGAAGGGAGTTGAGGGAAATTGGAAGGGGAGATGAACCATGAGAGACTATAGACTCTGAAGAACAATCCTAGGGTTTTGAAGGGCGGGGGGTGGGAGGTTGGGGGAGCCAGGTGGTGAGTATTATGGAGGGCACATATGGCATGGAGCACTGGGTGTGGTGCATAAACAATGAATTCTGTTATGCTGAAAAGAAATTAATTAAAAAAAATAGTGGCAATCCGGAAAAAAAAAAAAAAAAAAAGAAAAGAAACTCAAAGTTAAAGAGTCCTGAAAGAAGCCAGAGGAAAACTCATTTTATCTATAGAAGAATGAAGATAAGAACTATATTTGACTTCTCAGAAACTGTGAAAGAAGAGAATGGAGAGAAAAAAAGTGTTAGGAGAAAAAAAAATTCATCAACTTAGATTTCTGTATACTGTATTCTGTGAAATTATCCTTTAAAAGGAAGTAGAAATAGTTTCTCAAACAAAAACTGAGGGAATTTGTTGCCAGTAGAAATGTCTTGTAGAGGTCATGATCTCAGAGTCCTGGGATCCAGCCCAGGCAGGGGGGAGCCTGCTTCCCCCTCTCTCTCTGCCTGCTTCTCTACCTATATATGATGTCTGCCTCTGTCAAATAAATAAATAAAATCTAAAAAAAAAAAAAAAAAAAAGAAATGTCTTGTAGGAAATGTTAAAAGAAATTCTTCAGAGACATGGAAAATGATTATGTCAGATATTTAGATATATATGAAGATTACTGGCTAAGAAATAAAGTAAGAAAAAAAGGTTCATTTTTCTTATCCTTAATTGACCTAACAGGTAACAGTTTGTTTAAAGTAATAATGTCAATAATATATTTGATTGTGTATGATTATGTATGTATTATGTGTGTATTTAATTATGTCTGTGATATATTGTATATTTTATTTATGCCACACACACATACATACTTATATATAAGCGAAATGAGAACAACGATACAAGGGATAGGGGGAGGAATTGGCAATATTTTGTTTTTACATGGTGCCTGCCGTATCTGTGAAGTGGCAAAGTGTTATTTGAAATGGGACTTGGAGGAAGCAGGCTCCCCGCTGAGCAGAGAGCCCGATGTGGGGCTCGATCTCAGGACCCTGAGATCATCACCTGAGCCGAAGGCAGAGGCTTAACCCACTGAGTCACCCAGGCGCCCCCAAAAGTGAAAGAGCTAGGGTGCCTGGGTGGCTCAGTTGGTTAAGTGACTGCCTTCAGCTCAGGTCATGATCCTGGAGTCCTGAGATTGAGTCCTGCATTAGGCTCCCTGCTTGGCAGGGAGTCTGCTTCTCCTTCTGACCCTTCCTCTTCTCACGCTTTCTCTCTCTCATTCTTTCTTTCAGATAAATAAATAAATAAATAAATAAAATCTTTTTTTAAAAAGTGAAAGAGCTACACACTGAAAACTGTAAGATACTGATGAAAGAAATTAAAGAAGACACAAATAAATGGAAAGATATTCTGTCATGGATTAGAAGAATTAATGTTGTTAAAATGTCCATATTCCACAAAGCAATGTACAGATCCAATGCAATCTTTATCAAAATTCCAATGGCATATTTTATAGAGAAAGGAAGATATTCTAAAATTGTATGGAAACCCAAAAATCCTGAGTAGCCAGAGCAATCTTGAGGAGAAAGGAATAAACTAGAGGCATCATATTTCCTAATTTGAAATTATAATTCAAAATTATAGTAATCAAAACAGTATGGTTTTGGCATAAAAACAGACACATAGATCAATGGAACAGAGTAGCGAGCCCAGAAATAAACTCATCATTATATGGTCCATTAATGTATGACAAAATGGTCAAGGTTATACACTGGGGAAAGGATAATATCTTCAATAGACTGGTTGGGAAAAATGGAAAGCCACATGCATATGAATGAAACTGGACCACCATCTTACATGATACACAAAAATCAACTCAAAATGACTGAAAGACATGAATGTCAGTTCTGAAACTTTAAAACTCCGAGAAGAAAACAGAGGGTAAGCTCTTAGACTTTGGTCTTGACAATGATATTTTGAATATAACACCAAAAGCACAGACAAGAAAGCACAAGGAAACAAGTGGGGCTACAGCAAACTAAAAAGCTTCTGACAGAATGAAACCGTCAACAAAATGAAAATGCAACTTATGGAATGGGAAGAATATTTGGGAGTCATATATCTGATAAAGGATTAATATTCAAAAATTTTAAGAACTCATATACCTCAATAGAAAAAAACCTATACATGCTGATTAGAAATTGGGCAGAAGATCTGAACAGATGTTTTTCCAAAGAAGACATACAGATGGACTACAGGTACACTTAAAAGTGCTTAACATCAGTAAAGATCAGGGAAATGCAAACTAAAACCATAATAACACATCATCTCATATCTATTAGAATGAGGATCATGAAAAGTCATGAGGTAAAATGTGTTGGTAAGGATGTGGAGAAAAAGAAACTCTTGTGTTCTACTGGTAGGAATGGAAATTGGTATAGCCACTACGGAAAACAGTATGGAGATTCCTCAAAAAATTAAAGATGGTATATAATCCAGCAATTCCATTTCTGGGTATATATTCCAAAATGAAATACCTATCTCAAGGAAATGTATGTACCCTCATGTTCATTGCAGCATTATTTAAAAAAAAAAACCCAATACATAGAAACCACCTAAGAGTCCATTTATAAATGAATGTATGAAAAAATATATATATTACATATATATTAAATATATGTATACACATATGTACAACACAATGAAATATTATGCAGGATTAAATAAGGAGAAAATCCTGCCATCTGTGAGAATATGGATGGAGCTTGAAGACATTATGCTAAGTGAAATAATTCAGAGAAAGATGAATACTGTATGATTTTACTTATGGGAAATATAAAAGTAATACAAACCTCAACTCACAGAAACAGAGAACAGATTGGTGGTTGCCAGAGTTGCGGATTAGAGTAATGGGTAAAATGGATGAAAGTCACTGAAAGGTACAAAATTCCAGTTACAAGATGAATAAATTCTGGGGCTGTAATGTACAGTATGGTGACTGTAGTTAATAATACTATTGTATATTTGAAAGTTGCTCAGAGACTAAGTCTTAAAAGTTCTCATCACAAGAAAAAATTGTAACCATGTGTGGTGGTGGACATTAACTAAATCTACTGTGGCAACCATTTCACAATGTATACATAAATCATTTTTTGTACATCTAAAACCAATACAGTACTGTATGTCAGTTATTTCTCAATTAAAAAAATAAACTTCCCTGGTACCCCGACCAGGTAGTGGGTATTATAGAGGGCACGGATTGCATGGAGCACTGGGTGTGGTGCAAAAATAATGAATACTGTTATGCTGAAAATAAATTAAAAAAAAATTCAACTAAAATAAATAAATAAATAAACTTCCCTCAGTGTGGCTGCACAGATATAACTTTTGTGATTTAAAAACAAATGGCTCTGAAAACCAAAGCTGTATGTATCAGGAGATATCAAAAATTATTTGCATTTTCCCTAATGACTTATGATGTGAAGAATATTTTCATAAGCTTAGTTGCTATCTGTATATTGTCTTTGGTGAGGTGTATGCTAAGGTCTTTGGCTTATTCTTTTTAAAGATTTATTTATTTGAGAGAGAGAGTGCACATGTGCATGCATTTAAGTTGGGGGAGAGAGACAAAAGGGGAGGGAGACAATCTCAAGCAGGCTTCCCACTGAGCACAGAGCCCCATGCAGGACTCAATTCCACGACATTGAGACCATGACCCGAGCTGAGATCAAGCAAGAGTCAACGTTCAACTGACGAAACCAACCAGGGGCCCCGTCTTTGGTCTACTTTTTAATTGAGTTGTTTGTTTTCTTATTGTTAAGTCTTCAGAGTTCTTTGTATATTTTGGATAATAGTCCTTTTCCAGATGTGTCTTTTTGCAAATATTGTTTCTCAGCCTGTGGCTTATCTTCTACTTTTCTTGATATTTTCTGTTGTGGAACAGAAGTTTTTAATTTTAGTGAAGTTAAAATTATTAACTGTAATCATTTCTTTCATGGATTATGCCTTTGGTATTCATTATTACACTTTAAACGACAGATTATATATTGAAGTACCACACTTCATTATGCTACTTTTTGCATATTTTCAACTATGAATTAAAAAACAAAAAATAAAGATTTTCTAATAATATCTTATTAATCCTTAAGAAAAAGATTATTGATTTTTGACTATTTTGTATTCCTGTAACTACTGAATGGCATGAAAACTTTATTTCATACTTCACTCTAATAAAAACAAATTCTGAAGGGGTACTAAGGTTGTGATCCATTATTCAAGACTATCATATAAATTTATGGTGTAGAACTTAATTATGTTAAAGCATACAAATAGGTCCTGTAATAACCTAGCTTTGTGATAATCATGGAGAGCATCCTTATAAAAGTAATCATAAAGGGAAGTTATTTGTCATATGTTCACTTATATAACTTGTTTTCTAATATGTTTTTTTGAAATAAGTAAAAAATCTTAACTGAGTTGCTTCACACACTTTTAAAATTTATCCTTCTGACAGGTCTTGTGAAGAAACTACTATGTAGTTTAAGTATTGCTTTCACTTCTCATTCTTAAGGTTGAAATAATGCTTTCTGGAAATAAATTAGGGCTCAATAGGAAAACTGAGTTTGGCTGTGCTTTCTAAATCTTTAGCATCAAGAGACCAATTACTACAGAACCTTGACAATATGGAACTGGTTACTGCCTGTGATCAAAGCTTGTCTTGTAGATTTTAAATTTTGTTTGCAAGCTTTTTCTCCCAAATAAACATGAAAATATGTGGTTCAGTATGTATCATACTAAATGTTGTAAAATTCTCTATAGAGTTTGGGATTGCAACAAAAGCAAAGGTTAAGGTAATATCTAGAAGATAATCTATTTTCCTCCTCAACCCAGTGGAACTGTTCTTGTTAAGATAAATGATCTTCACGCTGGTAGATCCAGTGATTAATCTATAGTTTCATCTCCCTTGAGTTCTTTGTAGTGTTTGTATCCTTCATTCTGGAAACTTTCTTCATGTGGAGCATACTATTCTTCTGGTTTTTCTTCTGCCACACACTCTCCAGATCTTTTCAGTACTTTTGATTTTTTAAAACTTGTACTCTACATGTTTCTATTATCTATCTATCATCTATCTATCTATCTATCTATCTATCCATCTATCATTTTACTTCTCTGCTTTACTCAAAGTCTACTGATTAAAATGTCAACTTCAGCTGGAAAACACCTATACTGTGACATATAGGGCTAGTGTTTTATCAGGTATTGGGATACTATAGTCCAGCCAAGTGGACACAAAAAATTAACCATCCAATACATCTATCTACCTGTACCTACCCCCAAATCCCTTTCTTTGTCCATGATAAGACTTTCATTCCATAAATATTGGAGTTATTCTTGAACCCCTATTTCTGTCACACTCAACATCCAGACAAAACTTTGGCTTAACTTCCACAATATGTCCTGCATGGAGTGATGCATACGTTGCTATGAGAAGAGCTTGTACCACCATCATCTCTTGCCTGCAGACTATAATAACACTTACTGGCCTCCTTGTTTCTCCTCTTGTTTCTCTCTAAAGGCTATTTTTCAAACAGTAGGCACTGTGATTCTAAAGGCAATGAAATGCTGACTCTGTTCATCTTCATTTCAATCTTCTGAAATAAAATGGGAATTTTTGTTCTAGGCATATCCTTACATAGCCTGGTCCCTGCTTGCTCCTTTGATCTCTCATGTTCTCCATCCCTGTGGGCCTCCTTGCCATATCTTGGGAGTGCCAACGTGTACTCCTGTACTCGTCTCAAAACCCTTGCATCTGCTATTGTTGGTGCCTTGATTTCTCTTCCCAGATGCTCACATGGCTTGTCCTCTCACCACATCAGGCCTGACTACCCCGTCTAACATAGTATTCCATGATGATTGCTTCTGATCTTCCTCATCTTCTTGTTTCTCTCCTTCCCATTCTTCCTTTCATTTTCCTTAGGGGAATTCCCTTGGTGTCATGGAACTGACAGATGTCTCCAGTCCCTGGAATGCCTTTTAAAATGACTGTTATATAGAAGTGAGTAGTGTGAACCCCAAACCACCTACGATTTTACTTTTCTTTCCAGAGCTCTTATTTCTATTTGATGTTATTGAATATAATTCTATATTTACTTATTTTTGTCTGTCTGCCTCACTAGGATGTAAGATCCACGAAGTCGGACTTCATCTGTCTTTACCTTCGTGTCCTCGGAGCAGAGAAGACTACACAATACGTGCTAGAAACTGAAAGAGTATTAGAGCTATGTCCTGAACCATCCCCTTTGGCAGTGATTGTACATTGATCAGCGGCTGATCAGGTCATGGAGTAATAAAATCCTTTAAAAAACTCAAAGCTGACAAACCATAAGTGACTCTTAATCTCATGAAACAAACTGTGGGTTGCTGGGGGGAGGGGGGTTGGGAGAAGGGGGGTAGGGTTATGGACATTGGGGAGGGTATGTGCTTTGGGGTAAATTGGAAGGGGAGATGAACCATGAGAGACTATGGACTCTGAAAAACAATCTGAGGGGCTTGAAGTGGTGGGGGGGTGGGAGGTTGGGGTACCAGGTGGTGGGTATTATAGAGGGCACAGCTTGCATGGAGCACTGGGTGTGGTGAAAAAATAATGAATACTGTTTTTCTGAAAATAAATAAATTGGAAAAAAAAACAAAAAACTCAAAGCTGTAATAATGTACTACATGTTGGTTAATTGAATTTAAACAAACAAACAAAAAAGCTAAATTTTCATTAGGAAGAGACACTTCAAGGGAAAAAGTCTATAAATAATCCTCCAGTTGTTCATTCATGCAACACATTTCTTTTTGCCCACTTGTTATCTGAAAAGTCCTGTTACGGATATTGCACTAAGAAGGAAGAAAGAAGATAAATAAGGAATTGATGGCAAATAAAAATTCTATGTGTATAATTGTGGGTAGCAGCAAAAGTCTAGAATCCCAAATAGTCTTAAAACTTTCATTTTTACCCTTCCTAAGTCTTTAAACTAGACCCCCCCAAATAAATAAATAAATAAAAACATTTTCTTTTCTAGCTAAGCATAATTACTTTCACAAACTCCCGAGTTCATTTGGGCCTGTCTGCCTATAGTTCTGGTAAAAGTTCTATTTCAAACAGCTTTGCTATAATGAGGAGCAGAGGAAAAGTGTCAGTAGCTAGAGGAAGTTAGGGTCAAGACATCTAAAAGAATGGGTTAACTATGGTAGTATATTTGACGCTGGTGGGAATCACAAGAAATTTAGCTCTTAAGTACCGTAAGCTTTCATCTCACTTATTTGGGGATATACACTGGGCTGCAGTGGATCTTTTTCCAACCAAAATATCTCCCTTTTTGTCTGAAGGTTTTGAGCTGAGAGGGGTGACTCAGTCCAGTCCCCTGTGTTTTACAGATAAGAAAGCCAAGATGCAAAGAAAGCATATACCATCTTCTCCTTCCTAGACTGCTCCTGTCAGTTCCTAACCAGGTTTTTCACATCCTCTGTGCTTCCAAGTCATTCTGCAAACTGAAGCCAGTGATTTTGACAAAATGCAGGTCTGGGATTGGTCTGCTTCTACTGCCAATCTCTTTGCACCTGGGGCCCAGGCTTTAGATTTCAAGTTCCAATGAGCAATTATTCCATTAAATTTAATTGATATGTGATTTGGTTTTTTTGTTATTTATAAAAATAAAGTTATGGATTAAGTTGGTACATGCTACTTTATTTGAAAAGAAAAAAAAAATATGGTGCTTCTCACTGATTCTAGAAAATTGCTGTACTTGAGAATCACCCAGAAAACTTTTTAGAAGTCTCAGTGCCTGATCCCGAAGTCACCATCGGATCTGGCCCCTGCCTACTTTCTAAATCTCCTCTTCTACCCTCACCGTAGCTCCCTGTACTTAGTCGTCAGGCTTCTTTCTCTTCCCAGAACATACCACGCTCCTTCTTGGCTCAGGGCCTTTGCATTTGTTGGTTACCTCTGTTGGGAATTTTCTTCCCTCCTGATTGTATATGTAATCCTGATTTTCTCTTCAAAGACATCTCTTATTATTTACTTAGTTAGCTTTTCTTGACCTAGCTGATTACATGAGGGCCCTTTGTTACATGCTTTCCAGGACTATTTACTGTCTTTCACTGCAACCCAGTGTGTAATTAATTGTGTGCTTCCTTGCCAGGTGATTAATGTTCCTTTTCCCCACAGGACTGAGATCTACATAAGCATAGGGTCAGACACTGGTTTTTGTTTTTTTTTTTTTTCTTTTTAAAGATTTTTTTTCCAATTTATTTATTTTCAGAAAAACAGTATTCATTATTTTTTCACCACACCCAGTGATCCATGGAAGCTGTGCCCTCTATAATACCCACCACCTGGTACCCCAACCTCCCACCCCCCCGCCACTTCAAACCCCTCAGATTGTTTTTCAGAGTCCATAGTCTCTCATGGTTCATCTCCCCTTCCAATTTACCCAAAAGCACATACCCTCCCCAATGTCCATAACCCTACCCCCCTTCTCCCAACCCCCCTCCCCCCAGCAACCCACAGTTTGTTTCGTGAGATTAAGAGTCACTTATGGTTTGTCTCCCTCCCTATCCCATCTTGTTTCATGGATTCTTCTCCTACCCACTTAAGCCCCCATGTTGCATGTCCATTATCACCACTGCTATTCAACATAGTACTAGAAGTCCTAGCCTCAGCAATCAGACAACAAAAGGAAATTAAAGGCATCCAAATCAGCAAAGAAGAAGTCAAATTATCACTCTTCGCAGATGATATGATACTCTATGTGGAAAACCCAAAAGACTCCACTCCAAAACTGCTAGAACTTATACAGGAATTCAGTAAAGTGTCAGGATATAAGATCAATGCACAGAAATCAGTTGCATTTCTCTACACCAACAACAAGAAAGAAGAAAGAGAAATTAAGGAGTCAATCCCATTTACAATTGCACCCCAAACCATAAGATACCTAGGAATAAACCTAACCAAAGAGGCTAAGAATCTATACTCAGAAAACTATAAAGTACTCATGAAAGAAATTGAGGAAGACACAAAGAAATGGAAAAATGTTCCATGCTCCTGGATTGGAAGAATAAATACTGTGAAAATGTCTATGCTACCTAAAGCAATCTATACATTTAATGCAATTCCTATCAAAGTACCATCCATCTTTTTCAAAGAAATGGAACAAATAATTTTAAAATTTATATGGAACCAGAAAAGACCTCGAATAGCCAAAGGGATATTGAAAAACAAAGCCAAAGTTGGTGGCATCACAATTCCGGACTTCAAGGTTTACTACAAAGCTGTCATCATCAAGACAGCATGGTACAGACACTGGTTTTTGTTTGTTTGTTTGTTTTTCTTTTTTGGTACTTAAACAGTGCTTAGAAGAATTGCTTTTTAAGCACTTCATAAATTTTTGTCAGGTGAATGAATGGATAATGAATTGCCATGGAGAAGTTTGAGTAGTTTCTGCCGGACCGATTAGACATAAAAGAAATCATTTATGTGATAATTATTTCCCCGTGAACCTTCGTTTTTCTCCTTTCTTTTCAAGTCTCATACTTTTCCTAGAATATTTGCAAGAGTACTGACTATTTATTACTAGGCATAAATGTCCAATGATGAGAGATACTTTTTTTTTTAAAAGATTTTATTTATTTATTTGACAGAAATCACAAGTAGATGCAGAGGCAGGCAGAGAGAGCAAGAGGGAAGCAGGCTCCCACAAGTAGATGGAGAGGCAGGCAGAGAGAGCGAGAGGGAAGCAGGCTCCCTGCTGAGCAGAGAGCCCGATGCGGGACTCAATGCCAGGACCCTGAGATCATGACCTGAGCCGAAGGCAGCGGCTTAACCCACTGAGCCACCCAGGCGCCCTGATGAGAGATACTTAAAAAGAACTTCAACATTTAAAAAAAACCAATTTTTACTTTGCTTTGTTAAAATTCATTTATACTCAAGGCTTAGGCCAAATATTTCAGTTTGCATTTCCTTTGAGAATAATGATCTATTTTGTTGTGCAAATTTATTTTTTATTATGGTGTGCAATTAATTCTCATGGTCTCCTATTTTCTACTCATTTGTCTAATATGTGTTTTGCTCTTACATTAATTAATGTGTCAATATTTCAGAGAAAATGACATTCTCACTGCAGATACATGTTACACATTAGTGTATATCACTAGATGTTATCTTGAGTATCTTCCCAGGGTTGCTACCTCTTATTCCCTTTGCTTTCGATTTATTATTTGTTTGGTGGCTTTTCTTGCTTGAGTCACATTCTGCAGCTGGGTTTCATGCATTTGTTAAACCCCTGGGTATAAGGAGATATTAAATTTCATTGGGTGGAAGGATTTATTTTTGCTAGTGCCAACTAACTTCAGTCCTTTACTCCAGTATAAAACATTCTTTAAGCAAATGGTTGTTTAATCCCATTTGTAGCTAGTATTCCTAGAATTTTTTAAATTATTTTTATTAACATATATTTGTATTATTTGTCCTAGTAGTAGTAGTAATATTCCCAATATTGAGGGTGGATGAAATGAGACTATATTCTACAGTGTGGGGAGAATATACCTGCTGGTCAGTAAATTTGACCTTTTTCTTTTCGTATGACACCTGATGAAGCCCAGGCCCACAGAAACCCATATAAATACACCATCAGAGCTGGGGCCCCACGCCTTTGACCTCTACTTTCCTATTCTACTATATTTCATTAAGTAATTAAAAATTTTTGCTTTAAACGAAAATAAAATTATAGAATAGGTTGATAAGTGCTATGTTGGTTGAATAGAAGAAAAAAAACCTTGAATGATATATTGATTTTCTTTCCTTTTTTTTTGTCATGTCATTTTTTTTCACTTTATTTCTTTTCAGTGTTCCAGCATTCATTGTTTAAGCACCACACCCAGTGCTCCATGCAATACGTGATTTTCAATGATGCTTAAAACTTGCACATTAGAACTGTCTGAGAAGCTTTAAAAAAAATCTTAATGCACAGGCTATATTCCATTCCAATTAAATCACTATATTTGAGGCATGAATATTTTTTATTACTTTGTATGTGGTTTCAAACGCAGGATTTGCTGAAATTCTCCTGAGATTCTCCAGACTGCCTCTAAGATCATTTTTAAAGGTATGCTCTTTTGTTAACACATCAGGTATCATGGAGAATGTATTTTTTAAGTGTCTCTTTTGGGTTTATTTTCTGATATTTTCCCTTCTCTTTATAGAGAAATATAAGCCAGCTCTCACATTAGTGACCTCATCACCATCACTAACTTCAATGCTGCTGTATACCAAAGAGGTCAATGGCTTGTTTCTTACTGTGCATCTTACATGTTTTTTTTTTTTTTTTTAAGATTTATTTATTTGACAGAGATCACAAGTAGGCAGAGAGGCAGGCAGAGAGAGAGAGAGAGGAGGAAGCACACTCCCCGCTGAGCAGAGAGCCTGATGTGGGACTCGATCCCAGGACCCTGAGATCATGACCTGAGCCGAAGGCAGAGACTTCCCACCAAGCCATCCAGGTGCCCTCTACATGCTTTTTTCAAATGAATCCTGCAAATATATCACAGAAGGTCTCTTCTTTCAATAAGGGCATGTTATCCATGTTTAATTCAACAGGCTTTAATTATCTTTGGTTTAATCCCTCAATTAACTTTGTCCCTCTGGTATTAATCCAGGCATCCTGGACCAGGAGTGACAGTCTTCCCAGGAGATGGCATTGCCCTTTGCGTGTTTAGCTAAAGATCTGTGTGGTAATATGCCTTGATATTTTAGGAACATGAGGGTGATGATTGGGAGGAGTCCAGTTTGGACTTCTTGGTTAATTAAAATAGTAACAGGGCTTTTGATTTTGCGATTTTTTTTTCCCCCACACATCAGGATTTCCTATAAGCGATTGGGAGCTGTCAGCATTGTCAATGCATCACTGTTTTATCTCTGCCATTTTCTGTATTTTCATATAGGATCAAGCAGGGTCAGCAAGCAGTTACTTCATTTATATTGCCACATTTTATTATATTTTTATTACATCATATTATCATACATTGTTTTATTATTTACTAGTTGAGGTTCTGAGGAAATGATCTGCACATTTTTTTCCATAGTAGAAGAATGTTATGATTTTACACTTCAAGTATTTACTACCCAAAGTCAGTATCCAGATTGTAGTGGTTATGTAGTTGTTAATCCTTCTACCCCTCCAAGGGTTCTTAGTTTAACCTTTAATTTTTTAATAGAAGTCCTCAGTCTGACTTATTCACTATCATAATAGAAATGAATGCTGTTGTGTTCTCTGTAAAAAAAAAAAAAAACAACTCTCTTTGATAACCTGTTATTTAAAATATCTTAAAATGGTTAATTATTCATTATTTCTACATCTTTTAAATTAATATGTATTTATATTTATGATATAACCCTGGTTGTTAAAGAGAACTTGTAAAACAGAGAACCTTAAAGGAAAAATCAAATCCTACTGGGCAGATGTAAGCTAGTTGAGATTATTTTATTTTAAATGTACATAAATATAATTATATATACCAAAATAATTTTCTGCATACTGTGTTATAGGCTGTCTTATTCATATTTAACATATCGTGTATTGTGAACGCTTTTTATCTTCTTTTATAACATATTTAGTGACTATATGATATTCCACCGTGTGAGTATACTATTATTTATTTAAGTAATATTCTTACTAGGCATCTAGTTGGCTCCTGGTATTTTTGGTATTATCAGTAATCCTCTAATAAATATCCTTGTTTATAACTTTATTTATTTATTTGGGGGAGAGAACAGGGGGAGGGGCAGAGAGAGGGAGAGAGAGAATCCTCAAGCAGGCTCCCTGTTGAATGCAGAGCCTGACTGGAGGCTCGATCCCAGGATCCAAGATCATGACCTGAGTCAAACCAAGAGTCAGCCACTTAACCAACTGAGCCACCCAGGCGCCCAAGTTCTTCCATTTTTAATGAGCTCTCTTGACTCTTTTCTCTCTCTACAGATCTACCCCTGGTCTCTTGTCTTTCTGTTTCACATTTCTTAAAAGTTTATTCTATACTTTTGAAATTTTCATTTACTTTTCAACTCATAGCTCCCTGACTACAACTCCTGCCTCCCAGCTGAAACTGTTTCCTGTAAGGTCATGGTCAACTGCTTTGCGATCACCATATTGGGGTATATAGGTTCAGTTCTACAGAATTTGGAGGTGAGTTACCACACCTAAGAGTTCTGCAGAGCACAATTTCTACAACTGGACCTAGTGAAATGGTCTACCCAATTGCCAAGGGTAGTGCAGTCTTTCTAGCCTAACCCTTACTGGCCTTGGTTTTGATCACTGCTAAGCACATCCACTTACTATTCCTATGGCTTCATTATTCTACTCTCTCATTCTATCCATCTCTCATTTTTGGTGTTCTCTGGGATTTGGTCATTGGCCCACTTCTCTTCTCTTTCCAGATATTCTCCTTGGAATAGCTCTTCTGTATGCTACCTATGCCTTTAGGTACCCTTAGCCTTAGCTACATAGGAATAGGTGGGATACAGCATATAGTTGAGATGTCCCGGGAATATATAGCTGGCATGAGAAGTGGGCTGTGTTAGTCAGCTCTGACTGCCATAATAAGATACTAGACAGCTTAACAAACAGAAATTTATTTCCTCACAGTTCTGGAGGCTGGGAAGTCCAATATCAAAGTACTGGTCAATTTATCTCCTGGTTAAAGCTCTCTCCCTGGCTTGTGGATGGCCAGCTTCTTGGTATCCTTCCACTGGAAAGAGAGAGAGCAAACTTTCTGGTATCTCTTCTTTTAAGGACACTAATCCATTCATATCAGGGACCTACACTTCTGACCTCATATAACATTAATTAGTTCCTTATAGATTCTATCTCCAAATACAGTCACACTGGGCGAAATTTTGGGAGGACACAAATAAGTCCATATCATGGTCCAGTGACCAAATTCTGGAGTGCACCTGGATCTTCATGATGTTCCAATTTGAAACTCAGCTATCTGCTGGTCACCTACTGCTGGAAATCCCACAGGCGTCTCATAGTCTATACAACCTAAACTAAAAACAGCTCTTCATCATTCTTTCAAGATAAATCCTGGCAGAATCTCTGACCCATATTTCTCCCTCAACTCCACATCAAGCTGAGCTGATTTTACTTCCCTCATTATTTTGAATATATCTTCTTTGAATATGTCTTTGTTGGTGTCCTCATCATTTCTTCCCTGGCCCAATGTGAAAATTACTTTACTGGTTTTCCGCTCCCCATCTCACCCCTGCCAGACTGATACATAAAATTGTGATTTTTCCATCACTCATATTATAAATCTCAAACTCTGTCATGTTGCATAAAAGGCTTCCATTATCTTTTTTTTTAAAGATTTTATTTATTTATTTGACAGAGAGAGATCACAAGTAGGCAAAGAGGCAGGCAGAGAGAGAGAGAGAGGAAGGAAGCAGGCTCCCTGCTGAGCAGAGAGCCCGATGCGGGGTTCTATCCCAAGACCCTGGGATCATGACCTGAGCAGAGACAGAGGCTTTAACCCACTGAGCCACCCAGGCACCCCGACTTCCATTATCTTATACCACAATCTTATCTAGTCTAATGGTTCTCAAGATTTTATGTTCATAATAAACTCTTCTTGGAGCTTGATAAAATATAGATGCTCATTACCAATCCCCCAGATCTTTATGTGATAGAGTTAGATTAGGCCATAAGAGTCTGTAATTTTATCAAGATCCTCAGGTGACTCTGATACATGTGATTCCTCCACATTAAGCCTCATAGACCTCCTTTTTTTTTTTCCATATTTTTGGCCCTGGGAACACATTCATCATTACATTTGCCACATTGTAATTATCTTTTATGTGTTAATCTCCTATATTGGGCCACAATGAGACTTAATGTGGGCCCAAAGACACAACAAGGAATGAAATCAGAGATCTCTGACTGGCATAACAAGAGTGTCTGCCCATGGAAGTGGGTACACCCTTGAATGATGACCCCTTCGGTCTGGTTGCATAAAGGCCACTGTGCATCTCAGAGTCCAGTCAGAAAACATAAAACATCTTAGGTATTGCAAATACAGGGGATACCAGACAGAGAATGGATTACACAGATGTTGAAAGGCTGAAAGAAGAAAGCAACAACAACAACAACAATAAACACTAAGAAGAACCTACCATTCCTAGGATTGAGTTAACCTAGGACTTACAATGACAAAAAAGCAGTTACAACCCTGTACCTAGGCTGACACAAGAGTTAACAGAAACTAGAAGGTTGGACAGCACTGCTTAGAAGGTACTTAGACTTCTAAGGAGGCCCGCTGGATGCCGAGGATTTGAAAAGAGGCTAGTGTCTGGCTTTTGTTGTTGAAATGAAGCTAACAGGAACTGGAACACAGGAAGTGAGTTTCTTCTTCCCAACCCTGCCCTCCAATAAAACCAGCTGTCAGGGGAGTCTGAGAGATGTAGTTGGCAAACCCAAGCCCCACATCACAGAGCAGAATCTGAAAGGGGAGGGGTAGGGTCTGAGGACCAAACAACAGACAAAAGAGAGTATGGTCAGCTAGCTTGTAAGTGCTTCATCCCCTGGCCTGGAGGTTTCTCCATGAAAACCAAATGTCAGGAGCATCTCCCTGAGAAACATGGGAGGATCTGGGGAGCCACAGCCTCTCACACTGTGTGAACTGGGTATTATTCCCAATTCACAGATGAGGACCTGAGGCACAGAGAGGTGAAGCTCACGCATTACAGCATGGAATTAGGACCTCACACCTGGATGTCTCAGCCCCTCAACACCAAAGCATTCCATCTCAGTCAGCTGCTTCGCCTGCGCAAGTTCCCCTTCTCCTGATCAGACTGCTTTCTTGCAGGATAACCTTCAGTGAAACACATGGTAGGGTCTCAACACAGTATAGACTTGAAATATCATTTGTTATATGTCATAATTCCAAACAAGAGTCTTTTTTTTTTTTTTTTAAAGAGGTGCCTGGGTGGCTCAGTTGGCTAAGCGTCCAACTCTTGATTTCAGCTCAGGATATGATCTCAGGACCATGAGATGGAGCCCCGAATCTGGCTCTACACTCAAATGCAGAGTCTGAGATTCTCTTCTTCTCTCTCTGTCCCTCCCCACAAGCACATATGTGCATGTACATGTGTGCTCTTTCTAAAATAAATAAATAAAATCTAAAAACATCTTTTTTTAGTAATTCTGTTATTATCATTTTTAAAATGTTTATTGAGGTAAAATTGGCCTGCAACATTATACTAGTTTCATGTATATGATGTAATCGATCATTCCATATTTGTACGTATTGCAAAATGCTCACCACAGTAAGTCTAGTCAACATTTGTCACCATACATGGTTACACATCTCTTTTCTTGTGATGAGGACTTTTAAAATGTACTCCCTGAGCAACCTTCAGTATGCCGCACAGTATCATTTTCTATTGTCAGCATGTAGTACATTATATCCATGGGATATTTACTTTATAACTGGAAATGCATGGCTTTTGACCTTCACCTTAACAAGAGTATTTAATCTAAATGTGTTTAACACTAAAATAAAAGTTTTAGTTCTCAGTCTCAACACTTCTCATCATACTTTTCTTGTCAGGTAATCAAAGACTGAGTTCTTTGTTTGAAGGAAAACACAAACTTTTTCTGTGGGAATTTGAAAATGCAATGTTTTTAAAAAGAATAATGATATTCACCATAATAAACATTTAGAGGGATAAAGTTTTCTAGAAAATTCTGCTTTTTGGTTTTGGCTTTTTTGTTTTTGTTTTTATTTTTTTAAAGAAAATTCTAGGTAAATAACAACTATTTTTTAGCTAGCACTAATTATTGGAGTGCAGCAGTTTAGAAGAAGCACTGGACTGGGATTCAGAAATCTGGTGTTAGTTCCAATTCTCCCGCTTTGCAGCTCTGTTTGCAAAGTGTGCGAATATCTCCATGCTCTCACTCTCAACTATAGCCTGGAAATCATACTCAGAGACAAACTTGGGGTTTTGGAGGTGGGGGTGGCGTGAGTCTGATGGTGGTTATTGTGGAGGGCATGTATTGCATGGAGCACTGGGTATGGTGCACAAACAATGAATTTTGGAATACTAAAAATAAAATAAAATAAAATAAAATAAACTATATAGGATTGTTTTTAGAATCAAAGATTATGAGATTGATTTAAGTAATCTTTAAGATGCCTTTCCAGCTCTCGGAGTCTATAAGGTGTATCTAAAAGTACTTTATATTTCAATCTATAAAGAACTACTCAAATGGAAAGACTTGTAAGATAAAATGAGACATTGTGGTATTTAAATCATTGCAGTGTCCTGTCTTTAACTTTTTTTTTATATTGACATAACATTATATTAATTTTCAGACATATGAGGTAATAATTTGAATGTGTGTCTATTGCAAACATTCTGTCCAGGACTTCATATGAACAAAAATACTTTATTTTAATTTTAAGACAGAGTTAAAGGGATTAAGTGTACCCGATCCAAGATAATAACAATTATTTAAGAGGAAGTTATAATTTATTTGAAAAGGATTTTTGTTCATTGCATGTTCCCCAGTCCCCTTTATATTAGCTTCGTTGGAAATTACTCCTTGGATTTGGTACACTTGACACATTGAATAAAGATGAAAAAGGCAGAAAGAATGCCTTGTCCCCATCGTGCTAATGTGCTTTCAAGCAGGTAATGACTAACTGGCACACGGCGTCCTGCAGGAACCACACATAGTGCTTGTAGCCGTATTCCCAAATTCCACTCAGGAAGTGGGAAAGTGGTTCTTCAGTTGCCAGAGGAAGCACAAACAATGCTGTTCCTGTTGTGTTAGGTAGTAAAATAAAAGAAGAAAAGGGATTTCAAAGACTGAATTCTAATGTTATTTTTGCATTAAAAAATATATATGTATATTTATATAATTTCCTGTAGGTTTACTTAGAGTCTGAGGCACTGAAGAGTTTGAGTGGCACTGGCAGATGCATGGGAGATGATCTAGGTAGTTGCTTGGGTTTGTCAGATGATTCTGTTATCAAGGAGAAAGCTGGAGATGAAAAGCAGATGGTGGGGATGGGAAACTTCCAGAAAATTTAATGTCACTACCCAGTAAAAAGAATTCTGAAGGTTAAACACTTGAAGATTGGAGTCCTAACTTGTTAAAGTTATGTTCACTCTGAAAGATCCCCCGGGGCTCCAAGCACCCCGGGATGGACCCCTTCTCAGGAGGAGACCCCCGGACCCAAAAACCAAGCCGAGTCCACTGGTCAGATGCAAACGGCACGAGGTTTATTAAGTAGACACAGGTACCTGCGGGCGGTCAAGTCTTAGGAGGACTCGCGCGCCCAGCCCTTAGTTCAGGGCCTTTTTATGGGGTTTGGGGAAGCGAAAACATACGTACAGAAGCAAAAGCACGGTTACAAAGTTTTCATTGGCTGGTTTGAATGTAAAGGCATACTTGGTGTTTGTAGATTGGCTAGTTCAAATGTAAAGGTGCGCGGGAATACCCCTGATTGGTTCGCTCAGCATCCTTCATTTACATAGTGAGAAGTTACTTTCATTGGTCGTTAACAAAAGGGAAACAGACGGTATTGGCTAGATTTCAATCCTTCATTAGCATGTAGACTGACCATCGGCATTGGCCAGATCCCAATCCCTTATTTGCATGTAGACTGACCGTCGGCATTGGTCGGACTACAAACCCTTATTTGCATGTAGACTGACCTTCGGCATTGGTCAGACTACAAACCCTTATTTGCATGTAGACTGACCTTTCAACATTCCTTGTAGTATCTTATCACTTTTTACAACATGAGAGGATTGTTTAAGGGAGTGGGAGAAGGGGGTGTTGGCTAAGCAGAGAGAAGGGGGGAGGAGGGGGAAAGGGAGGGAGAAAACCCTTTTCAACTCCTTGACTTATTTTCAATATGTTCTGTGTACAAACTCCACAATCCCTACAGTGGGCATGGGAGTCAGCCGACATGGACAGAGCGACAGATACTGAGGAGAAAAAGAACACAATGGTGAGAGATTAGGGGACCACTATGTGTGAGAAATGGAGGGCAGGTGGGCTGTGAAGGGAAGAAGTTAGAGAAACTTGGGGCCAAGAGGGTCCCAGTTTGAACCACTGGTGGGGCTTTAAACAGCAAGAGCAGGCCCACCACAGAGAGAGGAGCACAGGCATCAGCATTTGCCTCTTACTCACTGGTGCTCAGATCCTGGCAGTTACTTCCTTTTCAATGCTCCACTTCCCCATTGTAAATGGGAATCATTATGAGGTATGGGACTTAAATGACAGAACATATGCAAAACCTTCTTTTAGAACATAGACAACTGTAAATAGAAGATAAAATAGTTGCATTGATTGCTTTTATTCATAATAAAAGGCAGAATTAGGTCAACAGATAGAATTTACAGGGCGATTTTGGTTCAGTATAAAAACTATGGCAATGATGAACTTGATCTAAATCTGCCTGACTGCATCTACAACTTCCTAAATGAAACAAAGTAAACAGCATGTGCACATTTGTCTCTCTCTATATTTGTAAATATCCATCAACACATATCTTTTCAGGGCCTATTATGTTAAGGAAGTATAGAGTATATAATATGTAGCATTAAAAATTAGGGTTCATGATCTCAAAAATTTACTAATCCTGGAACATCCTGAAAATTTAGTAAAAACAGCATTTCCACAAGAACATAGCAGCATCTATACAACAATTCAACAAGTTAAAATTTTTTTGTAAACCTATCTTCTAGGACACCAGGGCTTGGGTTGAACCATCAGGATCAATAACATTTTAATTTATATAAGAAAAAACAGAAAAGTTCAGATTTCAACGACACAACTATAAAAAACCCTTTCTATATTTTGTGTAATCCAGGGGTCTCACTGTCTAAGACTCTGAAAATTGATCCTTTATCCATCTGCTCAAACATTTAAAGAAAAAAAGAAATCCATAGAGTTTTTTTCAATGAAAATGATCTTGAGTAGTCAGTATCAGTGTTATATTAATTTTCTCTCTTCTTAAATATATTTTCCTTAGGGATGAATCAAATGTCAATGAACCCTACTCTCAAAAGGGAAATTTATACTTTTTCTAAATTATTTATCTTATACCATTTTTTTCTTTTTTGAATAATTGCATTTTTCCTAAAAATGAAAAACTTCTCTCACTTTTTTCAAGTATTTTATTGAATGTATTTCAATGAGGATTACTCTGGCCATGCTATTTAGTTACACATGCTCTGCTCCCTGCCCTCCTTATCACTCTCATTTAGCATTCCTTTTCCTTTTCACTGTTATCTTCAATATGTGGTATAATTTCCTTGTTTATTATATTTATCATTTCTCATTTATCTGTCCCTGGAGAAAATAAGCTTCTTGGCTTTGGTTTGGGCAATGATCTTTTGGATATGACAACAAATACAAAAATAATAAATTAAAAATAAACAAATGAGGAGCACCTGGGTGGTTTAGTCCATTAAATATCTGCCTTCAGCTCAGATCATGATCTCAGGGTTCTGGAATCGAGCTCCACACCAGGCTTCCTGCTCAATGGAGAGTCGGCTTCCTTCTTTCCATCTGTCCCTCCTTCCTGCAATCCCCTCCATGCTTTCTCTCTTTCAAAAATTAAAAAATATATATATATATATATATATATGTATAAACAAAGGGGATTGCATTAAACTAATATTTCTGCACAACAAAGAAAATAATAATCAACAGAGTGAAGAGGCAACCTACAGAATGAAAGAAAATATTTGCAAACCATGTATCTGATAAGAGGTTAATATCCAAATTAAATAAAATAAGGAACTCCTAGCTCAGTAGTGAAGCAAAAACACAACAAAAAACAAATCAAACTGATGGAAAAGGACCTGAATAGACATTTTTCTAAGGAATATGTACAAATGACCAACAAGTACAAAAAAAAGTGCTCAACATCACTTATCATCAGGGATGTAAATTAAAACCACAATGAGATGTCAATTCATATTATTAGAATGACTTTTATCCAAAAACCAAGAAATTACAAGTATTGGTAAGGCTATGGCAGAAAGGAGATGATGGTACATCATTGGTGGGAATGTAAATTGGTTCACCCATTATGGAAAAAAGTACAGAGGTTCTTAAAAAAATTGAAAATAGAACCACCATATGATCCTGCAATACCACTTCTGGGTATATAGCCAAAGGAAATGAAATAAAGACCTTGAAGAGATATCTGCACTCCCATGTTCATTGCAGCATTATCCACAATAGCCAAGACATGGAAACAGCTTGTCTATCAATGGTTGAATGGATAAAGATTATATAATGGAATATTATTCATCATTAAATACAATGAAATCCTGCCATTGTGACAACTTGGATGAACCTGGAGGATATTATGCTAAGTGAAATAAACCAGACAAATACTGTGCAATCTCTCTTATATGTGGAATCTTAAATAGTCAAACTAATAGATATTAAATATCTATGAGTTAATGAGATCTATGAGATCTTAAATAGTCAAACTCATAGAAGCCAAGAGTAGAATGGTAGTTTTCAGGGGCTAGAGGAAGGGAAAAAATAGGGAGAACTTGGTCAAAGGATGCAAAGTTTTAGTTATGTAAGATGAATAAATTCTAAGACTTAATATATAGCAATAGGACTATGGTTATCAATACCATATTGTATATTTGAAATTTACTAAGAGGGCAGATGTTATATGTTTTTACCACACACAAAAAAGGAAGAAAGAAAATGGAACTATGTGAGGTGCTACATATGTTAATTAACTTGTGATAAATATTTTACTATGTATAAATATATGAAAACATCAAGTATACACTTTAAATACAATTTTTTTTCCAAAAAAAGAGAAAAAAATAGAATTAAAGGACCTATTGAAAGTTTAATTAGTCCAAACAAGTTTCCATTCTGTGACCTGACATGATGTTAGTCACATAGAATGTTGGCTTAATAGCTCTGGAGTTTGGAGGGGATACATTTGACCCTTTTACAGATCAGGTTTTTCTAAAGATTTAGGGCAGTTAAAAACCAGTTCCTGGAAAGCAGTTAGAAACACTTTCTTTGGCTCTCATGGTTTCTGGTTTTATGTCCTATTATACTGAACTAAAATTTCTGCCTTACCTGTTTTCTCCACTACCCTGTAAACTCTTTTAAGAAAGAAACTATCTTTCTCTATTGTATCCACAGTGATTAACACAAATAAGTATTGATAAATATTTTTGGATATATTAATATTTTATAAATAGTGCTGATGAAGGGACTAAATTTCTATATGAGCAATGACTTTTCTTTAAGGCTACCAACAGGCATTTCCTAGCTAATAACTATTGGAGCATCACTGGCTTACATGAATGGCTTTTAAACTTTTCTAACTGTAATTTGCGGGAAGAAATTACTTTGTATGTTATGATCAAGTCCATACAACCATGCACACACATATAAAAATTTTAAAAGTTCTCTAAAAGACTGTAGTTAATAATACTGTATTGTATATTTAAAGATCTCTAAGAGAATAGATCTTAAAAGTTCTCATCACAAGAAACAAAAATGTGTAACTACATATGGTGATGGATATTAACTAAACTTACTGTAGTGATAACTTCATGATATACACATTGAATCATGTCATGCATTTGAAACTAATATAATGTTCTATGTCAATTAAATCTCAATACAAAATATTAAAAATTAAAAATAAAAATTTCCATGAAATAACTCATATACCTACTACCAGTTTTGTACTCTGATTTTTTTCTATTTTATTTAATTTCATTTAAAACATTTTGGTTGGCTCCGTGAAATTGGTATCATCCCTCACAAGCTTGAAAGTTGCTTCCCTGATGGTATATGTTCCTTGCTATCCTGCAGAACCTGATGTCTAGAAAAGAAAACATACATGCATACAGTAAGAACATAGAGAAAACAACAGGCCAGTGAAATTCAGGGCAAAAGGGAGCAAGGAGGAAATGATAAGGGACAGATCTATGGAAACACTTGAGGAAGTGAGTTTTAAACTGCATTTGGAGAAAGTAGATGGTATTGAACTGACAGAAATAAAAGAAAACAGGGCCTGGGCAAAATTTTAGGATTCTGATGTTTCTTGGTCCTCAGCTGCTGTCAAAAAGATATCTATGGGCGAGCTGCAACAGATGTGGGAGCAAAATAATAATAAAAAGGGATTTGAAGATTTCTTCACCTCCATCTTTTAAGTTCTCAATACTATTTTAGGAAAACGGAGCTTCACATGGTGAACTAGGTGTTACTGGTGTGAAAACAAAAAGAAACCTGGCCTAATGTCAACAGGTTGGTGAACAAATGTACTTATGTATCTTTAAAGTTTGCATGTATAGTGATGTTTAAAAATGATTATCTGCTCTAAGAGACTTTTGTTTTAGATAAAAGGCTCACTCTGTAATGGTTAAAGGTTCAAGACAGATGAAATAGAAAGTTCTTTCAAAAACGAGCTTTAATCAAAATCTCAAGGGCATATCTTGAAAGAAGTTGCTGTGGCTGATATCAAAGAGGTTATTGCCTATGTTCTCCTCTAGGATTCTGATGGATTCCTCTCACATTGAGGCCTTTTATTCTTTTCAAGTTTATCTTTGTGTACGGTGTAAGAGAATGGTCGAGTTTCATTCTTCTACATATAGCTGTCCAGTTTTCCCAGCACCATTTATTGAAGAGACTGTCTTTTTTCCACTGTATTTTTTTCCTGTTTTGTCGAAGATTATTTGACCATAGAGTTGAGGGTCCATATCTGGGCTCTCTACTCTGTTCAAGATATGTCTCCAAAAACAAAGGAAACAAAAGCAAAAATGAACTTTTGGGAATTCATCAAGTTCAAAAGCTTCTGCACAGCAAAGGAAACTGTCAATAAAACAAAGAGGCAACCCACGGAATGGGAGAAGATATTTGCAAATGACAGTACAGACAAAAGGTTGATATCCAGGATCTCTAATGAACTCCTCAAACTCAACACACACAAAACAGACAATCAAATCAAAAAATGGGCAGAAGATATGGACAGATATTTCTCCAATAAAGACATACAAATGGCTATCAGACACATGAAAAAAATGTTCGTCATCACTAGCCATCAGGGAGATTCAAATTAAAACCACATTGAGATACCACTTTACACTAGTTAAAATGGCCAAAATTAGCAAGACAGGAAACAACATGTGTTGGAGAGGATGTGGAGAAAAGGGAACCCTCTTACACTGTCAGTGGGAATGCAAGTTGGTGCAGCCTCTTTGGAAAGCAGTGTGGAGATGCCTCAAGAAATTAAAAATAGAGCTTCCCCATGACCCTGCAATTGCACTACTTGGTATTTACCCCAAAGATACAGATGTAGTGAAAAGAAGGGCCATCTGTACCCCAGTGTTTATAACATCAATGGCCACGGTCGCGAAACTGTGAAAAGAACCAAGATGCCCTTCAATGAATGGATAAGGAAGATGTGGTCCATATACACTATGGAGTATTATGCCTCCATCAGAAAGGATGAATACCCAACTTTTGTATCAACATGGACGGGACTGGAGGAGATTATGCTCAGTGAAATAAGTCAAGCAGAGAGAGTCAATTATCATATAGTTTCACTTATTTGTGGAGCATAACAAATAACATGGAGTATGTAAGGAGAAGGAGAGGAGAAGAAAGTTGAGGGAAATTGGAAGGGGAGGTGAACCATGAGAGACTATGGACTCTGAAAAACAACTTGAGGGTCTTGAAGGGGTTGGGGGTGGGAGGTTGGGGGAACCAGGTGGTGGGTATTAGGCAGGGCACGTATTGCATGGAGCATGGGGTGTGGTGCAAAAACAATGAATACTGTATGCTGAAAATAAGTTAAAAAAAAAACTCAAGGGCAGATTTCTGAGTCACAGACATGTCTTTGCAACTGAGTTCCTTTCACATGGGCAGCTCTGTGTCATAAGGTCCTATTTTTTGTGCTACTGGGGACTGATGGGTTGACTTCAGGGGTTGAATGCTTCTTTCAAGCTCTGCTGGTGATAATGGAGAGTCCGAGTCACTGTTGGGGGATGCCTGTGAACTGGAGGTTGGAGGAAAGAGAGTTAGTACAACGTCTTCACTCTGAGTATATTAAGTGATTAAAAGCAGATAAGAAAAACCTTGCTAATAAAAGACTTCAATGTGAGGGAGGAGTCTATCAAAAATCCAGCGGAGAACACAGGCAGTAACCTCTTCGACATCGGCCACAGCAACTTCTTTCAAGACGTGTTTTCAAAGGCAAAGGAAACAAAAGTGAACATGAACTTTTGGGACTTCATCAAGATAAAATCTTCTGCACAGCAAAGGAAACAGTGAACAAAACAAAGAGACAACCCACGGAATGGGAGAAGATATTTGCAAATGATACTACAGACAAAGAACTGATATCCAAGATCTATAAAGAACTCCTAAAAATCAACACTCAAAAAACAGATAATCACATCAAAATAAGGGCAGAAGACATGAACAGACACTTCTTCAAAGAAGACATACAAATGGCTAACAGACACATGAAAAATGTTCATCATCATTAGTCATTAGGGAGATTAAATCAAAACCACATTGAGATATCACCTTACATCAGATAGAATGGCCAAGATTAACAAGACAAGAAACAACAAGTGTTGGAGAAGATGTGGAGAAAGGGAGACCCTCTTACACTATTGGTGGGAATGCAAGCTTGTGGAGCCATGTTGAAAAACAGTGTGGAGATTCCTTAAGAAATTAAAAATAGAGCTATTCTATGACCCTGCCATTTCCCTACTGGGTATTTACCCCAAAGATACAGATATAGTGAAAAGAAGGGTCATATGTACCCCAAAGTTCATAGCAGCAATGCCTACAATTGCCAAACTGTGGAAAGAGCCAAGATGCCCCTCAATGGATGAATGGATAAAGAAGATATGGTCCATATATAGAATGGAATATTATGCCTACATCAGAAAGGATGAATACCCAACTTTTGTATCAACATGGATGGGACTGGAGGAGATTATGCTGAGTGAAATAAGTCAAGCACAGAGAGTCAATTATCATATGGTTCCATTTACTTGTGGAGTATAAGGAATAATATGGAGGACAATGGGAGATGGAGAGGAGAAGTGAGTTGCAGGAATTGGTGGGGGAGACCATGAAAGACTGTGAACTCTGAGAAACAAACTGAGGGTTTTGGAGGGAAAGGGGGTGAGGGGTGGGTGAGCCTGGTGCTGGGTATTAAGGAGGGCATATATTGCATGGAGCACTGGGTGTGGTGCATAAACAATGAGTCTTAGAACACTGAAAAAATAAAAGAAAATTTAAAAAAAAAGAAAAAAAGAAAAGCCTTTCTAAGGTAGTATTTTGTAGAAGGCAGCTTGTCTTGCTCATTCACTTTGGGAAATACACCTTTAAAACTGTCCGTTTTCTTTATCAATGCTTGGGAAAGTTCCTGATTTGGATTTTATCAAGAAAACCCAAAGATTAACTGGAAAACATGAACGTACATGTTGGAATCAGAATTTTGAACAGTTAGTGAAAGCGGTAAATGGATGGTGCTGACTGCATCAATCTTCTATGGCTCTGACATTCATTAAAATTTCATTTTACAAGGAATTGTTGAATCTTTACCAGCAAAATTGATAGGAATCTCTCCTGGTGTGCCCTTTGTTCTATTCTGCTTTTAGTATTCTGTTTTTCTGACTATTTTTCATCCTTGCCCTGTGCTGTTCTGGTTCTGTGTCTGTTTGCACTGAGAATGCTTGCTGCCTGGTGTTAGAGCTTGTAATATTAATTTCAGAAAATTGGAATTCTCAGTACCTATCTGTAACTATTTAAAGGGTAGGGTAGGGTGCCTCAGTGGCTCAATGGTTAAGCAACTGCCTTGGATTCAGGTCATGATCTAAGGGTCCTGGTATCGAAGCTCCCATTGGGCCTCCCCATCAGTGGGAGCCTGCTTCTCCCTCTGCCTGCTGCTCCCTCTACTTGTGCTCACTCTCTCTCTGTCAAATAATAATAATAAAAAAAAAGGTAGAATGTACAGTGGTAGGGTTGTTTCATCCATTTGGCTAAAATGTTTAAAACCTTAGAAAATATTTAAGACTTAAAAAGAGAAAGAATCATTTAAAAATATGAGACAAAAAGTGCAATGTCAAAATTGATAGGAATTTCAAAAGCAAAAGTACAAAAATCTTTTCTCATTTTAAGGAACAAAGTTACATTTCATGTGGGGTATGAGTATATTACAACATGTTCAATATTATAACAAGTTAGATAAAATGCCCTGTTTCTCTGCCTCTAAGCTTTCTCCAAGCTAAGAGAAATGGATTAGCTCTTGCAGGCAAGTGAGGCAGGACGTTCAGGGGGAGTTGAAGTCCTCAGGGCAATCCTTGGCTGATGGGGAGTAGGAGCCAACAGACAAATACCCCAGACTCCTTTCCTCAGATGGAAAATATTGGAAGCATCAATTTGTTTCTCTGAGGACTTGTGGAAACAGCCTCACAGCCCACAGAAGTACCTCATTAACACACCCTTGTCCTAGCTCGTCCTCCTTTCCTGTGTCACTCTTCCCACCCCACCTCAGCCCTATCTCCTCTGATTCTTTCTCAAGTAAATACCTGCAGCCATGTCTTGCCTTAGGGTTGTTTCCAGAGGAATCCAAATAGAGACACCTAGGAATCCATCTATCTACTTATAAAAAGAGCTGCAGCCCTTTACTTTTTCTTCTCTTGAAAATCTCAAGTATCTGTGCAGGGAAAAGTTGAGAACCTGTTCTGACCTCCTTTCTTCTGTAAGAGCGGTTTTCATGAAGATATCCAGCTGGAGACCTAGATGTCCATCTGGGCAGAGGTCCTTGAGTTCCAAGGTCTTTCATGGGTGTCCTGTCGTATGTCCCCTTAGTGACTGCATCTTCTGAGATTTTACTGAATGGCCAATGACCCCACTGTAGCAGAATTTCGAATAACTTGGGAATATAAGATATGAAAAGATAATAATACTCAAGACTTACTAATAGACTTTGACGATACACAAAGTTAGTATAAATTCTTCAGGCAAAATTAAACCAATAACAGAGCCATGTGAAGCAAGGTTTACTGCATAAAGATCGGAGGTAAGAAGTGTTGTTAAGAAATTGCTTTCAGAATATGTTATGAATGAGGAAACCTTGTATCAGGGTGATGATGGCTGGGGAGTGCTGAATCTGGGGGGCGTTGCAGATCAAAATTCTTCAGTATTTAATACATAATGAAATCTGTAATGCAAGTCAGAGAGAGAGAAGGCAAAGTAACTAAAGGCAGTAGAAGGAGAAGTTGGTGGCTGGAGTGGCACAGACTACACATGAAAGCTCCAGAGGATGAATCAACATTTACTGTGTGAACTGGTTTTTGCCATGGTGCAATATCAAAAGGTTTTTGAAACTTTTATTGTAGTTTCTCTAAAAGATATAATACTGGGTTGGCAGAACTGTAAATCATCACTGTGTCAGACAAGGCTGTGCTAAGTCAATTAGGGCAACACACTTCTCTTTTTTCATGTTATGTATTATTTATTGTGCATTCATTGGCTATGTTTATTAGGTAAAGTTACAGGTCCTAGGGGACAATTGGGTGGTAATTGTCACTATTTAACACTGATGGATCATGTGGCTTTAGAGAAAAGCAATGATAAATAGAATGTACAGTTTTTTTCATTGAGCTTACATTCTGATTTGGGGAAGTATTAATATTAATGTGGAACTCATTTGGGGAAGTTTTGCCATCAGGTGCCATTAGTTGCCAAACATATCTGATTTTTTGTTTATGAAGCAGATTTATATGAAGAGATATTTGTAAAAATAGAGATGTAAATTATACTTTATATGCAAGCAGACAGAATTTATTGAAGTAGACAAAGTCAGGATTATACTGAGTGTGATAGCAGAATTGGAAAGAAATGAGTTTATTTTTTTAAAGAAATAAGCTCTGAATAAAACCAGTACAAAATTATTTTTTTAATAATTTAGAGGAATATGGGATTTATCATCTAAGCAAGACGGTTAGGAAGTAATTTTCTTGAGTTGTTTAACATTTTATTCTTAGGCTATTAAAATTTTAGCTTGACCTTTTGAAAGTAGGGAAATTTTTTTTCCTTTTTGTTTATTTAGGTAATGAACTTAATTTGACTAAAGAATTTTCAGATGTTTCTCTATGTCAGATATTGTGGAGGTCCAGACATGTACAAGACATAAAAGCATATAGAACATTATTGTGATAAGCGTGCATGTATATGGCAAAATCTAAACATCAAGGGAAGCAGACACTGACTTTAAACTAGTACCTATTCCTGGAAAGAGGATGGAAATAAGGCATAGAGATCAAATTAACGATAACCACATTTGTGATATTTTAAGTATTTTTGAAGGACTTGGAATAAAAATTGAAGGTATATATCTTTATTTTATTTTATTAGAAGGTTTTATCTTTGACACACACACACACACACAGAGATCACAAGTAAGCAGAGAGGCAGGCAGAGAGATGGGGAAGCAGGCTCCTTGCTGAGCAGAGAGCCTGATGCGGGGCTCCATGCCAGGATCCTGAGATCATGACCCGAGCTGAAGGCAGAGGCTTAACCCACTGAACCACCCAGATGCCCCGATTGAAAGTATATGTCTTTAAATGTTAATATGATTACTGTAATATTTTAAAAGTATATGGTGTGAGTGCATAGGTGCACACTATTTTCTGCAAGTTTGGAGTATTTTATAATGAAAGAAAGTGATCTCTTCTTTTCAAAAAATTTCTTATTATGGAATAGCAATTCATAAAAAATGACTACAACGAGGTAGCTTTTGGCATTCTGACATAGAAGCAAATCCACAATTAAGATCCCTGTGTTCTTGCTTATGGGATTCACTTTTTGAGCAGGTATAGGTACTTTGAGGAGGTCTTTAATATTTTTTTATATAAAACAACTTAGGGTTGGTTTTGGGGGGTGAAGCAAATGTAGATAATTGATTATGGATTTTAGGTTATTCCACGCTCACGACCAAGTCATGGATCTAAGAAAATACTGTTAAATGGATCTTCTCTCGTGTCATATTGTTATCAACGTTACAATGTTGATTTTTTTGTGTTGCAAAAGGACTAAGGGATTAAAGTGCTAAGACTGCCCATCTTACTTACTATTAGGTGCCATCATGGAATGGTAAGAGGAAACCTGGAATTTTGCTATTGAGAACTGTCTATTGATGTTAATTAAGTCCGTTTCTGCTTCCCAGGCTTGAATGGGGGTAGTTTGTCCAGTTCTGCAAATACGTAAGGGGGAAAAAAAAACCTGCATGAGAAAATGGGGTGCCATGAACCATTCAGAAAATCAGAAAAATGTCAAAGATGAATCAGATTTCGAGAAATGTCTACATAGCATGCCAATAGACAAGGTCCAGTGAATTGGTTGGCTCTCATCAGTAAAGCTTTTGTAACTGACCCTTGGTGCATCTTCTACTAACAATGAGGCTCTTGGTAGAACCAACAAAGTAATAGCCTGAAAACAGCAGAAAAATTGATGAGAAAATGGAATTGAAAAGTGTTTCTGTTAAGGCATATACTCAAAAGCATTGAAGTGAGAAAGAAGGACTATTTAAAACTGAAAAAAAAAAGATACTTTTGTCTTTACAAGCAAATAAGGGTCAAACAATTTAATTAAACTACTCTGAACTTACACTCACAAGTATTTGGCCAGGGTGGGAAGATCCTGGGGAAGAGGCTTCATGATAACAAATTTTGCTAAGGTTAATCTCAAGCTTAGGTTGCTTTGTTTTAACAGCTTGCCAAAAAAAAAAAAAAAGTAAGCACTAAATCTTAAATTTTATGTTTTAATTTATTAGGATACATTCTAGTGTGGAGGTGGCCAGAATACAAACAACTTTGATGCATACATTCAAAATTTTATCAGAGTTTTCCAGGACAGAGATTTTGGTAAGGCAGAATTTATAACAAAATTGGAGGCCTGGTAATTTCTTGTGATTAATTGCACTCAAACTTATCTTTCTTCAAGGATACAGAAACAAAGAGAGGAAGTACAACTTAGAGAGAATGGACTATTTTCCAGGAAATGATAGAGCATAAACCTTTGGAAATATAGGAGTTTGAGGGACTACTCCACATTCTTTTTATTAGTATTTTGTTTTAAGAAATAATTTGATTATTATAGAGAATATTTTTGGTTAAAATAATGAACTATTGTTCCTTACAGGAAAGAAGCGCCATCTGAGTTCCTGCTGAAATCCATTGTTAATTTGGTTTCATTCAAGTAAAACAAAGGTTCTAGAGTCTAATTTTTAGGGTTTGAAGATAGCTTCCTTCTTCCAACTTAGCCCTCCTTCTCAGCAGCCACATTTGATCTGGATATGGTGTCAGAAAGCCTTAAGCTATCTAGCTATTCCCATCTTGTAATGAATTAGTGTAAACTAGAGAATCAGTGGGCTGCCAGCCAACATCTGAAGATTAGAGATTTTCTCGTTGAGCTGGAATACAACTTGGGCCATGATTCTACAACCCATTCTCATTTCCTTGGGGGAAAGAAGAGCAATCATAAGGGAGAACTTGATCAAGGAGTCAAGAAGACCCCCAACTTAAGGGAGCTGCTTAAGTGCAGCTCAACCTTACACAACTAAGTTGTCCTAAAGAGGGTTGCATGTCTGAACATGTTATGGCTATCCAAAAAGTCAGAGTTTATTACTGAAAGAATGGAGAGAAGAGAGATTCCCAGTCCTCTCATCACTGACTAACAGCTAGACCCCAACTCTGCCCAGCTGAGTGGTGAGCTGCTCTTTCAGCAGAGGGCCGTGCAGCAAATTTTTTGGTGGAGAGGAACTTGGGTTCAGAGGAGTGAGATCTAAAGGGAATTCCTCATCAAGGGAATTTAGAACTACTGATTGAAGGGCACAAAGGGACTGTAGAAAGTGGTGGAACTCAGTGTTGCTTCTTCTTTTCTGGCTTGGAAAGATGAAGTAATTTATCCCCTTTCCCTTTTTGTGTCTTGTCTTCCTCATAGCTGATAGAAAGGGGACACTTTTAGTATAATTATGTATTAAAGTGATTATGGAAGACTATGTCAGTAAGAGGAGCTTTTTTCTTGTTGATTGAGACTTTGGAACATGGTTCCTTGTGGACTAGAATAGGACCATAAAAAATAGCAAAAAATAGTATTTTGCATCTGTCACGTTCATGATTGTATCTGTCCACAATTTCATATGTTGTGATTCATTAAGGAAATGTTACAGAAGGTTTATCCCTCCCCTCCATTTTCCTTCCCTCCCCTTCCCTTTTCCTCCTTTCCCTTCCCTTCCCTTCATTTCCAATAAAACGTGTCTCTGCTACATTGTATTTTGCATTCTAAGGAATGGGTTTTCTGTATCCCGGGAAGTCTAATGGGGGGATTTTCCTGCATTCAGAAGTAGAAGTAGTAATAAAGAGAATTGTGATGTCCACAAAAATTCATGTGTCTTGTGTCATGAGTATTTCTGGCACAAGGGCTACAGAAATTAGGATATGTTTTAACAATAGTGTTTGAACATTAAAGAGAATGAGTTAGGGGTGCCTGGGTGGCTCAGTGGGTTAAAGCCTCTGCCTTCAGCTCAGGTCATGATTCCAGGGTCCTGGGATCAAGCCCCACATCGGGCTCTCTGCTCAGCGGGGAGCCTGCTTCTTCCTCTCTCTCTGCCTGCCTCTCTGCCTACTTGTGATCTCTGTCTGTCAAATAAATAAATAAAATCTAAAAAAAAAAAAGAGAGAATGAGTTACAGCACATAAAAGGCGTGTGAAAAAAGCAGTTGGCCCTTGAAAAGTGCAGGGTGCTGACTCCTGCGCAATTGAAAAATCCATGTAGAATATTGACTCCCCCTGGAGCACCTGGGGGCTCAGTCAGTTGGGTGTCTGCCTTCAGCTCAGGTCCTGATCTCAGGCTTCTGGGATGGAGCCCTGTATCATTATAGTTGGGCTCTCTGATGAGTGAGAGGCCTGCTTCTCCCTCTCCTTCAGCTTGCCACTCCCTGTGCTTGCGTTTTCTCCTTTGCTTTCTCTCAAATAAATAAAATTTTTAACTTTGACTCCCCCAAGACTTAACTACTAGTAGCCTACTCTTGATCAGAAGCCTTATTAATAACATAAGCAGTTAGCTAACATATATTTTGTATATGCATTATATACTGTATTCTAACAATAAACTGCAGAAAAAAAAATGTTATTAAGAAAGGTCATCAGATATGGGGAAGTGGAGATGCAACATCGAGGGTTTGGGGGGTAGGAAAAGAATATATGAAACAAGATGGGATTGGGAGGGAGACAAACCATAAGCGACTCTTAATCTCACAAAACAAACTGAGGGTTGGCGGGGGTAGAGGGGTAGGGATAGGGTGGTGGGGCTATGGAATTGGGGAGGGTATGTGCTATGGTGAATGCTGTGAAGTGTGTAAATCTGGCGATTCACAGACCTGTACTCCTGGGGCTAGTAATACATTATATGTTTATAAAAAAATAAAAAAAATTATAAAGAAAAGAAAGGTGATCAGAAAGAGAATATACATTTACAGTACTGTACAGTATTTATTTAAAAAATTTACTTATTTGTGGACCCATGCACTTTAAACCCACTTTGTTCAAGAGTCAACGGTTTAGCGCCTTTTGATTTAACAACCGTCACATTTTCAAATTCATATTTTAACAAGTCCTTTGGTCAGTTGAAATTTTTACCTACTTCTAAAATTAGGACTGGTCTGACATATGTTTTCAAATATCACCCCTTTCCTAGACAAATCCACTGCCCCTACTGTGCCTAAGAATTGTTTTGAGTATCTTCCTCATATGTCTGCTTTTAATGAATCATTATGTTATTTACTGTCCATTCAGCTGTGAGATGGCTTCTGGGAGAAGAAGCCCTGGGTGGTCCACATGGGCACACAGTGTCTCCATAGACAGGACTCTGAAATACCACGTGTGACTGTTGACGGGTACTCATGGCTCCTCAGCTCCACCGACCTGTGGTGATTCTCTGGAAACAGAGCCCCCTGGTGTGTCCTGCTGTACATTAGTCTTAGAAGGGTACCTGCAGTGGTTCTACAATAGCAGTGTTTGTTCTTGTGGTTGTTTAAATAAAGGTCTTTTGACTAATGGGAGCAAAGCTGTGCCCTGCTTTCCAGACCTGAGATTTGGAAGAGGGGCCTAATATTCCATCTCATATGCCCTTCCCATGATTCCTTTTCTTTCTTTCTTTCTTTTTTTTTTTTAAGATTTTATTTATTTATTTGAGAGAGTAAGCACACAAGAAGAGGGGGAAAGACAGAGAAAGAGAGAGAAGCAGACTCCTCCGCTGAGCAGGGAGCCTGATGTGGGGCTCCATCCCAGGACCCTGGGATCAGGACCTGAGCTGAAGGCTGACACTTAGCTGGCTGAGCCACCCAGGTGACCCCATTCCCATGATTCTTGAAGGTGCCTTGTTCTCAGCCTTTCTGTCCAGTTGAGTGGGAAAACACCATGCAGTCTCTTTTTGTTCCTCTGGATTACAGCAAACATTGACCTGACTTTGACCACTCTGCCCTGGGTGGTGGTGCTATTGCTGGCTGGTTAAGAATTCACCAACTGGTTGCTGAGTTCAGACTGCCTGGGTTCCTTCCTTAGTTTTACAACTCAAATAACTACATCACCTGTAATGTACTAAATATTTCTCACCCCACAGCTAAAATCAGGTTGATGGTAGTAGACCTCTTCTTGAGTGTTGTGAGGATTAAACAGAATAAATTTGCTACGTGTATGATCCACAAAATAGTTTATATTATTCTTTTTCTTTTCTTTTCTTCCTCTTCTTTTTTTTTTTTTTTTTTTTTTTTACTTCTTGTGGTTGTATGTTTTCTTTCTTCCTTCCTCCACCTTTCTCCAATCTGTTTAAGGCAGTTGTAAGATTGTTATAACAAAGTCAGCCCTAAACATAGACGATATGGACAGGATAAAGGAGCATGAAGAAGAGTATATTTGGAGAACTTAAGTTCCATTTAAAGAAGATCTGAAACTTCTCTACAATCCTCCATTATACTGGAGTGGCCCCTTGGAAAGTACCCCAGGAGAGAACGTTGCCGTGAGAATTTCCAAGGTAGGGGCCACAGCAATGGTTCCCAAGTCTGTATAAGGATCAGAATCACCTGGGAAACCTTTAAAAACTATTCCCTGAGATTGGGTTATTTGATCTGGGGTGAGCATGCAAATCTCTATTTCTAAGATGTTCACTTGATTTTGATGGTAAATCCTATTTAAAAATCTTTACCTCGTAATATTAACGACAGAATTTGGGAATGGATCTTAGAGTGACAGTGAGTACTACATGAGAATTACGCACCAAAAAAAAAGATGCCAGCTGTTGTTTCCTATCCCCATACTTTGGCAGAGAAAAGTCTGATCATGGTCTTAATTAAATCTGACTTTGGCATCAGCCTGTATAGCCATATCTGAGGAAATTTCCTGTACAGGAGACCTAAAGGTGGGAGGTGAGGACAAATATTAGATTCATTGCATTCCCTATTTTATTTCTGCAACTCTGATGTTAAATTTACATTATTTGATTGGCATGCTACACCTTGGGGAGGAAATTCCATATCAGAATGAGCACTGGGAGGCATGCTCAGTTACAGCAGAGGCCATCCATTGTCCACCAGCAATATTTAGTGCTCTGAGAATACTGCTCCACCTGCTTGCCTTCTGGCCCAGGGAAAAGTAGCGGCTTCAAACAGCCAAACCAGATTAAATATGAATAGGCAGCTTTATTTTCTTTGTAGTCGTTGGGCAAGGAAACTGAGCACACCCACATTTGGGGATTATGAAAATTGAAGAGATTTAGGAAACATGTACCTTCATCCTCCTTTTACTACATCTTGAAAAAGGGTCTAGATTGAGAAGCTATTCGAGGAATTTAGCTAATGGCTCTTTTGTGTACTGAAAAAGACTAGCTGTTTTCATTGATAAGGTCCCTCAAATAATTGGCTAAGACTTTCTGTCAGCCTAGATAATAATAAAAGGAGCAGTTATGTAACCCAAATAATGCTTGGCTGTCTTGAAATCTATTTCTACCTGTTGGCTCATCTCCCAAACATTTAATGCCAGTGGGTACTGCTCTCTGCACTTTCTCTTGTAGACTTTCCCCAAATCTCACAGCTCAGTCTCTCCTTGTTCTTTTTAACACATTTCCTTCCACAAAGTCCCCTTAGGTAAGTCCTAAAATCTCTCTCCTCTTCCTCTTTGGGACTTTGATCGCCACACTGTCTTTTCTTTCACCTCTTCTGTCTCTTCCTTTCAAAATCTGGATCCCCTGCACAGGGCAATTGCTTTTCTATAGCCCCCTGGTAACTGGTCTTTGCTCTCGACTTGACTGTTCCTCTTTATCCCAGCAAATGAATAAAATTAAGTATCCCAACTTTAACACAACTACTATGACTGCTTTTTACCATTATCACTTATTGTTACTGTTATTATTACTCTTAACTAGCCTCACCAATGATATAGATGATAGTACAAGGACTCTCACTAGTTTTTGTTGAACATGTACTACTAGGTGAGAAGACCTTTGCATACAGGAGAGAAAACAAACTCAGCGATTTGCTGATGGTCACCAGTTACTAAATGGAGTCTGAATTTTAAAGAATGTGAGTTTGTAGCTTATACTTTTTGTGTTATAATCACATTTAAGTTTATCAGTGGAATACATTAATATAAGTTTATGAGAACGCTGGCTTCCCTCTTGTGTGCTAACTTGAGTGAACTTTTTGTCATTTTCGTCGTGTTTTTCTGAGTGACTTCAACATGAAAGCAAGCGCAGGAGACCTCATTTCATTGTCTGTGGCAGAAAGACATGAAAATGAAAGCCAACTAAGAAATTAGAAGGAGATCGAAAAGATGAACCTATGTTTAGAGTCAATGGGATGCTGGAAATGGGCTTGTGCCAACTCCAAACTATCAACTGTGTCCCTCTCTCTCCAGCTCTAGTCAGTGACTGTAGACTGGTAGCTGAGAGTCAGCTATGGTGAGGTTGCTAACCTATATAAGTCACCAGATGCTGCCCTATTTTATTTCCTGTAGCTGCTCTGACAGGAGTCTGTCATCAATTTGTTTGCAGGGTCATCCTCCCTCTGAAGACTCTAGGGGACAATCTTTTGCTTGCCTCTTCCGGCTTCCAGTGGTTCCAGGTGTTCCTTGGGTTGGGGCCATAACATTCTCATCTCTGCCTCTGTGGTTGCATTACCTTCAGGTTTTCTGTCTCAAAACTCTCTGCCTACGGATTGGTGGGATGACAGTTAGGGCCCACCCTGCTGATCCAGGATAAGCACCTCCTCCTAACATGCTTTATTGCATCATTTGCCATCAATAGTAACATTCATTCTTTTGCAACAGAAGGTAATTCTCACAGGTTCTGGGGTTTAGGGTATGGATTTTGGGGTGCCACCATTTATCCCACTACAGATTCAAAGCAATTTCTTACCCCCATCCCCCACAGACTGCTGGTTCACCTGGATACCACTGGTGTTGTGGTAAAGGAAGATATTTACCTGGTGTGATGCAGGAAACAATGCTTCAGAGCAAATGCCATGAGGAAATTAATGGTGCAGTGAGAGCAGTACATACTAATTTAGTGTCAGCTCTGTCTAGGAAATTTCTTTATCACCTTGAAGGGCAGGTACAATTGATGAAATTATTAATACATTAAAATTGAAGTTTTACACATTGTTCATTATACAGGATGGCACTGATGTTTTAAAAATTATCAAGTGACATGGCATGGTGATCATATGAGGAACTTCTAAATTTGTGATTAGATTGTTTTTGTAATCTCCTCAGATTTTCTGTTTCCAAGCTTCCCTTCACATCACACATCTGGTCTCCTTTCTTTGAAAAGTACTATAATGATAACTTTTCATGGCCATCATTACAGTCTTTTTAAAAAATATTTTCTTTTATTTATTCATTTGAGAGTGAGAGAGGGAAAATGTGAGCAAGGGGAAGGGCCAGAAGGAGAGGGAGAAGCAGTTCAATGCAGGACTCGATCCAAGGAAGCTGGGATCATGACCTGAGCCCAAGGCAGACGCTTAACCCACTGAGCCACCCAGGCGCCCCTGATCATAATCACATTCTTAGATGAAAAATCCTTTTATGGAGTGTGGATTAGGAAATGTTTATTGACAGTTTTGGTAGGTACTTAACTAAAGAAAAGAAATTCTGGGGATGACATCCCATCTCTTGGATATCTAAAAATGATAGATGATAAAGGATTTGTGACAGCTGATCTTGGACTGCCAACCAGTTTGGAACCTAAAGTTGTTTTTATTCATTACTTTTGTGTTTTTTAATGAATTTTTTAAAAGAAAGTGTAACTGTACTTCTCAGATTATTATTATTTGTAATTTCCAGTGGAGCTGGATTGCTACCAAGTTCCATCAGTTTTGTGGCTTTTCTCAATTAGGTAATTATTTGGCTAACACAAGTTGCTGCCTTGAAGACTGACTGACTTTTAAAAACAAATTCCTTCTGCCTACGTTCATGGAGCCTACGTTGAGTCAAGAAAGTGGTCAAGGGCTTGGGTGGCTCATTGTGTTAAGCCTCTGCCTTCAGCTCAGGTCATGATCTCAGGGTCCTGGGGTCGAGCCCCGCATTGGGCTCTTTGCTTAGTGGGGAGCCTGCTTCCCCCCCTCTCTCTGCCTGCCTCTCTGCCTACTTGCATTCTCTCTCTCTCTGTCAAATAAATAAATAAAATCTTTAAAAAAAAAAAAAAGAAAAGAAAGTGATCAAGCTTTAACTTGCTTTTCAGATATAGTTGGCCCTAAGGCATGCCACTTAACATCTGCCTTATCTTGGACACTGATTCTTAATCTTGGCTGTACTTTAGAATCACCCTAGAGCTGATAAAAGTCCTAATGTACAAGGCCAGTTATAGAGGAATCACTAAAACTGGTGCTTAGTCTTCAGTGTTCTTTAAAGATTTATTTATCTTAAAGAGAAAGAGAGAGAGAGAGAGAGAGAGAGCACGTGAGCAGGGGGTGGGCAGAGGCAGTGGGAGAGAGAAAATCTGAAGCAGACGCCCTACTGAGTGGGGAGCCCACCTTGGAGCTTGATCTCAAGACCCTGCGATCATTACCTGAGCCAAAATCAAGAGTCAGATGCTTAATCAACTGAGCCATCCAGGCATCCAGACTTCAACATTCTCTAACACCGCCCCCCCAACCCCGGCCTCAGGAGGTTGCAAAGTAGGAGCAAGTTTGGGAACAAAGTCATTGCTTTAGGGAGAAATAACCCTCTCTCTCCTCCCAGGTAAAATTAATCCTCAGAAACAATCTTTCACCAGAAACCCTAAGTGTCCCTAGTACCATCATATTACTATAAGACTGATACTATATGCTTTTAAAAAATTAGACATTTAGGTGTTTCTGGTACTTGTTACTAATATCCAGGTTTTTTTTTTTTAAAAGATTTTATTTATTTATTTGACAGACAGAAATCACAAGTAGATGGAGAGGCAGGCAGAGAGAGAGAGAGGGAAGCAGGCTCCCTGCTGAGCAGAGAGCCCGATGCAGGACTCGATTCCAGGACCCTGAGATCATGACCTGAGCCGAAGGCAGCGGCTTAACCCACTGAGCCACCCAGGCGCCCAATATCCAGGTTTTTTGTTCAACCTACACAGGGAAGAACATAATACTTTGAGAATCAAAATTTCTGGTACTAACCCCAAGTAAGAAAGACTATCAGTTATTCAAAAAAATGTGTCAATTTTATAAGTTAATCATGCTCTGTTTTTCACTCCACCCTCAGATCTCTTACTCTACCATTTTTTTCTTATTGGCATATACAGATAATGATGTGAAGGGAGAGGAGATACATTGAATAAACAGAAGAGGAAAAAAGTTAAATAGATTTCCAGATGTAATTTTTTTTTAAATGTTAAAATTTTTAAACTATGGATTCTACCTATACATTTTACAGAAATGGCACATGCTCATTATAAAAACTTCAAGATATGTAGAAAATTTGAAAACAACATACACAGAAAAACCTCGTATTTAGAAATAACTAGTATTAATATTTTATAAAAATAACTCCAAAAGTCTCTCTCTGTGTATATGTACAGACAGAATTATGTATACAGGTAGATATTTTTAAGAGACTGAGACTCTACTATACCTATTTTATTTTATTATTTTATTTTTTCTTAAATAGCTTCACAGCAAACATGAGGCTTGAACTCACGACCCTGAGACCAAGAGTAGCATTTTCTGCTGACTGAGCCAGTCAGGTGCCTCCATTATGTTTTTAATATTAAAATTAATATATTTAATTTTGCATGAATTAACAGAAAAAATATATTTAACTATAATAAAGGAATTGCGAAACTTCAGAGATATATTTTGTAACCTAAAAAACTCCTCAAAAAATTTATTTATTATTTATTTTTTTAAAAGATTTTATTTATTAATTTATTTGACAGAGAGAGAGAGAGAGAGAGATCACAAGTAGGCAGAGAGGCAGGCAGAGAGAGAGGGGGAAGCAGGCTCCCCGATGAGCAGAGAGCCCGATGCGGGGCTCGATCCCAGGACCCTGAGATCATGACCTGAGCCGAAGGCAGCGGCTTAACCCACTGAGCCACCCAGGCGCCCCTGAATGGTTAATATTTAAAAGATTTCTCTCAATTCCTTGCCACAGCCTGCTGAATATTTTTACTTATAGTTTTACATTGTCAGCTTCAAGTATTTACATTTCTAATATGCAACATAATAATCACAATAGTTTACTATTAGTTTCTTTCTTTTCATAGTTTCTCTATCAGCTATGATCAAAGTTCCACTGTGCAGCTTTGTTTATTACTCAATTTCAATTTGTAAGGATAGTAAGTTTGTTCAATAAATAGCATTCTTGGGGCATTTATAACAGTTAATATCTTAGTTGCTGGGTTTATAGTTGAGTAGCTGTTTTTTTGTTTTTTGTTTTTTGTTTTTTAAAGAAGGGCTTATGGGTTCTATATTTTTTATTTCTTTCAATTTAAAACTCTCATTTTTGTTTATAATTATTATTTTCCCTTACCTTCAAATATAAATATAAACACTATCACATTTTGCACTGGAGAAATCTGAGACTCTCTGGTACTTACCCCCTTGCACATAACTTGTTTCTCTGCCTGCACTATTCTTTATTCTAAGAGTTTAATTACCAGGAATTTTTTGAAAGTTCATTGTTCTGTATCACAGTTTCATTAAACACAGTTTAATCTTTTGATCTGTAGATTCAGATTTTCTTGATTTTCCATGTTACATATTTTTTCCTTTTGGGGATTCTTTTCCTCAAGAATCTCACACTTATGTGTGATCATTTGATTGATGTTAATATGCACATTCCAATTGCAAGTTTATAATTCATTAGGATTATTTTAATTCTTTCTTCTGTGTGTTAATATGACTTTCTGCAGTACATTTGTGGTAATTGTCTTTTCAATTTTAGAAAACTTTAAAAAAATCCAGATATATGGGAACAATATGAAGGAGAGAAACATGGAAACAACAGAAAGTAGAAACAGATTCAAAAGTACTCCAGATATTGAAAATATGATAGAACCTCTAAAATTAGAATGCTTACTATGAGGAAGTAAAGAAAATATTAAGAAATTTGGACAGGGTACCTGGGTGGTGCAGTCAGTTAAGTGTCAGCTATTGGTTTTGGCTCAGATCATCAACTCAGGATCTCGATCTTAGGGTCATGAGAATAATACTTGCTCAGCACAGAGTCTGTTAAAGTTTCTCTCTCCCTCTTCCTCTGCCCCTCCCCACCTTGCACTCTCTCTAAAACAAACAAATCTTTTTTAAAAATAAAAGAATATGATAACAGAATCAATACAAATTCTAGAATTTCAAAACATAATAAATACATCTATAAACTCACTGGATTGGATTAATAGCAGATTAGAGACATAATGAACCAGAAAATATGTCAGAAGAAAATATCCAGAATGAAACACTAAGAGACAAATGCTGGAAAATGCATAAAGAGTAAAAGATGCAGAAGATATAGTGAAAATATTTGAAAAGGAGAAAGGAGCAAAAATGAGAAGGAAGCTATATTTGAAGAGATAATAGTTGAGAATCTTGTAAAATGGATGAGTGACGGGAAATTGCAGGTACAATTTCCAAACACAAATCAGGTAATTAAAATACTTCTACATTTAGTACATGATCAGTGGAAAGGAAAATATTAAAAGCAGTCAGGGACTGGGGCGCTGAGGGGAACACATATTTCTTCAAATGCAACAATTTAACTGATAGCTTACTTCCCTGCACTAGAAACAATGAATGCCATAATGAAAGGGAGTAACGTTTTCATAGTGCAGACAGAAAATAACTGCAAATCTAGCAGGTACTTCATGTGAGGTGAAATGAAGACATTTTTAGAAGAACAAAGCAGAAAATTTGTCACCAGTGGATCAATCCCAAAGAAAATTCTAAAGTGTGTTACCTGGGAAATGATTAGATAATTTGGAGATACAGGAAGAAATGAAAAGCTGTGAAAGTATAAATATGTAGATAGATTGAAATTAACATTGGCTATATAAAATTATACAAGAATAGCTAATGACAAATTGCATAATAAATTTTGTTGAGGTTAAAAAATTAAAAGTTAAGAATTTTGTTCTACAATAAGTGTTTGTAATACTATATATCTATATGTATATGTATATGTATATCTATCTATCTATCTATCTATCATCTTTTTATTTTACTCAGAAAACCAGAAAAAAATGAGGAAAAACATATATATATAATCTTAGAAATTTGGAGGTAATCACCAGAAGAACTAAGAACAGAAAGACTAAATGAGTTAGAAATTATTTTCTTTGGACAATGAGGTGGGGTAAGAAGGATATGATCAGGGACTGGTACTTTTGGTAAAAAAAAAAGCCCTTTTGTATCATTGTAGTTTCTAAGCATGTGAATGTACTTCTTTGTTAAAAATAAGTATGTATTTTTGGGGGGCACCTGGGTAGCTCAGTGGGTTAAGCTTCTGTCTTTGGCTCAGGTCATGATCCCAGAGTCCTGGGATTGAGCCCCGCATCAGGCTCTCTTCTCAGCGGGAAGCCTGCTTCCCGCTCTCCCTTTGCCTGCCTCTCTGCCTTCTTGAGATCTCTGTCTGTCAAATAAATAAATAAAATCTTTAAAAAAAAAGTATGTATTTTTAAAAAGATTTATTTATTTATTTATTTGACAGACAGAGAGAGAGAGAGAGTGAGAGAGGGAACACAAGCAGAGGGAGTGGTAGAAGGAGAAGCAGGCCTCTTGCTGAGCAGGGAGCCTGATGAAGCCTGGGATCATGACCTGAGCCAATGGCAGACATCTAATGACTGAGACACCCAGGATCCCTAAGTATGTATTTTTAACACAAAATTTAGTTTTGAAGTTTAAAGTTCCCTGAAACCTCCATCATTTAACTTAACAGCTCAACTTCTGAGCTGACCCCTTTCTTCACAGTCCTTTCTTATTTATGATATTTCTGTTTTATCATTATCTATTTTATTTTCTCTTTGAATTTGAGCTCATTAAAGACCGGGACTCTTTCTCCTTATATACTCTAAGGGCCTAGTGTGGGTTACAAGTGTGTTGCACAAGAACTGCTTCTTGATCAGCACTGGTATATTCCTGGAAGTCAAGGATATGAGAGGACAAGGGTATTAGTATGCCTACACAAAAATATGTTTACAACTTAGCTGCTCTGAAGGAGAATCATGTCTAGATTTGAGTTTTAAAGATATTTATTTGGAAATATTTGATAGCTTTTCAGGATCCATAAGCTACATGAACAGTATAATTTTGGTAGCAAAAAGTAAATTCAAATCTGAACCTAAGCTCATTTCTAGCCTGTGGTATGATTTGGAGAAGGGTTTTTCTTCTTCTTCTCCTATTTTTTTAAAAAAATTTTATTTGTCAGAGAGAGGGGGAAAGAATGAGCAAAAGCAGGGGGAGTGGCAGAGGGAGAAGCAGGCTCCCTGATGCAGAAGTTGATCCCAGGACACTGAGATCATGACCTTAGCTGAAGGCAGATACTTCAGTTTCTTATTACTGGTTCATTGTTCATTCCTTTTCCTTATTAACAAAAAATAGAGGAATTCTAGAATGTTCTCTGATTCAATGTGCCTGCATGTTAAGGTAGGCTATTGATCAGAAATCAAACAAAGAGAGGAAAACAGGTGAGAAGATAAAAGATGCGCCCTTGTGAGCAATGAGGCCGCCACCTGTGGCCAGGACTGGCTGAGCAGGGCCCCGGCGTCATGGCGGGCAGCGCCAGCCTCTGGGTTTCCTCATTAGTTCTTAGACCAAACAGGAGAATTATGTCTTGGCACCTTGAGAAGTCATGTTCTTCTGGAGCACTGTAGTTCTGAGTATTTAATCAGTGACAGGTGAAGGGTGAGAAAGCTGTCTCCAGAGAGCTGCTGACAGTTTGCCTGTATCCACTAATTTCTCAAGCCTACTCTATGGCAGTGAACTCAGCACCACAAATTGACCAGCTACATCCACCGGCATGATTTGCTGTCCTAGCAAAGCCAAGCCAACCTATTTCCTTACTCTTTAAAAGAAAGAAAAAAAGAAAAACCAAAACTTTATTTTTCCACTCACTGAAACATTTCTTTCACTGTAATTTCTATATGTTCTTATGTTTTGTAATATGATATATACTCGCATAAGTCATTTCAAATCTTTTTTTGAAGGAAGCAAAATATAATAGTACTTTTTCTTTGGTTTAAATAAGGAATTAGGAGTGGGGTAAAAACCCTAGGAGATACCATCTAGAATATAGGAGCAAGAGATAGAATTAAACCAACCCTGGTGATCTGTTTTTAAAGGCTTTCCAAGAGAGTAGCATGTCTCTCTGTGATATTTTAATATTTACTAGGGCTCAGTGTCAGGAATTTCTTTACGTTTTACCTAAATTCATAGTTTGAGTTTTAGCAAGAGTTTATCTTTTACTCATCTCAGGGGTGTTCTCTCCCCCTTGCTTCCAGATCTTAGTCGTCCCTGTCCAGCCTCAAAGCCATGCATGGGAGATGCTCCCACCACATCTGGTAAGTCCCTGTAGACCTTGGCCCTGGGTGTAGTATAGGCACAAATCTTGAGGGGAGGCTGAGTGATTGGTGTGTGTGTGGACTCATACCTGAGGACTATCAGCCCCACTCACCAGATGGCTGTTGGCTGGTCACTAGGGGTTCTGACGTTTGGAACAGGTAGGTGGTTCTAGGCCTGGGAGATTCTGTTGCGTTGTCCTCGGGCCACCGTAGGGCTAAGGTTAGCTCTGTGGGACATTTGGGTCTTTGTGGATGCCCCTTTCAGGGTCATGTATTCCAGCTTGGGTTCTCCTAGGAGATCAGTCAAGCAGGGTATCAGTTCCACTTCCATCACCTACGCTTTCTCTCTAGCCACCTCGTTGTTTTCACACCCTTCCACGTTAGACTTTTATCCTCAATCATGCAAAGCTCATAAAACACAGGGACCATCTCTCTACAGGAAAGCAGAACTACTTCTTAGAAACATCAGACTAATTTCTTAGAAACTCTCCCGGAGGTAAGAAGAGCAGCTTTCATTACATCTTGCTGAGTCACTCCTCAAGGAAGGAGAAAGTAATTTTCCCAAAGAAGGAAAAGGACAACAGATACACACCCCAAGTAAGGCTCTTAGATTCTGACGCCCGTGGGAGATGAAAAGAATTGAATACCATTCTGATTGGGTTGTAACAGCACATCACAAGCTTGGTGATGATTATTAAAATCATAAAAATGGTCTCCTTTTTCTAACCACAACAGACACAATCCTTTTAACCTTTTAAAAATGAAATATTTTCCAAACCTAGCCATCTTTATTGTTTTTCCTGTGTCCTTCATCAAGTCCTCACACCTTTCTTTAAAATTAGGCTCACCATTCAAGGTTCAGGGAAGGCTCTTTTTTTTTTTTTTAAAGATTTTATTTATTTATTTGACAGACAGAGATCACAAGTAGGCAGAGAGGCAGGCAGAGGGAGAGGAGGAAGCAGGATTTCCACTGAGCGGACAGCCCGATGCGGCGCCTGATCCCAGGACTCTGGGATCATGACCTGAGCCGAAGGCAGAGGCTTTAACCCACTGAACCACCCAGGAGCCCCGGGAAGGCTCTTTTTGATGCAGTTATATCAGGGTTTTAAGTGTAACCACTCAGCCTTTACAAAATTTAGTTTCCTAGTTTTTATAATTGTACTGCTTTGCTAAGTCATGCTCGGCTTTGCTCCATGTTATCTGGAGAGCCAGCCCTTCTCCAAGGCACCAGCATTTCAGATTTTTTTATTCTTTCCCTGTAATAAGTACTTCCCTGGGTTGTAATTGCCTGAGCATATGGTTGGGGATAAGATGATGAAAGGATACATCACAGGCCAATCCAAATCACTTATCCTTAATCCATTCCTCTCTTCCAGATCACCGGGGAGTAATTTCTCAGGCGAGCTCTCTTAGCTCTATAGATGCCACATAATTGTTTTCAGCAAATCTGCATTTCCAGTACCAACACAGCTCCCAGGACTATTATACAGGGACCTCTTTGCCTTTTTCTGGGTCACAAGCACGGTTGTTGTTCCTTGACAAGCAGCTTCTGGCAGAATACTGAGATGCCCGTGGTGGAAAAGCCTACCCCTTAGGGAAACCACCTTCCAGATGCTAGACCTCTATGCTGCTGCCTTAGGTCAGTTTGATGGTTTTTTGGTTTCTATCCTGGGACGCTATCCATTTTAGCCCAAATATATATTAGACCTTAAGTTACATGAACTCTGTCTTAAAGATGGCTTGGTCAAATAGATGTTCAATGCCTCCCACAACAAGAGGTCTGAGAGTGGGTGGTTGGTAGCATCGGTTTGGCTACTCACCAGCATCTCTAGGGCTCTAGCTCTGCCCTTTTTACTTCTGCTACCTTTCAGTCTCACATCTTTGGTCTCCTGGGGACAAAATGGGATCTATGGCTCCACATGTGGTGTCAGTGATGTATGGGTGGGAGGTAGGAGGAGAGCTGAAAGTCTGCAACTCCCTCTTCTCTCTTCTAGAAACTTGAAGCTATCCTTCACTGGCTACCTCTTCGGCCACACCTACCTGCACAGGAGAGTGAGAAAGAGATGAAGTTTTCCAATCCTGATTGTGGAGAGAGGCACGAGAGAAAGGGGTCCAAATATCCAACCACCAGTGCTGCCCATCACCCCAGAAGGCCTTCCAAAGTTGTTATTTAGGGTGGTCCCTACACGGTAACTTTGTCAGCTCCTTGCTGTTGAGGAACTCCTCAAATTAGGAGGCTACGTCTGTCTTCACTACTGAAGATGAAAATGCCAGAGACCCACTTTCCCAGATGTCCTTAAATGAAGGTGATAATCTGAGAGGGAGAGGTGGTGGGGCAGGGAAGAAACCTGTGTCCAGCTGTACTTGAACCCAGCCTTACCCCCATCCCTCACCAAAACTCTTGGCTTACACGGGTCGGTATACAGGGATCATCACACTTCTTCCCTTAAGACAACTTGAGTGGAGTTTTCTGTCAGTTGAAACCAAAAGCATACTAGTTAATACATACAAACAGTAGCCTTTTTCTGATATAAAATAATAAAAGGTACTTTCACTCGTATTCTTTCTGTTTCTAACAACTTCCTCAGCTTGCAAAGACCACTTAAAACCCCCAATCCCTCTTCTTTTTATAATCCCTTATTCCCACGCCACTGTAAGATCATGTTTGTGCTGCCTTAAGGACTTTTTTCCCCACAAGATAACTCACAGTGGACATAAATTACACTTACAGTAAAGTTATTTCAAACTTCTCTTTCCCCACCCCCGTATTCAGCACTTTCACGTATTTACATTGTTTCAGAGAATATTTGGAGGATGCAGTAGCCAGTTTCTAAGACAGTCCTAGTGACCCCACCTCCTGATAGTCATACCCTTGTGTGCTTCTTTGTTATGTTGACCCAGGTTGGTCTGGTAGAGCATCTATAGAAGATTGGCACATCCTTTCCAAGACATGGGTATGAAAGACTGGAGCTTTGGACTTGGCCTTATCCTCCCCCTCTTCCTCTTCTTTTGGGGAGAGCCAACTGCCATGTAGGCATCCTGGAAAGAGCCTGAGGTCTCTAGTCAACAGTCATGTGAATGAACTTGCATGTGGAATCTCCAGCTCCAGCTGGACCTCAGATGATTGCAGCTTCTGTTGACACGTGGACTGTGGTGTCCTGAAAGACCATCCTGAGCCAGAACCATCAGCTGGTCCCAGGTTCGGGGCCCACAGAAACTGTGAAAAAGTAAATATTTGTTTTTCTGAGCTGCTGAGCTTTTGGGTGATTTGCTGCATAAGCAATAAGCAAATAGCATAGATGGCTTAACTTAATTGACAATGCAAGATTAAAAAAATTAAATAACTGCTAAATGAAATGGGACAAAAGAAAATCAGAATAGGGAAGAGAAAATGGAGACAGAACTGAAGTGTGAACACAAAATGCATGCTAAAATGCCCCGATACTTTGCTAGAAGTGGTCCACTGATTTGTCCCAAAGATTTTGGTGGTCAGTGCCAAAAGAGGCAGACACAATCAGTACAATCCAGAAAGAAACTTCTTCAGTAGTCTTTCACAAAAAGAACATTGTGCGGGGCGCCTGGGTGGCTCGGTGGGTTGAGCTGCTGCCTTCGGCTCAGGTCATGATCTCAGGGTCCTGGGATCGAGTCCCTGGGATCGAGCCTGCTTCCCTCTCTCTCTCTCTCTCTGCCAGCCTCTCTGCTTATCTGTGATCTCTCTCTGTCAAATAAATAAATAAAATATTAAAAAAAAAGAACATTGTGCAAGATCATGAATAAATTGTTTCAAAAACACTTTTTTCCAGTAGAAACAAATTTGTTCTTATTTAGAGTTATAATGTCTAATAATGATATAATCTGTAGGAAATAAAATTTTACCCTTAAAAAATGAGATAGACTTCATTCTAGATACAGTAAAAATGGATATAAAGCACTCACCATTATAAAGAAATTGGTGAGTCAGAGCTCTTCGATAGGCACTTTTTAAAAGGTCAAATATTTAATTAATTGTTTAATATGACACTGCATTTTATGGCCCAGTGAGAGGTAGGACCTATGATCATTACACAGTTGGATTTGGGTTATAAATACCTGGAAAATAAACTTCCCAAATGTTCTAGAATCTGCTTTCACTTATATATAAGAAAAATACAGTGAGAAAAAGACATCTATCTAATCACTTCCCATGTAGAGTTCTTAGGTCTAAGTCTTTTTGAGAATAACATACATTTGCACATACAATTCAATATCAGAATGTTGGTGGCGCTATAATCATGAGAATGAATCTGCAACAATATGGATGAATTAATTCAGTATCGGGTAGGAGTTGGCTTGAACCAGCTCACTTCCCAACTCTGATTAGTGACTTCATGCTGGGAGCCTGCAATCACCCAGTTGTTGGAACTTTGCCAGAACACTGCTGGATGAATTTCCCCAATAGAGTGTTGAGCAAATGAAGCAAAAGAGTACGTACAATGTGGATCCATTTATAAATAAACTACAAAAATAGGCCAAACTAATCTGTTCTTGTTGAGGCTGGGAGGGAGAAAGGCTGGTGAATGGAAGGGGGGTGAGGTGGGCCCTGGAGGTGTTGGTAAGATTTTATTGCATGATTTGGGTGCCAGCATCTTGGATTTATCCACTTTTTGAAAATTCATAAATATGTATTCTTATGAGTTGTACATGTTTCTGTATGTGTGTTCTCCTTCAATAAAAAGTTGAAATTTCTCAAAATAAGCAAGCCCATTAGATTAAAAATGAGTAAATAAGATAAAGAGTTATAGAACAAAGACAAAGGACCAAGAAGTATAATAGAAAGCAATGAAATCTGGGAAAAGCAAAACCCTGCAAGAATTGGCTGTTAGGGTGTTTGGCACGTGGTAGGTATTATTATGTTTACATGGATTCAATGAACCAATGAACGTTGCTCTTAAAATCTTCCTCCAATCAACTCTTCAAATATATTATTTCAAATATTGTTATAGAAGCTCTTTTTAAAATTGTTTTATCAACATAGAAACATTTATTTCCTAGTTAAGTATTAAAAGAGTATCAATTCTCTTGTTACATACACTTTTTTGAGATCACACTTGACTTTGCGACATACAGCATGAGACAGGCAACAGGAATGACGAGATGTCTGGAAATAATTTGAAACAATGCTTCAATGGATGAGATAGCAATTTCCTATTTTTAAGTAAAAGAGACTGAAAGAGCCTCTTGTGCATTTACTTAGCCCAAAGTGACACATATGCAAGTGATTCCTTATGCCACCTGTTGGGGATGGGCCGATTAGACTTTTTATTCCCATGAAGGATCACTTACTTGGTTCTGTGAAAGTTCAGTAATTCAGGTCCATTACAAGAGTAGCTTTTGCAGCTGCTCTCTAGAATTTATCAGTTAACAATAGTAGGAGCTTTTATTTTATTAGACAAATGAAACAAAATAAAAATATTTATTCATATAATAATGTATAATGTAGTAACATACTATATAGTATGATATCCTATACTCATTTTCATCTCTTTATCTAAACGTCTAAGATTTTACTACAATAAAAAAGATGGCATCAATAAAGAATGAGTTAGACTCTATTACATATCTTTCAGGAAACCCTCTGTAAATATTCCTAGCAACTAAGCTTCCGGTAAATATTGATTGATTGTGAGTTTAGGGTTCTACTTCCGGTAAATAGTTAGATTGCAGCTCATTTTTATTCCTGTTTATTTGGCAGCTGTAGGATTTTTTTTTTTTTTTTTTTGCAGTTGTAACTACTTGTTAAGGACTTTCAAGTGGATAACTAAATGAAGGGGATAGGCAGAAAATATCTTAGAGGGCATCTATACCTATCTAATTATTAATTTTTTATTGATGTATAAATAGACAAATTGCATTAGATTCAGGTGTATATCTTAGTGGTTCAATCTTTCTATACATTACAAAATGATCCCCACAATAAGTCTAGTTACCATCTATCACCATACAAAATTATTATATTTTTGACTCTATTCCCTATGATATATAAGACTTACTTACTGTTGACCTTTGAACAACACAGGTTTGGATTGCTCAAGTCCATGAATACATGAATTTTTTTAAATAAATAAAGTACAGTGCTGTAAATGTATTTTCTGTTCCTTGTGATTTTTTTAATAGCACTTTCTTTTATTTAAGATTTTTTTTTTATTTGTCTATTTGACAGAGAGAAAGAGGAAGAGAGAGAGAGAACACAAGCAGGGGCAACACCAGGAAGAGGGAGAGGGAGGAGCAGTTTCCCTGCTTAGCAGAAAGCCTGATTCAAGGCTTGAATCCAGACCCTGGGATCATGACCTGAGCTAAAGGCAGACCCTGAACGGACTGATCCACCCGGGTGCCCCTAACATCTTTTCTTTAGCTTCCTTTATTATAAGAATACAATATATAATACATATAACATACAAAGTACGTGTTAATTGACTGTTTATGTTATCAGTAAGCCTTCTGGTCAGCAGTAGGTTGTGAGTAGTTAAGTTTAAGGGGATTCAAAAATTTCAGCAGATTTTTGACTACATGGTGGGGATCAGAGCTCCTAACTCCCATATTGTTCAAGAGTCAACCATATTTTATAACTGGAAGGTTATAGCTCTGAACCCCTTCATCTATTTGGCCAGTCCCCAGTCCCTCCACCCTCTGGCAAACACCAGTTTGTTTCCTGTGTCTACGGGTCTGATTCTGTTTTGTTTTGTTTGTTCATTTGTTTTGCTTTTAGATTCCACAGAGAAGTGGAATCATATGGTATTTGTCTTTCTCTGCCTGACTTATTTCACTTAGCATGATGCCTTCTAGGTCCCTCAGTGCTGTTGCAAATGGCAAGATCTCATTCTTTTTTATGGTTGAATAGGAAGCCCTCTGATTTAACAGCCAGAAACACTGGAGGTCAGATAGGCATCTAATTGGGAACGTTAAAGTGCATGACAAAGCTCTTAAAATCTAATCTTCATAGGAAAGTGGCCCCTAAGTGCTGTGATAATAAATCTAAATTCATGTACTCTTCATTTGAGAGTTCCAATATTTTCTCTATTGCTTGAATGATTTAAATTATATGTGAAGAATATACAATACAAAAACAACCCTTTATTAGGCAAGATTTAATTTATTTCTGGGCTTAATATCCGTAAAGTGGAGATAATAAAGCAAAGGAAAATTATAAGCTTAAATTAAAATATATCAGTAATGTATCTTTGTATCTTGCAAGAGAGAGACTATCACCTCAGGGAAATGTCATTGTATTTTCATTGTTTCTGACTGGAATTTCTTTGGATTTCATTCAGTCAAAAATTTGCATAGAATCCCTACTTTATTAAGCCCTCACATACTAAGGAGGGTATGAGAATAGTTCAGGGTAAAATTTTTATGGTCCATAAGTTTCCCACAATTTGTGGGGGAGACAAGTACACACATGTGAAATGAACATGTATATCATACAATGGGCCTTCTGGCACAAGAGTACTACTGGACTTTACTTGGTATAGACATACCTCAGAGATGCTGTGGGTTTGCTTCCAGACCACTGCAATAAAGCAAATATCATGATAAAGCAAGTAAAATGCATTTTTTCGTTTCCCAAGGCATATGAAAGTTCCGTACACTATACTCTACGAAGTATACAACGGCATTCTGTCTAAAAGATAATGTACTTACCTTAATTAAAAAATACTTTATGACTAACAAATGCTAACCACCATCTGCGCTTTAAATGTGTCCTATCCTTTTCCCTGGTGAAGGGTCTCATCTCAATGTTGATGGCTGCTGATGGATAAGGGTGGTGGCTGCTGAAGGTCAGGGTGGCTGTGGCAATTTCTTAAAATGAGACAGTGATAAAGTTTTCCATATCAATTGAGTCTTCCTTTCACGGACAATTTCTCTGTAGCAAGTGATGCTATTTGATAGCATTTTACTCCCAGAACTTCTTTCAAAACTGGAGTCAGTCCTCTCAAGTCCTGCTGCTGCTTTATCAAACAAGCTTATGGAATATTCTAAATCCTTTGCTGTTACTTCAACGGTATTACCAGTATCTTCATCAGGGATAGATTCCACCTTAAGAAATCACTTTCTTTGCTCATCTGTGAGAAGCAACTCCTCGTCTGTTAAAATTGTACCATGAGACTATAACAATTTAGTCACATCATCAGGGTCCATTTCTGATTTTAATTTTCTTGCTACTTCTGCCACATCTGCAGTTACTTCCTCCACTGAAGTCTTGAACTCCTCAAAGTTATCCAGGAGGGATAGAATCAATATTTTTCAAGCTCCTGTTAATATTGACGTTTTGATTTCTACCTGTGAATCGTAAGTGTTCTTAATGGCATCTAGAATGGTGAATCTTTTCCTGAGGGTTTTCAATTTTCTTTGCCCAGATCCATCAGAGAGGTCACTATCTTTGGCAGCTATAGCCTTATGGAATGTATTTCTTAAATAATAAGACTTGAATGTTGAAATTACTCCTGGTCCATGGGCTGCAGAATGGAGCTTATGTTAGCAGGCATGAGAACAACATTAATTTCATTTTCCGTACCCATCAGAGCTCTTGGGTGACCAGGGGCATTGTAGACAGTAATATTTTGAGAAAGGTCTTTTTTTCTAAGCAGTAAGTCTCAACAGCTTAGAATATACAATAAACCATGTTGGAGACAGACATGCTGTTATCTGTACTTTCTTGTCTCACTTATAGAACACAGGCAGAATAGATTTTAGCATAATTCTAAGAGCCCTAGGATTTTGAGAATGGTCAATAAACAGGCTTCAACTTAAAGTCACTAACTGTTATTTTCCCCTAACAAGAGAGTCAGCCTGTAGTTTGAAGCTTTGAAGCCAGGCACTGACTTCACCTTTCTAGTGATTAAAGTCCTAGATGGTGTCATCTTCTAATAGAAAGTTGTTTTATCTACAGTGGTAATCTGTTGTTCAGTGTAGCCACCTACATGAATGATCTCAGGTGGATCTTCTGGAGAACTTGCTGCGGCTTCTCCATTAGCACGTGCTGTTTCACTTTGCACTCCTCTGTTATGAAGATGGCTTCTTTCTTTAAACCTCATGAACCATCCTTTCTCAGCTTCAAACTTTTCTTCTGCAGCTTCCTGGCCTCTCTCAATCTTCACAGAAATAGAGAGAGTTAGGGCTTTGCTCTGGATTAGGTCTTAGTTTAAGGGAATGTTGTGGGTGCTTTGATCTATCCAGATGACTCTAACTTTCTCTCTATCAACAATAAGGCTGTTTTGTTTTCTTAACATTCATGTGTTCACAGGCATAGCGCCTTTAGTTTCTTTCAAGACCTTTTTCTTTGTGCTCACAACTTGGCTGACCAGTGCAAAAGGTCTAGCTTTCCACCTGTCTTGGCTTTTGGCATGTCCTCCTCACTAAGCTTGATCATTTCTATATTTTGCTTTAAAGTTAGCCCACCACTAGTTTTGGTGACAAGTAAATGTGATGACGTGTCTTACCCTCTTTAAAAAAATGCCTGAGTTGTGGATTTAAGTGGAAGGAGTCTAACAGGATGCTATGCGTTACCTGTTGAGAAACAGAGAATACAGTTGAATTAGGGCCCTGTTAGGAACAAAGTTAGGAACTTTTAAAATCCAGCTTGAGAAAGAATCAGATCTTGACTGAGATATCATCTCTGCACTAAGCATTAGGGAGGCTCTGGCCAAGGATATAAGAAGGTGCTTGGGAATTAGGGGAGAGCATCTTTTGTGAGGAGGGAAGTGTTTTTAAAGAAAAGCTATCTGTCCCTCTTACGCCCTGGTTAGAAAGATCCTTGGTTGGCAGACAACTTAAGTTGACTTGTTAATTTTGTGGGTATAGAAAGAAGGTGCTATTGATATCTGTATGAGTTTCCCATTGCTGCTGTAACAAATTACTACCAACACTGTGTCTTAAAACAATACAAACGCATCATCTTATAGTTCCAGAGTTCAGAAGTCCAAAACAGATCTTAGAGACTAAAATTAAGAGGTCAGCAGAACTATATTCCTCCTTGAGTATGTATTTAGAGAAGAATCTATCTTCTCCTTTTCTTTTCCATTCCTTACCTCTCCAGAATGTAGAGGCTGCTTTCCTTCCTTGAGTTCTGCTCCTTCTTCCAACCTCAGAGTGTATAACTCTGGCCCCTGCTTTCATTGCCTCATCTCCTCTCACAGCTTTGACCTTCTTGCCTCCACCTTACAGGAGTCCTTGTGATTACACTGGATCTACTCTGATGATTCAGGATAAGCTTCTCATCTCAAAATCTTTAACGTCATCACATCTGCTAAGTCTCTTTTATCCTGAAGAGTAACATAATCATAAAAGATAAAGATCTGAACTTCCTTTGGGGGGGAATTAGTCTTTTTACAAAAATTTTATACTATAAAGTTGGATGTCCCCTTAGCTAGCAGGTTTGTTGACTCATTCATGTGGTCCCAGAATTTTAGAAAAAATAACATGGTCAGGCTGAAATTACCCTTTCAAATTCCTAGTCTCAAGTGATGCAGATTACAGAGCCTACCTGCTCCTATAGCCCCAGAATTGGGTAATAAGGAATGGATGAGACAAAGCTGTAGATTCACAAGGACCAACACAAGGTGAGGCAGTGTGGTTCAAATGCTAGAGGAATGTGGCACGGGGCAGTTTGTTGGTAGGGACAGTCTAAAAATGTAGTGAATCTTGCAAGGGTCCACTGATTCTATGGGACTGCACACTAAGTTGGCACAATTCTGGGGGGCTTCCATTTATCTACAGAAGTCTGGAGATGATGATCCTGGTCAGTGGTAATTATCACCAGAATGAGAACTGCTAACCCTCACTGACATAAGGTTACTCATGACCAATAAAGAAAAACAGTCAACTGACCATGAAAGAAAATGGTTTTTCCTCCTCACCTCCCCAACACCAGAGTAATACACATGAGAAAGAAAGGAGTTGGAAAGAGCAGATCATTCTTTTTTTTTTTTAAGATTTTATTTATTTATTTGAGAGAGAGAGAGAGACAGAGACAGAGATCACAATCAGGGGGAGGGGCAGAGGGAGAAGCAGACCCCTCGCTGAGGAGGGAGCCCAATGTGGGGCTCGGTCTCAGCAACCTGGGATCATGACCTGAGCAGAAGGCAGACGTTTAACTGACTGAGCCCTCCAGGACCCTGAGCAGATCATTTGTATACTCCTTCCCACTCCACTCTGGATTCAATCCTTCATAGGTGAGGTGAAGGAGGAGGGGATTTGAAGTCAAATTAATTCAGATATGAGATTAAAGTTTTAGAACAATCAGTACTAAGTCTCAGTAACTAAACTGCAATAGTCAGTACTTAAAAAAGTGAAAAGTTATAGAAGCAGACTGAGATATCTATTTGAGTTTTGTACTTGGGCAGGAAGTTGAAAGGTAGAAAGAATAAAATCTTAAACATATACCCCAATGTGGTGAGATTCCTCAATTAAACTGGTCACAGAAGAAATTACTCTTATTGCTGTGATCAACTACCAGGGGGCCATGTAGCTAGTTGGTGCTGCTGAGAGTGGAGAAGCAATAAACTGATGAGGGGAGTGGGACCTGGGGCACCAAAAGGGAGAGGTTACTGGCCCAGAGAAATGGGCAGGATTTGGTTGGGTGGAACATTTATCTGCTTTTACTCTCCCAAACTATGAGAGTAATCCTGAAATGAGAGAGGAAATATGAAATTTTTTGAACTAAGAAAATGAAATGGATTAGTTTTGGAGGCAGGCTAATCATCCCACAGCCTAGGAATCATAGGGAGGAACAACCTTGCGAAGGTTTTGTGACTGCTAACAGCTGGGCTGCTCACCCTTGTACTAACTGATGCATCCGGGCACCACATGAGCCATTAGGCTGTTGATCCAGAACAGGCTGAGCTCACGCACTTATCACTCACAGAAAAACCTGTCACAGTACAGGGACAAGCAGGTAGTGTGCACAAGAACAGAGTCTTTTTACTTTCCTTCTAAAATGCAGATTCCAGCTGGAAATGAATAAGGAATGAATAAGGAATAGCAATAGTTCATAAGGAAGAATAAGGAAATGAGTCCTAAAGAAGTTATGCTTTTATTATTTCACCAGTAGTTGTCTATTTTCTCTATCTGTCCTGCATAGTGGAACTCACCTGAACTCACATGCTTTTATCTCAGTGTAAATAACAGGGTGCAAAGACAGGTGGAAGTTCTTTCTGGAGCGCTTCCTCAGGACGTGGAAGTTCGGTTGGAGCACTTTCCTTCTTGGTGAGGCTGGGCAGGAATACGCCGTCCACAAACAGGAGAAATTTTGAAGTCTTTCATCAATGTCGGTGATCTGACCAACTGAAATAGTAGTTTGGTGAACTCATGGCGTGTAAATATTGACGAGGAACAACCCTCAGGAGTGGAAGGAGCCCGCAGGTGCATTAGAGCTGCAGGCTGCCTAGAGGGACCCCGGCTGTCAGAAGGATGCTGGTCTCTGTGAACAGGGAAGAGGAAGACAACATTTCACTGGTCACACCTGTTACAGGATGGTTTTCAAATTTTAGACACTGCAGAATGGTAGGATGGTCAGTTTTGGAATTTACGTTTCACATTGTTTTCCTTGGGAAAGTGATGGTAAGATTATAAAAAATAGAGAACACAAATCACTATTTTCATAGTGACAAAATAATTCTAACCGTTAAAATTCTCTCGTATATGACATGGTTGCTCTAACTGCATTTAACAATGCACTTAGAATAAATTCTAGGCCTTAAATTTTCAGCCGTCTGCTGTTCATTTCTACCTCCTAGGCCACAGACACATCAGATTTAACATATCTAGAATTAAACTGGCTTCTCTCTCAAGACTCTTTCTTTGCTTTTTATGTTCTCTAGTCCAACTACAATTAGGTCTCTCCTCTGTCCCTCTCCTTCTCTTCTCCCTCCGTCCCTCCCTCTCTCTCTGTGATACACACACGTGCATACACCATGTACACACCTATTCAAACTCACCTACACACACCAAGGTAAGTTGAAAGGTAAGATTTCAACAGCTGACCCCAGAATTCATTGTAGGGATGAAACTGTGTCTGTTTAGGTTAATGTAATGATAGGCTTCTTGTGTCTGGGGGAGATCAGTCTCCAAGGGAATGATTCACAAGGCCCTGAAACAGAAAAGAACTAAACCTCTCTGCCTATGAAATGGAAGGAATTTGGAAATGGTATCCATCAGAAAAGATAGGAAAGAGAGAGAAGCCAAGGAATCCGACACAAGTTTTACCTTTGGAGAAAGTTAGAGAATGGAAAGTTTCTAGTGGCATGGGTGGTGACTATTAAGAACAGGGATGTTATAAGTAAAACCATGTTTCTCATATAAGTATATCAATTTATATCAAAGATTGTATTTTACTTATTTAAGAAAATCTTATTTTATTGAAAGAATATTGAAATGACATTTACCTTCTTAACTCATTTTTAATTGTATAAAGTTATTGTTGACTATAAGTATGATGTTGTACATAGATTTCCAGGACTTATTTATCTTGTTTGATTGAAAGTTTATGGCCACTGATTAATAACTCCCCACTTCCCCCTCCCTCCCATTTCCTGGCAGCTACAATTCTACTCTTTGATCTTATGAATTTGACTATTTTAGATATCTCATGTAAATGGAATCATGCAGTATTTGCCTTTCTAGGATTGGCTTATTTCACTTAACATAATATACTCAAGGTTTATCCATGTTGTCATATATCATAGAATTTTTTTCTTTTTAAAGGTGGAATGGTATTCTATTTATGATATTTGTGGTTCATATGAATTTTAGGATTTTTTTTTCTCTTTCTGTAAAAAAATACCATTGGGATTTTGATAGGTATTGCACTGAATCTGTGGATTGTTTAAGTAGTATGGACATTTTAACAATATTAAACTTCCAATCCATGAACATGGAATGTCTTTCCATTTATTTATGACTTGTTTAATTTCATTGATAAATATTTTATAGTTTTCAGTATACAAACCTTTTATCTCTTTAAGCTTATTCTTGAATATTTTATTCATTTTTGGTGCTATTGTGGATAGGATTGTGTTCCTAATTTTTTTTTCAGGTGGTTTGTTGTTAGTGTTTAGAAACTCAACTGGATTTTTTTATATTGATTTTGTATCATGTACCTTTACTGAATTCATTTATTCTAACATTTTTTTAATGAAGCCCTGAAGGTTTTCTATATATAAGATCATTTTATTTTAAATAAAGACAATTTTACTTCCTTTTCAATTTGGATGCCTGCCTTCCTTCCTTCGTCCCTTCCTCCCTCCCTCCCTCCTTCCTCACTCTGCCCTCCTCCCTGACTCCCCCCAGCCCCCCTCCTTCCCTTCCCCCTCATTCTCTCTTTTTTTTCTTCCAGCATTACCTTTATTCCACATTTACTTGTTTATTTATTTATATCTTTTTTTTTCCATGACGGCAGTGATAAATCAGCCCTGTTCACTTAGTATCTCCACTGCTAAACAGCATCTGGCACAGAGTAGGTATCAAATACATCTTTGTTCTTTTTGTTAATTACTTGACATTCTTCAAACATAACATGAATTTTTAACCTTCTAAATTTTTATTTATGCTGTTTCTTAGGTATAAAATACTGTTTCTTCAATTGATTTTTCTGATATATGTCTAAAAATTATTTTTTGCCATGGTTCTCAAACTGTCCCATGGTACCATGGAGCACCACAAATTGTTCATAAGGAGCATGACAAGATATTGTAAATTTTGAAAGGAAATATAGGAGCATCTATAGGTACCACATGAACCACTAGCTTAAGGTAGTTCACAGTTCCATGTTAGATTATGCTATATTCCTTTCCATGACACTCTATCTTTGTGGAGCTGTGATTTAGTGGTTTCTGTAATAAAAAGCAAGTGCCACATGAAAATTAATGTGAAAAAAAATGTAGATGTTAGTGTCCATTGTGATTCCAAGTGTGGAGAAGTTGAATAGTACCCACCAGACTCATTAATCTTATAATGATAGATTAAATTGAAATAAAGATACTACTTTTACCTTTCAAATTATATGTATTAGATTTTAAATAGCTGTTAAGCTTTAGGACCCAGAAATTTATTAAGTTGTTTGGATCTAACTCTTAGATATTTCTTTTGGCCTAGCTGGGGAGGGTTTCAGAAATTACTAAGATACTAAGGGCATTCATTGTGAACCAAGAAAGTTTGAAAACCTCTGAATTACCTGAAATTGGTGTTCCAATATCAAACTTTTAGGTCCAATTCACAAAATTAGGTTCATTTGAATCTAATTCTTCAAGTTATCACACGTCTGTGGAGTTGGTCATTTTTAAGTTGACTATAGTTTATTGAAGGCAGGACCTGTAAGGCCTGTTTTCCTTTTTCCTCTCATCCCTTTCCCAGCACCTCTCACCCTCACCTCTGACTCTTGTCTCCCTTTCTTTCTTTGGTTTACCTGAGTTACCTTTTATATTGATTAGCATGGCTGAGTAAAACAATTGCTGATTCTGAGTCATTTCCCCATTTACTAGAAAAGGGAATGATCAAGATGCATTTTCCCATGTGTTGATTAGAACTGAGGGCCCTATTAAATTAAGGAAAGTGTACATTTATCTCCTCCCTCCTGGTGTGCTCTACCCTCTTATTTGCCATAGGTCTTCAAATAATTACCTGTTAGGGTCAATGAACAGAAATTTTATTTCTTTCTTTACAGTAATTATTTCGTTAAACTTAGTCACTTAACTGCAGTCATTCTTTTAGCACCTGTTCGAGCAAGGTAACAATCACTGCATATTTTCTTTTCCCTATCTCAAAGTGACACTTAATTAAGATAAAGAAAACACTTTCCAGGGCACTCCTTACCATATTTTTGATGCCTTTTTCCTCAAAGTGTTTTCTTTTAGATCCTCTGGTTCTTCCATCCCTTCTAAGTCTGTAGTAGAATCCTCAACTGCAGTTTCAGCCTGAACCCATTGGTCATCCTTATACCTAACTGCAAAACCATGCATCTCACTCCATTCTCTCTTTGTCCACTGTGGTTGCCATCACCTCTTCTAGACCTCTTAGAGGAAGGGAATAAAGAAATAGGATACATTGCATTACAACAATTTTTTGTTTTTGTTTGTTTGTTTGTTTTGAGAAGATGTCATTGTGTCCTGGTAGACCAGTTACAGAAGGAATTAAGAGGTTAACATGAGATCCTGTGGGAAAGAGTTCAGGAAAGATATGGAATGGAATGCTTCAGAGGAAGCTACCAGTTTTACCATCCTTCTGTCTTGAGATTGGATTCAAAGGGGTTGTATTATGTGTGTCCAAATGGAAATAATCTTTGTTTTTGTATAATGACATCTTTGGGGTAGCTTTCAATATAGTATTATTCTCCAAAATTTCAGATTTTTGTTTCTTTGCTTGTTTTTGGTAACCTGCCATTTGTTTCCCTGACACATCTGGTCAGTGACTAACAATGACTATATTATCTTACTCATATTGAGAAACTTAAAAAAAATGGTAAGATTAAGAAAGTGTTTCCCCTTCAGGAAAGTTGTATAATGGACTTCAAAAGAGTTTTTCTGAGTTAACTACTGCTCTTTGGGTCTTCTGAGTATTCATTTCCCCTAATGTCTAAGGCACAAGATGAATGGGCATCATATATATTTTGTTATGCAGTTGACCTTTGAATAACTCAGGTTTGAACTGGGTGGATCTACTTATACCCAGAACTTTTTTTTTTTTATAAATACAGTACAGTACTGTAAATGTCTTTTCTCTTCCCTTTGATTCTCTCTTTTTAAAAAGATTTTGTATTTATACACACACACACATTTAAAATTTAGAGGGCATGTGAGTTGGGGAGGGCATAGGGAGAGGAAGAGAGAATCTCAAACACACTCAGCACTGAGTGGGGAGCCCAAAGCAGGGCTCAATCTCAGGACCTGAGCTGAAATCAAGAGTCAGACACTTAAGCAACTGAGTCACCCAATTGCCCCCTCTTCCTTATGATTTTCTTAACATTTCCTTTTCTTTAGTTTATTTTATTGTAAGAATACAGTATACAATAAATATGGCATACAAAATATGTGTTAATTGACTGTTTATCTTATCAGTAAGGCTTTCAGTCAGAAATAGACTATTAGCCTCTCCAGGCTCCTGCAGCATGGGCAGTTTCCCAGCATCCAGCTCCTGCAGAGCATACGGCTTTCCCAACCTTGGACATTTGCCCTTTCTCTAGCACAAGTCTCTTGCAGTGCACAGTGGCCAGCAGCAGCCAGCAGCCGCCAGCAGCCAGCAACTTTCCATTTCTTGGGTGGCTTTGTAGTGGAGTGCCTCACGTGAGATGCCAGCCCAGGAGAAGCTTTCCCCAGGACCCTACAGGGAAGATTTCTGTGGCTTACAGAAGAGATGAAATGTGGTCTGAGGGACGATATGACTATGAAAGACTTCCAAGAGAATGAGTACCTCCACGAAGTCATCCCAGTGATGGCTATTATAGAGTAGTTAATATTGTGCCAAAGAAACCACCACTGCTAAACAGACCTGGTGAAGGAAACTACAGTAGATATTACAGTCATGTTGATTACCAAGAATATGACGAGGGCCACAGTTTTTCTCATGATCGAAGAAGTGGTCCACCTCACAGAGGAGATGAATCTGGCTATAGGTGGACAAGAGATGATCATTCTGCAAGTCGACAGCCTGAGTACAGGGACATGAGAGATGGCTTTAGAAGAAAAAGTCTCTATTCTTCCCATTACACAAGAGACCGGTCTCCTCATAAAAGAGACACTCCTTTTATCAGAGAATCACCTGTAGGTCGAAAGGATTCTCCACACAGCAGGTCTGGATCCAGTGTCAGTAGTAGAAGCTACTCTCCAGAAAGAAGCAAAACGTACTCTATCCATCAATCTCAACATAGAAAGTCCATCCGTGCTGGTGCCTCCTACAAATGGCAGAGTGAAGAAAATCCAGAAAGAGGTAAAGAGAGACCTGTTCAGTCTTTGAAAACATCAAGAGACACTTCATCCTCAAGTTCTTCAGCAGTTCCTTCATCAAAGGTGTTAGACAAACCCAGTAGGCTTACTGAAAAGGAACTTGCTGAGGCTGCAAGCAAGTGGGCTGCTGAGAAGCTAGAGAAGGCAGATGAGAGTAACTTACCTGAAATTGAGTATGAGGCAGGATCCACAGCACCATTGTTTATTGACCAGCCAGAGGAGCCTGAGTCAAATGCAACAGATGGCATAGAATTATTTGAAGACAGTCAGCTAACCAGTCGCTCTAAAGCAATAGCATCAAAAACCAAAGAGATTGAACAGGTTTACCGACAAGACTGTGAAACTTTTGGGATGGTTGTGAAAATGCTGATTGAAAAAGATCCTTCATTAGAAAAGTCTATACAGTTTGCATTGAGACAGAATTTACATGAAATAGGTGAGGGGTGTGTTGAAGAACTCAAGCATTTCATTGCAGAGTATGACACCTCTAGTCAAGATTTTGGAGAGCCTTTTTAGAAAATTACTTGCTCAGGCAAAAATGTTTCTAGGGTTTTTTTGTTTCTTGTTTTTCCTGGATTGTGTAAATCCTTAATATATGGGTTTTTTGTGATGAAGAGAAATACTTTATGATAGTTGACCACATTTCCAATACCAAGTAAACATCTAAAATAGTCTAAGATATTTTAATTAGAATTTTTAAAATCTACATGTAGAGCCTCCTAATTCATACTTCTCTTTTTCTCCCCAAAATTGATGGGACAGTTAATTTTTCAAGCTTTGAAAAAGCAGTCCTGGAGAACAGCTCATGTTCTTTTGTTTTCTGTAATATGCAATCGTTTTGTTTTGGTCATACTAGTGTAATTTATTAGGTTAGGGATCATTCCACTAAAACATTTATAGTATTTTTGCATTTCATAGTCAGTGATCCCATGTGAAAATGTTAGAATTCTGAGTTTGATTTTATTGACTTGTTGCTTGCTTATTTTAAGCTTTGTAACTTTTGATATGTTCAAGTATACTATCCAAATAAACTGAATACTTTAGTATCTTTAAAAAAAAAAGAAATAGACTATTAGTAAGTATGTTTCTGGGGAGTTAAAAGTTATACACTTAAATGTAGATTTTCAACTGTGTGAAGGTCAGTGTCCCTAACCCCTTCATTGCTCAAGGGTCAACTACAATTTTGTTTTAACAAATAATATGAAATTTACAATCTAGATAAATAGTCCCAAATGTTAATGTGGTTATATATTTGCGGCATATATTATACAACTACATTGGTTTTTCTTTCTTTTTTTTTTTTTACCCATAGCATTCATCTTATTCTATGCCCATTATTCAAGAAAACCTTATTTCAGCAGGCCTGGTATATAGGCCTTTTGTTTGCCCATCAGCAGAAACATAAGTAACCAGTCTTTCTTGAAGAGACCCTAATATAGTATTAGAGTTTTTCTCCTCTCCTCTCTTCCAGCTTTTTTTTATGTCTGTCCCTTTGCACTTATTTGCATTTGACTCTCCAGCAATGTTAAATAACATTATTCTTTTGGTCAGTACATGAGAGGAGAATTGATCAGTGTTAATGTCTGGTTACTCCCCTTCCCCCCCCTTTATTTTTCCCATTCTGAAATAATTATTAGGTCAATGATCTCCAAATTTCTCACTTTCTTTCTTTCCTTTCTTTTGTCCCTTCTTTAGCTTTTCATGCTTTTCTTCTCCTTGTTACCTTTCCTCTCCTTCTCTCTCCTCTTTTCCTTTCCTCTTGTTCTCTCTCCCCCTCCTCTCTTTCTCTTTCTCTTTCCTTTTATTTCTCCCTCAATTATCACAGTGAAGGACATCATAATATTATTGCTTTCTATTCATGATACACTTAAAAGAAATGCTAAGTTCTGTGTGACTAATTGCTCAATTCCTCCTAAATTGATAGTCTTTTAATTTCTGGCATGGAATATTAGTAATATGTTTGGAACTGAGGAAATCAGAGAAATTTTAGAGATTTTAGGTGATCATCACCAGGGCACAAATTCATTCTTATGCTGATCCTGAGGTTTAGAGGTGATGAGTTCCTATATGATGTGTCACATACTTTTCATGTCAAACAGCTAAGAGAATAACACTAAAGTTGCAATCAAATTTCACAATAGATTTTTATGTAAGTTATTCTGTTTGGGTTGAGTTGTTGTTTAGTATTTTACCTAATTATGGGGACTTATTTTAGAAGAAGATTTTTCTAGTTTTGTTTCATGAATATATATCAGGTACATTTCCTTAGTATTGAACATTTGCAGAAAATAAGTGTAATTTGCTCCTGTGCTGCCATGGTTGCAAAATTCCTGTCATAAAAGAGACTATATTAGCACTTTTGCCAAATCTTAGCCATGTAGACATCAAAAGGGTGTGGAAATTGATAGCAGCTGACAGGCATGGTTTGTGTAATGGGAGCTTTTAGTAGTTGATTTTTTTACGGCAATTCTTCACAGAATAGGGACAACATAAATCTGACTTATTTTTCATTTAAATGTGAGTTGTTAAGAAATGGAATGTAAAGGTGAATGTGATACTAAATTATTATTTAGTCTTTGAAATTCAGCTTCACTTTTTACTTATTTTTTTCTTTTTAGACTTTATTCTCCCAGTAATATCCCCAAATGTCCATTGCTCTTGGCCAGATACTTTAGAGCGGGCATCATATTTGGGAGCTAGTTAAGAGAGAAATATTCAAAAGCAAGATCCAACAAAAGACAGTGTGCCACATATTAGGACCTATAAGTCAAGGCTGTGGGGGTGTTGTGTTTGATATTGGTTAAGATGTGGTCAGAAAAATATAAGAGGTCAGAAAATTCTGGAGAGGTAAGGTAAGGATGTGAAGGTTTATTTCTCTAAGTTTAGGCTAGTTTAATATTATGTTACCTTGGATTGGATGAAATCTGGTCAAAGGCTCCATAAAACACCCTCTGTTATGCTCTGCCTGCTTACAACGTTTGATTTTAGCTTTCCCCTTCCTAATCAAGAATCCATTTCCATAGAAACACAAATAGGAAGAGCATCATGAAAGCAATTTGTCTGCTTCTGCTTCCATTTAAATGGAAATGGAATTTACAGGAGTTGAAAAAAAGAGAGAGAAAGAGGTTTCATAAGTAATATTTTCAAGTGCATCCTTCAAATTTAACCCTCTCAACTTATAAGGTAGTTTACTGGTGGCTCAAAATCTGAAGCATAACAAGACAATTTTATACCTGAAGCAAATTAAGGTCTGTACTTAAGCTAACATAGGCTTCGAACCTTGAAATGCATGCTGGTCTCAGCAGCTCTTGGTGTTACCTTTTCTACCCGAGGGGCATTTCTTATCTCTTCTTTCTTTGAAAGACCATGATGGTGAGAGAGTTGGGGGGGGGGTGCATAACTTTGGGTGTTGAGTTTTAATTTTTGTCTGTGTCCAAATGTCCCATAGAACTTTTCTACTATATTTGCCTATATGTTTATTAATAATAATTGTAGGATTATAAATTATTATTACAAAATTATTTATTAATAATGAATGCTATATATTTTTAATACTAACTGAACATAAACCATAGGTAAGATATATGGCAAAAATGTAAGAACTTCACATTTTATGAGGAAATTTTCACATTCCGGCTTGCACAGTGCTGAACAAACAAAATGTTTGCTGTTAATCAATACAGTAAAAAAAAAAAAAATGACTTGCAATATAAGTTAAGATTGGGTCTTGTTAAAAGTCATTTAGTTTGTTTTTCATTTTTAAAAAGAAGCCTTGCGGGGCACCTGGGTGGCTCAGTTAGTGGCCCACTCTTTATTTTGACTCAGTTCATGATCTCAGAGTCCTCTAACTGAGCCCTGCAAGGGCTCCATGCTCCACGGGAGTTGGCTTGAGGATTCTCTCCCCTCCCCCTCTCCTGCTCTCTCTTTCTCTCTCTCTCAGATAAATAAGTAAATCTTTAAAAAAGTTTTAAAAAGATACCTTGCTAGGCATGAAATTATTTCCAAGCTTTTATATGGAAAGTACCTGTTGTATATTTTTAAGCTACAGAATGCAAGAATTTAATTTATAGAAAAAATAAGTGAAATCAATATTGAACATGACTTATTGCAGTAGTCCTTTTTACTTTAGTTGGATGAATCGAATAGATTGCTGACTCTATTCATTTGAAGTCTTCACATTTCCAAGGAGCCAGAATCCTATTTTATAGATGATGTGGGAGGAGTAGTGTGGGGAGAGAGAGATGACAAATCCTGGGGGGAAAACAAGTAGAATTATGGCTTTTTAATGTAATGGAGCAAGCTATCTGAGTAATAGTCAGTCAAAAAAGACATTCTTTTTTTCATCAAAAGGTAAAGTGAAAATAAAAGGATCTGTTCCCCTCTCCCCAACAACACTCACTGAGGCAAAGAGGAGAAGGCATATGAAAAGAAAGCTGCCACCAGGCACTTGGCAGGTTACCCTGGGAAGGGCAAAGGAGTCGCCTCATCTTGAACTTCACACAGAAATCACCTGGGCAGTGGCTGGAACACAGAACTGAGTTCAGTGAAATGTCTGTTGTCATAAAGTTTTCCCCTAATGAAATTGTAGCCTGAGACTGAGGGGTCTTTGAGATTTGGATTTATGTCCTAGCCAAAGGAAGGGACTGATCCCAAACACTGAAGAGTAGGTTATTAAAAGATGAAGAATACAAGAAGCCCAGACAAGAAAAGGTCAGTGATATTTCTGTTAGTGAAGCCCACATTTTAATAATATCTTAGAAATTTTCACTATTATTTAATAGAGGACCATATTATATCTGTAGCCATGTTTTATTTATGGTTGTCTATATTTATATATGTTTACAGTAGCGTTTTTACTTCAGGATAACATGATACAATTTTGGACATCATTCATTAAATTCCATGTCAAGAAATGTTTTCTATATTTTCCCCCAGCATTCATTTATTCCACACGGAAGGTGTATGAAGCGGGTGAGAGTGCTGCCATTGGTCATGGCTCTGTCCCAGAGTCTATACAGTGACTGACACATAACAAGCACCTCTTCATTGTGGAATGAATGAGTAAGGTAGGTACTGTTAAGGAGGGGATCTCAAACTGGGTGGCCCTAACTGATATTTATAGACAACATATTGGTTTCCACAGTGGACATACTGAATGAGGATGAATCTCCTTAATGCTGTTTGGACAAGCGTATTTAGGTTAGCTCTGCTGTACCTAGAGGATTCAGGGTACCAAAAACATGGGTTCCGGTGCCACACAGACTTGTCCATTAATTGTGTGACTTTGGGAAAATTATTTAATTTCTCTGGGTGACATGGGTTTAATTTGAAAATAGGGGACCGACTTCAGTGGCTTCCTGTTAAGGATTACCGGACATGCTACCCAAGCCAGCAGCTGATACTCAGCAGCATAGTTGGAGCAAAGAATTGCTAAATCATCCTCTTCTTTAAGTTGTGTTGGTTTCCAATGTCACAGTTTTCATGGGAGCTGCTTTATTCTCAAGCAATTTAATAACACAGCTCAGTTCTTCCTCCTTCACTTTGGCTCCCCACACTCCCCTTAAGAAACTTTGATCAGGCTTGCTCCTTCCCCAAGTCCCCAATCCTTATCTGTGTTTATTTCCATGTCCTGCTCAAGCCAATTCTCTAGCTGAAATGCACCGCTTCTCTTTTCCATCTGGTCACTCGCTATGTGTGATGGCCCATTATATGAGCCAACCTCACTGGCCATGAGGTGCCCAGATTAGACATTATTTCTGGGCAGGTCTATGAGGGTGTTTCTAGATGAGATTAGCATTTGAATCAGTGACTTCAGCAGAGCAGAGAACTCTCCCTGTTGTGGCTGGGCATCATTCAATCCTTTGAGGTCCTGAATAGAATAAAAGGCAGAAAAAAAAGGAATTTGCCCCCTTTCTCTGGCCTCATTGTTTGAGCTAGGACAGGTCATCTCATTTTGTCCATCTCTCGGACTGAGATTTACACCATCCGCTCCACTGGTTCTGAGGGTTTTTGAATTCTGACTAACTGATACCACTGGCTTTCCTGGGTCTCTGGCTTGCAGACAGAAGACCATGGGACTTCTCAGGCTCCATAACTGTGTGAGCCAATCCCTCATAGCCTCTTTCTATTTATATATAATGAATAAATTTCTCTTAAATATATAAATACATGTGTTTATAAGTATATATAATATGTATCTGTAATATATAAATATGTCTGTCTGTCTATCTATTGTGAACTAGTTCTGCTTCTCTGGAGAACCCTGATTAATACACCATCTTTAAGATTTACCTTGTCCATGAAGATTCTCTAACCACTTGTTTCACATTTCACCTTACTTTCTTCTGACTCAAGATTCTTTTGCCCTAAAACTTAGCCCTCTGTTCTTTTTTTATTGTTCTCTAATTATTTACTGTGTGTGTAAGTACTTTAACTCTGGGGGTGCAAACATTTTGGGTTCCAGGGCTTTGACTAGCATTTAGTGCAGTGTCTGACACAGAGTAGGTGCTTAATAGATGAATATTTGAATTGATCAACTTGAATATATTGGGGTTTTTTTTTTCTTCACTATCCAGCACTGTTCAGGTCCTGTAGCAGGTGATCAGTATGCTGAAGAGCATACAAGAACCTCCCCTCAACTGGCTCAGTTACATCAATTGACTGGAGCAGGTCGTGTATTTGCAACCTCTCAGACGAATTCTCCATTTTCCTTCAAACTGGACTTGGATTGCAATGTGGTTTTCCTTTATTACTTCCAGAAAATTTTGGAGTGCCTTATTTCGGTGGCTGACTGAATTGCTTTGCTTCCAAAAAAGAGCTGAGGCCCTCGGGAGTAGCCATTTTTCTTCCAAAGCATTTCTCTGCCTTTGGTCCTCATGGGATTAACAGAACATATTGAAAAGATTATCTTTTATTATTAGCACCATATGGTGTCTCTGTTGAGACTATTACACATAGTTTGAGAAATGACAATAGAAACTATGACATGCTGGCCGTTTAGGACAGAGTTTTTTACAGAAAAGGCATTGTGTGGATCTGACGACTGTAGGCAGCATTCTACTTTGGTGACAAGGGCTTGCCCTGATGAGTGCCCCAATGCATGGAGACAGCCATCCAGACAAGCTGAAGTCATCATCTTTGAAAAAATAAGTTTCTTTTTCTGTAGATACTTTTATCTGGAGACTGCTTATAACCTTATTATGGCTTGATTCCATCACGTTCCACTGTGTCGCACACTGCCTATTTTTTCCTTCTGTCCTCCTTTGGACCTATTTTTCCTTGTAACTTCGATTCATTAGTGTCAAGGTGTAATTCAAACAGAACATTATGCACCCAGAGGATGGTGTATGGGTTTCATATCCTATGTTAATTCTGGTCAATTCATAAGAACTGTCAGGTGTGCTGGGTTAAGAAATTATAGTGGTTAGCACACTCAACTTAGGTGTTAGCTCCACCCAACAGAAAAGGATGTTGTGATTAATCAGAAGTATGTGGCTTGGAAAAGGGAAGGGTGTGTTGATCCTCTGGAAAAGCATTTTTCTCTCACACCAAAGATTTTTTTTTTAATTTTTTTATTTTTTATAAACATATATTTTTATCCCCAGGGGTACAGGTCTGTGAATCGCCAGGTTTACACACTTCACAGCACTCACCAAAGCACATACCCTCCACAATGTCCATTACCCCACCCCCCTTCTCCCAACCCCCTCCCCCCAGCAACCCTCAGTTTGTTTTGTGAGATTGAGAGTCACTTATGGTTTGTCTCTCTCCCAATCCCATCTTGTTTCATTTATTCTTCTCCTACCCACTTAAGCCCCCATGTTGCATCACCACTTCCTCATATAAGGGAGATCATATGATAGTTGTCTTTCTCTGCTTGACTTATTTCGCTGAGCATGATATGCTCTAGTTCCATCCTTGTTGTCGCAAATGTCCAGATTTCATTTCTTTTGATGGCTGCATAGTATTCCATTGTGTATATATACCACATCTTCTTTATCCATTCATCTGCTGTTGGACATCTAGGCTCTTTCCATAGTTTGGCTATTGTGGACATTGCTGCTATAAACATTCGGGTGCACGTGCCCCTTTGGATCACTACGTTTGTATCATTAGGGTAAATACCCAGTAGTGCAATTGCTGGGTCATAGGGCAGTTCTATTTTCAACATTTTGAGGAACCTCCATGCTGTTTTCCAGAGTGGTTGCACCAGCTTGCATTCCCACCAGCTGTGTAGGAGGGTTCCCCTTTCTCTGCATCCTCGCCAGCATCTGTCATTTCCTGACTTGTTGATTTTAGCCATTCTGACTGGTGTGAGGTGATATCTCATTGTGGTTTTGATTTGTATTTCCCTGATGCCGAGTGATATGGAGCACTTTTTCATGTGTCTGTTGGCCATCTGGATGTCTTCTTTGCAGAAATGTCTGTTCATGTCCTCTGCCCATTTCTTGATTGGATTATTTGTTCTTTGGGTGTTGAATTTGCTAAGTTCTTTATAGATTTTGGACACTAGTCCTTTATCTGATATGTCGTTTGCAAATATGTTCTCCCATTCTGTCAGTTGTCTTTTGATTTTGTTAACTGTTTACTTTGCTGTGCAAAAGCTTTTGATCTTGATAAAATCCCAATAGTTCATTTTTGCCCTTGCTTCCCTTGCCTTTGGCGATGTTCCTAGGAAGATGTTGCTGCAGCTGAGGTCGAAGAGGTTGCTGCCTGTGTTCTCCTCAAGGATTTTGATGGATTCCTTTCTCACATTGAGGTCCTTATCCATTTTGAGTCTATTTTCGTGTGTGGTGTAAGGAAATGGTCCAATTTCATTTTTCTGCATGTGGCTGTCCAATTTTCCCAACACCATTTATTGAAGAGACTGTCTTTTTTCCATTGGACATTCTTTCCTGCTTTGTCAAAGATTAATTGACAATAGAGTTGAGGGTTTATTTCTGGGCTCTCTATTCTGTTCCATTAGTCTATGTGTCTGTTTTGTGCCAATACCATGCTGTCTTGATGATGACAGCTTTGTAATAAAGCTTTAAGTCTAGAATTGTGATGCCACCAACTTTGGCTTTGTTTTTCAATATTCCTTTGGCTATTCGAGGTCTTTTCTGGTTCCATATAAATTTTAGGATTATTTGTTCCATTTCTTTGAAAAAGATGGATGGTACTTTGATAGGAATTGCATTAAATGTGTAGATTGCTTTAGGTAGCATAGACATTTTCACAATATTTATTTTTCCAATCCAGGAGCATGGAACATTTTTCCATTTCTTTGTGTCTTCCTCAATTTCTTTCATGAGTACTTTGTAGTTTTCTGAGTATAGATTCTTAGCCTCTTTGGTTAGGTTTATTCCTAGGTATCTTATGGTTTGGGGTGCAATTGTAAATGGGATTGACTCCTTAATTTCTCTTTCTTCTGTCTTGTTGTTGGTGTAGAGAAATGCAACTGATTTCTGTGCATTGATTTTATATCCTGACACTTTACTGAATTCCTGTACAAGTTCTAGCAGTTTTGGAGTGGTGTCTTTTGGGTTTTCCACATATAGTATCATATCATCTGCGAAGAGTGATAGTTTTACTTCTTCTTTGCCGATTTGGATGCCTTTAATTTCCTTTTGTTGTCTGATTGCTGAGGCTAGGACTTCTAGTACTATATTGAATAGCAGTGGTGATAATGGACATCCCTGCTGTGTTCCTGACCTTAGCGGAAAAGCTTTCAGTTTTTCTCCATTGAGAATGATATTTGCGGTGGGTTTTTCATAGATGGCTTTGATGATATTGAGGTATGTGCCCTCTATCCCTACACTTTGAAGAGTTTTGATCAGGAAGGGATGCTGTACTTTGTCAAATGCTTTTCCAGCATCTATTGAGAGTATCATATGGTTCTTATTCTTTCTTTTATTGATGTGTTGTATCTCATTGACTGATCTGCGGATGTTGAACCAACCTTGCAGCCCTGGAATAAATCCCACTTGGTCGTGGTGAATAATCCTTTTAATGTACTGTTGAATCCTATTGGCTAGTATTTTGGTGAGAATTTTCGCATCTGTGTTCATCAAGGATATTGGTCTATAGCTCTCTTTTTTGATGGGATCCTTGTCTGGTTTTGGGACCAAGGTGATGTTGGCCTCATAAAATGAGTTTGGAAGTTTTCCTTCCATTTCTATTTTTTGGAAGAGTTTCAGGAGAATAGGAATTAGTTCTTCTTTAAATGTTTGGTAGAATTCCCCAGGGAAGCCGTCTGGCCCTGGGCTTTTGTTTGTTTGGAGATTTTTAATGACTGTTTCAATCTCCTTACTGGTTATGGGTCTGTTCAGGTTTTCTATTTCTTCCTGGTTCAGTTGTGGTAGTTTATATGTTTCTAGGAATGCATCCATTTCTTCCAAATTGTCAAATTTTTTGGCATAGAGTTGCTCATAGTATGTTCTTATAATAGTTTGTATTTCTTTGGTGTTAGTTGTGACCTCTCCTCTTTCATTCATGATATTATTTATTTGGGTCCTTTCTCTTTTCTTTTTGATAAGTCTGTCCAGGGGTTTATCAATTTTATTAATTCTTTCAAAGAACCAGCTCCTAGTTTCGTTGATTTGTTCTATTGTTTTTTTTTTGTTTGTTTGTTTCATTTATTTCTGCTCTGATCTTTATGATTTCTCCTCTCCTGCTGGGCTTAGGGTTCCTTTCTTGTTCTTTCTCCAGCTCCTTTAGGTGTAGGGTTAGGTTGTGTACCTGAGACCTTTCTTGTTTCTTGAGAAAGGCTTGTACAACTATATATTTTCCTCTCAGGACTGCCTTTGTTGTGTCCCACAGATTTTGAACCGTTGTGTTTTCATTATCCTTTGTTTCCATTTTTTTTTTCAATTCTTCTTTAATTTCCCGGTTGACCCATTCATTCTTTAGAAGGATGCTGTTTAGTCTCCATGTATTTGGGTTCTTTCCAAACTTCCTCTTGTGGTTGAGTTCTAGCTTCAGAGCATTGTGGTCTGAAAATATGCAGGGAATGATCCCAATCTTTTGATACTGGTTGAGTCCCGATTTAGGACCAAGGATGTGATCTATTCTGAAGAATGTTCCATGTGCACTAGAGAAGAATGTGTATTCTGTTGATTTGGGATGAAATGTTCTGAATATATCTGTGATGTCCATCTGGTCCAGTGTGTCGTTTAAGGTCTTTATTTCCTTGTTGATCTTTTGCTTGGATGATCTGTCCATTTCAGTGAGGGGAGTGTTAAAGTCCCCTACTATTATTGTATTATTGTTGATGTGTTTCTTTGATTTTGTTATTAATTGGTTTATATAGTTGGCTGCTCCCACGTTGGGGGCATAGATATTTAAAATTGTTTGATCTTCTTGTTGGACAGACCCTTTGAGTATGATATAGTCTTACGCCAAAGATTTTAGTCACTAACTTTTCTGACTGAAACCCTCAGAAGCCTTTATTTTTTCCTTGCATCTTAGAACATATAGGTAGAATGCACCAAATAAATAAAACTAGAAGTGATATCTTGTTATAAAAAAGTCATATATTTATGTGGCAAAAAAATTCTAACAATACAGAAAGTATAAGATAATCATGAAATTCTCTCTCCCCTGTCCTTTTACATATTGATTTCTAGAACTTCTTTTTAAAGCAAATGTTAACCACTCTTCCAGAAAATGCTTCCAGAAAAATGCTGAAATAGGATTGAATGAGAAAATTATTTTTTAAGTGTCTTACAAATTGCCAGGAGCTATGCAAACAAATAATATAATTCCCACCCTCAAGAAACACAGTCTAGCTGATAAAAATGACATGTTGAGGGGCTGCTGGTTGGCTTGGTGGGATAAGCCTCCGACTTTTGATTTTGGCTCAGGTCATGATGTCCTGGTCATGGGACTGAGCCCCACATGGGGCTTACACTCAGCGTGGAAGAGTCTGCTTCAGATTCTCTCTCCCTCTCCCCCTCACTTGTCCTATCTCTCTTTCTTTCTCTCAAATTAAATAAATAAAATCTTAAAAAAAGATATGTTTAGCGAGTGGGGAGGGATGCCAAAAGGAAGCAGGTGTGCAGCATGTGAACTGGGAGGAGCCTGAAATCACTCTAGTGACTCAGTTGCTATGGTGATTCTGCCTTCACCTATGGATGTATTGACTTCCATGAAGAAAACTAAACTGTTTGCCTGATTTCTACTAGAGGTGAATGATGGGAAGCCAAGGGCAACTGGTATTGGAGGCCAGAAGCCTGGAAACACAGCAGCAGCAGGGAGGATCGGAAGCCATGTTATGGGAGGGGAAGACACACTTTGTTCCTCAGAGGCTGCTGAGCAGTCTGTTTGGGAGGAATTATCAGAGATATGAGGCCTTCAGATTTGAAATACATTTGTAGAGCCCCTGGAATATTCATAGAAAACATCCTTCTAACTTTGGCAGCTGAGCAGGGACTGCAGAAGCCCCTTTTTCCCCTCATGTGGAGTTGGCCTCCTTCTCCCATAGTCCAACTGCCGAAATATCTGTCAGCTTCTGGTGGTGGCAGTTATGCTCAGATTCTGTATTATTCTGAGAAGACTTAATTAATTAACTTACTTATTTAAGATTTTATTCATTTATTTGACAGAGGTAGACACAGTGAGAGAGGGCACACAAGCAGGGAAAGAGGGAAAGGGAGAAGCAGGCTTCCTGTAGAGCAGGGAGCCCAATGTTGGGGCTCAGTCCCAGGACCTCAGGATCATGACCTGAGCCGAAGGCAGACGTTTAACAACTGAGCCACCCAGGTGCCCCTCTGAGGAGAATTTAGGTGTTAGCACACTCAACTTTGTTCCTCTTCTAGGCCAAGGCACTTCCAGTCCTCACTTCCTCAGAGCCACTGTCTTCTAGTGGAGGAGACATTTAGTTAGCCAGTTAACACACGGTCACCATTAGGATCTTCACTGGTTCTGTGACGCTCAGGGGTATCATCACACATCATGACCAACAATAACAAGAGTACTGATTTTAGCCTCTTTTCAAGGATTTTTCTTCTTTCTTTTTATTTCCACTTAACACTTGGAAGCTCTAGCTTCCAAGAAAAGTCTCTTTCTCTCTCTTTTAAAAGATTTTATTTACTTGACAGACAGAGATCACAAGCAGGCAGAGAGGCAGGCAGAAAAAGAGGGGGAAGCAGGCTCCCTGCTGAGCAGAGAGCCTGATGTGGGGCTTGATCCCAGGACCCTGGGGTCACGACCTGAGCCGAAGGCAGAGGCTTTAACCTATTGAGCCACCCAGGCGCCCCTAAGAACAGTCTCTTTGAACATAAGGAAGGGAAACACCTTCTGTAAGCACTTGTAAAAGCCTGGTGTGGGCATATCCTTCAATTCTGAGAAGGGGTACCCTTAATGCAGGCTCAGCAGAGCCCTCCAGAGGAGGCTAACCTTAGCTGGACAGGAAGAAATATTATTTCTAGGTCATTTGCTTCCTTGATTCATTAAGAAGAAATACGATGCAAGGCTTGAAGTTTCTCTCCCTCTTTGTTATCAAATAAGCAAAATCTTCAGAAGTTCCTCAATAGTGGTTTATGTGGAATGGCCTGATCAGGTGGAGGCCAGCGGTGTGGGTGGTGAAAGAATTCACCCAAGGCAGAACAGAGGAGATAGAAGTTTGTTCATTTACTCATTTTTAAGATTTTATTTATTAATTTGAGAGAGAAAGAGAAAAAAAAATCATAAGTGGGGTGAAGGGCAGTGGGAGAGGGAGTCAAGCAGACTCCCCACTCAGTGGAGAGCCCATTGTGGGGCCTGATCCCAGAATTCTGGGATCATGACCTGAGATGAAGGTAGACGCTTAACTGACTGAGTCACCCAAGTACCCCAGAAGTTTACTGAATACACTGTAAAGGAGCAGTGGGCAGGAGAGCAGAGGAGAGACAATCTGTCAGGAGGAGGTCGGGGAGCTGTATTAATGGTGTATACATATGTATATATACATATATATATATATACACACACATATACATATATATGTATAAATACTATGCATATATATGTATATGTGTGTGTATATATATATATGTATATAAAATACAGTATGATTTGACTAATGTCTGCTTGCCTCCAAAAAAATAGGTGGGAAATGCTTTGAGGGCAGGACCATATCTGGTCAACAATATAATATTGTCTATCCCACTCTTAATTGCTACAATTCTTTCAAATCATGGCTTTTCTATAGGGCTGATCCTGTGCTGTGCCTCTTTCTGCTAATCCCCACATGGGTGTTGCTGCATGGAATGATATATGAAGCTGAATTAAATGAATTTCCATGCAAATAAATGGATCTTCTTATTCTTTCACAAATTTACAAAAGCAAAATAGCAAAGTCATTTTCAAGTGGATTGAAAACTCTGTTAGTTTTTCTGTCATTTTCCCATTAGGCTTGTGGCCACTTTATCTGGTCCAGACACATGTATGTCTCATCCCATGATGAACTGAAGAGTTCTTTATTACATTCTGCATCCTCTGCATCACTTTGCCAACCTGCAAGCATGGAACATTGCTCAGAAATGCAGCAGAGTGGAAATGCAACTGAAGATCAATAAAAATTTACAACCATGACTGTGACATGATTTCAACTAAGTGTATTATTGTCAGAAGATCACTATTTTATTTTGTTCAACAGCATTCCTATGAAATCTGGTCTTTAGCCGCGTTATAAATTCCATAAAGGTATAAGCTGATTAGTTTCTTTTGTAAACTGGGAAGGCAAGAGAAAGTCATCATGAGCTCTCCGATTACTCGAAATATTTAGTATTACTTCTGAGTCTGGCAGAAAAGGCCATCAATTCTTATATACTTCATTTTGATTAATTATATCACTGGAGATCACTTACTTGTTCATGTCATTTTTTAAAAATCACATTTCAGCTACCTGTATATTGAGGGAGAACAACACGTAGCATTTTTCAAGCTTGTCTGATTATTGTTTGTTGAATATACAAATATGTGTTTAGTCTCCTTTCCTGAAGTAGAAAGCTTCTGGTAGGAATAGTCACCTAGTTTATGACATCCACTCTCCAATGTTGATAGTAGCTTGATTATCAAGTTAGGTCATAATGCTTGGATTATTTGTGAAACAGTTTTAGAAGTCATTCTGTGGAACAATTCTACAGATAAATGAGGATCCTGACTGAGGTGTGAGGTGTCAGAGAGAAGAGAGAAGCAGATGTGAATCAGCTCTGATGATTATTCATGTGTAACATTTATTAAATTTGTTTTTATGTGGTTCAAAGCAGTTCAAAAGTTTGACCTCTCATTATTGTTTCGGTTTTTATTTCCAGAGTCATAATGCTGGGCTATCTGTCTGAGGTTAATCACTTGCTCCAGAAGAATAAAAACACGAGATCGATAGGACTCTGGATAATATTCTCTTACCACTCCATCCCCTCTGCAGAGCTATGTAAATCTTTTGATATACTATTCAAGGCACACAATTTTTCCCAAGTCCCTTGGAGATGACTTCATAATGTGAAGAAGCTGTAATGCTCTAAGAAGTAAAGGAAAATTTCTATGATTTCTAAGATTTCTATGACTTTAAAAATTTAACACTGGGAGGAAATAAGTGAAATAAAAGATAATAAACTTTCCCTTCCCAGATTTGATTTTAGCCACACTCTGGTAATAGAGTCCAGATCATGAAGCTTTATAGTTCAGTAAGATTCTTGATGGAGCTATGTTCAGAGTATTGAAAATCCTGAAGAAAATCATACATTTGTTTCCATTAGGGCTAATAATCTAACTAAAATATCAGGGTTCTGAGCTTTGGGCTAATAAAGCATTTGTGAGCTCTTGTTCATCTCATGTACTTTTTTAAGGATTTTTTTAAAAAAGATTTTATTAATTTATTTGACTGAGAGAGAGCGAGCGAGCACAAAAGCAGGGGGAACAGAAGACAGAGTGAGAGGGAAAAGCAGGGTTTCTGCCAAGCAGAGAGCCAGATGTGGGGCTCAATCCTAGGACCCTGGGATCATGACCTGAGCTGAAGGCAGATGCTTAACTGACTGGGCCACCCAGGCGCCCCTCATCTCATATACTTTTATGTATTTCTATTTTATCCTTTGGTCAACAAAAATTGCAAAATGATTTTTTCTTGAAATGTGTATTTGATGGGCATAAATTTCACACATGCAGGGTCCACATGCAGAAAATTATTTAAAGGAGTCCTTTGTGAGGAATAGTTGTTGAATCCTTAAGCCACAACATCTGCCTGCTATGGTGATGAATGAAGTGAATTGTTCCTGAGATGGGGCCAGTCCAAAGGGCCACAGAGTTCTGGGTAGATTCATTTTATGGAGAGTTAGCTGCAGAGAGCTGATTGTATTTCAGACTGGACTTCGACTCTCTGTCAGAGGAAGCAAACCAAGGCATGGCACATAGCATCATCACAACTGTGTACCCTGAAGGGGTTGAGGAGCAAGGTTTGGTGGGAAATGTTGAGGAGCATTTCAGAATCAGCGGGATAGCTCTTAAAGCAGTATGTCTTCTCTCATCTGGAACTCCCACAAGCACTGTAGGCCTCCCTCAGCTGAGCCCTGCCCCACCCTACTCCCTCTCCAACACTCTCCAACCCCAATATTGTTGAGAAACCTGCCCAGCATTTAGTGTGGCCCCTTCCTAATCCTCAGCCTGCCCACAAAGACAGGTGATCAAGGGTGTCTCTGGTAGACACCAAGCTTACTTTTTATCTTATAGTTGACTGAATTAAAGAATATTGCTTACAATTTTATTTTTTATTAATTAGTTTTGATGACATATAATGTATTATTTGCCCCAGGAGTACAGGTCTGTGAATCGTCAGGCTTATACACTTCACAGAACTCACCATATCACATACCCTCCCCAATGTCCATAACCCAACCACCCTCTCCACACTCCCCCTCCCCCCAGCAACCCTCAGTTTGTTTTGTGACATTAAGAGTCTCTTATGTGCCTATTAGTTTAAACAGAAACCTTCAAAGTATCAGAAACCTGGTTGTAAGGCTGATGTCAGTTGGATGTTCTGCCCTGATGAAATGTTATATACCACCTGTGGCTTCTGAAATTTGTAATATTAAAATCAAACATATAATGATGGTGACATTGCAGATTGTCACCTTTTCATGTAGGTTCCTTTTGTTCTAATTTAAATATACAGGGAAGTAACACAGAATCTTAAAGTTAAATTTGCCATATTTACTTTTGACTTTTTTAAGTAAAAATACACCCATTAGAAATAAAGCTGAAATCCTGTTTTCCTTCCTCAGACCCCTTAGAATCACTTTCTTTTCAAAGATAATCACTTTTGGGAATTTATAATATGCTTTTCCAGCCCATTTTAAAGTCTTTTAACCGTTTTTATGGAGTACTGTTTTGAAAGTATTTAAAGTTTTACAGGAGCTGTATATATTTTTCATTCACTTTTACCACCCCTTTTTACATTTTTCATTACGTTGTCACTCAAGGAATATGTATTTTGTGTTCGATGTTCTGGGCACTATTCTAGATGGTAGTGCTAGAGATTAACAAAATGATAAGAAATTAACCTACCTAAGTGAAGTGTATGTGTTAATTGGATAAGGACAAATAAATAAAGAAGTAAAATATGTTGGACAGTGAGAATATTATGGACAAAAAAATAGGAAGGGAGAATGCAGAGGGATTGGCTGAGGCAGTCTGGGCAGAATGAGAGGAGTGCTGAGCACATCAAGGGAAATAGGGGCAGTGAGGTTTAGAGTTGCTTAGAAGTGAAAGGCTGGGATGGGGGCTCATTTGGAGCACACAGAGTTCTAGGATTTTCTTCTGATTTGACATGTTGTTAAGATAGAACTGTTGATATGTATGAACCTGGTTTGTAGACATGAACTACTGTAGAGCAATCCATCATGTAACTTAATCCCATTTCATCTATATATTCCTTTATTGATGACCATTTGGCTATGTCTCATTATTTGCTTCTATTGTTGAGAATATTGCTATGAAAATTCTCCATTCACTTCTCCTGGTGTTCATGTGCAAGTTTCCCTGGGCTCAGAAATGGAATGGCTACCATTTTTGTCATGCACACTTTCAATGTTATGTACATTGATAAATTGTTCCTCAAAGTGCCCGTTTACATTTTCCCCAAAACATACAGACTAACACACATAGCACACGAAGCCATTTCCTTACAACTTTGTCCACACTAGGCATTGTCTTTTGAACTTTGGAGCCTTGAATATTGCAAAAGGGGGGTTTATTTCTTTAATTTGATTTCTCTCTATACTAGTGAAGTTAAGCATTTTTTTCATTTATTTCTTGACCATTTCACTGCTTTATAAATTAGCTTTCATATACTTTGCCTGTTTTTGCCTTCATGTTGTTTGTCTTCTGAATGATTTATATCAATTTCTTATATATTCTGGATTTGAAGCCTTGATAATACACTTGGCATGTATCTTCTCCAAGTCTGTTCCTTGTTATTTATCTTTGCCTACACTGTCCTGAACTGTGTCCAGGTTTTAAATTTTAATATTGCCTGGTTACTTACCTTTTTTTTTAATAACTGGAAGTTTCAATGTCTTAAGAATTTTTTTGAATACTCCTATGTCACAAAGATATTCATATCTATCAATTTATCCATCCATCCATCTATCCACCTGTCTATCATTTATCATTCAAGGTTTGTTTTATACATTTAGAGCTATAGTAGATGCTGTGGTACAGAGTCCAGAGTCTATTTCAAGTACTGTCTTCCAATAGCACATAGCATAATCTGTCCCTCAAATTAACAAAAACCTGTTTTGCTCAAGATTCTGCTACCTCTTCAGAGATAGCCTTGTATTCAATTACTGGGTTTGTGTGGAAGGACAAAAGTCTGGCTCCTGGCCTCAGTTTGGGATTTCTCTAAAGGGCCAGTCCCACTTCCAAGCTCTTTGTGGGACTGATGAGTCCTCTGTGGCAATGAATCACAATTTAACTTCTCTCCTGCCCAAGTTTGCTTCCTTCCCTCCTTTATGCAAATTAATCTCCCATAAACCATGCTAATCTACATCTCAGAGTCTGTGTTCTAGAAACCCTGACTTGAAGTGGTCCTGGAAAACAGATTTAAAAACGGATTTTGGAGCTGAATCTTCCATCACCTGGCTGGTAATGATGACTTTTTTTTTTTAACACCATAGATGAAATAATGATAAACATTGCCAAGCAGTAGCCCAGTCTAAAACTTTCTAAGTTTCTAAAACTTTCACTGGGGGGAGGGGGGACTGAGGCTGGAAGAAAATACAGTGGTGGGTACAACATCTCAAGTGACTGAGAGGTTTAGGAGAAGTAGTAAGGAATTATAAGGATTTGGGACTTGAATGGTGTTGAGTTAAACTACTCCCATAATACTGCTGCCCTGGCTTCTATTTTGTGTTGGTCAAGCAGCCTGCAGGGGCCTTGAACTTGAACTGACACCAGCTTCTGCTGTGAACTCAAGCCCAAGCTAATAGCCCACAGAATCACAGGTAAATGTAGATTTGTGATATGACACCTGTCAACTATTCCTGTGGTAAGCACCCCCCACCCCACCACCACCTAAGGCCTTCCTACTTCTACTCCTAAACCCCTGCTGGTTTTGATTTGAATTGCTAATCCACTTTTAGTCCAGAAACCCCAAAGCACTCCACTGGCAGACCTTAAAAGAGCCATGTGCCCAGACCTTGACACCATGTTCTTTCTGCCTGCACCCTGCCTTGACCTCCTCTGTGCCCAGTACCTCCTCTAGGACCTGTGAATGATAAACTTCTCTATTTCATTTTTCTTTGTGGTCTTTTGTTGACTTGTCTCATCATCTCACAGTCCCCCAGGCTCTACTTAAGAAACCTTAAAAAAAAATCGCAACAGATGGCTGGTGCTTGGGGCTATTGATAAATTAGAAAAAGACAAAGAAAAGGGGAAGACCTTTAATCACCAGTGAAGGCTTTGTGATAGCCAGAGGATGTCCTGGGTCATATATAAAGAGATTCTCAGCTTTTGCAGCTGGAAGACAGAAAAAAGCTGAAGATCAAGCCCGGTTGTTTTTTTTTTTCCCCTTAAGATTTTATGTATTTATTTGTCAGAGAGAGAGAGAGAGTAGCAGCAGGCAGAGAGAGAGAAGCAGGCTCCCCACTGAGCAGGGAGCCCAATATGGGACCCGATCTTAGAACCCTGGGATCATGACTTGAGTCGAAGGCAGATGCTAACCAACCAAGCCACCCAGGCACCCAAGCTCCTGGCTTAATGATCGTGAAGCTCTAAAGAAAACTGAATTTTCAGCCCTGGGAAGTTCAGAACACTAAGTTCAGGGCAGCAATGAAGGAGTGGGAGTCTTAAGATTTGAGTTAAGGCACTCAAAAAATCTTGAATCCCCAGATTCTCCTATATGTTTTAAGCAAGAATAAGTGGCCCACTCCTTGCTGAGAGTCTAGAGCTCCTTGTTTATATTAAGATGATGCAGAGGCCTCTTCGCTGGTGACAACAGTTGTTCTTCTCAAGATCTCCCTGGCTCGCCACCCTTTGAACATCAGCAGTTGCTAGGGTGAAGTCCAAGCTGGACCTAGCCAGGGAAGTAACTGCAACTGCTAAGGGGAGAATAGGACTATACCTCAGACAAACTACAGGACCTACCCAGTGTATTTTAAAAGGAGTTGAGAGAGTGTGTCTTGGACTATAACATCCTGAGAGTTCTAGATGAGAGGAGATGGAGTACAAAGTTGGATAAGGGAGCCTTTAGTGATATGGGACCGTTATTCCTGATAAAAATAACACTCTGACAAGAGCCTCGGGAGTCAGTGCTAACAGGCTGTTTAGATTACAAGTAGAAAGAAGGGTCCCCAGAAAAATGAGGACATAGCTTTCTCAACATAAGAAAAGTCATTTTGCCTCCCCCTCCACCCTGCCATCTTCATATCCTTTCTGATATTCCTACTGACTTCAGTGTTACTCTTTGCTAATAGTGCCATTTCTTTTTCTTTCTTTCTGGATTTTTGTCCTCTCTTGAGAATTCTGTCCAAGACATTTACCCTGGCTGTTTATCTTCTGAAGGTATGCATAGTGGACTTACCTGACAATTCTATATTTCTAGATATCTCCTTTCTTGTCCTAGTGAAGAACAGTCAAATTCTGGGGGAGAGTCAGGTTCATGGCAGGCTGGCAGATTGGTGGGATATAAAAAGCACTATGAGTTAGACTCACAGAGCATGAAATGCCACATCACTCAGCATTTTTAAGCAGCTGTACTGAATGTAAAAAGATTACATTACCTTACATCCATCTTGGTTCTTGAATATTTTGCTGTATTGATTTGATAGTGGCCTTTCTTTGATTTTGCAGAAAGAAATTACTGAGCAAAGAAAACTTAACATAAAACCAGAGAGGTGTCACCTGCAGTGAAATAAAGGATTTCTTCAGTGATCCTAGGTTACATGTAATTTTAGAGAAGCTGATATTGTTCAGAATTGATGTGTGTGGAGAAAGCCACTCCCTACCACTCTTTTTGATTTGGTATTAAAATCCTTCAAAGGAGTAAAGATTAGCATGTAAAACAGCTGAGCCAGGATTTAGCAGTGGATATTGAAAGATGTGAAAGATTTTTTTTCCCTAAACCATTGTAGAATTAACACATATGGTGTTTAGATTCCAACTTAAAGTATCATATATCAAACCAAATTGCGAGTCAGATTTGTGCTGACTCAGAAAATATTTTATTGTTGTCTTCCTTGAGATGAGGAGGAAATCTGAAGCTCTGAAATACATACGTGGGTATATAAATCTTGTCTTAAAAGTTATTTGGAATTTTACTTCTGGTTATCATGGAGTATAAGGGTCTGTACTTATCTTACTATCATAAATGACTAAGAAATGGGGCACTATAAGTGAAACTCTTTTCAAACATGAAACAAATGCCAGTTCAAGTCTTTGATCTCAGGAAAGGGGGAGGGGAAGATTAACCTTATCACTTTATTCTCCCAGATTTTTTCTTTTAAGAAATTATTGGCCAGTAACACAAAGAGTAAATCAATAGTCCTGCTGAGTTAAAGAGACAGAATAGGAATTCAAAGACTTTGAGGCAGCTACATTTTTAAGGGATGTGTGCTATAGAGAATCACTATGCAGAAAAAAATCTCAAGAAATATACACAGACATCCTATTAAATCTTTGGACTGATAACATTTTGCACATGCATAGGGCATGAAACCAAGTGAAAAAATCCTAAGAAGGCAATAATTACTGAGGAAATGTGAGTTATTCTATTTTCAGAGTTTATGCATGATTGAAAATTAAGTTTCTACTATGCGGAATAGAGAAACTTGACTGGATATATAGGGAATTCAGTAAAGACTCCAGATGGTCATGCCTTAGTCATGGGCTAAACCAGTTCTAGAGAAAAGATTACTCTGGTGCCATTCTAAAATGTGATTAATAACAAGCCTCAAAAGAGCAAAAGTATATTTAAATAACTTAATTGCCTGCTAGAACAAAGCCCAACACTTTTTAAGGAAATAGAATTTTATCAAGCATTCAAAAATTTAAAAAAATAGTGTCTACCATACAAATAAAAATGTCTGGATATGCAAAGACCTGAGGAAATATGATCAATAAAAAAAATTTTCAATAGAAATGGTATTTAAGTGACAGATGATGAAATTAGCAAAGACTTCCAAGAAGCCATTATAAATATACACTTAAGAATTTAAAGGAAAAAACAACATGATGAGAGGAGATATGAAATATATATAGAAGATTTAACTATAACTCTAGTGATAAAAAATGCTCTATCTAAAATGAAAATATTTAGATGGCTCAATCACACATTTAGAGGCTATAGCAGCAAAGACAACATACTTGAAGATATAACAATATAATGTATCAAAAGTGAATGCAGGCAATAAAGATGTAAAAATTAAAAAATACAGCTTCAATGAGCCATAGGAAAATATCAAGAAGTCTAAAGGGCTGGAAAAACATATTTGAAAACATAATCGTTCAAAGCTTTCCAAATTTGATGGGAACTATAACACAATTCAAAGAATTTCAATGAGTCTCAAATAGGATAAGCAAAGAATAATCACAAAAATGTGTACTGCAATCACATTGTTGAAAATGAATAATAAAGAGAACATCTTAAAACCAGCCAGAGAAAAAAAGAGAAAAGTTTAAAAGCTACAGAATACAAAGAACTGCAGACTTCTCACAAAAAATTTTATGTCAGAAGACAATGAAATTAACCCTTTAAAATAGTAAAAGAAATAAAAAGACCTATCTAGACATTAAAAGAGAAAAACAATTTATGTCAGAAGACAATGAAATGAACCCTTTAAAATAGTAAAAGAAATAAAAAGACCAATCTAGATATTGAAAGAGAAAAAAATAAAGAGGTATAATGAATAAGTAGTAACTGTAATAAAGTGGTAATGTAAGGGCCTATTTAGCCAGTGTGGCCCCACCTCAGCTGAACAGCCATTTTGTTGTTTATGCAGTAAAACTTAAACTGACCCTGCTCCACCCCCAGGGGAACTTACTTAAAAGCAAGTCCAGGAAACCAGTCCCAGGTAACAAAGCCCAAATACAAGGGCAGGTCAGGTCAGGTGGAGATAACAGCCCAAATTCGGGGATGAGTCGGGTCAGGTGGAGACATCCAATCAGTAAAGCTCGCATACTGTCTCCCTAACTACCAAGGAGCGTGGGCCCCACCTCTTGGGTGCCAATTCTCACCAAGGTGATAGGCTAGTTAAAATAGCTACTATGGGGTGAATTGTAATTCAATTGACCACCTAGCATGACTGTGCAGCTTTCTCTGTGTGTTACAATCTCATTGGCCACCTGTGTGTGGCCAGGTCCAACCACATGGCCTTGCTCTATAAAAGTTAGTCTGTAAACCAGGAGGGGTCACCTCTTTGCAAGAGATGGCCCTGGCCGGTCAGTTTGATTCTCAGTGCTAGGCGCAAAATAAAGCTTTGCTTGACCTTCGCTTTGTATCAGTCTCCCTCCTTTGACCATGGACCCAACAGTATAATAAAAAATATGCAACTAATTTTAAAAATTAAAAAAATAAAGAGTAAAGAAGATACAAAGAAGACATGAAACAAATAGAGGAGAAAGATGCTTCATTTTAAGGAACTGACTCATGTGATTATGGGGGCTGATAAGTCCAAAGGGTGCAGAGCAGGCTGCCAGTCTAAAGACTCAGAGTTGCTAATGTAGCTTGAGTCCAAAGGCAGTTTGGGCTTCCCTCTTCTTCAGGAGACTTCAGGTTTTTTCTCCTACCCCTTCAATTGATTGGGTGAGGCCTATTCACATTATAGAGAGATTTCTGCTTTACTCAAAATGTACTGATTTAAATGCTGATCTCATTTAAAAAATACCTTCACAGCGACATCTAGATTCATGTACAATACATATGCTAGACTGATTTCTAGACCAGATATCTGGACATCATGGCCTAACCAAGTTGACATATCAAATTAGTTATCCCAGATAGAGTTATACTCAAAAAAATGATAATCACATTAAAATGTAAATTGGCTAAATACCTCAAGTAAAAGGAAGACTGTCAGATTGGATAAAAAACACAACCCAGCTAAATAGTATCTATAAGACATACTTTAAATATAAAGACATTGACTAAAAATAAAAAGGTGAGAAAAGGTATGCCCTACGAATACTATTTATAAGAAATTGGAAGTGACAATATTAATATCAGATATAGCCAGCTTTAGAACAGTAAATATAAATAGTACCAGGGATAAAAGACATTTTATAATGACACTTTACCAAGAAGACATAATAATCTTAAGTTCACTTGTACCTAAAACAAAGCATCTATATACACAAGGAAAAAAATTGAAGGGAGGAGTAGATAAATAAACAACTGTAATTAGAAATGTCAATACTTTTCTATCAGTAATTGACAGAGCAAGTAGAAAGAAACTCAGATATAGAAGACTCAAATAATCAGCCTACACTGAAGGATAGAGAAAGGCTTTAGGTAACATATATAATCTTGACCTATTGAACCATGGTGCTATGGTGCTTATGCCTTAATCCTATATTTTGTGATTATCAGATGTATGGTGTTAGCAGTACGTGATTACAGAACAGAGTTGTTAAATAAGAGCTTAGAATTTAAACCAGCAGAATGGAGAGAAATGGTTAAGAAGACAAAAAGAAAAAAATGCAAAGAAGTACATTGTAGTTAATGGCTTCCACCACTCAGCAGGGGGCATCTTATTTCAGTGGTCTTGGGCAGAAGTAGTTTCCCTCTGGTAGTAATCCCTTGTTCTGAAAATTTAGAGCTAGCAGTTTACGAGGTCTTAAAATCTGTAAACTCTTTACTCCTGGAGATTCTCTGAGAATTTCACCTTATGGCTTCGAATAGTGTCATCTTCATCATTTTTAGAGTCGGAGAAAAGATCATGTTTTCGCCCAGAGGAATTTATGCAAGGATCAATCCCTTGCTACGTCATCTCCAGCAAGCGTGTTCTCCCGTGCTATTTTCAAAATACCCAATCTTTTGGTCAAAAATCATGTAGAAAATAATTAGATGGTTTCTTGGGAGGGCAGTTGGTATGTATGGATGATAGGACCAAATAGCACTGGCTAATTTATCATAACATATCGTATCATAGCTATGTGAACAGAGGAGAGTGGGACTCTTTGCTGAGTTACAGCATAAAATTAGTTCAATTAGTTTGTTCTCAATAACTTTTTGGAGAATAAGAGGATGTTATAAAAACTGAGAACATTAACAAAACTTTTAGACCTTTAGTTTAGTTTTTTTTTTTTTTTTAATATTAGGATTATGGTTGGCTTTTACTGAGAAGAGTAATTTACTGGAAAACAAATCTTTTTATAGATAAATACTTCATCAGTCTTGAATATGAGTATGAGTTTTTTATGTCTGAATAGTACGTAATCATTGAAACATGCTTTACCACAGTTTACTTAGAGTTAAACTAGGAAGGCTGAATTCTTAATTTTTCAAATTATTTTTGATCCTAAATTTCATAAATAAAAAAGGCTCACAATAGTGTTGAGATAAGTAAAATTTGGAGAGATGGGGCAAACCTAATTATTCTTTTGTGTTGTTTTTATAAAATGAAGATAATGAATGGTTTGTGCTACTAATAGTCATTTAGGAAAATCAAAGACATTTTGTGCTAAAAAAAAAAAAGAAACTTTGCTTTTTGTTTTAATTTGAATTTGGGGTCTGAATTAGATAGTAGCAAAATCCATAAGGATTTTTTAGAGGAGTCAAGGTTTGACCATAAGTAACAAGGATTTGAAAGCAAGAAATAACTCCAGGAAATATATTTAAAAAATAAATTACAGTAATTAGTAGGAAATTTTATAAAAATGATGCAAGGATATGTTGAAAACACAGAGGATAGCAGAATATTTTAGTAATAAAAGAACCTCTGCTATCTGGGCACAAAAACCTGCAGTTTTGACAGAAAGAAAGCACAAATTCTGGTTTGGGTCTCTTTGTATTTCCTCTGTGTAACAATTGCAGTAAAAGATCCTTTTGCCTCATGAATAAGCCCATCATATTTATTTACCTTTGTCAAACATTTCAATACATTTTGTTCATTTAAAAATTATTATTTGTAGGTGTTACATTGCCAGGAAAATCATGTTCATTTCCCTTCAGACCTTAAGCCATTGAAATCATCCAAAAAATGTTTTCCAACCACAATGGAATGAAATTAGAAACAGTAACAGAAGGAAATTTGGAAAATTTGCAAGTGTATGGAATTTGAACAACACATTCCTAAATAATCAATGGGTCAAAGAAGAAGTCATAATGGCAATTAAAAACTACTTCGTGATGAATGAAAACACGTACCAAAATTTATTAGATGCAGTTAAAACATTACTTAGAGCACATCTGTAGCTGCAGATGCCTATATTAAAAAAGAATAAAGTTCTCAAGTCAATAACTTAACTTTCCACCTCAAGAATCTAGAAAAAGAAGAGACCGCTAACCCTAAATGTTCATCTACTGAGTAATGGATAAATGAAAGGTAGTGTAGAGTCATATAAGGAATATTATTTAGCAATAAAAAGGAATAAAGTATTAATACATGAGATAACATGGTTAAATCTTTAAAGCCTTGTATTAAGTGAAAGAGGCTAGTTACCCAAGAGTCATGTATTATACATACCCACTTGCATGAAATGTCGAGAACTAGATACCTTTATAGAGGCAAAAAGGAGATCAGTGGTTGCTGCCCTGAAAGGAAGAGAAAATGTGGAGGGACTACCAATGGATAGGGGATTTCTTCTGGGAATGATGAAAGACTACTGTGATCATGGCACAATTCTGTGAATCAACACCACTGAATTGTATACTTTGAAATGGTGAATAGAGCAGTAGTGAATTAAATCTCAACACACTTGTTAAAAACAAAACAAAACAAAAAACCCAAACCAGAATCCGCCCCTTGAGGTTCTGATTCAGGTTTGTGGTGGACTCAGATGAATCATGCTCTGTGGGAAGTGTGTGAGCTAGTAGCTTGGCTATTGTGCCTTCAGAGGACTGCTGTCAAAATGCAAACATGGTATCTGGGAAAGGTAAGTTAATGAACACCTGCTATTCCATAGATATGAGTTAAATTATGAAGTTACCATCTGTCCTGTGGACTCTGAGCCATTGAAATCCAACTGTGAGAATCTGAGTGGCAGGAAAGTAATATACGGTTAAGATAAGTAGCTTAATGATGGGGAGGTGTGTAAGGGGGTCCTAGGAGAGACAGTTTGTAAGGGAGAGGGGTTCTGGGATGACAGAGGTACTCGAGCCCACTCCTCTTGGACTAACCTGGTACCATGTGCCTCTCAACTTAAGAATTAGGGAAAATGATAGCTAACATGTATTAATTACTTACTTTGTAGGGGTCAATGTTGTAAATGCTTTTTTGTGGGCTTACTTTGTTTAACTCCTTCCAAAGACCCGTGAGATTGATATGATTTTTATTTCCATACTACAAAAGAAGAAACTGAGGCATAGAGTAGAGTGATTATTAGGTCTCAAATTACATAACCATAACTTGAAAAAGCCAGGATTCAGACTTGAGAGTTTGGCTCTAGAGCCTTATGACCACCCCCTGTCTCCAGGTTAGTGTGTTGATGTCACCTGGCTATCACCAGCCAAGGCAGAGGGCAGAAGGAGAGGGTGCCAGTTACTTTACCCATGGCTTCTTGAGGCCATGACCAGGCTGCAGGTACTTTAGAGTTGGGTGACACAATGTGGTGGTTCAAACAAGCACTAAATTGGATTTGGACCATCTTGAGTTTGAGCTCTAACTCTGCTACTAGTGTCTGGAAGATTAGGGGCATTTGACCTCTGTAGGCCAGAACATCTTAATATATAAAAGAAAAAAAAAATTGTATTGTCTCTGCTTTGTGGTGAGATTCCAACTCAGACAATGGATCTCAAAAACCTCAGTGAACCTTAATGATTCATCTTAACGTCTTTTCAGACCAATTCCTAATGTTGAGAGTTTGCTACTGCAGTTTGAGGATCGCCATCTCTCCTACTGGTGTCTGAGGAGTAGCCACTCCCCATTTCAAATAATTGACATTTAAGAAAATTCTATCTAAAAAATGAGTATTCAATATCTGTGAGAAAATTTGGTTTGGCGAATACTCAGCCAGGGACCATGTCATCTCCAGCCCAGGATGATGGCTCAGCAAACCCTTGAGAAGGTGGGCTGTGGCAACAGCTGTTGCTTAGATGAACAGACCGAAACATCTATACGTCTTGACAGCTCACTTCAAATTGTAATACCCCTCTTTATTCAGGTGGGGGTCCATCTTTTATGTTTGTCCTCCACAGTTCGAGAGGGAAAAGGAGAAACGGTTTGATTTTGATTTCAAAATCAAATTTTGAATTTTGATTTCAAAATCAAATTTACTGAATGCACTGTTAGGATGGCTGGCAGATGTCTCCTTAACAGGGGTACTGGAATTTAGAGCATTTTGGAAAGCGTTTTTAATGACTTTCAGTAGCTGTGGGATTTCATAGCTCCTGAATGTGCTCATTTAACATTTGTTTGGTTAAAGGACCCTTCTTTTGAAATGGTAGCAAAGAAAGCCCTGAGGATCATGTTGAAGGAGAGCTGTTTTGAAATGTAGTGACAAGCTCATAAACTAAAGGTCATATCTGTGACCGGTTGATCATTAATTTGTTTTTCTGCCTCTGGGCAGACCAGAGCCTGCATATTTGCAGCAGACCTTAACACCGATGATTTGAACAATGAAAAATGCCTGTGCTTTTACTCCTGCTTTCAGAGGTCCTGACGTATCAAGGGAAAAATGCTGAGCTCAAGGCCCGGAACTTGGGGTCTTACCATCTTTCTACTCTAATGGCCCTTCAACAGGCTTTATCTCTGTCTTTTTCACTGTTAGAATAGAAACCTTGAGATAGATTTCTGGGGCGAGTTGAGGACATTCTTTTTTCCAGGGATTTTTTTTTTTTTTTTTAGGTTTTATATTTTCTGCCTTGGCTGGATTCTTTAATCATCAGGTTGATGTAGTTTAAAATAGTTTAAAGTAGTATTTAAAGGAGCACCTTATCATTAACTCAGACAATGTAATTAAGAGTTTGGTTCTAATCACAGTGTATTCTTATGTTTGTGAATAATGAGGGTGTTGATGGCGTTACCGCTTCCTGGTAATCTAGTGTATTCGGGATTACCTCTTTAAATTAAGATGATGTTTGGCCCTGTCCTTGGAATCTTGTATCTCACATGTGATCTGCCACTCTAGCAGCTCTCAAGAAGAGAACGTTCTCATCCTCTCAGCTCTGCTGCCTCTCTTCTGCCCACGCCTTACCGGTTTCTCCCAAGGGAGGGCTAATTAACAATTAAACCAGGCAGAGCTGGGAACACGGATTGGATCCTATGTAATTGGCTGGGGTGGGTGGGTCACTGTGGTTGGGTGGTTAGTACTCGCCTGTGACCCTCTCTTCCTCTGCTCTTCAAGGGAGACCCACCTAGGCTGCTCTCTCCCTTTCTCTCTCTTCCAAATACAGAATCCAAGAGGATTCCTGTTCTTTGGTTCCTGGCTCTTCATTCCATATTAGCCTGGGCCTTGTTGGCATACTTAAAAAGGCTGACTTTTAGAAGAATGTAAGAGCCCTACTTAGGATCATGTCTGAGTCACGTACTCCAACTCAGCTTTCACCAAAAAGCCATTTGTGACAGTCTGTAATATTGGCTCACTTGCAAATAAATATTTGCTTCCCCAGATGACTAGTCTTCCAATCCCCAGAGTTCCCTGGGACAGAGGCATGAGTAATAACAGCTCAGGATTCAGAGAGTCCTGACTCTCTGATCTAATATTTTCGGAATAAAATCGAACATTTTTGTAACTGATAACACTGAGTATTCCACACCTCGCTTGTTTGACTTTTGCTTTTGCCTAACTACAATGGAAAGCATACTGACCTGGCTGTCCTTCATTCTATTCTCTTCCCAGCTTTGCCCTTTATTCCTTCTGTGTGCTGGGCCCTTGATATCTTCAAGTGTAGAATGAAGGGGTTGAGCTGAATCCTTTTAAGTTCACCTCTAATCTGTTCTGTGCTACTGCAAATGTCCCTTTTGCGGGTTCAGAGCCCACTTATGACATTTATTTTTATTTTTATTCTTTGTTCTGAGTTATCTTTTGAGTCTCTGTCTCCCTTGTTCAGTCTCTCTTTTTCTGACACACACACACACACTCGAATATCAGTGAATTAAATACATTTTCTGTGAATGGAGAACACATTTTACATGACATAAAATGCTTTTGGGGAAATGGAAGAAAACACCCTGAGCAATGCAGGATTTTTTTTAAAAAAGCAGCTTCAGTCCAGATCTCCTGGTGCCAGAGGAAACAGATCAAGCAGCCTCTAATTGGCCTCATTTATAGCCTTTTCACATAACCCGGGGTATCCTATTTTTTTTTTTTTTTTTTTTTTAAAGAATGAGCTTGCTGCACTCTGAAAAGAGCTTAATGTTTCTGTGAATAACATAATTAAAATGGAGATTCACATCAATGACTTAATCTGGGCCATTGATCTATGAAGAAGTTCTGCAAGGATTTAGTCAGAAGGGCTGTGGAGAGGAAAAATAAAAATATGGCTTGGTGATGGAGCTGGAGGTTGCACAGTCATGGAAGATGGCTGCTGCTGCCAAGCTGGATGAAACACTTCTGCTAGGAAACACCGTGGTCACGTGGACGGAAGAGAACCTGGACAGAGAAAGGAAGAGCAAGAAATCAGACAGGAAACGGTCTATTGGGTTCCACCCCCATATCTGTGTGGCCCCAGAGGACAGCCTGCAGGTGCTTGACACTTGTGACATAGCAGAACGACAGAGCCAAGCAAATGGAAGTTCAGTCTCTCTTCTCCATAGGTCTCTGCTGTAAAGTCATTTGTCTCCTTTAGTCTTTGTGTCTTTGAGCTAAGTAGTATGAATGCCATCTTTCAGACAAGGAAGCCAAGACTTGAGGACCTCATATGGCATTCCAATGTCACAAAGTGTTTAAGGAACAGAAATGAGGTGTGACATGTTGGGTCAGACCTCCAAGGCTCCTGTTTTGACATCATTTTGTTCATTAGAGGGGTGGCCTTGCTGGAGGGTGATACTGCACTTCCCATGAGGCCATGAGCATCTGAGAGCTTGATTCCAGATCAGCTTTGGTAGCACAACACATTTACAAAGGCTAAAAATAGAGCATCTGACAATAGGGGTGTGTGTGTGTGTGTGTGTGTGTGTGTGTGTGTGTGTGTTTGTGTGTATTTAACCCCAGAGGTTTTGGGGATTACATTGATGAATAATCAATATATATGAAGATTATATATATATATATATAAAGGTATATATAATATATGTGAGGATATATTATCTTCATATCCTGGGGGAAATATGCTTTGTTCTGGCAAACCCTGATTTGCTCTTACACCACAATCTCTGTTGATACCTGGTGCTTAGTGTGGTTTGCTCCACCACCTCTTGTGAAGGAGAGGGGAAAAGACAGTGAGAAGTGGTAACAGAGCAAACCAAACTGTCACCAACTTTTATCATCATCCCGGAGGAGGTTCTATTTGATGCATGAATTGCTTGGTGCGTATATTATTTATGGAGTCACCCAATGAAAACCACAAACTCTCAAAAACAAAAATAATCCCTTCTATTCACCCATGGAGTTTATCTTCCTGTTCTAATTATTATCTGGAGAATTGAAGAGAGTTTCAGTCCACATCTATAGAATGTTACTTTTCCACTCTTTTTTTTCTGTACGTTTGGGAGACCATTCTCCACGGGTCTCTCATGTTTCCGTGTCTTACGACAGAGGTACTACCTGCCCTCTTATTGAGAACTACCTTTTAGTGTTTGTCTAGGAAACAGCCTTTTCTTTGGAAAAAACAGTATTTTTTCCAAAGCAAAGAATAGGTATGCTTACTACAGAAGAAAATGAAAAAAATCTCTGTAGAGCAAACGACAAGTATTCATATTGTCGATTACAGAAGGTTAAGTCTCCTTTTCTTTAATGCAAACCACTCTGTGTGAAGCCATGTATTTGGGCCCATTCCTGCCCCTTCTGTGAGACTTGGTATGAAGGGGGAAATCTAATTATGCTGATGCTCCTGCCTCCTGCTATGCCATAAGTAGTCGAGTCCTTTGCCTGTGACCCACAGATCTTGTTTCTTTTCTTTTCTTTCTTTTTTTTTTTTTAAAGATTATTTATTTATTTATTTGTTTGAGAGAGAGACAGTGAGAGAGAGCATGAGAGGGGAGAAGGTCAGAGGGAGCAGACTCCCCATGGAGCAGGGAGCCCGATGAGGAACTCGATCCCAGGACTCTGGGATCATGACCTGAGCCGAAGGCAGTCACCCAACCAACTGAGCCACCCAGGCGCCCCAGATCTTGTTTCTTCTGTGAGCATCGATTACCTGTTTATACGTTATGACAGCCTAACCTGTTTGCTTTTTTTAAAATGATAAAAAATATAACTGCTTGAAGCAGAAGTTTTAAAGGTTTAGATTGACTTTTGTTATGATTATTGCACTTAAAATGGGCTCTGTGCTGATGTGAAAGGTCGGTTTATTAAAAGTGGAAGCAGGTAGAACTACACAAATACAAAAAACATTGAAGTCCCAGGAAGACTCTGAGTGGCAATGTAAATAAATTAAAGAAATTCTTCTGGGCGAACTCCTTATCTAAAACTCAGTTTTATCTAATATATGGTAGGCATATTATTGATGTCTGTTAAACTGAATTAAATAAAAGCCATTTTGCTTGACTCAGTGCATGCACGATATCCATGGCCAGCATCTAGTTAAACATTTACAAAATTTGTCAACTTGATTGATGGGAAAAACTAGTTTCTAGATATGGAGAGACAATAGAGGAAAAAATAAACAGTATTGTAGAAAGACTGTGAAAGGCTGGGAAAATACAATTCTGAGGAAGGTCTTCCAGCACAAATATGATTTAACCATAGAATAATCAATTTTCCCAAAGAACATGAAACTTCTCTGAACTATTCTTATCACTTAACCACAAGAGGAAGGGGGTGATGCTGCAAATAAACTGTCCATGGACGTGTGGTTATACCTGCATGTCCTTCATATTTGCAGAACTACACTCAACCATGTTATCTTGGTCTGTGGTTGTGACTGATAAGTTTGTGGTCAGACTGCTGGGCTTGCCAGACCTTTAGTTTATGGCTGCAGGTCTTCTTTGTAGAGACTCGTTTTTATTTGTAAATGTACACCTTTGCTAGGAGTCTGAGTGCCTATACCCAGAAAAGGTTCCTTCCAGCTCCATTCCCAGCACCCAGTTGATGCACCCCAAATTGGTCTCACTCTTCGTGCTCCTATTAAGGCCATCTATATAGCTTAGAACTTACAGCAAGGGTTTGACCTGATTTCAGGGGCCATTTACTATTATTATTATTATTTTGAGAGGGAGGGTGGGGAAGGGCAGAGGGAGAAGGAGAGAGAATCTTAAGCAGGCTCCATGCCCAGCATGGAGCCCAATGTCGGGGTTGATTCTGTGACCATGACCTGAGCTGGAATCAAGAGTCGGACTCTTAACAAACTGAGCCACACACGCACCCCTATTATTATTTTTTATTGTCCTTTATGCTAATGGATTTATTATTTTCTTCATTAGCTTTTATGTTTATTTACTTTCCATATTCCAGTTCTCTGCTGTATTTTTAAAACTTCATCTTTTATAAAAATATAATTTTTTACATCCACATGTGTATGGACACATATATAACATGTTGTGTGCAATAAAAATGCCTGTGTACTCATTAAATAGATTGAGAAATAAGATTCTGGAAGCCTCCTTTATACTTCCTTTCAATAAGTACCCCTCCCTCCTCTCAAAGGCAGTCAATATGTTGATTTCTAGCATCAGAGAAGAGTTGGTCTTTTTTGAACATGATGTAAATGAATCAGACAGTTTGTATTCTTTTATGTCTGGTCTCTGAATTAGAAGTATATCTGTGAGATATATCTATATTATTGCATAACCAATGCATTACCATTGTGCTAATACACACACATATACCCCCCACACCACGCTTTATACAGTCTACTGTTGATAGACTGTTGGGTTATTTCCAACATTCGGCTCTTATGAATTATACTGCAAGGTAACTTTTATACATCTTTTGGAGCACATGTATATACCACTCTGTTAGACATATAACCAGGAGTGGAACTGGTAGGTATGGTCCATATATGTGATATTAATTTTATGTGTCAATCTGACTGGCCATGGGCTGCCTAGATTACATGTTATTTCTGGGTGTGTCTGTAAGTGTGTGGTTGAGATTAGCATTTGAATCTGTCCCCAGTGTGTACATCGCATCATCTAATCCACTGAGGGCCTGAATAGAACAAAAAGGGATGGTGGGAGGAAATTGCCTGGCTTTTCTACCTACCAGTTTGAATTGGGTCATCTCATTTAATCTTCTCTGGCCTTCAGATTTTGGGGATTTTTTTTTAAAGATTTATTTATTTATTTTTAAAGAAGGGGCGTGGGAAGGGAGAGTAAGGGGAGGGGCAGAGAGAGAGAATCTTTCAAGCATATTCATTGCTGAGCATGGAGCCCAAGTCAGGACTCTATCTCACAACCACAAGATCATGACTTGAGCTGAAACCAAGAATCAGATGCTTGACTGACTGAGTCACCCAGGTGCCTCCAAAATGGGATTTAAACCATCAGCCTCCTTGGTACTCAGGACTATGTATAAACTTGGACAGAATTATACCCCTGGCTTTCCTGGGTCTCCAATTTGCTGTAAGGTGGATTTTGGGATGTCTCAGCTTCTGTAATCACATGAGCCAATTCCTCATAATAAATCTCTCTTTCTCTTTCACTTGCACATGGAGGCGTGAGCACATACATGTCTCTTTGTTTGGTTAAATTGTTAACCTCTGTTATTTCCGTAATACTTAATTAAATAATGGAAAATTATAGAGATAATTTAGGGTCTAGAAGAGTTTAACTTTCTCCAGCAAGAATTTATTTCTCCTTCTGGAAGGCAAGTGGATTTAATTTAATGGATTTAACATTTGAGCTGATTTGAAGCTCCTTGTGAGGTCTGCCTTGTTTTTACTTCATTACCACTCCAAGAGCATAGATTTTCTGGAGTCCTAGCTAAAAACCTTGGTTGTTTAGCATAGTCCTTTCTGGGCCAGAGTTCATAACAATGAACAAAACAATAAATAAATAAAATAAAAAGACATTCCAATTATTTTTTAATTTTCAATATTATGAGACATATTTATATTAAAACAAATTGTTTTTTATCTGAAATTCAAAGCTAGCTTACATGTTGTATTTTATCCAGCAAATTTACTTCTTCTTTAGTGGATCTGCTCTTTAATTTCCCATTAGCCAACCCATGAGGGTTTTGAAGGTTCTGTTCAGTTTTTCTTCCACCAATTTCCACTTAGCTCCTGAACTATGTGTTGGAAATAACAAATACCTCGAAGAGAAATGTGCTGAATATCCGGCATACCCCTGATTGTCACTTTTTTCATGCTCTTGATCTCTTAAATCCTCACACAATTGTAACTGTCTGATGTTTTCTAGAAAATGTATAAATATTTTATTTTAGATACCAGTAATTAGAACAGAATTTCCAGTTGTCCAATTCAAATTTTAAATCTACTTATTAAAATTACTATTTCTGGGATGCCTGGGTGGCTCAGTCAGTAAGCTTCTGACTTTGGTTCAGGTCATGATCTTGGAGTCCTGGGATTGAGCCCAATGATGGGCTCGACACTCAGTCCGGAGTCTGCTTCTCCATTTCCCTATGTCCCTCTTCCTTCCCTCCCCTTCTCCCTGCTCTTCCTCTTTCTCTCATATAAATAAATAAAATCGTTTTTAAAATGTTACTATTTCTGATTTATGAGTATCATTAATAATAACAATAATAATAATAGAAGATAACATTTTAAACACAAAATGTGTATGTCAATAATTTAAGTATTTTACATGAATTGACTAATTCTCACAAACCTGTTTGAGATAGATATTATCATTATGTCCATTTTTTAGATACATTTTTTTCCAATTTATTTATTTTCAGAAAAACAGTATTCATTATTTTTTCACCACACCCAGTGCTCCATGCAAGCCGTGCCCTCTATAATACCCACCACCTGGTACCCCAACCTCCCACCCCCCCCGCCACTTCAAACCCCTCAGATTGTTTTTCAGAGTCCATAGTCTCTCATGGTTCACTTCCCCTTCCAATTTACCCAAAAGCACATACCCTTCCCAATGTCCATAACCCTACCCCCCTTCTCCCAACCCCCCTCCCCCCAGCAACCCACAGTTTGTTTCGTGAGATTAAGAGTCACTTATGGTTTGTCTCCCTCCCTATCCCATCTTGTTTCATGGATTCTTCTCCTACCCACTTAAGCCCCCATGTTGCATCACCACTTCCTCATATCTAGATACATTTTTTTAAAAGCCTGCAACTGATATCTATTAGGGACCGAGGAGCACCACCACAGAGAACTGAGAAAACAATTAGTGCTCACTGTTGGAGCTTGGCACGGTGCCTCATATTAGCTACTTACCCCATAAATAAGAATTAATGGTCACTGGACAGTTTGCCATTCAGGTGGCACAAATAACATTAGCTAATTGCATTTACTTGGCCTTGGGAACACCCACCTCATTTAGGATGCTGGTCTTTCAACAGTATTATGCTTTTGTGGTGTGTTTCCTCAGACAATTTTGGAACCGTGTTTTTCAAGCCCTGTTTTAGCAACAGCAATTCGGTATTCCAAACACATCAATGGCTGAAGAAAGTGAGAGTGACACACGCTACTTGGTTATCTTTCTTTCTCTCCATTGTGAACTTAAAACTATTTAGAAATCTTTAGAGCTTTAGGGCAGCACAAAGTTTTGAAAAATGCCCATCTGACTCCTACCTGATTGTTCCAGAATTTTTTTTAATTTATTTTTTTAAAAGATTTTACTTATTTATTTGAGAGAGAGAGAGAGATCATAAGTATCCAGAGAGGCAGGCAGGCGGTGGGGGGGGGGGCGGGGATGGGGAGAGAAGCAGGCTCCATGCTGAGCAGAAAGCCCCATGTGGAGCTTGATCCCAGGACCCTGAGATCATGACCTGAGCCTAAGTCAGAGGCTTTAACCCACTGAGCCACCCAGGTGCCCCATGTTCCAGAAATTTTGTAACAGTAAAATATGGTTCCAGTCCATGGGCATGGTTGATTGATCCAGAAGTAGAAACCTAGCACAGATTGAGCCAAGTTGAGCTCTTTTCTAGTATTTTGGGAAAACTAGTTGAGTAAGAAGCTGAGCTTTAATATAGAAAGAAGCCAATTCTTGGTCCCATCTCAGGGACTTGGACTTTACTCCTCAAATTGGGATTTCCCTGCTTGGAAACATTGCATCTTTATTTATCTATACCAAAGGAATTTTAGCAGACCTCAATTATGAAGACTTTCCATGGATTTTAAGCCTCTTGAGGGCCCCGGCCATGTGCTCTTTCCCACTTTTAACCTCTGCAATGATGATCATAATTGCACTCATGAATCTCCATGGTGTATTTATAGGAGCAATGGGTTTAAATACAGAAATTCTTCCATCTCAGTGCACTAGGTCACAGGTTCTTCGGTTAACTTCAGAGGGTGTCATGCAATCTCTTTAGACTAAAAAAAAAAGAGAGAGGAGAGAACTTTTTTTTTTTTTTTGTATTTATTAAAAATGTAGAAGAGAGAAGGATATCTGGGTGGTTCAGTTAGTTAAGTGTCTGTCTTCACCTCAGGTCATGATCCCAGCAGCCTGGGATTGACTCCTGCATCAGGGGGAGGTCTGCTTCTCCCTCTGCCTATTGTTCCCCCTGCTTGTGTTCTATCACTCTGACAAATAAATAAGTAAATTTTTAAAAATAAAATAAAATGTAGAAGAGAGATGACACTAGAAAACAATACAAGTTCACAACTGCAAAAAGTCAACAAATCTCACCAAAACAAAGACAGAGAGAAACATGGGTGAGTGAGAGTTTTCATAAGAACCATAAAACGAGTGTGCATAGAAACCTAAATTTTCCAAGAGAAATGGTCTTGATCTGATGACGTTTTTCTTCTCCAAGAAAGTCCAGTGGCTGAAAGGGAAATAAAGACTGTAGGACAAGAGGAAGAACAGCAGAGAGGAAAAGGACAAAGGGAGGGAAGATATTGAGAATCTCTGAATCTCAACAAAAATATCATGTAGATAACTTAAGAAATCCTCAAAGCAGAGGTGACCTGAATTAACAGATGATTCAAGCAGGGCGATTTCAACAGGGAATGGTGATATCATCAAACTGGGGGAGACAAATAAAACTCGGTAAAAACACAGCAACTCTGCTCTTCATCAGCAAGTCATCTTGGGTATATAGATCCAAAAATCCTGAGGGCAAAGCTGGGAACATTGCTTATGGATCAATAGGACTACATCATTTAACCAATGACATTTATATGTGACACTTTAATGGGCACGAGCACAAATTTCGAGCTAGAGAGACCTGAATTTAAAACCCAATTTTTTTAAGTTTTCTCATCTTTAAAATGTAAAGAGCGAAATTTACCTATTTTTCCTTCTCTGTCTCTGTCTTTGTCTTGTGGTCATGAACGAAAGTAACCAAAGCCATGAACCTGTCCTTGCAAACAACATCCTGGGAAGCAAGGGCTAGATCTTTGATGTTGTATCTCGTGGGGTCCCATTCTCTCTGCTATTCATGGAGATATCAAACCCAATGTCCCCTGGTCTTCTAATAGTAATATTATGAGATTCTTACCATACAAAACTTTTCACATGTGAAGTGCATATATTCTGAGGCATTCAAAAACTGGGTATAAAGATGACAGAATCTAATAAAATGAAACAGTGCAGATAAATCTGTGCCTAATGCTCCTTATTTTTTCCATGCCTTTCAGTTTTTAAGTCCACACAGTGTTTTGAAGTGAACTGCATCCAAACAGTACAATTTCAGGTCACAGAGGCTAAGACAACTCTCTAAATAGAAGAGTGCCGCCTCAAAAAAACATAAAAAATTAAAAAAAAAAAAAAAAAAGCGCATGTGAGGGAGAAGCTATTTGGCAGGAAGGAAAAACTCTCTCTGAAAAACAGCCTGAAACAAAAAATCAGAAACAAGGCCAAAAGAATGTAAATGTATTTCTTCAGGCTGACTTTGAAGGCACAATATTTATTTTACTTTCTCTCTCAGGAAATAAGAAAATTGGCCAAAGAAGAGATCTGTTTTTATGCTCGGCATTGAAAATGGACAAACTGCCATCTTCCTGGAGGAATTCTAGTATGATTGTTATTTACAAATGTTTTGCTTAGAGAATAAGGCACAGAGTGGAGTTCTGTCCATTGAATAACTTTGTTTGTTTTTGCTTGGTTAGCTGATTTTCCACAATTACTTCTTCCACACCCACCTACAAATTACAGTAGAAATGTTGATGTTGCATTTCTGCCTGCGGAGTCTTCCTGTCATCACATAGGAGCGCTGGAAATCCAGAATATTAACTCAAAAGGTTACACTTCTATAGCCCCTTCATTTCTCAAATTCACTTTTGGCATGAGACAGCAACGCTTTCTCCTTGCTTCAGTGTGAGACTGAGGAAATTACTGTTTGGCTCAGCTCTGTTGTCCAAGGTCATTTCCCAGGCTACGATATCCAGTTTAGACTATTCCATAAGTGGCGCCTGAGTGGCTCAGTGGGTTAAACCTCTGCCTTCAGCTAGATCTCAGGGTCCTGGGATCGAACCATGGCTCTCGGCTCAGTGGGGAGCCTGCTTCCCTCCCCTTCTCTGCCTGCTTCTCTGCCTGCTTGTGATCTCTGTCAAATAAATAAATACAATCTTTAAAAAAAAGTCTATATTCCATAAGCAACATAAATGTCAACTAAATAATAACCTATACAATGGCATGTATTAAGACAGACAGAAGAGAAGAAACTCTCTCCAAAGAAATAGCTACAAAGCTGGTTATTGTAGTTTCTTCTGACTCACCCTGAAAATACTGAAATGTGGTTTGAAGTTAATGTCCCAATAAATAGAGGGGTCTTTTGATTGGCATGATTAGCTGTCTTGTATTACAGTATGGGACAGCCCAAGGATAAACATAGCTGGGTGAAATTCTACACAGTCTATAGCAGAAATAATGTTAAAGTTATCAATTTACTGGCAAGACCAGGACGACATGTGCTTGCACCTTTTCTTCATGTGCTTTTATGTCCTTTATTTCTTTTTTCTATCATCTGTGCATGGTGACATGCTCCGCAATCAGAGGCCTATGATCAAATCAATTTGGAAAACTGCATATGCCAGGCTCCTCTTGGATATTTGGAATGTAGAGCTGAAAGTCAAAGGATTTGAGAAGTTCTGTGTAAAGAAGGTATTTAACTCAGCTTGTTTCTCAGGTTTTTGACCACAAAACACTTTTGATTGCTTTTTGTCACATGCAATTTACATGAAGAGTAGAGTGGGAATGTTTTTTTTTTAATTAAAGTAGCGATCAGAAGCTATGGATTTTAAACTGCTTTTTTTTTCTACTTTATTGGTTATGGTTTTCTTTTTTTTTTTTCTCCTGTTGGCGAAAGGAGAGCTCCAATAGCAGTATGAAACATTGAGTAAGCCAGTGTTTCTTCTCTGCCAAGTTCTTGCAGGCCTCAGGGCTTGTTTGTGTTGATAGCTCTCCTCTCCTCTGGGTGCACCCTGGGGACACCCGCCGAGGCACAGGTGAGACACTCTATTGTTTCTTGTCTCCTCTGTGCTCGAATCCAGGGGTCAAAATTTTGCTTTGGAGGTCTGAATGTAAATATTACATGTTTTTCATTTATCGAATCATCTATATTTATCACAAAAATTTTCCAATTTTTTTTCAGGTAATTATCTTTGATCCATCTCTATCTACTGCCTCCTGCTTTTTTTCCAAGTCATAATTTTTCTTAAAGATTTTATTTTTTTTTTAATTTGAAAATATTTTATTTATTTATTTTTAGAGAGAGGGCACAAGTAGGGAAAGGGGCAGACAGAGGGAGAAGGAGAAGTGGGCTTCCTGCTGAGCAGGGAACCCAACATGGGGCTGGGATCCAGGATCCCAGGATCCTGGGATCATGACCTTAGCTGAAGGCAACTGCTTAACCAACAGAGACACCCAGGCACCTCCCAAGTCATAATTTTTGAAAACTTCTTTTTATAAGTATTTGTAAATTAAGGTAGTGACCACTGCAATTACAGGCAAACCACCAAATTTCATCCATTAATTCAATACAAGTTTACTTCTCTGCTCATGAAGTTCAAAGTAGGCCCTTCCACATTGTAGCTCCATGATCTTCTTTATCTGGCCTCCAAAATCTTTGCAGAGGGGAAAGAGAAAGGAGTGCCACATTTGGAGGTTTTATAGGCCAGGTCTGAAAGAGGCACAAATCACTTCAACTCTCATTCCATGGGCTACAGTCCAGTCACACAGCACAACAACCGTAAGAAATATGAAAGATAGTCAAGCTATCTGCTTGTGCAAAGGGGTGAAAGGGCTTGCTTCACTACAACCTCAACACTAGCACTGATCATCTCTAACCCCAGGAGGGTAGGGAAGATTGCACTTCAATTATTTTGGGAGGAATTTTAAATTGTTAGCTGAATTCACGTGAAAGGTGAACTAGTCTTTCACCATAGCTCTTTCTAACCCAAAGAATTTACCAAGGAAACTAATGTAACGAACAACACAAAGGTTATTTTGTGAGCTTGATCCCAGTTAGATATGAAGATGATTAGCGGAGAAAAGCCAAATATCCGTGAAGCATACACAATTCTCTAAAGGAGTCATCTTTATGTAAGCAATGAGTATACTGCACTTGGTTACTTTTTCCTTCCTTCTTTTTTTTTTTAAGATTTTATTTATTTTTTTGGCAGAGAGAGAGAGGTAGCAAGAGAGGGAACACAAGCAGGGGGAGTGAGAGAGAAGCAGGCCTCCCACTGAGCAGAGAGCCCAATGTGATGTGATGCATGCGTTGATCCCAGGACACTGGGATCATGACCTGAGCCAAAGGCAGACGCTTAACGACTGAGCCACCCAGGTGCCCCCATACTTGTGTTTCATTAAAATTTTAATGGACAGTTTAGACTTTTAAAGCTTGGTCTTATCATTTTTATTACAAAATCTATATATCTAACTTCTAAATCAGGTTCCTGACAGCAATAAATTCCAAACCTTGCCAAATGTTACATTCCATTTGCTATATGTGCCATATTGCATTCTTAGGAGGCAATTTTGTAATGAACGTCAAAGATTTAAAATACTTATAAAAAGGAAAAGTTTTCAAAGTCACCATTTAGAGTATCTAAAACTTTTTCTAGATTCAGAGAAATAAAAGAAAAGCAATGTTATAAATGTCTTTACATAATAAAACATATGCAGGATAATATGTTTTCTTTCCTGCTGTAACTGATGGTATCAAGAATGGTAATTAATGAGGAAAGTTGGGGTTTGGTTTTTAAGAACCTTTACTCAAGGTTCAGATTGGCCTTTTTTTTAATGTTTTTCAATCTTTTTTTTTAATTTAATTTTTTTTTTAATTTTTTAATTTTTTATAAACATATATTTTTATCCCCAGGGGTACAGATCCGTGAATCGCTAGGTCCACACACCCCACAGCACTCACCAAAGCACACACCCCCACCAATGTCCATAACCCCACCTCCCTTCTCCCAAACCCCCTCCTCCCAGCAACCCTCAGTTTGTTTTGTGAGATTAAGAGTCACTTATGGTTTGTCTCCCTCCCAATCCCATCTTGTTTCATTTATTCTTCTCCTACCCACTTAAGCCCCCATGTTTCATCACCACTTCCTCATATCAGAGAGATCATATGATAGTTGTCTTTCTCCACTTGACTTATTTCACTAAGTATGATACGCTCTAGTTCCATCCATGTTGTCGCAAATGGCAAGATTTTGTTTCTTTTGATGGCTGCATAGTATTCCATTGTGTATATATACCACATCTTCTTGATCCATTCATCTGTTGATGGACATCGAGGTTCTTTCCATAGTTTGGCTATTGTGGACATTGCTGCTATAAACATTCGGGTGCATGTGCCCCTCCGGATCACTACGTTTGTATCTTTAGGGTAAATACGCAGTAGTGCAATTGCTGGGTCATAGGGCAGTTCTATTTTCAACATTTTGAGGAACCTCCATGCTGTTTTCCAGAGTGGTTGCACCAGCTTGCATTCCCACCAACAGTGTAGGAGGGTTCCCCTTTCTCCGCATCCTCGCCAGCATCTGTCATTTCCTGACTTGTTGATTTTAGCCATTCTGACTGGTGTGAGGTGATATCTCATTGTGGTTTTGATTTGTATTTCCCAGATTGGCCTTTTTTTAATTTTTATTTTTTTCTTTCCAAGTTTTTATTTAAATTCCAGTTAGTTAACATACAGTGTAATATTAGTTTCAGTTGAAGAGTTTAGTGATTCATCACTTACATACAACACTGATGCTCGTCACAAGGGCCCTCCTTAATCCCCATCACATATTTCACACATCCCTCCCTCCCCGGCCTGGCCCACCTCCTCTCTGGTAACCATCAGTTTGTTCCATATAGCTAAGAGTCTGTTTCTTGGTTTGTCTCTTTCTTTCCCACTCCAACCCATGTTTGTTTGTTTCTTAAGTTATACATATGAGTGAAATCATGGTATTTGTCTTTCTATGACTTATTTTACTTAGCATAATACTCTCTAGGTCCATCCATGTTGTTGCAAATGACAAGATTTTATTCTTTTGATGGCTGAGTCATATTCCATTGTGTATATATACCCCATCTTCTTTATCCATTCATCAGTTGATGGACATCTGGGCTCTTTCCTTAATTTGGCTATTATAGATAGTGTTGCTATAAACATTGGGGTAGGATGTGCTCTTTGAATCAGTATTTTTGTATCCTTTGGGTAAATACCTCATCGTGAAATTGCTGGATCCTAGGACAGTTCTATTTTTAACTTCCTGAAGAACCTCCATACTGTTTTCCAGAGTGGCTGCACCAGTTTGCATTCTCACCAGTATTGTAAGAGGGTTTCCTTTCTGCACATTCTTGCCAACACCTGTTGTTTCAGGTTTATTTTAATAACTGCTGAGATAATTGCTTTCAATAGGAGTTTATGGTTCAATTATGCAAGTTGTTTTTAAAAAAATAATGATGCTTACAGAATTTTTGATTGACATTTTCCGTGGTTATTCCTTCTAACTTCTTCCTTCCAAATTTCTACCAGTTCCTTCCAAAGTCCCTCCAAATTTCCTTTTCCCAACCTCTTGATTAAAATGCAATGATTTTTCCTCTAGTAAATATCTTCATACTCTAGGTTTAAACATAACGTTTAAACACATGCACACACACACACCCCCCAAAACAATTAGAAGAAACACAGAGTATATGTGATTCCTTACAGTATATTGAGTAAACTGGATTTTACTCATTCCATTTTAATTCTTAGTTTGTTTGTACATTGGCCATACAAAGGCCAAAAATGTTTATTCCCAGACCCCTTGATTTTTGGACCCATTATGAATATGTCTTGCCCATTTGGGGGGATGGTGTTAGAAATGTTACAGCCATTCCAAGGCCATGTTTTGAGGTTGGCCCTTATCCTGCTTTCAGTAGCCACTCTGGGGCTTATGCTGAAGGGAGACCTGTATTAAAAATACACTATTAATTGACAAGTGCTATTATTAAGAAACTTACCCAGAGACATGACATTTTAGTCTTTATTATTATTATTATTATTTTCATCAGAATTAATTTCTCTGTGTGGTCCATGTAGAAAAAAAATTAAATTTCCTTGGGAAGTCTAAGTCATCAAAGAAGTGGAGAATGAAGCAGCTAAGACTCATTGTATTCTTCACTTAACCCTCAAAGAAAAAGTATGTTTGTTCTATGTGTCTTATGTTAATGTCATTTGCTTCTTTTTTGCTAGGTAGAGTGTTCAAGACAAGACAAACAATTTGGTATTTTTTTGAAACAAGATGGGATCGGGAGGGAGACAAACCATAAGAGACTCTTTTTTTTTTTTTTTTAAGAAGTTATTTATTTATTCAACAGACAGAGATCACAAGTAGGCAGAGAGGCAGGCAGAGAGAGAGGCAGGCAGAAGCAGGCTCCCTGCTGAGCAGAGAGCCCGATGTGGGGCTCAATCCCAGGACCCTGGGATCACAACCTGAGCTGAAGGCAGAGGCTTTAACCCACTGAGCCACCCAGAGGCCCCCGCATAAGAGACTCTTAATCTCACAAAACACTGAGGGTTGCTAGGGGGAAAGAGGGTATCTAGAGGGTGGTGGGGTTATTGACATTGGGGAGGGTATGTGCTATGGTGAGTGCTGTGAAGTGTATAAGCCTGATAATTCACAGACCTGTACCCCTTGGGCAAATAATACATTATATGTTAATTTAAAAAACTTAAAAATAAAATAAAATAAATTTGGTATTTTTTAGTAATGAATTCTGAATGCGGGTGTAATGTTCATGATCCTTCATGTAATGGTAATTCTCTAAACAGACACATTTTAATTAGGAATTCAATTTTCAGATCATATTTGACCTATCAGAATATAGATATTGGCATTTTTAATTACCTTGTCTTTTAAAATCCAAAAGGAAATGGAATTTACCAGTGCAGGAACATCTCTTCACAGATAATTGGCTGAAAATTGAGAAATGACTGGTGGTTACAAGTGGGAGATTTTAGGCATTGTGAAGCTTAAAAACAAAAAAGGTTATAAAGATATAGTGTCAAAACATAGCAGGAAAATGGAAGCATTTTGTGACTGTAAGTTATTTTACAAAATGTGGAATTCTCTTTGTTATGAGCAAAACATTAAATATTCATAGTACAATGCTCATTTATCAACTGTAATCAGCAGTCTGTAAGTGTTATGAAATGATCAGAACATGTTAATTACCTAATTAAATACAAATTTGAGTAAAATGAAGTATAGCATGTTTAATTTAGACCAATTTACATGTAATTATTTTAAGTTTAAAAGCTTTCACCAAATACAGCACTCATGAATCCACTCATCCATTTATTATACAAAGGCTTTTTTTTTTTTTTTTGCATGAAATCAATGTTTTAAAGTTTTCTTTGATCAGTCTATGAGCACCCATCATGTACTGGGCACTGTGCCAGTGGCGACTGTCACAAGCAGTTCAACAAAGGAAGGAAGGAACTAGCCTGTTCTTGACCTTTAGATTTCTGTCTAAATGTTCCCTCACAGGCTTCCCCTGACTGCCCACATAAATTAGAATTCCCAGTAATTGCTATGTCAGTGCTTGAATAATTTCTTTGTAAGACTTATCACCACTTATTAATTTGTCTACTTATATTTTAGATCTCTGTTCTCTACAATGTAAGCTTTATGAAGGTAGGCTGTTTACATGTCTTGTTCATAGTAGTATCTTCAGTGCCTAAAACATATTAGATGCCCAACAAACAAGCTGAAGGAAAGAGCCATGTATTGGTTAAGGTAGCATGACTTGGTGGCTTATGGTCAATAAGAGCTTTTTTCTTAGTGGCATAAAGTACAGTTAAAGTAAACAATCAGTTTACATTTATAAGAATAAATGATGTAGACCCATCCAGCTCTAAGAGTACATATTCATAAATGTTATGGAGATATATTTTATGTAATTTTTAAAAGATTTTATTATTTATCTGAGAGGGATTACAAGCAGAGGGAGGAGCAGAGGGGGAAGGAGAAGGACGAGCAGACTCTGCGCCCATCAGGGAGCTGGACATGGGACTGAATCCCAGGACCCTGAGATCATGACCTGAGGTGAAGGCATGCGGAGATCTTTTTTATTACGTGCTATTTTTGTCCCTCCTCCTATTATATGTAATCCTTTAGGAGATGCTTGGTTTATGAGGGTGGAACCCTCATTAATAGGATCAATGCCTTTCTAAAATAAACCTCAGAGGGATCCCCCACCCCCTTTTGCCATAGGAAGACATAGCAGAAGGACAACCAATGATGACCCAGGAGGAGAGCCCTCACCAGATCCCCAATCTGCCAGCACTGAGATCATGGACTTCCCAGCAAACAGACTATGAGAAAAAAATTTACAGTGTTTATAAACCACCTAGTCCATGATATCTTTGTTATGGTAGCTGCAATGGACTAAAACATAGAGGTACACATTAACACATGCTCTGGAGGTACAGACTAACATATATCATAGACATACACAGTCACAATGTCAGCGGTTCGTGTTAACGCATTTTAGAGAGGGACACGTTCTCACATGTTATGGAGGTACATGCTAAGAGCTAAGGAAGCACCATCATGGATCCATTAACATAACTGGAGAAAACAGATGACATTTTATTTGGATCTTAAATGACAAATTAGAAATTTTCAGGTGAAAAGCATTCAATATAGAGCACAAAACTGAAAATAATTGGAAGGGCTAAACGTGTGATCTCTTCTTTCTGTGTCTATGTGGCAAAAATCTGCAAAGATGGATATGGTGAGAAGATTCATGGGAGAGTGGCAGAGGTGGTCCTGGTCAGGTTTTGGTCCCCAGGGTTGGCATGGGAAGCACACTGAATGCCTGGGGGAGCAGCAAGCGAGAGAAGGAACATGGTGGTCACGGCACGGAGAAGGTAGTAGTAGTAATAACTATGAAGGCTAGACACAAGAGTACTCTACTGGAAGCCCTGTGTCTTTAAGGGCAAATAATGAAACTGCACAAAGTGAGCAGACAGCAGCTCTGCACAGGGTATAATCATGTCTCTGGGAGGACAACCCACCTGTGCCCATTTGGGCTACACTGCCTATGAGTGAGTAAAATGAAGGGAATAAATGAGTGCTAGTACTTTGAGCAATCCCTGGGATTTTCCAGAATGTATATCTTTCTCATAGAATCTGCAGATTAAGTATATGCAGATTTTCACAGTGAGTACACCTTTCCCAGTATCCTGAGAATGCCTTTTAGTGAGGGATGTTTGACTTTCTGGGGTGGTTTGTCTTACCTTGACTGAGTTGAGACACTTGTCTCAGTCCTTGTATTAGGAAAGTTCTTGTATTAGGAAAGATTTGTTATGACGCTTACATGTCTGTTAAACACAATCCCAGGGACTGAGGGACTGTTAGAAAAACCATTAGCCAAACTGTAAGTATTTTTAACACATGGTTTTCATTCATTTGTTTATTTATTTAATTAGTTTCTCAAATTTGAGACAGATCTCAATAGTTTTTCTGTTTGCACTTTAACAGTTTTTGTTCCTTTGTTTGTTTTAAAGCATAGGAAGTGGTCCTTAAAGAGGATTCAGTATAATGCCTCTGAGACTCTTATGGACACATAGAATTGGTAATGACAGTTTTTGTTTGTTTGTTTGTTTGTTTGTTTTTTTAGCTAGAATATATTTGTGAGCATGTGCAGAACCTGTGTGGAAGGCATTTTGGTGTCTCTCAGAGCAATAAGGCACAGAGTTCCTCTAGGACAAGAAGCTTCCAGGAAGGAGGGTATACCATGACTAGCTTGGAAGTTGATGACTTGGTCTGGTAAGTTTTGGATTTCAGTTGAGCAGTGTAAGCTTTAGGCACTCTTGCTTTCAACTAATCTCTCTCCATTTAGTTTTGTCTTTGTTATTGGTCTGAAAACTGAACAGCTTACTTGACCATGTTCTTTGGTTTCTTTTCACGTTTGTGATTTTATTTTATTTATTTTTTTTAAAGATTTTATTTATTTTTTTTTAAAGATTTTATTTATTTATTTATTTATTTGATATATATATATATGTGTGTGTGTGTGTGTGTGTGTGTGTGTGTGTGTATATATATAGAGAGAGAGAGAGAGAGCCCGCACAAGCAGGGAGAGCAGCAGGCAGAGGGAGAAGGAGAAGCAGGCTCAAACCTGAGCAAGAAGCCCCATATGGGACTTGATCCCGGGACCCTGGGATCATGACCTGAGCCAAAGGCAGATGCTCGATCAACTGAGCCACCTCAGCACCCAGCTCTGTGATTTTAGATTTGCCTATGAGTATGCTCCTTTTGGCCACCTCAGGTAAACATCCCACCTGAACTTTACTACACCTGAGAGAAGTTCTTTTTACCTCTTTCTTACATTTGTCACCTGGTGAGCAGACCCTGGGCAAATGCTTCCTCTTTGTAATGTGTAGACATTGCCAGTGTGTAGAATACTAGGGGTTTTCAATTGCTCTAGGAATTTCAGGTTTTCTAATCATGGAAATAATAAAAGATGAGTTTATTAAGTGGTATTAAAATGTAATTATTTTTAAAAAGGAAAAGTACAAATGTACTTATAACCTTAAACTCTGTTAAAAAAAATTTGATGAAAATGGAGAATCGCCAATGATTTTTCAGGATACACTAAACTTTATGTCCTTTGAAGTTCTTCAACAACTCAATATAAATCAACATACCATTTTCACATTCTTTCCCAATCAAATCATAGTTGTGAGTAAATGGTCTTTCACATATGAAATGAGATTGTAAAACTGTGCCTCTGCTTGCTCATTCTGGAAGATTTCATGTTGCACGAAGAGTTATTCAAGATCTATGTCCAAGTTGCTGGACTGAGATGAACTAGGCATGAAATCTGATCTGAGGACCATGAGGGATTTACCCATGTCTTTGTGTGACCTCAGTCTCTTGGAGAAGCTTTTGTAAGTTCCTGCAGGTCAAGAGCTGGAGGCAGGAGAAATCATAGCTGCATGGTCACAGATAACCACAAACCCTTCCTTCCTCTGCATGTCAGCAGTCTCCTTGGCAACACATATTCTCCCATGCCTTTGAAAATTATTTTCAAGTAGGAACGATTTGGGTTGTTTCAGCAATGAAGATGACTAAAGCTAAGGACAAGAAATAAATGTTTTTCTCCTTAGTAGGGAAAGAGCTCTCCCATGAATATAAGTTAGTCATAAGTTAAGCATTTCACTCATGAAGCATTCTATAGCTTCATAGGGGCTCTCCTACTAAAGTCTCATAAGCTAGACTTGAAAATACTGTGGAAATCCAAGTGACTTCTACCAGGAGAAGGACAATTCAAGTTTCATTTTAAGAACCAGTTCTAGGGAAAATAAATCAAAAAGGAAGAAATCAGGATGCCACTCTGGATGGCTGCTGCTGGGAGCTCCCATTTTCTGCTTTGTTTCTGTTTAGTGGAAGAAACCACAATCTTGTAGTTACCATTTAGAAAATGGAACAGCGTGGCATCACTATTACTTTCTTTAAAAAAAAGAGAAAGATTTGTTTATTTGTTTTAGAGAGAGAGAGAGCATGAGTGGGAGGGGGAGGGGGAGATAATCTCAAGCAGACTTCCCACTGAGTGTAGAACCTGATGTGGCTAAAATTGTGCTTATGAAATAAAAATGTTGCTCTGTATGGTGTTGCTGGGAGTAAAACAATCCTGTTTTCCCTAATTTTTCTCCTTCATGGGCTCCTTCCTTTCCCTATTCAGTTTCCCAATTCAGGTTGTATGGAAGGAGGCTATTTAGAATATTTTTATCCTGAAAACTAGATAGTTTTTAAGTTTTTCATGCAAAACCTTAAGTATTTGTATCAAATAAAAAGGTCTCCAATGTAAAAAAAAAATTCCTACTGACCATCTCTGGGAATATACATGAACATATATGTACCATGAATGTGTTGTAATTTTAAATACAAAAATTCTCCTTTCATTACAGTCTTCTGGATCTTTGGGAATTTTGGGTTCCCAGCATGAATTGAACCCCATTTATATCCTGACCCATAATAATCCTTTCTAAAAACTTAAAAAACAATGGGCAGTTTGCATGAACTAAAAGAGCTCGATGACCAGATGAAAAGCCCAGTATTAATGCTTACAAGGCTTTCATTTGTGTAGAATGGGGTGACTGCCCCATAATGCAGGGCATGGAAACAGCCCTCCATAGGAGATGGAGCAGTTAGGACTCATTCGTGAGATACAGTAGTCCTTCATTACCTGAAGTTTTGTTTTCTATGGTTTTGGTTACCAGGGTCAACTGCCGTCTGGAAGCAGATGGTCCTACATCCCAATGCCCTTAGTCATGCACCTCACCTCATCTTATCACAAAGCATTTTATCATTGCATATTGTCACCAGAAGAATAAGTATAGTAGAGTAAGATATTTTCATAGAGAGAGTGCATTCACTTAACTTTTATTATAGTATATTGTTATAATTGTTCTATTTTATTATTAGTTATTATTGTTAATCTCTTACTATGCCTAATTTATAAATTTATCATATGTAACTCTGGATAGGAAAAAATAGTATATATAGGGTTCAGTACTCTGTAGTTTCAGAAATCCGCTGGGGGTCTTGTAACATATCCTGCATTCGTAAGGGGAAATACTTTATTTGCCTGTCGTGCCCGAGGATTGAGACTTCATGATCCTTTCTGAGTGAGTCCTCGATACATCGCTCAGCCTTCTTAGCCAGAGTGGGCTGACTTAAGCTGGACAAGCTGTAGCCTATCTTTCAGTAACTTAGAAATAAGACAAATTGGATCTAGCAAGTGTCCACACCTGATTAAGTTGGCCATGATTGTGTATATACAAGGACAGTAGAGAATGTTGGTCTGCACAGAGAAAGAAGGTTGGAAGGCATTCAGTGGAACAGAGATCACTGACAATGTGTCTCTAGAAAGAGAGAATCCCTGGGCATTCTATTTGATTGCCTTTGGTTTAATTTTAAAATTTTATTTATTTACTTGACAGAGATCACAAGTAGGCAGGGAGGCAGGCAGAGAGAAAAGAGGAAGCAGGCTCCCCATGGAGCAGAGAGCCCGATGTGGGGCCAATCCCAGGACCCTGGGATCATGACCTGAGCCGAAGGCAGAGGCTTTAACCCACTGAGCCACCCAGGCACCCTTGGTTTAATTTTAAAAGAACAATACTCGTTAGCTTATACCTGGTTTCATTTTGGGAAGTATTACTGGGCATGAGCCAATGTCAACCGTTAAGAAGAACCTAAGTCTGCACTAATAGAAGATTTTGGTCTGCCCTGTAAGGCTTCTAATGCCAAGAAAATAATCAGAACCTAGGGTCAACTATTATCTCTACTTAACAGCTATAACATATAGCAATATATGGTGGAAAATGGCCAAGAATACTCATTGGTTTATGGATTTCATAATACAGTAGTTATATCATAACTTTTTCCAGGTGGGACATAAGAAGGAACTGTCTGTGGTGGCCTATGGCAAAGTGGTTCCTCCCCAATATCTTCTTTCTAATCACCATAGTACTATTCTTTCTCTCTCTCTTTAAAAAGATTTTATTTCTTTATTTGACACAGAGAGAGAGAGAGATCACAAGTAGGCAGAGAGGCAGGCAGAGAGAAAGGGGGAAGCAGGCTCCCTGCTGAGCAGAAAGCCTGATGTGGGGCTCGATTTCAGGACCCTGAGATCATGACCTGAGCCGAAGGCAGAGGCTTAACCCACTGAGCCACCCAGGTGCCCCAGTACTATTTTAACCCAAACATTGAATGTATCTGCTATAAGAATGAGGTCATGCCGTAGAACCCGGCTCTAGTTACAGAACACTTGCGCTGAATTTCTGTTTTTACCACTTCACTGATACTGCTCACACCAAAGCAGCAGATAAACTTTCCTGCTGCCAGATCCAATGGCCCCATTCCAGTTCTCATTATACTAATCCATTCACCAGCATTCATCAGGATGGATCACTGACTACCTCAAAAGCTTCCTTTTTGTGTTTCTTCCCTGTCTCCACCTTCCTTATTTTCCACCTACCTGACTATTCTTTTTCAACTTCCTATGTTAATCATCCTCTGTTCAACTTCTAATTTTGCCGTGTCTCAGATCTGCCAATATCCTTGTTCCTTTCTTGCACGTCTAAACTCTCATAGAGACCGGTCACCTCAAATATTTCTTGTATGCCAATGGCTCCAAATTTTATCTATCTCTGATAGTTCTCATTAATTTCTTAGGCATGTATACAACTGCCTACTCAAAATATCTGTACATATTTGTTTCCAAGATACTTCAAACATAAAATGTCCAAATAGAATTCTTTATTCTTCATATTTCCAAATAAATCCCAGTCTCAGTAAATAGCACACAAACTGCCCAGTTGTTCATGCCCCAACCTTAGGAATATTTTTTTTTTCCTTTTTCCACATCAATATATATACCAGTCTTCTCACTATGCCTTAAAATAATCCCAAATCCTTTCCTTCTTCCCTATGTCTCCAATATTAGTATCTTAAAGACTCAGTCATTGCTTATCTGAACAACTACATTAATCTCCCTTCCTTTCACTGTTCCTGCATCCTCATCTAACCACCACCGGAGCAACCAAAGTGATCTTTCAACATATATGTAAGGCCAGAATACTCCAGCTTAAAATTCTCCAGTGATGTCCCATCAAATTTAGAAGAGGGTCAGTGGCCTCAATCTGATATTTAAGGCCCTACCTAATGAAGAACTTCATCTTGTACCCTTCTTTCTCCCATAATTCTTCCCTTCTTTTACTATGCTTCTGTTTCATTGACCTTATCTCTGTTTCCAAGACATTGGAAATAATTCTCATTTAAAAACTTGTGTACCAACTAGTTCTTTCTTCCTGTGTCTTCTTATAACTTAAGATCTTAGCTTAAACATCACCATTTTAGAGTTTTCCCTTGACCGAGCATATAAAGCCATACATAAAACTCTATATACTCAGTCTTATTTTCTTATGGTGTTAGTGAATTAGTAATATTACTGATACTTTTGTTTATTTTTTTTATCACCTCTTTATTCTTTCTTTAGAATGTGAACTCAAACTATCAGGTTAGAAGTTGCAATTCACAAAGTGCACATTGTTAATGTTTTCAGGTTAAAAGATTTTATTGCTTTATTATATTATTATATTATATATTATTATATATTATATTATTATTTATTATATTATTGCTTTATTATAATGGCAACAAAATGTTTTTTTCCTAACAAATCAGTATGTTATAATAATTTTTAGGCAGAAGGAAGTAGTATCTTATTCTAATGTTATATATGTATACATTCTAATATCATTTATATATACATATTTGATAGACATTGTTGATCTAATATCTCAAATAATCTGTGCTTCCAAGAAAAGAAATTGCATTTTAAGTTAGCATAGTAATCACCATATCTTAAAAATTTTTGGAAGCTCCCATTATTCTTAGCACAGTGACCAAATTTGATATTTAATATTGTAGTTCCTATGTACTCTTTTATTTGGTGCTGTGTTACATTGCTGAGTTTTAAAATTCAATATATAAGTACTTGCATAATACAATCCACTATTTAATAACTAAGGTATTTTTTTGAAGTGTTGTCTGTAGATATATTAGAGATCACTCTTGCAACAGTTTGGTGAGTATAGCATAGCATTATTTGTTACTATGATTATTTCACTATGTAAAATATAACTTTCTAATTTAAATAACCTTTAGATGCATATTATTTTAAAGTGCTATAAAATTTAAGATAAAATACTACATTGTTAAATCTTATTTCACTACAGATGTCAAGATTAAAGAAAAGTAGAGCTGTTAGAATAGAACTATAAGAATATTATTCTGTATCATTAAACAAAATTTTGGAGAAATGTGATGGAATGCCAAAAAAAAAAAAGAGGAAAAATAATTCAGAGCTATTACTTTCAGCAAACTATAGCACAGATATGCCACTGAAAGAGTAAAACACAAATTTACCCTGTACCTCCATATCAACCATATCTAATGAGTTTCGAGAAAAACTGATAGGAAAAGAAATGGATGACTGGGGCGCCTGGGTGGCTCAGTGGGTTAAGCCGCTGCCTTCGGCTCGGGTCATGATCTCAGGGTCCTGGGATCGAGTCCTGCGTAGGGCTCTCTGCTCAGCGGGGAGCCTGCTTCCCTCTCTTTCTTTCTGCCTGCCTCTCCATCTACTTGTGATTTTTTTCTGTCAAATAAATAAATAAAATCTTTAAAAAAAAAAAAAAGAAATGGATGACCTATTTATACCAAATGTACTTTCTCCTGTCCCAGATACATAACAATGTAACTAGAATATTCAACTAGAAGACATTCTTGTTTAAAGTTATCCATTACAATTTGGAAATAATAACATCTCAAAAAGTATTGCATGTAGAAAGTTTTCAGTAACTTATTTTACATAAATTTTTCTAAATGTTGAAAAAAAGTCAACATTCTTAATTCTCAAGGGTTTTGTATTTGCTCTTTAATGAAGACCCTTTGGGGATAGGAAAAAATGACCTGAAGAATGAGAATGGGTGAAAGGATTGGCAACAATTATCACATATTTTCTGTAGACATAAATAGAATGTAACATGTAATAATGATATCAAGTATTCAAAATGAAATTCTGATTTAACTACTATAACTCTGGATCCCACAGAGTAGACTCCATGAAAATGAGAAACAATATTGACATGCTGCTATTGAATGCCTGACGTTTGATTCAGTTTTGTGAAAGTGTCTAACATTCAGTGAGTCACCTATAAAATTTTGATTATATCAATAAGGATATTCTTAAATGGCATGTGGTGGACTAGATTATTGTCCAAAAATATTTTCTCTTTCTCCTCCTACCTCCCTTTGTGGAGTATATTTCCCAGTCCCTTGAATTTAAATGAGACCATGAACTTCCTCAAATCAATGAAATGTTCATGGGCTCCACATGACTGATGATTTGAAAAGCACTCTGTGATTAGGCATGCTCTCTTGCACATTTGTCTTCACCAGGAAAAGAATTCCCAGATTTGCCTGCTGGCCTCAAGAATAGGATAAGAGGATATGGTACAGAGCACCTTCATTCATTTGAGTTAAACCAACCCCATCCTACATTATTCAGCTATAGCCAAGCTGAAGATGTATGAGTGAGCCACATGGATAGCAGAGCTAGCCAGCTGAGCCTTGCTAGATCAAATACCCTTGTGAACCCAGAATCACTAGAGCAAAATAAATGCTTATCTTTGTATAACACTGAGATTATGCAATTGATTATTACAAAGGAATGCCCACCAATACTGGACAAAAACAGTACCAAAATTTGATGATGGTATAGGAAAACATTTGTACAGAGCACAGATATCAACAACAAACAATATAATGTATTTATAGGCAATAAATTACAAAAATTAATAATCTTTTTAATTTTTAAAAAGAGTTTATTTATTTATTTAGAAAATGCAAGTGGGCAGAGATGCAGAGGGAAAGGGGGAGAGAGAATCTCAAGCAGACTTGTGCTAAGTGCCAAGCCGGGCTTTGGACTGGATCCCATTACCCTACCATCATGACCTGAGCTGAAATTAAGAGATAGACACTAAACCAGCTGAACCACCCAGGGAATCCCCTAAAAATGAATAATTTAAATAACCACAGGTATGATATATTAAATTTATTCTGACAATGTAAAAGATTCTAAATTCTACTCAATTTTGTAGATATGGCTCCTGAGCAAAGTAATATGAAAGATAATAGAGTTAGACATAACTTCCAAAATACAACTGGTTCCATCTGAGATAATGTGAAGAATTTTGCCTAATAGATAACACAACTGAAGCAGGATTGCATGCATTTATGTAAAGTCCTATAAAACCTCACCTAGATAAAAATACAGGAAAAAGTTCAGGAACCGGGAATATGATGATGCTGTTAACATACTGTAAGAAACTAATTGAATGAAAATTTATTATAAAAACTGTTATGACATTTTACATTTCTTGGTAGATGCATTCTTTAAGTGTTTTTTTGTAAACACAACAGACACAAAATATCTTGTTTCCAGCTTTACTGAGATATAATTGACAAATAAGACTGTATATTATGCAACTTGATACTTTGATATACTTATTTGTCAAAGCAGGTTCATCAATTATAACAAATGTTCTACTCTGGGAGGGAATGTTGATAATGGGGGAAGCTGTGCATTTGGGGAACAGAGAGTATGTAGGAAATCTCTGTATCTTCCTCTCAATTTTGCTGTGAACCTGAAACTTCTCCAATTACATGTAAATATATATATATATATATATATATATATATAAGTTAGCATAGTAATGTATATATATAGTATATATATATATATATATACAGCATACTATATATATAAAGTCTTAAGTAAGATCATACAGTATTTATCTTTCTGTGTCTGGCATATTTCACTTAGCATAATGTCCTCCAACTCCACATCTTTCTAAAAGGTAGAATTTCATTTTTTTAAAGTCTGAATATTCCATTGTGTATATACAGAGCACATTTTCTTTATTCATTTCATCTGTTAATGGATATGTAAGTAGTTTCCATATTTTGGTTATTGTGAATACTGCTGCAATGAACATGGGAGTGCAGATATCTCTTCAAGATACTGATTTCGTTTTCTTTGCATCTATACCCAGAAACAAGATTGCCAGATCATCAAGTAGTTCTATTTTTAATTTTTTTCAGAACTCCATAATGTCTTCCATGATGACTGAACCTATTTACATTCCCACCAACAGTATACAATAATTCCCTTTTCTCCATATCTTTCTCAATACATGTTATATTTTGTCTTTTTGATACTAGCTATTCTAACAGTAGTGAAGTTATATCTCACCGTGGTTTTGACTTAATTTTCCTAATGATCAGTGATGTTGAGCACATTTAACGTACCTATTGGATATTTGTATCTCTTCTTTAAAGAAATGTCTATTTAGATCCTTAACCCATTTTTTAATAGGGTTATTTGTGCGTTTTTTACTATTGAGTTATAGGAATACCTTATATACTTTGGATATTAAGCTCTTGTTAGTTATGTGGTTTGCAAGTATTTTCTCCCATCTTGTGGGTTATCTTTTCACTCTGTTGGGATTTCTTTTGCAGCTCAGAAGCTTTTTAGTTTTATATAGTCCCACTTGTCTATTTTTGTTTCTGTTGCTTTTGTTGACTGCTTTTTGTATCATATAAAAAAAAATCACCCAGATCAATGCCAAGAAGTTTTATAAGTTTTCTTTTAGTAGTTTTCAATTCTAGACCTTGTGTTTAAGTTTTTAATTCATTTTGAGTTGACTTTTGTATATGGTATAGGACAAAGGTCCAATGTAATTCTTAAATGTATGGACAACCAGTTTTCCCAAACCCATTTATTAAAGAGACTGCCCTTTCTCCATTGTGTTTTCTCGTCACCTTGTTAAAGATTAGTTGACTGTGGGTGTGTGGATTTATTTCTGGGTTCTCAATTCTGTTCCAGCTGGTATACATGCCCATTTTTATGCCAGCATCTTACTGTTTTGATTATTGTAGATTTGTAATGTATTTTCAAATCAAGAAGTATGATTCCTTCAGCTTTGTTCTTTACTGCAGATTTTTTTGTCTACTCAGGGTCTTTTGTAGTTCCAAATGAATTTCAAGATTTTTTTTTCTCTTTCTATAAAGAATGGTTTTGGGGTTTCGATAGGGATTGCATTGAATCTGCAGATCACTTTGAGTAGTACAGACATTTTAACAATACTAATTCTTCCAACCCATGAATACAAGATGTCTTTCTATTTGAGCTGTGCTTTTTCAAAAATTTCCTTTATTAGTATTTTACAATTTCTAGTATACTATGTATTATTTAGTTTCCACTTGTTTGTGAATTTTTCTGTTTCTTTTTATTGATGTCAAGTTTCTTTCCATTCTGGTTGGATTAGTTTTAATCATCTTAATTTTTTTGATACATGTTCTGTGATCTAAAATGTGATCTACCTTGGAGAATGTTCCATGTGCATTCGAGAAGAATGTGAAAAGTTCTTAAAAAATTGTGAAAAGTTGAAAAGAAGGTGAAAAGTTCTATTTGTGTCTGTTAGGTCCCTTTGGTCTATAATGTTAGTTGTTTCTTTACTGATTTTCTGTCTGTATGTTCTACACATTTTTAAAAGTAGCTTATTGACATCTCCTACTATTACTGTATTGCTGTCAATCTCTCCCTTCAGATATGTCAATATTTGCCTTATGTATTTAGGTGATTTGAGGCTGAGTGCATATATATTTATAATTATTGTATCTTTCTATTGAGTTGACCTTTCGTCATTAAATAGTTACCTTCTTTGTCTCTAGAGACAGCTTTTGACTGAAAGTCTTTTGTGTTGAATCTAAGTATATTCACCCCTACTGGGGCCCTCAGTGATGAAGGTTGCTGGAATTCTCCTCTTCTCCTAATCCACCATGGGATGTAGGAGATCCTGCAGTTCAGGAGATCACGTTTAACATTAAGCTATGCCAGCTTGTGATAAAGATGACTCATGTAAAATGCTTTCTATGCTTTTCCACATGGCCATCCTCAGTTTTTGTACTCTTCTTAATTATATTCCAGAGCTCTCCCACAGCTATTTTCACCCATGAGTAGTTATAAAATCACTATTTGTATAAGGGCACAAGGGCTGTGACCTCCTAGTCTATATCTTGTTGAGTCATTCTATAAACTTTTAGCAAAAAATAGCCTTGACTTCATTAATATTCATTTTTGTTACCTTTTGGAACATTGGCATTTGTTGAAAGGCATTCACCTAACAATGTGAAACCACCTGAGAATATATGATACAAATAATCAAAATGATATCACCAAGGTCTTATAAGTTATTTAGTAGGATACTTAGTTCTATTTTTAAAGAAGTTGTTGATAGTAAGATATCAATTCTAAAATGTAAAAAAAATATCCTTTAGAAAATGTCCACTTGTAAATTTCTTGGCTTAATACAAATTTTACATGACATTTTTGGTAAAATTAATATTATAAGCAAATTTATGCTAAAAAATTCAAATATATAAACTGTCCTTGGAAACATTGAGAAGAATAAGAAATTATTTCAAGGGACACCTGGGTGGTTCAGTGAGTTAAGCCTCTGCCTTCAGCTCAGGTCATGATCCCAGGGTCCTGGGATCGAGTCCTGCATTGGGCTCCTTGCTCAGCAGGGAGCCTGCCTCTCTCTCTTCGCCTCTACCTGCCTCTTAGCCTGCTTGTGTGCTTTCTCTCTCTCTCTTTCTGACAAATAAATAAATAAATAAAATCTTGAAAAAAAAAAGAAATTATTTCAAGTAATATTATTCATTAAAATATATTATTGATTCTAAAACAAATTAACCCAAGTATTTAGCTAGCTTTCAAAAGAGAAAATGCAGAAAAATATATGAGGAAGAAAATTCACTTCAACTGTATATCCCAATATTAGTGTAACATTAATCCAAAACTGAATTTTAAAATCAATTTATTTTTCTATATTGGATAAAAATTTTTTAAAAGATTTTATTTATTTGTCAGAGAGAAAGAGGGAGCGAGAGCAAGCACAGGCAAGCAGAATGGCAGACAGAGACAGAGGGAGAAGCAAGCTCCCTGCCAAGCAAGGAGCCCAATGTGGGACTCGATCCCAGGACACTGGGATCATGACCTGAGCCGAAGGCAGCTGCTTAACCAACTGAGCCACCCAGGCGTCCCTGGATAAAATTTTTTAAGTTGCATTTATGATCTAAAGTTGCATTTATTGTGGTCTTTTCATTGTTTAGATGATATAAATACATAATAGAATTATAGTGAATATAAGGTAGTACAATAATATAAAAATTAGCAAAAATTCCCGAACACAGTAAAGAATATATTATTTATGTACATCAAGTAACTAAAAAAAAATTAACACTGTCTTAAATTTTAGTAAGGAGACTCTTGGGTGGCTCATTCGGTTATGCTGCTGCCTTTGGCTCAGGTAATGATCCCAGGGTCCTGGGATCGAGTCCCACATTGGGCTCCTTGTCCAGCAGGGAGCCTGCTTCTCTCTCTGCCTTTTCCTGCCACTCTGCCTGCTTGTGTTCTCTCTCTGACAAATAAATAAATAAAATCTTAAATTTTAGTAAGGATATCATTGAAGTATTTTACATATTTACTGATATAGTTCGCTAGAACTACTGAATATTTCTGAAACTATCATTTATACCTAAATTTGCAGAATCGTTTCTCATAGCTTCTCAAAATTATTATTGAAAAGGTACAGAAGGACTTCAATGTCATTAGAAGGGCTATTATATTTAACATTCATTTGTATAGAAAATTCAATAATGGAGCAATCAAGCATTGAAGCTATCATGGAGATTTTTCTATCCACAAAAGCAGATGTATAATTCTTTTATGGTGATGATTATTATATCTAGATGCTTTGACTTTTTAATCACTGTGATTAAATTTTTTATGTTCAAAAATGTATTTTTATTTCCAGAATTATTTTCCATTTGTAACTCTTATATAACAATTACACAATTGCTATAATGTATGTATGTAATATTATATAAATAATTATATAATAATTATGTATGTAATTATTATATAAATAATATTCTGACCTCAAATATATTTTATTTGAGGAACAATGGCTTTTTTTTAAAAAATCACTTAAAGATGTCACAGATAAAGGGCTGATATTGAGATCTATAAAGAACTCCTCAAACTCAACAATCACAAAACAGATAATCACATCAAAAAAATGGGCAGAAGACATGAACAGACACTTCTCCAGAGAAGACATATAAATGGCTAACAGACACATGAAAAAATGTTCATCATCATTAGCCATCAGGGAGATTCAAATCAAAAACACATTGAGATACCACCTTACACCAGCTAGATTGGCCAAAGTTAACAAGACGGTAAACAACAAGTATTGGAGAGGATGTGGAGAAAGGGGAACTTTCTTACACTATTGGTGGGAATGCAAGTTGGTGCAGTCACTTTGGAAAACAGTGTGGACATTCCTCAAGAAATTAAAAATAGAGCTACCCCATGACCCTGCAATTGCACTACTGGGTATTTACTTCAAAGATACAGATGTAGTGAAAGGAGGGGCCATCTGTACTCCAATGTTTATAGCAGCAATGGCCACAATTGCCAAACTGTGGAAAGAGCTGAGATGCTCTTCAACAGATAAATGGATAAAGAAGATATGGTCCATATATACAATGGAGTATTATGCCTCCATCAGAAAGGATGAATACCCAACTTTTGTATCAATATGGATGGGACTGGAGGAGATTATGCTGAGTGAAATAAGTCAAGCAGAGAGAGTCAATTTTCATATGGTTTCACTTACTTGTGGAGCATAAGGAATAACATGGAGGACATTAGGAGTAGGAAAGGAAGGGTGAATTGGGAGCAATCAGAGGGGGAGATGAACCATGAGAGACTGTGGACTCTGAGAAACAAACTGAGGGTTGTGGAGGGGAAGAGGGGTTTAGGTGAGCCTGGTGGATGACACGTATTCGATGGAACACTGGGTATGATGCATAAACAATGAATCTTGGAACAATGAAAAATAAAATTAAATTAAAAAATAAATTAAAATATGTAGGCACACAGCACAATATACATTAAAAAACATACAAAGAATAATATATTTAATAAACACATTTGAATAGTTGTCCAAGTTGGTAGGGTAGATACTTAAGCAAAAAGATGAAGTGATTATATAAAGAAGTAAAACAGAGTGGTCTGGTGTGACCATGAAATGACATGGTACCTGGAACCAAGGGAATGTCATTAACTCAGTCCCAAACAATTACATTTCAAACAAAAGCAGACACACAATTTTAAGTGCACATGTACTGTGGACAAACTATATGCTAATTCATTTTTAAAATCTAGATTAAATAAATGCATTTCCAGAAAAATATGTTAGTATTAAGAGTCAGGAATAAATATAAAATTGGAGTAGTCAATAAAACTGAAAGAAATTAAGGGGCAGGAGTCAAGATGGCAGAGGAGTAGCAGACTGAGATGACATCAGGTAGCAGGAGATCAGCTAGATAGCTTATCAAACCATTCTGAACACCTACAAATCCAACAGGAGATCGAGGAGAAGAAGAGCAGCAATTCTAGAAAAAGGAAATTGACCACTTTCTGAAAGGTAGGACTTGTAGAGAAGTGAATCCAAAGTGATGGAAAGATAGACCATGGGGGAAGGGGCAGGGTCTGGCAAGTGGTGAAGCAACTGAGCACAAAATTGGAACTTTTAGAAGTCTGCTCCACTGAGGGACATTTCTCCAGAGGCTAAGCGAGGGTGAAGCCTCGTGGGGACAGTGTGGTCTTAGGTTCTGCAGTGTCACAGAAGGATTGGGGGCGACTGAGCCTCACAGAGCTCACAGGTATAGAGCAGGGAAGCTGGCTATAGAGATGTAGCAGAAGAGTGAGCTACCAACCCGGGGTTACCTTAAACTGTGATCTGTGGCACAGTCAGACCACTTCTTTTTGAGCAGGGACCCCACAAGTGGTGATCCGGGGAGATCCCCCTGGAAGAGCAGCATAGATCTGCTGGGTTTGGAGACTCCAGGCAGGGCTGTGTGCCAGAGACAGGGATGCTCAGTCACAGGCCAGGTGAGATCAGAGCATGACTAAAAGCCAGGGAGATGGAAGTGATTGAGCGCCTTTCTCTGAGGGCACACGGAGGAGTGGGGCCCCTAGCTCTCAGGTCCTCTGGACTGGAGATTGAGAGGCCGCCATTTTTATTCCCTTCTTCCAGAACGCTATGGAAAGCATTCAGGGAACAAAAGCTCCAGGGAGCAGATTATTTAGCCTGGTCCCTGGCAAGGGTGGATCAATTCCACCTTGGGCAACAATACTTAAGAATCACTACAACAGGCCCCTCCCCCCAGAAGATCAGCAGGAGGATCCAGCCAAGACCAAGCTCACTGATCAAGGAGAGCAGCAGAATTCCAGAGGAGAAGAAAGCAAAGCATGGAATTCATGGCTTTCTTCCCATGATTCTTTAGTCTTGCAAAGTTAATTAATTTTCTTAAATTTTATTTTTTTATTCTGGTTTTTTAAAACTTTTACTCATTCCTCTTTTAATGTTTTTTAAACTAGTTTATCTTTTGAACCTTCACTATTTTTTAAAAGAATTTATTTATTTATTTGACAGAGAGAGAGATCACAAGTAGGCAGAGAGAGAGGGGGAAACAGGCTCCCCATTGAGCAGAGAGCCCAATGCAGGGCTTGATCCCAGGACCCTGAGATCATGACCTGAGCTGAAGGCAGAGGCTTAATGCACTGAGCCACCCAGGTGCCCCTGAACCTTCTTTATTATAGTCATATTTTATCCTTCATTGTATCTAACTTAATTTTTTTTTTTGCTTTTAATTATTTTTTTTCCAATTTATTTATTTTCAGAAAAACAGTATTCATTATTTTTTCACCACACCCAGTGCTCCATGCAAGCTGTGCCCTCCATAATACCCACCACCTGGTACCCCAACCTCCCACCCCTCCGCCACTTCAAAACCCTCAGATTGTTTTTCAGAGTCCATAGTCTCTCGTGGTTCACCACCCCTTCCAATTTACCCAAACTTAATTTTTTGTATACATAATAGGGTTTATTATTCTAAAAAATTTTGGTATACAACTGCTTCTAATAGATCAAAATATACCCTAGATCTAGCACAGGGTTTATTTTAGTATCCAGCCTGAGCAAATTCTCTCCACTTTCTTTCTGTACCCCTGGGGCTAATAATACATTATATGTTAATAAAAAATTAAAAAATAAAATTTAAAAAAAACTGAAAGAAATTAAAAATATTCACCAGACACCATCTTCTCCCTATTCTTTAGGCACTTTTTTGAGAAGAGTTCACCAGCTGTCAAGAAGTAGTTTTCTTTCAAATATAAGTATATCCAGAAAAAGGAGAAAAGAAAAACTTTTCTGCTCATTTTATAAGGCTTATATACCTGAATTCCTAAAACAAGTAAAAGCAAAATTAAAAATAAGGAAAATGTTAAATTTTAAATGTATAATTTTATTTTGTCTTGCTCTAGCACAATCCACAACATTTTGATTTGGGAATAATTAAAACTTTCTCACTAGACTAATGCTTCACTCACTTCATAAAATATTTTTCATGGGTTTAAAAAGAAGGAACATTTTTTGTTGTAGACATCTAACAAGGCCCAATGATGCCAAGTAGTTCAAATTTACTGATTATAGTTCTGTTTGTTTTTTGGTCTGTGTGGTCCTCAGTTTTAGAGTGGGATGGACTGAAATCTCCAGGTACCATTGTTTTGTTTATTTTTTCCTCACTTCTGTGGTTGTTGTTTTATGCATGTTGGAAGTATATCATTAGGTGCATGTATGTTTATGATTATTATATCTTCCACCTCTGTTACTCCTTTACAAAATATCAAATTCTTGTATTAAAGTAACATAAGCTTCAGTTACAGATAAGCCACAAAACAGCACTAATGTGACACAATAAAAAATACTTTCTTTCTTACACAAAGAACAATAAACTCCAGGGGATGTGGTGTGTTCTACATGGTCATTCATGGACCAGGGCTGATAGAGGCAATACTACCTCCAATACATAGCTCCCAAACTGGCTTGACCACCAATATTGCCAAAATATGGGGAACAGTAGGATCACATGTTTTATGAGAAAGTGTCATACTTTGGGTCATTTTCCCTTGGCCCAGATAAAACCACAGAGCCACATCCTGCCTCAAAGAATGTTGGGGAAGATGGCCTTTCTATGTGTTTGTTCATAATTAAATGTTAATCTAGCTGATCTAAAAGTCTTAGGTTCAAAGTCGATCTCTTTAAATACTTAAAATATATTATTCCATTACCTAATTAAAGTTAGTGTTAGGAAGTATCACATAGGGGGCGCCTGGGTGGCTCAGTGGGTTAAAGCCTCTGCCTTCAGCTCAGGTCATGATCTCAGGGTCCTGGTATCGAGCCCCACTGGGGGCTCTCTGCTTAGCAGGGAGCCTGCTTTCCTCTCTCTCTCTGCCTGCCTCTCTGCCTACTTGTGATCTCTCTGTGTCAAATAAAAAAAAAAAAATCTTAAAAAAAATAAGGAAGTATCACATAGATCTTGTTCCTATTTCTTTGTAGGAAGCTTTTAGAAGTATCTGATGTCCTTATATATCATTAAAATCCTGTTTCTATTTTATCTTTTCATATTTCTATTTTCCATGTGTCAGTTGTTCTGCTTCTCTCCTCCACATCTCTTAGCTTTTCCTTTATGCTTCATTTCCCTTTTGTCTTTCATGCTATCCTCAAGGATATTTTTTCAATATAATCTATAGGTACACTAATTACTTTCTCAACTATTTATATCCTACTACTTACTTATCTTAACCTATTGTAACTGTTTTCTTTCTAATATTTCTGCTTCCTGTTTGTGACTCCATCCTACTAAATATTACTAATACTCATTTTAACATTTGTGAGGGCATTTATCATTATTGTCTAAAATTATTTTTCTATGTTAATAACTACTTCATGTGTTATTCATTGTTGGTTTTGCTTTCTTTGTAGAAAGGATTGTTCTTCTAAGATCCTAGTCATGTCGGCTTGTACGTTTGTGTTCTCTTAGAATGTCTTCCTGCTCTGTCTTGTAATATGTAGCAGGGAAAAAACAAAGGTCTGGAGGAGTCTGTCTTCTCTGACTTTTAGGAAAGGGCAAGAGGGGAGGCCAGCACACACAGTTCAAGGTAATACAGAGCCATTAGGTAGACCATTCAATCTCAAAGATTCATCTTTAAAATCCCTTTAGATGGAGATAACTTTAGAAGGGGTCATTTCTTTGGAATGATGTGAGCCCTGGTCTTTGGAGTGAGGGAAGGCAAATAATGTAGGGTCATCCAGTCTGCTCACACCAGTTTATACCAGCTCCTGGTCTCAGTGGGATTTTGTACTATCCTTGAATCCTCTTCCATATTCATCCATCTCCACAAAACCAGGAGGCCTAGGCTTTCTGTGGCTATGGGGCAGGTAATAATTGTCCAAAGCAATGTAAAGAGAAGAAAAATATATCTCCTCCTGTGTATTCTTTCAAAGTTGTGACAGGATGTTCTGAGTCAGATGCTAATGCTGCCTCTGAGACTATCCCTGTCCTTTCTGTTCAAAATGCTATCAGTCTGTCTGAAGCTGGCAGCTGGCACAGGTTTTGTATAAATTTTTCAGATCCTTGGTTCTTGTTCTCTGTGGATTCTCCAGGGCTGGTTCAAGGGAGGGAGTAAGAAGAAATCTTCATCATCACTAGCCATCAGGGAGATTCAAATTAAAACCACACTGAGATACCACCTTACACCAGTTAGAATGGCCAAAATTAGCAAGACAGGAAACAACATGTGTTGGAGAGGATGTGGAGAAAGGGGAACCCTCTTACACTGTTGGTGGAGCCAAGTTGGTGCAAGTTGGAGTCCAAGTCGGTGGTGCAAGTTGGTGCAGCCACTTTGGAAAACAGTGGAAACATGACCTAATTCCTCAAGAAATTAAAAATAGAGCTTCCCTATGACCCTGCAATTACACTCCTGGGTATTTACCCCAAAGATAGAGATGTCGTGAAAAGAAGGGCCATCTGTACCCCAATGTTTATAGCAGCAATGGCCACGGTTGCCAAACTGTGGAAAGAACCAAGATGCCCTTCAACAGACGAATGGATAAGGAAGATGTGGTCTGTATACACTATGGAATATTATGCCTCCATCAGAAAGGATGAATACCCAACTTTTGTAGCAACATGGATGTGACTGGAAGAGATTATGCTGAGTGAAATAAGTCAAGCAGAGAGAGTCAATTTTCATATGGCTTCACTTATTTGTGGAGCATAACAAATAGCATGGAGGACAAGGGGAGATGGAGAGGAGAAGGGAGTTGAGGGAAATTGGAAGGGGAGGTGAACCATGAGAGACTATAGACTCTGAAAAAGAATCTGAGGGTTTTGAAGGGGTGGAGGGTGGGAGGTTGGGGGAACCGGGTGGTGGTATTAGAGAGGGCATAGATTGCATGGAGCACTGGGTGTGGTGCAAAAACAATGAATACTGTTACACTGAAAAGAAATAAAAAATTTAAAAAAAATCTAAATCTTATTGTTATTTGATTTAAATTACAATTATGATACTTTCGGTGAATCAAATTTTTGAATGTTAATGTAGTCAAATATTTTTTTCTTTTCATTTTAAGTTCTTTCATGTTTTTGTCTTCATTTCAACACATTCCAGACATATGCCAATAGCACATTAGTACCCTTTCAGGTATTGGTTCTCAGTATGTGAATAGGGCAGAAGACCAGCCTAGGGGCACACATCACTGTGTGTGTATGTGTATGTGTGTGTGTGTGTAAGTAAAAGGTCATGTATAATTTTAAAATAGTCTTCCAATTCAGAATGTTATATCCTCTCTATTTTATAAAGGAATCTGATAATTACTAGTGCTGAAAGTACTTCCCCAACCCAAGGCTTGAGTTAAATTTAATATAGCCAGTGAGTTATGCAGAATATGTATGCAATTCAGGAAAAAGTCACAGAGGTAATGAAAAACAAAAAAGTTCTTTGAGGGCTAAAGATAAAAGAATTAGGAATTTAATAAGAAGATTGAAGGATGATAGTGGTCACGTGATTCTGTGAAGTTGTTCTTCAAGCCCAGCTGTTTTAGTCACTGTCAGTGTGTATGGGGTGGGGAGTGAGGAAAGATGAAAAAAGAGGTTCTTTTTCTCAAAAGACGTGCCATCTAATTTGGAGCAGATTTGCATATATAAAATAAGGAGAAAAAGTGAACAGTGTATAATTATCAGCTAAAAAAAATGGTATCAACCTCAAGAGCAAGAGAAATCAGAGATGGGAGAAAATAAAATTATTCTGAGTAGTTAGGGAAGCAATAAAGGAAGACCCCAGAACGGATTTAGATATGAATTTGACAGATGGGGAGTGAGGGGGGCACATGTTTCAGTTAGGGGTGTGTGTGCAGGTGTGTATTCATTTGTGTTTCATGTTGGAGATGTAAAGAGTAAAGGACTTAAATAATGAATGTTATTATAGACATTAAGCATAACTATTTGGCATTTATTTCCTAGACAGCAAAGGGCTGCTGAAATTTTGTGTGTAAGGGACCAATGTGAGAATAGCAGTATTTTTGTCAGGTTGCAGAATGCAGGATATATTGGAAGATGGTAGAGAATAGAAAGGCCATTTTTGACCATCCAGATGTGAGGGAATACGAGTGTGGACAAGGGCAATGGCAGTGCCATAGAAAAGAAAGAACATTATATACACTGACATCAGCAATAAGATGATTTGTGATTACATGTGAAAAAAAAATAAGGGGCAGCAATCTTTTTGCCAAGACTTTCAGGGTTTCTGAAAGTCAGAGAACATAATTTAAAAATGAACTATTGACAAATTTTAATTTAAAAGAACACACTCCCTCATATACATAATAGATAAATGTTAACTCACTGGTGGACACTGAGGGCGTGAATAGGAGCATCTGTGTTACCTCTTTCATAAAGCATGTTTCGTCTCTGTACTCAAATTAAGAATTCTCACAAAAGTACTGAAGAAAGGTTGTTGTTTTTCAATTTCTTTTTCTGAATTTAGACCAACCTACAGAAATACACCTCAATCATCATCCATAACTTTTTATCTACATACATATGTATGTAGCAAAATGACTCAATTGCCACATTTAAGGATTTCACAATAAGTATTTGCTATTGTATTAACTTTGATCTGATAATATATTGTATTTCCACTTAAGACATATTCTAGAAAGGTATCTGTTTTAGAAAAAGTTGAAAGCTACCAGGTCAGAAGACGCTAAGTCTGAAATTTTAGTGGAACACTGTTCAAAGTAACCTTTTAGAAAACTGGAAATGTGGGATTAAAAATGCTATTGCTGATTCTGAGACTGGTGTGTAGATTTGAAACTAACTCACATAGTTGAAACTGAGAGTGAGTGAGTTCTCTAAGGGCAACAGGTGTTTTATTTTTAAAAAGATTTTATTTTATTTATTTGTCAGAGAGAGAGCGCACGGGCACAAATAGGAAGAGCAGCAGGCAGAGGAGAGGGAGAAGCAGGCTCTCCAATGAGCAGGCAGCCGGATGTGGGGCTCAATCCCAGGACCCTGAGATCATGACCTAAGCCAAAGTCAGATGCTTAACCAACTGAACCATCCAGGTGCCCCACAACAGGTGTTTTAGGCATCTTCCAAGGATATGGAGTGGGAGAAGGAGCTGGATCCCAGATTGGAAATGCAGGGAAATTGGAGGGTTGGAGATGTATCAGTTCTCAAGCATATTAGATTATTGGATATTATTCTGAGAAGCCAATGAAAAGAGTCTCAATCTCAAGTGAAGATTCTAACAAAAATATCTAGACAATAAAAATCAAATATTGCAAGGGGCTGGTGAAGAAGAAATCTCAAATGCATTGCATTGAAAAGTGGAGGCTTGCCCAAAGGAAAACAAACGCATTCCATTGCTTCTGTGAAGAAAACTGACCCAAAAGAAAGCGTGGCTAGCTAATATAACATCTCTTCTAACTAAGAGAGGCAAGGAGGAAGAGACAGAGAGAGGGGAGCAAGGGTAAATGGAAAAAAATAAGAAAGCAGTATTCTACTATACAACGCAAGTCAAAAACAACAGAAAACTGGGAAAGAAAACTGGTAAATATGACTAGATACCAGTAAAAAGGAAAAAAAAAAAATGAAAGAAAAGTCAAAGGGTAAAGGAGCACAAAAGAAATTTATCACAACTGGAGTTCTTTCTGTAGAGCATGACGGAAATGAAAAGTTGAACTTGGAACTTGGAGATGTTCAGGTCTCCCAACAAGGCATGTAGAAAAGGAAGAGGAATTTCAATGAAATGAGCCTGTTTCCATTTTTTGTTCTGTAGAAATGACTTTTATTTCTTCCCAGATCTTAGGAACACTTATGCTCCATTAAGGATCCCAGGCAACTCTTGTCAGAGTTTATATTTTCTTCACTCACAATTTTTCTTTCTGATTGGAGGAAGAGTTTTGTCTTCTACTTTAATAAACTGTTTAGAAAACTTGCTATTGAATTCTGGCCTTTTTCCTGTAAAAGGCTAAGAAGTGATTGCATTGAGCTTTGGACAAAGTAAACACTTCTCTTTCTGTTTATTTAATTTTAGAGCTTGTTGCTTCTTTCCTATTACATGCTTGCATGATGTATGTTCATATATAGATTCTATTCAAACCAATATACATTTTTATGTACAGAAAAGGGAAAAGACTGAAATTGTATAGAGCGTGTCCCTGTGTGTTTATATGGTTAAAAGTATAAAATCTGGGGACTCTGCTGATGATAAGAATAGGTTCTTTCGTTCAGTTAAAGTTTAATGCGACACTTCCTAAGGATAACATATATCACAATAGCATGTATGCATGTATATTGCTTCCATTTTAGCCTTGTCTACACCAAGCTTTGACTTTCAGACTTTCCAATCTAAAAAATAGATGTAAAATACTCTAGTGCCATAATCGCACCAAATTCCCTCAACTTTCCCCTAGAAAATGTACACAAAGATAATCTCATCTTGGAGTTGGAAAAACTGAGTCAGAATGATGACTAGTTTTTTCAATGATCTAATAGAAATCTAAAAGTACACACCAAAATACCACATAAAGTTCCCGCTTTCTTGACCCCACTTGCCGCTTTAGTGTACCACCAGCTGCTAGCACCATTTTGATTTTAGGCCAAAGGGATTCATTTAATGCTATGATCTGGGATAAACACACTTGAAGTTAATCTGGTGTTCATTTTGTGTGCTAACTGTGGTAACATTTCTGGATGGAACCTCCCCAAATCTTCAGACACCTGCTTTGCACCATTTTGTTTCTCTCAAAGACTGAGTGGAGTTCTTGCCTTGAGTCCCAGTTCAGTGTCTAGCTATCCAACTTCCCGCTGTCAGAGGTCTTGCCAGCAGGCTCCATGGTAGCCCCCGTGGTTCTGCTTGTCTCACCTAGGAAGGGATGTTACTGTGGCCGTGCATGCTGTGGGCCCCAGAGATTGCCTGCTTCGTTCAAAGCCTTCTGTTTATGACCCCAATCCACTACCATGGTGGTTTTAAAGCTTTCAACCCGGTATCCAGCCCTGACTTCCACTCAGTTGTGCTATGGGTTTCTGCATTACCCTGGGCATATCCCCATCTTGCACCACCTTTCAGTTCACCCAGTATCTCCTGATGTTGATAGAAATTATAACCAAAAGAAAACAGTATTAATTTTTTTTATTTTGCGTTCAATTCTACAGGTTTGGAATTAAGGATAATTAGAATAAATGCTGGTTATTAGAAGCTATTAAAGTTTAACTTTAATATCATACTAATGAAGGAGAGAAATCTGCTAAAAAATATTAAGGCATGAGGTAGAATATTAAATTTCATGAGAGAATGAACTTTCCAAACACATTTAAGATCTTTTCACCTTTCCATAGAAAATACTAATATATTATTTGGGAATCTCGTGTACTCAACAAAGCATTCCCTTTAAGAAATTTTTTCCAAGTAAGTTTTATTTCATTTATTGATCAATACTATGGTATTTATTTTAAAATTGTGAACAGATATATTTTTATTGTTTTTTTAAACACCCTGCTGTTCCTTTTCACTTAGATAAAATTAGCAAGACTTGTTGAATTAGTTCAAAAACATCGATCATGCTAACATTTATACATTTGTGAGTTTATAGAAGAACATGCAATAGAAAACATAGGAATTAAAGCCTCAATTTGGTATAACTGCCAAAAAATAGTTTTTTTCTGTACTCCATTGAAAACCTATGGTACCTGAGCAGTGTTAAAAACACATTTGACCCAGTTGCGTCAGGTTTAGAATATGGCTAACTTAAAATTCAGCTCTCTTCTGTTCATATTCTTTCTGGGCCCTATGTCCCTATTTTTGAAACTGTGCATTAAGAAGGGACATAGGGACAAAAAGGAGCCCTGGAAACTGGAAAGTGTCTGAATGAAGTGACATGTGAGGCTCATGGAGATCTCACAGTGACCCCTGTATTTCATAGATGAAGACTAGTGAAGAACTAGTGAAGAACCCAGAACTAGACAGAGGAGGAAACATGACAGGGAAAGAGCTAGACTACCTTGAACTCAGACCTCGTGCCAGGCGCCTTACAGACAGGACTGTTGACTGGGTTGGCTAGACTCAATGTTGGACAATGAGGAAGTAGCTTTATTATTGTTCTTCTACTGCCCTGAAAACTGGCTCTGCTGGGTTTTCTCATCTCTGAACGTTAATCTTGCAAATACGCCGGAGATTTGGGGTTACTCAGATCTTTTTCAAGTGTTAAAAATCTGATGCCTTTTGAAGTTTCAATCTGTCCTCAGATTAAAATCTCTACTCCCTGTGCTTAGGGAGGTGAGGTGGAAGGGGGAAGGTCTGGTTTTAAACTATTCTCCAAGGTCTTCACTCCTAGTTCTCACCATAAGGGGTCATGGCAAATTCACCAAGTGCAGACTGGAAAAGATATCTGGGGATGCCTGGGTGGCTCAGTCAATTAAGTGTCTGCCTTTTGCTCAGGTCATGATTCCAGGTTCCCGGGACCAAGTCCTGCATTGGGTTCCTTGCTCAGCAGGGAGCCTGCTTCTCTCTCTCTCTGCCTGCTGCTCTGCCTGCTTGTGTTCTCTCTCTCTCTCTCTGTGTCAAATAAATAAATAAAATCTTAAAACAAAACAAGACAAAACAAAACAGTTAATCTCTTTAAAAAAAAAAAAGATATTTTGTGCCTGAATCTGTCTGTAAAATGTTTTGGATTACATGTCCTCCTTATCAGTTACCAATAGGAAAATGGGAATAAAATGCCTTACCTTTAATTGTTTTGGATCATATTCCATTTTTCTTTTTAAATAAGGTGCAGAACATCTCATTAACTAGCTCAAGGCCATAGCAAATGATTTTCCTGGGATTTGAAACCATGTATTTGGAATCCAGGGTCCAAGTTCTTCTCATTGTTTTATCAAGCTTCCCTATGAGCCTAAACATAGATAAATAAGTTTCATACCTTTAATTCAGCTTTTGCTCTCAACCAAGGTTAAAATAATAGATTATATGTTTAAGACAACTAATACCATTAAAGAATCAACAACCAAAAAGTGACTTACAAATCAATAAATAAAATGTTTACTTTGTTTATTAAAAAGAGTCCAAAATATTGAACATTATAAATGAAATAGATTTATATGGTTTTCTATTTTTTAAATACAGATAATATTTTATTTTTTTTTTAAGATTTTATTTATTTATTTGAGAGAGAGACAGTGAGAGAGAGCATGAGCGAGGAGAAGGCCAGAGAGCGAAGCAGACTCCCCATGGAGCTGGGATCCTGATGCGGGACTCGATCCCGGGACTCCAGGATCATGACCTGAGCCGAAGGCAGTCGTCCAACCAACTGAGTCACCCAGGCGTCCCTACAGATAATATTTTAAAACTGAAAACTGATTGGCTAGGGATCAGAATATAGATGGAAGGCTTTTAAAGATTTGAATGTTTGGACATGTGGAGGGCAACCCAATAGTTCTCAAACAAAAATAAAAACCTACCATGATTCCAGGAGGAAATACTGGTTTGTGAGGTGTTCTTACCACTCATTGTTCAGGGCCGTTAGCACAACCCTGAAGACACGCAGCACTGTAACCGTGAAGTGTAGTTGGAGGTGGAGAGAAGAAGTGGGAGCAGAGGTGGCTGAGACGCCTGACTTGCTGATTTGCCTCCTTTCCATAAAACCCCCAGGTTTTATTTCCACCCTCTGCCTGATATAAATGGAGACACTGCACTGCCAGTGAAAGAGTCTTGACAAGTACAAGTAAATCAGTATTCCTCAAAACTGTTTCCTTTGGATTGTTTAAATTAGGGAAAAGATTTTTGGAAACTTGGGATAACAAATAAAAATATTGAGGAAAAACTGCCTGTTCTGAAGATAGCTATCCTTCTGGGTGTAAGGTTAAGCCAGATGTTTCCTATTCTTCCATCATCTCTCCACTGAAATCCCCTATCTCACCCATTTTGGTCCAGTATCGAAAGCTGTTCTAGAGGCAAATAAGAAGAGGGTGAGAATGAAGGGGGTAGTGACTTACTGAATTATCATGACCTGTTTTACAATTTGGGAGGTGAGTAATGGTCCCAAACTATGGGTTCACTTACCTGGAGTATTTACATAAGGGGACTCAGAAGTGTTTGCTATAGCACTTAGCTAGCTAAGAAGAAATCAACAACAATGTGATTATTTGTGACAACCCTGGGTAATAAATGGAACCAAGTTGTGGGGCTTCCAGAGCCATATCCATCCTCATAAAAGGTACCTGTAAAAAGACAGATACATTAGGAATGTACAGGGTGTTTATATCAACAGTAATGAGCAAATCATTGTTCATTTACAGTAAGCATACTTTTTTTTTTTTTTGTGAACTGTTGCTGAGGAGAACAGACTAAAGATTGTAGTTACAGAAGTGCCAACATTAGTTCTAGGTTTTGTTGCTAGGGTTGGATGACCTGAGAAGCGTTTTGTGGATATAAAGTCAAGGTTCACATTTTACAAGGCTGAGTTTGGCATGCATTATGGGGTAGAAATTTAAGCAACAGAGGAGACTATATGATGAAATCTACCTTCTGAAATACTGAAAGGAGCAACTATTACATTTTTTGTAGACAGAATCAGGTGGAGGGAGACAGATCTGGCAATGAATTAACTTCAGAATGGTAGCTGTATTAGTTGGGGTTCACAAAAGAAATAGAACCAGTAGAATATAAAAGGAGATTTATTTTTTATTTTATTTTAAAAATTTTTTATTTTTTATAAACATATATTTTTATCCCCAGGGGTATAGGTCAGTGAATCGCCAAGTTTACACACTTCACAGCACTCACCATAGCACATATCCTCCCCAATGTCCATAACCCCACCCCCTCTCCCAACCCCCAGCAACCCTTAGGATGTTTTGTGAGATTAAGAATCACTTATGGTTTGTCTCCCTCCCAATCCCATCTTGCTTCATTCATTCTTCTCCTACCTCCCTAACCACCCATGTTGCATCACCACTTCCTCATATCAGGAGATCATATGATAGTTTTCTTTCTCTGATTGACTTATTTCGCTAAGCATGATACCCTCTAGTTGCATCCACATCATCCCAAATGGAAAGATTTCATTTCTTCTGATGACTGCATAGCATTCCATTGTGCATATATACCACATATTTTTATCCATTCATCTGTTGATGGACATCTAGGTTCTTTCCATAGTCTGGCTATTGTAGACATTGCTGCTATAAACATTCGGGTACACGTGCCCCTTTGGATCACTATGTTTGTATCTTTAGGGTAAATACCCAGTAGTGCAATTGCTGGGTCATAGGGTAGTTCTATCTTCAACATTTTGAGGAACCTCCATGCTGTTTTCCAGAGTGGTTGCACCAGCTTGCATTCCCACCAAATGTGCAGGAGGGTTCCCCTTTCTCTGCATTCTCGCCAGCATCTGTCATTTCCTGACTTGTTAATTTTAGCCATTCTGACTGGTGTGAGGAGATACCACACTGTGGATTTGATTTGTATTTCTCTGATGCCAAGTGATGTGGAGCACTTTTTCATGTGTCTGTTGGCCATCTGGATGTCTTCTTTGCAGAAATGTCTGTTCATGTCTTCTGCCCATTTCTTGATTGGATTATTTGTTCTTTGGGTGTTGAGTTTGCTTAGTTCTTTATAGATTTTGGACACTAGCCCTTTATCTGATATGTTGTTTGCAAATATCTTCTCCCATTCTGTCAGTTGTCTTTTGGTTTTGTTAACTGTTTCCTTTGCTGTGCAAAAGCTTTTGATCTTGATGAAATCCCAATAGTTCATTTTTGCCCTTGCTTCCCTTGCCTTTGGCGATGTTCCTAGGAAGATGTTGCTGTGGCTGAGGTCCTTGAGGTCCTCAAGGATTTTGATGGATTCCTTTCTCACATTAAGGTCCTTCATCCATTTTGAGTCTATTTTCATGTGTGGTGTAAGGAAATGGTCCAATTTCATTTTTCTGCATGTGGCTGTCCAATTTTCCCAACACCATTTATTGAAGAGGCTGTCTTTTTTCCATTGGACATTCTTTCCTGCTTTGTCGAAGATTAGTTGACCATAGAGTTGAGGGTCTATTTCCAGACTCTCTATTCTATTCCATTGATCTGTGTGTCTGGTTTTGGGACAGTACCACGCTGTCTTGATGAAGACAGCTTTGTAATAGAGCTTGAAGTCTGGAATTGTGATGCCACCAACTTTGGCTTTCTTTTTCAATATTCCTTTGGCTATTCGAGGTCTTTTCTAATTCCACATAAATTTTAGGATTATTTATTCCATTTCTTTGAAAAAAATGGATGGTATTTTGGTAGGAATTGCATTAAATGTGTAGATTGCTTTACGTAACATAGACATTTTCATAACATTTGTTCTTCCAATCCAGGAGCATGGAACATTTTTCCATTTCTTTGTGTCTTCCTCAATTTCTTTCATGAGTACTTTATAGTTTTCTGAGTATAGATTCTTAACCTCTTTGGTTTTGGTTACAATTGTAAATGGGATTGACTCCTTAATTTCTCTTTCTTCTGTCTTATTGTTGGTGTAGAGAAATGCAACTGATTTCTGTGCATTGATTTTATATCCTGACACTTAACTGAATTCCTGTACAAGATTTAGCAGTTTTGGAGTGGAGTCTTTTGGGTTTTCTACATATAGTATCATATCATCTATGAAGAGTGATAGTTTGACATCTTCTTTGCTGATTTGGATGCCTTTAATTTCCTTTTGTTGTCTGATTGCTGAGGCTAGGATTTCTAGTACTATGTTGAATAGCAGTGGTGATAATGGACATCCCTGCCGTGTTCCTGACCTTAGTGGAAAAGCTTTCAGTTTTTCTCTTTTGAGAATGATATTTGTGGTAGGTTTTTTTATAGATGGCTTTGATGATATTGAGGTATGTGTCCTCTATCCTTATACTTTGAAGAGTTTTGATCAGGAAGGGATGCTGTACTTTGTCAAATGCTTTTTCAGCATCTATTGAGAGTATCATATGTTTCTTGTTCTTTCTTTTATTAATGTGTTATATCACGTTGATTGATTTGCGGATGTTGAATCAACCTTGCAGCCCTGGAATAAATCCCACTTGGTTGTGGTGAATAATCCTTTTAATATACTGTTGAATCCTATTGGCTAGTATTTTGGTGAGAATTTTCGCATCTGTGTTCATCAAGGATATTGGTCTGTACTTCTCTTTTTTGATGGGATCCTTGTCTTTTTTTGGGACCAAGGGGTTGTTGGCCTCATAAAATGAGTTTGGAAGTTTTCCTTCCATTTCTATTTTTTGGAAGAGTTTCAGGAGAATAGGAATTAGTTCTTCTTTAAATGTTTGGTAGAATTCCCCTGGTAAGTCGTCTGACCCTGGGTTTTTGTTTGTTTGGAGATTTTTGATGACTGTTTCACTCTCCTTACTGTTTATGGGTCTGTTCAGGTTTTCTATTTCTTCCTGGTTCAGTTGTGGTAGTTTATATGTCTCTAGGAATGCACCCATTTCTTCCAGATTGTCAAATTTGTTGGTGTAGAGTTGCTCATAGCATGTTCTTATAATTGTCTGTATTTCTTTGGTGTTAGTTGTGATCTCTCCTCTTTCGTTCATGATTTTATTTATTTGGGTCCTTTCTCTTTTCTTTTTGATACGTCTGGCCAGGGATTTATCAATCTTATTAATTCTTTCAAAGAACCAGCTCCTAGTTTCATTGATTTGCTCTATTGTTTTTTTGTTTTCTATTTCATTGATTTCTGCTCTGATCTTTATGATTTCTCTTCTCCTGCTAGGTTTAGGCTTTCTTCCTTGTTCTTTCTCCAGCTCCTTTAGGTGTAGGGTTAGGTTGTGTACTTGAGACCTTTCTTGTTTCTTGAGAAAGGCTTACACCACTATACATTTTCCTCTCAGGACTGCCTTTGTTGTGTCTCACAGATTTTGAACCATTGTATTTTCATTATCATTTGTTTCCATGAATTTTTTTCAATTCTTTTTAAATTTCCTGTTTGACCCTTTTGTTCTTTAATAGGATGCTGTTTAGTCTCCATGTATGTGGGTTCTTTCCAAATTTCCTCTTGTGATTGAGTTCTAGCTTCAGAACATTGTGGTCTGAAAATATGCAGGGAATGATCCCAGTCTTTTGATATCAGTTGAGACCTGATTTAGGACCAAGGATGTGCTCCATGTGTATTGGAGAAGAATGTGTATTCTGTTGCTTTGGGATGAAATGGTCTGAATATATCTGTGATGTCCATCTGGTCCAGTGTGTCATTTAAGGCCATTATTTTCTTGTTGACCTTTTGCTTGGATGATCTGTCCATTTCAGTGAGCGGAGTGTTAAAGTTCCCTACTATTATTGTATTATTGTTGATGTGTTTCTTTGATTTTGTTATTAATTGGTTTATATAGTTGGCTGCTCCCACGTTAGGGGCATAGATATTTAAAATTATTAGAAGTTCTTGTTTGACAGATCCTTTGATATGATATAGTGTCCTTCCTCTTCTCTTATTATAGTCTTTGGCTTAAAATCTAATTGATCTGATATAAGGATTGCCATCCCTGCTTTCTTCTGGTGTCCGTTAGCATGGTAAATTGTTTCCCACCCTCTCACTTTAAATCTGGAGGTGTCTTCAAGTCTAAAATGAGTTTCTTGTAGGCAACATATAGATGGGTTTTGTTTTTTTATCCATTCTGATACCCTGTGTCTTTTGATTGGGGCATTTATCCCATTAACATTCAGGGTAACTCTTGAGAGATATGAATTTAGTGCCATTGTATTGCCTGTAAGTTGACTTTTACTGTATATTGTCTCTGTTCCTTTCTGGTCTACTACTTTTAGGCTCTCTTTTTGCTTAGAGGACCCCTTTCAATATTTCCTGTAGAGCTGGTTTGGTGTTTGCAAATTCTTTTAGTTTTTGTTTGTCCTAGATGCTTTTTCTCTCTCCTTCTATTTTCAATGATAGCCTAGCTGGATATAGTATTCTTGGCTGCATGTTTTTCTCGTTTAGTGCTCTGAATATATCATACCAGCTCTTTCTGGCCTGCCAGGTCTCTGTGGATAAGTCAGCTGCCAATCCAATATTTTTACCATTGTATGTTACAGACTTCTTTTCCCAGGCTGCTTTCAGGATTTTCTCTTTGTCACCAAGACTTGTAAATTTTATTATTAGGTGATGGGGTGTGGATCTATTCTTGCTGATTTTTAGGGGGGGTTCTATGCACCTCCAGGATTTTGATGCTTGTTCCCTTTGCCGTATTAGGGAAATTCTCTACAATAATTCTCTCCAATATACCTTCTACTCCCCTCTCTCTTTCTTCTTCTTCTGGAATCCCAATTATTCTGATGCTGCTTCATCTTATGGTGTCACTTATTTCTCGAATTCTTCCCTCATGGTCCAGTAGCTGTTTGTCCCTCTTTTGCTCAGTTTCTTTATTCTCTGTTATTTGGTCTTCTATATCTTTCTTTTGCCTCATGTATCCTAGCAGTGAGAGCCTCCATTTTTTATTGCACCTCATTAATAGCTTTTTTTATTTCAACTTGGTTAGATTTTAGTTCTTTTATTTCTCCAGAAAGGGCTTTTATATCTCCCAAGAGGGTTTCTCTAATATCTTCCATGCCTTTTTCGAGCCCAGCTAGGACCTTGAGAATTGTCATTTTGAACTCTAGATCTGACATATTACCAATGTCTGTATTGATTAGGTCCCTAGCCTTTGGTACTGCCTCTTGTTCTTTTTTTGTGGTGAATTTTGTAGCCTTGTCATTTTGTCTAGGTAAGAGTATATGAAGGAGCAAGTAAAATACTAAAAGGGTGGCAAAGACCCCAGGAAAATACACTTTAACCAAATCAGAAGAGATCCCAAATCATGGGGGTAAGAAAGCGGATAAAAAGAGGTTCAGAAAAAAAAAAAGAATCAATTAAAAAAAGAAAATGAATAAAGAAAAAATATATATATATTAGATAAACTAGTTCAAAAACGTTAAGAAGGGTAAAAGTTAAAAAAAAATAGCAGCAGAAGAAAAAAACTGAAAAAAAAAATAAGTTAACTGCAAGATTAAAGAATCATGGGGAGAAAGCCATGAGTTCCATGCTTTGCTTTCTCCTCCTCTGGAATTCCGCTGCTCTCCTTGGTATTGAACCTGCACTCCTTGGTAGGTGAACTTGGTCCTGGCTGGATTTATTGTTGATCTTCTGGGGGAGGGGCATGTTGTAGTGATTCTCAAGTGTCTTTGCCCCAGGTGGAATTGCACCGTCCTTACCAGGGGCCGGGCTGAGTAATCAGCTTGGGTTCACTTTCAGGAGGTTTTGTTCCCTGAATGCTTTCCATAGAGTTCTGGAGGACAGGAATGAAAATGGCGGCCTCCCAGTCTCCAGCCCAGAGGAACTGAGAGCTCAGGGCCCTACTCCTCAGTGTGCCCTCAGAGAATAGCGCCCAATTACTTCTGTCTCCCTGGCCTCCAGCCACGCTCTGAGCTCACCGAGCCTGCGACTGGTTCAAGGTAACCCTGAGCTGAGAGCTCACTCCTCGGCTCTGTCTCTGTAGCCGGCTTTGCCGTTCTAATACCTGCAAGCTCTGCAACACTCAGACACCTCCGATCCTTCTGTGACCCTGTGGGACCTGAGGCCATTCTGACCCCATATGGCCTTCACCCTGGTTTAGCTTCTGGAAAGATGTCTCTCAGTGGAACAGACTTTTAAATGTCCTGATTTTGTGCTCTGTTGCTCTGCCGCTTGCTGGGAGCCAGCCCCTCCCCCTGCAGTCCATTTTCCCTTTGCTTTGGATTCACATCTCTGCCAGTCCTACCTTTTAGAAAATGATTGATTTTCTGTTTCTAGAGTTGCTGTTCTTCTCCTCTTCGATCTCCCATTGGATTTGTAGGTGTTTGCAATCTTTAGATAAGCTATCCAGCTGATCTCCTGCTACCTGATGTAGTCTCAGCCTGCTACTTCTCCGCCATCTTGACTCCTCTCCCCTAAAAGGAGATTTATTATGGAGAACTGGGTATTCAGTTCTTGAGGCTGAGAAATCCCACAGTCTGCAAACTAGAGACCTAGGAAAACCAATGATATAATTCAGTCTAAGTCTGAAGGTCTGAGACCTTGTGTAGTTAATGATGTAAGTCTCAATCTGAGGGCAAGAACAGATGAAATGTGATGTTCCAGCTTAGGCAATGAGGTAGAAAAAAGCAGCAAAAGCCTCCTTCCTCCACATCTTTGTTCTATTCAGGCCCTTAGCAGGTTGGATGATGCCTATCCACACTGGGGAAGGCAAACAACTTTCATGATCCCACCAACTCAAATGGTTATTTCACCCGGAAACACCATCACAGACACCCAGAAATAATATTCTACCAGATACCTGGACATTTCCCAATCCAACCAAGTTGACACATAAAAGTAACTATCACAGTAGCTAAGAGAAAAATAAGCAAGAGAGTTTGTTTTTCCTTAAGTGGCAGAAGAGAGAAGACCTTAGGGGGTAAGTAATAACATAATGAAAATAATGGAGAGTATCTTGAAAACCTTTATTCACTTAATAAAACAGACTATTTTTCAATCTGTTCTACTTGATGTTTTGTTATCTGTCCTGAATCTTGATATATGACACATGAAGACCGAGATAGGGCCCATATTACATGACTGGCATGCTCAAAATTATTAATAATTAGTTATGTAAAATTAGTTATGTGAATAATAATAAGAGATTAAATTACTTTAAGCCTATAGAATTGATGAAAATTAGAAAGCTTGATAATGTTAAGTGTTGGTGGGATGTTAGGATAAACAACTACTATGAATGTATAGTAGGAATTATGTGGAAATATTTGGTCAAATTATTAAATGTGATTATCTGTTTTTTGAGTGTTGAATTTGAGGAGTTCTTTATACATCTTGGATATCAGCCCTTTGTCTGTGGTGTCATTTGTGAATATCTTCTCCCATTCCTTGGGTTGCTTTTTTGCTTTCTTGACTGTTTCCTTTGCTATGCAGAAGCTTTTGATTTTGATGAAGTCCCAAAAGTTCATTTTCGCTTTTGTTTCCTTTGCCTTTGAATACATGTCTTGAAAGTAGCTGCTGTGGCCGATGTCAAAGAGGTTACTGCCTATGTTTTCCTCTAGGAGTTTGATAGATTCCTGCCTCACACTGAGGTCTTCTATCCATTTTGAGTTTAAATCTTTGTGTACAGTGTAAGAGAATGGTCAGGTTTCATTCTTCTATACATAGCTGTCCAATTTTCCCAGAACCATTTATTGAAGAGACTGTCTTTTTTCCATTGAATATTTTTCCTGCTTTGTTGAAGATTATTTGACCACAGAGTTGTGGGTCCATATCTGGGCTCTCTACTCTATCCACTGGTCTATGTGTCTGTTTTTGTGCCACTACCATGCTGTCTTAGTGATCAGAGCTTTGTAGTAAAGCTTGAAATCAGGCAACGTGATGCCCCCAGTTTTGTTATTCTTTTTCAACATTTCCTTAGTAATTTGGGATATTTTCTAGTTCTGTACAAATTTTAGGATTGTTTATTCCAACACTTTGAAAAATGGCAGTGGAATTTTAATTGGGATGGCATTTTTGATTTTGGATGAAAGGGACAGTGGAGTTTCAGAATAAAAGGTAAAAATTTACAGAGTTATCTAATAGCGATATCAGCAAAATGTGTGTCCTTGGCACTGGAGAGATCAGGAAAATAAAACCAAACAGTAAGTATTGTCACCATTACTACTATTACTACTACTACTACTACCACCATTAGGACCATAGCTCTCTGGCAAGGAAAGCCCTTAATTCACTCTAAGGTTAAGTAAACAATAACTAAATAAAGTCATAACTCAATGCTTTGACCATTTGTATAAAATATATTTGGGGGTGTTCAGGGGGACTTTCAGGGTTTACTTCTTTTTGTATCCTACTTTTATAGTTTTGCAAGGATCATGTCATTACCAGGCAGGACATATATTTAAATATATCCTTAGCAGTACCCTTAAAATCAGGCCATCTAGGTTATTTTCAAATTGTTTACAGTTTCCCTCTGCCCCATGGGGTAATATAATGAAACATTTTTGCTTAACTCAACTTGAAATCCTTTGGTTCAAGAAGTACCTTTTGAGTGCTGAAGTTTCCCCATGTACTCACATCTTAATCTTTGAGTATTATTTTTCTCTGTATCATTGGTTTGTCTCTGACAGTCAAAAATAACCTCCATGAGACTCTTCAGTGTGTGTCTTTCCTAAGTGCTTATAAGCACAATTGCTCAGGTAAATGGTACTTGCTAATATGGTAGAGAGCTGCTGTGTTTAGTTTTATTTGTCCAGAGTCAGAAGGCTCCCAATAGATGACAACTGGTTTTTGGGCAAGCAGCAGAGACATGACGTTACTCAAGCACCACAGGAATTCTCATATCATCTGCTGAATTTGAAACTGTGCCTTCTTCAAGATGAGCACTTGCTTCCTTCGGGGTTTCTCAGTCCAGAAGAAAATCTATTAGCCTTGAGGTCACATGGCCAGGAAGAAAAAATAAATTTCAACTTACATACACATTTTGTTGTTACTGTGGTCAACAAAACACTTAGAATCATAATAATGTGTTATCTTGAGATAAAATTGTGTAAAATTTAAAGGAATGGAAACACAAGGTCAAGGATTAAAAAGAATGATATAATTTCTGACTGTTAAAACAACCTTAGTTGATTATTTAAAAGTATAAATATAACACTGCCATGTTCTTTAGATTCCCCTGGATACATTGAGAAGAATATAACAATAAAGTTATTTTAAAATATTGGTATTTTTAGTGTGCCAGAGATGACATCTTTTATAAATATTTACATTCATAATAAAAATTTTGAGGTCAACTTTCAAATGGGTCAGGTAACACTTGCAAAACTCTTTTGGAGTGCTTAAGATGAAAAACTCTGAAGGCTTCAAAATCTAGAACCCTGATTCTCAATGCTGGCAATGCATTAGAATATTACAATCACTTGGGGATCAGGAGCATTTATAAAACACTGATGATTGGATGTACTAATGGTTTTAGGGAAGGGACAGGGAAGACAGCGAGTACTGAGGAAGACAGTCTAGAAACAACCCTAGAGTCACTGAGGACTCTGCTGGCTGGTACAGAAGTATATTGCTGCCTTCATCCAAGACATTTAGGAAATACTATTAATCAAAATTGTTATAAGACAGAATGTTGACTACCTAAATGTGTGTCTTGGAAATGAGTTTTAAATTGTTTTTATTTTTTTATTTTATTTGACTGAGAGAGAGGGTGTGTGTGTGTGCATGAGTGGAGAGGGGCGGAAGAAGGACAGAGAGAATCCCAGACCCCCATCTGTGGGCTCAGTTCCACAACCCTCAGATCATGACCTGACCGGATACCAAGCATTGGAATCCCAACCGACTGAACCATTCAGGTGTCCCTGGAAATGAATTTTGAAAGGAAATATACTGCAATATTAGTAGTGATAAAATTGTCTTTTTGTTCTGGGATTGTAGATAGTTTTTTCTGTTTCTTAATACTTTTCTCTTTTCTATAATAAAATATACGATTTTTCCTAACTAAAAAAAGAATATGCTCCAAATTCTGAGCATTCCCCTTAAAAATAAGTTTGCTGCATTTAGATCCAGCCCAAAAGCCCAGACACAGTAATAAGCCATGTTATCAAAACTGCTTCTTGTGATGCTGTGTCTCTCATTCCATATGATCCTAAATTAAGCAAGCATACTAAATGAATAAAATTAAGAGTTTTTAGACAGCCTTTTTTCGGGTTTCATTGTGATCATGACTTGATTTACTAGTTAAGGAAAAATAATAATATAAGAAAAGGAAAAGAGCATAATATGCAACACTTGTGAATAGAAGCCCATGCATTTATCAAGTTGTTGCTCTTTACTATAATTATTTCAAAATAAAATTTTCTACCTGGTTTTTTAATCCCCATCAATAAAATTATTTCTGGCAATAAAAGTATTTTCCTTTCACCTAATCCCAAAAGGATTCACCTTATCTCTTTCTTTAAAGGATAAGTTTGCTAGGGTCATAGCTCATGAAGGCATTATCTCCATGGAGACTCACACGCAGAACCTACAAGGCTAAAGTGGTTTTCTTTGGATGCGATCTATTAACCATGCGGTACTCTAAAGATACATTGGATTTTGTTTACTCGAGTAGAATAGAAATCAGTTTCTTGGAAAATCAAGCTCTCTGAAATAAGTTAAAATGACTATTTGGTGTTCTGACCTTAAATTACTCTGGTGAAATTTCTGATTTTTGATGAAAATAAATAAAAGTATGATACATATGCATAACATGCTCACACATACATGCCACACATGCACAAGGTGATGTTGTGGCTAGAGGCGAATGGTACTGTCACAGGGATTTTGTGGATAGTCACTTCTTTTGGTCTCAGTTTAAGGGTTCCACAGCTTCCTTTGTGAGGGTTAGTACTCTGAAATTATAGACTATGTCCTTTATGCACTTTACTTTCTACTTCCCCAGATCCCAGCTCTTTCATGACCCTGTGTTTTCTTAGTATACTATATTCTCTCAAGCTAGAGGAAGAGGGTGAAAGGGGTGAACATGGGCCTTGGAGTCATAGAGATGTGAGTTAAAACTATTTATGTAAAACGCATTAATTAACTGGCCCCAGGAAAGTTATTTATGATGCTTGAGCCTCCATTTCTTTATCCTTAATGTAAGGGCCTGCTTAGCCAGAGTGAGGCATTTTGTTGTTTATTCAGTAAACTTAGATTGACCCTGCCCTCCCAGAGGAACTTACTTAGAAACAAGTCTGGAAAACCAGAAAAATATGACTGAACAGCCCCTGATAACAGAGCCCATATACTAGGATATGGTCAGGGGGAGGTAACAGAGCCCAGAATACAAGAATGAGCCAAGCCAGGTGGAGATACCCAATCAGGAAAGCACCTCCCTAACCACCCAAGAATGTGGGCCCTGCCTTTTGGGTGCCAATTCTGACAGAGTGATAGGCAAGTTCAAATAACTACTATAGGGTGAATTATAATTCAATTGGCCACCTCTGTGTGGCCAGGCTCAACCACATGGCCTTTACTCTATTAAACTTAGTCTGTGAGGTTGGGAGGGGTCGCCTCTTTGCAAGAGGCAGTCAGTTGGCCAGTCAGTTTGATTCTCAATGCTTGGCACGAAATAAAGCTTTGCTTGACCTTCGCTTTGTATCAGTCTCGCTCCTTTGACCATGGACCCAACAGAAAGGTCAGGAGACATCCCAGCCCTTTGGCACAGGTGCTCCCAAGTTTCCCTGCCTGCAGAGACATCGCTAGATTGGCCAATTCGTCCACCATATTTCATTAAGCATTTTCTCTCATTTTGCAAATTCTCTTCCCTTAAGCTTGTTCAGTCTCACCTATTGAAATTCTTTTGTTTACTTGAATGCATGTTTGCTGTCAGAGTCCCAGAACTCAAAAGCATAATTATCAAAAACCTAGAGGCATTTTAGACAAACAAGAAGCAGGATCCATTTAATGTCCCTTGCATTCTGCTACACACTGACTTTAATAAAAATTAAGAATATTTCAACCATAGCATGACAAGTTTCACACAGAGGAGGTGAGGTGAACATTACATGCTCACATGAGCCTTATTACTTACCTACAGCTTAAACTTTCCTTAATTTCACTCCAAATAATTTACCCAGGGGTGATGCAAATGTCAGTGGGAAAACATGAATCATTTAAATACCTACTAAAGAACCTGGCTAGAGATACTGTGAAAACCCTTGAGGTTCTTCAGTGAAAAGGAGCAATATTAATCATAAAGTATGCCATCATTAAGATGACTAACCAGCAGGAAAATTTACCAATATTAATATTGCTATGACAGATCTACAAGTTTTTTTCTGTACTGTAACATATAATATGTTCCCATGGATACCTTTGGCTTACCTGAAAAAAAGCAGTGCTGATAAAGACTATGCTTTTCATATTGCCCTGATTATCTAAATGCTAAATTCTAAATTTTAGATATTTAAGTGGTCTAAACTTTAGGAGTTGGAAGCAGCCTAAAAATTCAATTAAATCATAATCATTTAATTTACTAATTACTGAAATAGAATGGTTTCTTTAGAAATTAAGTCACTAGTTGGGGAAAATGAATGCTAACACTTTTATTTTGATTTAGTCATATTTTTACATGGAAATAGATTTGTGGTTTTAAAAAGTATGAAAGCGGAGTAAGGGAAAAGCTCATTTCATTTTCTAAAACACACTACTTTATTTCTGTTTCATTTACAAAATATTTCATAATAAGCATGAACATAAACATGATACCTCCAATCACAATCTTAACTGTAGCTTGCTCAAGGGCAAATGGATCGCTTGTTTTCTTGCCTTTTTTGTTTATTGCAACTTCCTCCCGTTGTTCATGATATTGAAAGGCAAGAAAGGAGGGAGACTTGTAGTGACTTTTTTTAAAGCACTTCTGGCTCAGGTTGAGTGTGAGGAGACATTGAGAGTATAATAAAGATACGTATGAAAAGACAGTAGATGAAGCAAGCTGAGAACAGGGTCTGGATCATACTCACCAGTTGGTATTCTATGGGAGACAGGAGTTGCATCAGGAGTGAAGTTTTCAGAAAGCAGAAGAATATAATCCAGGCTCATATGGGGGCGGAGGGGGGGAGAGAAACAATGAAATGCAACTGTTATGGGCTGACCTTTGTCTCCCTCCTCCTCCTTCCCCAAAATTCATATGTTGAAATTTTAACTCTTACTACCTCAGATTGTGAATGTATTTGCAAGCAGGGTCTATAAAGAGGTAATGAAGGTTAAATGAGGGTACTGGGGTGTGGTCTAATTTAATGACTGGTGTCCTTTTAAGGGAGAGATTAGTGCACAGACAGACACAGAAGAAGGACCAGGTGAAGAAAGGGAGAAGACAGACATCGATAAGCCATGGAAAAAGGCCTAAAAGAAACCAACCCTGCCAACATCCTGATCTTCGATTTTGGTCTTTAGAACTTGTGAGGAAATATGTTTCTGTTGTATAAGCCACCCAGTCTGTATTACTCTGTTATGGCAGGCCTTGCAAACCCATATAGCAGCTAGTTAGGTTAGCAAATTGTTGCATATTCTGTGAAAGGTCTTCCCTCCATAACTCTCTTCGTAAACCTGACTTTATGATTTTAGTGAAGTTACTAAATTCATGAAGCGTTTAGATCTTGTGAAGCAGAGAAACAAAGATAAAAACAGCATGAAAACTGAAGTTGCAAGCAATACTACTCAGAGTTAGGATAATTGCAGAAAATTCTCCCAGGGGGCATTTCAGCCTTTGGGGAACTACCCAGAGGCCATATTTTTCAATCAGAAAGTACAATGGGAAACCGCTGAACTCTTTGTGAAGTTACAAGCTTGAGACTGATGTGTAACTTGTGTTCCATTAAAAAACGACTCCTTAAGGAATTGGAGTCCTCTGGGACCAACTTGCCTGAAGAACTGTGCTCTTCACAAGGAAAGCTTAATTTCCTGAACTGAGGTATCACTGTTGGAGCAGTGAGAAAACAGGAAACAGGCACCAAACCTGCCAGTTCAAGGAAGTGGACCTTTAATGTCAGAGGACACTGAATTGTCATGGCCTAGTGTTCTCAACTTTATTTTTTAGTGGCGCTTTTGGCCATGGTATTTGAAAGTAAGGGGTAAGATGTTTATTAATCTGTTCCTTGTCTTGAAACCACATTCTCTTGGCTGCCACCAAAATTATAAGATGGGTCATGAGAAGAAGCAGCCCTCCACATCACACCTTTAGTATGCCTCCAAACTAAAGCTAACAGAATGAATATTAAGCTATGAAATATCCATCCTTGAGTCTTAAGCCAGCTGTGCCTTAATGACACTGAAGTGCAATTGTCTTACACTAGGTTTGTGGTCTGAGTGATCATAGGTATCACAGCCTCCACGCTGAAATTAGTTCAACCTGACAAGAACTTTGGATGAACCATGCTGTTTCTGCTGGGATGTTTAGGTATAACAGATGAATGATACATCAGATAAATCTGTCTGCTCTGCCTTACTTTCCTCAATGTGATACTATATACACTATAAAGCCTTACACAGGGCTCCCTGATGAACCCAACAAATTGATAGATGGCAGTTCCATTTAGAATGTCAGAGTGACTATGTTTGCATGTGGGAAATTTGTACAATTCTTCTATTAAACTGAACTCAGGTAAGTCAAGGTCACCAGTCCTCCAGGATTTGAGAATGGTTGAGTAGAAGTAGAACAATCATAGCCATTAGATGTTCAGGGTATAAGAAACAATGATTCAGTTTTTACCTTGAGCTTCTGTTAGCTTTAGTTTGGAGGCATTTATTTTTAGAGATGGATCTGAAAGTTTATTGATCCTCCACTAACTTTAGGGTACTGTCTATATAATCAGGTGCCTGTAAACATTCCATGTTCCTCTAAGTAAATAAATGTATGTGAACTTTGAAAGAGAGCAAAGCATAATGGGAAAAACAATTTAGGCTTTGGAATTGGAAATACCACTGTGATGAGGAGCAATCAGTGATGGAATGTTTGAAGGCACTCAGTATCATTGTGAGCACATACTAAATATAAAATAATTGATCATTGTTATCATGGACTCTTGGCTTGATCCATTTGAGTATACCAGTAGGTCTAATTTGGGAGTTTTCTTCTCTTCTTTTTTGCTTTGGTACAGCCAATGTTTTCAATTTTTCTCAAATTATAATGACCTTATGTTGTAGATTAAATAAATATTAAAGTCTTCTCAGTCTATGTCATAGCATAGAAACATTGGTATCCTTATTCAAAACTGTTTATTCAGTGCCAGTGAAGCCAATTTTGTCACATCTGGTCTCTGCAAGGCGAGAAGTGATGGAAAAGCTGACCATGTCACCAGGGATAAGTAGCAGACATTTTGTTTTTGTCTATCTGCTGTGTGTCCAGACAGATAACACTTTGGTAGTCCTTACATTTCCATCTTTAAATAAGGAATCTGGTTCAAAAAGCAAAACAAAGAAACTTTAAATGACTTGAAGACAATTACAAAAGTCAACAAAAGCAGGGTATCTGGGTGGCTTAGTGGATTAAGCATTGGCCTTTGGCTCAGGTCATGATCTCAGGGTCCTGGAATCGAGCCCCATATTGGGTTCCCTGCTCAGTGGGGAGTGTGTTTCTTTCTCCCTCTGCCTGCCACCCCCCCTCCTTATGCACGCTCACTCTCTCTCTCAAATAAATAAAGAAAAATTTCTTTAAAAATGTCAACAAAAGCAAGGCACTGTTTTACAAGAGAAATTTAATTATCAAAAGGAAACAATGAAGCTCCGAGTTTGAGAGATTCCTGGAAAGAGTGGTTTGAGTTGAAAATGAAATAGGTGAAAAACATGAAATTTGGGATATTAGTCATTTGTTTACATGTTCTACATAATTCATAGTTATGAATAAGAAATATCTTAATTGTAGTCTTAAGATGAGAATAAGGTTACTCTTACAATGGAAGAACATAACATTTATTGAGCGCCTTTGAGTTGAAAGCTCTGTTCCTTTACTCATTCATTTCATTCATTTTTTAATCTCATGTACTCATCACTGTTGGAATATGGCTTGCTATATCTTTCTTTCAGAAACTGAAACTCTGAGAAATAATTCACTTACTCAAAGTCACACACTGTGTGGCAGATCTGGAATCGAAACTCATCTGTATGACCATAAACCCAGCTCTGCACATCATAGCATGTGAACTCATTACAAACAAATAAAAGTGATAGACCTCAGAGAAAAGCTATAAAGAAAATTTTCTTCTCCTTAGTAAATCGTTCTGTTTTCCAGTAGTAGGCAGATCTCCCTCTGTTTTTACTTACTGGATATATTAGAGCTATATCTGTGAGATGAGTATCAGTGGATTAGTTATCACAAGCCTGGTGAGAAAAATAAATTTGCTGTGATAAACATGGTTTAAAAAATGGAGCTAGGGATCAGGAGGGAGACAAACCGTAAGAAACTCTTGATCTCACAAAACAAACTGAAGGTTTCGGGGGAGAAGGGGGTATGGAGAAAGTTGTTGGGTTATTGACATTGGGGAGGGTATGTGATATGGTGAATGCTATGACATGTATAAGCCTGATGATTTACAAACCAATACCCCTGAGGTACAAAAAAACTGCATCGGTCATCCTTCTATGCATCTATCTATATATCTATCTATCCATCCATCCTCTATCTCCTCTCCTTCTCCTCGTTCCACATTCCCCCCCTCTTTTCCTGATCTTTAATGGCCCCCAAATGCCCTTCTCTCTCCCTTTATCCTTTGGATTTCCCTCACTTCTTCAACTCTCCTTTTAATTTTTCCTTTATTATTCATATTTTTTTGTTTTTTATTCATACATCTTCTTCCTTGATATAGATTGATTTGAGAGTTTTCTGCTCTTATTTGTAATACTACGAGGTAATAATGCAAATATTATGCAACCTGATGTTAACTAGATCCTCCCATGGATTTTTGTTCCATAAAAATCTTTTGACATTTTTAGTAAAGAAACACAATTCTTATGTCAAGATTTCCAAAGATAAGAAACTCCTCTCAGCACAAGGCATTTTCATGAAGAATAAGGAATTTCATGATTTGGTAAGCAGCAGGAGAGAAAGGGAATTTGGAAAGAACTATCTAATTCTTTAATGGTTTTATACAGCTTACATATGAGACCTGCTGGGTTTACAAATTGGTTCATGGATTCAGTGTATAACCTCAGGAATCCTTCTAGAACAAAGAGAATTGGGTGCTAGACCTCTGTACCATCCAGGATCAGTGGGTGAGACCCAAATACTCCATAGATTGATTTCAATTAAAGGTTAAATACATTTTTTTCTTAATTTAACTGTTACATGAGATGTTGATATATGAAATTATTGTTGTTAATAATATTAATACTTGAGAAATTTCCTAATATCTCCAAGCTTCAGTCACTTTCATCTCTAAAATTCTACAGTATAGTGTTGTTGGATGACTAAATTAGATATTATAAGTGGATAGCTCACTTAGTTGCCTAATGCAGTTTTATTTATTTATTTATATACACACAGGTGCATATGTTATAAAACCTTTTCTAAAGTCCCAAAGATGTTCCACTCATTCATGATCAAACTCTACTTGAACCAAACATCATCAGTTTCAACTAACAGTCATTGAGAAAAACTTACAAGATATATCATGATAAAAATGTGATTTGTACTGGTGCTTAGGGAAAATAAAACTTTAGATTAACCATTATACTTGCCTAGACAGTCAAGAAAATTGAAGAGTGTTTACATGGCAATTACTATGCATTTAATCTAAAGTTATACTTATTTGTTATTGTATCATCATAAAGCTGAATTTCTAAGTCTGTTTACTAAAGAAATATAAAGTAAATATTGTTAATCCTGATGATGATTATTATAATAAAACCAAATTCAAAGCTCTGGTGACCATACTAGGTCTTCATATAATAAACATTCCATGCTTTTAGTTTCAGATATTCAGCTTCTCAGATATCTCCATAGGTATCTAAGGTTCACATTTATTTCAAACAACTTGTATACTTCTATCCCTCCTTCCAGACATTTTCACCCATGTTATCTAGTCACCTATCATATCCTCTATCCCAAACCTTGCTCCTGACTAAATTCTTATCTTCGTTGTTGGCATCCCACAATGCCGTGAATCTGCTCATCCACTCAGAAACATGGTGTCCTCCTGGGTTTCTCCCTGGCCTTTCCTCCCACTCTGTATCCTTCCCATATCATTGAGTCAGTAAGATCTACCTAATCTACCCACAAATGTAAAGAACTACTTCTTGTCTACTTTTTCCATAATAGGCACTATTATAGTTATTTTAGCTCTATATCATATTTAATTCTTTTCAATAGCTCTTCTATTTACAGATGGGGAAGTAGTGGTTCACAAAACCTCCAAAGACTGACTGCTCATGCCACAAAGCCGCATTGCCCTTTGTAAAAATTTCCTGCTATCTCTTGCCATTCTCCTTTTTTGTCCTTTCCTATTTCCCTTGGTCTATTCAGAACTTTGATTTTCCCATGTAACCTTTTACAATAGTAGATGTGAGACCATATTATTCATTTTTGTATTCTCACATACAAAACAGATATTTGTTGAATTAATGACTTTATGTCATTTGTTGAATTTGTTTGTTGAATTTGTTGAATGACTTTATGTCATTAATTCAACAAATAATTTAATGATTTTTATTATTTAATTTAATTTAATTTAATGATATTTATTGTGCCAAGTACAGACAACACCTATAAAACTTATATTTGTGCATCAAATAAATTTTTATTTTTCTCTCATTTGGTACCTTTAAATTTAAAAACAATTTAACTTATGTGAGCTTCTAGAAATAATCATTATTTTGAACAATTTTTTAAACAGATTGAATTTTCTTATTTGACAGAGAAAGAGAGAGTAAGAGGGAGCACAAGCAGGGAGATCGGCACAGGGAGAAGGAGAAGCAGACTCCCAGCTAAGCAAGGAGTCCAACATGTGGGGACTCTATCCCAGGATCCTGGCATCGTGATCTGAGCTGAAGGCACATGCTTCACCAACTGAGCCACCCAGGAGTCCCTAACAATTTTTGTTTTTAAAGCAATAGAGAGAGAGCTGAGGCCAAGGAATAGCAGACTGAAATGACATTAGCTCCCAGAAGTTCAGCTAGATTGTCATCAAACCATTCCAAACACCTACAAACTCAATGGGAGATAGAAGAGAAGAAGAGCAGCAATTCTAGGAACAGAAAATAGACCACTTTCTGGAAGATAGGATGTGTGGAGAAATGAATCCGAAACCACAGGAAGATAGATGACAGGGGGAGGGGCTGGTTCCTGGCAAGTGGTGAAGCAATGGATCACAAAATAGAAACTTTTCGAAGTCTGCTCCACTGAGTGACATCACACCAGAGGCTAAGCAGGGATGGAGCCCTTGTTGGGACAGAGTGGTCTCGGGCCCCACAGGGTCACAGAAAGATAGTGGGTGTCTGACTGTGGCAGAGCTCCTAGGTATTGGAGCAGGGAAGCCGACTATAGAGACAGAGCCAAGGAGTGGGCTTTCAGATCAGGGTTACCTTAAACCATGATCCAAGGCATAGTCACACCACTGCTCTTTGAGCAGGAACCCCACAAGTGACAGATCTTGAGACCGACCTCCTCCTTCCTCCTCCAGGAGTGGCACAGGAATGTGTGGCAGGAATCTGCTGGATTTGGAGACTCCAAATAGGGCCATGCACAAGACACAGAAATGCTAGTTCACAGGCCAGGAGAGCACAGACCACACCCAGAGACCAGGGAGACCAAAGTCATCGACTGCTTTTCTCTGAGGGTGCACTGAGGAGTGGGGCCCTGAGCTCTCTGCTCCTCCAGGCAGGAGACTGGGAGGCTGCCATCTTCAATCGCATCCTCCAAAGCTGTATGGAAAGCATTCAGGGAACAAAGAAATGGAGAAATGTTCCATGCTCATGGATTGAAAAAACAAATATTGTGAAAATGTCTATGCTACCTAAAGAAATCTTCATGTTTAGTGCAATCCTTATCAAAATCCCATCAATTTTTTTCAAAGAAATGGAACAAATAATCCTAAAATTTATATGGAACCAGAAAAGACCCCAAATAATCAGAGGAATGTTGAAAAAGAAAGCCAAAGTTGGTGGCATCACAAGTTCAGACTTCAAGCTCTATTACAAAACTCTCATCCTCAAGACAGTATGGTACTGGCACACACACACACACAAAGACACATAGATCAATGGAACAGAATAGAGAACCAAAAATAGTCCCTGAACTATACAGTCAACTAATCTTTGCCAAAGCAGGAAGGAATATCCAATGGAAAAATGTCTCTTCAACCAATGGTGTTGGGAAAATTGAACTGAAGAAGAAAATTGAACTGAAGAAGAAAATTCTTCTGCCACGTGCAGAAGAATTAAACTGGACCATTTCCTTACACCACACACAAAAATAGACTCAAAATGGATGAAAGACCTCAATGTGAGACAGGAATCCCTTAAAATCCTTGAGGAGAACACAGGCAGCAACCTCTTCCACCTCAGCCACAGCAACATCTTCCTAGGAACATTGCCAAATGTAAGGGAAGCAAGGGCAAAAATGAACTATTGGGACTTCATCAAGATCAATACCTTTTACACAGTAAAGAAACAATCAACAAAACCAAAAGACAACTGACAGAATGGGAGAACATATTCACAAATGACATAACAGATAAAGAGCTAGTATCCAAAATCTATAAGGAACTAAGCAAACTCAACACCCAAAGAACAAATAATCCAATCAAGAAATGGCCAGAGGGCATGAACAAACATTTCTGCAAAGAAGACATCCAGATGGCCAACAGACACATGAAAAAGTGCTCCATGTCACTCAGCATCAGGGAAATACAAATCAAAACCACAATGAGATATACACACTAGTCAGAAATGGCTGAAATTAACCAGTCAGGAAATGACAGATGTTAGTGAGGATGCAGAGAAAGGGGAACTCTCCTACACCTTTGGTGGGAATGCAAACTTGTGCAACCACTCTGGAAGACAGCATGGAAGTGCCTCAGAAAGTTGAAAATAGAGCTACCCTACAACCCAGCAATTGCGCTACTGGGTATATACCCTAAAGATACAAATGTAGTGATCTGATGGGTCATGTGCACCCAAATGTTTAAAGCAGCAATGTCCACAAAGCCAAACTATGGAATGAACCCAGATGTCCACCAGTGGGTAAATGGATAAAGAAGAAGTGGTGTATATATACAATGGAATACTTTGCAGCCACCAAAAGAAATGAAATCTTGCCATTTGCAACAACGTGGATAGAACTAGAACGTATTATGCTGAGCAAAATGAGTCAATCAGAGAAATACAATTATCATATGATCTCCTTGATCTGAGGAATTTGAGAGGCAGTGTGGAGGTTTTGGTGGTAGGGAAGGAAAAAATGAAACCAGATGGGATTGGGAGCGAGACAAACCCTCCCAATAATTTTGTGAGACTCCTAATCTCACAAACAAACTAAGGGTTGCTGGGGGAGGGGGGCTATGGAGATGGTGGCTGGATTATGGACTTTGGGGAGGGTATGTGATATGGTAAGTGCTGTGAAATGTGTAAGCCTGATGATTCACAGATCTGTACCCCTGGGGCAAATAATACATTACATAGGTTAATAAAAATAATAAAAAATAAATTAAGCAATAGAAAAATAAATCTTAAAGAAAATAAAATAAGTAATCAGATGTGTGTTCTGAGTGAAAAAGTTGATTAAAAATTATAGATATTTCTGCAAAGAAACACACCAGCACTTATCCTTGTCCTCTCACCTCTAAGCACAGGGGATAGGTGAAATCAGTGAAGGGGATTAAAGAGCACACTCATTGGGTGCCTAGGTGGCTCAGTGGGTTAAGCCGCTGCCTTTGGCTCGGGTCATGATCTCAGGGTCCTGGGATCGAGTCCCACATCGGGCTCTCTGCTCAGCAGGGTGCCTGCTTCCCTTCCTCTCTATCTGTCTGCTTCTCTGCCTACTTTTGATCTCTGTCTGTCAAATAAATAAATAAAATTTAAAAAAAAAGAGCACACTCATCTTGCCTAGATTTTATTACTGTCATATTGGTCCTTTCTGAAGCCTCTCCATTCAAGGTATTTATTATAAAAGATACCTCAGAAACATTTACTATTCATTCATTTATTTGTATGCTTTAGTTCAACATTGATGATTATTTCTTAAGAATTATACTTCATATTGGAGATTCTGAATCAAAGAGCTCACAGTGTCCTTTTTTTTTTTTTTAAAGATTTTATTTATTTATTTGTCAGAGAGAGAGGGAGAGAGAGCGAGCACAGGCAGACAGAGAGGCAGGCAGAGGCAGAGGGAGAAGCAGGCTCCCCGCTGAGCAAGGAGCCCGATGTGGGACTCGATCCCAGGATGCTGGGATCATGACCTGAGCCAAAGGCAGCTGCCCAACCAACTAAGCCACCCAGGTGTCCCTCACAGTGTACTTTTAATGCTTTCAATTTTAAACTGTAAAAAAACAAAAAACAAACAAAAAAAAACAACCAAAACAACCCAGCTCATCATTATCTATGTTGACTGCAGCACCATTCTTAGACTTTTTCAGCTAAGATTTACATTTTAATCCATTTTACAGCACATTAAGTACTGTGCCATCTTCAATGAGGATTGGGAACTCTGGATGTTTTAATATGCAAAGTGGAAATTCCAAAGAGCAAGATTTTTATTTATTTTCTATGCTTGCATAGAAAGTATGCAAGTAATTTTGGAAGTAATTTTAGTGCAGATGCATTTTTCCCCTTTTTTTCTTATCTCTGCTATACCTCAGATAAGAAAGGTTCAGATGCATTTCCAGTAGAGATTTGTTAAGTTAAAACAAACAAAATCTTAGCAATTAGAAGAAAATACCATATATTGTGTTATCAAAAAAGTCTTCAAAAAAGTCTTGTGATTACAAGTAATAATGATTTGTTAATAATTAAACTTTGCAAGGAGACAGCAAGACAAAGCCACACAAATTATCATCCAAAGAAGTTTACTAATCACGTTAACTTTTGTTTCCTTGTACACTGTTGTTGGGAATGAAAACTGATGCAGCCACTGTGGAAAACAGTATGGAGTTTCCTCAAAAAGTTAAAAATAGAGCTACCCTATAATCCAGTAATCACAGTGCTTAGTATTTCATTTCCCCCTACAATACAAAAATACTAATTCAGGGATATACATGCACTCCTATTTTTACTGCAGCTTTATTTATAATAGCCAAATTATGGAAGCAAACAAAGATCCCATTAATAAATAAATGGATAAAGAGAAGGTGGTATATATGTATGCAATGGAATATTATTTAGCCATAAAAAAGAAATAGATTTCTCCTTTTGCAATAACATGGGTGGAGCTAGAGTATATAATGATAAGCAACATAAGGCAACCAGAGAAAGGCAAATATCACATGATTTCACTCTTATGTGGAATTTAAAAAACAAATCAAATGAGCAAGGGGGAAAAAAGAGAGAGACTAATAAAGAAAGAGACTCTTAACTATAGAGAAAAAAACTGATGGCTACCAGAGGAAAGGGGCTGTGGGGATAGGTGAAATGAGTGAAGGCGATTAAAGAGCACACTCATCTTGATGAGGACCAGGTGATGTATAGAATTGTTGAATTGTATATTGTACACCTGAAATTAATATCACACTGTATATTAACAATACTGGAATTAAAATTTAAAACAATTAAAAAAGAAAAGTATTAAAAGTAATTAAAAAAATACTTAGGCTAACTAATCCTTGAAATTTAAATTGATTTTAGCCATACTGTCCAGCATCTCCTCTTTCACCTCAGTTTTTAAATTTTATATTTTGCTAATACCATTTATTTTTGCATGTAATTTTTTCACTGCTGACCATAGCTAAAGAACACATTCACAATTTTAAGAATCATCTGAAATTTCATCTCATCTATGAAACTTCCCCTAACTCCCCTATGTAAGTAGAGTAGATCATTTCTTCCTCAATTTTCTTGCACCACTCAGTTCATTCTTTATTCTAGAAACTATTACTTGTGATATGAGTATTGGCTTAGGTACATGTCTCCCCCTCTTGAAACATAAACTATGTGAAGACAGATTATTTATATTTGTAAGTCCAGAATCTGAAACAGTGTCAGAGGCATGGTAGATGACACAAACCAAAAATAATTATTACATTCAGATATTCACAGACCTGTAACCCTGAAACAAATAATACATTATATGTTAATAAAAAAGACAAATAATATTAACACAAGTATAATCTTTTAATACATAAAAAAACAAATATTCTGCAACACTTTCTGCTCTCCCCACCAAATACACATAAAGAAGATACTAAATGTTGTTTTTACTTTATTTTTTTCTAAGACCTGAACTCTTTAGTTTACCCAGGAGAAGCAATCTAATTTTCAACAGAGACATAAGGTGGCATTGACATTGAAATCACTATGTATATTAAGTCGTCACACTAGATATATTAGATTGATGTCTATAGTGCCAGGTTTGATATGCTCAGGCTATATTGTTAAGTTGACTTCATAAACACTTCCCAAGGAAAGCTGTACCAATCTGGAGTACAGATTCTCCTGGCTCACACTGTCCACAAAACTGCAATAGTTGGAGTAGACTTTATTTCTCTGGATGGAGCAGAGGGTAGCCATGGCATAGTCCTGGTTTCTTGATTTAATTTTTGCCATGTAAACTGGGAGACAAATAGGGTGGAGGACTACAGAATCCAGTGTAGTGGACAACAACATATGCCATGGGAGCTAAATGATCCCTAAATCCTATATTGAATATTTAATTAAGAAGTCATTACTGTGGGGACACCTGGGTGGTTCAGTCAGTTGAGTGTCCAACTCTTGGTTTTGGCTTAGGTCATCATCTCCGAGGTTTTGGGATGGAGCCCTGGCTTAGCGGGGAGTCTGCTTGAAAGATTCTTTGCCTCTGCCCCTCCCACTAATGTTCATTCTCTCTCTCTCAAAATAAATAAATGAGCCTTTAAAAAAAGGAAGTCATTACTATCCCTTACTATATGCCAAGATCTATAAAAAAAAATGCTGAATGATAGTGAATGTATCTTCTTTTTCTTTATTTTCTTTATTGTTTTACTCTTTTTTAGTAGTTTCTTCCACATTCCTTTTGGCTCTTGCCACCAGAGGTCTTTTCTCTTCTTCAAGACAAAAGGTCTTTTCTCTTGAGCTGGCTGTAATAAAATAATTGTCATTTTGATTTATTTTCATTATTTATTCAATGAAAATTAAGACCTGATCAAATTGATATCCTGGAGAGTTGCTGCTTCCCTTATGATTTTGAAAATAAATACACCACTTGAGCATATTAGGCTCTTGTGTTTAAATGTTTAACAATCATTTCATTCACAAGTCAATTTCTCTTCTCAGCCAGACTGCTTTCCAGTGTTCTCCAAACCCATTCCTTCCAAACCTTATCACCAAACTTGTTATTGAGCCCAATTCTCTATCTCTCATACAGTGGGTAATGTGTGAATACATACTTGTGTAAACATCTTCAAAACTGGTTCTTGTTGGCTGAATACAGGTAAAGATAGTAGTGAGATTCTAGGTTGGTTTATAATTGTTCTGACTGAAATTTTCATGGAAGCATGGAGGGATTCTCCTTAAACCAGACCAAAGCACCTTTGACATCAAGGCGAAATCTTGAAAGGTAACCAGAGACTTGATAATATAAGGGTGTCAGTCTCTTCAGAAGAATCCCACAGAAGAGAAGGGAGAAATCGTGCATTTAGAGACTTCATGAGTGGAAGAAACCCAGGAAATCAGAGGTGTTTAGGACTTTAAGAATAGCTGACCAATAAAATACCTCTCAGAAAGGTGACCAATGGGAATGAACTCTGCTCTATCTAGGGTGAATTAATGATAGGACTTGGGATGTGTGAGACTGAAGTTAGGCTGTAGAGGGAGTTGCTCTCTGACTAGGTGTGTCTTCGTCTCACATTGTACATATGAGTTATGGTTCATGGCCAGTTAAATTGAGAGTTTTTAAAACCATGCTGACTCCAGACTATTGTGCTAGCTCTCTATTTTGTGGAATTTAAATTTTAGAATTTGTGCTCTGAAACCCTATGTGGCTTGGATTTGGTCTTACTCTAATAGCTAGTCAATTTCTCCTTTCTCTTCATTTACAGTCTTCTTATGGTTTATAATAGATTTTTATAAAAATAGTTACCATAATTTATTATCCTATGTCAATACTCTTTGCCAGTGTCTTTCCACACTGATTCTGAGCTTGTCTATGTGACCTGTTAAATAAAGGTGTATTAGCTAACTTGAAAGAGATTACGTTGGAAGTACTCCCACACTGGAGCTCACCCTCTTCCTGAAACTCAGAGTTCTTGAAGCTCTCTTCTGTGTGGAAAACTATGCTCCAGTTAAATGCCAGTGTGAAAGGCCATCTTTGGTAATACACCCCCCAGCCACCATGCCAGCTGAACGTAATGCTTAGAGAACTCAGTAGAGATCAGCTTATTTTCAGGGTGTCACAGATTGCCAGACCAGATCAAAGAACCACTAGAATGACCTACAAACTATAAAATAGTGAACTAAAGAAATGGTTGCTGTTTCAAGAGACTATGTTTGGAGTGATTTTTTTTTTTCTTCCAGCAAATGTTAACTGATAAAGAAAATGATATCTAGACTTGGGATGTTTCCATAACAACAACAACAACAATAAACATGTGACAGTGTCTTTGGAGACCATTCTGTGCCAGAAGCCATAAGACATTTTGTGAAGTCTGGAAGATTGGCAAGCAAACTGCTAGTGGAGAATGGAAAGATTGTGACATGTATGAGATGATCTTATGAAACAACTCACAAAACTATTTCCTGGTGTAATCTGGAAGATAAAAAATGCGGACATTGGCAAGATAATTTTCAGGAGGACTTTAACATTTCTATTGGCTTCTTTTAGTTGTCTATGATAATTCATAGGAAAAGAAAGATGAGCTAAAGAAAGAACTGATTAGCTTGCAGGAAGAATTTATGTAAAACATGGAGGACCCAGGATGCACTAGATTAACTATTTCTCATTTGCAGTCTCTCCAGCCAGTAAGAGTCCCAGTGTAAATTAAAACCTAAGGGTGTTTTGAAAATTCAGAACACTTGCAGTAAAACGTGGCTTCTGTATCAAGATCAAATCAAGGATATGACTGTAAAATCCTTGTTAGGACTCTAAAAAACACTTATGGTGATATCTAGTGGACTTTCTCAGTTAGACCAAAGCACTTCAAAGGTTCTAAATAACATTGCCTTATAAGTGGCCCAAAGTAAAGAAAGGCCTGTATTGAAAATAACTGTGGAAATGACTTCTGTTAAAAGATGTATTAAAAGCACACACATTTTTTTTTAAAGATTTTATTTATTTATTCAACAGAGGGATCACAAGGAGGCAGAGAGGCAGGCAGAGAGAGAGGGGAAGCAGGCTCCCTGCTGAGAAGAGAGCCCGATGTGGGGCTTGATCCCAGGACCCTGAGATCATGACCTGAGCTGAAGGCAGAGACTTAACCCACTGCGCCACACATGTAATCCAGCACACACATTTTTGAAGGAAGTTGTATCCATTTAAGATTTCTTAGACAGAAACTGAGTCACTTCAAATAAAAAAGAGTCCTCTGGACTTTCAAATTTCTATTGGAAGCAGTCTTAGAAAACTACTCAACTGTCAACCTGGGACATTTACTTTTTCCAGAAAAGGAGAATATCTCAGAGGGAGGAACCAAGAGCCGAGAGCTAAGAGTCATGGAAAAGAGACTGCTTACAAAATGGCAGGTTAAATTTCTATTGTACTCCCAGTGCCTCTTGATAGTGTCCTCTCACACTGCTTTGGGGCTTGTCATGTGACTTCCACTAGTGGATGTAACATTAGCAAACTTGATCTAAACAAGTACTCTTAAGAGTAATGGGGCCCTTCCTTGTCCTAATCTTGGATCTCTGCTACCTCTGTGTAAGGAAGCATAGCCAGCCTATTTAATGAGTGAAACTTGGCATACTCACCCTTGTCACTCTACATGTCCCCACCAATCACTACACCTTGGAGTGAGGTTCTATTGTTGAAATACTGTGTCATGGTCAACTATCTTTCTAACACATGGGACACTTCTGAGGAGATAAGTTAGAACCACCCAGGCAATCTATAGAATCATGAGCTAATAAAAGGTTATCATTTGAAACACTAAATTTTGGGGTAGTTTTTACAGAGAATAAGCTCATTGATGCACACCTTGTCTAAGGCATTTATCATATTACATTTCTCTTTTTAATCAAGGTATAATTGACATAAAACATTACATTAGTTTCAGATATAAATGTTGTGATTAAACAAGTTTTATGTTAGGTTATGATTATCACAAGTGTAGCTACTCTGTCACCACAGAACACTATTACAATAACACTGACTATATTTGCTATACCTTGTATTCCTGTGACTGATTTATTCCATATCATATTATATTTTAATTAACTGCTTAGAGGTCTAGAACCCCTATTGTACTATCATCACCATGCTTTAATAGAGCACATCACATCTCAGTCACCTTTTTAACCCTAGCAACTGGTATAGTGTCTGGGAGATAATCAGGATGGGAAATGTGATTGCCCTTGAAAAATATAAAACTGATTATGTCACTTCCCTAATTAAAATTCTAAGCTCTTTGTGCATGCATACAAGATATTCAATAAATACTTTTAAAAACACATGTTAAGCTTTTAAAATGCCTTTTTGTTGACAAAATTAATGATTCATCTCTAACTTCCCCAGCTCTAAGATGGCTGTTGAATTCATGAAAAATTTATTAACAGCTAATATATATCTGGAATACTATGTGCTAACATTCTAACAAGGGAAACAGGATTTTAAACAAGTGCAAATATAAATAAAAAAAATAAGTATTACTAGCATAATAATGAGCATATATATTGAATACACAGACCAACCCAAAGGAGGACATCTCACCCGAAAGGAAGCACAGTGCTTCAGCTGTGTTCAGTTTTGCATTATGAGGCTGTACTGGTTGGGAAGACATAGTGAGAGGAGAAGCAGTCTTGGCACAAGAAGCAACATGGGTAGATCCCAAGTGGCAGGAAACTGCAAGGAACACAGGGGTATAATACATTTTCTCTGGTTGCATTGTAGGGGTAAGAAGGTCAAGTGCAATTCTTGGTTAGAGAGATGAGGCAAGGACAGATTATGAGAAACTGCTCCTGACACCAAGGGGCTTGGGAACATGCCAGTGGGCTTACTTGGAGAGGAAGAAGCAGAGGCGTGCCATGATAAAATGTCTGTGTTAGACTAAACAGTTTCAAAGTAGTAAAATATGGTGGAGGTCATATTGTTTTCCATCCATCCAGATGTAAATGCCAGAATAAATGGAAGGAGTATTATGGGTTTTGTTGCCTTTTCCAAATAAAAAAATAAAGACTAAAGATTTTTAAGCATGCACATCAATTCAGCATTGTTCATAGTGGAATGAATCTAAGTTCCCCCGGGAGAAGGGAAGTTTTGTTGATGAATTATCCTTGTCAAATGCTTAATGCCATGGTGTGCACCCAATGACTTAATTCAAATTTGTTGATGCTCACAAAGTAAACATTCGGTAAATTTATATTTGAAATGCAACGTGTTTTTCTGCTTACTCTCCAGGTGTGGAGAGTGTTTAAATTGTACAGATTTTTAGTTCTGATAATTCTATAGAATTATCTATAGAAAATTCTTCCTCAATTTCAAACTGCATTTAAAGTGGACATCATCTGTGACTCTCTAAAAGGTTATTCCCAGAGCTCATACCAGAATTGATTGTGCTTTGTTTGTACTATCGTCATTTTGTTTAAACATGGTCTTCACTTTCTACCACTTTGTATTTCTTTTTCAACTGAAAAATTCAATCTTAAATATGTTGACTGAAATCGGTAGTTTAATGAAACTGAGGTTGGGTCAGATAGAAGGTCTATTGTCACAGCTAGATAAAGACTAATCTCAAGTGTGACTAATGACCACACTCAACACAGAGAGAAGTGATTTCAAAAAGAGCACTGCAAATCTTATCTTTATGAATAGGAATGCCTAGCCATTGATAATGCTTTGCAATAGACAGCCCTGTTAAACAAGTCTTCAGATGCCACTATTTCTTTACAGGGAGAGTTGCTTTTTTTTCCCCTCCTCCCATCTAATAAAGCTAAGTTCACATGTGCTGAATAGTGCTATCTGAAGTGTTGTTACACAGGGCTGAATAACACGGTATAAAGCTGACATCCCTCAGGTAGGATATCATCATCATGGGTACAGCCTTATGATTATTAATTGCCCAGGAATCTAGCTCCAATATTTAGGAATCAAAGAAAGGAACAAGTAGAAAAATTTTCAGTGGACAAGGAAGAGAATATGTATATGGCCAGAGATGGGACTTGTTGGTAAATGGGTGAAGGCGGGGGAGATAAAAATGAAGATCTCTAAGGGCAGAAGTCTTGGGGTTGAATCCTAGAGGTAGGCCAAAGGAAATATAATTCTTCTGGTTTAACTAGGCATTGAGGCAAAATAAACAAGAGACATTTTTATGTCTTATGCTAACTATCATACCTGCTATACTGAGAAGGATGCCAGAATACAACGGTGAAGAAATACGTTGAAGACTTGTACAGCTTCTGGAAAGTTCAGCTCTCAGACTCCCAAACTCCTTTCACTGGATCAGTTACATCTCTTTTGAGTTACTGGATCATAGCTTAATTTAGATACAGTCCCTGTCTCAAGTCAGAAATTCTTTGGATCAAATTTTATTAATCCGAAGGTCCGTGAGTAATGGACAGTTTTCAAATATCTGGGAAGCAGAGTGGGGATTTTTCCTTTCAGGTCACTTCCCACTTTGATGAAAGCTGCCTTTCTGGGGACAAAGTATCTTTACTATCATCTTTACTTTACTATCTTTACTGTATAAACTTACAAAGTGTCTTTACTATCTTTACTATCTTTACTGTATAAAGATACAAAGTATCTTTACTATCTTGAATAGAACAAGGCAAAATAAAAAGCAGGAAGAAGCAAATTTGAAAATATAATAGTTTAGGGCGCCTGGGTGGCTCAGTGGGTTAAAGCCTCGGCCTTCAGCTCAGGTCATGATCCCAGGGTCCTGGGATCGAGTCGCGCATCGGGCTCTCTGCTCCACAGGGAGCCTGCTTCCTTCTCTCTCTCTCCCTGCCTCTCTGCCTACTTGCGATCTCTGTCTGTCAAATAAATAAAATCTTTGAAAAAAAAAGGAAAATATAATAGTTTAACATAAATTATGTCATTCAGGTATGGTTTTTATTTAAAAGAATTATAGAGCATCATTGGATGGACTGGTCCATAATGTAGGGCACAATTATCATCACCTTTGGAATACTTCATCAACAGCAGTTCTGAGTTGGGAAAAAAAAATACAACTTTGCTTTCCATTATAATCATGATTATCTGTTTTTGTTTACATTAGCCTGGATTTCATATAGGAAAATACTAATAAAGAGGGAGTATTTTGGAGCTATTTATCATCTAGTTTTTAATTCAATTTACACATATAATAGAAGACAAAAGTTATCCATTCATTTCGTATGGCAAGGTATTTGCCAGTTAGCACATGAAGTACAGGTGAGGGTATCTTTAATTAGTTTATCCTGAAAACACATCAGATGGCATAAAATATTTCTATCAGAAGAGGCTCAATTTTCAAGTCCTTGAGCATAACAAAACTTTGAATTTACCTCTAAAAATCCCTGTTCGTGGCACATGTCACAAGACTATTTATTCTCTTCCTAAAGAAGGAAGCCTACTCTCAAAATGAATTCCTGGTTACAACCAAAGTGCTTGTGGGTTGGGACAGAAGAAGAAAATGAAAGTTTCTGTCAGATCACAACATACAGTTAAAAAATGCTGTTGTTTTTTATATGCAGATGAGTCAGGTCAAGGAACAAATGGTGCTTATGACATTTCAGACCTGTAACTGAATGAACTTGAACTCCAGGTGTTCTTCTGTATAGCAAGCTGCTGCTTCTTCTTCTTTTAAGATTTTATTTGACACAGAGAGAGCAGCAGAGGGAGAGAAAGAGAAGCAAAGGGAGAGGGAGAAGCAGGCTCACTGCTGAGCAGGGAGCCTGATGTGGGGCTCCTCCTGGGATCATGACCTGAACCAATCCCAGACACTCAACTGACTGAGCCACCCAGGTGCCCTATGGCAAGCTTCTTGTTTCAATTCCCATTTTTAGTAAATACTTGTTGAATAAATAAAGAAACTGCAGAGGCCACAGATATTAGTAATAATTTTTATGTTCTATAAATACTGGATATAATTTCCTAATATTCTGTTAAGGATTTTTGCACCTATTTTCATGAGAGTTATTATATCAATAATTACTTTCTTTACCAAGTTTGGGTGGTAAGGTTATGCAGGATTCATAAAATGAGATGAGAGTTCTTACCTCCTTTATTTTCTGAAGGAGTTAGAAGGGTGAGATTTCCTTCCTAAACATTTTCTTTTTTTTTTTTTTTAAATATTTTATTTATTTATTTTACAGACAGAGATCACAAGTTGGCAGAGAGGCAGAGAGAGAGAGAGGGGGAAGCAGGCTCCCCGCTGAGCAGAGAGCCCAATGCGGGGCTTGATCCCAGGACCCTGAGATCATGACCAGAGCTGAAGGCAGGGGCTTAACCCACTGAGCCACCCAGGTGCCCCCTAAACATTTTCTTTTAAAGATTTTATTTACTTATTTGACAGACAGAGATCACAAGTAGGCAGAGAAGCAGGCAGAGAGAGGAGGAAGCAGGCTCCCTGCTGAGAAGAGAGCCGGATGCAGGGCTTGATCCAAGATCCTGGGATCATGACCTGAGCCGAAGGCAGAGGCCACTGAGCCACCCAGGTGCCCCTCCTTCATAAACATTTGATAGAAATCACCAATAGAACTAAATGGGCCTGATGCTTTCTTTGTGGGAAGATTTGTGATAAGAATAATTATCTTTAGTGGTTGTAAAGTTATTCAGATTTACTTATTTATTTTGTGTCGATTTTGGTTAATTACATTTTTCTAGGAATTTGTACATTTTATCTAAATATCAAAATTGGTAGCTTAAAGTTGTTCATGATATTTTCTTAAATGCCTTTTAATATATAGAGAGGATTTGAGTGATGACTCTACTTTCTTTTCTGATATTCGTAATTCATGTTTCTTCTTTCTTTTTTTCTTAATCCATCCAGTTAAAAGTTGACTAAATTGACTGACCTTTTAAGAGAATCAATTCTGTTAATTTGTTTATTGTTTGTTTTCTATTTGACTAATTTCTGTATTTTATTATTTTCTTCCATTTACATTGGTCATTAATATACCTTAGTCCTTTTTCCTAATAATTTAAAGCTGCAGATTTCTCTCTGAGCACTACTTTATCAAGAGGAAAATTTTTTGATATATTGTATTTTCATTTTCTTTTGCTTAAAAAATTTTAAACATCTCTTATGATTTTTTTACCCATGAATTATGTAGAAGCTTAATTTATAAATATTTGAAGTTTTCTAGAGATTTTATTTTTATTGATTCTAATTTTATTCCACTATGACCAATGAACATATTGTGCAGGATTTTCATCCTCTTTTAATCTATGGAGACTTTTCTTTAGCCCAACATGTGGTTTATCTTTTTTTTTTTAATTTTAAAATTTTTTTTATAAACATATAATGTATTATTAGCCCCAGGGGTATAGGTCTGTGGGTTGCCAGGTTTACACACTTCACAGAGTCTCTTATGGTTTGTCTCCCTCCTGAGCCCATCTTGTTTCATTTATTCTTTTCCTACCCCCCAAACCCCCCATGTTGTGTCTCCACTTCCTCATATCAGGGAGACCATATGATAGTTATCTTTCTCAGATTGACTTATTTCGCTAAGCATAATATCCTCTAGTTCCATCCAACATGTGGTCTGTCTTAATGTAATACCATAAGCACTTGTAAAGAATAAGCATTCCGTTGTTACTTGGTAGAGAGTTCAATAAATATCAATTTATCAACAACATCGACACTGTTCAGATATTCTCTGCCTTTACTGATTTCTTTTTGGCATAGTTCCTTCACCAATTTTTGAGAAGGCTACTAAAATCTATAATCATTAATATAGTTTTATTTATTTTTCTCTTTAATTTCCATCAATTTTAACTTCATGAACTTTTCATTTCTGTTGTTAGGTATAAATCCATTTGAAATTATGTCCTTCTTATTAAAGAACTCTTACCATTATGAATTATTTCTCTTTATCTATGATAATTATCTTTGTCTTGATATTTTTCACTTTATCTGACTTTAATAAACTCACTCTGACCTCCTTAATCTAATTGTTTGTATGGTATAATTTTTCCCATCCGTTTTTCAATATATCTATTTTATTTCATAGACTAACTATGTGCTGAAGAAAAAAAATGTTTTCTTTTAACAGAAACTTTTTTCCTTCTTCATTTTTAAAGGCTATTTTCATGAAGGTATAGAGCTCTGGGTTGATAACTTCACTTTCATCACTTTAAAGATGTTCATCTGTTCTCTTTGTTCTCTATTGTTTTCATGAGAATTCTTCAGCCATTTGAATAATAATTGTTCCTCCATATTAACATGTGATTTTTCTCTTATAGATTACAAGATGTTCTCTTTATCATTGCTTTTCAAAAGTTTGTCATGTAACTAGGAATGTTATTCTTTGTATTGACATTTACTGAAATTTTAAAATATGAAGATTCTTATCATTCCCCAAATTTGGGGAATTTTGAGCTATTATTTCTATAATGGTATCTTTTGCTTTGTTCTTTCACCACTCCCCTATGGAGACACCAATTGTACCTATGTTACACAAGCTGATATTGTCCTACCAATTACTGAGCATCTCCTTATTTTTAAAATGTTTTTCTCTAACAGATTGCATAATTTCTATTGATAGATTTTTAGGTTTACATAGTCTTTCCTCTGTCATCTCCATTCTGCTATTAGATTCATTACTTGAATAATTTTATTTTTGGCATTATATTTTTCAGTTCTATCAATTTTATTAGTTTCTTTAGGTTTCCTATTTTTCTGTTTGGATTTCTAATCTTTAGTTCTTTGGAGACATAATTTATTTTACATCCTTGGGCACAGTTTTAATATCTGCCTTTAATGCCCTGTCTCCTCATAGTAACATTTGGATGGCCTGGGATCAGTGTCTGTTGATTTTTTTTTTTTTCCCCTTGAGGATGCATTGTGTTTTCCTACTTCTTTTATAAATGTTATATGTGAAGATTTTGGATTCTGTTATATCTCTCCAAATCAGTGTAGTTTTTTGTTGTTTGTTTAAGCAATTCACTTGGTCTGTTTCAAATAACAAACTCACTCCTAGGCAGCAGCAATACATCTTTGTGCACTTCTTCTAGCCTTGACCATAGTGATTGGACACTGACACATACATGGTGTAGGTGTCAGCTAGGGACTTAGGCAGAGTTTCAATATAGACTTTGAGGCTCCCTCTCTCTGCCTGTCTTCTTTCGGGGGATTTGCCCTCATTTTCCAGTGATTCTGGCTACCCCAAGTCTTGTCTTCTGGTTCTTCAACCAAGAAATATAGTAGATTTCTTAATACTTTTTTTTTTTTTAAGAGAGAAAGGAAGAGCACATGAGTGGTGGGGGAGAGGCAAAGGGAGAGGGAGAGAGACTATTAAGCAGACTCCACACACAGCATGGAACCAGACAGGGGCTAGATCTCATGACCCTGAGATCATGACCTGAGCTGAAATCTAGAGTGGAATGCAAAATTGACTTAGCCATCCAGCCACCCCACTCTGCCTGTCTTTTTTTGGGGATTTGCCTCTCATTATCTAGTGATTGTGGTTGCCCAAATCTTGTCTTCTGGCTCTTCAGCCAAGAAATATAGTGGATTTTCTTCCTTTATTTTTTTTAAAATTATTTATTTATTTGAGAGACAGAAAGAGCTAGAGAGAGAGAGTACAAGAGAGGTAGGGAGCAGAGTGAGAGGAAGGCTCCTCACTCAGCAGGAAGCCCAATGCAGAGCTCAATCCCAGGACTCCGAGATCATGACCTGAGCCGAAGGTGGACACTTAACCAACTAGAATCATCCAAGTACCCTTGGATTTTCTATTACATTTTTAACTGTGCTTCCTGGCACAGTTTGTGAGGGCCCTTCAGAGTAGAAGCCCTAAAACAAAAATGGAAAATGCACCCAATGCTGCTTCTTTCCTCCTAGTTGTAATTCCCTTCTAAAATTTGCTGCGGCCTTCTCCTTCCTTCCCCTCTCCTTTTTGCTCCTGTTCTTTGCTTTCCAAAGAACTTCCATAGTTGTTTTTATAAGTATTCCAGCATGTTTAGTTGTTGTCTGAGGAGGATCAGTCTAGCAAGAGCTAACCTGGCCATTATTAGAGGTGGAATGCATAGAATTGATATCCCAGAAAAAAATTACATTTTTTTTAGAAAGAAGAGAAGTCTGTCCCCAGAACAAATGTTTTGGAAAGCACTTAACAATTACCTAATTATCTTGTTTTTTAAAATTTTATTTTTAAGTAATCTCAACACCCAGTGTAGGACTTAATTTCACAACGCTGATATCAAGAGTCAAGGTTCTACTGACTGAGTAGAACCCGAGCTGCGGAGAGTGAGCTTCCCCTACCTGAGCAGCCTGCTGCCCTTCAGCCGCGAGTCTCCCACGATGAACCCCGTGGTGGAGCCGCTGTCCTGGATGCTGGGTACCTGGCTGTCAGACCCGCCGGGAGCCGGGACCTTCTCGACGCTGCAGCCTTTCCAGTACCTGGAGGAAGTGTACATCTCCCATGTGGGCCAGCCTGTGCTGAACTTCTCGTTCAACGCCTTCCACCCGGACACGCGCAAACCCATACACAGGGAGTGTGGCTTCATCCGCCTCAAGCCCGACAAGGAACAAGGTGGCCTTCATCAGCGCCCAGAACACAAGCATCGTGGAGGTGGAAAAGGGCGAGGTGAACGGGCAGGAGCTGTGCATCACGTCCCACTGCATTGCCAGGATCTCCTTCGCCAAGCAGCTCCACGTGGAGCAGATTACCCGAAAATTCAGGCTGAGTTCTGAAGGCAAACTTGCACAGACGGTCTCCATGGCAACCACTACCCAGCCCATGAGTCAGCATCTTCACATCACCTACAAAAAGGTGACCCTGTGACCTTTCGGCTTCTCCGTAGACGCTCACAGCCTGTGCGGGTGTGGCCGCAGGCCTCGTGGGCCCCAGAGTGCTGACACAGGTTCCTGTAACAGCGTAGAAAAACCAAATAAAAGGACTTTATTTTAAAAAAAAAAGTTTCTACTTTTTTACTCTAGAAAAGCCAGGGTTCTACTGACTGAGTCAACCAGGTGCTCCCTAACTTCTTGACAAATATTTTTTTTTGTCAGATACTGTGGTAAACCTTTCAATTCCAGGTTCCTATAGTCACCATCATGCGTACGACTGAAAGCTGATGGTATCTTAGCCAAGCTGTCACTTCCAATAAACAGATTTGGGGTGAAAAACCATAACTATTTTGCTATACTATATAAAAGGCTTCTGTGGGTGCAATTAATGTAAAATAAAAACTACTCCAGACAGAAAGCTGAAGACACTTGAATATACCAGGGAAAATTACCATGTCAAAGATCAGATGACTAGTACTTACCAAATACTTACAAATTTCTTACATTTCTCAGTACTCCTTTCAATTATGTTAGGTTTATTTAACTAATTCTGGAAAATGAAATGAAAGCGCAATGATACAAATCTCTTCTGAGCCAAGGCATTTATGAGTTGGTGAGCTGCCTTTACCTCTATCTCCCACACCTTGGGATCCGGGAGACTGCATACTCTATGTGACATTGGATTTATATTGAAGAGGGTTGCCTGGCCTGTCATGGATTTTGCAGGAGCAAGAATTAAGACTTTAGTTTATTTTGCCACTGAGATTTTGGTGTTTTTCTACTGTGTCAGCTATTTTTTTTTTTAAAGATTTTATTTATTTACCTGACAGACAGAGATCACCAGTAGGCAGAGAGGCAGGCAGAGAGAGAGAGGAGAAAGCAGGCTCCCTGCCGAGCAGAGAGCCCGATGTGGGGCTTGATTCCAGGACCCTGGGATCATGACCCAAGCTGAAGGCAGAGGCTTTAACCTACTGAGCCACCCAGGCGCCCCAGCTATTTTTAATTTTTGAACATACCATTCTACAGTTTAAATTCCTATTTAAGTTATAATTAGTAACCTTTTCATTAAAGTTGCCCTTGGAGAATTTACTGAAAGTTTACTTTTTATTTTAACTGCATGGTTTTTTTATTTATATGAGGTAATCTTTTTTTCTCTCTTAAGAGTAGTCAATTTTTGCATTGAAAAAAGGAGGACAAGAGAAAATATATTTACATTTTGGACTCTTAGAATAAAATGCATTTCCAATAGAATACAAATTGCATTCTTCTGTTATATCATTGATCTGTTTAACTTGTTCATAGCAAGGAAGTTTCTAAAAGTCTTTATGCATTAATTGAAGGTATTCGATTATTAAAGTGCTGATGGCTTCTAAAGCTATGTTATAAAAGTCTTTGTATATCTATTTCAATGTTTTCGAACACAAAGTCATTCAGAGTAAAAGCAGAACAGAAACAGTCTTACTTTCAAAATGTTCCTATGCTAATGCAAAATTTGGTACCACAGGCATAACTTATGGAAAATTTTGATCAAAATGTACATTTGACCAAGGTATTACATTGTAATCTACACATATAATTTAGGCCAAATCTTTCTCTTGTTGCATTCCTTATTCAGCTCCATCTGTCTCTTTTCTCTCAAACTACCATGTCTTATCAGCAGAGGAGTCCCATCACTGCTGCTATTGCCATGAGTCTATAGATATTTGACCTCAGAATCTTCCTTTCCCATGGGCTCTTGATGTTCTATGGTGTACAGCCAGGCTCGAGTACTGAAAAATTACGTGATGGATCTAGAACCTCTTAACATCGTAACCTTAAAGGAATGACTGGTAATTAGTAAATCATATACATCAGAGAAATGTCTAAAGAGCACTTCTAAGGTGACAAGCCCAATATCAAAACTCTCAACCTATCCTTTGGTTATGTCTTCTAGGTACCATCCATCCAATTTTACACCCAGGCAGCCTTGACATTCTCTCTTACCCCACACAGTCACTTCACAAGTCCTATCAATTTTATCTCAAAATATCTCTCAGGTACGTGCCATTCTTTCCATCTGTACTTGCAGCCCTCCTTTTCAAACTACTGGTATAACTCTCCTGAGCTACTGTGACATGTGACAATCTGGTCCCAAAAGTCTCCTCTGCCTCACTCAAATTCCCACTTCAGAATTCTTTACCCAAGGTTTTAAAGTGCAATCATGTCATCTCCCTGCTCACAATCCTCTTAAAATTTTCCTTTGCTGTTATGAAGAACAAAACCCATGATATAGCATACAAGGCTATTAGTCTGCCCTCCATGACCACTCTGGTGTTATTCCACACTTACCTCCCCTCCTGCTCTCTGTGCTCAGCCTTGATGATCTTCTGGGTCTCAGTGCCATTCCTTTGGCCTTGGACATTCTTCATCAGGTTAAAATTCATTTGTCTTTCAGGTTCTGGCGCAAATGAAACTTCCTAGTAGGTCACAATGTTACATCTTTTCTTATCCTTTCATAATTTTTCTTCATAGCTTAAATGAAGATTACATTTATGCATTTACTTCTGTGACTTCTAGCACATGTCTCTTTTCTAGTAGATGGTGACCTCCAGAACCAAAGGGGCTGTGGCTTGTCAAGCTCTTCGTTTCATCCCTAAAACTTAGTACTTTCCTTGTACTTAGTTGGAGCCCCAAGGATATATATTTCATGAGTGTATGAATATACAATTAAATGAAAACAAATAGAATTTGTAATTCCAAAAAAAATTTTTTTTTAGTGGCTGAAAGACAACTTTATTACTTTTATGTACAGAAAATCAAGCCGTGTCCGCTCAGCTCAGTTTGGTGGCCAGTTCTTTAGCCTTTGCCTTTTCCAGCTTGGCAATATGAGCCACTGACTTCGGACGTTGCCTCCCCAGTGGCAGTGGATCTCGTCATATCTGTCATTGTAATTGGTCCTGATGGCTTCCACCAGCTTCACCAGAGCCCCTTTGTCTTCTGAGTTGACCTGCGTGAAGGTGACCGTGGTGCAGGTCTTCCTGTGGACCAGATGCCCCAGCCTGGCCTTCCTCTTGATGATGCAGTAGGGAACCCCCATCTTGCGACACAGGGTGGGCAGGAACACCACCAGCTCAATGGGGTCCACGTCGTGTGTGATGAAGACCAGCTGGGCCTTCTTGTTTTCCACTAGCGTGGTGACCGTGTTCACCCTGGCTCCCAGCACGGGGGGCCTCTTGGTGGGGACATCTTTGCCGGCATCTTTCTTCTTGTTAGATTATCTGGTTAGATCTACTTAATAGAAAATGAAATGTGAGAATAACAGTATTATCTAAACCTAGGTTTATCTGTAGTATTATCTAAACCTAGGAATCAATGGTAAGAAATAGTAATTAGAGAAGCTTTAATTGCAGATCTCCCCAGTGTATGTGGGAATTCCAGAATGAACCATTTTCTTACTGAAGTCCCATTTAAACATTCAAACTCATTTTTTTCATATTATAACTGCCTCTGTTTTCAAAATATTATTTGTTTGTTTTTGTTTTGTTTCTAGTTTACTTGTATGTAGAATTTGTAGTATTAAAGAAAAGTTAGTATCATTGATTATGATGTCTGGTAGTTACATTTTCAAGAAATAGCTTAGGACTAGAAAAGTATGCACTTTACAGTACATTTCATTTATACAAAATAATCTACCATATTTCCTATATTCATTCTATTCCCAAATACCACCTTTGTGGTCATGTTATGAGAACCATTATTTTCCAAGTCAAAACTAACATACCTCATGCTTCACGTGTTTGACAAACTCATTCGAACGTTTTTCCTTTTGAATTTTTACTTAAAAATATGTTTTGTATTTTGAAAAGAAACCAAAGACTCATCAAACTTTCACCAAATAGAATTTCTACAATTGTTGCTGCAGAGGAATAATTAGTGTGTTTTACTTATTGTTGTTCTTAAAGCCTTCATTCTCCTTCTGGTTATGTTCGCCAGATTTAGGTTCCTGCTGTTTGGGTCTATATACAAGATGCTATTCTTTTTTTTTTTTTTTTTTAAAGATTTTATTTATTTATTTGACAGAGAGAGATCACAAGTAGGCAGAGAGGCAGGCAGAGAGAGAGAGAGGAGGAAGCAGGCTCCTTGCTGAGCAGAGAGCCCGATGCGGGACTCGATCCCAGGACTCTGAGACCATGACCTGAGCCGAAGGCAGCGGCCTAACCCACTAAGCCACCCAGGCGCCCACGAGATGCTATTCTTAACGCAAAAGATTTTTGGGTGTTGGGTAACTGAATTGCCTGAAAGTCGACAGGCCTGGGAACTTATATCTCAGAAGACTTATGATGTCCCTTTGGCTACTAACTTGGAAGTGCCAAAGAGTACCTTTCTTGAGCTGAAAGCACTTTTCCATTAGGAATAGGAAGTACTGAATTGATAGTACAGATGAATGGTTTTTAATCCCATCCTGTGACCTGCAGGGCACAAGCACCACATTTTAGTGACTTAATGAAGATGAAATGAGTGTCTTTTTAATACAGGTATTTTAATACTTTTCTCATACTGAGTGATTTGGTAATTCCTATGAAAATTTAATAAGCAAATACTCTTTATTTTCATTTCTAAGAATGTATCTACAATCAAGGATATTAATTACAGCCTTGTCAACAGAAGGAAACAAAACAGACTAACCTAAGAGAGAAGGAAAAAAGAAAAGGCAACTGGTTTAGTTCTTTACCTCTACTCAGAATGGGAGGGAGACTCTGGGGGCTGTGTCTCCTCTTAGAGCTCAACGTTCTCTCAGGTCAACTGTTCCAAGGTTTCTACTGGGGAAGAGGTCATTAGCAAGCCCTTTTGGTTCCCACATTAAGCTAAGTCCTCTTGTTCTTCATTACTTTAAAACTGGTTCTTGTGTTCTCCATCTGGTAATTTTTGTCCCAACTCGATTGGTTCAGAAGTCTGGTGATTAAGTGTCACGCTATATATTAGATTGTGTCAAAACCCCAAAGCGTTGATAATCGGTGATCCCCAAGATATAAAATTAAGTGAAAAAATAAGGTGTAGAGAAGTAGGTATCATTTGTACTGAACAGGAAGATTTGCATATATTCTTTTATATTCATTTGATATCTCTGAAAGTTTATGCTGTTGATGCTCCTGAGGGGAAATTTCAGGCAAAGAAAAAGGAATAGAGAATGCCTTATTTTTTACTATATACCTTATAATTATTTGTCATTGTAAAACTCTGTGCATGTAGAACTTTTTCAGAAAAATAAGTTAAAATATAAAATTTATAAAAAAATAATATACACATTTCAATTTGCTCTTTGGAAGTAATGTGATTAATAAGACTCCGAGATAGTACTTACTGAGAAACCTGCTATGCCAGGCTCTCTGTTAAGCATCATGATGACTTTCTCATTTCAACTCTATCAACCCTATTAGGTAGATATAGGTCTTAGAGTTGGAGATGAGGAACTTGGGCCCAAAAAGGTGATTCACACAAGTTGACACAGTATTTATCAGAGCAAACATGCAAATTTAGCTTTTGTAATTCCAAGGTGCATGCTCACTTCATTATATCACACTGGAGTTCAGTCTTAAAACTCATTTCGTTTATTCACCAGGAAAAACTGAATTGAATTAATAAATGGTGGCAAGCCTAAGCACTACTGCCCTTCCATTGGGTGCCTGAGATTTGTATAATGCATGTTGAATTTGTTATATTAAGGCTTAGAAAATCCTTGGGTAACTTGCAATAGATTTAGTAATGACCATTTTATCTAAATTTCCCCTGCCCCCGCCTTTTTTTTTTCTGAATCAGGCAACTAGCTCCCGGAAGAAGCACTAGCAAAATGGAGCACAAGATAGGTAAATAGTTTATCATTCTTAAATCATCTTGTTTGTGGTATCACAAGGACATATGTGGCTTTGTTTGGGGGGCTTACCACAGAATTGGCAATGTGAGGCCACCACTAAATCATATGTTGTATTTATTTCACGTTTTAATTTAGAATACACTGTGTTTCTCTTGGTATATTACTAAACTCTAGGCCATGCTATGTTACAGAATTTCCTTTGAGATTAGACAATTCAATTCTTTATCACTTCTAGCTGATGACCTTGGGCCACTTAACCTTTCTATGCCTCAGTTTTCTCATCTTTTAAATGGGGATAATAAGAATACTATCTCATAGACTTGTGATGAATATTATATGAAATAATAATAAAATAACAATGCCTATGAAATAATAGGCATGTAATACTGAGGTTGCATAATGTTTAATAAGTCTTACCTATGTATCATTATGATTTTATCCTAAAAGTCAGTTTTTGTTTTTGTTTTTAATTTATTTTTTATTTTCAGCATAACAGTATTCATTATTTTTGCACCACAACCAGTGCTCCATGCAATCCGTGACCTCTATAATACCCACCACCCCCGACCTCCCACCCCCCGCCCCTTCAAAACCCTCAGATTGTTTTTCAGAATCCATAGTCTCTCATGGTTCACCTCCCCTTCCAATTTCCCCCAACTCCCTTCTCCTCTCTATCTCCCCATGTTCTCCATGCTATTTATTATGCTCCACAAATAAGTGAAACCATATGATAATTGACTCTCTCTGCTTGACTTATTTCACTCAGCTAAAAATCAGTTTTAAATTTGCTTAAGACTTTAAAATTGTGATAGTCCTGCTTTCATAGGAAGGATAATGTGAAAAATCTTAAGTGGGTAATTATGTCAAATGGATCAAATACTGACTAAATTACCATCCATTTATAGCTCCTTTAATGGGACTTTAATGTATTGTGAACTCAAACCAATTTGGAATAAGTTTCATTTATTTTTTCCTTTGTTTCTCAGTTTGGTTAAATCAAGAAAGAGCTTGGGACGCCTGGGTGGCTCTGTCAGTTAAGCCGCTGTATTTGGCTCAGGTCATGATCCCAGTCCTGGGAATGAGTCCCGAATCTGGCTCCTTCCTCAACAGGGGGCCTGCTTCTCTCTCTGCCTCTACAGGCCACTCCACTGCTTGTGTGCTTGCATTCTCTCTCTCTCTCTCTGACAAATAAATAAATAAATGTAATCTTTAAAAAAAAAGAGAGAGAGAGCTTAAAACATTTTAGTCTTAGTCAAAGTTTGGATGATAATATAAGTCATGTAGTTGTGAAGAAATTGGACATATTTTACAATAAAACTTTCCATTTGAGTTTATTGTATTATTGTAAGCATATTCATAGATTTGGGTTCACAATGAGCTGAATTGCTCTCCAGACAAATGTTATGGATTTCTTTCTCTCTCTCTTTTTTTAAAGATTTTATTTTTATTTGACAGACAGAGATCACAAGTAGGCAGAGAAGCAGGCAGAGAGAGAGGAGGATGCAGGTTCCCTGCTGAGCAGAAAGCCTGGGCTCAATCCCAGGACCTGGGATTATGACCTGAGCCAAAGACAGAGGCTTTAACCCACTGCACCACCCAGGTGCCCCTGGATTTATTTTTATAATTCTGTCATATACACTGCTTACCCTTCTGAAGGGGAGGAGGGCAGCTAAGTTTTATTAAGTTCATCAATTTCCCTCTAAAATGGTCTGGTAGAAATATTTAAATATTAGGTGTTTGAAGTCTTTAATTTTTCACTAACTAAATATTATTATATTCATAAATCTCACATGTTAATTTATCATATTATATATTATATTCATGCATTACTTATTTTGAGATCATATCTTAGCTACAATTTTCACTGAATTTAATTTTGTATTAGGAATTTAATTTTTAATCAATGTCTGCTATTTTTGTCTTCTTTTTTATTCATACTTATTCTTTACTATAATATAAGAGATATAATTTTTGTTAATTACTGGCATATAATTGCATACAATAAAGTGCCAAATTTTAACTATGATGGTGAATGAATTTTCAGAGTAAATGTTAAACATGGGTATGTGAAATGTATACACCTGTGTGATCATTTCCCAGTTAAAATACAGAAAACAGCAAGCTTTCAGAATGCATGTTTTCCTCTTACCTCTTCTCAGACAATCTCTCCGTGGAAAGTTAAATATCATTCTGACTACTGTACCCATAGATTAGATTTGTCTGTTTGAAAACTTCAGGTTAAATAAATCATATGGTATATACTGTCTTGTACATGGCTTCTTTTGTTCAACTTTATGTCTGTTAGGTTCATTTAAGTTGTTGTGTGATACCTATTTATTCTTTTTTCATTGCTGGGTAGTAGTCTGAGTGTGTGTGTGTGTGTGTGTGTGTACGTGTGTGTGTGTGTGTGTGTGTGTGTTTATTTACATTCTCCAGAATGTTTATTTATATTTCTCCAACTCACTGTGGATGGGTTTTTCCAGTTTTTAGTTATAAACAAAATTTTTATGAATATATTTCTATATTTTTTGACACAACTACTTATTATTGTTGAACACATATGTAGGAGTATAACTGTTGAGTTGTAGTATATGTTTGTGTTCAGCTTGGTACATGCTATATATGGTATGTGTGTGTCCTCCCAAACTTAATACATTGAAATCCTACCCCTCAAAATGACAGTATTAAGAGGTGGGGCCTTTGGAAGGCAATCAGGATTAGATGAGTGGTGAGTCATGAATGGTGGGTGAATATACTAATTTATATTCCCATCAGCAGTTTATCAATTTTGTAGACTTTTTTAAAACATTAGCTTTTGATTTTATTTTTTACTTTTCACTAGCTTTTACATTTTCTATTTCATTCATTTCTGGTCTGATATTTATTTATTTCCTTTCTGCAAGTTTGGGTTAGATTTATTCTTTTCTTGGGTTCTTAGAATGGAACCAGGATTATGGATTTTAGATCTTTCTTCCTTTCTCATGTAAACATTCAAAGCTATAGTTTTCCATCTAATCACTGCTATAGCTTCATCCAATACATTTTTATTTTTATTTTTACTTGTTATATTTTATTTTCTCTTTCTTTTTGATTTCTTCTTTAGCCTAGAAGCTATTTAGTATATGTGTTCCCGAAGCGAGTACAGCCTAGAAGCTATTTAGAAGGGTTGTTTAATTTCTACATATTTTATGTATTTCCAATTTTCTTTCTGTTGCCAACTTCTAATTTGATTCAGTTGTGGTCAGGGAACCTACGTTGTATGATTTCAGTCTTTCAAATGTATTTAAGCTTATTTTATGTCTTCACATATTGTCTATAATAGAGAATGTTCCTGCACAAAACAAATGTGTTCTGTTTTCTGTAGGGTAGAATGTTCCATATATATTCCATATATAAGAATTTGGTCAAGTGGGTTGATAATGCTGTTCAAGGGTTCTATATCCTTACTGATTTTCTGTCTAGTTGTTATACCATTTCTTGACAACAGAATATTAAATTCCAGTTGTAAAGTTGAATTATACATTTCCCCTTTTAATTTGTCATTTCTCACATCATATATTTTAGGGATCTGTTTTCATATAATCACGCACTTATAATGGCTATTCCTTCCTGACACATTGCCCTTTTTATTATTATGAAATAGCTTTCTTTCATCCTGTCGTATTTCTTGTTTTGAAGTCGTGTTTTATATTAATGAAGTCACTCCATTACTCTTATGGCTAATGTTTCATGGTAAATATTTTTCTACCTTTTCTTTTCTACTTATTAGTCTTTGATTCTAAAATGTGCTCTCCTAGTCAACATTCTGTTCTCAGAAAGTAGCATAACAGCCATTGATTGTTAGTTATTCTTCACTCTTGAGATTTCAACAAATGAGTGATCATTTCTTTGGAATTTTTTAGATAAGGTGCTACTGAAAGGGATGGAAGAAGACAGGGTAAAAAACATAAATAAGTTCCCAAAACTTTGGGGAGTTGTATTTCATAAAGTTTGGAGAAAAAGTATATCAAAAAGTCAAAATACTTAGTATAAAGTTAGTTAAATATTAGTAATTCAAATGAATAATTAAAGGAGAACAGACCTATAAATTATACTCATTCATGATGCAGAATTTTTTGTATGCTTTATTTAAAGCTATATCGCCTTTACCCAGAACTGTGTTTGGTCCAGGGAAGACTCTCAATAAATGCATTTTGGATGAATGAATGCAGTCCTTAAAGAAACATTTTATAAGAAGAAACTATAGAAATATAACCAAGAATAAATATTAGCGAATTGTTAGAGGGATGCTCAAACATTACTAGTAAGGTGATTCTTATAAAAGTGTGAAAGCTACACAAAGATTTCTGATCTCCAAAGGAAATAAAACCCACAGTTTTGGGGACCAGCAGGTATTGACTACAAAGATTAAACAGATATACTAGAATTATAGTAAAGATACATGCGTTCTAATCCTTGTTCTTTTTTTGTTCTCCTTTCTTTTCACTTGGACAGATCAACTCAATTGTTGAAATATGGGAAGTGAACAACAATGTTTATAGTTTATTCTGTTTTTTTTTCTTAATTTATTTTTTTATTTTCAGCATAACAGTATTCATTATCTTTGCACCACACACAGTGCTCCATGCAAGCCGTGCCCTCTCTAATACCCACCTCCTGGTACCCCAACCTCCCACCCCCTCCGCCACTTCAAACTCCTCAGATTGTTTTTCAGAGTCCATAGTCTCTCATGGTTCACCACCCCTTCCACTTTCCCCCAACTCCCTTCTCCTCTCTATCTCCCCATGTCCTCCATGCTATTTGTTATGCTCCACAAATAAGTGAAACCATGATAACTGACTCTCTCTGCTTGACTTATTTCACTCAGCATAATCTCTCCCAGTCCTGTTTCCTCTGTTTCTAACATTGAAATATTTCTTAAATGGCATATTACTTTTACCTTTTCTGCTGAAAGGAATTTTTTTGATGGAAAATAGATAGAATGAATGTTTCCATGGAACTGTATCATTTACAAAAATCACTTAGGATGCAGCCTACAAATGCAAATATCTGGAATCTATTGTCTGCTCTGTATGCCAGTTCAGTAGGTCTCACATGGTACCCAGAAATCTACAATTTTACCAATCATTCTAGATTATTCTGATGCAGGTGCCCTGAGGATTACTCTTTTAAAAAGTATAGTCTTGGTAAGAGGGAAGTTCAGCCAAGAGTTGGTGAAGAGGCTATCTGAGAGCATTTAGGTGCTCCAAACTAAGACTGCCTTCCAACTGATGGATATAGAAAAATAAATTAGTAGAACATTTCCTATTATGGAAAACTTTATTAAAAATTAAAAATTTACATATTTAAATTACTATGAATATATACTTTATATTATTATTATTATTATTGAAAATCCTAGAAAATATAAAAAGATTATTAAAAGTTGGTAAGCTTACATTAGGGCAAAATCATGTTCACATAATAAGAGCTATTATATAAAAGAATACTTTTCAGTAGCCCCCTGGGCAGAGTTAGCACTATTTAATCAAATATACGAAGAGAGGGATTTTATCTTTGAAAAATATCTTCTTGAACATCAAAATTGTTTAAATTGCTAAAAATTCAGGAATTGATTTAGCTTAAAGGAAGGTTTCTGGTTTCTGGTTTCTGGTTATACTCCAGAGATCTCTGTTCTCTGTAGCACTCTTTATTAGTCATAAGTTATAGGCATTATTATAATATTTGGAAATACTATCTATAGTATTTTCATCTGATATTTCCATTTTCTATTGATGCTACACCCCGCCCCCACCCAGTCAGCTAGGTAATCCCATATTCATTGCTATAGGGAAGGAATGTAGAACAGAGAAAAAGTATTCTTTATTGGTTCCTGAGTTTAAAGTTTAGGACTTGCAGAAAAAGAGAAGTATTCTAATAAGATAATACATTTGTATAAATAAACAGAAGGAAAGAACATGAATTCTGGCATCCAAGGTAAAGGTTCTTCTGGTTGGAGAAGGAGAATTGGATGAGGAATAGTGATATGAGTTTTGGTAATGCTAGCTTCTTCATAAATGGTGCCGGGCCCCTGAGTTCATGCCCCCCAGGATGAGTGGAGAGGGATGTGGCAGGGGGGAAACTGTGTGCCCTCTGCTGGAAAAAGTAGTTGTCAGTAGAGGAGCTCTGCCTGCCTGTTCTGTCTAGGCAGATAGAAATTCCATGGAATCCCAGCTCAGAGTCCATGAGCTCCATATTGGCAACAAAACAGCAGTCTGAACTGTGTGCTCAAAGCATCCATTGTGTCACAGAAAGACAAGAAGTTCTGAAGAGGACTTTTGGAAGGGAACAAAGTATAATACAACAGGACTTACATGTAAAAGAGCTAAGTTGCCATGAGCCTGAAGATGACTCGACAGATGTCCACATGGTCAGATGGCAACCAGAGCAGATGCATTCCACCTGCCAACCTCCCACCACCTGCCTCCTATCTCATTGGCATCCTTCAAACCTTCTTGGAACGTAAAGGTGATTTTAGGTAATGTCAGCTGGGGATCTTAAATCTACAAAGATTAAATTTCTCCACTTGGAGGAAAGGGCCAACTTAAGTTGGGCGATTAAAAACAATGAAGAGGCTCACATTTGTTCTGTAGACATATATGAAATTTAAGGAAATAATGAAACCATGTGAGATAGGAAATGTGTGGGTGTTTGGCCCATGATCCAAAAAGTAATAAGTAGTTGGAACTATGGGCCAAAGCCATCAAGATAATATGTTATGGGGAGAATGTGAACATAATATAAATATTCAAGCAGAGCCTGAGAGCTTAGCCACAGAGAGGGTAAATAGCTAAGAGCTGCAATGAACCTTACAATGCATTAATAAATTCATAATGGCTAAAGAAAAGGATGGTTTTAATCCACTGCATTGGAAAGATAATCTTGGAGGGTGTGTGTTTGGAGGGTGTGGGGGGTGTGATGGCAGTTATTTGTTTTTGGTTTGTTTTGATGGTGGTTATTTTCACATAATTCGCTCTAAACTGGGCTGAGTTCAGAGAAATGTAAAACAAGGCAAAAAAAAATTAATGAGGTCCTATATTCTATGAATAATATGACCATATACCATAAATCCAACTAGCTCAGGACAGTTCCATTAACACCTGTTGTCTTAGTGATTTGCAGGTTTTACATAAAGCAGCAGTAAAGAATGGAGATTTGTTTTTATCTGTAGATAAGAACTGGTGCTCTCCCCGATGGCGGATGACTCACCAGGTGGCTGTCCTCCATCACTAAGGGCTATCACTTGGAAGAGGAATTGAGCTTTTCTGTGGTGCCAGTGGATAGAATTAAGGCCACTTTTTTTTTTTCCCCCAAAGATTTAATTCTCTTATTTGACAGGCAGAGATCACAAGTAGGCAGGGAGGCCAGCAGAGAGAGAGGGGAGAGGGGGAAGCAGACTCCCCGCCTGAGCAGGAAGCCTGACACGGGGCTCAATCCCATGACCCTGGGATCATGACCTGAGCTGAAGGCAGAGGCCTTAACCCACTGAGTCACCAGGTGCCCCAGAATTAAGGCCAGAGGTGTTTTAACTATGAAAAGAACTTTTCATACATTAAAGCTCTCTGAGGATAAAGAAGGCATCCCTTAATGGGAGTGAGTTTACAGTCACTAGCAGGAAAATTAAAGACCAAATGGTTTTCAGTCAGGATACTGCAGAAAGAATTCAAATATCTGATGGATGATGGGGTCAAATGAATTTCTGATATTTTCTCAAACTGATATTTTTACAGTATTTAGGTTTTGAATCATGCAGGGAATCAGAAAAGGATTTGAAGACTAGAAAGAGAATGATTGTCAGAAATCATTATAGGTTACAAAGGCAGTTCCTAGAACAGGAATAGTTGAAAATCTGAAGTATATTCATGTTCTCATTTATTATAAACCAAAATGTGTTATTGTATTTCCTGTTCTGCTCCTTCTACCAAATAATGTAAAAATCTTGCCGAATACATTTTGCATAAAATAATCTAAAATGCAGAAATGCTCTTTTGGTTTATGGAAGCCAATTGCTTTCCTCTGGCAGAAACCACAGACAGTTTCTGGAACTACAGAGCTCCATGGAAAGAGGGTTCCTGGGTTCTGCCTTTCTGGGACGGAAGAATGAGTACACAGGACATTTAGCATTTTCTGGTGCCTTCATATTTGGATCTGTTGGCATGCTTTCAGGAACAAGTCACAGAAAATCTAGCTAAACCATAAAGATACTTACTCTATTGCACAGCAAGAAGCCCAGAATAGGCAGTTAAAGGGTTTGGTGGATTCAGTGGCCTATGCTGGCCGGTATCCAGGTTGAATTCTATGATTCTTTTTGGCTTTTCCCTTCATAGCTTCAACCTGGCTGAATCACGCGAATAATCACGTATGCTGGAGGAAGCAGCTGCCCAGATATTAGATATTGTTCTCACATTATAATGTCCAAAGGCAAAGAAGAGTGTTGATCCTGTCTTATGTTGCTTATTAAGAGGGAGCAAGCTTCCCCAGAAGCCCCGCAGTAGATTTATGCAGCAGCAGACAACTCATTGGACAGTACTGCCGAATGTGCTCAGTGCAAGAAAAACAAAACAAACAAAACATTCCGGGTAGAGGAAATGGAATCACTAGGAGAGGCCAGGTACATGGTGGGTAAATGGATATTCAGTGTTCGAGCTCATTCAGTGTTCTCTCAGTGGGGGAGAAAAGTGATGGGGCATAGATGGATTTCAGCTAGGTAGCTAACAAGGTCTGCTACAACCCTCTCGTGCTGGGCTCAATGTCTGCTCCAACGTGGAAATAGCTGCTGTATTAATTTCCTAGGGCTGCCCTAACAAAGTACCAGAGGAAGGCTTGCTAGAAAGGCTTAAAGCAGCAGAACTTTATTGTCTCACTGTTCTGGAAGCTGACGTCTGAAATCATGGTGTTGACAAGACCATGCTGACTCTGAAACTTTCAGGGCAATCCTTCATGGCGTTTTCTTAACTTCTGGTGTTGGCTGGTAATCCTTGGCTTCTCCAGTTTGTAGATGCATCACTCCAGTCTCTGCCTATATTGTCACAAGGATGTTTTTTCCCTCTATAAATACCATCTTAAAAGAATACTGGTGGGGGGTGCCTGTGGCGGGGGGAGCTCAGTTCCCTAAGCATCTACTTTCAACTCAGGTTGTGATCCCAGAGTCATGGGATCCGAGACCTGCATCAGGCTCCCACTTAGCGGGGAGTCTGCCTCTCCCTGTCCCTGTGTGCCTCTGCCCTGCTCATGCTCTCTCTCTCAGATAAATAAATAAAATCTTATTAAAAACAAAAACAAGAACAAAAAAGAACACTAGTTCTACTAGATTAGGGCTCACCCTAATGATTTCATCTTAATTACATCTACAAAGATTCTATTTCCAAATAAGGGCATAATCATAGGTGCCTGGAGTTAGGACTTCAACTAAGCTTTTTGGGAAGTCAAAATTCAAACCTACATCTATCTACATCTTTTAGGGATCCCAATGCTAGAAGTTTGCTTCTTCTAAGTCTTCCTATATAAAACCAAGTTTCCACCCAATGACACAGTATAATATATTGGAATGGGCACCCAAATAAGGTTTGAAGGCTCTAACACTATTTGGGTCATCTTAAAAAAGTCACTTATTTTCTCTGAACTTATCAGTGTCCTTACTATTTAAGAACTTTCCAATACTCTAACCCAAAGGCATTACTTACATGTTCTCCGAGGAAACCTCTTTGGAGGTGAATTTATCTGGTCATCATTGCCTGAAAATATTAAATATTAGAATTATTTAGTTTATCCCTTTCCAGTGTTATATTCATGTTACACTCTGATTATAAAGTTTTTCCATATGATATGCTTATAGAATATGTAAATTCTTCTCCAGTGTTGTTATGTTTCTCAGTATAATTTCAACCATTGGCCCCTGAATTGTTATGAAAAAATGTGGATTTTTTTTGTACTTCCAAATTCTCAGTTGTAAGACTTCATGATCTTTCCTCTATTAAGGCAAGTTTTACAAGGCAATGTGACATTCTCATTTTTAATATGTAATGTCTTGGTTAGAAATTTGTATTTTGAGATGTTTGTAATTTAATAAGAGAAACATAATTATTGGTTGAGATATTGAATTATGAGAGGAATAGGAACGTGTAGAGGTGAATGAAGTCAAGTTATTACAGGTGGAGTTCGAAAAGAAAAACACCCAGACTTCCAATTACAGGAGCGGGGTGGTTTAGAAGTAAAGGAGATTTCTTGAATTCCACTTGCCTCTTTAATAAAGGTTGAAGAATCCAATTGTTTGAGGAGATAAGCCCAGCATAGAACCAGCTGAGCTGATATATTTTTAGGGGAAGGGGCATTATCCATGAATGAGATCACTTATTCTCATACATTCTTAGAGAGACACAAGGATTTAAAGAGGTTCAGGATAAAATAGTGAGAGCTGGTTCTCATGCTGGGTCAGGACACACAGCCCTGCTTTAGCGACTATGGTAATGAATATTTATGTCTGCCTGATACCTTTTCTCACCTTCTTCTAATTGTGCATGCCTCACTATCCTCAGGAGTACATCTACAACCTAGGCTGGAACTATCATATTCCCTTACACTGGTGCACTGTATTGTTTCTTTTTTTTTTTTTAAAGACTTTACTTATTTATTTGACAGAGAGATATCACAGTAGACAGAGAGGCAGGCAGAGAGAGAGAGAAAGAGAGGGAATCAGGCTCCCTGCTGAGCAGAGAGCCCGATGGGGCACTCCATCCCAGGACCCTGAGATCGTGACCTGAGCTGAAGGCAGCGGCCTAACCCACTGAGCCACCCAGGTGCCCCTGTATTGTTTCTTTTTAATGCAACATCATCCCCTTGGGCAGGAAAGAGGCTAATAAAGATGGTCAGTCTCTGAGGAGGGCACAGACCACATGTGTCTACTTTAGATTTGGCTCAGGAGGATTATGGACAAAGAACAAATTTATAGAGGGTTGGGCTAGCCGCTAAAAAAAAAAAAAAAAAAAAAAAAAAACAATGGATAAGGGCGTCTGGGGGGCTCAGTTGGTTAAATGTCTGCCTTTTGGCTCATGATCTCAGGGTCCTGGAATTGAGCCCCGCATCGGGCTCCCTGCTCAGTGAGGAGCCTGCTTCTCCCTCTCACTCTCACTCTGCCCGCTGCCCCCTGCCCTGTCTTGTTACTCCCTCTCTCTGTCAAATAAATAAATACAATCTCAGAAACAACAACAACAACAAAACCACAAAAAAACGATGGATAAACACATCCAAAGGGTCGGATAATGCCTATTCAGGAACCGGTTATTGCTGGAGTGCCTGGGTGGCTCAGACGGTTAGACCTTTGCTTTTGGCTCGGGTCATGATACCAGGGTCCTGGGATCGAGTCCCACATTGGGTTCCTTGCTCAGCAGGGAGCCTGCTTCTCCTGCTCCCTCTGCTGGTTCCCCCTGCTTGTGCTCTCTCTCTCTCTTTGTGTCAAATAAATAAATAAAATTAAAAAAAAAAATGAACCAGTTATTGCTGCTAGAATATACTTATTCCCAAAGTTCACTGCACTATGCAAAATCACGCTATAGAAACTACAGAACTATCAGGAATATGAGGCTAGGGCCACAACACTCCGAAACTGTCAGTGACATATAAGAATAAAAAGATAGGTGAAGGCAGTGGAGGGTTAGAGAAACTGGGTGCTAGACATCAAGGAGAGCATGTGATATAATGAACACCAGGTATTATACAAGACCGATCAATCACTGAACTCTACTTCCGAAACTGACAATCCATAATGTGTTAATTAATTGATTTTAAATTTAAAAAAGAATAAAAAGACCGGACTGTAATCAAAATGGCAGCACAGTTTTATATATATTAAAAGGTTAAGGAATCCATAGATGATAAGGTAAATTTTATCACTTGACCCTGAAAAAGACCCAAAGTGTGCTTGTGTAAGTGGGCATTGGAAGGCTTGTAGCTTGTGAGTTATTGTGGAGTGATGGGAGAGGGTTATGTCACACTGGACAGGAAATTCTATCACCAGATGTGGATAGATGTGGCTCCTAACATGCAGTGAGTGGGGCCAGCTGGTTGACTCTCAGAGGTTTGTGTATGTGGGTGGGTGTTTTTCTGCCCCTCTTTCTTCAGCTAGCACAGTTTTCTGTGTTCATCTAGTTTTTCTTATGGACCAGGTTGTGCATAAGCAAACACGAAATGAGTGTGGTGTTCCAGTTGTTCCTAACACATCAGTCACATCAGAACACTCACATTTTTGGGCACCTGGGTGGCTCAGTGGGTTAAGCCTCTGCCTTTGGCTCAGGTCATGATTCCAGGGTCCTGAGATCGAGCCCTACATGGGGCTCTCTGCTCAGTAGGGAGCCTGCTTCCCTCTCTCTCTCTGCCTGTCTCTCTGCCTACTTGTGATCTCTCTCTGTGTGGAATAAATAAATAAATAAAATCTTTAAAAAAGAAACAACTCACATTTTTAAAACAAGCATCATAGCAGAAATGATTATATTCCTAGAATAAAGCACATTTTCTTTCTATCTAACTAAAGGTGTTTCATGGCAATATATTTGAATAAGACCTTTCCCATTTGGGGATCTAACAGTTTCTTAAAAACTGATTTTAACCTCAAGCTTGTGTGAAAAACCACAAAACTCATAAATTAGACACATATTCTGAGATCCAATAGTATATTGTCTGACATTGTTATAATATGCTTCTGGCTTCAGTAAAAGTAGAATTTGGAGCACTGGCTGAGTACTGTGCAGACCCAGCTTAAATCAAGATTTATAATGCTGCTGCTGTGTATTTAGAATGCATCTTTGTGCTAAATTACTTTGTTCTGAGGAAAAATAAATTAATCACAGGATAAAAAAGGGAGAAAAAAATCAATTGTTAGTTGGCATAGCCAAAGATCAGTTCGGCATTTCCTTTACAATGTCAATTTCCACACATTCCTAAATCAACTAGAAAAATGCTCTTCAGGGTGAATATTGCTTTTGTTTTCTTCATTCTGTCTCAGGAAAGTGGCAAACCGGAATAAAGTGTGTATTCGTCTGCTGGGGCTGTCACAACAAAATACCACACACCGGGTGACTTAAATAACAGAAATGTTTTCCTCACAGTTCTGGAGGCTGGAAGTTTGTGATCACAGTGTTGGGAGTATTGGTTTCTTCTGAGGCCTCTCTCCTTGGCTTCAAGATGGCCATTTTCTCCCCGTGTCTTCACATGGTTTTTTTCCTCTGTGCATGTCTGTGTCCAAATCTCTTCTTATAAATACGTCATCATATTGGATTACGGCCCACTCATGACCTCATTTTACCTCAGCAACTTCTTTTTTTTTTTTAAGAATTTTTTATTTATTGACATAGAGAGATCACAAGTAGGCAGAGAGGCAGGCAGAGAGAGAGAGAGAGAGGAGGAAGCAGGCTCCCCACTGAGCAGAGAGCCCAATGCTGGACTTGATCCCAGGACCCTGAGATCATGACCTGAGCCGAAGGCAGAGGCTTAACCCACTGAGCCACCCAGGTGTCCCCTTCAGTGACTTTTTTGAAGGACCTATTTACAGACACAGTTACATTCTGAGGTACTGAGGGTCTGAAATTCAACATATGAATTTGGGGAGGACACAATTCAGCTATGACAACACATCAAAGTGAAAAACATTTTATAGGTTAAGTGTAAGGCTGGACTTGGATGTAGAAGGGCTTAGGTCCCAGTTCTTTGTTCACCAACTCTGTGATTTTGAGTAATAATCAAATATTTCTCAATCATAGTGACTGTGATGGGACAAGATATCTCTCCCAATACCCAGAAAACAGCTGTTCATGAGTGAGGTTCTCTTGTTCTCATCCCTCTTCTTCCCAACACTGTTCCCACCAGTCTGAAAAGAAACACACCATCTATACAGAGTCTTACTGGGAATCTTAGAGTAAATTGAATAGAGAATTATAACTTGAGAAAAAAAGATTAAAAGTCTATTTTGCACTTTCCCTAGAATCTCAAGAAGGAAAGCACTTAGGACTTATGTCTTTTCAAAAGAGGGTATGCCCCGTGACAATTTACTTTACTCCTATCTTTACATCCAGCCTTAAATTCATGTTCCTTGTCTACCAATTCCTCTTTCTCTTGTCTCTCTGCTCTTATCTCGGCTCCTTTGCACTAGAAAATTCCACTTTATCCACCAGAGTGGACCCCTGTCCCTCACTCTGCCACCAAGCCCTGGGACTCAAGTAGATTCGGGAGGACTTTACCATCACAGGACTTTAGCCATCAGTCTCTCAGATTTGCTGAAAACAGAGGTGGAATGAGATAGTCGAGTGGGGGATGGTTGCAGTCTTCCCTGCAAAAATGTGGACCAGCATGATACTCTCAATATGTCTATTTTTCCCATGAGAGACATCATTCATTTTTCCCCAGGGAAGCAGGGACAAAACAACAACAAACCTCAATAAACAAAACACACACACAAAACCAAAAACAATCAAACAAACAAAACCAAACCCATAATGAGGAGATAAGCAATGCATTTCCCACTATTATGTAGAAAAAATGTTTTCTTTCTGTGGATATTTTTCTGAGGATAGGAGGGAGGTGGCTGGAGGAAGATGACAAGGGGGGGAAGAATATGTGACTTCCAGCTACTTACATGAAAGTTTCCTTTAGTTTTTAATGAAGACTAGAACTTTGCAATACTTCAAGGTCTGTAAACCCTGTTTCAGGATGCACTGAAGACTGTCAGGTGATTAGAGCTATCTTTTTTGCCATTCTGATCCTATTTTTTTCCCTAACAATTTAGTTGGGGGTTACTGTTTTTAAAGAAACAGTGTATTTAAATATCAGGAAAAGAGGTATATGGTTAAAAGTCTACTCAATATAAATGTCGAGTAAAAATTAATAGCAACCTAAATTTTCCCTATAATTACAGTCTCTGGATATTAACTTCCAATGAGAACATGTAAAATCTAATGACAAGCTGGGGCACCTGGGTGGCTTAGTGGTTAAGCCTCTGCCTTCAGCTCAGGTCCTGAGATTGAGCCCTGGGGCTTCCCTCTCATTTGGGAGTTGCTTCTCCCCCTGTTTATGCTTTCTCGGGGTCAAATAAATAAATAAGACCTTAAAAAGAAAAAGATCTAATGACCGGAAGCCTTGTTAAAGATACAGAGATATTTCATAATATCAACTTATCAGTTATCTGTAACGATTCTAATTTGTACATACCTAATTCCTTGGCCAAGGTTCACCTACATTTCCTTGAGATATGGACCTTCCCAGGGTGGCAGTTTGCTTCCGCAAAGCCATCAAAGGAGAGTCTCCTCTCAACACAGGTGTTACAATCTGATATAATGTAATCATGTACATGTAATCATGGATTCTTATATGTGATTGTATGCCTTGGTGGAGATTGTGGGGTTGGGGGCTACCTTAGAGTCTTGCCTCCACTTGTACATATATATTTCCATAGGGTGTCTCATTTAGTCCTCACAATAGCGCTATGATGTAAGTACCATAAATGCCTCTATTTTACAGAGAAGGACATTCTGGCCCTAGGAAGATAAAATAACTTGTCCATGTATGTGCTTTGGAGTTTTGGTTCAACTTGAAGCATCTAGAAATTGAGTTATTTATTTGGAGGTCTTTATTGGCTTAAGGTTTATTATTTCATAATTAATAAAAAATTCATAATAAAATATATTGCAAAAGGTGAACATCTTTTTAACTATTTTAGAAAGAATATAGTCTAATAATTATTAATTTACTTACTCTGTATTATTGTTATTCAAACGAGTAGTAAATCCCTTCCCAAGGTTAAAATGAATTTGAGCCTGAAATGATCTTTTCTTGGAGTATTTGTACTACATTCTTAAAAAATACAGATTTCTGATATTTTAAAGATTTTTATTTATTTACTTGATAGACAGAGAGAGATCACAAGTAGGCAGAGAGGCAGGCAGAGAGAGAGGGGGAAGCAGGCTCCCCGCTGAGCAGAGAGCCCGATGTAGGGCTCGATCTCAGGACCCCGAGACCATGACCTGAACTGAAGGCAGCGGCTTAACCCACTGAGCCACCCAGGCGCCCCCAAATTTCTGATATTTTATTCACATATTTGTATTGGTTACAAGATTGTGTGTGTTACTGATATAATTCCACATATCAAAGACATATATAAGCCCAGAGACTGGGCTTAATTAAAATTTTCATTAACCTTCTTTCAGCATACTTTGAATTATTTTTATCACATTTCTAAAAAGAAAGTGAGAGAGGGAAAAAGAGAAATTACCGATCTTAAGCATTTAGTTTGTAATTAGCTGTAGGCTGGCTTTATAGTGATACCACGGTATGTGTAGGTCACTGCAATCATGAAGAGTGAATTCTTATCATATTATCATTTGAGTACTATGGAATATTAAATAAATGGCTGAAAGTGAGGCCTTTGTAGAGTAAATAATATTTGTTGCAAAACACTCAGCTTACCATGCTCAGTAGTGGACACTTTGTAGTATTTTGCCCAAACAGCTAAAGACAGAAAGTGATGATCACCATCTCTAATGTTGGCTTTCACTGACTGAGAGCATCCACTCATACTCAGACCTTGGGGAACAAAGATACTGTTAGGTCCCTGTGAAGGACTGTTTATTGAAATATCTTCAGGGAAATAGTTCATAAACAAATAGCATTGGAAAAAATCAGCATCAGGCCAAGCAGGGAGTAATAACTTAGGTATCACTGGAATTCAATTCTGGATTGGCAAAGCAATTTTCTCAGGTGTGCACAGCATGTACAAAACAGCCAGGATTGACCCCCTGGCCAATGGACCCTGTAAAACCTCATCCAGGGCTTCTCAACCAGGTGCTCATAGGAGTCACCTGCACAGCTTTCAAAAATTATGAACACTTCAGCCACAAATGAGACTAATTAAATCATAAATCCGAAGCTTGGGACTCAGGCATTTACATAGTTTTAAGAAGTACTTCTGAGGATTTCTAATGAGTAACGAGGGTTGAAAGGCATGGTTTTATGCTATTTTATGGCCTTACTCGTATCACAAAAGTTTAGTACTCCATCAAGTTCCTCAGCTATGTCTCCTTTGCTCCTGTTTTTATTGTTTGTTTTTTTTTAATTTCATAGTTAAGAGGACATAAGTATTACATAATTTGGAAACCATATTCGTTCAGAGTAAGCTACAGACACATTTCTCATAAAAACCTATCAAAGATAAACAGGTAACAAAATGTGCTTTTTTTTTTCCTTTTTAAATAGCAATGTCATCTCAGTTTTGATTTATTTGATTTTACCTTCTTTATGCTACTTAAAGGAAAGATTTCATTTTTTGTGGGGTCTGAATTCATGCCAGTCAATGGATATTTTTCTAACCCCAGTGTTCGTGTTCTTTAATAAATGTTTTAAAGCGTCACAAAACAGGGATTTAAACTGTCCAAATCACTTTGGGATTAAGTCCAAGTTAATCATTTGTTCAAATGTCAGCACAAGCTGTAATTTGAGGGCAACTTTAGGTAGTTCATTTAACTCCTTTCTGAGTATTAGATGAAAGGGTTTTCCTGGTCTTTTGATAAGAGTTTCACATTGAACTTATTCAAGAAAATTAGGCTTAGAACATGGAAATAGTGAATTTCTAACTGTCAACGGTGTTGAAGAAACTACGAACCAAGTTTGCCTTAATTAATTAACTCTAGGTACAAAGTAACTAAAATATCTATTACTAGGTACTCTGCTAAAACTTTTTTTTATCTCATTTATTCCTCACAAATATTTTATTCTTATTTTTCAAAGACTACTGTTTCTTTTTTATGGCTGAGAAAACCTGGGCCCCCAAGTTGGCGAGTGACAAAGCTCAGATCTCTCTGGACGGGGTACTTGGAACATTATAGGGTGCACTTAAAATATGTATTTTCAAATCCCTATATTTAAATCTGCTTTGGACCATCTGGGTAGCTCAGTTGGTTAATATCAGACTCTTGATTTCTGCTCAGGTCATGACTCTGGGTCCTGAGATCGAGCCCCTTATTGGGCTCTATACTCAGCAAGCAGTCTGCTTGGGATTCTGTCTCTCCCTCACCCTCTGCTCTCCCCTGACTTGTGCATACTTGCTCCCTCTCTTTCTCTATCTCATACATAAATAAATAAATCTTAAAAAATAAATCTGTTTTAAATCTTTGGATCAAGATATATTTTATTAAACACAGAGTGTAAGAAAAAATTTTTTATGCAAAGCATAAAAAGAAGACTGTGGATTGAGAAAATACATTTTGGAAATTGAAACTATACTGACTTATTCTATGAAAATAGTTCTCCTTCAGCCTTAAAAACTCTGAGACATAGTCATATGGAAAAGGAGAACAACAGCACAAGTCTGGAAGAGTCTGGAAGATGTATTATATGGGAGGAAGTTCAAGAGAAGTGAGGCTATTAATGAGAACTTTCTGATATTCAGTCATTACCATGATTAAAATACTTACAATAACATGAGAATCATCCCACAATGCTAACTCTAGCCATGACTGATTTTTGTTTGTTATATCTATTTTACTACAAGGATGGGAAACTGCACAGAATAGAACTGAGTTATTCTGAAACTATTCTCTAATTGGTAGAAAATTTAAAAATCTTTAAAAATAGAATTTGATCTTAATCTTCTACATGAAAGGGAAGAGATATCTCATTCAATCCCAATTTTCCATAGTTAGCTTGGCAGTCTTCTGCAGGAGATAACTAAACCATGGGGTAGTAATTTTAGGATATCACTAAGGCAAATATGTTTAACCAAGTACCAATTGCAGATAAACAAAGTGTGGTTTTCACATTATATTCCAAGGAATATGAAGAAAGGAAAAGACATGATGCAAGGTTTGGTAAAATCTACCTGAGTATTTGTTAATACACAAGGGAAATGCAATCAGTGCAAACTGCATTACTTAGGGAAACAAACTGAGGATTGCTGGAGGGAAGGGGAGTTGGGGGGATGGAGTAACTGGATGCTGAGCATGAAGGAGGACACATGATGTAATGAGCACTGGGTGTTGTATGCAACTGATGAATCATTAAATTCTACCCCTGAAACCAGTAATACAGTATATGTTAACTAAATTGAATATAAGCAAAGAATTTTTTAAAAGTTTTTAAAAGCTGAAAAGAAAATAAGATTACTCTAGATGAACACAAGTTAAACCTCAATAAAGAAAATAATTTTGTCTGTATTAAAACCAACCTCAGCTCTACCATCTAATCATGTCTTTTATTTATTTTTTTTCAATTTATTTATTTTCAGAAAAACATTATTCATTATTTTTTCACCACACCCAGTAATCATGTCTTTTAATATCCAAATCTTAGAACCTTTTCTTCAGTCCGTTTTTCTCAGTATTGCTGAGAAAGTGGAAAGATCACTTTGCTTCATATGCAACTAGTGGATTTGAACATTGGTAAAGATGGTTAATTGCAATATCTAGATGATAGTGACTTGTCAGTGTTCATGCACAATTTTTTGTGGGCTGGACTAAAGTATAGTTGCTACTGAAAGTGAAAAGATAATAAACTACTAGTTACTTCTGGGTAATACTTCTGAGAAGTGATGTGTATTAGTTTTCTCTCTGTTGCAAGAGATATAAATTGAACTCAAACCACTTTGAACCAACGAAGATCACTGAACTGGTCGCGGACATGAGATGTAGAGAGTGATGCCCCTCCCCCTCCATCTCCCAGTGCTACTTTCAGCTGGGATGGCTTCATTCTCAGAGACAGTCTTTCTATGCCCTGAAGATCCGCCAGGAGTTCAAGGAGTGCAGTGTTCCTGAAGTGATCACACATCGAGGTTCCCTTAGGACAGTCTGAGTTTGGGTCTGTGGCGTTGCAATATGAATAGTGTTCCCTTTCACTCTCAGAAGTGTCCTGCTTGGACAACAAAGTATATGGTCACCTTAGAGCCAGTGCAACCATGAAGTTTGTGACATAAGTGTGATGCAAAGTCAGTTTTGTTGCCCAGTATCCCTTTAAAATTTATTAAGTGACAGTACTCTCTCCTACCCAGGTTGGAGACTTAGCTCCTACAAATTTTCTGCTCACTCTAAATGATATAGGCAGTTCTGTGGTCAAGTGTAGTCATGTGACAGTTTCAATTCTGTTATAAGTATGTGTCTATTCAAGGGTTTAGTTTCTTGCTTTAATCTTTCTGCAAATGTTCCACCTCTCTTCCCCTTCCACCAAGAGGTTGGCAACTGCCTTTGAAAAAGAGTGAGATCATCTGCTTTTCTCTTCATTAATATCTTTCCTCATATGTTAACTACTTTTTCAAATACTCTAAGATGAATGGAAGGGAATGGAAGGGGGCTGTGGGGTAAGGGTAGGTTAAAGAGACTGGGGATCGTCACATGCTTTGTATATGGAAGCTAGTTAAACCTAATATTTTGTCCTTGAGGTACTTCTAATTTATTTGATGGTTGCCCATTGAAGTTTCTTTTAACCTGGTAGATGTGTCTAAATTTTAGGTAGTTGCTAGCAAATTCTTTGACAGTCCCTGGAGGTCCAGAATTCATATCCCACATCGTGCTCCTATGCTCTCTTCATCTTTCCAGGCAACCACGTTGGGCTGGACCCTAAATTATTCTCAAGTACCTCCACTCTCTTCTTTGTGATCCATCTTGGTTCATGGAGACATCCATGGGTCTTATTCCTTATTATACTCTTTAGAATTCCAGTTGATCCCAATGCAGCACCCTTGATCTCATTAGCACAGGCTGAGGTAGCTATCTCAGATGTGAATCCAGTGCTAGTCCTGTGCCTCCCAGTTGTGGGTATATATTCCAAACTCTTTGAGAGGTCCCATGGAAGCCTCATGGCTGAAGGTCCTCTGGAAGCCTCAGGGGAAGGTCTCATAACCTTCTCCCTTTTGGATGGAGCTAAGGACTCTGAGGACAGCAACAAAATTCTCCAAGGAAATTGCAACATCCTACTTTTTAAAATATTGTTGAAAACTTCTACAGAATTTATCTGGTGAAGGGGTCAAAGTGTCCTTGTCCATTTTCTTTATATAACAATTTAGCTTTGGATTTTCACATTTCTTGAGTCTTAGTACCTCTGGAAATTCCACTTAAATGTTCTATTACTTTAATGATCCCAGATTCTCTTTCCTCTAATGTCCAAATAATCACCACAAAAGGATTTTGTGTGATCTCCATGGGACACATGCCCATGGAGAGAGGCTAATTTGATGGGTCAGTGTAGGTCATATGTCCATTTCTGTGATGGGGGGATGGATCTATGTATGTAGCAGCTCTACTAGAAGAGGCAATATGCAGAAGTGGGGGCTTCAAAGAAGCAAAAAAAAATCACAGTAGTTATATATTTCTCTCTCTCTCTTTTAAAGATTTATTTATTGAGAAAGAGTAAGAGAGCTTGCAGACACAGAAGGAGAGGGAGGAGCAGACTAAACACTGAGAAGGGAATCTGATGCAGGGCTCAATCTCAGGACCCTGGGATCATGATCTGAGCCGAAGGTAGATATTTAACTGACTGGGCCACCCAGCCACCCTTACATGTTTCTTTTAAGTGTTTTCAAATATAATTCCATTTTTTTCAGAGGCACTTTAAACTAATTGATACTTGTTTTATTGTCCAGCATGTGGGCTATCTTGATGTATGTTACATGTATATTTTAAACAAATACCTATTTGAAGTTTTAGGATAAATAGTTCTGAGTAATGCTACCATTGTGAGTTGGGTCCAAGTCATGTGCACCTGATGACTTGGCTTGCCTTCTCAATGGTCCAGTTGTTTGCAATGCTGGTAGAAATGTCAATAAAGATAAGTTGGTGGATACTGTTGTTTGAATCATCTATAAATTTATTGTTTTTTTCTCTACTTGTTCTCTGTACTGTGAGGGAGGTTGAAATAGACAATGATAATTGTGCATTTTTCTTCCTCATTTTAGTTCTTTCAGTTTTTGCTTCACAACTTTTGAAGCCTATTTAAAGCATATTAGCAAATTATGCATTTGATAAATGGAATACTTCATCTTTATTTTAGAAGTTCCTCTTTGTCTATATGAATAGCCTGTATTCTTAAGTCTGCTTAGTTTTAGTTTTCATTAGCTCTGAAAAATTGCCAGATATAATTTTTTCAAATATGTGTGTATGTGTATGTGTGTATGTGTATTATATACATACACATATTTTTCTTCCCTTTGACTAGTTTTGCTCTTTAACCTCAAATTCACTGTTCTTCCCCAACCCCGCCCTACAGGGTCTAATTTGCTGATAATTGCACCTAGCAAAATTTTTATTTCAAATACTGTATTTTTCATATCTAGAAGTGTTATTTTTCACATATTCCATTTTCCTCTTAATTATGAAGATTAAGATGTGTCCATATACATCCTTGAGAATATTCAGAACACCTACAAAAATTATTAAGTAGGTTCTTGTTTGCTAATTCTAATGTATTTGCCATTTCTGTGTCTGTTTCTATTATCTGATTTTTCTACTGGTTATGAGCCACATTTTCCTACCTCTTTGATTGTTTACTTATTTTTTACTGGATGCCTGATATTAACAATTTTTATGTTGTTGAGTGCCTGTTTTATTGTATTCCTTTTACTCCTGTTGGAATTTGTAGCTGAGTAACTTGTGGGACAAACTTGTTTTTAAGTTTTTTTTTTTTTTTTCCAGGGTGGCTTTTCTAGCTTTTCTAGTATCCTCTACCCTTGGGTTATTTTCCCACTTCTTAGCCATAACCATTTTTTGAATCTCAATGTATGGCCCTATATGTCAAGTGAGTCCTCTCAACTCTAGGTACTGAGAACTCAAATCATTCTCAGCCCCTGTATGAGCTCTGGGAAGTTTTCGTATTATAGTTTTCTAGTAATTCTTCTTTCCAAGGGTGTTGTTTTTTCTAGTCTCATGAGGTCTCACCCTATGCATGCACAGATTACTGTTCAATCAAAGACCCAAAAGACAGATTATATAACTCTTTCACTTAAAGGTTCTCCTTTTTTGATATTCTGTCCTGTAAATTCTTGATCACATTACCTCCCCAAATTCCAATCACTGTCTTCTCAGGTCAGTGAGACTAATGAGCCGTGTTTAGAATTTTATTTTATACCTTTCTACAGTCTTGAAGTTTTCTCTAGGAAGAAAACTGGTGGAACTATAGAGCGCACCTCATGTGTTTATTTTCTACCAGGGCCACGGTCCTGTCCTATCTTCTAATCTGTAAGTACAACTGTTTTCTGTTTTGTTCAATTTTCTACTTGTTTACAGCCTTAGGGTAATTTCAAACGCTGTTACTTCCACACAAAAGTGGAAATGCTCTATCAGTAATTTTAAAAATAACATGTCCTCCATGATTTTTCTTTTATTTTTTATAAGCCCCACATATGCAATTAGGGAAGTGTTTTTTCTTTTAACACAAAAGGTGTTCACATCCACTTGTCATAAAAATTTGCTTGAATGCAGTTCATTACACAGATGATTTTCTATGTTTTTCCTCATCTTGAAACAATATAATTGCTCAGTGGAATAGATGGAATGATTTTATTTGGATTTTTTTTCATTGTTGTATTTGTCATACAGCTGGCAAATTATTTTTTCAGCAATTTGTGTGGCTTATAAAGTTTGTGATTCTTTGCATTATTTTGTAAGAAACAATGAAAGCTTTATCCTAATGCCTAGGTTATTCTTAATATTCTAGGGAAAAAAACAGTCTTCCTTTAAATCTGGGAACTCTAATACACATATTTTTTTCTTTGCAAAATGAAGCTTTTTGTTAAGCTTTTTGTTTTCAGAGTTCCTATCTAAGAGTAGGAATGTAGTAACTGTCCATTTTTATATAAAATTAGAAAACCCCATATTAAATATTGACTTGAATATTAACATATTTTGAAATATGTAATATAGATAGAAGCCTTTGTAGGTGAATTACATTCTTGTCACATAACACCTACAAATTTGAACTAATAAAATTAGTTTATGGATAATTCAAATAAAATAAATACACTATGAGTGATGAGATTTGCCAAAATGGTGAAAAACTCTTAGTAAGGTTAAGGACAGAAACAAATTACAGTGTCCCCTCAATTTATATGTCTCTGTATTGCTACAAAAGTCAGAATTTTTAAAACAATACAAAAAATAATTTGTACTTCTTATATGACAAAGAGTAATTCCCAGGCTCAACTCAATTTTCCCATACACAATTACACTCAAGAATTATATGGCACACAGGATATTTATAGTGAGGATCTGTCTTGGTACTTCAAGATACCTAGAATCCTTTAATCTTGCCTGCTAAATGGAAGTAGTACCCTCCCAATCCCCATCCTTATGGTCTCCAAAAAAGTCCTCACAAATTTTTTAAGTGTATCCTTTAGAATGGCGTCTCCAGCAGTGTGAAATACTATTCAAAAAGTTAAGGAGAAATAAATGTTGGCATGTATTTATAACACATCAACCATTCATTTGTTCCTTTAAGTATTTTCCCTGAAAGAGAATACAGAACATTCTCTTCACTAGGTCACTGAGGAAAATCATTGGTAAAAACAGAACAAACCTTCTTGAGAAACATGGTGGTGACTATTCTTTGTAGAGCAGGGATAAGCATGGAGAGGCTGCCGTTAAAATGGGCTTCCTGATTGCCGTAGGAGATGATGGGGTCCCCAGTGGAAAAAGCCAAATAATAGAATTTAACTGTTAGAGGAAAGATGAGTGTGGATTCCATAATAGACATTTGCCCTAGAAGAGTAAGCAGAATGTTTTGATCCATCTAATAACTAATGGCTAATCAGCTCTGGGATCCCTAAGACTAACAGATTTGTCATCCCTCTAGATTATTACCTAAAATAAATTGTATAACTTCTTATTCTCTGCCACATTGCTCTGCTTCTCACTCCCATCATAGAAAGAAAAGAAGGAGAAAAAGAAAACTAGAACTTCATGGAGTGAGTTACCATGAGGGAAAGCCATGGGCTCTAACTCAACTCTTGGGTCTGAGTCAGTTCACAGACCCCTAACTGTTCAGTGAGAAGAAAGTTAGTAATTCCTGGGGCTCAGAAGCCAGAAACCACTGCTCTCCATTAATCACAGTCAAGGTTAATTAGAATGATTTGGTTTAAGGAGTTTGGCGCATAATCTTTGACTCCAGAGTGTGCAAATCATCCCAATTTCTGAAAGTCTGGTTGGTGTTGACCTACTCGCTGACTTTCATGGCCTCCACATTGCTTATCTCTTCTGTTAAATGAGAGACATCGTGAAGTATCAAGTAATGTCTGTGGAGCCCTCTTTCCTTGCCCAAATGAAGAAAATGATGTCTTAGGAAATCACAGATATTAGTGCCACCATCAAACACAGAAGCAATGATTCTGTGTTTCAGATTCTGTGTTTCAAAATTCAGAAGCAGTGATTCTTCTATTTCCCCCACTTTCTCCTCTATTTAGTCTCTACAGACATTGAATAAGGCAATAATTGCCACTAAAGGTGGTTAAGGTGTATTCCATTAAGTATTTGGTTAACTAGAGTAAACCAAAACAGCTCTTGGGACCTGGAATTCAGCTTTGGACATCATATATTTTACAATTTAACCACAGTACGTAGAGATTACCAGAACTTTGCTTCTTTCTAGCAGCTACAGCTATATCCCATCACTCTCCTACATCTCAGGACTGTCAGGTCCCTAACTTTGTACCAAAGTAAATCAGTGGGAACTTTGATTATTGCAGCATACCCAAGGATTAAGTATGTGCTCACATCATGGGACCTGCTGAGAAGAAGCATCAAGCACCCTAAATTTTCCATCGGAATGAGAAATAAATCCTATGAAAATTCAAGATCTGTTACTTTAGTCATGCTTTGGTGGTCCCATGGTCTTAGTTATATAGAAATACCTCTTTAGAATGTAAGATTAATTGCATTGACTACCCCTAAAAGTGATATACATTGGTCACTTGGTGGATGTCTTTGGATTTTAGGAGCAACAGAAAACTACCTTTGGTCATATTCCACCAACCAACTTATCATGAATCTAGGAACTGTTAAATTTGAATAGAGCCCAGAGAAAGAGAAGCATTCATGACTGGATGACAGAAGTGTAAGCTGATGTCACTTGGCCCTTTTGATCCAACCAATCTAATAAGTCTTTATATGTCTATGTTCTGCAATACCTCTCCCAGGGCTCAGCAGGGGAGTCGCAAATGACTAGTCCCTCAGACTTCAAAGCAAAGTCTTCGTGGCCAAAAACATTATGTTGAGATACTGCTGTTGGTTTTCAATAGAAACTTTTAAGAGAGTGACCGCCTGTCCACAGGACACGGAGAAAACATGCAATCTGAGCTTTTCCCATCATGAACTGTTTGGTTTTGACTAATCTATGAAGCCCTAAACCTGGGTACTCCTAGTGGCACTCCAACAACAAATACATGTATTAAAAACAATTCCATGGTTTGAACGAGTGAAGAATCTACAAGTTACAGAAGCAACTGGCTCGCATTCATGTGTTGTGCCTACTTGCTAATGGATGCCTCTTTTTCAGGACAGATTCAGGACCTCTAGGGGGAGGACTATGACACTCCATAGTGTCATCACTACGACAAAGTGATGAAAATATGAGTTTAATTTCCAAATCTTTCTGCATCTTAAGTTGGCTCCCTTCAGGAGTGAAAAACCACAGGATCACCAGCAAAGGGGTGGTCCCGAGAGATGGTCTGGAAGGAACGACTTCAAGTGGGGCATAATTTTAAATGGAACTTCTGGTTTTCACAAATTTTTCTGGAAGACAAGATGGCCAGAAGTATGGGTCCACATACATTTATAGGAAATTTCCAGTGACTTCTTGAAGTCATTAGAGCAATAGCGAGAATGAGACTTGCAGGGGGAAGGGATTGGTGGGTATCTGAGAATAGACCTAGAGAGACGACACTTGCGAACCACATGAATGTTTGCTCAAACACGGAAAGCACTCAATGAGAATACGGCCTGCTCTGCAGAGTGAATTCTTACTGGGTGCATGAGCAAAACTCCCACAGAGATGGGATGGAAGTTACACAGGAGCTCAACAACATGAACTGCCTTTGCAAACCACTTTACCCCTAAAGCCTCCAACTGAATCCAAACTCACATTCTGAACAAGCCAACAGGCCATCTACTTCATAATTAAAATAACTCTAAGGTACGTCCTTAATGAATTCCACCCTCTCCCCTACCTACGAATGTATCTATATTAACCTTCTTCCTCCTGTGCTTCCCCTCCAGTCTCAGGTTAAAAGTTGTCCCTCTAGTTTAGGAATGACGCCTCTCTTTGCACTTGACTATATCTTGTTCTATTTTATTTAGAGCCTGGCTTCATCCATTATCCCTTTAACGCTTTTTTTAGGTCTTCCCAGTCACAATCAAGTTCCACCTATCTTTACAAAGAAACTTCTTTGACACTGCACCCCACTTCTAGCTGCCAATGAATATTTCTCCTTCCATCACTAGCTAAGTCCCATGACAGAGTGCCCTAACTGGCTGTTCCCACTTTCTCAAGTCTCCCTTACCCAGCAAATCCAAAGGTCATCCTTAAATCTAATCTTACTGGATTAGAGCCATGCAGTATTGAGTAATGCCTGATGCCAAAGAAGTAATTTCTACTTGGAAATGTCTTAGGGTATCTCACATTGGACTTTGAAAACCCCTTGCTATTTGCTTTCATTTCAAGGCTAAGGAACAAAGCCCAGGAAAATTTCTCAACCAATGAATAAATTTGAGTGACTTTCTTCCTACTATAGATCCTACAGTGTATACTTCCAGGAATGACTTTCATTAAACTGTGAAGTTTAGGAACCCCCTAAGCCATAAAAGAGGTACAAGATCTGCATTACTCTATTGGTTCTGTAGGTATTGGTTCTTTACATACGTACGTACAATCCTTACTTTAACTGTTGGTCCTGCCAAACCTGAATAAATGAGATCCATTCTCAAATGTACTTCATGATGACCTTCATTAAAGAAGGAACTTGTCCAATCGTGCCCTGGTAAAATGTGGGACAGATCGTTATTAAGCCTATGTAAATAACTGTATTGCCTTAAAAAGTAAGGAGACTTAGTCAAAATATTTGTTTCTGAATTCTGATTTTTTTTTAAATTTATTATTTATTTGAAATAGGGAGAGAGAGAGAGAGAGCACAGAGGCAGGGAGGAGGGTCAGAAAGATAGGGAGATTAATTGACCATAGCATATCCAACTTTTGTAGCAACATGGACGGGACTGGAAGAGATTATGCTGAGTGAAATCAGTCAAGCAGAGAGAGTCAATTATCATATGGTTTCACTCATTTGTGGAGCATAACCAATAGCATGGAGGACAAGGGGCGTTAGAGAGGAGTAGGGAATTTGGGTAAATTGGAAGGGGAGGTGAACCATGAGAGACTATGGACTCTGAAAAACAGTCTGAGGGGTTTGAAGTGGCGGGGGGGTGGGAGGTTGGGGTACCAGGTGGTGGGTATTATAGAGGGCACAGCTTGCATGGAGCACTGGGTGTGGTGAAAAAATAATGAATACTGTTTTTCTGAAAATAAATAAATTGGGAAAAAAAAAAAAAAGAAAGATAGGGAGAAGTCACTCTCCACTGAGTAGGGATCCTGATGTGCGACTTGATCCCAGGACTCTCGGATCATGACCTGAATCAAAGGCAGATGCTTTACCAACTGAGCCATCCAGCCTCCCTGTCAGATACTGTTTAAAAACATATTTCATTTTACCAATATTTAGTTTAAAATTCAGTCTCCAAATACATAGTCTTCTAAATTGAGGGCTAGAGAAAACTTGAGAAGGAAACAAGGCCTCTCCATGTATTCCTTAGAAGACAAAACATTAAAAATGGTATCAGCAATATTCCAAATAAATAATCAAAATGAAACATCAGTTATCAGGTCTTTTTTTTTCAGTTCTGTGCAATTTATTTTTGAATCACCAGATCTTGGGTCAGTCCTCTGCTCTCATGAAGTTGTGTGATTCTTCATTAAAAAAAAAAAAAAAAAAAAAAAAAAAAAAAAAAAAAAGCTCTGGAAATCCTAACTCAGTTCCCTGGCACAATCTCAAAGACAAACAAGGCAAATCAGCCTGGAAATCTGAATGCGAGAGCATATTCTTTTTTTTTTTTTTTTTTTTTAAGATTCTATTCATTTATTTGATGGAGAGAGTGAGCACAATCAAGCGGAGCTACAGAGGGAGAGGGAGAAGCAGGCTCCCGACTGATCAGGGAGCCCAATGCAGGGCTTGAGCCCAGGACTCTGTGACCATGATCTGAGCCAAAGGCAGACACTTAACCGACTGAGCCATCCAGGCACCTTGATAGCATATACCCTGAAATAGCAATTGTTGAGTATCTCTTAGGATCCTCTCCTGGAGGTTTAGAAATTGTTTTGACTAAAGACAAAGATTCTAATCTGAGTTTATATCAGCACTTTAAACCTCAAAGTAAATCTCATGCTACAAAAATGACATAATGACGATAGTTAATTTATTGTCAAAAGAACAATATCAGAAGGGGAGACCATCAAATCTGCTACTATAATTTTTTATAAGAATTTCTTTGATGTTTCCCCTGAACCTGAAGACACGTGGTCAGCGAGATTGTTAAAACACCTATGGCTTCCAGTCCATCTTTTATCTCTGAAAAATTTATATTAGTAACATTTTACCAGTACAAAATTATTCTTTAACAACTCTGTTCAGGGAAATCTTATAACTACTGTTGGAGCTAATTAAGAAACATGGAGCATAATCAAAAGACTGAATTATTTCTAGATCCCTTTTTTCATAATGCAAATACATAAATCTCATCTCCTGTTGTTTTCTTAAGTAATCAAGGGCATGAAACAGTCAATCTGAAGCACAAGAAAATTATTCCAGATTATCGGTTATCTGGGCAGATTGCATAGAAGGTAAAGCAAACAAATAATTTACGGTATCTTATTATGAGCAGACTAAGTACTCTAAGCAAAGTTATCCTACTGGAAAAAAAACCATGTTCTAGATGCATTCACGCAATATCTGGGGATAAAAAACTGTAAGCTCCTTAAAAAAATACCATCTGAACAAGCCCATCAGTCTGGGTGAACTTTGCCAAGAGTTTAACATAAATCTTTTGTATCTCAGGTAATATAAACCAAAGCACATAAATTTTACTTCTCTCAAAACTTCAGCTTGCTCTACAAAATCAAGTTTTGCCCTTCACCATGTTCTTTCGTATTTTTCAGATAGTCTTGCACTTTATTTTAGGGCAAAACTTTTCCTTTGCAAACAAGAGAAAGCCTCATATTTCATACACTTCTGTTTCATATGCATATATGCTCCTGCCATAGGTTCAAATAACCTATAAAAACTATACCATTTAATCAAATTAGCTAACTTCTATTTAACTGGGAAATACATAATCTAGGATTGTTTATCACACACCAGTGATGGAGAAGACAAAACTCACCCACCAGAGCCTCACACATCATTTGTATGTCTCTGAAAAGTGACAAAAATAACAGGCTATATTCATTAACAAGACCTGAAGAGTAGCCACTCTATAATATAGTAGACTAATGATAAAACTGATGTATAATAAAAAGTACATTTCATGAGGTAGGTATCAGTATTCTTTCTTACTTAAAAAGCTATCAAGGGGGGCGCCTAGGTGGCTCAGTGGGTTAAGCCTCTGTCTTCGGCTCAGGTCATGATCTCAGGGTCCTGGGATCAAACCCTGCATTGGGCTCTCTGCTCGGCAGGGAGCCTGCTTCCCCCTCTCCCTCTGCCTGCCTCTCTGCCTACCTGTGATCTCTCTCTCTCTGTCAAATAAATAAATAAAATCTTAAAAAAAAAAAAAAGCTATCCAGTGATCCAAAGATTATTTATTAACTAGGTTTAATATTAGTCCAAGGTTGTAAAGTTAACCAAGGATCTTGGATATTGTATTTTAAGCTGACACATTAGAAAACATGATTACGGCTGATACAAAACAATTTGTCAGCCCTGTGATCCAGTTTAGAGTAACACAATTTTACCTTACCCATAATTATAAATATTTTGTTAGTTGAGCACTAAAATGGTATAAGAAATCTAGGCAGTTTAGATGAGCTAATATCAATTGGGATCAAAACAAACACAGATATGATAATCACATCAAGGAAAAGTTGTACAGAGGTGCTTTTAAATAAAATTTATTTAAGTGATCCAATATGTATCAGGATTTACTGTAATCACATGAACCTGGAGTCTTACTTAAAAATATAACTTCACTCTCTCAGTGAAAAGGAAATTTTTTCTTAAAAGCTTAGCATGTGGAAATATGAATTCCATGAATATGAGTTCACCTTCCTTATTTTGTACAAACACGGGGAAATATGAGATTTATATTAGTCTTATTAGCCTCTACAAACCAGTTACAACAAAGCTCCCTTAATCAGAGGAACTTCAAAATCTAATTAATTAGTACCTAATGGGAATAGGAAATATTTTACACTCATACAAAAGAAAAAGGCTTTGCTTTATTACAGATATGCGGGCACACAGCTTGCAACCTCATTTCCATAAACTCAGCTAGGATAAAGAAAACACTGAAACAGAAAAATTCACTATTCCAGACCTCAAAAAGATGGTTTCCACTCTAGTGGGCACAGAATGATTCCCTTAATTGATTTGTGTACAGAAATAGAGAAATGATCACAAAATAATAAGAAAGTGAATTCCCTGTCACTTATCACTGCAACAGAGAATAGATCCTTTACCATCTTTGGAGGGGTCGTCAAATGGCCAGATCATAAAAACAGTTTTCTGGTCATTGTTGCCATTTTTTTGAGGAACAACTCTTGCTATGTACAAACTGGAACAAGAATTTAACTTGGTGATCTAACAAATCACCAAGTTCCAGATAAGAACCAGAAATGAACAGGAAATCATTATAAATAATAAAACCTAGTGAATCAGAGAGTCAGCAAAGGTAAAGTTTGATTGCAAGTTAAAATAATTTCAGAAGGAGAGAAGGGGAGGGAGGGAGAGAGCGTGAGAAACCTCTTGGTTGGTTAGTACAGTGTTATGACTCACATAGATATAAACAACACGTGTCAAATATTTTAGTATATGTGCTGCCGAAGTGAGCACGTGTCAAATATTTTATTCAACTTATTATAAGATGACAGAAACAGTGAGATGATAGGTGTGATTCAGAAAGCATTTGAGGATGTAGTTATTTATAGTCAACTTGATGAAGAAGTATTAACATAAGAATGTTAATTTAGTTATCAAAGTGCTTAATGTCCTACAACAAAATAAACTGCAAACTTCGGGTTATCTCTTATACCAGAAAATCATTTGCAACTCTATTGGTCAAAAATATATAAGTTAACGTGTAACCTCACTAAGTCTGGGAACTTTAATCAGTTGTAAGAGTGAGTTGAACAAAGAGCATTTTCCGAGATAATAAAATAAACCTTTAGAGGATCTGCTAAACAATGCTACTCCATATCTCTGAAAACACATGGTATTCACTTTTTTTTCTTTCTTTCTTTTTTTTTTTTTTTGGCCATATTTCACAGTTGTAAATACTTTTTCATAATATACCCTATATGTACATCAACTCTAACAGATCTAAAACTAACTCCATTGTCATTCTTTCAAAATGGGTTTCTTTTTTGACTTACTATTTTGGCTAAAGCCATCATTATATACTCAATCCCCAAGGTCAAGGCTTGATAATCAAGCTATCCCCTCCCTAACAAAACCAATACCTCTATAATCACCTGTTCTTGTAGATATTTCTTTTCCAAAGTTTTTGAGATCTGTCCTTGAAGTTTCATCCTTGCCATTTTTTGTATGTATTCCCTAAAGTCCCTGGGTGAGTGTTTTCAAACCCAAATGACTATCAGAATCACATGGAGTTTGTCATAAGACAGACTCAAAGGTGTCCCCTAATTTTCCCTCAATCCTAGCATTCAAGCTTTTGTGTGGGCACCATGTGGATTATTCCTTACCAATAGAGGAAGGCAAAGGTGATAGGAAGTCTCCTTCAAGATTATGTAATATAAAACTGTAACTTCTGTCTTGCTATTAGACTCTCTCTCTTGCTGCCTTTGATGAAGTAAGCTTCCTTGTAGGGAGAGCCATATAAGAAGAGAAGGGCGGGGGGGATCTTCGAGGCAACAGCAAGCAAGAAGCTAGGCTCTCAGTCCAATAACTCACAAGGAACCAAATCCCGCTCACAGCCATCCAAGCTTAGAAGAGATCCTGCCCCAGGAGAGCCTCAGAGGAGACCTTAGTCTTAGCCACCATCTTGATTGTAGCCTTGGGAGAGATCTGAAAGCAGAAAACCTGGTTAAAGTGCCTTACAGTTCTTTACCCACAGAAACTCTTGAGATGTTTAATATTTTAGCTGAAAAGTTTGTGGTAATTTGTTATATAGCAATATGTAACTAATAAGGGGGCTTTTAAAAAAATATAGAACCTAGTCCTATGTGATTTTTTTAAGGTTGGGGTGGGAACAAGAGTATTTTGAAATTCTTCATGTAATGCTTTTATTACAATCTGTCTTGATTGTAAATCACTGCTCTAAGTCATACCCCACTACCAAAAAAATTCTCTCATCACTACCAGAATATTCTTAAACAAAACTCAAAAAAAAAAAAAACAAAACTAAACACCTTTCCCACGCTTTAAACCCCTTGGTGACTATGGATTACCAATAGAATAAAATGCAACTATCTAGAGTAGAGTACAACACCTTCAATTATCTGGCTATTATGTATCTCCCAGTATTATTTCCCAGCTGCTCTTGCAAAAAGCATCCTAAACCTGCAGCTGGTTCTTCTCGTCAGATCCTTTCATATCTCAGTAGGCTTGCTACTGTTTCACCTGCTTAGAATTGCCACCCTCTATCCCAGCCTCCAACAAATAGAAAGCTATTCAGCTGCAGGATACAAATAAAACAATCTCTATGAATCACATATTTGTCATAGGATTTACCACCTTATGATATAATTAACTTCAATAATTTGTCTCTTGGGCACCAGATTGTAGGCTTTTGCATGACTTAGGCCCAATCTCATTAATCTCTGTTTACAGCAGCATCGTGAAAGATTAGATAGCCATCATATGCACACAGTAAATTCATGCCACAAAGTTGTTGGTCAGTGAAGTACAAAATGAATAAAAAAATCTGTGTTCAATCCTAGTTGCTCACAAACTACCATACAACCCATGTTGCTATTGCCCTTATCTTTAACATATGTCTTTTTCCTGTTAATTCAATTTTTTATAAATCAAATAATGTGTTTCACTTTCACTGATTCTGTAGCAAATATTTTGTTAAGCAAAGAATCCTTTTGAGAGTATAAAGTAATTATTATTTACTTTATACAAAAATTTCACAGGATACATTTGAATTCAAATAAACACTTTAAAAATCCATATTTCAAGTCATAGAAAAAGCCATCTTTGTAGTGCTCCTAAGAGGGAAAGTACTTAATAGATTACAGATTCTAGTCCTTACGGGTGGCTTAGATGCCCATTGTCAAAGTATGATACCCTTTAAGTGAAAGGGTCGAGAACATGGCTCTTCAGAGTTTTAAACTTTTAAGAAAAGCAACATGTTGATGACATATTTTGTAGTCATGAAGTAGACTAAATAAATGAGATAATACTCAAGAACAAACAAGGAACAAACAGGGAACAGGTTCACTGCCACTTTCCTGTTATTTTTTGGCCTTCCCCTGCCCCTGTTTACAATTGGGGAGGAAGAGACAGATCAAGCTAAATCAAATGAGGATCCTTGTCTTATATTCTTGTTCCTTCCTTAGATACTCTTTTGTGATTTTTAAATTAAATCCCTGCAACTTGTACTATCTGTACAAAAGAGTAAACAGTTTAGGAATTGAGAAAATGTAAATAAACATTCCATGCTCAATTCACCCAGAAATTAATTTAAATAACCTAAATCAGGATTGCTAAATATCAATGACAATTTACCCAGAGTTTAACCTGAATATTCAGACTTTAAGATACAAGGTTCTCTCTACATTGATCAAATGAACAAGCAGCAGATGGCTTAATATCCAGGCCTCTTATCAAGGAAGGAAATGAAGGAAAGTGGTAATTTCTTTTCCATTTCAATTCTCTTGTTTGTACACAAAAAGCACTAAAAAGTTACTGTTGTTGGATTTTGTTTCTCTTGGGGTCTGAAGTTGGGAAGAGAGGTGTTCATCAGGTAGTGAAATTGTCACACAAAATGTAAAACCAAAAATATTATGTGTTGAAGAGAGACACAGGGGGCTCACAGCTCTCTGACAGAGATATTTGACCTGCTAGGCTTGGTGCGGGACTATTTCCTATAGGAAGTAACTTCTCATTAGTGACTTCTAACTCAAAAATTAATTAGGCGAAGAGATGTATCACCAGGAATTGATGTTGGATAATTTATACCTAAAAATCTCTATGGAAACAAGAGGTACTGTAACATTAAATCTGTGGGAGCAATGGGAAATTAATTGCTCAGCAATTTCTGAAGAACAGAAAATGTTGGGATAATTCAGGTATTCTTTCTCACGCCCTCTGCCATTATCCCTTATTCATTTATTTGCTCCCTTATTTATTGATGTATTAGCAGGACACCCCCCTTGATGAGCACTGGTCAAAACTAGATACACATTCACATGATCTGGGAAGCTTGATAATGTTGCAGATGCCACCTCTCTCTCTCTTAAGAGTTTCCATGGCTTTGGACCAACCGGGGGTCTTGGAATCTGCATTACTATGAGGGACCTCAGGTGTACTTGATAATGGGAAGCCTAACACCATGGTTTGATAAATGTAGCCCTAGTTTATGGAACTGTATTCCTCATTCATATTTTCTCTGCTACACTTATCTAGATATAATCTTGTATTATACCTAGGATACAATATATAATCCACTGAACAGAAGGCAATATTTACATTTTCTGTATGCCTTCCCTGTGACAGGTAACTTAATTAAGTAATTGGCATCTCCAAACAACATAATTTCTTTATCAGATTTGATGTGTTAGTCAAGAACAAGATGAATGAATCGGTCAAAACCCTTATTAGAGGTATTTTTTATACTGCCACAAAAGAGAAGAAAATTTTAAAATGCCAGAGGACAGAATGGCTAGAAGAGTATCACACTTTCTAATATTTGCTCTTACTTAATAGTATTGAGTGAATTACTCAGTGATGATAAGGAAAATATAGACTAAATTCCAGGAAATGGAATTTTCACTCAAGTGTGGTCTAGATGTTAAAGGATTAAATTGAACATCTCAGTAATTATTTTGATGAGTCAACAAAATTCCGGAGCATATCACCCATGTGTGACAATGAGGTTTTCAGAGGGTTCGGAGGTGCAGCAGCTAAAATCTCCACGTAGAAACAGAACCAGAAGCACATCCCTTCTACATATTGGCTGGTGCCAATCATTCCACAGTTAGAACCCCTTTCTCTCAGGTTCACTTTTCTGGTAAGATTCCTCCCATAGCAGGCAACTCACATGAATTACCACGAAGGCTTTCTGAGAAGAGGCTATGATGGAAAGAAAGAGAAGGGGGAAAAAAGAGAGAGAGAGAGAACATCCACATACTTTACCTTTTAAATTTTTGAGGGGTTATTCAAAGAGGAAAGGAAGATGGTGAAGAGAATGGACATACAGTAACGTAACGATCTCGGACAGAAGCGGCATCATCATGGACTCAAAGAATGAAACTGAGGGAGATTATAGACAGAATTCAGTGAAAGTAAATAAGAGTCTGAGAGAAAGGTGTATATATCCTTTGAACGTGTGATTTTACTTGTGTCTTGATTTGAATTTGGAATAATAGTTTGAATTAGGGAAGAGACAAAGGTAACCAAAAAGCATACCAGTATGGGCATAGGGAAAGGCTGTAGGTGCTTCAAGGTGGGGAGACTCTGAGTTGAGAATGGGGAGGGTGTAGGACAGAATCACATGTGGGCACTCAAGTTCCTTCCAGTGCTACAGAATCAGACCCTCTCAGTTGTGTCATGTGTGACTCTAACATGGACCCCAATTTGGAATGGGGTCCAGTACAATTTGGAATGGATTCAGTACACTTTTATATGATATTTATTATTTTCTTTAGCCAAAATAAAAGGTGAACTTAAGAAAGCTTGAGAAGAAGGATGAAAGAACAAAATCACAATTTGCATAGCATAAATATAGTTAGCTTTAAAGTATATTTCCCTCCTGGTCATTTTTCAGAATCTTATTTAAAATTATGTGTTTATATTAAACATATAGTTTTCGCATTTAGAAATGAATATTCTATTGTACTAACATTTTCTGCGTTATTCGATAGTTTTCCTAATAATGATTTTAATAGAGCTACAACACTACTACAATAAAATAGAATATATACATATTTCTGATTTATGCTAATAAGTGTCCCCTCTCTTCTTTCCTTTATGGGCCTATATGTCCCTTCCCACCCTCCTTCCTACTTTCCAATCTAGGAGGAACTCAGTTGTCCATGCTAGGCTGGGACAAAGCAGAATAGTTCACAGAGTTCTGTAAAATACTGGCAGTGTATGCCTGCCTATGCACACGAGATTTTATTAAATCCTCTTTCTGTAACTATTTCTAATATAGGTTCCCCAGAGTATCTTTCACTAAAAATATATTTTCAAATCAAAAATTTCAATTCCAATTAAAAAGCTCACATGATTAACCCAATGAAACAAACTCTTCTTACATGAACAAAATGTGATTCCCAGTTAGATATGGCCTGAGGGCAGACATGTCATGATAACTTGGAGGCCAAATCATAACCAAAAAACAGTGCCATTTATCAAGGAGTTGGGTACAAATAACTTCATAAGCACTTATGTCCTTAAGGTTTAATTGCCATTTGAAAAAACGATTTCAACATAAATTGATAAATAATGTAATGTGTTTTTATTTTTAAATAGAGGGCTGCTTACTAATGGGATATATGTGTGTCTCTGCAGCCCTGCACAACTCCGCACGTTTTGAAATCAATTTGGAAATGACTACTCTCATTTTCTTTACTCAGTGACTTTTCACACAGTGATTGTTTCTTATCTTGGCAGCCACTAAAAACCCAGCTTCCCCAAAATATGAGATCATTGGGAGGCTTGTAGTATAACTTAATGTTGAAACTATGAACTAAATTCCAGTGGTACTTTGTGCAGCATCTAATAGACACCAAGTATCTAACAGATGTTAAATATGGTTGTGATTTCTTCGAAATTTAAAATATCACACGAGCTCCCATGTGAATTTGTTGTGGCAGCCCGGGCTTCCTCGGTGTACGGTTTGGGAACAATCGGCTTAGGGGCATCTGAAAATGTTCACTTCTGTGTTTCAGAGTCTATACCTAAAGAAAACATCACATAGTATGAGCACATGTCAATAACTCTTCTTTCAGAGAGGGCAAATCAATCACCAAATTATCAAATGTTATGATTAATTTACTATAACAAAGCTGATTTTTAAATCATGTAATATTCCTTTGATATGAAGTAATATAAATGATTTTTTAAAAGATTTTATTTATTTATCTGAGTGAAAGAGAGAAAGAGCATGAGCAGGGGAGGAGGGAGAGGGAGAGGGAGAAGCAGACTCTCTGCTGGGCAGGGAGCCCGATGGGGGATTGGACTCCAGGACCCTGAGATCATGACTTGACCTGAGGTTGGATGCTTACCTGACTTTAACTGACTGAACCACTCAGGTATCTTTGTTTTTTTTTGTTTGTTTCTTTGTTTTGTTTTTAGTTGGGAAAAAGCTAAGTGATTTCATTGACTTTCACTGTTGGATGCCCTTAGAAATTTCAATACATGCTTTTTCCCACCCTTCATTTTTCTTAAAGAGTTTTCAAGATTAATCTAAAACTATTACTGTGCTGTTCAAAATACTTGAGGCCATTTAATTATGATTCTGTTTTGGGGGGCCTTCAGAAAACAGAATATGGATAATAAATTAAGAAAAAGCTAGGGAGCGATATCAGAAGTAATGAGATACAGGGAATATTTTGAAGATTTCCAAAGCCAACCTGTGGAATTTTGAAAACCAAGACTGTGCTCTTATTCTACAGTATTAAGAACATACTTCTTATTTTATAGTTGGAGAAACTGAGGCTCAGAAAGATCAAATGACATTTCCAAATCACACAGCAAACAAACCAGATTCCGGGCAGTGCCCCAGATCCTGTGAGACCAACTTCTGGGCATTACTCAGCAATAACACATGGATAGAGCAGATCTCTCCACTGTTCCTCCGGGGCTCTACTACTCAGTGAAAGCTGTGTTGAGAATGGCGCACTTAAATATTGGAATTGGCTATCAGGCAATGTTATGCTGTCATCTTACCCGGGGTTTCTAAGAACCAGTTTAAGTACTATTCACTTTAAGTAAGTCATCATGGATGAAACCTACCTAAAGTTGTTTATTTGCACCTATCACAATCACTGTGCTCACCGAAGTGCAGATTTTGGAAACACCTCTTCTATTTTTCTCATGTATTCTTGCCCCAGGGTCTCCATGGGCAGCGAAGATCTTAGATTTTGCAGTCTCTGGCCCTGATAATTTTATAAACTGCAAGCCAAAGCAGAAAAAGTCACTGTGGAATTTCTGAGGCTATTGTTCTTTTCCCAGAAGAGTCCCTCTTTAATGGATGTATTACACACACACACAAACACACACACACACACACACACGCAGAGATACATCCAAAATACATATAAAGCAAAGGGATGACATTGCTCTCAGGTCACTATCAGTTCCTTTTCTCCCCCTGCACACATGCCCTACTCCACTGCAGAGGCAGAACATATTTTTCTTCTCCCATTTTATAAGCTGAGCTGAGAGTCTTGCTTCACCCAAAGAATGCAGTTGAAGAAATGTTCTGGAACTTGGGAGATTTGATCATAAGAAGCCTTGCTATTCCTGCGTGGGTATCTTAGAATACTCTTTTGAAAATTCTCTCTAGGGGAAGCCAAAAGCCATGCAGTAAGTCTGACTGCTCTGAGTTTTCCGTGTGTGAAGAGAGATAAGTACGCAACCTCCAGCTCCCACAGAGAAGCCGGCCCAGACCCACGCATGTGCATGAAGGTACATCCCAGAAGAGACTCACACAGCTCCACCCCTCCCGCTGAGGCCACACGGATCAGAGATGAAATCACCTAACTAAGCGGTGCACACATTTCTCACCCACCATGAGCAACATGAAATGACTGTTTTATGCTACTCATTTTGGGGATGGTTTGTCAAGCAACAATTAAAAAACAAAAACAAAAAAAGAACACCAGAGTAGAGATCATATGCTTTTCTGTGTCAGATGGGAGCACTGCCTTATGAGCCTAAGTATCAGCTGACTTGCCAGGCCACAGAAGCTTACTTAATTTGGTGTATCACTTACCATTGGTGAGAACCCAGTCTCTGTAAGTTTGAAGCAAACTTAGAGAAAATTAAGTTTGGTTATTTTCCAGGAGAGATGCAGATGGTTCCTGTCTGGTGGAATATGTAAGTTCATAATTTATGGCTTTTTTGTGTATCAGGCTATCAACCAATGTTATATGTAAGGTCTCAGTTCTATGCAAGATTCGTTCTTATGTTGACTAGCTGTAGGTATCTGCCTTTGGTATCCTACTATTGTGCCAGTGCCCTTAGTACTCAATTAAATATTATGTACTTACTATATATTTTGTTTGTAAATAATGGTTTTGACTTTGAAAAATTTACTTTGACATAAGTAGATGATGGTTCTTCCCCAGAGGATTCTACATTGTCTTGCTATCATACATCCCAGTCAATGCAATGGAGAAGAAAATGGTATGCCTATCCTGGGGAAAGCCAAAAAAATGGTTTCTAGCCAAGTTTATATTGAGTTGTGTTACTTTCCCCAAAAAGCATTTCCCAATTCTCCCAACACACACCACTCACAAAAAACAGACAAACAAAAAACTGACCATCTCTTCCTTGTGACCCCAAACTTATTCTGTCAGAATCTACTAGAGAATCTTAATCTGTTTGTGGTACTTCTTTACTTTGAAATTATTTTTATTTTTATTTTTTTAAAGATTTTATTTATTTATTTGACAGAGAGAGATGACAAGCAAGCAGAGAGGTAGGCACAGAGAGAGGAGGAAGCAGGCTCCCCGCTGAGCAGAGAGCCCGATGCCGGGGCTCGATCCCAGGACTCTGAGATCATGACCCGAGCTGAAGGCAGTGGCCCAACCCACTGAGCCACCCAGGCGCCCCTTTACTTTGAAATTATAAAACATTAATGGATCAGAGACAATCAGTGGCAGGTCTGTGTGTAATTCATGGTTACATGGATATTGTCTGGCACAGCACGTGTAACGAATTAGACACTCAATAAAGATTTGTTGGTAAGAGTTGTGAGCAGTAAAACATTCATATGGATTTTACACAATTCTTTTTTATAACAAAGAACAGTGAGTCCTGAATTAAATCCTACTAGCATTATTTAATTAATGTCTTAAAAAATTTTACTTCAATAAGCCATTTTATCATCTCCAAAGTGATATGTAAAAATTATGTATAAATCCTTAACTTCTCATCTCTTGAGAAGTACCCGTAGTAATTTCATGAGAGAGAGCTTTGATTTCACTTGCATTTGTTTGAGAAAAATTAAAAATTAAATTTGCTTTGAGTATGATTCAAAAAATATATATCAAATTATGTCTCTATATGCTACATGGATAAACACTTATTAAATAAAACTGAAATTTCTAAAAGGGTGCGTGTTTCCTCTTTAGCCATGGGCCTTCTGTGCATGTTTCAGATAATCAAATGAAAATTTGCATTGATTAAATTCTGAATTCTGCATAAAAATGTCCCTTCCTTTATTCTATGTTAAAATTTGAACTGTGAATCATTTGCATTTCAATATCGTTTTAGATTTGGTTCCTTACCAGTCTCAATATCCATTTGGATGATCACCGAAAGAGAAAAATCTCAGCAAAATGTTGCATATAGTGCTTACAATCCTGCTTAATCACTTTGAATCTGCAATTAAAAATCCAAAACAAAAATAAAAACTCCAAATCCAGAGAGAAAAATCATAGCAAATGATATTTATGCTCAATTTAGGATTTAGCATCTATTTCGCTTGGAATGACCCGTTGCTTTTCTTGAGTGAGACACCTGTCTTCATAACATACTGCTGCCTACAAAATTTTAAAGAAAATCTAGCCAATCAGCTTCATGAAATGGATTATTTGATGACTGTTTTTTGCCCATTCACACATTTACTGGCCCGCTTGCTATAAATGAGCCAAGGTTGCAAGGTTGTTGAAGGAAGCATTACTTTTTCATCTCAAGTCTGATTAGACTGTCCAGTTTTAAAAAACTGAGTTGATCTTAAATAAAGATTTGTTTAAAAAGTTAAAACACCTGTAGCTCCATTCATATAAACCAGTCTCTTTTTTCTGTGTCTACTTGATGCAAGTTCCACTGTATCTGTTTGGATATTAACTTCCACTGTGCCTTTTCCTGCCTGAAAGGAAAGGTAGACACACATCCCATCAGAAATATATTCACAACCAATTGAGAATCAATATTATAACCAAATAACCAAATTACCATTAGGATATCTAGGTTCTATAATTTTTACTAAAGGGAGTACTATTGAAACTTCAACATGAATTCCTGTAAGTAGGACTTAATAAACCTAAGGATAAATAAATAACTGAATTTGTTGAACACTTAAATAAAGCAAGACCGAATCAGTTTAAATATCCTGAACACTATAACTGTTAAGCTAATTTGATTATTAAAATTTCCTAACTAGCTATTAAGCTCCTTTTGTTTAGTCAGAGTTAAGTACATTATTTTATTAGCATCACTGAGCTTTTCTTACATTACTGCGGTTTAGAGAATTCTTTGAGCTTGCTGCTCTCTCTTTTGGTGCTGTGGAGCTCACTTTTTTCTCCTTCTGGAATCAGCTTCCACACTCCAGCTGCACTACAGTGTTTTGTTTTGACCAGGATTTAATTCAGTTTGTTATGACTTGAGAGTTATTTAATAGTCTTTCAGGGAGAGCAAGGGACGCCTGGGTGGCACAGTTGGCTGAAGATCTGACTCTTGGTTTCAGATCAGGTCATGATCTCAGGGTTGTGGGGCTGAGCCCCGCTGACTCCTCACTCAGCGGGGAGTCTGCTTGAGACTCTCTCTTCCCCTCCCTCTGAACCCCATCCCCCCCACCCCGGCTCTCTCACTCACTCTCTCTCTTTCCCTCAAATAAATAAATAAAAATATTTTAAAATAAAAATTCTTTCAAGAAAACTTGACATTAAGGTGAGAAAAAAAAAAAAAAAAAAGCTGGCTTTCTGGCAGGAGTGACCCTAGGAAGAATTTCCATTAGGAATTAAAACACACTTTTTGTTTTTGGTGCTTTTAAAAAAGTTAAGTTTAAAATTCAGTTTCCTTTCACTAGCCATATTTCAAGTGCCCAAAAGCCAAATGCCCAAAAGTAGCTAGGTGGTTACTTTATTGGACAATACAGATATAGAACATTACCATCATTACAGAAAGTTCTATTGGACAGCAATGTTTTATAGATCATGTGTATTTCTTTCTATGTTTTTTTTCCCTGTTTTTGCTTTTTATAATGGTTGTAAGTTACTTTAAACAATAAAATTATTTACTCCATGGGGTGGCGTATTTTGCTTTCAAAATAAATTTAGACTGAAGGAAATCCATATCATGATGTACTTCATCTAAAAAAAAAAAGCATCATAAATGGTCTTCTATACTAAAGTTATCTAACTTTGTCTTTTCTAACAAAGAGTTTGTCTGAAATTTCTTCATCATAACAACATAAAATACTGATCGTTCAGTTATTCGCCAAGTCATTTACTTTGGAGTCTCACTGAGAATACCTATTCAACCCAAAGTGGAAAAGAAAGTTACTTATTTGGCAATTAATCTATGGTTGTATTACTTTTATATTTATGAGCACTGAGGAATGATTTGTGGGGGAGGGGAAATGGTGGTTGAGCCATGTCTAATGTGCTTGAGGAGGCCCGTCAAACATCACATACTCATATCAGAGGCGGCACTATTGGAGGCCCACCGACAAGACCTGTGGGTTATCTACCCATCTCTATTTTGGCCTCCATAGATCTGACCTGCCTAGGGGCTTTACTTTTCAAGAATTAATTTCTTTCCTTGAAAATTCGGAAGATGTTTAAGAACATGAATTTTTGTTCTCTTAAAATGTCAGATCTGACAATACTGAATTTAAATTTTTACAAGGAAACTCAGTAGAACCAGCAGCTTCCTCCTTCAGAAAAGGCATGTACTTTTATGCTTTCAACGGTAGGTATTGTTAACACCCACCACTCCCCACTGTCTCCCACAGCTTAGCTGGTGTATGCATTTATGTCATTGGCCCTAGTCTGGTAGGCATCTGAGTTTGAGTCCGCATCCTATTTGAGGAACAGTCGACATCTACTCTTCTAAGCTGCTGAACTGCCTGAGGAACTAAATGACCTGACACCAGAGAAATGAGGCAGCACCTATCCTGGCCTAGCTCAACTTGTATTAATCTGCATTTCACCACTGCTTCCACAAACTTATATCAGCATCTCAATAGGGTTTATTGGCTTCATCAGAGTGGTTCCTGTTCCCATAGCACAGAGCATATGCACATCAAAAGGTATCAGTTAGACCTTGATGCACAAAAATATCATGACTTAACTGCCAAAACTATCCTTGATAATAAGACAAGCGATAAAGCAACTTTAACTTCAATAGATCAGTGTTTCATTCGGTTCTGTACTTTACTGGAAGAGAGTCAAAGAGATCATTTAATCTTCTCGGAGTTGCTGAGAAGATGTTTGTGGAACTATGTGTTTCCTAAAAGCGCACGTCTGTATGGGAATAATTATGATAAATATTTGTATAAGAGTCCTAGGCAGCTTTTGAAAGCCAGTTGTAATGGAGGCAAAAATGTTCATAGAATCAATGTCAGTCAAGTCAGTTGAGCTCTCCAAAGCAATTAATCTGATTGCTTGTCTGTTTTCTTGCATGTTTTTGCGGTTGTTATTTCAAGCCATTCCTAGTCTTCCAAAATTTCAACTCCTTGGTACAGAGTTCACTCTTCACAGTAAATATATTAGGAAGTGCTGAATTTGTTGCATAAAACACATGTATGAGCAAGGAACATTTCCCCAAGGTAAGTATATCTGCCAACATATTCTAAGTAGAACTATGTAGAACATCCTGGATATTATTTGCAGTTCTGTTTAGTTTTGTTTCTTGGTAATTGAAAAGCCCAAATGGCTTCCTTTTATACAGAAATATGCTCCTGTGGCATAATTCTACATTAACCGGATGATCAATTTCAGATTACACTGTGTAAAGATCCTTACATACACAGTATTACTAGGATGTGAGCAAGCCCAGATAAGACTGAAAATCTAATCCTTTACAGGGGATGCCATAACTAATATTTTTGAAGAGGGTACTTTTGTCTTTTCTTTTTTCTTTTTTTCTGTTTCAGAGAAATCCCAAGTGAACCAGTATGACCATCCTCACTTCAGAAATGAAGAGACTGAGGCACCGAGGGAAAGTATTTAGTGCAAAACCTCAACACAGGATAGTTAGGAAAGACTTTGGTTTCCAATTTCTGGCTTTCCTTTTTTTAACATGGCAGACTCTGCTGCCCCCTCTAAAAATGAACAAGGGAAAAAAAGACTGGTCGTAAATTTCTCTAAGGAATGGCTCTAAATAGAGCTTTCCGGGAGGAATCTCGAGGAAACAGACTCTGCAGCGTTGTGGACTGACGCCACCGTCCTGTTCTGCTCTGATCGGCTACTTCAGCTCACTGGGCTCAAGGCATTAGCAGAGGGCTTCTCCAAAAGAAGAATTCCAGAGGCTCGCACTCATAGTGGCACAAGTGGCTTTGGTCCTGATCGAAGAGCGAAGGATCGGGGAAATCAACTAACTGGAGAAAGAGACTGTGATTTGTCACCCATTGTGTTCTCTTCCTATAAGCTTTTGCCGGGAGCCGGAGCGCACAGCCCCCAGACTGCCCGCGGGCTTTTGAATCGGAACCCGCAATACCTAACTTGTAAACTGTCAGCAGACACCTGTGAAAGGAATTGCCGACGGTGGGCAAAAGCATGTGAATTCGCTTTACCTTCTCGCGGGAGCACAGCGTCCGCCCAGTTAGAGGAGCACCAGCGCCCTGCGCTCCAGTCCCGGGCGAGGGTACCCAGGGTTTGTCCTTGGCACAACTGTGCGGCGTTTTTCTGTGTTCTGCGCGGGTCCAGCTCCCCACCTCTGCTCCTGTGAGCAAATAAACAAACAAAAGAAGAAACAACTCCTGGTCGAAGTGTGGGATTTTCTCAGCCCTTCCAAGGTGAGAGCTTCTGCCTCGGCATCGGCCCCCTGCAAGCCCGAGGTCTCCTCCTGCTCGCTGCGCCAGGGACCGCTGCACCCTCCTCCGAGGCTGTGGGCGTCCCACAGTCTCTTTCGCCTTCGACTTTTCCCCGTCCAGTTTGGTGAACCCTGACTCCAGGAGCTTCTGACCGCGAAACTGAGGAGCGGAGAGCAAAGGGAGGGGTTTGTGAAAGGGAAAGGAGGTTGGGGTGCTGCACACGCTTGGGGTCACCTGGGAAGTGGGCTGAAAAGTAGCAGTAGCAGGTGTTAGTGGGGTGGGGATCCGCGAGGGGGCGCCGCGCTGAGTAGGGTCCCGCCGCGCGCGCTTCCAAACCGGGAAGCAGAGGCGACACTGTGGACACTGTCCCTTCGCCACGGAAACTTCCGTCCAGCCCTTGGCGCTGCGGAACTGTCGTCCCCCACCTTCTGCACCTGTTTCTCTTCCTTCCAGGGAAGAGTTGCCGCACCCTCCACCCCCGTGCCTCCGCCCCCCACCGGCCTGGCATCCTCACCCGCTCACCCTGCTGCTGTGCGCGGCGCAGTGCGGTGCCCGAGCGCGCCTGGCCGCAGAGGTCCGCGGCAGAGCTGAGCAGCGCCAGCTCCCGGCGGCTCGGGTGCCGGGCGGACGCCGCGCTGCAGCCCCGCTCCGCGAGGCTCCGCGCGGCGCTGACGGTCCTGCACGGTCGGGAAGGACGCAGCGCAACTGGGCTTGCCCCTGGGGACCTTCCAGTGGCCTCTTCGGATCCCAGGGCTGGTTAATCATCGCACGGACCGGCTGTGCACGTCTGGCTTCCACGTCTCAGCAGAAACGCCCTCGCCGGGGAAGTAAGTGTAACTTCTAACTCTGATTCACATTCTGGGAAGAATATCCACAAAAGAGCTCTAGTCCTATGAAGAAGGTATGGGGGAGGTCCTCACTAGTGTGCGGACCCCCCTCCCCACTCTCCTTTAGCCTGAAGGTGGGGGTTGGCGTGGTACCATCACCATTTTCTACTTTAGCTAGAATTTTCCTTTTCTGTTGAAGGTTTTTACTCTTTCCTTGACCTACTTAGAGAGAGGTCATCATCTTTCCAGAGCAGCAAGTTGTTACGGTTTCTGTTCCCCACCCCTTTTTAATCAAACACCTGTCTAAAGCAGAAGGTCATTTTGGATTCGCTAAAGCTGTTCAAGAATAAGTACATTTATTTAAGCATTCACTAGTTTTGTACCAGAAGGGCTCACCCACTGGGTAGGAGCATATGGTGCATGAGGAGGAGGCAAAAGTAAAAGCTTTAAGACGTTTTGCAGTGGGGCACATCATTTAAAGTCAGTGACATGAAATAGACAATGCTGTTGGCAAGCAAAGGCCAGAAGTTCAAACACAAAGAAACTGATCCATTACCAGACCTTTAGGTGAATAGTTTCAACTTTCTGCTTATGAAGCAAACAATCATGTCTTGTATGTAGCATTCTTGGATTCCATTCCCCTCTCTCTAGGACTAACAAGTATGGGCTGTAAGGCAGGACTCCTGGGACCTTTTTGCCTGAGAAACACTCCTGGAAGGTTTTGTGATTGACAAGGTGTTAAGTTTTATTATGCCACCTGTGGTAATAAAAGTACTGATGCAAAAAGCCCCGCAAATAAAGAAAAAAAAAAAAAAAGCCTTAACTCATTTTCCTATCCTACAAAGAAATATTTCTGCAACAGAAACTGTGAAGATTCAGTTATTCAAGAAAACTCTACCATTCACAGTTCTAAAATGATTTGACCCAAGTGAATGCTTTCCATTGCCTTGTTTCAAATAAAGTGTTTTTTCCCTCATCGACTCATCTTTTAATTGTTGTGCTTTTGAGTTTTGAATCAGTGAGCTCCCTCTATGGACTCCTTTCTCCTCTTCCACTTTTCTGGAAGCCCAACCCTAAAATGATACATTTGTGGGAGTGCTCTGACCTGGCTGAAAGCCAGATGTGTGCTTGAAAACAGTGATTAGTGCCCATATGCAAATTGCCTGTAGATCAATAACCATTTCTTTAGAGAAGCTTTAAGTAAAGGGCTCTGAAATAAAGAAAATGGAACTGAAAAGAAAAACCAAAATAAGTCAATAAACTAATATTATTCTCTCTCAGGCTTACTCTCAATTTAGCTCATGGCAAACCTCAAACTCAGACCTCATGGAGTCTTGCTATTCCTGTTGATGAGTTGTCAGGATTGACTAATTGTGCTCTGTAGTCTCCTTTAGGTTCAGGGAAGTGGTGCAGCCTACCAAATACACACTTGAAGATTTAGATAATGAGTTTCACTTTTTTCCCCCCTAATTTCTAGAGAATGGAGGCAAATACAAAAGAGGGTCTAGGAACACATTATTTGAAATTTATGCAGACAGGACTAGAACATGTCAATGAAGCAAATATATATGAGTATATAGAAATATCTCTCTCTCTCTCTCTCTCTCTCTCTCTGCAGTAAGACTCCAAAAGGGTGTGTGTGTGTGTGAGAGAGAGAGAGAGAGAGAGAGGCCCCTGAGATAGGAAGTTTCCTTATGGTGTATGCTGACTGGAACTTTTTAATGCTCTAATCAGAGACTGATTTAAGAGGGACCTGGAACAAGTCTTGCAGGGGTGGTTACCTGAGTGAGAACCAGAAAATAAGCATGAGAATGTCATATCAAAGCAAAGGGATTCCGTATAAGCAATTATCTTAAGGAAAGGAAAAGAATTATTACTTTGAATTTTGTTGACTTCAAGTGTTTGGTAAAATTATGCTTTCCTTTACCTTCACGTTTATTTTACCAAATTATTGAGTACCATCAATGTGTTAGGTAGTGTGCTAAGGATTAAACAATGGATGGAAAAGATCCAGTTTCTGTCCTGAAAGAGATGGCTAGGTAAGGAAGTAATTGCATTATGGCTTATGCTTCTTGCAGTATTAGAAGTGGACACAGATTTCTGGGGTAACTGAGAGGCTTCCCAGTTCAGAATGGAGAAAGTAGAGAGGCATGAGAAAAGCTGATGCATTGCTGGAATTGGAAACAGTTTAGTATGAGTAAAGCATAACATATGCATTTTATATGTCAGGAGGGATGAAGCCAGAAGATAGGCAGGAATTCATTCAAGAAAAAGCGCTGAATGTCATATAATGGAGTTGGGTTTATCTTTTATAGGCCAGTGGTATCAACATACACGTGAAGAACCATTAGTGGGAGAGAAATTAATGACATCATGTATGCATGGTAACAGCAGATCATGCAAAACAGAACCTGTTCGAGAATGTGAGGGAGGGGAAATTAAATGCAGATAATTGATTCCACGAGTGATAAGCCAAACAGAGGCTATTGAAGCCACTCAAGGATTAGCACGAGCAAAGAGTCATTATTATCCCCAGCCAGAGGGACGCAGAGTAGGTGGTGTGACCAAAGCCAAGGGACCAGGGCCATCCACGGGAAATAGAATCACTATGGACTAATCCTGTGGGAACCAGAGGCACAGAGGGGCTACTGAAGCACTGCCCAGCGGAGAGAGGGACAGAGGAGAAGACAGGGGCTTCTCCCTTCTTCTGTCCTCTAAATATCTGCCAGTGCCTCCTGTGATCATACTCAGCCAGCATCCCAATGACGTGGGAGCCTGAAAATACAGTCTGCAAGAGTTAACCCTCCAGAGGAAGGGTAAGGAGTGGAGGCTGGAAGCCCACCCAGGCGTTGTCTGTGGGCTGAATAAATATGACTCACCTGCCAAAGTAGGTAGATGTCATTATGATTAGTAAAAACCAAATTTATTTAAAAGAAGTTCTGAATTAATGGTGGCAGCCTTTTGTCATTATGACTACATTCAAAACTTACTATGATGTTGGGCTCTGGATGTTTTTACAAGCTTGAAAAGAGAATTTCACATTAGTAACCAATATGTTATATTGTTTTAAGCAATCTGGAGACATGGGGGAAATGATATGATCACATTTGAATTTCAGAACACTTTTCATGTCAGAGTAGGCTCTTTCTTGTCAAAGGTAGGACCCTGAGAGTGGAGATGCTGTCCTCTTGTCATTCCCCCCAGCACAAATCCTGGTTCCTGACATAGGTTTTCTTTTTCTTTTTTTTTTTTTTTTAAGGATTTTATTTATTTGACATAGAGAGATCACAAGTAGGCAGAGAGGCAAGCAGAGAGAGAGAGAGAGAGAGAGAGAGAGAGGAGGAAGCAGGCTGCCTGACGAGCAGAGAGCCTGATGTGGGACTCGATCCCAGGACCCTGAGATCATGACCTGAGCTGAAGGCAGAGGCTTAACCCACTGAGCCACCCAGGTGCCCCCTGACATAGGTTTTCAAATGCTAGCTGAATGCATGTTAGAGTAAATGCAAGCATCACAAGGGTGGGTCCAGGCCTGGCATTTTGCAGATGCACAATTATTATTGTTAAGAATGAATGAATGAATGAATGAATGAAAGTAGGAGAAGAGGAAGTGAGATAAGTCAGAAGAGTATTAGAGTAACAGTGGTAAGAAGCTGAGAAGTACAAAGTCAATGTGGTAGAAATGATGAGGAGTATTGAGAGAGGTATACCAGATCAGTCTGAGGGCTTTCTTATATATGGGGGCTAAAAGAGTTGACAAAGCCTAGAATAGTTGCCTGCTTTTTAACTGTACCTGGTGTAATCCATGGAGATAGCATTGACTGAAGTAGGGCATGCAGAAGGAAAAGCTTTGGGTGGGGTGCAACCGGGGAAGAGAAGTGTGAAAACTTTGGTATTTAGAGGTTAGAGAGAGATTATACTTAAGATTTGAACAAATTTTCTCCGTAGATCCTGGGTGGGATTCTGCTGTATGTCAGTAGGAAGTTGATTCCAAATCATCAAAAACTGCAACTATTAAAAAAAATGCAACTATTTTATACAGTCTACCTATTTTTAACACTAATCCAAACACTAGAAGTCATGGTTATGGAGTGGAATCTGCTCAGTTTATCTTAAATACATTATACTCCCGAAGTCCAGGCACCATGCAAAGTGTTTTAATAATCTTCTCTTTTCTGTGTAATTTGTTGCTATGTTTATACATTTAAAGCAGTCAAGATATTGAAGGCCATTTTCCATGTCAGAAATTTGATGAATTTGTCAGAGTTATAAAATTAATTGATAAAGTTTCTAACATTCATCCCACTTAAAATAGGTTGAATCCATTTGATAGCATTCGTGAAATTATGTCTATACTAGAGGTATTACATTTTACCACTGGTAATACATGTTTCAGGGACCTGGTTTAACACATCAATATTTGTGAATAGACTTATTATTGGGCCTGCTTTCTTAAAATGGTATATACTCTGTGAAATTTTAGGGATCAGGGGACAGGCATTTTGAGCCTCAGCAAAATGAAGCCAGTCCATTTGTGATGTGTATTTTCCTTGTTCCATATATCTTCTACATTTTTTTTTTTAGTTATAGATTCTTTTTCTGGTAGCTGAAAATGGGCCCAGTAGGTGCAGAGGCTGATGAGAACCAGACAGTGGAAGAAATGAAGGTAGAGAAGTATCATCCAAGGCAAACCACTCCCAGAGGTGAGCTGGCCCACGACCCTGAGCCAGAGCTGATAGACAGCACCATGCTGATTGAGGTACGGATTATCCTCATATTAGCCTACTGCTCCATCATCTTGCTTGGGGTCATTGGAAACTCTCTGGTGATTCACGTGGTGATCAAATTCAAGAGCATGCGCACCGTAACCAACTTTTTCATTGCCAATCTGGCGGTGGCAGATCTTCTGGTAAACACCCTGTGCTTGCCTTTCACTCTGACCTACACCTTAATGGGGGAGTGGAAAATGGGTCTCGTCCTATGCCACCTGGTACCCTACGCCCAGGGCCTGGCTGTACAAGTGTCCACCATCACCTTGACAGTAATTGCCCTGGACCGACACCGTTGCATTGTCTACCACCTGGAGAGCAAGATCTCCAAGAGAATTAGCTTCCTGATTATCGGCCTGGCCTGGGGCATCAGCGCCCTGCTGGCCAGCCCCCTGGCCATCTTCCGTGAGTATTCACTGATTGAAATTATTCCCGACTTTGAGATCATGGTCTGTACAGAGAAGTGGCCCGGCGAGGAGAAGAACATCTATGGCACGGTCTACAGTCTTTCTTCCTTGTTAATCCTGTATCTTTTGCCTCTGGGCATCATCTCCTTCTCCTACACTCGTATCTGGAGTAAACTTAAGAACCACGTGAGCCCTGGAGCTGCCAATGATCACTACCACCAGCGAAGGCAGAAAACCACCAAGATGCTGGTGTGTGTGGTCGTGGTGTTTGCGGTCAGCTGGTTGCCTCTCCACGCGTTCCAGCTTGCTGTGGACATTGACAACCAAGTCCTTGACCTGAAGGAGTACAAGCTCATCTTCACCGTGTTCCACATCATTGCCATGTGCTCCACCTTTGCCAACCCCCTCCTCTATGGCTGGATGAACAGCAACTATAGAAAGGCTTTCCTTGCAGCCTTCCGCTGTGAGCAGAGGCTGGATGCCATCCACTCTGAGGTGTCCGTGACATGCAAGACTAAAAAGAATCTGGAAGTGAAAAAGAACATTGGCCCCCATGACTCTTTCACGGAGGCTACCAACGTTTAAGGAAGCTCTGATGTGAAAATCTGTAGATGAGTTCTGCCCAGAGCTATAAATCTGGTTGAGGAGGGCTCTCGGGTGCACCCTGATTTCCCACGCTAAGGAAGAAAAGGAGAATCAGAATGGAAGCCTCTGCAGTGGAATTTATGGAAATCTGGTTGGCAGCGCCTGGGTAAAGATACTGATATTCAAAGATACAAGACACGTTTTGCCTAAATTGCTTGGATGGTGGGTCAAAGTCTGGGTAAAAGCAGAGGCAAACGCTTTTGACTGTTTCCCTGAATGAAGTTGGGATTATTAGCATTGGGATTATTAGCATTGCTAAAAAGTTGTGGCTGAATAATTTGTCTTTCAAATCATATTAGGGTGTTGACGGGGTTAAGGGGTGATGCGCTGTTCACTGTCCCCTCATCTGATGGAAAGACCACCCAAGACCACTTTCCCTAGGTTGCCGCAGGCTCTTCTTTATTGTATTTTTTTTTTTTTTTAAGAATTATTCTTCCTACGCACTAATCCTTCAGGGAGCATTGAACTACAGTCGTTCAACTATTTGAACAACTTTCAGGAAATAAGCTGAAATTCGCTATGTAATTAGTATTTGGGCCAGTGATAGGGGAACTCTTTTAACACTCAGTTAGCCTGTTGTTCTTAAAACCAAATGCACATTTAGTGAAAACTTTCTTCAACTAGGAAGGGAAGGATGAACATTTCAGAATTATAGAAATGTAAACCATCATTCAGCTTCTCATTCAAGTTGTGCTGCTTTATATAGATGCTATTTACAAGCAGATAAGCATACAACACAAAACTTTTAATCACTTCTAATTGTTTTATCTTTTTGAACATCTATTATTTCTATGTTGGAACTGAGTTTGTCTCCACTAAAAATTAATTCAGATTAGGAAATAATTTTTGTGGCGTTTTGCAACATTTTATGGTTATTTGTAAATAGTTTTAGCACAGATACATAGTTCTAATGTGTTTACAGAACACTGCAGTGTTATTTTTTGAAATTCATCTTCCATGGACCCATTCAGAATTAATAAAACAATATAATTTCATCAAAATGAAACCACCTAGTAAGAAATATTAAAGGCATTGAAAACGTACTATTTGGACCAAGTTAAACAAAAATTATCTTCCTCAAGATACCTAGCTATGTATTTTGGATAACTTATGAATATATACATAATAAAATTTTACCTATAAATAATGGAGTGTAGATGTTAGAGTATATTTCACTGAATAATTTTGTGAACATAATTTTTATTTCAATAGCACCTGCCAAAGATGCTTAAAACCCTAGTATGTTTATGAAAGCTCACTGAGCTGTTAAAATATTTGTACTTCTTTGGATGCTGTTAAAGAAATTTTATTGTAATCACATTTTGTCAGTATGACTGAATTTGTGAATAGATTTCTTAAATTTTAAAAAGCTTCAATATGAATATTATGTTTAGTTACACACATTAACTTTATAAACTGGAGAGTTTTATTTTATGGATATATTTAAAATTTATACCATGGCTCTTGTTGAATTATTTCCAGTGAAGAAGTAAAGCTTTTGATGTGGACTTGACATGGACTTCAGTGGAATACTGAAAAGAATGAAAACAGTGAAAGACTAAGAAATAAACAAAAAATAATATGTATGTAATATATCATGCAATGGACAAATTGATTTTTCTGTTGGACTTAATGTAACTATCCAAGAAGAAGCTCTTTGTCCTGTAAACAGCAGTTTCTTTGCTTAGGATGTTAATAGATAATTGTGATTAAAAGGGTTTTCTTTTCCTCTTGGGGAATTCTTACCCTGTAGGAAATGTGTATGTTACTGTATCACAGTTGTAGTAGTATATTATTAGAATCCAATTAATGATCTAATTAACATATGTGATCTAATTAGTTCTGTTAACTCTGATTTTATCTGTTCAAATAAAAAAATGCAGGAAATTAGAGAAAAATTGTGATATTTTATCTCAGACTTTCTGTCCAAGATGAAATAGTAAGGTTTAACATAATTAAAAAAAAAGTAATAATGATGATAACTCCTAAACAGTTTAGCTCTCTTTCCTCTGCACATGAATGTGAGTCAATGTACTCACTCCTGTGGCTGCAACTACAATCCGTATTTTGACAGTGTTTGAATCTTTAAGACCAGAACTTTTTTCTAAACTTCAAACCTATTTCCATCAGCTGACCTGACATGTCTGCATGGTCAGCAGATTAAATCCAACATGTCAAAAACAGAACCTGCCATTTTGATCCACACCCCGCTTCACCTCTACTTTGTTTTCCTGTATTTCTTTTCTAATCATGATGCTTCTATTCATCTAGTTCCCTAAAGCCTTACACTTTGGAGTCACCCTTCATTCTTGTGTCTCTTTATCACCATGTCCAATTCCCACATTTTGTTCCCATTCCTGGATGTTGCTTGAATCAGTTCATTTTTCTTCCTCTTTATGCTCCCCACCATGGTTCAGGCTGTGATTATCTTCCCAGACCTGTACTCTCTCATCTGGTTTAATGTTGCAGCTTCCTGATTTGTCTCTCTACATCCAGTCATCTTCCTATCCAATTCACCTTTTACCCACTTGCCAGAGTGATTTTTCAAAAACTAAAATTTTATCAAATCACTCTTCTGATGAAAACTCTTCAATGTCTCCTCATCATTCTTATGGTAAAGTCAAAATCTTTCTGTGATTTGGAAGACTCCTTAGTACCTGACTCTACTGATATGTTCTATCCCTTGCAAATTCTCTTTCTATAATCTTTGCTGCTAGATTTTAAGCATATGAGGGAGGGGGACAGGGGTTCTTTTAATCATTGTGGTAGTGCAGGTACTTGTGGCTTCTGGCACCAATTAGTGATAAATAAATATCCATTAATGAAACTGAGTCAATAAGTCAAGTAAATATTAAAGCCAAGATTTGAGGTAGATCTGTAAGATCGTAAACCATAAACTTGTCCTAGTTTTGTTATGCAACTTGTAGGAAAGTCAGGTTTTAGCTATCCAGGCATCAAGAAAAGATATGCATTTGTTCAGGATTAAAGTTTTTACTGAAGGCCTTAAGTATAGACACTTGCATAATTGGAAAGGGCTCTATACATATATTCCATTTTGGGTTCACTCAAAATTTTCTAGACCCTTGCACAAGGGAAGCATGGAAAGGCTAGTACACTCTACTAGTCATGATTCAGATAACTAAAAAGAAGCCATGCTAGGTATGTCCAGCAAAAATTCATTTAATACAGGAAATTAAAATCTTGCAAAATCACTCAAAGAACTGGAGAAGTGAAGGTAAGGAAAAGCTGCCACTGGCATTGAAGAAATCAGGAAATACAAGATTACATGAAACCACTACGAATGCCTACAACAGAGAGTGGACGATGCACAGGAAAGAGTACAGGTTTATCTGTTAAAATCTCATTGTCTCTTAATGTCTATTGATAGATTAATGGACACACAACACAAATGCACATAGTGGAATATTACTCAGCCATAACAAATAATGAGGTTTTGCCATATGTGATAACATGGACGGACCCAATATGGACGGGTATGATGCCTAGTGAAATAAGTTCAGACAGAGGAAGACAAATACCATATTATTTTACTTGTAAAGGGAATCTAAGAAATAGAACAGAAAAAGCAGGAGCAAGCTCATAAATACAGAGAACAAACTGATGGTTGCCAGAGTGGAGGATGGTGGGACATGGGCAAAATGGGTGAAGGGGAATGGGAGGTACAGGCTTCCAGTTATGGAATGAATAAGTCAAGGAGATAAAAAGTAGAGTTCAGGGAATATGGTCAATGGTTTTGTAATCACTTTGTATGGTGGCAAATAGTAACTACACTTGTGGTGAACACAGAAGAACCTATGGACTTGTCCAAACACTGTATTGTACATCCGAAACTAATATAATATGTGTCAACTAGATTTTGACCGAAAAAATCTTCTTGCCTCCTGCTAAGCCCATAATGGGCTCCTGCCCACTTCCCCTGCCATAGACTAAACAATGCCTTTTGCTTCTCTTTTGCTTTTCAAAATTCATGTGAATATCTCCCATCTGTGGACTATAACTCTACTCTTGCTGGCAGGGGAGCAAATGCAAATGCAATGGGGAAATGCAAACCACTCTCAGTTCTTAGGTTTCTATCCCCTAAGATACAGGGAGAACATGTAAGGGAGAATATGTTCTCTAATTGCTTTCAGACAATTTGACAATCTTGAGATTTGCCCAAATGGTGTAATTTCTGGTTTCAGCCCAATCCTCTCCTTCTGAGTGCTTTTTTGGAGTTTTCAGTTTACAATGATGCAGGTTCACTTATCCTTTTTTTTTTTTTTTTCCCTTTTCTGGTTTCAAGGCCAGTGTGTTCAAGATACTCTTTAAAACTGGCCCATTAGGGGCGCCTGGGTGGCTCAGTGGGTTAAGCCGCTGCCTTCGGCTCAGGTCATGATCTCAGGGTCCTGGGATCGAGTCCCACATCGGGCTCTCTGCTCAGCGGGGAGCCTGCTTCCCTCTCTCTCTCTGCCTGCCTCTCCATCTACTTGTGATTTCTCTCTGTCAAATAAATAAATAAAATCCTTAAAAAAAAAAAAAAAACTGGCCCATTAGGACAGATGGACTGAGGAGTAAACCATAAGGAAAGAATTTCTTCCCCCATCATAGGTTGATTGGAATGGAGGAAGAAGTAATTATATCAAGACTTAATGATCAAGGGGTACCTGGGTGGCTCAGTCAGTAAAGCGTCTACCTTCGGTTTAGGTCATGATCCCAGGGCCCTGAGATAAAGTCCCACATCAGGCTTCCTGCTGAGAAGAGTCTGCTTCTCCCTCTCCCTCTTCTTCCCCCACCTGCTGCTTGCATCTCACTCTCTCTCTCAAATAAATTAAATCTTTTATAAAAGGACCTAATGATCTAAAAATCACAGAATATAAATTCTGGATTAACATCCTAGGATGAGCAAAGGAAATGATGCCTCAGGATGAATATAATCTATAGTTTTCAAGTTGATAAGGGATAAAATATGAATGTATAAAGATTGATTTGTGAGGATTTATAAAAGACACTTGTTAGATCATTGACCTTTTTTCCGCAGTGGTACATCAGTCCGATGTCCACAGACTTTACAGGTTTTCCTAGATATGGGTGAGGTTATAGGGAAGATGGACTGTGGGTTAGATAGTTCACAAGTTATTTGTAACCTCAACTCTTTCTTGTTAGTCCATGAATACGTCACTGAATAGAAGTAAATGAAAACGTCTAACTCTAAATCTACTCTCCTTTGTAAAGCATTGCCAAGTTTTACCACTTTAACACATTACTTGCCAACAAGCACACAGCAGATTATGATAGGCACATGGTATCACATTAAAGTTAAAAAATGCTGCATTATCTTCACACAAAAAAAGAAAGGAAAAAATAACAAGTGAATATTTTTTGTCATTATATTCAAAGACAGCATGAAACAGATGATTAAAGTCATGAGTGTTATACTTCAACAACAACAACAACAACAGGTCCCAACAGCAATTATTTTAGTGGATATAATTAGGGAGTATGGATGGTATTTTGGAACGGTCAATATTATGATGTGGTGCTACTTCTATGCAAAACACCGTTGAGCACATACTTTGAGCAGTTTTGCTACTCCTGTTACTCATTTGTACCGATACATATTCACCATGCCTTAAAAAGTGCAGTTCGCCCACAGCACCTTCTTAAAGATAGCTGCATGACTGTGCAATTATGTCACCCTTGCAGAGAACTCATGGTATTAAACAAATTAGCATCATTTTTTTTAAAGATTTTCATTTATTTATTTGATAGAGAGAGATCACAAGTAGGCAGAGAGGCAGGCAAAGAGAGAGGGGGAAGCAGGCTCCCTGCTGAGCAAAGAGCCCGATGTGGGGCTCGATCCCAGGACCCTGAGATCATAACCTGAGCCGAAGGCAGAGGCCTAAACCACTGAGCCACTCAGGCACCCCCTCTTTTTTTTTTTTTTTAAGATTTTATTTATTTGACAGAGAGAGAGAGACAGCACAAGCAGGGGGAGCAGGAGAGGGAGAAGCAGGCTTCCTGCTGAACAGGGAGTCCGATGCGGGGCTCCATCCCAGGACCCTGGTACCATGATCTGAGCCAAAGGCAGATGCTGAGCCACCCAGGCACCCCTTAAGAGCATTTCTTAAACAGGTTGTTTTAGTCCCAAGCCTGTGTCCTTCCCACAGTTTTTTTCTCCTATCACCTTCCTCCCCAGTTCTGTTTTCTACTGCCAGAGACTGGCTGGAAGGACACACGATGCAAGTGGGTTCCCAGGAGCAGATAATATATTCCATAATGCATGAGAGGCCCACAGGTGAATCTATAGCAGCCAAGGCTTAGAGCTGAAGTGAGGAAGCTGAAGTGAGACAACAGCCAAGTCTAAGGGAGCAGTATCTTAAAGGGGTCATGGAACCAAGTGACAGCATCTGGGTGGGGACTGGATCAAATCAGGAACCAGGAATGCTGAAATGAGAGGCAGGGAGGAGCCAAGTAGTGGCTGCACCACTGGTTCTTTAATGCTGAATGACAATTCTGGAGCAAGATGGAAAATCTTAGATAGGCATCTCCTTACATGGATTTTATAAATTTAGGAGACCAACACTAACTCTTTAATTAAAATCACCTGCAAGCTCTCGTAACTCTCTAAAAGGAAACATTTTAATTTAATTATTGATTGTTTCAATAGCTGGGAGTTCATTCAGTAAATAATTACCTAAAGTGTATTAAAATAGTAATTCCTTGTGCTGATTGTTTCCTGATTTTTACCAGCTAGGGTTGAGGTAGATGTATGTGAGGGAGTGCTCTACCAAACGTTTGTTGTTGATGTCATTTTTGTTTTTTTCCCCTGTGAGGAGAGGGAGACATGGAGGGGAAACTAAGCATGGAGGGGAAAGGGCAGCAACATTCTAAAGAAATGGGTCAGAAGTCCCCCAGTATTCTCGCTGGTCTGCATTCTGTCGATCGCATGGGTACCGCCAACTCACTGGAAGATTCCCTGAATTTCTGTAGCCTTGCTGAAACCTCAATCAGCCCCAGAACTCAGAGCCAATCCCCTTCTATTTTATATTTTAATTAAAATAAAATTTACAGGGGCGCCTGGGTGGCTCAGTGGGTTGAGCTAATGCCTTCGGCTCAGGTCATGATCTCGGGGTCCTGGGATCGAGTCCCGCATCGGGCTCTCTGCTCAGCAGGGAGCCTGCTTCCCTCTCTCTCTCTCTGCCTGCCTCTCCATCTACTTGTGATTTCTCTCTGTCAAATAAATACATAAAATCTTAAAAAAAATAAAATAAAATTTACAGTTATATGCACAGATTTATATATAATTCTATGAGTTTTCACAAGGGTATACGCATATGTGATTATTTACCTCAGTCAAGAGGTAGACTTTTCATCAACTTCATGTCCTCTTTCAGTCAATCTCCACCCCACCCTCATAGCAACTATTATGCTGATTTTTGTTGCCGTTGATTAATTTTGTCTCTCCTTCAATTTCGTACACTTGGAGCCACAGAATATGTATTGTTTTGTATCTGGCATCCTTTGCATAAAACAATGATTTGGAGATTCATCCAGGTTGGTGCATGTACATTTATTCATTCAGATTTTATTGCTGGGTCACATTCATTTGTGTGAGTACAGCACAATTTATTTACCCATTCTCTTGATCTATGTTTGGATTATTTCAAGTTTTTGGCTTTTATGATTAAACTTGCTATAAATATTCTTTCCTAAGTCCTTTTGTAGAGATATTTTTTATGTTGCTTAAGAAAGTAGAAAAGTAGTTGAATTACTAGGTTATAAAATAGGTATATAGTGAACTTTATGAGAAAGAGCCAATGCATTTCCCAAATGGTTACTCTTCCACTTAAGATGTCCGAGAGATACAAGTTGTTTCACACTTTGTACCATTTGGTTACAAATGTTACTGTTTTTAATTTTTTCCATTGCAGTAGAAATCCTATCATGTTTTTTTTTTTTTTTTAAAGATTTTATTTATTTGACAGAGAGAGAGAAATCACAAGCGGCAGGCAGAGAGAGACAGAGGAGGAAGCAGGCTCCCTGCGGAGCAGAGAGCCCGATGTGGGGCTCGATCCCAGGACTCTGGGATCATGACCCGAGCCGAAGGCAGAGCCTTTAACCCACTGAGCCACCCAAGTGCCCCCTCCTATCGTGGTTTTGATTAGCATTTCTCTGTTAACTAATGATGTTGATCACTTCTTGATATACATATTCATCATTCATATATCTTCTTTATAGAAGTGTCTGTTTACATCAATTGCCATTATGTAAAATTGGATTTAATAGTCTTTGCTGCTGTTGTTTTTTATTGAACTGTAGTGGGTCTTTCTAAATTGTGTGTGTGTGTGTGTGTGTGTCTATATTATATTTAATGAAAAACCAACATTACATTCCTGATATAACTCTCACATGAGTTTGATGTATTATTTTTTTAATGTATTCTTCAAACCACTTTGCTAATACGGGGTTGAAGATTTTTACACCTATGTTCATAAGGAATATTAGTCCATATAACCATTTTCTTGTGAACTCTGTCAAGGTTGCATATCAGTATTAAGGTCTTAAGTATTAAGGCCTTATAAAACATTTTGGTTAGTGTTTCCTTCTCCTCTTTTTTATGAAGGAGTTCATATTAGTTCTTTCTTAACTTTTTGATAGAATTACCCCAAAGACACAGATGTCGTGAAAAGAAGGGCCATCTGTACCCCAATGTTTATAGCAGCAATGGCCACAGTCGCCAAACTATGGAAAGAACCAAGATGCCCTTCAACAGATGAATGGATAAGGAAGATGTGGTCCATATACACTATGGAGTATTATGCCTCCATCAGAAAGGATGAATACCCAACTTTTGTAGCAACATGGACGGGACTGGAAGAGATTATGCTGAGTGAAATAAGTCAAGCAGAGAGAGTCAATTATCATATGGTTTCACTTATTTGTGGAGCATAACAAATAGCATGGAGGACAAAGGGGCGTTAGAGAGGAGTAGGGAATTTGGGTAAATTGGAAGGGGAGGTGAACCATGAGAGAATGGACTCTGAAAAACAATCTGAGGGGTTTGAAGTAGCGGGGGGGGGGGTGGGAGGTTGGGATACCGGGTGGTGGGTATTGGAGAGGGCACGGCTTGCATGGAGCACTGGGTGTGGTGAAAAAATAATGAATAATGTTTTTCTGAAAATAAATAAATTGGGAAAAAAAAAAAGAATTCACCAATGAAGTCATTTAGTCTTAGAGTTCTCATTGTGAGAAGATTTTCCTTTCCTTAAATTTCAAATTCAATGTCTGTAGTAAATACTGGACTATACTTTTATTTTTTTCTTTGATTGGTTTTAGTATATATCTTTCAAGGAATTTATTCCTTTCATCTAAGCTATTGAATTTTCTTACATTGAACTGACTGTCATATTCCCTTAACCTTTTAATTTCTGTTAGCTATATATTGACATCCTTTCTTTAATTCTTCATTTTGATAATTAGGTTTCTCTCTTCCTTCTCCTTGATTATTTCTGCCAAAGTTTTACTAATTTTATTAATCTTCAAAAATCTAACCTTTGGCTTTGATACTTTTTTCTATTTTTTCATGTTTCTATTTTTTTTGATACATGCCATTATTTTATTATTTCTATTTGCTTTGGCTTTAACTGGAAATTTTTGTACCTTCTCAAAACCAAAACTTAAATTAACTATGTTGTGTCTTATTTTTAATAAATTTTTACATATATAAATTTACCTTTAATTCCCTTTTAGCAATATTCCCCTTCTAAATTTTGGTATGTAGTAGTTTTGCTGTTATTCAGTTAAATTATTTTCTATTTTCTTTTGTGATTTCTTCTAGACCTATGGATCCGAGGGAGTGTGTTAATTTTCAAATATTTGGAACTTTCCTAGACATATTATTACTGTTGACTTCTAATATAATACCTTAGTTATCAGAAAATATATTCTATATGATTTCAATTGTTTACCCTACATGTTAGTTAATAATCCCTGAGAGATAGGGGAGAAAACCTTAAGATTAGAACTAGAATTGTCCCTGATTTCTGTCCTTAGAAAATCCCCAGGTTTCAGCATATAGGAAGGGAACACATATAGAATCCAGCAGAATCTTTGAATTCAGGAAATAAAGTTAGAGGAGAAAAAGGAGGACAGAATTTGCAGGTCAGAGTATAAGAAAGAAGAAAATGTCACAGAAAAGACCTACAGAGACCCACAGAGGGTTTCCTTTTGAGTATTTATCAAAGTATGGAGCTACCTGTACGTTAAGAAAATATCCATGATTGAAAAAAAATTACCTTGAAGTACTAAAGTATAGTATCCAGAGAACACCCACTAGCTACACTGAAAAACCTTGTAATTCACTGGGCATTGTGTAGAGTACCAGAATGTTCTTGCCTCAGTAATGAGAAATCATTAACAAAATTCTTCTCTGGGTCTTCTCAAGAAATCTTAAAAGCAAAACCTGAAAGGAACAAAGCATTTCCAAATAGCTTAACTGTATTAAAAATGCAGCTCAAAAATGTTTATAGCTATACAAAATGTATACAGGACTCCACAGGGCAAAACAAAGAAATTCTTTCTTCTGATCAAGATTGTCAGTCATATGGGGTGCCTGGGTGGCTCAGTGGTTTAAAGCCTTTGCCTTCAGCTCAGGTCATGATCCTAGGATCCTGGGATCGAGCCCCTCATCGATCTCTCTGCTCAGCAGGGACCCTGCTTTTCCCTCTCTCTCTGCCTGCCTCTCTGCCTAACTTGTGATCTCTGTCTGTCAAATAAATAAATACAATCTTTAAAAAAAAAAAAAAAAGATTACCAGGCATATAAAAAGCAAAGATATATGACCCCTAATAAGACGAAAAATAAATCAAACTAGACTGACTCAGAAACAACATATATATTAGAATCAGCAGATAAAGACATCAAAACACTTATAACTATTGGATATATTCAATATTTTTGTTTAAAGATGTGAAAGTATAAAAAATTATCCAAACCAAATTTCTGGAGATGAAAATTACAATGTCTGAGATAATAGAAGGCCAGTTAAGAACTGCAGCAGAAAATAGTGAGCTTGAAAACATAACAATAGAAATTATCCAAAAGGAAACACAAAAAGAAAAAAGGAACTTATAGTCATGTAAAGAACATCAGTGATGAGTGGGACAACTTCAGGCAGCCTTATATCTGTGTAACTGAAGTCAGCAAAAGAATGGAGAAAAGACTTAGTTGATGTAATGGCTGAAAATTTTCCAAAAGTTATAGATAATAATCCAACAAAGGAGGTAATATGGATTCACAAGAATACTCAAGAATCCAAAACGTGACAAATTTAGAAAAGAGAAACAAAACCATATGGGAAAAATACAAAAAAAATAGCAAATTAACTTCCATCTAATCTCATCAGCAGTCATGTTAAAAGTAAATAATCTAAAGACTCCAATTTAAAAGGCAGAGATTGTCAGATTGGGTATAAAAGCAAGACCTAATTGTATGATGTGAAATTCTTTTAAATACAGAAACAACTCTACAAAATATAAAAACTATGATTAGAGTTCAGAATGCAAATATTATAACTCTTTTAATATAGATATTATTCTAAGATACAAAATGTAGGAGAGGATGTGAAGGCAAGGTAGAAGAAACTGGAAGTGCACTAATTAATTTTATTATAATAATAGCTCAATTGATGCCCTCAAAAGCTACTAAATCAACCTGTAACAGTTCAAATATAATAATTAAATATACAAATAAAATTAGAATAAATATGACCAAATTTCAGTGTGTTTATGTCTCTGGTGCTTTCTAAAATATTTATTCTTAGATCTTATTTCAACAGATTCTGACTCAGGTTTTTGGTCGGGGCTCAGGAGTATGCTTTTTAAACAATTGTCTGTGGTATAACTAGGATGTAGGTGGTATCTTTGTATCACACTAAAAAATAATATGGAGTTTTGATAATAAACTAGCTACATATAGTAGTGGGGAAAGATGGAAGGTGGGAGTAAGGATAAGTCTTTTAAAAGAAAACTACAGATTAATACCCTCCATGAGGTTAAAAAAAATTATTCTAAACAAAACTTTAGCAATAGCATACAATAATTTATAGAAAAGAAAATACATTATGGTCTTGTGGGGTTTATTAATTTCACAATAGTTAATCACTATATATTATTTACTATATCAAGAAACTAAAAAAGAATCTTAACAGACACATATAAAATGTGTGACAAAATAAAATAGTAATTTCTGATAAAAATCAATATTATGAAGTATATAATTTTTATTTTCTACTTTTTATTTTACCTACTTTACATCTCACTGATTGAGAGAATTAAATTAAAAATTTCCTGTGAACATTTTATGACTAATTTTTATCTAGAGCTCTTGAATATTTTATAGATTTTTCAAAATTAATTTTGATATTACTTTACTTTGTGCTGCCCCCCATTATAACTGAATCTCTGTTTTTGCCTTGAATTTGCTTTATCAGGTTTAATATTATCAGGTCATAATATTACAAAACTTGTTTTCATTAAATTTGCATTTTCTTTTTTTTTTCTATTTTGCTTTATTTTTTATTTTTTTTATTAACATATTATGTATTATTTGTTTCAGGGGCACAGGTCTGTGAATCATCAGTCTTACACAATTCACAGCACTCGTCATAGCATATACCCTCCCCAATGTCCATCACCTAGCCACCTAATTCCTCCCATCTTCCCTCCAGCAGCTCTCAGTTTGTTTCCTGAGCATAAGAGTCTCTTTTGTTTTGTCTCCCTCCCCAGTCCCATCTTGTTCATTTTTCCCTCCCTTCCCCCAACAAACCCCTGCCCTGCCTCTCAAATTCCTCATATCAGAGAGAGCATATGATAATTGTCTTTGTCTGATTGACTTACTTCACATAGCATACCCTCTGGTTCTATCCACATCATTGCGAATAGCAAGATTTTCGTTTTTTGATGGCTGCATAGTAGTCCGCTGTACATACATATACACCACGTCTTTATCCATTCATCCGCTGATGGACATCTAGGCTCTTTCCATTGTTTGGCTATTGTGGACATTGCTGCTATAAACTTTCAGGTGCACATGCCCCTTGGGATCACTACATTTGTATCTTTAGGGTAAATACCCAGTAGTGCGATTGCTGGGTCATAGGGTAGCTCTATTTTCAACTTTTTGAGGAACCTCTATACTGTTTTCCAGAGTGGCTGTACCAGCTTGCATTCCCACAAACAGTGTAGGAGGGTTCCCCTTCCTCCACATCCTCGCCAACATCTGTCATTTCTTGATTTGTTAATTTTAGCCATTCTGACTGGTGTGAGGTGGTATCTCATTGTGCTTTTCCTTTGTATTTCCCTGATGCTGAATGACGTTGAGCACTTGTACGTGTTTCTGTTGGCCATTTGGATGTTTTCTTTGCAGAAATGTCTGTTCATGTCTTCTGCCCATTTCTTGTTTGGATTATTTGTTCTTTAGATGTTGAGTTTGACAAGTTCTTCATAGATTTTGGATACTGGTCCTTTATCTGATATGTCATTTGCAAATATCTTCTCCCATTCTCTTGGTTGTCTTTTGTTTTTTTCTACTGTTTCCTTTGCTGTGCAAAACCTTTTTATCTTAATGAAGTTCCAATAGCTCTTTTTTGCCTTTTCTCCTTTTCCTTTGGAGATGCATCTATGAAGAAGCTGCTGTGGCCAAGGTCACAAATGTTGCTGCCTGTGTTCTCCTCTAGGATTCTGATGGATTCCTGCTTCACATTTAGGTCTTTCATCCATTTTGAAACTATTTTTGTGCCTGGTATAAGGAAATGGTCTAGTTTCATTCTTCTGCATGTGGCTGTCCCATTTTCCCAATACCATTTGTTGAAGAGACTTTTTTTTTCTTTCTTTCCATCTTTCCTGCTTTCTTGAAGGATAGTTGACAGAGAGTTGAGTGTCCATTTCTGGATTTTCTGTTCTGTTCCATTGATCTATGTGTCTGTTTTTGTGCCAATACCATACAATCTTTTAAAAATTATTATTATGTTATGTTAGTCACCACACAGTAAATAATTACTTTTTGATGTAGTGTTCCAAGATTCATTGTTTTCATATAACACCTAAACCATACTGTCTTGATGATTACAGCTTTGTAAATAGAAATGTGATGCCATCAGCTTTGGTTTTCCTTTTCAACATTCCTTTCACTATTTGGGGTCTTTTACAGTTCCATACAATTTTAGGATTATTTATTCCAGTTTTGTGGAAAAAAGTTGATGGTATTTTGATTGGGATTGCTTTCAATGTGTAGATTGCTCTAGGTAGCATAGGCATATTAGCAGCGTTTGTTCTTCCAATCCATGAGCATGGAAGTTTTTCCATTTCTTTGGGTCTTCCTCAATTTCTTTCATGAGTGTTCTATAGTTTTCTGAGTACAGATTCTTTACCTCTTTGGTTAGGTTTATTCCTAGGTGTCTTATTGTTTGGGGTATAATTATAAATGGAATTGACTCCTTAATTTCTCTTTCTTCTGTCTCATTGTAGTCTATAGAAATGCAACTGAGTTCTGTGCATTTATTTTATATCCTGCCACTTTGCTGTATGAGTTCTAGCAATTTTGAAGTGGAGTCTTTTGGGTTTTCCACATAAAGTATCATGTCATCTGTGAAGAGTGGGAGTTTGACTTCTTCCTTTTATCCAATTTGGATGCCTTTTATTTCTTTTTGTTGACTGACTACTGAGGCTAGGACTTCTAGGACCGTCTTGAACTGCAGTAGTGATAGTGGACATCTCTGCTATGTTCCTGACCTTAGGGGAAAAGTTCTCAGTTTTCCCTGTCAAGAATGATATTCTTTGTGGGCTTTTTGTAGATGGCTTTTATGATATTGAGGTATGTTTTATCCCTACACTGTGGAGAGCTTTAGTCAAGAAAGGAGGCTGTACTATCAAACAAGACAGCATCTTGATGATCTGGAAAGCTCAAGTAGAAGTAGGGCATACATGATTTATAAAGCCAATGGAATTAAATAAGCAAATTTTTTGATAATGGTTATAATTACATTAATTTAACCAAATAACTAATTTATGTTTCTTCATATACTCCCTAAAAAGAGTTTGATATTTGTAAACATTTCCTCAAATGCAAGGAAATGCTTTGCTAATAGAATTTCTTGCAAAATGAAGGTTGCTATAACCTGGATTGTAAAGGTCAATGATACAGCAAAACTTGACCTATTCAAATAATCAAGATGCTGTCAGATCTGTCGCATCAGAACCATTGGGGAAAAAAATCACTTATTCAATTCCCTTGGCTTTGTAAATCATGTATGCCCTACTTCTACATGTGAAAAAGACACCTGAACTATAGACTATCAAAGAAAGTGAATTTTTAGAAAGGATTTTATTCAGAATTTGTTATATAGTAGTGTGTTAAGGATTAAGTAGTGTTGGAAGGGGCAAATTAATATATGTACCTAGTAGCTGAATTAGAAATCACTGTTTCTTGCAGTTATGCTATCTATTGACCCAAATATCTCTGTAACACAATCTAGTAATGCGTTTTGGGCAGCTGAAGTTAATTGTTAAGTTAGAGAGTGAGTATTTTATGTACTAAATAGGTATCAGTACCAATTTATAAGATTAATAAGGACTGGCTAATAAGAAAGTGAGTCTTTCATAAGTAGTTCAAGGATTTAAAAACCTTATACTTGTAGTAATGAAAGAAAATTAAAATTGTATGGAAATATATGTAGCCCAGATTGGGCATGGTGTTGAGATCAGATCATTTTACAGTGTAAGGCACTGAAAATGAGTAAAACCAGAGATTAACAAAATGCTAAAATGGGGTAAAGAGAAAATCACTGTAACAGAGATTTAGCATGGAGCCAAGAAAACTCTGGATTATCAGGACCTCTTATGCAAGATTTTATAAAGAGAAGCATATTTCCCAATGATATGTCAAAATTACATTTATTAAACATTTTTTAAAGGGACTGGATTTTGACGTTTATAGAACATTTCAGTCATTAGAAGTCAGATGGTTCTATGTGACTTCCTAAGATTTTCTTGCTTTAATGTCTACAATGTGATAATTAATCCAAAACAATCAAGCACCACATGGTGAGCTGAGGCCTCTTGAGTCCTTGGAGTTATTTCAAGAGGTCTGTGACTCCATATGTACACTAATCATTGTTGATTGAATAAATAATAAATAATGCATTGCATACACAAATGCAATCTTCTATTTTAAGTGCATGAGATTCTGTTTTGGTTAATAAAGATTCAGGATAACATTTTGTCATTAGACATTTTATCAACACATTCCAAAAGCATAATTTTACTCCAGTGAGATCCATAATTTTATTTAGATCATATGAAAGAATCTTTACGCATGAGATGGCTAGAAACCATGCCTGCAAAGTTAACCATTTTCTATCAGGTTCTAACTAATGACATTCTACCTTCAAATAACCAGTTTTGTCAGACTTGATTATGAAACGACTAATCAACCTCAGCTAGGTGTAATGGTTTGTGATAGGCACCAAAGATACAAATTGGTACAAGATACCCAGAGGTGGCACAGAAAAGTTCCAAATTTTGTCAAAATTTTCTTCTTGCTTTAGAGAAATTAAAAACTCTTCACAAGTCTTTTTGTCTTGGTTGTATTTACTATAGTGTTTAAGTGTACTAGCACTCAACTTCCAGCTCAGACTATAGAGTTATCTTGGATTCTCCCATCTTCTACAATAAAAATCCTTCCAAGAGTCCATCTATTTTCATCACTACCACCTCTGCTTCAGTTTGTGCTTAGGTGAGGAGCATTGAAACTCCTTCCTAAGTGGACTTTCATTTCTAGCCTTGCCCCACTCTAATGCATGTTCCATATTTGGCCAAGATGGTGTTAGAGTAACCAGACTAAGGTCCGAAATGGAGTCACCCAAATTTAGCCCTATATAAGCAGAGGATTTCGTCAAGATTATAAATTCAATTATTTTGAATAAATATCCAGGAATGGTATTGCTGGATCCTAGAGACTCCACAAAAAGACTGTTAGAATAAATAAATGAATTCAGTAAAGTTGCAGGATACAAAATCAACATACAAAAAATCAGTTGTGTTTCTACACGTTAAAAATGAATTATTTGAAAAATAAATTATTAAAAAAATCCCACTTACAATAGCATCACCAGAGAATAAAATATTTAAGTGTAAACTTAACTGAAGAGATAAACCATGCATACACTGAAAACTACATATCATTGATGAACGAAATTAAAGACACAAGGAAATGGAAGAATATTTCATGCTTGTGAATTGGAGGACTTATTGTTGTTAAAATCAACAGATCAATCTACAGATTCAGTGCAATCCTTATCTAAATCACAATAGCATTTTTTACAGAAATAGGAAAAACCATTCTAAAATTCACATGGAACTACAAAGGACCCTAAAGAGTCAAAACAATCTTGAAAAAAAAGAACAAAGCTAGATGCATCACATTTCCTGGTTTCATAATATATTACAAAGCTACAGTAATTAAAACAGTATGATATTGGTGTGAAGACAAACATATAGATCAATAGAACAGAATGGAGATCCAGAAATAAACCCATGCATATATAATGAACTGACCTTCCTAATGGTGCCAAGAATACATAACAGGGAAAGAGTGGTGTCCTCAACAAATAGGCCTGAGAAAACTGGATATCTGCATTTAAAAAAAGAGAAAAAGAAAAAAAAATTGGAGTATTTTCTTACACCCTACACAAAAATAAACTCTGTATGAACATAAGACTTGAACATAAGACCCGAAAGTATAAAGCTCTTAGAAGAAACCACAGGGTAAAAGCTTTATAACACTGGCTTAGGCAATAAATTCTTAAATATGACACAAAGGTACAGGCAACAAAATCAAATTACTTAATATAATATACATAGCTCTTTATAATCTTTTACTGCACTGTTTAAACATCATATTCAATCCTTTTCTTCACAATCTTCCTGCCATTCCAAGTTAGAGGGGTTTTTTATGCATATCATCTTGATTCATGCTTTAGGCATACATGGTTTGTTCCAACAACTATAGTCTCTACTCTATAACTCTTACCATAAGTGTCAATTTTGTTCTGGTATTCACCTTCTAGAGATATGGGGTCACGGGAAAGAGACTATCCCCTCCATCTTTAGCCACTGTTTATATAAGATTCAAAAAGATAATATGGTGCCATTTATTGGCAGCTTCAAAGTTCTTAGTTTGCCAATTCCTTCTTTGTCCTAATAGAAGTCTGCTCTATCATCCTTATTTCCCTTTTTTAAAATAATGTTCTTGGGAAGTTTCTAAGTCTGATTGGTTGTCCGTATTCAGATACCATGTGATAGGATAACCATCTGTCTGTTACATGTCCTTCTGTGCTTGTCATCTCAACAAATCACTGAAAGATTTATACCAAGGCCTTAGCAAGGTGAACCTATGCCTGTTTTGTCTGGCCAGGAGTTGTCAATTGTGCCGACCATTATCCTGAACCACTTTCTGAATATCAATGATAAGCAGCACTCCCCTCCCAACATTGAAGGCACTTGAGATAAGCTGGTTGGACTTTGGATGTGACCACCGTGAGGGGAGGGGGGGGGTTGGGGTGGGGGAGTGGGCAGGGCACGAGTTACTGGTGATTTGCATCATCATCAGGATACTTTGCCACTTCATTGGCCTCATTTGCTGAACTCCAGGGCCAGGTTCCAAATGACATCCATTTCTGCACATCCCCTGCATAATTTCTACAATGCTTTGACAATCTTCAATAGGGTTTAGTACCAATTCCAAAGCAGTGGTGGAGTGCTAGGTTGACCACACCAAGAAGCAATTCTTTGACACCAGCTGAGTATCCTAGAATTCAAATCAGTTCTGATATTTACCTGGAGATAGCATCAGATTCCACAGGCGAAGGGCTCAGTTTTACAAGACTGTCCGCACCACCCCCTTTAGATGCCAATCACAAGCCCAGGTTATTCCCTATATTTTGGACCTACTGGGTGTAAAGCAAATGTTCCTATGACTATCTCCTTGACTTCCGCTAATTTGCCAAAGTGGCTCACAGAACTCAGGGAAACATTTTACTTACTAGATTCCTGGTTTATTATAAAAGGGTATAACTCTGGCTGCAAGCCCCAGTCAATACTCCACATAGGGCTACTGCACAGAGAATGTTTCCTTACCAACATTCTAGGTTCTATTTCAGACCATGTGGGCTCAGAAAGTCTGACGAGTTCTCATGTAGCATGTTCAGTTAATATGGCATGAAGGGCTGATTTACATGCCTTCTGTTTTAGAATACTAGGTAGGGGAAATGTTCTCTAGTCAGACGCAGTGTCTAGCCCCCAAATACAATCAGGTAAAAAAAGAAGCATCCGTTCCACATAAAATCTGTTCAAACAAATCTTAGTTTAACCTTGATTTTTATTATCCATTTTATTATTTATTTTTATTATCCATATTATTCCTAACTATAGCTTTCTATGGACTTCAACAGGTTTTGGTTTTATAATACTAGGTAGGGGGAAATGTTCCCTGGGGCCAGATATAATACCAATTTCCATAAAACATTCAGGTAGAGGAAACAACTTCTTCACATAAAACCTGCTTAAACAGTCCAACTTTTATAATCCTATTAACCATTGCATTTTTTTTTCTTTCGATTTAAGTGTAGTCCAAAGTAGGACTTCAGCAATGGATTTTGATAACACTTCATGGGATTCACATATCAAAGCATCCTGGAAACTTCTCCCCCCAGTGACCATTTTACTCACACTTGTGCAAAAGTCTTTGTGTCACCAGTAAGAGGTGGAACCAAGAGACACTGGCCCTTTTGACAGCCTTTTACTTGATTAATCTGCCCAACTATTGCCTCAAGATATTATTGGTCAAGTTTTTCATAAACATCTCTATTTTCTGGCTTTTTAAATTTCTCCAAACAGAACAGACTTGTTTGGGGCTTTTTAATGCTGGGGGAACAATAAGGATCCTTTCACCCACCCAACGACAGGTTGTGCTGTACTAATACCTTTGTTTTAAACTCGTCAATGATCATTTTATTCATTCCATCCATGAAGCATCTAAAGATTTCTGTTCTGCTGGGACAAGTCCTGTGATGTCTCCCTCTCGGTTTCCTCTTTCTTTATTTGTTTAAAAATTATTTTTAAAATTGTTTAAAAATTCCCACCTTGCTTGGACAAGTCTCTTGACTCTCCCCTCTGTCTCTTCCCATTCTTACTAATTTACTGGTTCTTTGGTTAGCATTTGTAAGACCCATGAAGGCAATCTGAGACAGCAGATTCCATAAAGCTTCCAGAACTAGTTTTTGGTTTAGCAACAATGAAGTTATATGGGGTGCCTATGTGAAAATAACTTCCTTAACCATAGCATTTACCGTGGCCTGGGTGAGGAGCCATGTTCTGAGGGTGAGTATCCCATCACCATAAAGCCAGTCCCACAAGGCTGGCATACAAAGCCTATCAGCTGCTTCATTTGGCATTCATGAAGGACAGTTCGCTTCTCAGGGTAAACAGCCCTTACAGTGAATGGCTTTTCTCCAGTTCATCAGGCTAGCTGTGCCCTGACGAACACATATAGCCATTTACGATTATTCCACAGTGAGCTGTGTGTCCTCCAGCAACCCAAATATGCTCTCACTCTGCAGCATTTAAAACCAGACATTCCTCCCAAATGAGCCACTCCTATAATTCATCTCAGTAAAGGTTTCTCAGGAAACTGGTGATACTGATCCACAAAATGAAACAACTCCTTCATGCTAGATCCTCCTGTTTCAACAGTTTCTTGGCTGTGCTCTTTCCCCATATTTATTATCTTCTTTGTGACCAGAGGTCTTGGAGGTACTTTCTGTTATTGCTGTACAATATTCCTTTTCTAGGCAGCTTTGAGGCTAGTGGCCAAAGCTCAGACTGACCCAAATGTTACCTTCATTTAGTATCAAGGCCCAACCCAGCACTTTCTTTCACTTTCATTTTAGCAATTACAGATAGTAATAACCAAGGAATTGTATATTTTATTATTAATACTATATTATTAATATAGTATATATATAGTATTACTATATAGTATAATATAGTATTACTATGTAATATTATTAATAATATTAATAATATTATTATTGTGTGTTTGTTTCCTTATGCATCCAGTGAACCAACTCTCTGAATTCCATTGGTAAGTTTTATCTTCAGTAACTGAGTGCAGCATAGTAGCTGCTCCATACCATGGGTGATGACCCGGCCACCCAGGAATCAAAGGCTCTTCATATCCCCCACTTTGATCCTTTCTCTTCCCGAATCACATGTTTTCACGAGCAAGGACTATGCTAGCAAATCCCACTTCTCTAACACCAAGTAAATGTGTTCTGGTACCAATTCCAATGTGAGGGAGGGTCCCCATACTGACAAGTTATTCTGTGGCAGCAGCTAAGTCTCTTACAATTCAAGTCCATTCTGACTCCCCGGAGATAGCTCCAGATTCCCCAAGATGAAGACTTGGTTCTATAAGACTGCTTCCTCCCCACGTCAGGTACCAGTAACAAGCCTCTGTGCTTCTGACAGCCTATAGATCAGAGGTTCCCAGGACTCCCTCTTCAGGTTCAATTAATCTGCTTGAGGGGCTTCCAAAACTCAGAGAAATATTTTACTTTCTAGATTACTAGTTGATTTTAAAAAGATGTGATATGATGGGCACTGGGTGTTGTATGCAACTGATAAATTATTGAACACTATAGCTGAAACTAAGTGTGTACTATATGGTGGTTAATTGAATTTAAGTTAAAAAAATAAAGATTTAAAAAAGATATAACTCGGGAACAGTAAGATGGAAGGGATGCATAGGGCAAGGTATGAAGAAAGGACCCAGAGCTTCCATGCTTTCTCTTAGCACTCTGCTCTCCCTGAATCTCCACATGTTCACCAACACAGAAGCTCTCCAAACCCTGTCCTTTTGGGGTTTTATGGAGGCTTCATTACAATGGCTGAGTTGATTAAATCATGGGCCATTGGTGATTAAACTCACTCTCTAGCTCCTCTCTCCTCCAAGGAGGTGGGAGAGTGGGGGACTGAAATTTCCAACCCTCTGATCACTTAGTTGATTCTTCTCCAAACCAATATCCATAATTAGGTGGAATCCAAAAGTCACCTCATTAACATAATATATACCTATCTATATACCAATATATATCTATTAATTGTTATTATCCTAAATGACTATATGAAAAGTGAGGCTTAGTCAGGTTAAGAAATTTACCTCACAGCTGGAAAATAGAGTAGCTGAGATTTCAATCACTTTGGCCAAACCTGAAGCCTCTAGTCATATAATGGCTATGCTGAACTAACATCCTTGCTTCAGTCTTCCCTGTTCCTCACAGATATCAACCATGTCTCTTCACTATCTTTTTATACTTACTCTCCACAAAGCAGTCAGTGGTAATGGCAATGTGGCTGACAGGCCAGTCTATCCTCCCGAACTGTGTATACAGAGGGTCTCTGTGGCACCAGACAGAGGTACAAGTCAGGTTGCAGACTGAACACTTTGGTGATGTGCAAGACAAAACCTTGTTTCTCAAAATTAAGTGAGATACCTCTATATCCTTATCATAAAGATATTTTTACTTGGGCTAATTTGGATAGATTTTCATTTCTTATGATTTCTTAATTTCCCACTCTCTATATTATTTATTGCTATGTAATAATCTACCCCAAAACGTAACAGCTTAAAATGACAATTTGGTATTATTCCATCACACAATTCTTTTGCTCAGAAATTTAAACAAGACACACAAGAGTGTGGTGGTCTATATTGTGTTACCTCTGGGTCCTGAGCTGCATTGACACAAAGGCTGGTGTCCGGAACAGCTGAGAGCCTTCTGCTTACTAGATCCTTCAGCATTTGTTCCCCTATTACACTTCCTTTGTCTTACTTTTGTTTCCTTAAGATTTTTTTTTTATGATTCCATCTGATATTTAGCATTGATTTATTATTTATGTCCTATAATTTACAATATAATTCTTTAAATAATTAGAGAAACTCAAATATTTTACCACATAGCATGTAGCATGAAGATCTCACAACATTGTATTCCCACGTCTTCTCTCCCATCCTTTGTGTTCTTAAGGTCATTTATCTTATTTTTTGTCTGCTGTGGGTACAAACTACATTGCTTTTATTTCTGCTATATGCTGTCTGCTACTTTTAACATTTGTTTAACCTAAGAAAGAAAAGTGTAATTTACTTTATTCTAGGCCAGTCTTCTACATTTCTTTTGTAGGTCCAACTTCCTGTCCCAGCATGTTTCTTCTCCTTGGAAGACTTTATTAAACATTTTTTAATATTTATTATGTATATATGTATGTATGTATTTATTTATTTGACAGAGAGACACAGCAAGAGAGGGACACAAGCAGGGCAGTGGGAGAGGGAGAAGCAGGCTTCCCGCTGAGCAGGGAGCCAGATGCAGGGCTTGATTCCAGGACCCTGGTATCATGAACTGAGCCAAAGGCAGACGCTTAAGCAACTGAGGCACCCAGGTGCCCCTATTAAACATTTCTTTTATTGTATGTCTGCTGGTGATGAATTCTCTCAGTTATATATTATATATATATATATATATATATTTTTATATATATATATAAAATCTCCTTTCTCTTTGAAAAATGTTTATACTGACTGTAAAAACTTGGATTAATAGGTTTGCTTTATTCTTCAGTACATAAAGATATATTGCTGCAGTTTTTTCATGGTTTCTCATAAAAATTCAGGGGCTTTTCCAACTTTTTTCAACTTTCAACTTTGTTCCTCTGTATCTAATGTGTCATTTATTTCTGTCACCAAAATTTTCACTCTAACTTTTGCTTTCACTCATTTGAATATGGTAGCCCTATGTATGTGGTTATATTTTGTTTTGTTTGCTTTTTGTCTTTTGGTATTTTCCTGCTTATTGGTCTCCGAGTTTTGGATCTGCTGTTTGGTGTGTGTCAATTTTAGAAAATTCTTGACCATTATTTAAAAACAGTATTTCTTTTTTTTTTTCCAATTTATTTATTTTCAGAAAAACATTATTCATTATTTTTTCACCACACCCATGCTCCATGCAAGCCATGCCCTCTATAATACCCACCACCTGGTACCCCAACCTCCCACCCCCCCGCCACTTCAAACCCCTCAGACTGTTTTTCAGAGTCCATAAGTCTCTCATGGTTCACCTCCCCTTCCAATTTACCCAAATTCCCTACTCCTTTTGCCAAGTTCTCTCTTTTTTTTCTGGATTCCAACTATGCATATGTGATACTGTTTGATGCTGTCCTAGTGCATAGATGCTCCATTCTATTTTTGTTTCACTCTTTTTTCTCTTTGCGCTTCAGTTTGGATAATTTCTGTTTCCATATCTTCAAGTTCACTTACATCTTCTTTGGATACGTTGAATGTACTCATGAGCACATGAAAGGTGGTTTTTATTGTTATTGCTATTTTTCTCATTTACAGTATTTCCATTTAATCATGTCTTAATGTTCCATCTCTCTGCTGAAATTAACTGCTTAACTTTGCATGCTGTCTACCATTTTCATTATAGTCATAAACATTAGTCAGAGTTATTTTAAATTCCCTGCCCCGTAGTTCCAACATCTCTGTCATATCTGAGTTTGGTTCTGATGATTGCTTTGTTTCTTGAGAGTGTGTTTTTTTCATACATATTGATTGGGCCTGGAAATGGGCACATTTTTCCATCTGCTAGGTCTTTCATATATAGGTTTGAGTTAGAAGTTGGGTTGAATTGGAGACTTTTTGTTGCTGTGGTTAAATTAAACTCACATTTGAATTCCTATAGTGATACCTTGTGTTTAGAATGAGAATTGATTCACTGCAGTACCCATGTGACTCTCAGCTTGAGGTATCCCCTTGTCACTGTATCTCAAGAGAAGGTATCTTTGCACACTATTGGTACTTGAAGCTTGTTTATTTGTTGGTGGTGAGTGAGAGCTCTTCTCTGTTCTGATGAAGCCTCAGCCTTAGGCAAATGCCTTATTCCTGGGTGTCAGAGGTGGTGACCTTCTCAGTTCTTCTGCCCATATTCTGGCTGTGTGGGCCCCTGCATGCACTCCTGCGTCTAGAAGGAGGAGTTTGGTTTTTCTGTTTCCCTTCCCTCATCTGTATTCTAAGGGTGAAAGTGTTTGTTTCCCTCCCTCCTACAGATATTCGTTTCTTTTTTTTTTTTTTTCTAAAGTAATTTAGTTTTTTAAAAATTTCTTTTCAGTGTTCCAGAATTTCTTGTTTATGCACCACACCCAGTGCTCCATGCAATATGTGCCCTCCATACCCACCACCGGGCTCAGCCACCCCCCACCCTTTTCCTCTCCAAAACCCTTAGTTTGTTTCTCAGAGTCTACAGTCTCTCATGGTTCATCTACCCCTCCGTTTCCCCCAACTCACTTCTTCTCGCCAACTCCCCATGTCCTCTGTGTCATTCCTTACGCTCCACAAATAAGTGAAACTATATAATTGACTCTCTCTGCTTGACTTATTTCACTCAGCATAATCTCTTCCAGTCCCATCCATGTTGTTACAAAAGTTGGGTATTCATCTTTTCTGATGAAGACAAAATACTCCATTGTATATGTGGACCATATCTTCTTTATCCATTCATCCGTTGAAGGGCATCTTGGTTTCTTCCACAGTTTGGCTACTGTGGCCATTGCTGCTATGAACATTGAGGTACAGATGGTTCTTCTTTTCACTACATCTGCATCTTTGGGATAAATACCCAGTAGTGCAATTGCAGGGTCATAAAGTAGCTCCATTTTTAATTTCTTAAGGAATCTTCACACTGTTTTCCAAAGTGACTGTACCAACTTGCATTCCCACCAACAGTGTAAGAGATCTTTGTTTCTTAAGAGGAGATGGGAAACCATATGATAATTGACTCTCTCTGCTTGACTTATTTCACTCAGCATAATCTCTTCCAGTCCCGTCCATGTTGCTACAAAAGTTGGGTATTCATCCTTTCTGATGGAGGCATAATACTCCATAGTGTATATGGACCACATCTTCCTTATCCATTCATCCGTTGAAGGGCATCTTGGTTCTTTCCATAGTTTGGCGACTGTGGCCATTGCTGCTATAAACATTGGGGTACAGATGTCCCTTCTTTTCACGACATCTGTGTCTTTGGGGTAAATACCCAGGAGTGCAATTGCAGGGTCATAGGGAAGCTCTATTTTTAATTTCTTGAGGAATCTCCACACTGTTCTCCAAAGAGGCTGCACCAACTTGCATTCCCACCAACAGTGGAAGAGGGTTCCCCTTTCTCCACATCCTCTCCAACACATGTTGTTTCCTGTTTTGTTAATTTTGTCCATTCTAACTGGTGTAAGGTATTTGTGGAGCATAACAAATAGCATGGAGGACAAGGGGCGTTAGAGAGGAGTAGGGAATTTGGGTAAATTGGAAGGGGAGATGAACCATGAGAGACTATGGACTCTGAAAAACAATCTGAGGGGTTTGAAGTGGCGGGGGGGTGGGAGGTTGGGGTACCAGGTGGTGGGTATTATAGAGGGCACGGCTTGCATGGAGCACTGGGTGTGGTGAAAAAATAATGAATAATGTTTTTCTGAAAATAAAAAAAATTGGAAAAAAAAAAAAAAAAGGAGATGGGAATAAGGATCAGTGCGGTTCCCTAGCCATCCTGCAGGGTTGCTCTTCCCCTCTCCAGCGCTCTGCACCAAAACCAATATTTTTGACTCTCTGATCTTTTTTTGTGATCATATGTTGAGATGCATGGAGAAAATCTTGTAAGTGGGTGTGTACTCCTCTACTTTTTAAGTCCCATGGGCCCAACACCCTCCTATAAGTCCGCCCTGGGCCTTCACCAAGATGTCAACTCTTGTAGCTTTGTTCTTATTAGCTTCTAGTTACCTGGTGAGTGCATGTTCATGTCTCTTCTGTCTTTGAAGTTGCCCATCTTTCTTTGGTGTTTGGATAGGTGGCTGCTCTGGAGCCTCAGTTCTGCAATAGATTCTAAAAGAGTCATGAATTGGAAGTTACTCCAGCTATTTTTTGTTTTTTGTTTTAATTTTTTAAAATATTTTATTTATTTATTTGACAGAGATCACAAGTAAACTGAGAGGCAGGCAGAGAGCAAGAGGGGGAAGCAGGCTCCCCACTGAGCAGAGAGCCTGATGTGGGGCTCGATCCCAGGACCCTGAGATCATGACCTGAGCCAAAGGCAAAGGCTTTACCCCACTGAGCCACCCAGCGACCCCAAGCTATTTTTGAAATAAAGGTGGAAGTGATGTTCTTCCCTGCTCTTTACACTTTAGGAAGAGTACTAGAAGACCTTAATGAGATATTTTGTGTTCTTTTTTTAAATAACAGGTCTTCAAACATTGGTGTGAATTTTTCACTTAGGTCATATCTCACTTTGGATTAGCCATATTTTTTTAAAGATTTTATTTATTTATTTGAGAGAGAGAGAGGGAGAGAGAGCATGGGAGGGAGGAGGGTCAGAGGGAGAGGTGGGCTCCCCACTGAGCCAGGAGCCTGACGTGGGGGTTGATCCCAGGACTCTGAGATCATGACCTGAGCCAAAGACAAGGCTTAGCTGACTGAGCCACCCAGGCGCTTCAGGATTAGCCGTATTTGAAGACCACAAAAGCCACATGCAGTTAGGGACTTCCATATCAGACAGTCTAAAATTATAGCTATTGAATATCTTGCACATAATAATCATGATACGGGGGCACCTGGGTGGCTCAGTGGGTTAAAGCCTCTACCTTTGGCTCAGGTCATGATCCCAGGGTCCTGGGATCGAGCCCCACATCAGACTCTCTGCTCAGTGGGGAGCCTGCTTCGCCCTCTCTCTCTGCCTGCCTCTCTGCCTACTTGTGATTTCTGTCTGTCAAATAAATAAATAAAATATTTTTAAAAAATCATGATACGGCTATTTTAAAATTAATGTTAATGGACCGCATCTTACCATCAGTGAAAAGTTTTCATTTCTTCTTCAGGTTTTTTGTTAGTGTTCTTAGTGTTTTCTAAGTGTGCATTTGATCAGAGCATAGAAGAAAACCCAATGTATATTATTTTAAATGTATACCTTACCTCCATTACTTTTTTTATAAGCCTGATGATATTCAGAATATTCACAGTATATAGTTGAGATAAAAATTTGATCAATAGAGCATTTTTTAGCACATATTTTGGTACTTATCTTTAAGCCTAACTTCAGTTTCTCCATGCTGAGATCCTTATTACTATTCAATGCCAAAATAACAATATTGCTTTTTGTCCACCAGAAGCAAGTTGTAAGTTATTATAAATCAACTCATTTGCTCAAATAGCAACACCAATCAAATATCCTTTTACAAATGCATCAGTTTTGACTTGTGCCAGATGTATAAATAAGAATTTGAATGCCTAATGTAGAATCCAAATGAGAATGTTGAGGGAGTCTATAAAGGCAGAAATGTAAGATGTCTTACAGTTTATTTTATTAAATTCATTAGTTTCCAAATAAAGTACATTTTTCAGGCTATTTGTTTATATAACATTTGTAACTCTGATCTTAAAGCCTATCAATTTTAATACAATTTTGTTCATTTTGCTTCATATACTGTACTGTTTTTTGCCTTCATCTGTTTCAGTATAAGAGAAACCAATTGAGATAAACAGTTTCAGAAAATCGGTTCTAAAATTCTCTCTCTCTCTTCCCCCCAAAACCTACAATGTGTTCTAAATTCTGCTGTTTTGGTGGTCAATAATGATGTCTTTTTTTATTTCTCATATTTGCAATGATCTGATAAAGATGATAACATATATGTTTATTTCACAAATAACCCTAAATGCAGTATAATTGAAGAATCAATCAATTAAAGTTTTGAGATAGCTGTGAATCATAGAAAGGTCTGAAATAAGCCAACAGAGAAGGGACACAGATTATAAATGTCCATGCTAGCTCTGGTTCCTAACACGTACATCCCCAAAGATCTCAGATAGAAAGTCAGTCAACATGAATTCACATGAAAGGTTTAGGTGGCTAGTTTAAATAGCAGTTAATTAACATGATGATGCTTTTGTGACCAAAGGCTTCAATTTCTTCTAACTCTGCTCTTGTGTATTCTAGGCCCACCATACCGAGCTGTGCAGGACTAAACTTTGTTGATTATGGTAACTTATTATTGGTGGAATGGTGCCGGTCTGATTGGAATGAATTTTTAAAAAGAGAAATAAAAGGGACATTGGAGAAAAAAAGTACGATTAGCTCTTTTGAGGAATTTTCCTAAAACCAAACAAAAAAAAAAAAAAAAAAAAGAAAAATATAGTAGTAGCCATGGGGCAAAATATGGTCAAGAGTTCTTTTCCTAAACATGAAAGAAGAAAGACCATCTTTGCACACTAATGGGGATGAAACACAAAGAGAGTGATGGTGGAGGACAGACAGAGGAGGGTTACTGCAGAAGTTGAGAGCAGATGGAATCAGGTACACAAGTGGATGGACTAGCTTGAAGATGCTTGGATAGTATAAGCAGGCTAATGGCAGGGGGATAGAAGATGTGGGTCCTGAAGCTGGCAGGTGGGTAGGGAAGTGCAGTCTGGGGACACCAAAACTTATTTTCTGATTGTTTCCTTTTCCTTAATGACTCAGAAACAAGGATGTCAGCTGAGAAGAGGGATAGGGAAGATAGCTAAAGGGGTAGGGGTGAAAATAAAGGAAAAAGGATGAAATAGACATCTAGGAAAGAAGACGACAAAATGGATAAGGGATGATTTATAATATTAGAGGCCTTTAGCAATAAAGCCCATATCCATTTCAACTCTAAGCTCTGTACATTTTAACTAATAAATCATTCCCAAATCCATCCACTTCTCTCCATTCCACTACAGCCCCAGTCCAAACTACTACTGCCCCCTGCCTAAACTATGATGTCGGCTTCCTCACTGGCTTACACACATCCACTCCTGCTCCTCACGAAGACATTCTAAACATTGCAACTGGGATCATCTTTTCAAATGAGGTTTGTTCATGTTACCATGCTGTTTAAAACTCTCCAAGGACTTTGGGGGTAAAAACAACCCATCCAAGGGCAATGTCACCTCAACTCCTTGTTTCTGTCTCCTCTTAGCAGTTCAAGAACAACGGCTATTCTCAGTTGTTCTAAGGAACGGTGTGTCCTCATTAAGCAGGGCACTGTAAATGCTGCCTAGAAAATCCTCTTCTGGCCTTACTTATTTTATTTCCAATTTTTCTTCATATTTCAGTTGAATCATCACTTTCTCCAGGAATGTGTCCTTGTTCTTTAATTAATTCAGCTTCCCTTTTATATGCTTCTATAATACCATGTAGTTTTCATAGTCATAATTCTGAATTTAATTGTAGAATTATTTGATTATGTCCCCTTTTAGACTGGGAAGCTCTAAGAGGTTTAGCATTATGTTTGCCTTTTTTTTTAAAAAAAAAAATACAGACTACATTTGCTTTTGCTCACCAGTTTATCTCTAAATAGTTAGCACATATTGTCTAGCATAAAAGACTTCAATAAATATTTGTCAGAGGTTTCATATAGTGATTCAGCATTTCCATACAACAACCAGTGCTCATGATGACAAGTGTAGTCTTTCATTCCTATCACCTATTTCACTCGTCCCCCACCCCTTTCCCTTCTAGTAACCATTATTTTGTTCTCTACAGTTAAGAGTCTGTTTCTTGGTTTGCCTCTCTTCTTGTTTTTTTTTTCCCCTTCTTTTTTGCTTTCTTGTTTTGCTTCTTAAATTCCACATATGAGTGAAATCATATGGTATTTGTCTTTCTCTGACTGATTTATTTTGCTTAGCGTAATACTTTCTAGCTTCATCCACGTCATTGCAAGTGGCAAGATTTCATTCTTTTTTAAGGCTGAATAATATTATATATATACCACATTTTCTTTTTTTTTTAAAGATTTTATTTGTTTATTTGACAGACTGAGATCACAAGTAAGCAGAGATGCGGGCAGAGAAAGAGAGAGGGGGAAGCAGGCTTCCTGCTGAGCAGAAAGCTTGATGCGGGGCTCGATCCCAGGACCCTGGAATCATGACCTGAGCCAAAGGCAGAGAGGCTTTAACCCACTGAGCCACCCAGGTGCCCCATATACCACATTTTCTTTATCCATTCATTAGTTGATGGGCCTAGGTTATTTCTATAATTAAGATATTGTAGATAATGCTGCTGTCAACATCAGGGTGCATGTATCTGTATGAATTAGTATTTTTGTATTCCTTGGATAAATACCCAGTAGTGCAATTGATGGATTATAAGGTAGTTCTATTTTCAACTTTTTGAGGAAGCTCTATACTGTTTTCCAGAGCAGCTGTACTAGTTTCCATTCCCACCAACAGAGCAAGAGGGTTTCCCTTTCTCCACATCTTTGCCAACACATGTTGTTTCTTGGGCTTTTGATTTTAACCATTTTGACAGGTGTGAGGTAAGATCTCATTTTTGTTTTTATTTGTATTTTCCTGATGATCAGCATTGAGAATTTTTCATGTGTCTGCTGGCCATTTGTATGACTTCTTTGGAAAAATATCTGTTCATCTGAAGACACTGAGTCTTAAGGAAATAAATTCTCCAGAGTTATGCAGCTGATATGTAAGCCAGACAATCTGACTCTAAAGCACATCCTATTACTCTGAATTGTGATTTTTACCAACTTGCTCATTTGTTGCTTTTGTGTCTTCCTTTCAGCCTAAATAGATTTATGTTTATTTTGAAAAGACTTCAACTTGTGAAATACACCCAGTTAACTCAAAATAATTTGCTTTACAGGTACATGTTTTAGGGACATACTATTTTCAAAAGATGCATATGTCTTTCTTGGCATGATGTTCTGGGTTTTGTTTGTATTAGAATATATTTTTATTCTGTACATCTTTTTCTGTGATAGAATATTTAGACTATAAATGAAATAAAAACCAGAAAACCATTAGTGTTAATAGACTTCATTCATTATCCCAACATAAAGTGAAAAAAGTAGAAAAGTAATGTTTCAGGTTTTATATTGTAGATAAATGAATAGTAATGCTAAAATTTAAAGTTACATATTACTACAAAAAAATCTGTGTTTTATCTCTAATATAATTTTACAATACTAGTTTGTTATCAATGAATGGGGTTTTCAGCCCTCAATGTACCTGTCAACTATTTAAAGCAAGAGAACATTAAAGTACTGGCTCAATAATTTATATTCTTAATTTTGAAGTTATCAAGCCAATAAATTCCTCCTAGGCCACTTTACTTGGAAAATACCATTCTTTATGCATTTTTAAAGATTTAGTAAACTCCAAGTCATTTAGAGAACTGCGTGCTACCCACAGAATACTATTGCGAGCAAATCCTCCTTTTCTTGTACATAAGAACATAACAGGGTCACCTTTTGCAACCACTAATTACCCCAGGCAGCAGCAGTCAGAAAATTTGAGACTAAGGCTGCTTTCACTACCAGAATCTATAGCATTGTATTTTGATGAAGGTGAGTTCTGATTAAGCTGTGTGAATTCCCATTACAGGCACGTATCAGGACTGAGAGGTACCCGGCCTATAAGTCTTCTGAAATTCATTATTAAGGGAAGCAGCAGTAAGTAAACACTTGACCACATTGGGTTCTATTAGGTATATTTTTGGGTGAATGGAGCCACAGGAATATTGCATTAACTGTAATGATAGGTCTGGCTAAGTAACCTCAGTCCACATTTCCCAAATGGTTAATTGCTCTTACATAGTCATTTCATAAATGCTCTTTGACTTACTTCCCTCACAAAGAGCACACTGAGTTTCCCCTTTTTGCTTTTGCATGCATACTCATAAATTTGTGATTCTGTTCACAAGCCATTGCCTCAGATCTGAAAGGGAAGCCCCATGACTTATAGAAAATGCAATATTTCATCAAGGATATGAGACATGTTCCTGGATGGATTTCTGACACCCCATGCCAGGCTGACCACAAGTCACTGCTCTGAGTTCTTTGTGCCAGTGTGAAAGCCAAAGTAAAATATTATCTTCAGAAAAATAAGGCTCTACTGAACATTTTTTTAAAATATTTATTTATTTATTTGAAAGAGAGGAGGGGGAGGGGCAGAGGAGAGGGAGAAGAGAATCCTCAAACAGAGTCCCCATTGAGTGTGGAGCCCAAAGTCAGTCTCCATTCCAGGACCCTGGGATCATGATCTGGGCCAAAATAAAGAGTCTGACACTTAACTAACTGAGCCACCCAGGTGCCCCTCCACTGAGCTTAATACTCTTACTAATAAAATCTGTTTGCACAGTTATAATTTAAATGTCTAGATTTCCTCACTGTTTAAGCCATCTGCAGTTGCAAGGAGCCAGTTAGGATGTGTATTAACCTCTTTAGCTCATGTAGATGGTTCTTTGTTCTTTTGCAGACCTTGTAAACTTGGCCATTGTCACAGGAGACCTAAGGCAATCAAAGGCCAGTCTTTGGTATTGAAAATGTGTTTTGTTTTGTTTTAAATCTCTCAAGCTAAAACAAAAACACTTTAATCCTTCAGATGTGCTCCCAGAGTAATGAGGCACAGGTCTCTTGTTGATGGTGTGCCCCCCAGTCTGCTCTGCTCACCCAGCCATGACCCAAAAAATTGAAAAATAAGGAGATATGTGTCTTCTTCACTGGCCTATCCTTCCTAAATCTCTTCTAGTTCTCTAGCCTAGGACTACCCATTTGCTGTTTAAGTCAAGAGTTAGATGAGGGGTGCCTGGATGGTATAGTCTGTTAAGCCTCTGACTCTTGATTGGGTCAGATCACGATGTCAGTGTCTTGAGATCAAGCCCCTCATTGGCTTCATGCTCAGTGTGGAGCCAGCTTGAGATTGCTTCTCTCCCCATCTCTCCCCTTCCACCCATGCCATGCATGCTCTCATTCTCTCTAAATAAGTAAATAAATAAAATCTTTAAAAAGTTAAGTGAGCTGTTTCTGATTCACTGCAAAGAGTGGAAAAGTCATTTGGTTTTGAGCCAATATTTTATTTCCAATGCTTCTGTAAATAACAGAATTGATGCAAGACTATGTTTAGGAAATACAAAATAATCATTTAGAAAAGTATGGTCAGAGAGGAGAAATCATTAAGTATTACCTCTGTGGCTGGACTACATACCTCATTGTGGGCAAAACAGCGATTCACTTCTTACCACCATTTTGAGTGGGAGAAACTACCAGGTTTTTTTCTCCCTAAGAAAAAAGTTTATCCTCACTCATCTATCCAGTAAATGAACATTCTCTGGTTGGTTGGTTTTGTTTCTGTTTTTTTTTCTTCTTCATGTTTGCCTCTCTCACAGCAATCCTTGCGTGTTGTCTTTATGTCTTTCACCATAACATACTTCTCAACCTGTGTTTGGGAGTTTCTGAAAATATTCTAGTGGGTCTAGGAGGGTTCTATGAGAAGTTTTACATTTTACTTTTTAATGATAAAAAATAAAGAATACATATCATAAAAATACCTTGAATCATCACAGTCATTTTATAACCTAACTGTGCCAAATATATATCTGCATTTACTTATACAAATGTGGTTGTTCCACATTAATTAAGACTAACTGATATATCACAATGTTCTGTAAAAATAAAATTTTCAAAAGAGTTCAAATAGAGACAAGCAGTGAGAGAATTTGTCCTCACCCATTCTTGGGTGTAGAGGCATGTCAAATTAGAAACAGAAAGCCTGCACTGTGACAGTCAGGGCCATACTCACGTTGTGGGGGAATATATTTGACAGGTCCCATATTTATAGGTAGAAGGAGGTCTAAACAGTTTGTTTACAATCCATATTAAGCAACAAAAACTTATTTTGCACTTGATTTCTTTTTTTTTTAATATATTTTATTTATTTGACAGAGAGAAGGAGAGCACAAGCCAGGGGAAGAGCAGGAAGAGTCAGAGGGAGAAGCACACTCCCCACTGAGCAGTAAGCCCCATGTGGGGCTTGATCCTGGGACCCTGGGATCATGACCTGAGCCAAAGGCAGACGCTAAACCGACTGAGCCACCTGGGTGCCCCTTAGCTCTAGATTTCAATGGTAATTGTTTTATATACTGTAGTTGGTGCTCCTGACTAATGATCTCATATCTACAATTACTTCTCTTCCTCTTTCACAGAACTTGATTATGTCAACCTCTTGTCCCCCTGCATGGCTGTGCTCCAATTCTTACCCCTTTCAGCATAAATATATAAAAATCACAAATACTGAAGTACCACATCTTGAAGTTAATTTGATGCTTTGTCCTATACTTTAAAATAACAGTAATTGATTTAGAAAATAAACACTTGTGGGGGCGCCTGGGTGGCTCAGTGGGTTAAAGCCTCTGCCTTCAGCTCACGTCATGATCTCAGGGTCCTGGGATCGAACCCCACATCGGGCTCTCTGCTCAGCAGGGAGCCTGCTTCCTCCTCTCTCTCTGCCTGCCTCTCTGCTTACTTGTGATCTCTGTCTGTCAAATAAATAAATAATTAATTTAAAAAATTAAAAAAAAAAAGAAAACAAACACTTGAAGTTAAGCATACCAATTCTTATAATATATACTACTCATGTGAGTAGTCAATCTCTACAGGAATATTATTAAAGCAGATTTGGATTACATTGTTCTACTTACTACTACAGCCAACTTTGATTTTAGGTTAAGCAAAATGATGTCATCTTTTATATTAAATTCATGGTGTTAATACCATTTCTTTGGCATCATTGTTGTGCTTGTATTTGTTCATTAGTTTTGGTTTTGAAATTATACAAATCCCATACACAAAATGACTTTAAGCTTATTTAAGCAATTGTTAAGCTTGACTGACAATCTATCTAGTCTAAATCACACGGATTTCTCTTAGAAAATATACTATGATGGTTCATGACGTAGAATGTAGAGGGAGATACATTTATCTGAATCCTAACTTCACCACATGAGAATTGTGTAACACTCGGAAAGTATATCAACTACTCTAAGAAAAGAGACTAATAAATACCAGCACTCCCTTCATTTGTTATTAGAATTGCTTGAGTTGATAGGCAGGAAGGACTTAAAACAGTACTTGGCTCATGGTGCATGCAAGTGTTAGTTTTACTCTTATCATTATTATTATTATTATTATTCATTCTCTCATTTTTTGAGCAGTGATTGGGATGGATATTTACCAAAGGTGATGGTCTTGAACTGATAACTGTAAAGCAACAACTTAAAAAATTGGATGTTTGCAATTTTATACCTTAAGAAGCTACTTTAAGACCAATCATTCTGCTGTGATCCTCAGGCACTCATTGTCCTAGTCTGTTCAGCCTGCTTGTAACAAAATGATACCGACTAGGTGGCTTATAAACAACAGACACTTATTTCTCACAGTTCTGGAGTCTGGAAGTCCAAGTACAAGGCGCCAGCATATTCCAGTGAAGACCTTTTTCTGGGTTGCAGATTTCTTGTTTTGTCCTCACATAGAAGAAGATGCTGGGAGCTTTTAAGGGTCTCTTATAATAGTACTAATCCCATTTATGAAGCCTTCTCCTCATTACCTAAGAACCTTCCAAAAGGTCCACTTTTAATACCATCACATTAAACATTAGGATTTCAACACATGAATTTTGGAAGGGAAACAAACTTTTAAACTTAGCACTAGCCAAGTTTCCAATCTGTATATAAAACTACATGTATGGCCAACCATTAACTTACCTTCTCATATTTTTTTTTAATTAATTTCTGGTGCTTTGTCTTTGGCTTTTACCAAGGGTTGACATTTCGATAACCATATTTCTTTGCAATAAATGCTAGGTTATTTATGAGCTCTTATACTCCTACACGCCAGGGATTTTCCTGGAAGGCATGATTCAAACTCATTTTTTAGAAAAATTAGAAATTTGTAGTTGAATCTATGAATAATTACTCCAGATTAGTTTTGGGACCTTATACCTTAGTTTGGTCACCTGAGGATAACATCTCTTACAGCTCTGCTCTGCCTAGTGATTTATACAAACAACTTAAGTTTGAATTTATTTAAGTTTGAATCCCTGGAAAGGGAAAATGATCTACTACACGGAAATGAAGGTCTCATTGGCATCTTTTTTTACTTAGCTTGTATCAGTTCCTCTACAGATATTCACTGCAAAACTGAGAGCTGTCCATGGGGAAGACTTTCATTATCCTCTTCATCCAGTTCTTGCCCTTGTTTGGCTAATTTTCAAAATGCCAGCCAGATAGATAATTGTTAAGAGACATTACTAAAACTTCTTCTGTCTATGCTATAAGATCACTATTTTTCTAAGTATTTTGAGGACCAAAATTAGTTGGTTCATGAGAAAACCTTATAAGGGTGCCTGGGTGGCTCTGTCCATTAAGCAGCTGACTTTCAATTTTGGCTCAGGTCATGAGCTCAGGATGAGATCAAGCACTGTGTTGGGCTCCTCACTGGGTGTGGAGCCTCCTTAAGATTCTCTATCTTTTTGCCCCTCCCCCATTCACACCGTCTCTCTCTAAGAACAAAAAACAAAAACTAAAAAATTAAAAAAAATCAAGAAGTCCTTACAGCTGATATCTTAAAGTACAGTGAACATCGATTTCATTCAAATTAGGACCCTAGAGTTTTAATTGTGAGTGGTAATTTTATAATATTTCAGTGTTAAACTAAATTGATTTATAGTAGGAATCTTACTTGACTTGGAGAAATATTAAAGAAATCTGGGTGACCTGGGTGGCTCAGTTGGTTAAGCAGCAACCTTTGGCCAAGGTCATGATCATAAGGTCCTGGAAATGAGACCTGCATTGGGCTCATTGCTCAGCAAGAACCTGCTTCTCCCTCTGCCTGTCGCTCCCCCTGCTTGTTCTTTCTCTCTGTGTCAAATAAATAAATAAAGTCTTAAAAAATAGATTAAAAAAAAAGAAATCTTAGGTGTTTCTTTAAAATTCAGTGGGAAAAATGTTAGCTTTTGTTCCCCAAACTCTTTGAGGTCAGGGAATGTAGTTTGAAGTGTGACTATAAAAAATCGCCTTACTCACTTTTCTAACTATGCAAATTTCCCTTTTACATAGTTATTTGTTGATGACAACTTGCATAATTTCTACCTGAAGATGTCAGACATCCATTAAATATTTATTAATGAATTGCTGAGAAAAATTAACATCTATCTCTTATTTCTTATATGAATATTTCATGTAGACTATTGCTGTACTCTTAGTTCTTAATATTTTTGAACTCATTTTAATTGTGGAATTGCATTTGAGATTAAAAAAATAAGCTAAGTTGACTATTGAAAACAACTTAGATAATATGATCTATAAAAAGAGCTACCCTCTATTCTCCAAGAAGCATATCAGATAATTTTGTTATTTATACTAGGTCTTTTTTTTTTAAAGATTGTATTTATTTATTTGAGAGAGAGAGAGAGAGAAAGCATGAGAGAAAGGATGGGCAGTGGGAGGAGCAAAGGGAGAGGGAGAAAGAGACTCCTCGCTGAGCAGAGAGCCAGATGTGGGACCCAATCCCAGGACCCTGGGATCATGACTTGGACAGAAGACAGCCACTTAACCTACTGAGCCACCCAAGTGCTCTATACTAAGTCTTTTACAAAGGATTTGAAGTCATTTGTAGAATATGTGGATTTTATAAGGAATGATTAAGTAACAAAGGAGTTGGAGTGAAGGGAACTTCCAGCAAAATAAATGAGAGTGAGGAATAAAGTTGTCACCCAAATATTTATAGCATAACAGCCTTTAAAATTGCTAGAAGTGGTACTGGAGTATCTTTCTTTAGTGAGGGGGGTTAAATATTATGTATTATGAAACCAAAATCCAATCACAATATTCTTTCTCAATAAAACACTATGAAGATGAAACTATACATGAGAACTTAAAATTACTAAGCTTCAAATAAACAACATCCATCTCCACAAGAATATTGAAGAGACTCCCACTGCTTACATGTTAATTCACTTATAAGGATTGGTATTGAACTGGTGACATAAGAATCTAGACTGAGAAAATGGTCTACTATATCCTATTCAGCTTTGCATCTTTAGTGAGCATCTATTGATAACTCAATAAACTTTCATTGAAAGAATGAATGAATGTAGGAATCAGTGAATTAAGAGAGGAATGAATAAAAGAAAACATAGGGCTCTCTGGGGATCCTGATGACTTCTTAAACTTTGGGTCACTGTGAAAAAAAAATCCAAAAGTGTTTTTCCGGCTGTTTCATTTTTTAATATGCAGAAATCTCAGAATCAGATTGTGAACTTAGATTAGTTGACAGTGGCTTATTCAGCATTTATCTTTCCTCCTACCTTTGTCCTTTAAAAAATAGCAGCTGTCATCAAAAACAAAATACAACAAACAAAAAACCCTCCTACTCTATGCCAGGTGCTTTTCATTTATCTCACTCTCTTAGCTCAGGCTGCCATGACAAAATACCATAGACCGAATAGCTGGAAAAACAGAAATGTATTTTCTCATGTTCTGGAGACTGGAGATCAGGGTGCCACCATGGTTGGGTTTTGGGGAGAGTTCTCTTCCTGGTTTGCAGACAGCTGCCATGTTGCTATGTGTTCCCATGACCTCTTCCTTGGGTGTACATGGGGAAAAAAAGCAAGCTCTCTGATGTCTCTTCTGTATGGGCACTAATTCCATCATTAGAACCCCACCCTTATGACCTCATCTAACCCAAATTATCTCCCAAAGTTCCCATTTCCAAATACCATCACGTCAGGAGGTAGGGTTTCAATGTGTATTTTGTAGGGAATTCAGTCCCTAACACTTAATCTTCATGAGACCCTTCAAAGAGAATCTTACTGAAGAAAATGAGCATGAAGTTGGGATTTTATATATTTATATCATTCGTTTGCTTAGCTATAATCGAGATTTTATTAGGAACTGATGTGAACAGGCCCTAGAATGCAAATTTATTCTGAGCATACTCTCCAGCTTGATAAATATGTTAAACTAGAGTGTTAAATTAATATTTTGACATGAGAACATTACTGACAAGCAGATAATGGTTGACTTGACAGATTAGTAAAAACTGCCCTGGTATGAAAAGTGAAGTAGATCAAAAGTACCAATGAATGAATTTATTCCCTGTATTTTCCATATAAGGAAGCTTCACTAATTACCTGTCAGGTTTTCTGCTAGCATTATGGAAGAAATGAGAAAATCATGCTCGAGGGGTGGACTTATATACTTGGATGAGCAATAACCTACAGAAAACTCACCACAGAAGATTGATGGAAGCTACCGGAGCTTTTCCAGTTCACACAGAGTTCGTCCGACAGGACGCTGTTAACTCGGTGATCTGCTTCCATATGACCACACCGTATGGTTGTGGAAAATGCATTTTCTACGGTATCAGGATACCCGGATTTAAATCCTGGTGCTACCATTTCAAAACCTACAGCCAATTACTTGGTTACACTGAGCCATCAGTTTCTTGTAACAAAATATTCCTCAGGGTTCTCGTTCACTCAACAAAATAAAATTAAACGAAATAAAAATAAAAATAAGAGCTAAAATTTATTTAATGCTTCCTGTTCTAGACAAGGTACTTATCATTTCACACACATAGGGTGATCCGTACTTCTGTGCACCTGTTCCTTCCCTGCACTTACCGTGCCTTCCTGTAGGTGGAGTATACTTCCCTGTTCTGGCAATTCTGTGTGGCTAAAGGCATGTATTTATATAACGTCCAAGCAGACACCTGAAATGAACCTTTGCCCTTTAGGTCAGCCTCCTCCAATCTCTGCCCTTTGCCATGAGAAAAGCAGGCCTCAGTGGCTACTCCTTCAGTCTGACACTTGAACTACAAAGACACGTGAAATCTGGCATTGCTCAGAAGAGCCACAGCCGGCTGGAACTCTCATATAATACGTTCTGCTAATGAGTATTTATCACTGTAAGACAATGAGGGTTTGGGGTTGTTCTCTGCTACAACGATCCCTCGAAGCCAGTTATTGCCATAGCAATTCCTAAAATACGTGCTGTTGGCTTTAAGGCCACGTGATGGACAACCAGAAAATACTTCCAGATACCGATTTACTTCTTGTTACTCCCTGGGATGCCACACTATTTAAACAGCATTCTTTTCAATTGTACTTTAATTTCTGAAGTGTGAGTGGTTGCTATTCAAATGGTAGATTATTTTAAGTTTCATTTTATCATTGGTTATTGGTAGTACAGAGAAATATTATTTTTTATAAATAATATGTAGTACTTTTATCATTTTATATTGTTGGCTAATTATCTTTCATTAGTGTAAATGTTTTTATGTTACAAGTAATGGATACTTTATCTCTTCACCTCTAACCTTTATAAGTCATTTAATTTCCTGGCCAGTTCTGTTAAACAGTAGTGGTGATAAAGGGCATCATTATCTTACTTCAGACCTCAAAATAAATGTATTTAAATCTATATATTTATTTAAACATATTTATAGATTTTTTTAGATAACTTTTATAAGCAGAATAATATTCTTAACTAGTTTTTAAATTTTTAGACATTTTTATCGGTCTTGTTTTGGTCAGTAAAATGGAATTATTTTATTATTGTAATAAAGGTTTTTTTCTTTAAGGAAATTAGACCAATATGAGTATAAAAAAAGATGGCTGAGGGAAGAGTTGCAGTGGGAGGTCAAGGAGTCACTGAGGACTTTACTCTGAGGCGCTGAAATGAGTCTCCGGAGCAGTCTCTCAAGTTCGCCTAAAAATTCCAGTGATTGCTGCCTCAAGGTTTGGGTCTTGGTCTGTAGTAGTCAAGTAGGAACTTGTGAAGAAATCTTCGAAGCCATGGTATTTGGCTGCTGCAAGCTCCCTGGAATGAAAACCTCTTCTCCAGTTCATTTTCCAAATACTGTGCAAGATCTCCTTGGCAAGCTCTGGCCTAAAGCTATGTGGGGAAGAGGGTTCTGGAAAATGAGGTTCCTGGTATCTGCAATGCAGAATAATCCTTAGAAGAGAGGATAGTACACTCATGGTCCAATTGGCTGAAAAAATAGAACTAAACTATTAAGTATGTATACCACACATAAATACTCTTTGGAAGAAATATCAGAAGATGAATTCCACTAAGAAGGGTAGGAATTTAGGAGAAAGTTATGGGCTATGGGAAGTAAGAATAGGTAAAAGACTTAATAATAATTATCACTATAAGCATTAACAATGACAAGAGGTTTAGCTATGGAAATTTTCATTCAAAATTCAAGACAACTTCCAATATTAATGTTTTTTTATTTAATACAATGCTACTTGTATAGTAGTTATTACTTATCAGGCAAATATTAATTTAACTCATGACAATTTTTAACTCTTATGACCATTTAAGGTAGGTAATGCTATTATCCCCATTTTACAGATGAGAAAAGTAAGATCTAAAGAATGAATTGATATGTTCAAAGTCACAGATCTATGAACTGTGGAGCTGAGGCTTATACCCAGGCAGTTATTTCCATACAGTACCATTATTAACTACTGCTCTTCTACTTGAACGCCAAAATTTGGTGGAGGGAGAATGGAGAGACTAGAGGGATAGAGGGAGTACAGATTTGCAGAAGTTCTTGCCTTTGTGTATGGGAAAACATGGCAAAGGAAGCATCATAATTTTGCTCTTTAGATCAGACACTTACATGAGTGACATGATTGAATTTGACCACCCCACAGCTGCAGAATTGACAAATTATATTTCTGACCACCCACCCACATTAACTTGCTATCATTATTATTTCAAATCTAGAGCTTATAGAAATCAATGTGCCCATGACAGGCTATGTGATTACTCTTGGTTTAGTGCACCATAGTAAGTGAGAGAGGCTCATGACTAGAAACATGTCTGGTGGAAATCAACCCTTTTTGAACTAGAGGGCAGTTCTCAAAGAATAAGATAATGTGATTTTGTTGCCAACTGCAGAACCTTTGACCAAAATGGCCAAATCCTAGTTGTTTTTGTGGCCTCACCTGGATTCTAAAATCTCAAACTAGAACTAGACCTTGCCGCAGGTCTCAGTGTGCCACCTTGCAAGGGGTAAAGGAACTACAACAGTGAGAAAGCACTGAATCTCCAAAGTTCAAAGAATCTTCAAAGGAAGGATGATAAGAATGTTTCCATTTCTGGTTAAGTTATATAAAAGAGAATAACTCACTCTGGAAAGAGAAGGACCCACCTCCCTTCAGGAGTGTTTTGTAGGAAATGCCACTAGACCCCAGAATTATCTGGTCCATGAAATACAGTTATCCGGGACTCAGACCCACAAGTTTTGCTTCAGTATGTGTAGGTGGGAACTCCTTTTCCAAGAGATTCTGACAGATGTGCTTCATAAATTTCACTGAGGAACTCCTGTCATCTAAGAAATGTCACCTTGCTTTCAGTTATTACTGGATGGGGGTGGAAGGCGGTTGTTGTCTTTCCCCCAAACCCACACAAGTCTGCAAAACCTTTCCCTCTGCCCCAGGATAGTTACTTGTCAGAAGGTCTTCTGTAGAATACCTAGTGACGTGCTGATTGATATTCCTTTAAACTGACCCACATATTTATTCTTTTTGTTGCTGTTCATTCTTTTTGTGGTTATTTCCCCCAGATATCTGTGAATCTATTTATACTCGCTCCTTTTCTTTTGGTTGCTGTTCAAATTTTACCTTTTTTAATGCCTTCTTTCTTTTTTTGAATGTTAGACATCGTGTGTGAAAAACTGTAGAGTTAATTTGAGATGCTCTATGATCTCATTGTCCTCCAGAGAAGATTAGCTTTTTTTGTCATTAAAATTAATTATATTAAATTCTGCCCTATGAAAGTAGGGGCAGAATTTAATATAATATGGGATTTATCTGTTTGAAAGAGAAGCTTCAGTCTTTTTTTTTTTAAGATTTTGTTTATTTATTTGACAGAGAAGGAGAGCACAAATAGGGGGAGAAGCAGGCTGGAGAGGGAGAAGCCGGGAGCCCAACACCCAGGACCCTGGGATCATGACCTGAGCCGAAGGCAAACACTTAACTGAGCCATTCAGCGGCCCCATGAGAAGCTTCAGTCTTTTCAAGTCTTATCAATTCCATTCCACTCTTACTGTTACAAATTAATATTTGTTGTGTCTCTGAAAGCCATTGTTCAGCTTCTTTGGCCCCAGTAATGCGTGATTGTTAAAAGCTTTGCTCAACTTCATATATATATATATATATATATATATATATATATATATATGTAATGTTAACTTCAGGAGGAAAGCAACACTATGTGTTGAGATAACTACTGTGAACTTCCCTTCTTTCTGGAATCTTGGCCCGTTAGTCTTCATTGCCTTACCAGTATTCTGGCAAGGAACCATGTGTTTTGTTTTATATTGCAAAATGGATGGTTGCTGGAATTCTCTCTGTGCAATCTTTTGAGGGTTAGGATGAAAATACCTTCCTACAAAGAAATTTACTTATTCTTTCTTCCAGTTGTCTGGAAGTGCTACAATCCTAGTATCATTTATTTAGAATTATTTAGAATTACTTGATTGAGGTTTTTTTTTTCCTGTCACATATGAGGCCTGAAAACTCACAAGAGGACTGCATAATGGCTTCAGATTCTAGAATATCTTTTTACCCTTTGTCTAGCATGATAATTGTTACTAGCAAATTTTTCTCACTGTCTCTTTCTGCAAAATGAGATTATTTCTCGTTAGCTTGTGAATACTGAAATTTCTTCTTAAAGGATGGAGTTACCCATTGGTCTGCCTACCGTATGCAGGACCTAATCTCTATCTCTGTTTGCTGTCACAATAAAAATTTGTCATCTTGAGCTTCAGAAAATACCCTCAGGATGACACCTGGCTTACGCACTTGCTTCTGCATGGAAGTCTGCTTTCCCTTTGTAGTTTGGTTTGGTTTTAGCGCCATGTGTGTGCATTTGTTTGCCCCCGTACATATCTTACTTTCTTGCTCGATACCAATACTTTTAAAAACATAATTCTGAAAATATTTGAAGAACTTCTAACTGCTTTTAAAGGAGAAAAAATAAGAAGTATACTATTGTTCTGTAAACAAAATTCTGCTATCGTGTACGGAGGAAATTTAAGGAAATATTATCTTTCTAGAAGTGGTGTGATTGTGGAGCATCTTTTTGTGGAAGGATGTATGACAGAACACCCAAGGTGTGTTCTTTATCTCCTTCCCTGAGGCAACTCTAAATCAACATTTTTCTTTTACTGATAACTTTTTTCTTATTTTTAATAGAACTTCTCTTAATGGACCTGTCATTCCATATCACACACATCTCAAAGATTTATTAAAGGATTAGAGAAATTCATGCACTTTTCTCTTTTTTTCCCCAGAAAAAAACTGAACTCAGCTAGTTCCTGGTCATTTTTTTCTTCATTTTCCCAAAACTGTGGTTCAATCTAGAGTCATCTCATTCCATTTTCTTCATTACTCTATGGAGCATTCTACTAGCAATAAGAGAGGAATAACAAACAGGAAAGGAAGCCTAATTACTGTAGGCAATATATCTAAAGAGGATTTTTATTAAGAAAACCTATCAAAAGGCCAAGATATGGCATGATTTTTATGATTGTAAGAAAATCTCAGAGACAGGGCACCTGTATGACTCAGTTGGTTAAACCTCTGCCTTCAGCTTAGGTCATGATCCCGGAGTCCTGGGATGGAATCAGGATCCCTGCTCAGCAGGGCGTCTGCTTCTCCCTCTGTCCCTCCCTCTGGCTGGTGCTTTCTCTCTCTTGCTCACTCTCAAATAAATAAACTAAAATAAAATCTTTAAAAAAAAAAAAGAAAAGAAAATTCTGGAGACATTTCCAAGAAGTTTAATACACAAAAGCTGTCAATTTCCACTTTCACTGCATGATTCTCCCAATGGTGACTCAAGAAATCGAACTCTCTACCTGCTTGTCCCTCCTTTCTCACTTCATCTCCTCTAGTCTTGAGAATTTGCTTCCACCTTTAGAATCACATAATGTCATTAATGTGCCTGTCTTATATATGAGCTGAGAGCAAACTGTGGGCTTTTAGGGAGTGTAGGGTATATCCTGGAGGCAGTGTAAATGGAAACAGCATGGGCATTATGAGGTCCTATAAGTGGTATAAAGGGTAAATAGCTGAAATTTATTGATAACCCTCATGCTTGATAAAGTCAATCAATGCTAGGAGAACATCTCAGAACTAATGTAGTCAGAAGCTGTTGCTGTGCTCAAGTTTTCCACTGTGATTCATGACATAGAAACAGAACAACAGGGTGCCTGGGTGGTTCAGTCCTGTTAGCATCCACTTTCAGTCAGGTGATGATCCCAGAGTTCTGGAATTGGGTCCCTCTTGGGGCTCCTTGCTCAGCAGGGAGTCTGCTTCTCTGCTCCTCCCTTGGCTCCTGAAGTCTCTCTCTCTCACTCTTTTTCTCTAAAATAGATAAATAAATAAAAATTTTTAAAAAGCAAGAGGAAAAAAAGAAAGAACAACAAAAAAGACTGAATGAACAGTATGGAAAGCGATTCTAGGTAATCACTGGAGGAAAAAACAATCATTCTGTTGTCCTAGTGCTGAACAAGATTTAGGGTAATAACTATGGGGGGAATTACTGTGAGGTCTTCGCCAAGTCAGTTCTGTACTTCAGAATCTGTTATGTGTTTCATCACACTCTTGGTTTCGAATTTCAGATCACTTAAAAATAGGTTCAGCAGGGGTGCCTGGGTGGCTCAGTTGGTTAAACATCTGATTTTCCCTTGGGTCATGATCTACTGAGATCTAGGGATCTACTGAGAGCTGGGGATCCAACTCCATGCTCAATGGGGAGTCTGCTTGTCCCTCTCCCTCTGCCCTTCCCCCCATCTTGTGCTCTCTCTCTCAAATAAATAAATAAAATCTTTTTCTTAAGAAAAAGTTTCTGACACACATATGAAATAAAGTGCTAAAGGAGGCTGAACCTAATACAGTTTAAAAATTTTTTTTTTCTCTCACACAATGAGGAATTTAAAAGTTGGTAATCAGAGCAAGTACATTAGCACCACCTTCCCACAAGTGTCCCAGGCTTACTGTTGTTCTCATGGTTGCAAGATGTCTCTTCCAGATTTTTTTATTTCCTCGGACATCAACTATTTTCCAGAAGGAAGGAAGAAAAGCATGAGCTGGCTAAGCCTGTGCCTATTTTACAAAGTATTGCTAGAAGCCCATGCAATGTTAACCTGTTAGCCAGAACTGTTCCAATAACTACCTCTATCCACAAAGAAAAATGAAAAATATGCAGTGTAGGTGTTGAGATTATCGTCTGAACAAAACCACTATTCATTGATGGGGAATAAGGGAGATTGGATACCAAATAATTAATGGAACACTCTGTGGTCTGCCTGGTATTCACTTCACTACCCAGTAGGGGCAATAATATTATCCTGTATGATTGTTGCTTGACCCAATATTTGTGATTCTCCTGTAAGGCATACTGTCAGAATAGTGTTTCCCCGCCTCCTTGAAAATACGCATGGCTGTGGTTTTTGTTTTAGCCAACAGCATTGACTCAAATGAGATGTGTCATTTCCTGGGGAAGACTAAGAGAGGATGTGCATGTGCTACTCTGGTACAACACTAGTAATATTCCAGACAATAGCTGTGACACCAACCTGGGGCCTTGATAGGCACGGAGCATGCGGCTTGCATGTGGCATCAAGCCACAGAGATTTGAGGGTTCCTCTTTATTACCCCTTTCTCCATCCTACCATGACTGTTGCCTTCTAACACTAGATTCTAGAGAGCAGCTGGCTGTTTTTATTTCTCCATCATTTTATCCTTTATGTCTCTTTTTCCTTTCTCTCCCCTTCCTGTCACTAGTCCCCCCTGCCCCTCCATCACCTTCCCCCATCACCCCAGCCTTCTCTTTCCAAGGGAGTAGCACTTCAAAATACTATCTAGCTCCATTTTGATACTGAAGCTAAAAGCTACTTCCCCTGAGCTATGGAATAAGCTAGCATAATGTAGAGTGGTTCTGTCTTCCTTTCCATAGGTTATGTTAAGGCGGTAAGCCTTGACCAGCCAAGTGCTCTCTTCAGGGTCTCATTGCCTTTTCCTTTTTTTTTCAGGTTTCTTTTCAGTCTGTGGGTAAGAATGAAGACTGATATAAAAAGAAGTTCCTACTAGGCAATTTTGTTACTCGATTAAACCTGACAGAAACTCAGCACGTAAGTGATGGTTTTCATTTAAATTTCTGTGGTACCCAGCCAAGAATGCAAAAGATAAATAAGAAGGTGGATGCCAGATCACAAGATGTTAAGTCCTGAAATGCTACCGAAATGACATAAAAGTGCATATTTCGTGAAGCTTCACACATTCCACTTAGAATAGGCTTAATTGGCTATATATTGCTATATTTACATGTCATGATTATGGTATGTTTTTTAAAGTAGAGACAAGTAATAGGCTCTATTGGTAAGAAGGTTTTTTTGATGATTACATCTTACAGAGATGATATAAATCATCCAAATGTGTCCTGTATAGAAGCAAGACACTGTGTAGTAATTAGGTCATAATAACCAGATTTGTAAGGAGTACGTTAAGTGCATGTTAATGGTGAAGGGTGAGCAAGACTTAGAAATTGGAACTAATTTTTGAAAGTTTAATTATGCTAACTCAAGGAGTGTGATGGAATGAAGATTAGGAGAGAAAGATCCTTTTCGTACCACTCTCTAAAGGTTTAGGAGTCCTTTAAGTAAGACATAGTTCTCTCTCTGTCTTAGACGCCTCTCCACTGATTTTCAGGGAGGTACATTCATTTTCTCAAGAGAAAAATAACCTCTCTAAAATCAGGGTGAATTGCCCCTAGGAAAAATAGGTATTAGAAATAATATATTAGAAATAATCAGAAATTATACCATTTGTAGTTGACCCTTGTTATTTTTGTTTGTTTATTGTCTTTTCCAGATGTCTATCTTTATTCTGTGGAGCTGTCTCGGCCCTCCCATGTAGTTCTTGTGTGCTAGTCAGTCCCCATGCTCAAGGGCAGTTCACTATGAATTAACTCCTGTTGGATTTGATCTGTTAATATTTTATTATATATTTGTTTAAGATTTTATTTATGTGAGAGACAGAGCAGAGGGAAGGACGGAGGGAGAGGGAGAAGCAGACTCCCCACTGATCAGGGAGCTCAACATAGGGCTCAATCCTAGGACTCTGGCATCGTGACCTGAGCTGGAGGAAGAAGCTTAAGCGAATGAGCCTCCCGGGAGCCCTGATCTGCTAATATTCTGTAAGTATTTTTTCATCTATTTACATGAGGCCTGATGGTCTTTAATATTTTTCTGTTTTTAAAAAATATCTATCAGAATTTGGCATTTACTGTTATATTGGTCTCACAGAATGAACTGAACATTTATTCCTCTAAATCATCTGGGCTAGATTAGCTATTTCCTTCTTGAATGTTTTTTATATAATTCACCACTGAAACCATCTGGGCCTGGAGTTCTCTTTTCTGAGGATTTTGATAAGAAATTAAATTTCTATAATAAATATAAATCAGTTTTTTCCTGTGTTGGTTTGGTGAGTTGCATTTTTCATAATTGGTCCCTTTTTTTTAAGTTGTCAGATTTGCATAAAATTATTCATAGCGTTATTTTATTAACTTCTAATTGTCTTCATTGATAAGCACACCATTGGAAGACTTTTTCCAAAGACTCCTTACGTTTTAAAATGTTAACCTTTTAAACATTAATATCCCCTAGTCTATGATATTTATTCCTTCTCATTTTATGAGTTTTCTGAAAGAGTCTTGTCTACATCCATAATTTCAATAACTCTTTATATTAACAGTATCTAAGCCTGCTTGCAATTGATGAACACCTGGATGCTTAAAAAAAACCACTACATTCTATGCTTCTTTCCAAACCAATTAAATTAAAATTTCTTGGGGGAAAGACCCACGTATTAGTGTACCCAACATCTCCCTGATGGCTCTAACATTCAGCTGTGGTTGAGAATCACTGCTTTAAATGGATAAGACTCTACAATCTAATTCTGCCCAGTACATTTCTTGGAACCTGAAGTAATTTTTTTCAACTGCCTACTGGGATGTTTGAAAAACATGAGTTCATTACCTTCATCTCTGAAATCTGCTCTTCCTTCTGTATTTCTCTCTCTCTCTCTTTTTTAATTTTCAAAATTAAACATATCTTTTTAAAAATTTTATTTCTTTCAGTGTTCCAGAATTCATTGTTTATGCACCACATCCAGTGCTCCATGCAATATGTGCCCTCCATAATACCCACCACCTAGCTTACCCAACCCCCACCCTTCTCCCCTCCAAAGCCCTCAGTTTGTTTCTCAGAGTCCACAGTATCTCCTGGTTTGTCTCCCCCTCCAGTTTCCCCCGACTCACTTCTTCTCTTCATCTCGCAATGTTCTCTGTGTTATTCCTTATGCTTCACAAGTAAGTGAAACCATATGATAATTGACTCTCTTCGCTTGACTTATTTCACGCAACATAATCTCTTCCAGTCCCATCCATGTTGATACAAAAGTTGGGTATTCATCCTTTCTGATGGAGGCATAATACTCCATTGTATATCTTCTTTTTCCATTGTCCATATCTTCTTTATCCATTTGTCCATTGAAGGGCATCTTGGTTCTTTCCACAGGTTAGTGACTGTGGCCATTGCTGCTATGAACATTGGGGTATGTGTGGCCCTTCTTTTCACTCCATTTGTATCTTTGGGGTAAATACCCAGTAATGCAATTGCAGGGTCATAGGGAAGCTCTATTTATAATTTCTTAAGAAATCTCCACACTGTTTTCCAAAGTGGATTCCCACCAACAGTGTAAGAGGGTTCCCCTTTCTCCACATTCTCTCCAACACATGTTGTTTTCTGTCTTGTTAATTTTGGCCATTCTAACTGATGAAAAGTGGTATCTCAATGTGGTTTTGATTTGAATCTCCCTGATGGCTAATGATGATGATGAACATTTTTTCGTGTGTCTGTTAGCCATTTGCATGTCCTCTTTGGAGCAGTGTCTGTTCATGTCTTCTGCCCATTTTTTGACATGATTATTTGTTTTGTGTGTGTTGAGTTTGAGGAGTTCTTTAGAGATCTTGGATATCAGCCCTTTGTAGTGTCATTTGCAAATGTCTTCTCCCATTCTGTGGGTTACCTATTTGTTTTGTTGACTGTTTCCTTTGCTGTCCAGAAGCTTTTGATCTTAATGAAGTCCCTAAAGTTCATTTTTCACTTTTATTTCCTTTGCCTTTGGAGACATATCTTGAAAAAGGTTGCTGTGGCCACTGTCGAAGAGGTTGCTGCCTATGTTTTCCTCTAGGAGTTTGATAGATTCTTGTTTCAAATTGAGGTCTTTTATCCATTTTGAGTTTATCTTTGTGTATGGTGTAAGAGAATGTAGAGTTTCATTCTTCTACACATAGCTGTCCAATTTTTCCAGCACCATTTATTGAAGAGACTGTTTTTTCCACTGTATATTTTTTCCTGCTTTGTCAAAGATTATCTGATCATAGAGTTGAGGGCCCATATTTGGGCTCTCTATTCTGTCCCACGGTCTATGTATCTGTTTTTGTACATTTCAGACCAATATCCCTGATGAATATGGATGCCAAGATTCTCAACAAGATCCTAACTAATATGATCCAACAGTACATTAAAAAGATTATCCACCATGACCAGGTGGATTTATCTCTGGGATGCAAGGGTGGTTCAACATTCACAAATCAATAAATGCAATAGAACAAATCAATATGAGAAGAAAGAAGAACCACATTGTCCTCTCAATTGATGCAGAAAAAGCATTTGACAAGATACAGCATCTGTTCCTGATTTAAATGATTCAAAATATAGGGATAGAGGGAACATTCCTCAACTTCATAGAGTCTATCTATGAAAAACCCACAGTGAATATCAATCTCAATGGGGAAAAGCTGACAGCCTTCGCTCTGAGATCAGGAACAAGACAAGGATGCACACTCTTGCCACTGTTGTTCAAATATGGTACTAGAAGTCCTAGCAACAGCAATCATACAACAAAAAGAAATAAAACGTATTCAAATTGGCAAAGAAGAAGTCAAACTCTCTCTTCACGGATGACATGATACTTTATATGGAAAACCCAAAAGACTCCACCCGCAAACTGCTAGAACTCATATAGTAATTCAGTAATGTGGCAGGATACAAAATCAATGTACAGAAATTAGTTGCTTTCTTATATTTTAATTTCTAACAATGAAATTATAGAAAGGGAAATGAGAGAATTGATTCCATTTACTATAGCACCAAGAGCCATAAGATACCTGGGAATAAACCTAACCAAAGAGGTAAAGGATCTATACTCCAGGAACTACAGAACACTCCTGAAAGAAATTGAAGAAGACTCAAAAAGATGGAAGAGCATCCCATGCTCATGGATCAGAAGAATAAACATTGTTAAAATGTCTATACTGTGTAGTGCAATCTATACTGTCAATGCCATCCCAATCAAAATTCCGCCAGCATTTTTCAAAGAGCTGAAACAAATAATCCTAAAATGTGTATGGAACCAGAAGAGAACGTAATTTCAAAGGAAATGTTGAAAAAGAAAAACAAACCTGGGAGCATTATGTTGCCCGATTTCAAGTTTTTTCCCTCTACAAACCAATTCAACTGAGGCAAGTTTATATGAAAAATACATTTATCCATGTAAGCACTACTCTTATCAAGATCTGTTATCCCAAAGAAATCTTTCATTCTTCTTGCATTTTTCTGTTTCATCCCGAAAAATAGCAATCAACCACTGATCTGGTTTCTGCCATCTATAGATTAGTTTTGCCAATTCTGGAATTTCAAATAGATGACATCATAGAGTATGTGTAGTTTTGTTTCTGGATTCTTTCCTCTTAGTAAAATAATTTTGAGATACTATCCATTTTATTATGTGTATCAAAAGTTTGCTCCTTTTAGTTGGTGCAAATTTTCCATTGTATCAGGATAACCTATTTTGTTTTCATTCACTGGAAAAAACACATTTGAACTGTTTAGAGTTGTAGGCTATTGTATCTTGAACTACTTATCTTGTGGAATATTGAAGCTCCTTTGAACTGTGATCTCGGACTTCTGGAAGTCAGTCTGGCATAGCTATAAACAAATTACAAATCCTTAATTCTTTTCACAATGTCAAAGTAATGAAGACAAAAGTAAGGTATTGGAAAACAAATGAACTTGTGACTGGGCCTTGAAAAGATGGACAGAAATAGATTGTCAGAACTCTAGCCCTTCTCCCAACTTCCTAGAGTGCCTGCTCTCCTACTGGAATCAACTAGCTTGTTTCCAGGTGCAGAAAGCATTATGATCTACCTTATCACCCAAGTCTGAGGTTGTGAGGGATATCTGATGGTACATCTGGCTATCAAACCACCAGCTAAGTATCCAACCTGTGAAGAGTAGAGACCATTATGGAGCCCTCTCCTTATTTGCATTCCTCAGAGAATAAGCCAACAGGTTGGTGGTGGGTTGATGACAGTGAAGCACTAGTGACAATCTGTTCTTGAATAGACACTTACTGTGGGTATAAATTTGCATTCCCTACCTGCACTGCTTCTATCAGTATCACCATCTGACCATCTGTGGAGTTACTTTATGCCTTATTTGTTATTTTAGTATCCTACACAACTTTCTCAGAAATGAACTTCTTTTACAGTGAAGGAGGTAAGGAAAAGTCTAGCGCTCATGGGAGTCACAGGTGTTATCATATTACATGTCATCAGTTGGCTTGATGAGATGGTGTAATAACCTAGTAATGGCTCAGTCATGTCTCTACCTGGGTGACAGACAATGCAAGGAGACTGAGCTGCCCTTTAAAGTTTTGATATACGTTTTGAGACAATGGCAGTGTGTATAGGTTTAGGAAACAAGGAGCGGGAAAGGAGTGGTTTTTTGTTTGTTTGTTTGTTTGTTTTTTGTTTTTTTTTTTAAAGATTTTATTTATTTATTTGTCAGAAATAGAGGGAGAGAAAGCGAGAGAGCACAGGCAGACAAAGAGGCAGGCAGAGGCAAAGGGAGAAGCAGGCTCCCTGCCAAGCAAGGAGCCCGATGTGGGACTCAATCCCAGGACCCTGGGATCATGACCTGAGCCGAAGGCAGCCGTCCAACCAACCGAGCCACCCAGGCTTCCCGAAAGGAGTGTTTTTTATCATTCTACACAGTATTTTCAATTTGTGATTTTGCTTCCTCCCACTTCCCCCAAAGACATCTGGTAATGCCTGCAGACATTTTTTTTTTTTTAATTTTCATGACTCTGAGAGAGTTACTAGTGTGTAAGGTAGAGGGCAGGGATGCTGCTAAACTTTCTACAACACACAGTACATCTCTTACAACACAATACAATACAATACAGTCCACAATGTCAACAGTGTTCAGGCTGATAAACCCTGCCCTACACCTAATGACATATTCACAGAATGTGTGATTGCCATTAATGCAAGTCTGGGCTCTACTAAGGGCTTATAGGTCCAGGGATGGAATTAATATAATCTGTGGTCTCCTATCTAGTTATAGATATGAGGACTATCACAACTACACATGATTTCTTCCTTTCTTTGTTATGTATGCATTCATTATGTTTGTGTTTTCCCTCTTGATTTAACTCAGTATTTTCATAAGGAGCATTGATGTAGTTAATTTAATAATTTAGTCTCTGGATTATAAAATATTTAGGATTGTAACCAATTAAAAGAGGAAATAACATCATACCGATCTGAATACTGTGTCTTTTGGGACTTCATGTTTTCATTTTGGGGGAAGAAGTTAAGCTCATCATGATTTGTATAAGGAAGAAATTTGTCATTTTAAATGGAAGCATGAAACTACTCTTTTTGTTGTTTGGAAGCTTAATATGGGCTTAAAAAAGGGAATGGTTGGGAGAAGGGAGGTAGGGTTATGGACATTGGGGAGGGTATGTGCTTTTGGGTAAATTGGAAGGGGAGATGAACCATGAGAGACTATGGACTCTGAAAAACAATCTGAGGGGTTTGAAGTGGCGGGGGGGGGGGTGGGAGGTTGGGGTACCAGGTGGTGGGTATTATAGAGGGCACAGCTTGCATGGAGCACTGGGTGTGGTGAAAAAATAATGAATACTGTTTTTCTGAAAATAAATAAATTGGAAAAAAAAAGGGAATGGTTACTAAATGAAAGTCAAATGGGTAGATTATGAAATTTTCCTGTTGGCAACTTGGTACAATTCCCACTCCCTTCCATGCTTTCCTCTTACGTAACCAAAGTCACACTTACCTTTAAGAATTATGTTAGTTAAGTGTCCCACCTCCATCCCTTTTGCCCTAAACTCCTACTTCTTCCATGTCTATATATGTTTGATTCTCCACCCCCACACTTCAAAGTTGTTGCTGTGTCTTTTAAGACACAGCCTGAATGCCAACACACCAGTGATTTATTTTTCAAATTCTTTAATCATAATCACTTATTCTTTTTTTTTCCTTTTTTTTCAATTTATTTATTCTTCTATGTTATCATGCAAACATTTACAAATATTTAATAAATATCTCTAGCCCAGCACTGAGTATCCTGTAGTTTTTTGGCTTATATTTACATTTTATCTCTTTACATTTAGATTATGAGATTATTCCCAGTGTTTAAACAGTGTCTTAGGCATGGTAAGGGTACAGTTAATGAATTTTTAAGTATAGTACCAATCAACCTGAGATATGGACAGAACAAAATATTAATTTAATATACAATTACAGAGTCTTCACAACTGTGGAGCAGACACCACAGAAAGTAGTTGGAATAAAAGAAAAATAAGATAAAGTCCCAGGGTAGCTGGGTGGCTCAGTGGGTTAAGGCCTCTGCCTTCAGCTTGGGTCGTGATCTCAGGGTCCTTGGATCGAGCCCCGCATCGGGCTCTCTGTGAGGTGGGGAGCCTGCTTCCTCCTCTCTCTCTGCCTGCCTCTCTGCCTACTCGTGATCTCTCTGTCTCTGTCAAGTAAATAAATAAAAATTTTTAAAAAAGTGTTAAAAAAAAAGATAAAGTCCCTGATTTTGAACGGTTCACAGTCTAGTTAGGAGACTGACAAGTAATTACACTGTAGTTCAATCATGTGTGTCTTATTTAAGTGTGATAAGACGGCTCTTTTTAATACTTGGGAAAGGTGGAAAAGCCACCTCTTGTCAAAAAGGCAGTAGACATCTCAGCCTGTTCTTGCCAGAGGTATAAGAGAGCAACATCAAAAGAACAAGGAGAAGAGAACCGGCTTCATGAACAACTTATATGAAAGGTATATTTTTTAAAAGAGAAAGAATCGTGGAATAATACCATGTGTTTAGAGATGAGAGGATGGAGTTCTGTGGGGCTAGACAGAAAGCAACAAGGCAAAACTGAAAGGCAAGTTGAGTTCAGATAAGGCAAGAGTCTTTATGTCATGCCAAGTAGTTTGGGTTTTCCTTTGTAGGTAATGAGATGCTACTGAAGGTTTTTAGTGAGAAAATCACGTTCATGGTTGTGCAAAGCAGGTCCTACAAAGTGGAAAGATAAAATGTGGTGGACAATGATCATAGCCTAGATGTGATAACTAAGACGGAGGGGGCAGGAAATAAATCAGAGCAGTGTTTAGGTGGCATAATTGCCACCTCTACTCTCAGATATGCAAAGAAGGAATAATTAATGGGGAAGAACCCAAGATAACCTTGATTAAATATTTGCATCACCTTTTACATTAAAGTTTTATTTTCTGAGCCTACTCATCTGGGACTTGAGCACTCTAAGGGACATTGATAAATGTGTATTGGTGCACATCATTTACCACCTATTAACCTTGAAATACATTATATATGGTCTTTAATGCATTAATATGTAGATTCATGCTTTTATGCTAGTACAGATACCTGTGGGAAGGAAAAAATAGTTTAAAAAATCTAGTATCTGTAGGTGAAAATGATATCTATTTCTGTAGAGGTGGTAAATTATTTGAATTTCAGTGCATATTTTCTGTTTGGATTTATCACTTCTGGAAATTTTTATTTATTATGAAAAGTGGGTAGAAATATGAGCACAGCTTAGAAGAATTCTTTTAAGATTCACCAGAGTTTAAATTTTCAGTAGATATGGTGTATCTCTTCTGGTAGTCAAAATATTTTAATAAATATGGGCACTTGCTCTGTTAGGCTCTTGACTCAAACGGGTTTGATGAGAGGGTTGTGTTCCTATTCCTACCAACAGTGCATGAGGTTTCTCCATGCCTTGCCAACACTTGTTATTTCTTATCTTTTTGATAAAAGCCATTCTAATAGATACAAAGTGGTGCCTCACTGTGGTTTTGAATTGCATTTCCCTGATGATCAATGATGCTGAGTATTTTTTCATGTATCTTTTGATCACCTGCATGTCTTGTTTGGAGCAATATCTATTTAGATCTCCTGCTCATTTTTTCATCAGATTGTTTGAGCTTTTTTGCTATTGAGTTGTATGAATTCTTTATGTATTTTGGATATTAACCCCAAATCAGATATAGAATTTGCAAATATCTTCTCCCATTCAGTAATTACATTTTTATTTTGCTGATTGTTTCCTTTTGCTGTGTAGAAGCTTTTTAGTATGATATAGTAACACTTACTTATTTTTGCTTTTGTTGCTTTTGCTTTTGGTGTCAGATTCAAAACATCCTAGCCAACATCTATTTCATAGAGCTTACCACCCATGATTCCTTCTAGGACTTTTATGGATCCAGGTCTTGCTGTCTTACACCATACACAAAAATTAACTCAAATGAAAGGAAGACTTGAATTAAATACTTTTATGTAATTTTTTTGTGTGTCTCCTGAAGAGACAGAAAATAAGTTGGCTTTCCATGATCCCTATCTCCTAATACTTGTGATTTTTGTATGATCCCCTGCCTTTGAGGGTGAGTAGCATCTCTGATTTGCTTCTAGCCAATAGAATATGGCAACAGTGATGAGCTATCACTCTTGTGATTATATTACAGTATATAAGGCTCTTTCTTACTACCAGACTCATATAAGGGATTCTCCTCATTGGCTTGGTTAAATAAGTGGCTGGTTGCAGAAAGCCCAAGGAATGATTAGATGGTTAAATCAATTATCAATGATCTACCCAATCATACCTATATAGAGAAACCCCCACAAAGCCCCCTAAACTATGGGATTTAGAGAGTTCTAGATGGGTAAACTCGTATGTTAGGAGAATGGCACACTCAACTCCACAAGGACAGAAGCTCCTTCTGGGCCTCGCCCTATGTACCTTTCCATCTGTTTTATTTTAATTCTTTATAATATTCTTAACAATAAACTTATAAATAAAGTGTTTTCCAGAGTTTGGTGTGCTGTTACAACTAATTATCAAACCCAAGGAGGTTGTAATTGGAACCTCTCATTAATAGTTGATTGGTCAGAAGTATGAGTGACAACTTGGGACTTGGGACTGGCACTTGAAGTGGGGGCAGTCTTTGTGGGACTGAGTTCTTAACCTCTGGTATCTGCTTTAACTCTGGATAGTGTAAGAACTGAATTAAATTATAAGGCATTTGGTTGGCGCATGCAGAGATTTAGAGAATTTCTTGAAGTGGAAAACTCACACATTCTATGTCAGAAGTGTCAGGGGGAAAAGAAGGTTTATTAACATCTAAGAGTTAGTACTTCTTAAATCCATACCTAGGTTTTTCTCACCCTCCTATATACTTCCCTGAGTAGCTACTAGTCATCTCTAAAGAAATTGTAGTTAAAACACCAAATTATTCCCTATTCTTTTTTTTTTTTAAGATTTTTTGTTTCTTTATTTGACAGACAGAGATCACAAGTAGGCAGAGAGGCAGGCAGAGAGAGAGGGAAGCAGGCTCCCCGCTGAGCAGAGAGCCCAACACAGGGCTCAATCCCAGGACCCTGGGATCATGACCTGAGCTGAAGACACAGATTTTAACACACTGAGCCACCCAGGTGCCCCATTCCCTATTCTTTTACAATAAAGAATATTTAGAATAAAGAATTTTATTATCGGACAAGGAAGAGGAAAAATAGGAGAAATTGTACACAGAAAGTTTTTCTCTAATGTGGACAACATTCTGAACACAAATGTTCCATAACTGTTATAATGTTATTTTTGCTATGAAAATGTTAAAAATCTTTTTTATGCAGATTTTTAGGGACTATAGGATATACTAAAGTGTTGAGTAGAAAGTTTAGTCTTGAGCAAATATCCATAATATTTACAATCTTCTTGATATTGCTATATTTTGGCTGAGGAGGAGGAATAGAGAAGTGAAACTCTAGAATGCAGATACTTGGATATGAATTTACAATTTAGATAACTTTCACATTGTTATGTCATCTTTTGTGAATTGAAGAGAACTGGAGAGTTTAGGGTCAAGCAGGGTAAACGTGCACTGAATGTTCAGCTGACCAGTTAGGTTTCCATTCAGCTTCAGAGAGGAAGCATAGACTTCTGTAACCAATGGATATATATATATGGAATTCCAGGGAGTGTGAGTATTGAGATAATAAATGAATTTATTTTTTGTGTTATATGTAAGTGATGAATCACAAAATTCTATTACTGAAACCAATTGGAATTGGAATTTAAATAAAAACTTGAAATTAAAAAAATAAAATAGAATAAAATCAAAATCAAAATGTCTTCCTGGACAAAGGGATAGTAAGTGTGGCTGTGAGAACTCAAGAGATCACTAGGATGGGGTTGGGAGTTTCAGATAAAGCAGAGGGTCCCTGAATGCCTAGGAACTCTTGCTGGGTGAGCTGTGCTAAGATTATATTGCAAGAGTCAGATGTCTCAACCTAGTGAGGAAACAGGACGAAAGGGGATTGTCTGAGTTTCCAAAGACACGTAAAAAACTAAATCTTAACAAACTGACCCCCAGACTTCAGAAGAGAGGGAGGAAATTTCCATTGTTCGCACTCAGTCTTTCCTTCTCTGACTCAAGAGAACATGGCTTCATTAGTAAATCATTCTACATGCAGTCTACATATGCAATGCAATTTTTCAAAAAGACTTCATTTATTTATTTGAGAGGCAGAAAGAGAGCATGAGCAGGAGGAGGGGCAGAGACAGAGGGAGAAGCAGGCTCCCTGCTCAGCAGGGAGCCATATGGGAGGCTCGATCCCAGGACCCTGGGATCATGACCAGAGCCAAAGGCAGATGCCCAACAACCAAGCCACTCAGGTGCCCCTGCACAACATAATTTTGCCACAATGCTCCACAATACTTGGAATCTGGAGCCTTATGAGGGTGATGGTTTGGAATGCTGAACTGAAAGAACAGGAGACTCCTGATAGGAAATAATGATGAGTGAGACCTAAGTGCACACACATCAAAGTTATATAATTTGAAATGTAAATAGCAATAAAATGGCTTGTCTCAGTCTTTTATACATACTGAAGAAGGTGAGGATCGAGGACCAACAGGACTTCCAAACATACTTTTCAGTAATTCATTTGAAACTGACTATTGAGGGCTACCTAAGGCCAGCCCCTATTATGGATTCTGTGGGTGGATGAATGAATGAAAACAGCAAGGTGCCTGTATTTAAAACCCTTACGTCCTAGAGGATGTTGACATAAATAAGACAATTCAGAGAGTGTCCTAAGGAAAAGAAAACCAGGTGTAATACTATATAGTGAGTGGAAGAGAAGGAGGATGAGTGATATTACATTGGTTGGAAGAGGACAGTCATCTGTATCTAGAGTCAGAGAGTTTCTAGTAGAGAAACAAGTGAATGTAGACAGGAACAGGTTAACATGTTTAAGGAAAAGAAAGAAAGCCACTGTGGCTGAAGTTAGGGAGCAAAGTGAAAAATGTTAAGAAATAAGATCAGCAGGACACCTGGGTTGCTCAGTCACTAGGCATCTGCCTTTGGCGGTCATGATCCCAGAGTCCTGGGATTGAGCCCTACATTGGGCTCTCTGTTCAGTGGGAAGCCTGCTTCTTCCTCTCCCACTCCCCCTACTTGTGCTCTGGCTCTCGCTTTGTCTCTCTCTGTCAAATAAATAAAATTAAATTTAAAAAGAAATAAGAAAAGCAGAGTAGGCAGAGGCCAGATCCTATAGAGCTTTGTAGGTAAGTATAGAAAATTTGGATTTTATTGAAATGTAACAAGAAGCCATTGGTGGCATTTAAGTGGTGGGTAATGTAACCCAACTTATGATTCATTGATTTTATTTTGTTTTTTTAAGTATTTCTTCCTACAACAAGAATAAATGTGGGGCACCTGGGTGGTTTGGTCGATTAAGCACCCAACACTTGCTTTCAGCTCAGGTCATGATCTGCTCAGTGGAGTCTGCTTGTCTCTCTCAGCCTGTTCCTCCCTCACTCATATAAATTAATAAATAAAATCTGAAAAAACAAAGAGAATAAACTTTATTATGGCAAGAATAGAAGCAGAGAGACCAGTTAGCAGGCCATCTGCAGTAGTTGCCTAGAGATAATGGTGGGATCACTATGAAGTATATTTGAAACTAACGTAGTATTATATGCCAACTATACTTCAATTAAAAACTTAAAGATAGGGACACCTGGGTAACTCAGCCGGTTAAGCGTCTGCCTTCAGCTCAGGTCATGATCCCGGGGTCCTGAGATTGAGCCCTACATCAGACTCCCTGCTCGACAGGAAGCCTGTTTCTCCCTCTTCCCCCACCCCCAGCCTGTGTTCCCTCTCTTGCTGTGTCTCCCTCTGTCAAATAAATAAATAAAATCTTTTTTTTTTTTTAAATTAAGGATAGGTAATGGGTGGCTTGCATTAGGGCGGCCACAGAGTAACTAAAATGAAGAAATGGATTTGGATTATATTTTGAAAGTAGAGCCATAGGAACTCACTTATGTTTTGGATGTAAACTTTGAAGGAAAGAAAAGTAAAATAATAAAATATCTACAGATTGTATTTAAAGCCATGGGAGAAAATGAGTTCCCTAGTGAGGAAATTTAGGTCAAAAATAATGGAAGGTCCTGAACTAAGCCTTCTAACTCACCAATATTATGCATTTAACTAGAGCAGAAGCCAGCAAAAGACATTAATAAATATCCCTCTACTGATGATTTCTAGAATGATGGTTTTCACAGTTTGAACAGTGGCAACATTTACTTGGTGAGATGAGGACAGACCAGACATAAAAGCAACCAAAACAAAAATGTTGAACTCAGAAAACAGAGGAGAGTGGCGCTTGCCAGGGTCTGTTGGGTAGCAGAAATGGCAAGATGGGGGCACTGCTTGGCTCAGTCATTAGGCAGTTGACTTTGGCTCATGTTGTGATCTCAGGGTCCTGAGATCAAGCCCCACATTGGGCTCCCTGCTCTGCAGGAAGCCTGCTTCTCCCTCTCCCTCTCTCCCTGTTCGTGTACCCTCTCTCGCTGTGTCTCTCTGACAAATAAATAAATAAATAAAATCTTTTTAAAAAAGATTGTGTTATACAAAAAGCTAAGAGAAATAAAAATTTTAACAGAAGCAGACAAAATATTCTATTTCAGAAGAATGATTAGTGAACAAAAACAATGAGAGTATATGTGTAGTACACAGCCCAGATTTAGTCATTTGCCTATTTAATATATAGATGTTTAACTACACTGCCAATAGACTGTTCCTTCCATCTGTGGACATTCATATTTTCCAAATGTCAGGGAGAATTATCTGTCTGCTTTAGTATAGCTGTTCTCCACTAGAGGAAAACTGATGTGTTTATCTATCTCTTAGAATACACCATTTGTATTTTTCAAACTTTCTGAACAATGCAGGAATCTGGGCTATGTCTTGCTTAGATTTCTCCCAGTGATTTGTTATCAGTGACCATGTGTGAAGGTCAAAGCCTCTCAAGTTCTGCAAGGCTGAGGGATATGGTATGACATAGTTTAGTACAGCAACATTGTCAGGTTATCCAAGACAGACAACCCAATTTATTGACCTCCCAAGTCCTTTTCTTTTGATTGCCTTTGTCCTACTACCTTTTATTTTTTCTACTACCTTTTTAGTGCTTTTTTGAAACTATACCAGATGATGAGAAGAGTAATTTAAGAAAGAAAGAAAGAAAGATGGGAGGAAGGGAGGGAGGGAGGAAGGAAGGAAGAAAAAAAGAAAGAAAGAGAAAAAGAAGAAAAAGTTTTCAATTATGGTGCTTCTCAGCAAATCTGATTTTAACTTCTGTGTGTAAATGGAAACAAATACATATATGTCAATTAAGTATGATAGTCGATTAAATTTAGTTAATTAGAACCTTTTTCTTAAACTTGCAGTAACCAAAGTTGCCCTTAATTCAAGCAGGGATATGTGGTCCTTGCAATAGAGAAGTAGGAGGGATGGCAAAGCAGAGGAAATATGGAGGAAAGATCCATTTCGTTTTTTGAACTGATTTCCTACACGGGTACTTGTGAAATTTTCCACTAGGTCAACAGTAGGTGCTCTGCACTTTAGTACAGTGCAGCCTTACCTTGGAGGCAGGTCTGTACCCATTCTTCTTACCAGCATTTCAGGATCACACAAATGTCTCTGCAAAGAAAATGGCCCAGATTCCAAGGAAAACCATGAGATCTATTTCAACAGAACAGCCTCAATGCCCTTGGCTGATGTAACAGAATTTTAAGAAGGGAAGATAATTTAGTCTTCAGATGAATAAACAAGGAACATAGAGAAGACAACATTATGGGTTGGTCACCCAGCTACCTGTCTTAGAACTGAGACCAGAACCCACTCCTCTAAGAAGCCTCTCCGGAGCTATTGGATTCCCTCACATTTAAATTGCAGGGGTCAAAAATCATATTAATATCCTAGACATGCTGTGATGAGAATCCCACTTTACTTCTAGTCTTCCTCACCCAAACCCATAATCCCAGTAAATCAGACAAATACCCAGTAGGAGAAATTCTTCAAAATATGTGCTAGGATCCTTACAGTTAGTCAAGACAGGTCAGTAAAACCAAGAAAAACCTGAAAAACCATCATAGCTGAGAGATGCAGAAACAGACATGACAACTAAATATAATATGGTATCCTGGAAGGGATGCTGGGACAGAAAGTGGGCCCTTGGTAAAAACTAAGAAAATCTGAATGCTAGTTAATAATGCATCAGTTGGTTCATTAATTATAATACATGTATGATAATAATGTAAGGTGTTAATCATAGAAGAAATTGGGCTTTGTGTATGTGGGAGCTTTATGTACTATCTTTACAAGTTTCCTGTAACTTTAAAACTATTCTAAAATAGTAGATTTATTAAAAATTATTTTTACCTATAACAGGCATATCTTCCTTACCATTAAATAGGAATTACAGACATTAGTTCTAATTGCAGTTGTCATTGCTTTTTGGCTTCATAGGAAACATAACCAAATCTGGTTTTCAATTTCTGAGACTTCTATGATTTAAGAATGTTTCTGTGAAATAATATTGAGTGTGCCAAGGTTCTGGAAATTTTGACTTTTATCTGGTTATGAACTCATCCATTGTAGAGCCTATTCCTGGATGAGGTAGAAAGATAAATTTTCTAGGCACAAAGGGTAATGTTTTCATTTTGAGCTGATTCAAGCTCATCACATTAATTTTATAATTAATCAAGTCTAATTGCTTGTTAACTCTTTTATAATAATTTATCACTAGAGATGGAAATAGTAAGGGAATGACTTAAGACATATAATCCTTTACTTTTTCATTATTCATTCATTCATTATTTATTCATTCATTGTTGGTTTTAATGTGGATTGTGGTCCCACTTTACAGAGATACATTACAAAATATAAAGTCACTTTTCTGCCACCAAAAAGCTTACAATCATGGTAAGAAAAAATTTCATCCAGTCTCACATACAGCTTTGAAGACCTAAACTTACCTACGGCTTTAGATCCACCATCCTGCATTGGTAACTATAATGAAACCACCATGTTCTGACTTAAGAATCCGAAAGAACAAGTTCAGCTTTACTAGTCATAAAAGAAATAAAGGTGAGAGCTACATTTATCTTTCCCTACCAAATATTAGGGAATTGGGAACGCTGGAGCAACTGAGCATGTTGGGGATGAGCATCTGGGCATGAGAATAAAAACTGCCCATGGACATAAAGATCTGTAAAACCCATCAGAGGGCAATTCTGAAGTGTTAATTGGAAATTTAAATATATTTGAACCCATCAATTCCACTTCTAGGAATGGATCATGAGGAAACAGATGTGTTAAAAATATATGTAAAGATGTGTCAAAGAAAACAATGTTTAATTTAAGACGTTCATAATAGTCACAACCTGGCAGCACAAATAGACAACTGGTTAAGTTAATGATAGTTCCTCTCCAGGACAGAATCCATGACAACAATCCTGTAGAAAATACTCATTTACAGGGGAAGAGATTTGTAACACATTGCTGAGAGATGAGAGATAACTACTGACAAGGAAGGGTGTTGCCATTGTGTAGGAAAATATACTAGTCAACAGGAAAAGTTCTGGAAAGCATATCTCAAAATGCTAACAGAGTTACTTACATTTTGTTAGATTATAATAATTATTTTTACATTTGAATTTTTCTGTATTTTTCAAGTTTTCTGAAAACGTGAAATTTAATATTTTCAGTGTAATTTTTTAATGAACAGAGAGAGGTATGAAATAAGCAAAATTAAAGCTGTCTTGCATCAGACTAAGAATATATGACAATGACTGCTAGAGGCTCCCAGTATCTGTTATATTTCTCTTTTTTTAGTAATAAAAGCACTTATTCTTAGCTTGACATTAAAGCTTTGAATAAATACTTAATTTCAATCTTTGTAGCAATTCGCTGTGTGGCCAAATTCTGGTCAGTGAAACAGAAATAAATATATTGCATAGAACTTCCAGGAAAATTCTGAGAGCTGTAATATTCCTGATAGTAACTGTTTAAGAAACTAGGAGAGATTTTTAAAGAATAAAGAGAAGTGATTAAAAGAAAACTGTTTAAACTACTGAATTTTCTGTAATACATATTCCTGGAGTATCTGAAAAAGTATTGATGTATGCATATAAAACAAAATCGCAGTATGCACATTTCCCATGCTATTTTCATGGTTAAATAACATCAAAGTCCTCCAGTAGCATTTTGTTTGTAATGACTAATGTGAAATGATAGTACACTCCGACACGTTGATTCATACAATCTCAGGCCCCTTTTGGGGGGAGGGTAAAACCTGTACCAAGAGTTTTCCCATCTCCTGATTGCCTAAAAACAATGGGAAGAGAGCATGGAAATTCTTACAGATACTTTCAGCTGCAAATGACAGAAGAGTTTACTCAAAGTGGTTTAATAACTAAGAATACATATTATTTCATATAACAAAATGTCTGAAGTACATAGTTCCATGGTGAGTTAAAAATATCAAAAGAATTAGAATTATAGCCCCAAATTTTATGATTTTCCTGGCTTTCCCCTCACACACTTAAGATGGCTGTAAGTGCATCTACCACCACAGATTCACACAACAATGTTCTAAGGCAGGACATTACACATGTTCCAAGTGGCTCTCAACCTTACTACAATTCCCTTTAAATTCCTTTAGCCAAGGGAGGCCTGGGTGGCTCATTCATTTTAACTTCTGCCTTCGGCTTGGGTCATGATCCCCAGGGTCCAAGGATGGAGTCCCACATTGGGGTCCTTGCTCAGGGGAGAGCCTGCTTCTTTCTCTGCCCATCACTGCCTCCTGTTCTTGTGCTTTCTCTCTCTCTCTCTCACAAATAAATAAATAAAATCTTAAATAAATAAATAAATTCCTCTGGCCAAGATATCTGTGGTTAAAGGAATCATTGGTAATTAGTGGAATTGTCTTGATCAGCTCAGGCAAACCTGTACTCCTCATTGGGGTTTGGGAAGGGGCCTGAGAGTATTTGGATGCCCCAAATCTTCTAACAATGGTGTTGGAGTGACAATAAAATAATCCAGCTGTGGGACATGCAAATACACAGTTTTTCATACTGAATGCTGACACAGAGGGCAAAACTAGGCTCACCGGAGTTTCTCTCCTGTCTAAGTAGATATTTCATATGCATAATAGCTTTAAAAAAGGACATTTTTCTAAGATAAGAAAAAATATAAGTATACACATGTATGGATCAAATGTATATATTATACAATGAATGTAAATAAGTGTTACATACTGTATAAAATATACTAGATAGAGCATGATGGGAATTGAAAGAACAAAAATTATTTTATGAGAGTGTTGACAGTTTTAAAGTTACCCAGTTATGTAATGGAAAACAAAATCACAAAGCCATTTAGGTAGACATTTTTGTAAACCCATGTGATGAAATTGTACCTTCTCTGAATGTTAATGCTTCGTTTCTCTTTCTGGAATGGACAAGTAACTCACACAACATGTTCAGCTAAGTGACCCTTTATGAGTATTGTCCCTGCCAGAGCTTAAGTCTGTCTCTTGTGGGAGTGAGTAAAGAAGTAATGCAATGAACCCTACTGGTCTAAGCCTGCACCTTTGCCTAAGTGCTCAATTCCAACAGAAAGCCTTCCATCCTAGGAACAGTTGCTCCAAGTGTTTTACAATAACAAGGACAAGAAGATCTACAAACACAGTTAAGGATGAACATGTTATTTTGACTGTTTCCTTTGCTGTGCAGAAGCTTTTGATTTTGATGAAGTCCCAGAAGTTTATTTTCGCTTTTGTTTCCTTTGCCTCAAGAAATTAAAAATAGAGCTTCCCTATGACCCTGCAATTGCACTCCTGGGTATTTACCCCAAAGACACAGATGTCGTGAAAAGAAGGGCCATCTGTACCCCAATGTTTATAGCAGCAATGGCCACAGTCGCCAAACTATGGAAAGAACCAAGATGCCCTTCAACGGATGAATGGATAAGGAAGATGTGGTCCATATACACTATGGAGTATTATGCCTCCATCAGATAGGATGAATACCCAACTTTTGTAGCAACATGGACAGGACTGGAAGAGATTATGCTGAGTGAAATAAGTCAAGCAGAGAGAGTCAATTATGATATGGTTTCACTTATTTGTGGAGCATAACAAATAGCATGGAGGACAAGGGGCGTTAGAGAGGAGTAGGGAATTTGGGTAAATTGGAAGGGGAGGTGAACCATGAGAGACTATGGACTCTGAAAAACAATCTGAGGGGTTTGAAGTGGCGGGGGGGTGGGAGGTTGGGGTACCAGGTGGTGGGTATTATAGAGGGCACGGCTTGCATGGAGCACTGGGTGTGGTGAAAAAATAATGAATACTGTTTTTCTGAAAATAAATAAATTGAAAAAAAAAGGATGAACATGTTACAAAGATTTTTCAATCAGCTCTTGATAGTATAAAATAGTGTATAGTTTGATTACAATTCAATTGAAAGATTTTTTTAAAAAATTGAAGTAGAGTTGGAGCACCTGGGTGGTTCAGCCAGTTAAATGTCTGACTCTTGATTTCAGCTCAGGTCGTGATCTCAGAGTCCTGAGATTGAGCCCCATGTCAGACTCCCCGCTGGACATGGAGCTTGCTTAGGAGGCTCTCTTTCCCGGTCTCTGTTCTCTGCCACCCTCCCACCCCTGGGAGGCATTTTTTGTTGTTGTTGTTGTTGTTGTTTTCTTTTCATCATTTGGTCCTAGAGCTAGATACCGATGTTACTGTGAGGTTCAGAGTCCAGGCCACATCCCAGAGCTGGCCCTGGGGAATGTACAGGCTGAAGAAGGAGCCCATTCTTGGTGTCAGTGCTTGGGAGTTGATCATAGAGCAGCTCATTTTCTGAGTGGAACAAGCATAGTTCCAGTTTGCTGCTCAATTTCTGTCATATGTCTAATAGTCTTGATGATTACATGAAGAAGGACAGTTTTGGGAGTTCTCTATCGACCTATTTTCCCTAAGGAACTGGATCATGTAAGTAAATTACTGCTCAGAGTGGACACATACTACACTAATTACAATGGACAGATACAGTATACTTCTTATGAAATATATATTGTTCAAAACAAAAACCCTACTGCATAAACAATTCTAACTAAATTAACTAAGATTGAATGGCCAAACAATAAAAGTATGAGACAGATTCCATAAACATCCTGTGTTTTGAAAACAACAAAAAAGAGTACAGCTTTTAGTGAACAAAGTTCTTTTCATGCAGATCCAATCCTACTGGCATTTTCATTATGTATGGACACCCCGCTCTGGGGAGAGAAGAAAGAAGAAACTGTGGTTACTCAATCTAACAGGTCTAAGTAAAAGTCTCATAAATTATATGACCTACTTTTTTAAAATCAAGAATGAGGGAGAAGATGGTCTACGTTGGGAGAGGTAGAGTTTGGTGGGGAGAGCAACGGTGTTGTAGCTTAGTCTTGAATATACACTGTTCAGATTAGAAATCGTGTGTTCTCCGTGTGGTAGGTGTCCTTAGTAATGGCTTATCTACTTGTAATTGTAATATGCAGAACCCAATTAAAATATACCCCTCCTATATAGAGTCTTCTCATATCATTGTCTTCATAATAAATTACCATTGAAAACTTATTATCTTTGGAATATAGTCAATGTACTTAAAGATAATTATTTGGAAATCTGTATGAAAATTTTAGCTTTGAGAATAATATCATCTGTGAAAAGAGAACTGATTCTTGTTCATTGTTTCAGTGACCTGTAATATTCCTGATAGTAACTGTTTAAGAATAGTGCTCTTGTATTTAGTCAACTGTGAAAACATTATGAATCAATATCTTAGACTATAAGAACAGGAAGGGATCATAAAGAACATCCTGGCCCAACTGCCTACTATTAATGACAAGAAATTAAGCTCTGAGAGGAATGTAGAACACTCAGTGTTCAACACTAGCAATTTCATGGATTGCAGTTGTTGCTTTTCTTTCTCTTTCATTAAAATATAAACACCTGTTGTATCTCAGTCTTAATTATAAACAAGCCCTTAAGACAGCACAAAGAATCTTCTTCACTGTCTGTCTGACAAGTCTTTCCAGCCACATATCTCACCATTCTTATGTGTTCTACTAAGGATTGTTTTAAAGCTCAACATGAGGAAGGCTGGGTGTCTCAGTCAGGTAAGCATCTGTCTTTGATTTGGGTCATGATCCCAGCGTCCTGAAATCAAGCCCCGCACCAGTCTCCCTGCTAGTGGAGAGTCTGCTTCCCCTGCTTGTGGTCTCTCTCTCTCCCCTTCAAATAACTAAAATCTTTTAAAATTTTTTTAAAAATTAAAAAAATAAAGCTCAACATGATATTTTGAGGAAATTATTAACTTAAAAATAGAAACACAAAGTTATACACTTATGTACAAAAATGTACATATATGTGCATTTCTTATCTTAGGTAGATGTATCTTAATCTCTAAGATTTTTGTAGGAGAAGGTATATATTTAGGTGCCCCCCAAAATTGCTAAAACATTGGGCAGGGAGTGTGGTTCTCATACTCAAAGAACATCAAGTTTCAGGGACTGCCTTTGGCCGGGAAAGTCCCCACCATTACACGATGGCGCTTGGCTCACTGTCAGCAAAATACGCTGCAAGTGAACACCGAACTTTCTGGTGAAGCCCGCCTAAAGGAGGACATAGTCATTGGCTGTTTCAAATTTAATCAGCATAGTAACAGGACTATCATTGGCTCTCCCCATTGCTTGGCCCCTTATTGGTCACCCTGACACATATAAGCTAAGGAAGTTGTCAAAATAAAGAGACGAAGCATTAACACCATACCAGGCTGGTTGTCGTTCTTGTGGGCCGAGGGCGACAATCAAGGAGACATGTGGCTGGCCAGAGGAAGTGGAGAGCAGACAAGTAGAAATTGTGAACAGAGACAGGATAAGCAGAGGTTTTTCCCAGTTGTGCGCAGAATGGGGACCCATTGGAGGGTTGGATTAGACTGACTGACACATACTGTCTCAAAAAAAAAATCACTCTGACTACTTCTGGTAAGAATAGATTTAAAGGGTGTGACGGTAGAAGTGGGGGACCAGTAGAGTGATTATGGCATTAATCCAAGTAAGAAGTGATGGCATATTGTACTAGGGTGGTAGCAGTTGACCAAGACAGCCTCAAGGAATCCCTCAGCCTGACTAAACTGTAGGCTCCAGTCCCAGATCTCCCCTGTCTTAGAACATTTACCTTTGAAAGCTCATAATTACAAATTCTCTCACTGCCCTTTTGAGATGTCCTTTTTAAAAAAGCTTTTGTTAGTCTATAATCCAAGAATGTCTTTCTCAAGGATCTGAGAACCATCCCGTGGAAAGGAAATCAAGGAAGATAATGTTCTTTGAATTTCTGTGGGAGGATAGGAGCCTAACATTGGGGATGTCTTGTTCCAAGTTGTAAAACTACTCCTTGTCATGAAGTCATATATGAGAAAGTTTACTTTTTCTTTGGGTAATGTATGCCAATTAGCCAACACAGGCCTACAATCTCATTTTTTCCACCCCAGCACTTAAACACTCTCCAGCCCTGTCAAAGTTTTGAGCTTAGACGGAGTTCTAGTTCTTCTTTCCTAAAGCTGTACCTTTGAATAAATCTCCCTTACCTGTTAACTTCATCCCAGTGCAATTTTTGCTTTGATTCAAATATATCATTGGATACATTTTAAAGATAGAACTTTCTGATGAAATTAAATGTGGATTATAAGAAAAGAGAAGGGTTAATTAAGAGTGATGTCAGGGGCGCCTGTGTGGCTCAGTGGGTTAAAGCCTCTGCCTTCGATTCAGGTCATGATCCCAGGGTCTCTGGATCGAGCCCTGCATCTGGCTCTCTGCTCAGCAGGAAACCTGCTTCCTCCTCTCTCTCTGCCTGCCTCTCTGCCTACTTGTGATCTCTGTCTGTCAAATAAATAAATAAAATCTTTAAAAAAAAGTGATGTCAAAAGAGTCAATGCACAAATGAAAGAATTAAACTGTCATTAACTGAAATGAACACTGTGGTTAGGGCATATGGGTTTGTGGGCTGTGTTGAGTTTAAGATGAGGGAGTTTACAGAAATTTTCTTCTGATAACTTTTAAATTCTCTTTGATGGTTTTTTAAAAAAAATCCATAGCACTTTAAGATATGTTATAGGGGAGCAATAATTAGGGAGGTTTAGGATCTAAATCTCCTCTCACTTACAATGTAAATTGTAGATCACCTTGAAGAGTATTTCCCAGAGATAAATTTCCACTTAATTTTAATGACACATCCATGACTTATTCGTGGAGCTCTCTTTTCTTTACCAGACAATAATAAAAAAGCTGTCATACAATTTAAGTATTATTTCCCAACATTTCCATTTATTACCTTTATTCTATTGCAATTTTACTGTTACCATTCATACTGAAGACAAAAGAAAAAAAAGATAGTCACCTTATCTCTGTACAAATTACATTTCAGCAGTTTGGATTTTAGCCTACCAATATTTACACAAGGCCATAGTGTTCTTTTAGTTGATATGAAGATAATACAATTAATGTTTAATAATAATAGCAGCAATAAGAACTATCATTAATTAAATACATACTGCTAAACACTTTACACTTTACATGGATTACATCACTTAACCTTTATAGTAAATCTAAGTTAGGTATTACTATAATACTCCTTATTTAGATTAGGAACTTGAGGCTTAAAAAGGTTACATCACTTGCCCAAGGTTATACTTATTAAGTCACAAAACTAGAATTGGAACATAGGTATTCTGACTATTCTCTATCACCACAGTATTCCAGGAGGGCCCTATTGCAGTACTGTGTGTGTGTGTGTGTGTGTGTGTGTGTGTATACTTATGTTTGTTAAATGTGGGTAAATATGTTCTCATATATAGTTTCTATGTATTTATAAGTGCATTTACAATGGTTTGGAAAACATTCTGTACTTTTGTTTTACATTTTCTTCTTGTTTGTTTGTTTGTTTAACACAGCTTACTTGCAACTGGTTCTCACAACATTAGAGGAGTCATTTATATAAAGATTTTTCTTCAACTATCCAGGCATCTCTTTAGCTGTTACTGAAGGATATCACATTCTTATCAGTCAGGGTTCCGTGGAGAAATAGAACCAGCAGGAGATCTACATAGGTGATAGATAGATAGTTTTTGCTCTTAAGACCTTAAATTGATTATCAATCACATTATCAAGCATATTCCTCATCACTTAAAGTCAACTGATCATTCATTCAATATTCTCATATAAATGTTAACATGAGGATGTGTGCTTGTGTATGTATTGATAAGGAGGGAGAGATGATTTTTGTTAATTCTCTTATTTAATGCCAGCCTTACTGCAGTGCTCATGGTGTTCCTATTCTAGTACCATCTGCCTTGACTGATGCAGTTAATCTGTCCCGAAACATGAATTTTTGCCCAGGCTCCTTTTTTTTGTTTGTTTGTTATGGTTGAATTTTCTGCTTAGAATCACTTCCTTACTTCCTTACTTCCTTACAAGTCTTAGCTGTGACACCAAATTATTGACTGCAAACTTGTCCCTAAGCATCTCTTAATTTATAATCCTATTCTAGCATGTACACCTCCACTGATCCTTTCTTTTAAGGATGTATGTTCCTACCTATCACCTACCCAAATATCACTCCCAGGATTGGCCCTAATTTTCAAGTTGTCCTTGAACTGTCAGTGAGATGACTCATAACCCAGTGTATATTTCCCCTGTGTGACAACAGCACTGGTCACCATGACTGTATTAGTTCTCTTAGATAATTAGATTGTAGGGTCCTGTTTTATGTATCAGTGCATCTTCTAGAATATTTTATACATAGTAGACATGCATTATTTGTTTGTTTAATTGAAACTGCAACAAAAATAATAGCTTTATAGGAAGATATTGTTTCCTTTTTAAATTCTGTGATACACTGAGTATGCTTGCAATTTACATGCCAATTAAATTGTGCCTAATTAATCCCAGTAATTATGGGATCAGGGAATCCTTCTTGAAACTTTCACATGCTGGTCAAGAATGTAAACTATGCTGAATTACTATATTGTACACCTGAAACTAATTTAATACTGTATGTTAAATAGATTGGAATTAAAATAAAATTTTTAAAAAGAATGTAATCTATACTATTATAACTTACCTAGTAATTAAGACATAAACCGGGACGCCTGGGTGGCGCAGTTGGTTGGACGACTGCCTCCGGCTCAGGGCGTGATCCTGGAGTCCCGGGATCGAGTCCCACATCAGGCTCCCAGCTCCATGGGGAGTCTGCTTCGCTCTCTGACCTTCTCCTCGCTCATTCTCTCTCTCACTGTCTCTCTCTCTCAAATAAATAAAATAAAAAAAAAAAAAATCTTTAAGACATAAACCAAGTCTTACTGACTATAAGACATCATACAATTAAAAAATGGAGGAAAGGGCTTTCCAAACAGAAAAACAAACAAAACACAACAAAATAATAATGACTAAAAAGACAACACAAGAAAATGTTCAGAAGAATAAAGAACATGATATTCTTAAGGTATGGAAATCATTCAGTATGGCATAATGTTAGGAAGAAGGAGGAAAGTAAAGAAAGATGAATAATTCAAATTAGGAATTCAAATTATACATGACCTTGTGTACCCTGCCACAGAATTTAGAATTTTTTCTAAAACATAGGCATTGTATAACTTTAATTGTGGGGCAACATGAGCAGGTTTATATATAAGAAATGTTTTCTCTGGGGCAGGTAAGAAGGAGAAGAAGATTGGAAATACATATTGTAAGATTTGAAAGGAACTTTATAACAATGGAAAGAGAAAAAGAAGTGGACTGAGGACTAGAAAGTAGAATCAATTTGACTTGGAGACTTATAAAGTATGAAGAAGAGGGGCAATTAGTGAGGCATTTGACGTATCTAGCTTGTGGGACCTGATGATTATCGTGCCAACCTGTTCACTGAGATAGTAATTCAGAAAGAAGAGGAGGTCTGGGAATGTCTTGTGAGGGTAGGTGAAGAAAAATGGGTCTGAGGAGAGAGGGCGAAGAAGGGAAGAAGGAGTGAAGGAGTACAGATCCTGTAAGAGATGGGGGTTTGTATGGGTCTTGAGATTATAGGGAAGCAAAATATGCCATCCTAAAATATGTCTCTTTGGTATGTGGATTATTTTGGGCTGATTTTTAAAAATATTTTATTTTATTTTTTATTTTATTAACATATAATGTATTATTTGCCCCAGGGGTATGGATCTGTGATTCATCAGTCTTACACAATTCACAGCACTCACCATAGCCCATATCCTTCCCAAAGTCCATAACTCAACCACCCTCCCCCCACCACCCCCCAACAACCCTGTTTGTTTCGTGAGATTAAGAGTCTCTTATGGTTTGTCTCCCTCCTGATCTCATTTTGTTTCATTTTTCCCTCCCTGCCCCCCATGACCCCCTGCCCTGCCTCTCAAATTCCTCATATGAGAGAGATCATATGATAATTGTCTTACTCAGATTGACTTATTTTTGTTCAGCACAATACCCTCTAGTTCCATCTACATCATTACAAATGGCAAGATTTTGGGTGTTTTGATGGCTGCATAGTATTCCCTGGTAGATATACACCACATCTTCTTTATCCATTCTTCTGTTGATGGACATCTAGGCTCTTTCCACAGTTTGGCTATTGTGGACATTGCTGCTATAAACATTTGGGTGCACGTATGTGCTCCTTTGGATCACTACATTTGGGGTAAATACCCAGTAGTATGATTGCTGGATCACAGAGCAGCTCTATTTTCATCTTTTTGAGGAACCTCCAAACTGTCTTCCAGTGGCTGCACCAGCTTGCATTCCCACCAACAGTGTAGGAGGGTTACCCTTTCTTCGCATCCTTACCAATATCTGTCATTACCTGTCTTGTTAATTTTAGCCATTCTGACTGCTGTGATGTGGTATCTCACTGCGGTTTTGATTTGTATTTCCCTGATGCCGAGTAATGTTGAGAACTTTTTCATGTGTCTGTTGGCTATTTGGATGTCTTTGCAGAAATGTCTGTTCGTGTCTTCTTAGGCTGATTATTTTTAAGAAACAGAAGGCTCAGAAAGAAACTTTGACTTTTCCCCTCATTGTCTGAAAGAATTTAGATAGAGGACTTGCTTGGGGAGGTGAGCTACCACCACAGATAACTACAGTATAACATAAGTGAGGGGCAGTAGATAGGGAGGAACTTAGCAAAATCTGTTTGTTAAAATTCCTCTTTTTGTCCCATTGTTAGGATATGGCCCAGCAAATATTTGTTTACCAAACACTCACTTTTTCTCCTTCCTGTGAATGGTCTTCTTTTTGTTTGAAGTTCCAGACCCTTGCACTGTTCTTCCTAGCTCAGAACAGCATATAAGCCTCAATCGCCTGAATGCCTTTGAGCCCCATATTCTTGTGGAACCTCCCCATATACATAATTAAATTTGATTTTCTCCCGTTAATCTATCTCATGTAGGTTTAATTCTTAGACCAGTCAGAATCATAGAATCACCAGCAATTGATCAACATTTTCATTCAAAGTTCATATTTCAGGTAGCTCTCCTAAGAGTTTCTAGAAACCTTGTACTGCTCTTCCTGCCTCCACAGATCCACGTCATTTGGTCCTGAGGAGTTTGTCCCTTCACTAGCCCTCTTCTGCCTATTCACTGCCCCAGGGAAAGCACGCTCCTTCTCTGCAGAGTGGCCCAGTTGCCCTGTCTTTCTTTCACGGAAGTTTGCTCTCTGCTCTGCTTCCGCAGTGGGAAAGGAGTATTTTATCTTTCTTCTATTTATGGGGAAAGATTTCCAGAGTAAATCTGATCTAAAATTGGCTTCCTAATTGCATACTTCATTGATAAAAAGACTTTTCTTTAAAACACCATTAAATACTGCCTCAGCCTGCAGCATGGTGCTTCACTACTTACACACATGCATTGAACCCTGTCTTCTTTCCTGTAGGAGACGACTTCTTTTATAGCAAGGGGACCAAGTGTCATGGGAGTGTGTGGGCCTGGAGGGTGGTGCTGCTCTGTACTGGGAATTGGGATGGGTCCAGACAGACAGATGATCCTATAAAAACATGACTGAATCCCTCAGAAGGCACAACCTAAGGAAGTCATGCTTCTGGGAATGTTGCCACACTGCTTAATGAGCTCTAGCTCAAACACCTGGGAGCAGTTTGCAGGGAGGCATACTCTTTCTAACTACACCTGTGCAATGAGTGTGGTAGCGCTGTAGAATTCAACGTAGTCACCTCCATCCCACATTCTTTAGTGTGTTTCCTCAAATCTGTCCTTCTCCATTTTTAGTTCTTTTTTTCAGCTTCTCTGACCTTTTTTTTTCCCCCTGTCCTTTTCCTTTATCCTGGACTTTTTCTTTTATCTAACTTTGCATTTACAAAAGCACAGACTTCTTAAATGTCTGTATGCACTCCAAATCCACCAGGTAAAAATGCAAGAATAAATACAAAGACTCCACATATTGCTAAGACCTCACATAATGTTAATATAATCTCTGTAACAAGTCAATGATACCAGGGTACTTCTATCTCCCCCATTTTGCTAAGGTAAACTGAAAATGGGAGGGACTACCAACTTGTTCAAGGTTCCATAACTAATAACAGACAGGACTCAAAACTTGTTCTAATAGGCTTTAGAAGATATGAATCATTGATCCTAGAAGCCATGACTTAGTGCCTTGGTGCGGGAGACACAACAGTGACAGACCAGTCACGGTTCTCATGGAGCTTACCTCCTCTTGGAGTATCAAAGAAAAATTGCATGGGACAAACTAAAGAGGCAAGGAAGACTTTATTCAAGACTACTACACTAGAGGAGAGAGGCTGAGCTCAACTCCTCTGCCACATAAGATGGGAGGGATTTTAAGCACTGGAATGAGCTAGTGGGAAATTACAGGAGAACACTAGGGGGACAACATGATTAAGCCATGTAAGTAAACTGTGTGGCTAATGTGGGCTGGAACTCATGACCCCACGATCAAGGGTCATATACTCTACTGCCTGAATCAATCAGGCCCGCATAAGCCATTTTGTTTTTTAAATGATACCTGTCAAAGTTAGGCTCCTACTCTCCCACAGAGCAGGAAATAGGGTACAATCTTTCTTTACAATTACACTTCAAAGAGATGGTTCATAGTTCCTTGAGAAAGATATTCTGGGTTGTGAAACTGGTAGGAAGCTAAGAGAAAACTTATCTCAAAGGGGAAGAGAAAGAATTTCCAATAGTAAGTTTTTTAAAAGTTTAAGAAAAGAGAGTTCAGAAGTCTACTGTCAGGAAGAAACCACTCTAGAATTTAGTCAAGCTGAGAAGGCCATTAAGTTCATCTTGATCAAGAGATAAATAAAACATACAATAAGTGTAATATCAAGCAAAATAAGGGTGGAGGTGCTATTTTATAGGACTTATATGCCTTTCTCCCAGTTTGTTCCTAGAGTAAAGGTCTTAAGCCCCCATCCCTAACTTAGTAGAGGAACTAGTTGGCATTAGGGAGAAATATCTTCTAATGTCAGAAATGACACAATAGACCTGGTATTTACTAGAAACATGGTGCCCTGCTGGGTCTTCCAGTCTAGCTCTTGATATCAAGACTTTTTTAGCTATTATTCCTAATGTGCCTCATTAATTCCAGGCACATGACCCAGCATCAGAAAATGGGCTATTATCTTCTCCCACCCCAAGTTTCTGGACTGTAATCCAAAGACCTGACTATAACCATGTGCTGGATAACGTGGCTATCCTAATTTTCCTGAGGAAATACATCCTCAGTAACTTTAGCTTGCTTCCTTTCACCTCTCCTAAATCTGGCACATTTGCCTAACAATTCTAAACATGAAGTGTTCATACACCTTTTTTTCTGGTCAATAGCACTATACATGCAATCTTCATGGACAACGAAGTTACCTCAGCACCTCAGGAGTCATTCCCCTACCCCTACCCCAACTCCTTGGATAACCAAGAAGACTTTTCAGCAGCTCACTAGCTGAGGCAGGAAAAGCAAGTGGTTAAAAAACCAGATTTAGCCTCCAGAAGGACATGTCTATTCCATTATATGGTCCCTAGTATTTTTATGTTCTTGTAAAAAATAACAAAGCCTTGGCATTTTGTAGATAAGAAGACTGAGGCTTAAAGACTCTTGTTCAAGCCCCATGGGTGCTAAACAAAAGAACTGAGGTATAAATGTAGGTCGTTCTAATTCCAAAGTCCATGTTCTTTGCAATTTTTGTTTCCACTGTTACGAGCTACTACTAATCAAATTTTATTCTGGGGATATGGAAGAAAAACCTAGATTCTATGGACTTTTTCCCCCAGGGAAATCTTACCTATCTATGGTGACATTGAAAGGAAACATTTAGAAATATTGTTCTAGCGTGTTGTAGAGTTTCTCATAAAGTTCAATTATTACTGAAGAGTGTTCTATTCAAGTGTTCTTCTCAGGAGTAGATCATTAGGGGAAAAGGCTAAATGGTATAGATGATTCATATTTATTTCAACATTAAGAGGAGCTGTTTTACTAGCTTATTACTTCCCTTTGTGGATTCATAAGCTCAATCAGTTTCATTTCTTTAAAGATAGGAATTTTGCAGAAAACAGAGAATACCGCATTGTAAATTCCAGTTAATTTGTAGAATATGAAGTATTTCACCTTATGTTGGTTGTTTGCTCAAGAGAGTTTTTTCTGATTAAAGAATTATAATTTAAAGTACAGGAGTAGATTTTCCTTCTATGTTATTTCACAATTTATCTCTCCTCTCTTTCATATAATTATATCATAAGTCTGATTCCCATCTTGGCTTAGGTAATAATGGTTGGTGCATCCCTTGGAAAAACTAAGCCATATGTTTCTGTCCTCCAACTTCTCAACCTAGAATTTATTATGAATATCTCAGAAAATTCAAACTACATCTATAGAAAAGTGGGTTTGAAGGATGGAAATCCAAGACACAGGTGCCAAGGTGCACTCATAGAGGTGGAACTGCGGCTGCTGTGTTTGGTGATGCTCTGTCCTGCTGCTGCCATGATCCTCCTGAGGCCATGAGCCCGTGCATTTTGCACTGGCTCATTTCGACCCAGATGGGAGGTGAGAGACATGAGAACCTTAAGGCCACATAACAGTATGATTCTTCAATACAGCACAAGCTAGAGGAAAAGTGTGAAAACTCCCTATCTTAGGAACTATTTAAACGTGGGTATTACAGCTGTGTAATTGGAAGGATGGCCAGGGGTTGTAGAATTACACAGTCTTGCAGGAAGAAGGGGGCATAAAAGACCGCATAGCTGACTCCTTGTCACACTTAGAATTACTTAATAATTACAGGGGGATGATTGTTGAACACTGTTTTAGATTGTTAGATTGCTATGTCCTATTCCAGTAACACTTCGTCTCTCTGAGTTGCTAACAAAGCTTCCTAAGTATTTCTGAGTTAGCTCTGAAACTCAAAAAGGATATGAGTAGGTGGTTAAATGGTGCAAAGAACCTCTGAAACCATGGAATTCAAGAAGGACAACAAATAATTCCTGAATGATCATTTTCATCCTAATAGTCTGGGTAAAACCTAGCCAGACTCTAACTCTTCTGCAGATTAAAAACCCATTCTGTTTTCTCCTAAATGGATGGATTGCAACCTGATTTGATTTTGCCTCCTGCAGACGTTCTGTGTCTGTGTCCCTGGGGAGAGACAAAAGGGCATGAAACAGAGGTCATCATAGAGGACAACTTCTGTTGTGGGAGGTACCTTCCTCATTCAGACTTGAGGCAGATATCAGTCCTTAGGAGGTAATGAAAGGTCTGCTCCTGGAGTCCCTACTACCTCACCCCTCCCAATTCATCTGAGAAGTGAAAACAATGTTGCCCTCATGATCCCAGGATAGATGAAATGAAAGAGGATGGCTTTCTCCCAACTCCTGGGTAATTAGTTTAATCTAATGTGTCTGTTCTAGCATCCAAGGACTGCGGTAATAGGCGCCATGTAAATATACAGATAGCTTGAGAGAGACCACTGTATTCGGACAATCTAATTACTGCTTGGTCCACCCAAAGTTAACAATGACTTAAAGCTCTCATTCATTACTTGTATCTTACATGTTATAGCAATTTTTAGTATTTACTGTACTTTTACATATCCCTTGAAGAAGCTAGTGCTTAATGAACTTAGTAAATTTGTTGTTCACGAGCTTAACATGGAGGGTGGATCAGAGTCGGGATTTAGAGGCAAGCCTAAAGACTTCAAGTCTAGTTTCCTTTCAAAAAATATGAGGGCAGGAATGTCTGGGTGGCTCAGTTTATGAAGTGTCTGCCTTCGGCTCAGGTCATGACACCAGAGTCCTGGGATCGAGTCCCACATTGGGCTACTTGCTCAGCAAGGAACCTGCTTCACCCTCAGCCTGCTGTTTCTCCTGCTTGTGCTTGCTCTCTCTCACTCTCTTTCTCTCCAAAAAATAGATAAATAAGGTCTTTAGAAAAATATGAGGGCATATGTAATTAGTGTTTCCAAATTCCTCAGTTATAGGGGAAATTTAAAGCTCTGGTCACAATAAAAATGTTATTTGGCTGAAACCATCATCCTGATATGATAGGACTGTAAAGTCACTCCTACCTCTTATCAGGGGTTGGTTTCTCCTGAAAAATACTCCACAATCTCCTTTCTCTGATCATAGTTCAGGGACAGCTCATTGGATGTAGCACTAAATCCTAGGGTCTTCATATGATTTATTCTCTTTAACAAATCTCTCATTCAAAAAATGTGTATTGAGCATGTACTAGGGATTAGGCATGGTGCTGAGAACAAAATTAGAAAAAAAAAAAAAAAACTTCCATGCCTCCTTTGAGCTCACAGTGGCATAGAAGATTCAGAAAATCTTAAACAAGATATTATGCATTAGATATAGGATATAGGGATATTTCTGGTTGACATGGAAGCATAAAGATAGTCAATCTATACTGACATTGCCAGGAAGGACTGCTTGGAGGAAGAATCTTCTAAGCTGGTCCATAAAGGATGAGTAAGGGTCTGGTGGGTAAATGGAGATGAGATGGAAACTAATTTCCAGTCCAAAGGAAGCAGCATATTGAGTGAAATTAACCAGTTTACTGTCCAACTTTTCCCCTGGAAGAGATTCTTGGTCCTCTGTATTCTGTCATCTTCCCAGAATTCTTTCCTGCACTCATAGGTATTTGCACAAAAGACATGAAGCCGTATGTCTGCAAAGAGCCTTGAACAAAAATATTTATAGCAGCTTTAATGATAATCATCAAAAACTGTAAACAATCAGATGTCCAATGAGCATCCAATCAACAGTCTAACGGATAACCAAATGATATATATCAATAATAGGTTTCTCAGTAGTATTTTCTACAATAAAAAGCACCAAACTGATGATACATGTAGCAACTTACATGAATCTTAAAAATGTTATGTTGAGTGAAAGAAGCAAGAAATGAACAAGTACATACATATATTTCCATTTGTATATAATTCTGAAACCACACAAATTAACAACAATTATAGACATCAGACCAGTGATTGCATGGGAGGCAGAGGGAATGTGGTGGCTAAAAAGGATACAAGAGAACTCTCTGGGATTATGGATGTGGATGTCAGGAGGGCATGCATTTTTCATGCTGATTGAATGACAGCCTTAAGATATGAGCATTTTATTATATGTACATTATATTTCAAAAGGAAATAATTCTTTTAAGCTCACTAAAAATCACCCTTGTAAATTTTACTTGACCTTGTTTATCAGTTGATTTTGAACATACATGTGTGGATGATAACCATCCATTAATTGAAAACATGAAGGGGGTCAAAATATAATTTTATGTTTGAATTCAAGTCATTTAATATGTTCCATTCAGGTCCCACACGTATAAAGCTGAGATACTGATATTAACCAAACTCATTAGTTAAAGATCTCTTAAATACTTAGTAATAAAGGCAAATTATCCTTTATATGCTATGTAGTTTAGTTTGTCATGTAACAAGGAAAAGCATCATTATTTTCCATGGTTGTTACCATAATTTATAGTTCACTTTTTCTGTAGAGTGGTAAAATTATGTGGGAGATAGGTAAAAGTGGGGACATGTCATTGTTACTTTGTAAAATTGATATTAGATCAACAAAGTACCTTCTTGGAGATATATTTATGTAAATATCATAGTATCTTGGTTATTATAAATAGGAGACCAATGTGTTGAGTTAGGTAGTTAGGAAAGGGGAAACGTGCTTCACTGAGCAAGGAGCAGATGGGCAACAACTCGAGGCTCATGGAATTAAAAGAATATTTGGCCAAGTACCATTTCATAAAGAACTAAAGGACAGAGCTGTCCTGAATAGCAACAATGCTTGTGAGGCCATGGAAGAATATAGGAAACCTTCAGATCGTGCCAGAAAGCTGAAAGGTAAAGAGGAAGAGGTATGTTGTAAATTGTAGGACACTTCAAGGTATTACCCAATTCCTTATGAATTACATTCAGATAAAACCCATATATCTGGAGATGGCTGCTTATGCAAATAAATATTTATAAATAATGGCATTTTCACCTCCAATAATCCTGAAAACAACTCCAGTTTCTAAAAAGCCAAATATAGTTGGCAGTTATATAAACAAAGGAATATTTAGAAGGGAGGACATTTAGTCTATTGATACAGATAACATCAATAGATATCGTCAAGCCTGTCAGTGGATATGACATAATTCATACTGATGCATTACAGTTTCAAAAGTATTCTTTGAAAACACAATATGTGCCAGAACAAAGAAATATTCCTTGTTCCCACACTGCTGACTGTTTTCTTGGGTGAGTTATTTAAACGCACTAAGTCTCAGCATCCCTGTTTAATGGTAGTGCCTACCTCACAGGGTGGATAGGAAGATTAATAATAAAATGCATGAAAAATATCAAGCACAGTGCTTAGATTAAAGTGAACATCTAGTAGGTGCTAAAGTCTAATATAGATATATACACAGACACGTATAACATAATTACAAATACTTGACAAAAGAAGATACCAATTTGAGAGTACACATCAAACTATGCTTATTACTCATGGCAGCGACTGAGGATTTATTAAACATTTCCCTTTCTTCTTGGATCTACAGTTAGCTTACCTGTGCTAACCTCTCCCCAAGCAATGTGATGCCAGGTCCTGAGTTCCTACCACTGGAGTGGGTAGAAGAAAAGTGAATCGCCACTATCAGGCCTGGCATATGAGATCCTTCCATGAACTTCTCTACTACATGTTCTTTTCCCCTCTTAGCTCACTTGCTAAAGGATGGAAGATCCCAGATCTCTGACTTCAGGCACTGAGGGCCACCACAAAGCACGATCTCCACGCCCACCCCCGACCCTGTTTCTCAGAGTTTAAAGGGCATAAAAAATAAATTTCTATTGCATTAAGGCACTTAAACTCAGGACTCCATCTGGTGGAGTAGCTAGCATTACTTTGACCAATACACCAGTACACTAATAAATATTAAAGGCAAATATTATATAAAGTATGTAACATTGGCATCACCATTTTGCTGTGTGTATGAATAGTACAAAAGTGTATCAGTCAGAATTTCATTTGGTTCCAAGTCCTTAAAATCCTGTTCCCAGCAGCTTTAAACACCCAGGGGTTTAATTTCCTTACAAGAACATAGGTTAAAAAAAAAAAAAACCCAAAACAAAAAACATAGATCCAGAAGTAGCAGTTATTGCCATATTTCAGCAGCTAGTGTGTCTGGGAACCTCTTGCTTTTCCTGCAATGTGATTGATGCAGCTCTCATGCTATGTTCCAGAGTGGAAGAAAGCAGAAAAGCCCACTGCATCCATCTCCTTTCAGAAAAGTAAAAACTTATCTAGACTTCTCAGCAAACATCAACTCAAATCTCACAGGCTTCTGCAAGTGTGTCCTTTGTCACCACGAGCCGTAGGAAGAATGGAAAGCTTCTATTTAACCAGATACCTTGTTGCCCTAGACATAATTGTGGTTCTGTTATCAAAGGAGAATGGGAAAATAAATATTTGTTAAGTAAATGACAATGGGGTAATAATGACCTCCAACCTGTTAAATTTTTTATTCCACATATTGTCTATATGGGAGATAAAAAGACTCAGAAAGACATCAGAAAGTAGTCTATTTTTACCAAATGCCAAAAATCAACATAAATAATCATATTTATGCAATAGCTATATTTAACTTCTGCTTCCATGTGGAAGACCACTTGCAGCATGAAAGCCCAGTTACATTCAAGTGGTTGTATCTTGTTCATGACACAGTAAGAAAGAGATAAAAACATAGATGTGTACAAATACTTTCAAAATGATGTGGGGGAAAGAAAACAACAGCAACAACAACAAAATACTTATGAAAGTTTTCAGGGTTAAACCCTCCAAGTCTCCCATATACTGGCTCATTCAATCAACATTTTACATTTCAATTTAACTTAGTTTTAGGTTTTGATTAATCAGATAACAATCTTGTTTAGTTTGAGTATGTGATAGCAGGTGAGGAATACATTAGCTGCTGCTTCTTATTCATCTTGCCAGGAGTTTCTAATTAAGCAACTCTCCTATATGACTCATAAATAAACTTTTCATCCAGTCAAAAACATCTGGAGGCCACATTGATATATTTTTAAGAGAGATTTGACTTGCTGTCATGACTCATGGATGACAATAATGATCATTGATTTGAAGACTGACATTTTCTTCCTTTTCTTGATGTGGGGGTAGTTTAAGCTGAGACATTCAGCAACTAGTGAAGATATTGGTGTATTATACATGAATCTGCAGTATTCATATATTCTGTTCATTTTCCTTGTAAATCTTTCCTTCAACATAAAAAAATAATTGTGTATAGGTTTATTTACTTAATATGTTTTCTGTAATTATATGTTAATATATGAATTACAATTATTTAAAGGAATTCCCAAGTAGACATATTTGTTACCTAGGGAATTTTATCTATAGCCATGCTTTTTTTTTTTTTGTCTGTAAATATTCCAACTAAGCATTCATGTTGCCAGCTTTTATGACTGGTTAATACTTTTTTTTTTTTTAAGATTTTATTTATTTATCTGAAGAGAGAGAAATCACAATTAGGCAGAACAGCAGACCGGGGTGGGGGGAGAAGCAGGCTCACAGCTGAAGAGAGAGCCCGATGCAGGGCTTGATCCCAGCATCCTGAGATCATGACCCGAGCTGAAGGCAGAGGCTTAAACCGCTGAGCCACCTAGTCACCCCTGGTTAATATTTTTGTTTTCTCTTTTTATATTTTTATTTTTTATTTATTTTTATTTTTATTTATTTTTAAGATTTTATTGTTTATTTGACAGAGAGAGAGAGATCACAAGCAGGCAGGGAGGCAGGCAGAGAGAGGAGGAAGCAGGCTCTCCACAGAGCAGAGAGCCCGATGCGGGGCTCGATCCCAGGACCCTGAGATCATGACCTGAGCCGAAGGCTGCAGCTTAACCCACTGAGCCACCCAGGCGCCCTGTTTTCTATTTTTAAAAGCAGGGGCAGAAATGTGTAACATTGACCTGAAAACCTTGATGGGTAACAAATCTTTGCCATATGTAGGCACTGAATTTTAATTTTATTACTCAAGACATTTTTTTCCTTATTATATTGTGCTTGCTGAGGGGGGAAATACTAATATTGTGTGAATGGCATAGATAATTCTCATCTAAATTAGTTGATTTCTGTACTGCCTAAAAGCACATGAGCCATAATTCTTTTTCATTTTCGTTAAATAATTACTGCGAGTAAGCTATAAATTCTCTATCTAAAGAACAAATAAACCCAGCCTTGACCCCAGGTCCCCTTCAGCAATGATACCCACTCTCGTTTCTCTGTTTCTGGTTACAGCAAGGCACATTTAAAGAGTGGTGTGTACTTATAATTTTATTTCCTTTCTTCCCCCTTCCCCTAACAGGTCTTCATTCCATCAGTCTGTTGAAATCTTATTTTCAGGTTACACGAACTTCTGTTTTATCCAACAGCTCCAATAGTTAGTCTCCTAATCTCTTGATCGATCAGAAATATTTGACACTGTATATCATTCGTTTCTGGAAACACTTCATTCTGTTGATTTCCAGGGAACCCACCTCTCTTGGATTAGCTTTTATTATACTGGCCTATGTTTCCAATCATACACACTGTGTCCTTTCATCTTTTGGGACCTTGATATGTTGGGTCACCCTAGGGTTTAGTCTGGGATTCCCCTTTTCTTCTTTGTCCTATTCTCACCCTCTAGGTGATCTTATCTAATCCCATGACTTTATACCATACCATCTCTATGCTGCTAACACCCAAATTTATACTTCTGGAGCTTTCCTCCTTTGATTTGAATATTCAAAGTACATGATCTCTCCTTTTGAAAATATTATTTACAGAAGAAAAAAAGCTTTTTGCTTCCCCCTCAAACTTGATTTCCGAGTGTCCCCAGTTTAATAAAGGCACCATCATTTGATAAGGGACACGGAGTTTGATAAATGGCATTGAGTCTGTTGTTTGGCCCATTTTTTTACTCTTCTATTTTTTTTTCACTCCTTCCCTGAGTCCATGAGTAAATGGTGCAGCATCTCCCTCGAAACACATCTGGAATTTGATGATGCAACTCCTCCTTCAAGCACTGTCCATCTATCCCCTGAACGATTGTAATAGCTTCTGACGTCTATACTCTTGCCCCCTGATGTATATTGTCCACCCAAACACCTAAGGAAATGTTCCATATCTTAAGAGCTTGTGAGGTCACTGGTCTTAATTCTCTGATTTTATACTGTGATACTAGAATGAAACCAAAGCCTACTTCATGCCCCATGAGATCTGACTGGTCCAAATCCTGTTCTACAGGTACTAACATGGTTTCTCATTCACTCCTTTTAGGTTTTTGCTTGGAATTAATCTCTTTAGATGGACATCTGATAATCCTCCACAGTTCTATTAACTTCTATTATTTTATCTCTTTAACCTGCTTAGAGGTTATTATACTATGAACTGATGGGCGTTACATTATAAAATGTGCTTGTGTGTTCAGTGTTTCTCTTCCCTTCTAGAATATAAATGACATGAGGTGATAAACTCTGCTTGGTCCATTCAGGTATACTCTATTCTATAACTTGACTCATACTTATCATATCCTGGGCTTCCATATCATATAGAATCATTAATATTGCCAAAATTATTCCTCTATCTCACAATGCTGCTTCCCCCTCCCTTTGGATTTTTAAATGAAGCCTATCCACTTAATATTACACATATTTTTCTTTCTTCTTTAACAAAGGGAAGTGTTGATGAAAATTTCCTCACTTGCCTCTATAACTAGCATGGAGAGTGAGTTGACCCCACCAAATCTTCGTTCTGGAAGAGTCACAACTTTGATTATGTATTTCTGAGACATGAGACATCATTCTTGGGGAAGGATGAAGCTGTGTATCCAAGATGTTTCATCTGACATCAGGAAAACAATGCTATTATTGATGACTCTGAGTGTTTTAGGTTGCCTGTCTCAGGCTTGGCCAACAAAATTAATTGGGTTTTCCATATATATTTAAAAACATAAATTGATAGAGAACAAATTAAATAACAATTTTGTATAACATTTCAAAATAAAATATTTTAAAATTTAAAATGACAGACTTGAATTGTCTTTTATGGACATGATTTCTTCAAGTCAGGATTTCTAGATGAGATGTCCAGATACAATCCTAATCAAGACATTTAAAGATAATCCCATCAAACACCTAATAATCCCAGCAGACAAGATATATTATTAATATTGATAAATAATAAAATATTTTTAAAGATTTTTATATCTGAGAGGGGCACCTGGGTGGCTCAGTGGGTTAAGCCTCTGCCTTCAGCTCAGGTCATGATCTCAGGGTCCTGGGATCGAGCCCTACATCGGGCTCTCTGCTCCGCGGGGATCCTTCTTCCCTCTCTCTCTCTGTCTGCCTCTCTGCCTACTTGTGATCTCTGTCTGTCAGATAAATAAATAAAATCTTAAAAAAAAAGATTTTTTTAATCTGAGAAAGAAAGAGTTGGGGGAGGGGTAGAGGAAGAGCAAGATGGAGAGAATCTCCAGCAGACTCCAGCTGAGTGATGAGCCACACAAAAGCCTTGATCTAATGATCTCAAGATCATGACCTGAGCTGAAATCAAGAGTCAGATGCTCAACCGACTGAGCCAACCAAGAAACCACTGGATAAAATTTTTGAAAAGATATTTCACACCTTACAAATTGGTGATTATAATTTATATCAAGTTGGTTGGCATAAATCAGAACATTACAATTGGAATTTTATTTAAGGAACTGAACAGACTTTTCTTTCATTAACAGTTATAAACTTAAAATTTCTTGTGCAAAGCAAATTAACCTCTACATATAAACCATTTTCATGTTAGATATAGTATATCAAAATAATCATGGAACTCTGGCTTGTAAAAATGGCACCCAAATTATTTGAAAGGTCAGAGCCGTGAGCCTGCAGGCAGTACAGATGTTACTAAAATCTCACACAAACTCTGAAGTCAACATATACTTGAAGACAAAACTGTGCCCTTGGGAAGACTCCCCCTGATTTCCAGGAGCTATCCAACTTCCTTTGGTTCTACCTGGGCTGCCTACCATAGTTGTGATTCTTGGGGACCTAAGAAGCAAACATCCCCCCCCACTACAGTTAGCTATTGAAATAAACGGCATATGGTTGAGGATCTTTGGAGTCAAGGTAGAGCAGTGAATTCCATTGTTCTTCACTGTGTAGCTGTCTGCAGGTACAGAGTTGTTTACATGCAAACCTCCTTGGGCCACCCTTCTAGAAACACCGATGGAGCAGTTTGTAGCTGGAGATGATCCCCTTGACTGGAGCTCTGCCTCAAGCCTCTCCTGACTGCCCTGACAAAGAGACAGACTTGTTGCCTCTGTGCCACATCAGTGTGCTTTTGCTCTTTCTTGTGCTCTGACCTGGCAGTTTGGAATTTGGGGGAAAGAAAACCGAAACCAGGAAGACGTGCAGGGTTGTTTTATTCGGACCTCGCAGTATTAATGCTAAGAGTCTTTGTTTAGTTGACGCCGTTGTTCATCTAGAAAGTCATTAAACATGTAAAAATTATGAATTCTGTTGCTGACAAAAAGCTATACTCTGTATCCCTACTTTGTCATGATCTTTATCCCTCCTTTTTTTGCCTGTTCAGTATGGAGGTCATGTGACAGTTGCCCTTAACAACATACTTGTCGAGTTCCAAAGGAGAGCCAAATGTTTCTCTTAATCATGTTGGTTAAAGTGGGAAACCTGAAGATAGAGATGGCTTTACGTTTAAAAAAAAGCAGTCACATTTGTTGGCAAAAGTGAAATACACCTATGTGTTCTAAACCAAGTCAGTGTGGATTGCAAAACTAGGAATTAAATGTGATTTAGAGCTAAAGAAGAACAGGAGGCTATCACATTGCATAGGCAGGCAAGCATGTGCTGCTTCTTTTCATGGTGGGTCCAACCTCTGTGCAGGACAATATGGCAATAGCTTTCATTGTTAAAATGCACGAATCTTTCAGTGCAGCGCTGAAAGGAGTTCTCAACTTTGTTGCTATGATGGTGCTTATCCACGTGTAAAATGATGTGCCCACGACACTTTACAATATCGTCTGTGAGAAATGCTGATGAAGGGACGGGTGCAGACCTGGCCTGATTAAGACAAAGTGCCAACCAAAAACACTGAGAGACATTACTTGACAGGTATATTTTAGGGTTAAAAAATCTCAAGGTTGGGGTGTCTGGGGGGCTCTATCAGTTGGGTGCCTACCTTCAGCTCAGGTCGTGATACTGGTGTCCTGGGATCAGGTTCCGTATTGGGGGGGGGGTCCCTGCTCAGTGGGGAGTCTGCTTCTCCCTCTCTTGCTCTCCCTGCTCATTCTCTCTCTCCTTTCAAATAAATAAATAACAATCTAAAAAACCAAAAAATAAAATAAAGAATGGATAAAAACATTAAAAAAAATCAAGCTTTTTAAACACTCCATGGTAACTGAAATTGTTTCCTTCAATGACCTATCCAGCTGTCCAAGGCAGAATATCCCCATTGGCCCCAGACAACAGCCAGCTAATAAGCAGTTTACCGAAGGAGAGGAAAATATAGGTCACATTTCCACATGGTTGGTGTTTTTTCCTTCTTCCTTTTTTCCTCTTCACTTTTCCTTTTATATAAATCATGGTAGTTTCTCTTTTTTTAAGATGAAATCAATTTATTGATTGGCTTCCCTTGTATAGAAATTAAATAGCGTATTAATGGTCATGTAACTATATGTCTGATTTTTTTATTTGACACTGTAATACCTGCAAAGGATTGGAAATAAATGGTCTTTTAAAAGGGAACTGTCCAATTAAATTATCAAATATCCATGTAATGCAATGGCATAAACTATAAGAAAAAAGTATTTCTATATGCATTAGTCCAGAAAGTTTTCCAAGGTATAAACACTGTGCAGCCTAGTACACTCATTATAATATCATTTGAGGGTGGTAAAAACAATAAATAATTATATGCTTTTAATATATACAATATCTTTGGAAGGACAAACAAAAAAACTAATAATAACAGTTGCCTTTTGGAAAATGAAGCTGGTGGCCAAGAACAGCAAAGGGAGACATTTTTTACTATATACACTTTTATACCTTGTTGAATGGATTCTGTACCTTAATTCCAATGTGTGGAGGTTTTTCCACACCATCGACAAAAAATTCTGCAAACCAGCTGAATGTTCTACAATTCTGACACTCTGTACGCAGACAGCATCTGATTCAACAGGTTAAGAGCTCAGTCCCACATTATTCCCCACCCCTTTAACCCCTAGTGGCTCCCCCACCTCAGATGCCCATTGCAAACCCAGGTTATTTATCACCTCTGCTTCTGATTGGAGATTCCCACGACCCCCTCCTGGGGTTCGATTAATTGGCCAGAGTGGCTCATGGAATTCAGAGAAACTTTTTACTTACTAGTTTGCTGGTTAATTATAAAAATACATAATTCAGGAACAGCCTGAGGATTCAGTAAGAGATCCGCAGGGGATGGTATGGGGTAGGGTGCTTGCCTAGCTTCCATGCCCTATCCCAGTGTGCTACTCTCCCCAAATCTCTATATGTTCACCAACCTGGAAACTCCCCAAACTCCCTTCACTTCGATTTTTATGGAGGCTTCATTTCCTAAGACATGACTGATGAAACATTGGCCCCTGGCAATTGATTCAACCTCCAGCCCCTCTCTCCTTCCAGGAGCAGGACTGAAAGTTCCAACTCTCTAACCCCTTGGTTGGGTCTCCTAGCAACAAGCCTGCTTCCTGAAGTACAGTCAACTTGTTAACATAACAAAAGACACCAACGTTGCTCTTATCACTTAACAGATTCCAAGACTTTTAGAAGCTCTGTGCCAGAAGCGAATATGAAATATTTATTTATTACCACAATGTCACCCTTGTGAATCTAGGACTTTGTGAACCTACCAGCTTTTAGCTCTGGAATACAATATTAAGTTTGTGTTTGCATTTCGCTTAACAGCGATCTTCATACATATTTATCATTACGTAGAATTGGAGAATTGTTGGAAAAAGAGTGAGGAAAGTTGCACGGGGGGCCAAGCAGCTTCCTGGAATTAAAAAGACCGAGATACTTCTTTTGCATGACCCCTAGGCACGATGTACTGAAGTGCCTCCTGCTCAATGTAGTGGGAAAAGGTGGCAAAAAAAGGCTTTCTGAACAGCAAGAGAAGTGCTGATCAGCCTCTGTGACTAGATGCACCACCACATGGGTTGTCTTGGGATACGACTGCTTCCTGGGACAGGAAGATCATGGCCCATGCTTGAAGTGTCCCTTGAACTGACTAAACCTTCTGGAACAATAAGTGTGCTGTGGGGTTCTGTACGGTGTGTGTTAGTTAAAGAGCATGCAGCGCTGGACGCAGATTTGGGTCATTTGGCCTCTCCATTCCCTAATCTCTTCACTAGGCTTGGAGACTTCTGGCATCCATCCCTGCAAACATCAGATCCACCCCCATATCCTGCATCCCCAAATCTGTCACCTACATACCTCTCTGAATAAAGGGCATCGCTATCCATTCATTCACTGAGGCTAGAATGAAACCCTGATGCTGTTGTCGATTTTCCCCCTCATACCTCATATTCTATCCATTAGAAACATCTATTTCTCTACCTTCCAAACGTATATCAAATCCAACCACTTTTTATTACCTCCAGCACTACAACCCCAAACCAAATCTCCATCAATCTTTATCTGGGCTAGTAAAGAAAACTCCCAACTCTCTCCTTGAGAGAATTTTTTTTTAATTTTTATTATTTTATTTTTTAAAAATATTTTATTATATATTGACAGAGAGAGACACAGTGAGAGAGGAAACATAGCAGGGAGAGTGGGAGAGGGAGAAGCAGACTTTCCTCCAAGAAGGGAACCTAATGTGGGGCTCAATCCCAGGACCCTGGGACCATGACATAAGCAAAAGGCAGACACTTGACTGAGCCACCAGGGGCACGGACTGAGAGAACTTTTTAGAGTGTATGTCACATCACTTCACCTCAACTAGAACTCTTCCACTGCACTTGGAATAAAATACAGACTTCTTAAAATGCCTCAGACTCTATATAATCTTCCTTCCTCTCTGGCCTCATTTTCTTCCTCTCTGCTTCTTGTTCGCCACCCACCATGTTGGCATTTTCCCTCCTCGAAGCCTTGGCACTCAATGTTCTTGCTGCTTGGACTGTTCTTCCAATGAGTCTTCCCAGTGCTGCCTTCTCATTTCAGGTCACAACTCTCACATTTTTTCTTCAGAGATGCCTGCTGAAAAGAAATCTTCCACAGCTTGGTCATGGTCTATCACACTAAACTACTTTATCTTCTTCACAGTATTATCAGAAACTGAAATTATTTTATTTGTATATTTGCTTAGGTGATTTTTGTTTGCCTCCTCCTGACCTTACCATAAGTTCTTTGAAAGCAGGGGTTATTATTGCCAACTCCCTAACATCCATAGAGGAGTCCCACATATGGCAGCTTGTTCACTGTTTGACGAACGAGCAGTTTTGATATGGGATAATCAACATCTGGTAGCCTTGTGGAAATCACAATCACAAGCTTTAAAGATGTAACTCTGAGTTCTAAATCTGGTAATGAGATAAAAGTAGCTACGAGTGACCATGCCCTCCACTCACCCAGAACGAAGGCTCACTGTTGAGTCTAGTTACAGGATCCACACTTGATATATCTGAATTTAAGCTTTAGTTCATGGATTTTTCTACCAAGATTTGTCCTTTAGCATGAATGAGCCAGTGAGTCCTGGGCTTGCTTGCTGTCTTCCCTCCCGCCTTCCCATCCTCACTCCCTCTCTTCCTTCATTCCTTCTTTTTGGTTGCTGAATACCAAGAAAGAAAGAGTTCTCTTGATAGGGCTCAAGGATACCAAGAAAGAAAGAGTTCTCTTGATAGGGCTCAAGCTATTTAATTGTGAGTGTTAGAATATATGTGAGGTTTTCCAGCTTAATGCAGTCACACATACACATACACAGAGAGTTTTCTACTTTAAAAATTTTGTTTTGTTTTGGGCTGAATAAGTGATGTAATGTTAAAATAAAATTTTAAGCTATTTGCAGTAGTTATTATACTCATTTTAAAGCCATCTTAATTATATATAAAATAATTTATTTAAATTTATCAAATAACAGGGTCCTTGCTCTTATGTGTACCATGGTCATTATAAACACATATGCAGTCTTTTATACTCTATTTTTAACTTGTTCTTTATCAGCCAAGAAATATTCATCCAGGCCCCACTGATAAAGGAAAAATGTCAATATGTATAAAATATATAATATATATAAAATATCATTCCTGCCCTCATAAAGTTCTTTAGTTGGGGAGATACATACATTCGCCTACAAAGGTGAGACCTTCCATAACAGTTATTTAAGGCAAGGGAACAATGTAGTAAAGAAAGTAACGGTTACTCCTGAGTATATGGAAGATGTGGAGGGATCACAGTGGATTTTCCCCAAAGGGAACCCATGAGCACAATAGATTCATTAATTTTAAGAGTAAAATGGCTCTCTGTACAAAATACAAGTGAATATTAATCAGCTTCAGAACAGGATTGGTTTTATTCTTTTTCTAACCATGCCTGATTATTGCAATTCTACCAAGAATCCTAATTTTGTTTTAAAAGCTTCAAAAAGAAGCCTAAAGCTTATCTCAAAATTAGGTGGGCAAGAATATCCAAGAAAAAAAAAATCTGTAAGGAGGAATGATCAGAAGGTGTGGTTGAAATGTTTCTTTTCTACTCAGTGTTCAATCTGCTAGTTTAAACTGAGAAGCTAGGACATTCCTGAGAACTGTAATTGAATCAATGATGTGTCGTCCCGGATAAACAAGTCGATCTGATCAGACCAAAGGAAAAGACATCTCTCTAATTAGGGGAGAAGTTTTCTCTGTATTTCTCCCATGGATGAATGAGTAAGCATTTTGTCTTGCTGTGCAGTTTTTTTTTGAATTGTGGTAAAATACACGTAAGATAAAATTTACCGTCTCACCCATTTTTAAATGTACGGTTCAGTAATGCTAAGCACACACACTCTGAGGTGCAGCCAATCTCCAGAATTCCTTCCTTTTGAGAAACTGGATTTCTGTACCCATTAAACAATTTCCATTCCTGTGTAGTTCCTTGTAGTTCTGACAATATAAAAAAGTTTCTAGTTTTGTTTATGAAATTTCTTTTGTTTTTCTGTAGTGATGATGGGATCTGACAAAGTGATCCATGATGTCTTTCTTTTCTTGCACATGCGCCGTAGGGAGGTTAATCCTGAGAAAACTTCTAAGTGACTATCTCAAAGCCTGTTTCACAACCTGCTGGCTTTCCTGACATTGTGGGCCCCCCCCACCTTAAGAAAGACAATGCAAAGGGGTAGGGTGGCAGGGAGAGGGAAGGAGGGGGAGAGAGAGAGGGAGAATCTTAAGCAGTCTCCTTGCACAGTGTGGAACCCAATGCAGAGCTCCTCATGACCCTGACATCGGGACCAGCACCGAAATCAAGAGTTCCAGCCCTTAACTGACTGAACAACTTAGGAGTCGCACCTCACATTTTAATAGCAGATGCAAAGAATATGACTAAGTCCTTAAATACTATGGATTCTTTTTCATTTTATAGATTTAATGAGGTCCACCCTCTTGATAACAAGGGTAGTGATTACAAGGATGTTGGCTGTCTTATTACTTATTATAGTAAACAATTATAAGGAAACAAATTGCCCAAAATAGGTTAGATTGTAGTTGCAGTATCAAAGATTATTAGAAAATGCATAATAGCATATGTTTATTATCTATTGTTGAGTGGAAAATGCTGGTAACCAGAAATTTATAGAAATATAACACATATGTATCCATGCATATAGTCAAACATTTTTATTCTTTAAAATTAAAATATGATCAAAACTGCATATTTGGTTTCCTGAGTTTTGCACTCAAATATATATATATTTATATAAATAAATAAATTTTATATATGTATTTGATATATATTTATATATTTTATAGATATTAATCTGTATTTAATAAATATATGCAAAGATATATGTATACAGAAATACAACACATAGGTATACACACACAGGTGGCATGGGAGAGAGGCACAGAGAAAAACAGAGAGAGAAGGAATTTTATTTCTATTTTCTTCACTCTCCATTTAATTCCAACTATAGGAAAAAAGGCACTTGAAAATAAAAGCTGGAAGAATACAAAATATGTTAACTATGATTATTTTGGGGAGATGGAAATGTGGGTTATTTTTGCTATTTGCACTTTCTAATTATTTGGTAATTTTATAATTACATTACCTTTGTAACTTATGTATTACTTCAAGAAAAAGAAAAGTTTATATCCAAATTTTCAGTCAGTTTTGAAAAATTTTCAGGCATTTCTAGTAAAAGATGTATCAGCATAATATGATCATTTCATCTTTTTTTAAAAATTCTGTAGTTAGCAGACAGTGTTATGTTAATCTGAGGTGTATAATACCGTGACTCAGCATTTTATACATTACTCAGGGCTCATTATGGTAAGTGTACTCTTCATCCCCTTCACCTATTTCACCAATCTCCTCACCCACCTTCCCTCTGGTAACCCTCTATTTGTTCTCTATAATTAAGAGTCTGGGTTTTTGTGTGTGTGTGTGTGGGGGGTGTCTTTGTTTTGTTTCTTAAACTCTACATATGAGCGACGTCATATGGTATTTGTCTTTCTCTGACTGGCTTATTTCGCTTAGCATTTATACTCTCTGGATCCATCCATCTTGCTGCAAATGGCAATGATCATCTCATCATTAGCCCAGAAATGAAACTCATACCACATTTTCCAAAGTTATGAAATGAAATCTGGCACGATAAATAAATAACATCATAACCCAATAAAATAAATCTTGAATGGTTAACTTTAATTCAGCACAACATGAAGTATGATACTAGAAAGCAGACAGTAAGTACATCTCCTCAGGTAATTCTTAAAACAACATCCTAAATTTAATACCAATAACTTAGTTAACATTATACAATTACATGTAACATGTTTCAAAATAATCAAATCACCTGAAATTTTAAAACACAGAATTCAGGGAAGTCTCCAGTTAAGCATTTATATAGCATTCATTATTCTGTCAGCCAGTGTACCTAGGAAGCAGGGCAACTGATGATATCTTTGCTTTGTGTAGCATGGGAGCATATGGGACTAAATACCTATTAATATAGCACTTCTGAAATTAGAGCCAAGATGACATCAGGGAAGTTTGTTTTCTGGACGGGTTTATTCTCGGGAACTACTTTGACATGCAATTTCTCCCATTTTGTGAAATTCCTTTTTCCCATTGTATCTTCGCCTGTGACTTAGGGCTTGAGAAACTTATGTCCTCCCCCACCCATGAAGTAGTCACGTAGGTGTCCAAAGAGCCTCGATCTTGTGGAGTTATGGAGAAGGCACTGGAAGGATAAGGACCATCTGAAAGGATCATAATGAACCAAGCTGATAATGACCATGGTTACAAAATTTAGCGTGAAAAGTTTTATTGGCTTCTCAAAATTATGGGATGGGGGCAAATTACAACTAGAAAACTGGACACCTCATCTCTAACTCTGGATTCTTCTGGTTAGTGGTATGGGCATGGGCACGTCAGAGTAATTTTGTTCAACTTGGAAAGAGGTTTTGGGCCTGTTTTATTAAAGTACTAAAATGCTCCCAGATGCAGTTTTATGACTCTAAGGTAATACAGCTATGGACACTTAACTATTATCAGCTACTGCTTTGGCAACAGTGAAAAATATCAGTTTCAATACTATTAAAACAATAAATGAGCCACTAACATTTTCAAAATGTGATAGAATACAAACCACTGAAAAATTGTTATCCCTGAACATTTCTTATCTTCTTCAAGAAAACTGCCTCTTCCTTCTGATCTAAAATGCCATATAGTTTCTCTTTATTTATGTAACACTATTTTCTACAAACACTATTTGTTATGGAAAATACATTGTGTAAAATATTTTATTTTTTGTACTGATAAGTAAATTTCTAGGGAAATTCTTTTCAGTAATGTTTTAGAATATTCATTAAATTCTTATTTTCTTTGAAGTGTCAAGTGATCAATACAATTTACAAAACTGGAAGCTTCACCTGAAAATCTATAGATTTTTAGTGTCCTTAATTTGAATTCCCTTTTATTATAAATTAATGAAAACTTAATGAGTAAATATGTCTATTTACATTTGATACTTTTAAAGATATATGGGGAACTCATACCCCTTAAACAGATAAATATATTCACGAGAATACTACGAGGCTGGATTCGCCCCTTTCGATCTCAGAAAATAAGCAGGACTTTATTTTCACCCAGCTCCCAAAACTCAACTTTATTTCTGCTGCAGGAAAAAAGAGGGTTTCATTCAACTAGATAACTGGCCAGCACAGGTTGCTGTAAACGGGAAATAATATTATTATTTATCATAGTAAGACAAACTTCCCCATTTGAGGGAAACAACTTGTGTCTTTGCAAACACCTCAATTTCTCTTTTCATTCTATTTCACAAGCAGTGCTAAGAGATTAGTATTTACGTTTCTTTTTAGGAACTCCCCAATACAGGTCATCTCCATATTCTCCTTTGAGTGCTAGACTGGCCAGGAAAGTGGAGATTTCTTCTTGTTTGCTAAAAATGTATGTCAAATAACCATTATCAATGCCGCCTACATTAACCTTCTCACATACATGAAGTGGGGAAATGCAGGGCTCTTGACAGTCCCTAAATGAAAACAATGCCATGTGGTTTACTTTAATTACTAATTTCATTCAGTGCTCACAACAACTAAGAAGGGATAATGGCAAGCTACTGAATATGATAATGAAGAAGAAAATAATTGGGAAGTGTAAGAAAATATTTAATATGAAATTTATGACACATTTATGATCTCATATCCCTGATCTTTTTTTCCTTTTAGTTCTCTGGAATTTGCAAATTCCTTTTTAGCTGTGAATAGTTAATTGGATATCAAAAACAACGATTCATTCTGGTAGGCACTATATATGTATTTGGTGAAAAAGAGATGAGCTAAATCCCATGTTTTGATAGTACATACTGAGGATAACAGTTTCGATTTCATGAAGTATGCTCCTAGTTCCTGGCAGTGTGCTTCTAGTTTTGTTTATAATTTTAAAACCAATTTATTCGTAGCACTGATGTGATCATAGAAAGTGACCCGTGGTATCTCCCTTATTTTGCACATGCACCGCAGGCTACAACCTGCTGGCTTTCCTGACATTCTAACGCTAAGTACAAGGCATTTGACTAAATCTTCAACTATTATGGAAACATCTTCCACTTTATAGATCTAATGAAGTTCAACATCTCTAAGTAACAAACAGATTTTTCTTAAAAGGAAGATAATCTCCGGATAACAATACATGATTTTAGGATCCCAGAGGTGATATGTGTTTGTAAAGTTGATATAATACAGATTCTGGAGGGAGAAAGACTTAATTCTCATCCCAATTCAATCACATGCTAAATGTATAGCAAGTTATTTTTCCAAGTCTCAGTATTTTTTAATCTGCAAAATAACATCTACACTGAATAATTGTTCTAAAGGTAAGAATTGACATCTATAAAGATCCAGCAGCAAGCATCCAGTAGGTGCTTAATAAATAGTAATTATTTATTCTCATCCATCATTGCGCTGCACCATTGGCTAAAGTAGTATTGCAGCTCTGAGAGCATACATTTGGTCTGTGATAAACCAGCTGACCAGTTCAAGTATGAGTCCAATTAATTTAAAGATATGCAGAGAGCAAATAAATAAATAAAGATTCTTTGGGCATTTTCTACAAATTGCCTTCTATATAGCTGTCTTCTAAATATAAGCTATAAGACTCCGGAATAAGCTAAGAGATTGAAAATTACGTTTATGACCTTTATGGCTTTAGTCTGGAAAAAATTATTAACAGTGATAATGACCTTGAACTCTCATGGAATTTCCAGAACTGTTGCGTTAAGTGTATCACTACCACGAAATGGATGTATTTTTGGTTCCACTGGAATAATAAAGTGAGATAGAACTTAGAAAACACATTTTAGAGGTCTACTCATTATAAAAGTGCCTAAGATTGTCACCTTAAGTGTGGGACAGATAAAACGCATATTAAAACATAAGGCAAACTTTTGAAATAAAATGCCTCAACAATTCGAGTTCTACTGACCTACTGCCTTAACTGACTGAAACTCTAACTTGCACAGTGCAAGTGCAACTGCTTGAGCTAAAGATCAGTTTAAAAAAAAAATATATATATATACATAAATATGTATGTGTATTTACATATATGCATACCCCCAGAGATGATTCCTTTTAAAACCTGAATCTAGGTGCACAATCATCCACAGATTTCATTAATAATTTCTATGATTATAGTACCTAGATGGTTTCCTATTCTGGGGAATAAACACACAAATACCATGCACAGCTTCGGGAAAGTGACCATGGATCATCTGATTGTAAGGACTGTCAGGACGTGATGGTCATTCAAATGGTAAGAGCAATCTGATTATTAGCTTCTCATCTGAGGCAGTTTACCTACAGTCCAAAAAAAAGCTTTCAGTTATTTCACTGATTAAACTCCAAAGCATCTTTTCCATTGTTAGTGGAAACGGCTGGCATTTAATAAAAATAGACTCTTCTAACTATAACTAATTGAATAAATAGTGGCTAAAATGGTGAATTGATAACTAAATAATGTAAAACTGAGAAGTATCAGAACACTTTTGAGAATACAGTTCTGCTTGGAGGGCTCCAGGGAGGAAGTGCCTCATTTTCCAGAAAGGGATGACGTTTCTTTTGTTTTCGTTCGATTCTTTCCTGCCTTTCTTTCTTTTCCTAAAGAGAAAATAGAAAACTTTAAATGTATATACATATATGAACATTATTTTCAAATCAAGTTGCTTGCTAAAGAACAAAGTAACCCATTATAAGACATTAAAATGTCCTTCCTATTTAACTGGTTATAAAGGAATAGCGGCTGAGTATATTGCTCATCTATATTACCAACAGGTTCTAATGCATCACTTAATCACTTATTTTTTAATATTTAAAGTGATAATATTTAAACAAAATTATGAAAAATGGGGGAAAAAGACCTATAATTCCATAACTCAAAGAAAAAATTATGAGAAGTTAGTGATGACTTGAGAACAGAATCTCAGAACTTAATTTACTGGGTGCAAAGGTTGAATATGCCATGACCAGCAGGGACACTTCAAAATTGTTATAAATAGTTGAAAATTAAGTCTCACGTTTCTTTGGTTATTAAGTTTGAGCACAGTATATTTTTCTTTAGCCCTTTCGTGAATTTTTTTGCTTAATTATCTGGCTATGGGTATCGATGCTTTTAATGCTTAGTAATTTTCATATAATATATATTATCTTTGCAGCACACATTTTACCTACATTACTCTGTCCTTTTTAGCAAAAAAAAAAAAGAACTATTTCAGCTGAGACAATTGTTTAAAGAGTAATGTAATCAAAACTTGTGTGCCCACCATCTGCCTTATGAAAAAAAACAAGGACCAATACTTTTGAAGGTCTCTGTGTTCATTCCTCCATCATACTGCTTCCTCTCCACCCCAGTGAGGTAACCATTACTCTCAACTTGATGCTTATCATTTCAGCGCATCTCTTAGTACTTGTATTATAAATGCATTAATTTCAAAACAAGTAATTTTGTTTTGCATGTTTTTATAATTAGAGTAAAATGTAACATGCTGTACTTTTGCAGTTTCCTTTTTTATCCATCTTAATATTTCTAAGAACCACCTATGTGAATTACAACTCTAGTTCATCGATATTCCATAGAATATTCATAGAGTTCCAGCATGTCAACTTATCACTATTTGTTAACCTATTTTTGTGTTGTTGAAAACATGATTTTTCCCCCTAGTAAACATCCCTGTTTGATGCCTTGTACTTATAAGTCAAGATTTTCTCTCCAAGTATCTGCCTAGGAGTGAAACTGCTGGTATTAATATAATTTGCTGGGAAATGATTTATTTTCCAAAGCGGCTGTAGGAACCCACCCCCCCAAGCAGAACCTACATGGACTTTTTATGTTAACATATTAGTGATTTTAAATTCAGTATCTGTTCATGTTTTTCTTTTTATTTCTATAGTACTTCTCGGTTTAGAAAAGCATCTTATCCCTGTGAGACTTGATAGTGTTTTGTTTTCCTTCAGTTCTTCTATTGTTTGGCATTTTATATTTAATGCTTAGGTGCTTTCGCTTTGAAGCGATCTCATGCCCAAATGTCACACAAATAACCAAAGTTACAGTTTCCTTGCATCCATTAATTTGTGTTATTTATTATATAGCAGCACATCCTTCCTTGTCACAGGTTCTGAGAGGTCCTGGGGCGGGGGATGGGAGCGTCTATTATTTACTGGTATTATATTGCTTTGATTTGTGTTCATTCATCCAACTGTTAAGCACCAAGATCCCACTCTGGGTCAAGCAGTATACTATAGGGGACCACGTATAACATGATTCTAAAATCCCAAACACAAATCTGGTCCTTGTCCCTCAGGGGATTTTCAAAACAGACAGTTAACAAACAAACAACAGATCATTTCAAATTGTGAGAATTTCTATGGAACATATACAAAAATTGTTGTGATTGCTAAAGAATAAAACAGACTGCATGGCTTCAAAGAAAAGTGGATTCAGGGAAAGTCATTTCAAAGTGAGACAAGCCGGATAAGAGAAGCCCCTTGTGAGAGGCACTGAGGAGAGAGCATTCCAAGCAGAGCGAGCAGTATGTGTGAGGGCTCGGACACGTGGGAGAAACGTGGGATGTGAAAGGAAACAAGACGGCCAGTGCTAGCCAGTGTGACTCAAACTGGGCAGAAGACAGGAGAGGGTACCAGAAAAGACAGGTGGGTGTGTGAGGTGGTGTGGGGCCTGCAGGCCAATGGTAACATCTGGAACACAGGTAAGAGAAGGGAAGTCAACAAATGCCATCGAGGAGAAAGGCAGAGAAATGAGAGACACCAGGAGAGCAAGGTACCCAGGGGAGGTGACAGTTGCCAAAAGATGAAAGTGGCTAGGGAGAATGTTTTAGAGGTCTGGGGAATGCAGCAGGCAACAACACATTGGATTGCTAGATGGTTTGGCAAAACTAACTTTTGAAGCGTCGTTACAGTATAGTGATGGCGAAAGAGACAAGGCTGGAGTGTGCTGAGGGTGAAAAGGGTATGGAGTGTAAATAAAACTTCCTTAGAAGTTTAGCTATTAAAAAGGGGTAGTGAGATGTGGAACCACAACTGGAGGCAAATGAGGAATTAAGAATTAAGAATTATACATCTTGGAAAGTGATGGGACAAATCCAGGAGAGGAGAATGCTGGTTCATGGGAGAGTAGGATGGTAAATTTATACTTTTTTTTTGGTAAATTTATACTTTACTGCTTGATAGAAACAGTCTTCTACCTCATCTTATTTTGGAAATATCACCTTCTATATTCTCCCATTTTTATTATGCTGGATGATTTTAGAATCATTTTGTTTCCCTGCACACACTCCCTTCAAAGAAAGGACTATGTGAGGATTACTATGAAAATTAAACATTAATCCAGGAATTCCTGAAATGTTAGCAGCACTAGCTCTTTTCACCCTGCAGCTCAGATTGTCTCTTCATTTCTCCAAGTCTCTGCTAACACTATAGAATTTGGTGGTTTCCTCAAACTGGTGATTTTCTCAAAGAACAGCAGTATCCAGGAACCTTAGATAGTGTCACCTCTACAGGCTGGACAGCTTGGGAGGGGCAGCATCTTGGTACATTATGAGGTGTCTATGATTCTTACACCAGCAAGTGTATGGAATTGATGTGTCACAAGAAGAATACGACAATGCAAGGTTTCCATAAGCATACAATTATTCACATACAACAAAAGGAATGAAAAGAGGTATGAAATTCTTTTTACTGTCTTAACATTTTGCCCCATGCTTGATATTCCTACTAAAGCAAAGGGTGATTCTCCTTTCAGAATCCTAACTAAGAAAAAAACAGCAACAACAACAAAAAACTGTAACTGGGCCTCTGTTAAACACTGTAGTATCTTAGAGAGAGACACACCTTCTAGCTAGAGAGCAGAAAAGCAGTATGGGGCTGAGTCCACAGAAACTGACTGCACATACCTCTTTTTGTCCATTCCATTTCACATGGGGAGAGAGAGGAAAACATGAAACAAGTCTGCTCTTAAAAGCAGGTGCTAAGAAAGTCAGAATAGGAAACAGGCAACTAATTATCAACTTTAATATCAATTAAGATGATCTGGGAACCAGCATAAAGAAGAGAGTCTTACTGATCTTTGACTGTAACTTTCCCCTAAAATGATAACCAATCCAATGCTCATTACTTAAAGCAGGTTTTATAACAATATCTTGAGATGTAACTTTACATTAAAGTTGAAGTTCTTAGATTTCCATATGGGGGTATTTTTCCATTCTTTCTAGAAACAAATTGCAATAAGAAATTGACAAGTTGGAGGACTAGATCTGTAATGTGACTGGATATTTTAATAAGTAGCATTATATCTGTCAAGGCTGTACTACATATCAAAACAAGTTATTTTCATCTTTGATAAGTTTTTGTTCTCCAGAGGACTGATTAGAATAAGAAAGTGGCTAAATACAAATACTATAATAAAACACAATGTACCTAACAATGACTTAGTCATTAAGAAAATTCTATTCCCATCATCAAAAGTATGTGGAAATAAAACTGAAAAACATGCCAATTTAGTTGCCCTAAGTGATATAGCACAGTTAGTAGATGCTTCCTTGATAGAAGAAGACTTTTAATTTTTCTTGAACCAAGGACTATTTAAGAGTTTAAGGAAGCCATCACAAAATACTACCTTTTTCATTCAAACCATCCAACCAATTCTGATCACTTTGTTTTCCCTTACTGTTTTTCTGCATGGACTTAGCATAAAGTAGCACTAAAATCAACACATAAACAAGAAGAAATTCTGTTGGCCTATTTATTAGGATCACATTAAATTTGTAAATTACTTCAGGAAGCACTGACATCTATAACATCATTATGAGACTGAGTGTTTCTATCCAAGAGCAGTTTGGATCCATGTTCTCAAGTCTTCATTTGTGTCCTGCAGGAGTATTCTAAAATTTTCTTCATAGTGGTTTTGTACATTTCTTAAGTTTATTCCTAAGTGCTTCATTCATCTTTTTACCCTATCTTTAAATAGACTGCTTGGTGTCCTGCATGCCTCTCTAGCTACTGTTGGTTCTAAAGCTGATGTGAAAAAGTAAACTGTAACAGTCAGAAATACTTTGAAAGACATGCTAGGAAGGAAGATTAACCAAAACAGATACGAAAACATATGAAGCCCTGAATGAGACAATACAATGCTGGAATATGTACCATGAGACTTGAGATTGACCAATGGGACAGAGAGTCAAGAAATTGACCCTAAATCTGGGAAGGTATCATATAACAAAGGCAGTACCTCAAATCAATGAGTAAAAGATAGGCTATTTCATAGGAAATGCATTTGGAAAAAATAAAATCAGAATCATATTATCACTATTATCACTATCACCACTATTATCAAGGTAAATTACAAGCTGATCAAATGTTAAAATGTCAAGATACTAAAATTAGAAAGTTATTAGAAGAAAAATGGGAGTACTTCTTTTAGCCTCAAGTTATAAAGAAAGCTTTTTCAATTATGCTTGAAAATCAGAACCTAATAGATTGATAAGTGTGACACCAGAAAATAAAATTAGTTCTTCATGGCATAAAATACTATATGCAAAGTTTAGAGACCAACAAACAATGGGGGAAAAAGTAGTAACTCCTATCAGAAATGATGGGTTGATTTCCCTAATACTTAAACAAGCTTCTAAAAGTCAAGAAGAAAAAGACCAACAGAAAAATGTGGAAAGTCTATAAATTAACAGTTTCCACAAAAAATTATAAAAGACCCTTATACAAATGAAAAGCTGCTCAAGTTCAGTCCTAACCAGAGAAATACAACCACAAAATACCCTGGATGATATTTTTAAGTAGCAGATGGATGTGGATTTAAAAAAAAAAAAAAGGCAGACAAGCATTCCTACTAGAAAGAAACCCTACTGGATCCCAAACCCAGCGGAGCAATTTTACTCGGTTTGGTTGCTGCAACATGGGATGTGCTAACCACTCAGATGAATGTGTCACCGACTCATATATAAAGTACTTATTCATAGGAATGCATTCTTAGCCAAATATTGATAAACATGCATATTTATAATGATATTTTAAGCCAGAAAATGGTATTTTGCTTAACATCAATGAAAAGTGACCATAAACATAAGTATGTTAAAACAAACAAAAAATACAAAAAACAAAATAATGTTAAGTCCAGCTAGACATTTTCCTCCCACACTTTCTACTTAATTTCTTTCATTAAAAAACACCAAAATGAAACCTTCTCCTTGAGGTCATTAGAAAGATCAAAAGAGAATTTAAAAAATGGAGTAACTTTCTCACTATTCAATCCCATATTACTATGTGTCATGACAAGTCCCACCTAAAATAGCCTGGCATACCGTCAGCAATGCACTTGTCAGCGCTCCATGATTTTAGACAGAATAGTCATTGCAAAGGAAGAACAGGCGTGATTGGTAAATAAATGAATGTCAGGATGCAGATAACGAAGAATATTCTGCCTAACATTTGAGTGCTTGAGGAAAGAGTAAAAGCATCAACAGAAATGAGTAAATCAAAGAAAATAGGATGGACACAGGGAGAGAACAAGATTCCACAAGGCAGCTTCAGGTAAAAATGGTCAGTAGGCAGAGACAGAGAGAACTGGATGGAAAAGTCACGAATAAAGGGCATTCACAAGACACAAGTGCATTAACAGACAATACCTACCAGCCATTTTTCATATTCATCAATAGCTTGCTTATCTTTATCTTTTTTCTCTGCTCTTTTCAGTTCCTCTCTTCTTTTCTCATTTATTTTCTCTTTCTCCTTTTCTTTGAAAAAAGCATCCTTCTTTTCATTCCTATGTAGGATATTACAGAACACCGGATGGTTAAAGGGGAGGATAGAATAAGAAAAGATTAAGATTCCTGAATATAGCTTTGCAATAATGAGATGGCAATGCTTTAGTAAATTTCAAGCAAATAATCTTTTCAAGAGTCTTGAAGTGTTATTCACTTGGAAACTATCAAATAGCTCTCAATTGGGATTACCATTTCTCAACAGCAGTTAGGTTATCTTTCCTTTTCTCAGCAATCGTCTCCTCCTCTTTCTGCTTCTTCGCTCGTTCATATTCTCTCTCCTTTTTATTTTTCTCCCTAAGATATTCCATCTTTTTCTCTTTCCATCGTTCAAAGGCCTGAAAAAGTACACAATGATTTTCTTATTAACCGTGAAAATGATCAATAAGGAGAGCCAGAGCTAGTCACTAATCTCTAGTAGTCAGAGAAGGCAAAATCATGCCACCAGGGACTTTAAGCCGCCGAGTAAAGCCGCCGAGTACCTGCAGTGCTTCTTCCTTTCTCACGGCATTTTCTTCCTCTGTTTTCTTCTTGTTTTTGGCCTCAAGCCTTTTTTGGGCAGCTATTTTCTTTGCTTCCTTTTCTTTCATAGCCTTCCAGGCCTCAAAGGATGCTAATGCTTCTTCTCGCTTAGCAGCTCTTTTCTGTTTCAAAAAAATAAGAGACAGACATATAAACAGTGGACAGATAGCGGCACATACAGACACATACTGATTGTGTTGAATTCCCTTCATCATCGTCATTTCTAGACCTTGTTGTTCAGAGTAGGTAATTTTTTTAGAATGGTTGAGACAAGTGGATTTAGAAAAAAAGTGTTATCGGAATTATTCATTGCAGTTTAAAATATCCTTTTCTAAACCCGTTTATCAGATATTGATCTGCTATTCATGGGAAAGAACTCTTTTTTGGAAGCCTACTAAACAAACATTATCAAAATCAACTATAATGGCCTGAGTGCTACTGCAGAATGCTCAGAATAAAACATTCCATTTCAAGGAAAATATCAGGAAAGTTTCAGGCTTATAAAGTAAGAGTGAACTCAACTGGCCAAGTCCTGCAGAAAGCCCCGGATCTTTGCTTTGAACCTGAATTTTGACTGACATCAAAGCATAAAACTGTTACAAAATAAACACAGCCGGGATGCTGAAACTCGGTGCCAGACTGAGAAAAATGTAGATGAGGGTATGATAAGTATGTTATTACTTGACTTACCTCCATCTAATTCCATTATATTCTCTGCCTTATTACTTAATGCTAAACGACATGAAGTCTTATAAAAAAACACGCTTTAGAAGTAAAGGTACAAGCCACCTCAGCGAGTTGTGACGATGACAGGAGAAGGTGTTGGGCTTGCAGCTCAGCCATCTAAGGCCGCAGAACTGCTGAGGGGGATGCAGGCACACCCCTGCATGCTTCTCCATCAGTACCAGGCATTGGGGAACCCGGTTTCCTTCTGAATCCCTTTAGTACTGGACAGCACAGGGAAGGGTTTCTATTTCAGAAGTCAGGAGGGAACTTAGCATGTTGTGGACCACCAGGCAGGAGTTAGAGGTAGAGACTGAAGTACAGACCAGAGTAAAATAAGAGTCCACCTCCAGTAAGTGGGAAGGATACCAGTCAAGAGCTCACATGGGCGTTAGTATTTTTTTTCCCCCGAAGGCGTTAGTCTTTTTTTTTTTTTTTGAAGATTTTATTTATTTATTTGACAGACAGAGATCACAAGTAGGCAGAGAGGCAGGCAGAGAGAGAGAGAGGAAAGCAGGCTCCCTGCTAACCAGAGAGCCCGATGTGGGGCTCGATCCTTAGGACCCTGAGATCATTACCTGAGCCGAAGCCAGAGGCTTTAACCGACTGAGCCACCCAGGCGCCCCTCCATAGACGTTAGTCTTTAGGACACAGATAAAATTCAAGATAGAAAAGAGGAAAAATGGAGGTTCATATCTGCTGATCCTTTATGTTCCTGGCTAAGTTGTAAGACTGAAGTCAATTTTTAACAGTGAAAAGTTAAGTAAGAGTGAATAGGTAGTCACAAGTAATAGTTAAGTTCCTAAATCAGTAGTGTCAAATATATTCCACACATACAAAAATCAGAAATCTTTGCATATCTGTTTTCATGTGAGATGGTTATATTTATATCAAACTAAAAATGTATGAAGTGCCAGAGAAATAAAATCAGTAATCAATTCTTTTATATCCATGTTATTTTGCCATTTAAAAAACAGTGGATTTAGAAATGTTACTCAGACATATTTTACTAACTTAAAAGCCCAGAATATTTTCCATTTCTATATTTCAGAATACCTGTTCATTTTGGATCCTTAAGTTTTCACTTTCGATCCTTTTAATTCTGTGCATTTCATGTAAATACACATTTTTCTTTTCTAACCACTCCTGTGAAAACAAGAAAAAAGTATATAACATTCAGTTTCCCAAATGATTCAGAATTCTTACTCATTTCTGAAATATTTGATAGAAATTTTATTTTAAGATTTTATTTATTTGAGAATGGGGGGGAGAAAGAAAGAGAGAGGGAGAGAGAAAACAAGCAGGGAGAAGGGACAGAGGGAGAAGCAGATGCCCCGCTGAGCAGGGAGCCTGTTGTGGGACTCGATTATGACCTGAGCTGAAGGCAAACAACCAATTGAGCCACATGAGCACCCAAGAAATTTTAAAAAAGCAATATATGAAATGTAGAAATTCCATATAAACTAGTATCACTTTTCTTTTTCTGATAATATTCTAATATATAAAGATGAGTTAAGAAAATAAAACATCATAGTTTTAACAACAGACTCTGAAGATTGAACATAATGGCTACATAAATTAACATTTTTCTCCAAAATTTACAAGTATAATTTTCTAAAGTGTACTATTTTGTAAAACAAACAAGACCAAAAAAAAAAAAAGGATGTCTTTGGGAACTGTGAAAAAAAAATCAGGAAAGTCTTGTTCTGTATAAGCTTAATGCAAAGTCTTAGGAAAAAATTAAAACTCTTTGTGTTCTTAACAATATACATTTTAAGGAGGAAAAAGTATAAAAACATGTATAGACCTTAACAGTATTTTTGCTTTTTATCGTTTTTCATAAGTTGCTATGGCATATTCTCTTAAACAACCATGATCGGTTAAGCAAAGCTTGGAAAGAAGTATTCTAGTAAAACAAAAAAAAACTCTGGGTTGCTCAGGTATTATAAAAGAACAACTTTCCTAATAAATTAAGTATTAAGCCATCATTTCTGATAGGGTCTTTTTATTCCTTGGTAAACAGGTAATCTTATTACGTGATCAGTTCTTCATTTTTTGTTATATGTTTTCCTTTTTACCTGATAAACAGCTGCCCTTATGCTGTCTGCTCTTTCAGGTTCTATGTTCTGTTTCTGTGAGGGCTTTTGGTCCAAGACTTTCAAAGTCCCTAAATAGTGAGAAGAGGTAGCTGTTGATGGAGGTCTCCTTACAGAATTAGATTTCTTTAAGAACTCAGGAGTCATTAATCTGAAAAGATTCAAATAAATCAACAGAAAATATTAGTTGTACTTGGTAGAAGAAAAATTCACTAGAATTCACAACTACTATATTTGAAGTTATATTGTAAATTATAAGTACTTTGAAAGTGATGATAAAATAGGAAAATGATAATTTTTTCTTCATCTACTAAGAGCTTCAAATGGATGCTCTTTCAAGATATTTATAATTAGAACATTTTCAAGAAAAATGGACTACATCTCAAGTTATATGGAACAAAAAGTATTAATAAAGTAGATTTTAAGTCTCTTGTATCATTTTGTTACAAAAAACAACTCTAAATATAAAATTAGAATAGCATCCTCTATTTCAGAGGTTGGCAGGAAAATATGGCCCATGACCCAGTTTGGTACAGTCTATTTATTTCTTAAGTTTACTGCACCACAACTATTCCCCTGCTACACCAGCAGAACTGAGTAGTTACAACGGAGACCATACGGCCTACAGAGTCCAATACATGCACTAACTGGCAATTTACAGTTAAAGTTTGCGGACTCTAGTTTTATTTGATTTATGGTTCTGATTGAAAAGACTGAGAAGGTTCTGATTATCATTTATGAGTTAGGCATTTGTTATCATCAGTGTGAATGAAGCAATAGAGTCTTTTCATCTCAATAAACCAACTTAGTCCACAGAACATCGAGGTTTTAAGTACAATTTTCATGTGTGGGACAAAGGTGTTTAATAGAGAAGTATGATGCTGGACTTCAGCTTTATTACTGATATGTACTGTCTCAGGAAAAACGGGACAGAAACTCCATCCTAGGAACAATGCAGAGCATAGATAACTCCTAACCAACTCCTTTTCATGAAAGAATATGATCAACTCAGGAGTTTTATCATGAAGTAATGAACTCATTCATTCATGAGATGAGAGTTTAAAGAAAATCAAATAATACCAAATGAAATTCACTTTACAGAAGTTAAATTAAAACTAGCTATATTGGAATGTACATTCATTAATAAGGGATAACGACAGCTTTATTACCTGCCAGATGCACTGGAAACTCTAGTATTTGTTGACTTTTTAGTCTTCATATTTCTATCTTCAATTGTTTTCTATTAAAGAGAAAATACCACAGATGGATTACTCACTGTAACTGTCATAGTTACCTGCCTAGAGGCCAGGAAATTAATGTTTTTAGAGCATCTACTATGTGTCAAGTACAGCAGCTACTGGAAACTAATAAGGATGCTACATTTTAGAAAGGGTTGATGGACATGAAACACAAAACCAAATGTGAGTCATGATGGAGATAAACTAGGGTCCAGTGAGTGTGACTAGGGTGAGGGGTTACGTTAATGACAGTGACCAGGAAAGGCCTCCCTGAGGTCTTTTTTTTTTTTTTTCTTTTCTTTTTTTTATTTATTTGCAGACAGAGATCACAAGTAGGCAGAGAGGCAGGCAGAGAGAGAGGGGAAATCAGGCTCTCTGCTGAGCAGAGAAGAGAGCCTTATGCAGGGCTTGATCCCAGGACCCTGAGATCATGACCTGAGCCAAAGCCAGAGGCTTAACCCACTGAGCCACCCATGTACCCCTGGCCTCCCTGAGGTCTTGACAGCAGTGTCAAGTAAAATGATGGGGAACAAGGGGCTTGCATGAAGGAAGGTCTGTGGGAAGAAAGAAGCAGTAAGTACTAAGAGCCTGAGAAGGGAAAGAGCTTGATAGTTTTGAGAAACAGAAAGTGAACGACGCCAGTGCACAGCGAATGGCAGCGGGAGTGGATGAATCTATAGTCAGAGAAGAATGGTGTGAGGTCCTGAGGATGTGGGAAGGAATTTGCATTTTATTCTTCTGATGACAATCCAATTGAGACCTTAGCAGGGGAGTGTTGTGATTTAGACTTGAGGAAGATCCCTCAGGACAGAGTAAGGATAAAGCCAAGGATTCAATCAAACGAAATGTCACGCTCTTTCTTGTTATACAAAATTCCCTGTTGTTATTGAGAATTGCCCCTATTAGACATTTCTAGGATCCTGTCTGTAAGTTCCAGAATACCCTTCTTCTTTTTAAGGAGTAACTTCTCTACTTTACACAGACAGATCAGTGCTAGCATTGAAGTGAGACCACAGATGTAAGCACATCACTAACTTGGCATAAGTGACTTTTCCTGAAGAAAGTGGTTAGGAACAATATAACTGGAACATGGTTTAATGAACCATCTCCATAAATTTTAATACAATGCACTAGCACTAATATTCTGTATTATAAAAGTCCTACTCAACCACAGATTTTCAATTAGCACTGTTACCTTCCCCAAGATTAGGTATACATAGCCACCAGCTAACTATAGCTATAAGGAATAAAGACTAAATTTAAGAGGAATAAAGACTAAAAGTACTGTACCATAAATTTTAAAAACTATAGTTTTCTGGCACATTGTAGTATAGTGACAAGTAATCCTACACACCAAAAATCTGGTTCTCAAGGTAATAATAGTAATAATAACGTTTGTGATAATAATCCTGTCCATCCTTTTAAGTAAGCAAGATGGTGATAACATGTCTTAAGGATTTTCCTTAAAATTTGTAAAATGTTTCGGGGTGCCTGGGTGACTCAATGAGTTAAAGTCTCTGCCTTCAGCTCAGGTCATGATCCCAGGGTTCTGGGATCGAGCCCCGCATCGGGCTCCCTGCTCAGCAGGGAGCCTGCTTCCTCCTCTCTCTCTCTCTGCCTGACTCTCTGCCTACTTGTAATCTCTGTCTGTCAAATAAATGAAATCTTAAAAAAAAAAATTTGTAAAATGTTTAAAAATGATACCTGAAAGAGTAACTTTCACTAATTCAAAGGTGTTCCAGATAGCTATAATTTTATAATACGGAGACCTATAGAAACCTACCCACTTATGGGTTTGTATTTCCGAGATATTTAAGAGTATATTATGATCATATGCCTTTGATAATTCTTAAGGAAATACTGACTTTTTAATATTCACTGCAAACCTTCACCAAAGTAAAACTCTACTGACTCTATTGTCTACCTGACAATATGTCATTATCAAAAGATGAGTTTTCCACAGACAATTCAGAAGTACATAATGTGGCAGATAAAATATTTAAAAGGTCTATTTTGAGTTTTAAACTGTAGTATAAAAGGTATAATTTCATACAAATACCTTTGAAGGCTCCGTTGCATCAGTAGATATTAAGATACTCTGAGCTTTCAACAATGGTGGATCAACTGTTAAGTCATTCATCATCAGTTCAGCTTTCTCCTTTTCTTCTTCAAGGTCATCAGTAATCACTTGACTTTCCTGGGATTTCTCAATTGGAGGAGTGACAAAGTCTATCAAGAATGAATTCTCTTCATTTTCATTTGATCTCATGTGGTTTTCAGGGAGTTCTTCATTCTGATCTATTTTGAGACAGAGTCACAAAACTAAAACTCCCTTCCGAACTAGTAACAGATTCATTTGCTTTCTACTAAAAGGAGTGTTTACAAACTCTTTGTCTTGCAGAATACAATAAAGGAGAGCTACTGTATTCAACCTGAGTAAACTTTTCTCCAGTGATCTATGAAAGAGAAAATGGCTACTCAATCTACAAAAACACTTGACATACCTAACACTTAGAAAAAAATATATGAGTAAAAAAATGGAATAACTATCCTAAAGCAAAAGACACACCAAAAGCTCCTGTTGATGATAAACCAAGTAAGTAGGCCGGCAATATCTATTCTATTCAAAGTCTGGCATTCTTAGCTGGAACAAGAGGCTATGTACGCTGGAGGCACACATCTCTACGTTACCAGAGGCACAATCAGTACAGCTGTAAACTTGTATAGGTGCAGGGGAACCAAGAACCCATGCACTTTTAGAAGAGTCATCACACCAAATAAAGCCATCCTCTAGACAGCTTTATCCCTGTTAAGATGCCTGCCTTTACTAACAGGCACTAAAGGTGAGCCTGCTGCTTATCCTTACCGTGCTCCAAAGGACAGTCTCAGGCTCTGGCATGAGAAGATTCCATTTTGCTATCACAGAACTGCTTCTGTTATTCTGTCTGCCCCACTTTGGAATGTTCAACAGAAAGCAATCAATCACCAACTCTCAGCTCTACTCGGAGCCACCTGCTGGCCAACCTTGTCTCTTTATTGTCAAAGTCTTAATTCTGCTGCTTTCATTAAAGCCATCTTTGAAACCTGCTTTGTAGTAAGCAGGAGTTAAGATAATTTTATAATAGAGTTAGACCTGTTCATCTGGAGAGCACTCATGACTCCAAGTACCATCAGTGGATTCTTTAGAGCTGCTAATCAATGTGTTCAGTTAAAAGAACAACTATGGAGCTGAAGATTCAAATTACAGCTCCATTACTGACCTTGGGTATGTTTCTCAATATCTCTGTACTTCAGTTTTTCTCATCTGTAAAATGACAAAAACTATACTACACAGCAAGCACTTAATAAATGTTACATATCTCGGTCCTAGAAGCAGTGATGCCTTTTTAGCTCTCATGAAGCTCTAAGTCACAGGACTAGGGAAAGACATACATCACCCCTCACACTTACTGCATGCTTACCATGACACTGTTCTCAGTGCTTTACATGTATCATTAACCCACTTAGTTCTGATGGCCACTGTGTGGGTGGGTTGCTCTTATGATCCCCATTATAAGATCAGTATACCGGGCCAGAGAGATTAGTTGCTTTACTCTTGGAACTGTGTCTAGTTCTGCATCTAAAATCACATGGTTAGTAAATAGCACAATTTGAGGCAAATACAAACCTGTCATTCCTATAACTATGTATTCTTTCTTTTACAAATAGGATTCTAAGCAGTATAGAGTTCACACATAAACTAAGATGTAATAATTTGATACAACCACCTTTTATGGATGTTTTTCCTCCAGATCCTGGTGAAAAGGAATCTCCAAGACTTTCTTTAAGGGATGACGATGATAAACTTGTTAAACATGGATCCTGTTTAAAAAAAGAAAGAAAGAAAGAATTTACAATGTAGGTTTAGTTCTTAAGATTTGTGGTGGGGCAACAGCATTATTAAGACCATTTTATAAGTCTGAAATCATCATAATTAGGAGTTTGCTGTTGAAACACCAAAAGCATTAAGCCTACGGAGGCTAACATGCTTTACTTGGCAGACTTGATGGCTTGATCATTAAAAGGGGTCACTAAAGAGCTATTCTAGTTCTTGAGCCAGCATCTCGATATTTGTTTTCAGTGATTTTCAAAACTCTTACTCTCCAATCAAATCTCATAAATATTTGAGATGAAGATTTGATATATTTTTCTCTAATTCTTTTTTCTAAGAAAGCATAAAGGAGACAATAGGCAAAAACCCTTGGTGTCAAATATTACTATTTGGCAAATGAAAACAATTTATAAAAACAAGTAAACAGCTACTACCAAATATTTCGATAGAAATAGTATAGATTTCATGCACTTGAGTCTTCCTCAAATTCTGAAAATTATATCTGAAATGAAATAATTGTGTGTGTGAACTACACATCTCTTTAGAGAATAGTAATCTAGCCAAAAGTTGATGGTATCACACTGTAAGAAGTTTGACTTTGTTGTATAAATAATAAATTCTATTTTTTATTTCCACAATGTTTTATGGTACAAAGACAATTATCTGTTAAAAGCAATAAATAGAAACCATCTAGGAAGATGACAAAAGAGATGAAACACAGAAATCTACCTCGAGAGACAAAGCTTTGCAGAGGGGACTGGCAAGTTAGTAGCTTTATGTCTGAGTGAGTTCACCCATCTGTGCAGCTCAAGTGGTACAAGGTTACAGCCTTACTGGGCTAGCTTAAGGGAGCAGAGGATAGAGTCTAGGACTAGAAGATCAGCCAGTAAGTTTGAGGAAGAGCTGCAGTAGGCATGAACCCCCAAATCTTCATATAAAATTCACTCAAAATTCTTTGCTCATCTATGCATGGCATAGAAAAGACATCAGAAAAGATCCTATAAAATCACAGCAGTTACAAATTGAAAGAACTAAGCAGATATCTGCAACAAGGGAGACAGAGTTGGGAATTTGAGTTCAGCCACAATATCCGTATACTAAAACACCATTCAGAGGAACATAACAGAATCTAGAATATAACATAATCATTCACAATGTCCTGTATTCAATCAAAAAGTTACTAAATAGGTAAAGAAATGGAAAATGGTGGCACATACTCATAAAACAAAAACAAAAACCACAAGAATAGTCCTTGGAAACCAACCTAGAGATGACCCATATATTACAATTAACCTTTAAAGTAGGCATTATAAATATGCTCAAGCACTTGGAGGAAATGCACACATGGAGGCTGACACAGATGGGATCTTAAAGATACTAGAAATATAAAAATACCAATGGGCATTATACAGTTGGACACTACAAAACCGAAATAAGAAATTTGCTGGATAGATAACAGCAGATCAAGATGGCAGAAAATGGCCGTGAACTTGATGACAGAGCAATACAAATTATTCAATCTGAAAAACAAAGGGAATAAAGACTGAAGAAACCTGCACAGAATTTTAGAGATTTGATGAGACATACCAAAGATTTCAGTACTAAAAGAAGAGAAAAGAAAACTAGGGCAGGAAAAAATATTTTAAAACTTCCCATTTTCTTAGAAAGTACCAGTTTATACATCCTGAGAACTCAAAGAAACCCAAGCAAATACTTTTTAAAAACACACACATCTAGTTATTCTGTAGTCAAATGCTGTAATACAAAATTAAAAAAAAAAAAAAATCTGGAAAAGCAGCCAGGAAAAAAAACCAAAACAAGACATATTTAGGAAGGCAACAAAATGAATTACCACTGATTTCTCACCAGAAATAATACAGGCCAGGAACAATGGAAACCTATAAAGAGTTGTGAGGATGAGAAGGGAACTGTTGGCCCTGAAGCATATATTCAGTTAACCATCCTTCAAAAATGAAAATGAAAATGAAATAAATATTTTTTAGGTAAGTAAGACTGAAGAACCCATCACTAGCGAAACAAAAATAAGTTCTTAAAATTGAAGGGAAATAATACTAGAAGGTAATTTGGACTTACAGGAAGGAATAAAGATCCTCAGAAATGCTATATATAATTTAAGAAAACTATATTTATTTTTTTCTTTTAATTTATTAAAAGTAGAAGACAAAAAATTATGTTTAAAGAGAAATTGTAACACTGAATTGTGAGGATTATATCATATATAAATGTAGTGTGATATGACAACAATAGCAGGATGGATGAGGGAATAAATGGAACTACACTATCACAAGATTTCTATATTAAATATGAAATAGTGTAGTATCTAAGTAGACTGATAATTCATAGCTGCATCTTGAAATCCACAGAGCAACTACTAAAAATATAACACAAATAAGTACAGCTAAAAAGGCAAAAGAGGAATCAAAATTGGAAACTAAAACCCATGTGGTTAACTCTCAAAAAAAAAAAAAAGGCAGGGAAAACATTATAGAGGAACAATAAATCAATTAAATAAAATGCAATAAACAGAAAACCCACAGCAACAAATCAGTCCCAAATTAAAAGTAAATGGACTATACACTCACAAATGGAACAGAATTAAAAAGTAAACTGTCAGACTTGATAAAAAAGGTAATACCAAATAATTATTACAAAAGAGTTATTATAAAAGATTAAAAAATAAAGTCACAAGTAGTTTGAAGAGAATGATAGGAAAAGGTACACCATGCAAATACCAGTAATAAGAAAGCTGAGATATCAGACTAAGCAAACTGCAAGATAAGGAGTATTACCAGGGGTAGAAACATTTCATCATGTAAATAGGGTTGAGACATAATGATAATAAATGTGTATGTGTCTAATAACAGAGTCATAAAACACTGACAGAACTAAAAGGAAGTGGAGACACATTCACAAACATAACTGAAGATTTCAACACCCCTTAGTCAATATTTGGTAAAACAACTAGACACAAAAACAGGGAGGATGGAGAAGATTTCAGAGACATTACCAACCACCTTGAGCAAACTGAAGTTATAGAACATTACACCCAACGTCTGCAAAAGTTACGTTCTCTATAAATGCAAATTGAACTTTCATAAGATACACTTAGGCTGAGCCATAAAAAAAAAACCTAAAGAAATTTTTTAAATGTGAAATCATGAAAGATATATTCTCTGCTCATAACAAAATCAAATTAAAATCAATACAAAATTACACCTAGAGAAGATCTAAATATTTAAAAATAAAACTAATCACCACAAAATAACCAAACAGGAAATTAGAAAATAAATTTAAAGAAAATATATTTAAAAAAATGACAGTGAAAGTGAAAGGCATCAAAAAAAAATGGGGTGCTCCTAAAGCAGTGCAGAGAGGGAAATTTATAGTTGTCAATGGTTTTAATAGAAAGGATAAAAGGCTTAAAATCAATGAACCCATTTTCTAACTTAAGGGTATAAGTAAATTAAACCCAAAGAAAGTAATAATACTACATGAAAATCAGTGAAATTAGAAACAAACAATAGTGAAAATTAACAAAGTCAAAGTTGGTTAGAAAAGTTTAATAAAACTGGATAATGCCTATCAAGATTTAACAAGGAAGACAGAAAACATAAACTTTTTATTAGAAATATAAGATGGAATGTTATGATAATCTCACTGTCATCAAAAGGATAAAAAATATCACAACCTCCCATTTATAAATTCAAAATCTTAGATGAAATGGACAAATTTCTTAATAGACATAAATTACGAGATTGATGAAACAGGGAATCTGAATACCAAAATATGTATCCAAAAATAAAATTTACTGTCAAGTATCTCTTCACAAAGAAAATTCCACATTGATTTCACTAGTGAATTTTCTCAATTAAGGAAAAAAAAAATTGATACCAAACTTTCGGTGTTATACCAAACAAACTTTTAGAAAAAAAGAGGAAGAGATACTCCCCAACTCATATGATACCCAAGCCAGATAATAACATTGTAAGGAAAAAATTATAGGTAAATAGCCCTGTAAATATGGATGTAGAAGTCTTAACAAAACACTAACAAATCAAATCCCACAATAAAATATTCTACCATGATCAACCAGATTTTATCCCAGGAATGCTTAGTTTGACATTTGTACATATATATGTATCATCTCCACACCCCTTGCTCTCTTCTCTCTCTCTCTCTCTCACACACACACACAAAAAGGAAAGGTGGGAGATGCACCATAAGAAAGCAAATGTCACCATTTCAAGATCCAAATTTCAAGATATTTGAAGGAAGATAAGGCAGTAGAAGGAGAGGCATGGGATCAAGAGAGAGTGTACACAAAGTTAAAAAGTCCTGATCATAGTTGAATGTGGATGGAAACAGACCCTTCCAGTTTTTGACTCTTCCAATAAAGGGCCAAAGGTCATAGGTATGGCGAGAGAAGAGTTGAGCAAAAAGATAAATGGGAAATCCTTGAGAAGGTGGGTTTAAAGAAAATTCAGAGCACAGTCAGGAAGATTTTTATAATGAAAAATATGTAACAGTTAGATTATTGAAAATAGAAGTATTCTGGGGCGCCTGGATGGCTCAGTGGGTTAAGCCTCTGCCTTCGGCTCAGGTCATGACCTCAGGGTCCTTCCTGGGATCGAGCCCCACACCAGGCTCTCTGCTCAGCAGGGAGCCTGCTTCCCACTCTCTCTCTGCCTGCCTCTCTGCCTACTTGAGACCTCTGTCAAATAAATAAATAAATAATCTTAAAAAAAAAAAAGGAAAGAAAATAGAAGTATCCAATATACCCCACAAAAACATAAAAGTTTTGTATTATGGGCTATGCTATAATCAGTAAGGAGAATATGGTCTCTAGATCACCCAACAGCATAGAAACACTTCATGATCTAATAATATTGAGATAAAGAAAAAGTATGATACAAACATTATGTTAAGATGACAAATGTGATTAAAAAAAAAGTTTAGAAAAACAAGCTAAAAGGAAATAAAACTGATAAACATAGTTACTATGAGATGGTGGGATTATAAATTGCTATCTTATTTGACTAAATTTTGTCATAATATAATGTTACTTTAAAAACTTTAGGAATACCTTTTTTTCCCCGTAAATCAAGGGATACGGAAATGTTAGCAAAGAGCATTTAAAGCGAGGCACCAGTACCACTTTCAATAGTGTTCCCTTGAAATTCATGTCTATCCAGAACCTCAGAATGTGATCTTATTTGAGAATAAAGTGTTTGCAAATGGCAGTAGTTAAAATGAAAACATACTGGAATAGGTGGGCCCTAAATCCAATGACTGGTGCCTTTTGTAGAGAAAAGAGAGGGAGACGCTGAGACACAGGGAAGAGAAGGCCACGTGATGATGGAGCACACGAAGGATGTGATGCTGCTACAAGCCAAAGAGCACCAAAGACTGCTGGTAACCAATAGCAGGCAGAAGAAGCAAGGAAGGATTCTTCTCTAGAAGCTTCAGAGAGAACATGGCACCGCCCATTGGACTTCTAGCCTCCAGACTGGAGGCTTCTGTCTGGAGTTTGTGGCAGCTTGTTATAGCTGCTACAGTAAACTAACACGAAATCTGCTTGAACAGATCATTTTATTAAATATAAAATGACTGGGTTTGAGAACACCTCTTTTTCTTTTCTTGAATTTTTCAGAACAAATTAGGAAAGAGCACATTGAGGTCAGAAAGATTTATATCAAATTGTCAGCTTTACTGGCAAAGCTAAACTACAAAACCAGATTTGAACCTGTTATCTACCGTGCTCATACTTCCTTGTCCGAACTGGAAAGGTTTATTTATTTAGTCATAAAACACAGGAGTTACCCTCAGTTTCCCTCTGTACCACCTTCCAGAGACCAGATCTTCACACACATCACTACAGCAGAGGAGTGAGGAGAAAAAGAAAGAAGCTTAGGTACCATTCCATTCCTTTTCCCCAGTTTGCTCAAGCAGATTATGGAGACAGAGTGTTCTTCCCATTCTAAATGTTAGGTGGAAGTTCACTAAGCACATTGCAATGTAAAGAGAGGAGGTCCAATATTCTCTCCTAATAACAATACATAGTAAACTCTCTGATGAAATCCCAAAGGGTCACATTTACTCCCATTCTGGCAGATCCCCAAAATACAGAACAATGCCATGATCATTCAATATACCTCTTGTTGAGTGAATAAAACCAAATAAATAAAATGACATTGGCTATATTATCCTTAGCCATAAATAATATAATTCAAAGATATGTGAATATGGGACACTTGGGTGGTTCAGTCAGTTAAGCGGCTGCCTTTGGCTCAGTTCATGATCCCAGGGTCCTGGAATCGAGTCCCGCTTTGGGATTCTTGCTCAGCAGGGAGCTTGCTTCTCTCTTTGCCTGCCTGCCACTCTGCTTGTTTGTGCTCTTTCTCTCTCTCTGACAAATAAATATATAAAATCTTTAAAAAAAAAAAAAAAGATATGTGAATAAACCTATAAATTCTTATGATGAAAGATAGAATCACATAGATTCAAAAGGGCAACTTTTTTTTTTCACATTTTACTTTCTCTGCAATTGGATGATTCATTTTATAATTACTGGTGTCTGTAGTTTTCTCCTTTCTTAGCAGTACATAAAATAATGCTACATCTTTATTATATCTTAGAGTTGGTGAAGTTTTAGACTCAGTGGAATACTGTATATTAAAAAAAAATACTTTAGATTTCCCTCTCAACTGAAGAAAACATGTATGACACACACAAACACCCACACACATGCACATGCATGCACACAAATATTCTCTTTTCCATAATCAGCTGCAGAGACCTCAGTTCAAGAGCACAAGCCAGCAATTCAACAGTAGTGCTAACCTCAGGATCAAGGGTTTCGGAGAACAATTTTTTCATAGCTTCTAGTTGTCTGTCACTTAGTTTTGGAAAGGGGGAGGGTGCAGAATGTGCCTCCAATTCTTCATGGAGGGCCGTGGTCTCATCTTTGCCTAGCCCATCTTTCTCCTCCCTGTGGCTGTGTTTTTTCAACATGCTCCGTGGACGAGGTAAAGGCTTAAAGTGCTTGTCTGCTTCAAGACTGCTGCCGTTTTCTGTTGAAAAATAAACCATTTTAAGGTGAGCATACCCAAACAGTGCCCATGACTTCATCTACCACCACTTCGCCACCCCACTTCCTTCCTGTGCCTGCGCACCGTGGCTCTCTGTCCCGGAGAGCCAGAAGAAGCCCACAATCCTTCTCTACACAGAGCTACCAGAAGCACAAATAAGCAACAGCTCACGACCAAATTTTCTTTTTTAGAAGTAGCTGCCATCCTGGAAGGAACTAGCATACTTATGTTTTGTGAAAAGTTAAGGCTTCAATTTTATGAACTCTCCTAGCATGCAAAAAATTAAAAAAAAAAAAAAAACACCAACTATGCCCCAGTTTCTGCCTCTCTTAACAGGAGGGGGCTCATCTATGAGCCTTCAGCCAGTATCTGTGGCTAGACCGCATACAGATTACTCACATTCCCAGACTTGATAGTCAAGACAGTGACCATGGCCCTGTCCAGGGGTTTTACAGGTTGGGAGGGGAGGTGGTTCTAAACAAAAGAAATTCTAAGAGAAAGGTAAGTTCTGTTACAAGTACGAAGATGATGTCGGTACTCGGGGCAGAAGTGTTCGCTCTCCCTGGACAGAAGAATGAAGAATATTTATGAGCTGCTGCTTTTTGAGTCCATAAAACTTTTCTGCAGTTATTAAAAATTTCTCAATGACTATTTCCATTACTTCCAAGTTTAAAACAACAATCTGGTATATGTCCAGCCCTCAAAATATAAGAAAGTTTTTCCATAAACTTTTTGCCCAAATTTTACCTGTTAAGCATATTCATTTCTTCATTGTTCTACCAGTGTTTCCCTTAACAAAATTTCAAACTGAAATAATCAGCATCTTCCTCCTCTTCATCTACACATGGCCTTATGAACACTGCTAGAAGACTCCATCATCATACCAAGTGGCACTACTATAAATGTTTCAATTGCCAATTTTAGCTGTGTTCTAAACTCTGGCGAAATGTTCAAGCCATCCTGGATGTTCCCTCTATATTTAATGGGTCAGGATACCCCACTGATTCTTCTTGCTACATCTCTCATTTAACCCACTTCCTGCATCCCCACCCTCAGCTCCTCTTCCGCTCTTTCCTAGATTACTGCCTCAGAGGTATTTGAAAAATGAAAATCAGATCACATTACTCCTTTCCATAAAATGCCTCAAGGGCTCCCCAGCGTCAAATCCTGTGGAATAGAAGCTTAAGGTCTTATGGTCTTCTCCAGCTGGCGCTGCCTCATCTACCCGCACATCCATTTTGTAATCTGTGTTCCAGAAATGCCAGGCTCACTGCTGTCTCCCTGCTGTGCCATAATCCCTCCTGCTACCATACCTTTACCCAGCTCATCCCTCTGCCTAGAATGTCCACTTCCCGCTGCTTCTCCTGACAAATGCTTGCCTGTCTTTCGAGCCTCAGTGTAAGCAGAATATTATATAATGCCTAAAAGAAGGTGTTGAGTCAGGTTTTTTTTTTTTTTTTTGTAAATTGTGGTAAGAACAATTTACAAAATTGTTAAGAGGTAGGTCTGTAACCAGGTCTGTGGTTACAGCCTATCTTCTTAACAAATTTTAAGCGTACAATACAGTACTGTTAACTAGAGAATCAGTGTTGTACAGATCTTTGGAATATATTCACCTTCATAATGAAACTTTACACCTGTTGAACAGTAAGCCCCCTTTTCCTCACCCCAGAGCACCTGGCAACTACCATTCTACCTTCTGTCTGGAGGAGTGTGTCTAGTTCAGGTATTTCATACATGAATCTTGGCTCTGACATTTACTAGCATTATAACCTTACATGACCATATCATCTCCACGAGCTCAGCTTCCCCATTAGTAAAATTAGTTAAGAATTCCCAAGGCCCCTGTGGGACCTAAGTGAGAAAATGAAGTGCATAGCACAGTGCCAGACTCATGGTAAATGCTCTCAGTGAACATTAATAACTGTGGTAAACTTTTCTTTCTTTTTTTTGTTTTTGTTTTTTTTTTTGGTTTGTTTGTCACTCCTGTTTTCCTTGGGGTAGTCTCTCCTCTTCTCCATCCTTGTAATTCTAGTGGGTTAACAAACATCTCCTCCCTACCTCAGTGAGAGGGGTGTGCCCACAGTATATATTACCCTCCCAGCTTATCACAGAAACATCATTTCTCCTGTCCACAGCAGATGGTCAGGTCAGTATTTTTCTATTTAGAGTTGGAGGATATGCCTTTAAGGTCACAAGGCCCAAAGGATATGATTTGGGGACTACTAGTGGCATTCTTTCCTGCCAGGTGAAGGGAAGTCTGAGACAAAGAGACCCAATGACAAAAATATAGGACCAGCGGATGGAGTAACTGGGCCAGTGACAGGGGTGGGAGGAGACAGTGAGGAGGTTTGGAAATCAGGGAGGGAAGAAGAAGTAGAAGTAGAGAATGCAGATCACATAAAACTACTGTTTACAAATTTAATCAGACCTAAAGAGAGGTCTTTTGACATCCATGCTCAATAAGGTGATAAATTTCTCTTTCCACTGAAGTTTGAGTCAAGTCATTTGCAACCAAGACTCCTGACTATGGGTACTATTATTTCAGTTAGAACTATTATTGCTATTTCCTCCAGGAAGCTTTCCCCAATGTCCTCAGGTAAACTTAGGTGCCTCGTTTCCTGCGTTCTTATACACCTTTTATATACTTTCCCATTAAATGGTAAAGTCTTTGCTACAGTCTAGATGCTTGTGTACCCCTCAAATTCTTAGGTTGAAATCCTAAACACAAAAGTGATAATATTAAGGCAGTAGGGAGGTGACCCCATCACAAGGGTGGAACCTTCATGAAGGGGATTATAAGAGAGCCTCCAGAGAACTCTCTCGCCCCTTCCACCATTGTAAAGACACAATGTGAAGTCTGAGATCTGGGGCTCTCACCTGACGGTGCTGGCACTGTGACCTCAGACTTGTAACTTCAAGAACTGTGAGAAATAGGTTTCCATTTTTTAAAACCCATCTAGTCTATAGCACTTTCATATAGTGGCCCAAATGGACTAAGACAGTCTTGGAGGATCAGTACTATGTCTTTTGTTTTTTTTTGTTTTTGGTACAATGTTTTTTAATGTCTTATTCTTAGTTATCATCACAGTGCTTGTAACATACTGAAACAGACTGTATTTATAATAAATATGTATGGAAAAATAAAATGATCTGCTTACGAACAAATGCTAAGTAATAAAAGCATTTACAAAAGTGCTTTATGCCAGATTGTTCTAAACATTTCAAATATATAAACTCATTTAATCGTCTCAAACCTTTAGTTCAGGTTCAACTATTATGCCCATCTTACAGACAAATAAAATGAGGAACAAAGAGGTCATATGCCCACGGTCATAAATTCTAGTTTGTGGGATTAAAGCAAGAGCACCCTGGCTCCAAAGTTCATGACTTTAGTCATTTTAATGTTAAAAGCAACACATCCTGCAAAAATTACTTTCTGCAATCATTCCCCATATGACAGTTGCTCAATCAAGTGAAGAGTCTAGTTACTGCACTTTTAACAAAAGACAGCAAGAACAAAGTAAACTTTCAGGTTCCAATATTTTTATAAAGCCTTAATTGCTACTTGGCAATGTCTCACATTGAAAACACTAAGTTCCAAACTTCATAAGAAAAATTAAAAAGTCTAAAAATTCAGAAAAGGATGAAGCTTAACTTGTGAACCACACTTTCTTTCATTAATGAAATCATTCACTTATGATTACACTAAAATACTTATTGAATTGTATATGCCAGACACTAACCACTAATCTCAATTTTTTTCTTCAATCTGAAGAGTCTACGAATCAATGACTTTAATATATTTTATACCAAAATTCCACTCCACTCCTATCTATAAGTACTGTCAAGCTTTCAGAAAGAAAAAAAATATATATAGCTATACATTTTCAAAATGCTTTCTTTCCTAATTAAGTGTAAATGACTGTTTTGGGTAATTATTTTTATATAACATAAAATAAATTGCAAATGGCTAATGACTTTAAAAATAAGTATTGCACATTTGTGTCTAGTATTTAGAATCTTGGTGCCATCTTGTGGTTTAAAGACAGTATTTCTTTATTAATTTTAATTTGTCACAGGTTTTTTTTTTAAGTGTTAATAGATAGATTATTGATAATTATCCACCATCCAGTTCTAACTAGATACTTCTACCTAAGACTAACTTTTAGCTTCTGTATGCTTACATTTTCTTATTTACCTAATGAAAAGCTTTTCAGAATCAAGACAAATACGGTAAATACAATCCACAAAAATAGATTTCTAAATTTACTGGAACCAGGAAACACTGTCTGCTCTATCCTTCTTGAAGATTCCCCATTCATATTTTTTTATTAATGGCTCCAAGAAGTTCTCCCAGTAAGAAATCACTTTAAAATTTCTAAAATTCTTTTTTTTCCAATAATACCAAAGAACAGACTGTAGGATGTACTTTGGGAAATGGTGAATTACTAGATTACTCACCAAGTTCCATTATGTCCCTTTCTCTCCATTTTTGGTGCTATTCAGTACACTGGGAAGGTACATTCATCAACTTAATTCTGTCTCATTATGTCTTATATTTTTGGTAGAACTATATAGTTTCTGAGATCTCCTTCAATAGATTCTTGAAACAATTCAGTAGAACAAGAGCACGTTTTATCCTCCTCCTCATGAGGACAATAAGGCCTACCTTATTTGCCAAGGTCACATATAATTAACAATACAATGGCTCTTCTCCTAGTAGTCCCTGCTCTGTTCATATTTGAAAGTCAATGGGATTGTGGGGGAAGGAGTGGTTCACTTAAAATTTCTGAAATAAAGTTCTGTCTGATGTTACTAGTGATATCTAATATGTGAAGTATGAAATATTTACCAGTAAAATATTTGATGATGATATAAAGGAAAGATATTTTTATGAAGGCTAGTATCAACTAATATTTTTTCTATAAAACAGGAAAAAATGACTAGAAGACACCAAAACCTTAAACTTCTATGCCCCTGTTTCTGTATCTATGGTGGCCCAGGGGACCCCTTGAGAGGCTGGTTCCTGCTTCACTTCGTCTTTGCTCCATTGTGTCTAGAGCTCAGTAGAATTGTGGAGAAATGACTCTACTCCCAATCACACCAGGAACTTCCCTTCAGAAAACTGAGTTTGAGTGGATTTTCCCAGGGAACAGAGAAACTAAATGGGGATTCTGTTTCCGTAAGGCAAGCTGGAGGCTTAAATAACAACACCAACAACAAAACTCTCTCCCTTCACATTCTCAAATGTCAAAAAGATTTTCTGGCAAATGATGGCATGAAAATGATTGAAGGACTAGTTCCTTCCTGCTGTAACTAATTTCTGGAGTGTAAAATGGATTAGAAAGGACTGCATTGCAGTCCCATCTCTAAAACAAAACTGAGGCCCAAAGGCTGGACCTAGAAACTTTGGGAGCCACAGCTGTGGAGGGCAAGTACTCTGGCCTTCTGTTAGGCACCAGCATACATGCAAGACTAACATGCAACCGGACATCAGAATTATGAGTTTTCTCTATGGTTCCATTATTTTGCTTTATAACTCTAAATTACAAAGTTATGCCTATTTCTTAAATATTTACTAGCTATCATATAAAGATATTTTTATCTTAAAATAAGTTTTCAAGGGGCACCTGAGTGGCCAGTGGGTTAAGAGTCTGCCTTCAGCTCAGGTCATAATCTCAGGGTTATGACCCAAGGAAGCAAGTCTCCTTCTCTTTCTGCCACTGTCCCTCCCACCACATGTGCTCTCTCTTTCTCTCACTCAAATAACTAAAATCTTTTTAAAAAATTAAAAATTAAAAATAATAAATAAAATAAGGGAAATATAATTATAGTAACATGAATTACCTGAAGATTTGCCTTTGACTGGAAGAATTCTGGGTTTAGGTTTTATTTCAATTTCGTCTTTTTCAATTTCCCGGTCTTTATTTTGAGATTCAGATGAGGGAGTTCCAGCCATATCTCCACAGCCATCAGGTGCCATTTCCTCATCATTTTTGGTGGAGAATACTGCCTCATCTTCCATTATGTCACTGTTTGATTTCCTGGTTTTCAAAAATGACAGTTTTGGAGAATTCTTTTCTTCATCATCTGACAAATGGAAATCATTTATCTTTTTTTTATCCAAATTTTCATCTACTGAGGTGTCAGAAAAATCACCTAAGGAAACTGAAAAATGGAAGAGAAAAAATGTTTTCAATAGCCTCTTTAAAGCTGTGAAGGTCATATTAATCAAAAAGATTATCTTAAAGACTAGAAATGAATTTACAACAATGAATGGACAAGTATCTGCAGCTCTAACACACGGCTAACTTAGACAATTGTTATCGGTATTTTTGGAAAAAAAAATTCAATTTCATTAATTTATTCAAAACATACTTAGTGAGTGTGAATTGTGTGCCAAACTTGCTCTGAGAAGTCATTCAAAGGTTCCTCAAAATAAAATGACTTGGGTTATTTAAATTAGGTTTTGGACTATAGAGCTTTTATTTGCAAATGACTTTATTATATAAAATCAAAAACACTGGTAAGTGGAAGATTTTACTAGTTATTTGCTAATTAAATTATTTTCCATAAAAACTTTGGTACTACAATTTCATCCATACCGAGTATTAGATTTTACTGTGAGAAGAGTATTAAAGAATGCCAATTTAACTATACAGCAATGCTTTAACTACTGTTCTGATGATTTTCACAGAGAACATTAAAAATTATTCACTTAATATTAAAGTATAAAGTGCTGAATTTCAAGTTTGGAATTCTGTGTGCTTACATCTAAAACCTAAAATGTTAATATTTTTACAGTATCACAAGAGACAAAATTAAGTCATACCAGCACTGATATACTAGGTTTTTAAAACTAAACCCCTATTACAGCCAAAAGAAAATCTGATTTACAAAAAGCATTATAAAAGTGATTTTGACATGCACTAAAGTTTAGTTCTCTGGGCTCTAGTTTTTAATTCGCTGTAGAGTCTCATAAGGTTGACACTGTTGTGTCCAACATGGTTTATAGCAGACAGGCATACTTTTACTTCAAACCTGCTATCAGTTAATTTATATTTTCAGTATACACCATTCAGAAATAAACAAAGATAATCATACAACTTCTTGAGCTTCCAAGTGGCTTTTTACTCACTAAAAAGTTGGAAATTTAGAACCAATTATTTAGAACCAGTTATTTTGACATAAGTGATTATTTTTGAAGGGATGAGCTAAACATAACTAAGGAAACAAAAAGAGGAAAAGTGGTTCACTTTTCCACATGGACACATACCAATTTCGTCACTCTCAAAGTCATCTGAGTATTCAGAACTTCTTTGCCTGGCCGAGCGAGCTGTAATTGCTTTTATTAGCTCATCCTGAAACGAGATAATTAAAATCAATTTCCATCCAAACATAGAGGTCTCATATTTAGAATTAATTCTCTGTTAAACAAACAACGCTTGATTAATAACTGCTTCAAACTCGGGTTTCATTCATATAACAAATATTCAATGAAAGCCTACCTTATGCCATGCACCCAAGCCCTCAGACTCAATGTGTAACATCACAGACAAGCCCCTTCTCCTTATGGAACTTACAGCTCAAAAGGAGGAGAGAGGCAACAGCAAATAAATTAGTTACAGGGTGTAATTAAGGCAGGAGAGTAATAAACAAGATAGGACACAATTTAGACAAGATTTATTACAAACTGGCATTTTGGAAGAAACTGGTACTTTTTAAGATCTTTTGTTTTAGCACACTGCAGTAATAAATGTAATTAATACTGCAAACTTAGAGGCTGAGTTCAAAACTGTAGTGACTGGATGGAAAAAAACTGAAATGTTATTATAACAGAAAAAAACTACATGCAAATTTAAAGTTTCTATATAACTTAACTTTTAAAAGTTGATTTAAACTTTTAACTTAGTAAGAACCTAGTAGTGAAGCAAGTTAAGTAGTCTGTAAGCCACACAGAAGAGTTGGTAACACTCGAGCCCAAGCAGGACCACCTGATAAAACCTCCAAAGGAATGTAAGATATACTCCTGTGTCACACAGGGCCCTTTATAGAATCATTTCAAATCCAACATTGTTAATACAATGTTTACCTTTAAAATCACTCAAAATAAAAACGTTTGAAATACTTACCTGGAAAGAAGTCCTTTTGGTGACTTTTGGACTCTTTGTATAAGCCAAAATTGTGCTAAAAACTTCATCGGACATAGTGTTTTTTAATTTTTACTCTACCTTTATAAAACATCTAATAAATAATAGGAATAATTCGAACTCTGATGATATCTGAAATAAAAAACAAATCAGACTTTTTTGCATATTTGAGAATTTCTATTACTACTCCTTAGTGCTAAAAAAAACAGAGCAAACAAAAAAATTAAGAAAAGCATCTCATAACATTGCGCTACATATTCACTTAAATATTTAGCGTTCTTATAAAGAAATATAAAATTTTCACAAGTTTATTATCAAAAAAAGGAAAAGTCAAATTAAAGTTATGCTGAAAGAATTGGCAATTATTTTAATGAGCAAATAAACGACTGTAACATATTAGTATGGTAAAATGTTGCCAGTTAAAATACAACACCTTATTTTTCACTTCAGTTCCATTCAGAAAATATAATCGTGCCCATGAAACTGCCATACCTTGTTTTAAAGGCGACTGGCAGCATTTTTAAAAGATACAGCTAGAAGGACAACCAAAACAAACAAGCAAGCAAGCAAACAAGCAAAAGCTTGCGTACAGCTCTAGTGAAAGACAAAGAACATAATGCTACACTTCAACAGTGATATATATGTGTGTGTGTGTCTATATATATATAGACACACACATTGTGTGTCTATATATATATATATATATATATATATATATAGACACACACATATACATTTTTTTTTTTTTCCCAATCGCTCTCCCCTCTCGCAACAGTGCTCACAGGGCTAGATAAAACGAAGTTTCCATGATAGGCAGTATTGAAATCACGGCACGAATGGGCCCTTGAACTTTTCCCGTGCTCGGAGCGGAGGCCTGGGCTTTGGCTACCCAGCCGTCCGCCGCAGCGCACCATCACGGACCGCGCCCGCCCGGCCGAGTGGCGCTGGGTCCCAGCCGGCTCCGCACTGCACCGCGCCGCCTCCCCGCCGAGCTCCCAGCACTCGCCAGGCCCGAGCACACCGAGCGCCATTCACGTCCCGTTCCTCCAAGACCCTCCAAGACTCGCGTTCTGTCCCACCCCAGCCGATCCTACGGAGGGTTCCCGCCACCCACTGAGCACCTGGCCTTGGGCCGGAGCCTCCCGCCCTGACCTGGGCCTGCCGGCTCTCGGGAACCGCACCGAACTGAGCACCGGACTGAGCAAAGGGGAGGGACTAAAATGCGGAGATGGGAGACGGTTGCTAGGAAACCGCGTCTCCGGAAGGAAGTGACTTCCCAACCGCCAGGTCTCTCGGGTACCCAAAGCCGCTCTTCCGCCTGAAGCGTTGCGGAAGGAACGGCTGAAGGAAATGACGTCACCCCTTTGGGTCCCTGGAAAAGGGTGCTTTGTCGTCCCAAGCGTTACAGCTGTTGCCTAGGAGACAGGCCCCTCCGGCTCCCACCCGGAAGCAGGAGCCTTGAGTTTTCTCGTGGAGCGAGATCCTTACCTCCACGTGCTGCTCGAGCCAAAGCACATTTACCGTTTTGCCAGAGTTGGGATGTGTAGTTCTGTGAATCGGAATAGTGCACTGACAGAATAGCTACATAGTGACATTTGCTGGCTGAGGGGAGGAGCTGCTCTATTGAATCCCGGTACTCCTTCCCTATACCCGTGTGATGTCAGGCAAATTACGCTCCAGTTTCCTTTTCTGGGAAAAATATAATGATGATGATAGCCACCTTAGAGGGTTGCTGTGAGTACCCAATGGAATAACGCAGGTGGGATACCTGCAAGGGCGCCTAGGATTGCATTCAGTCAATATTAGATACACTTTTTATGCAACTCAGTCACAAAGCCCCTGGAAAGAAATCATCCCTTGTGGACACAGGTGAAAACCCATTCCAAGTATTTTTTTAATGTAAAGCTTCCCCCTTTGTATGGGAAGTGGATAATCTGGTTAAAATCAAACCAGTCAATAAACAAAATGGTCTAAGACTGGAGCACCACATGCTGCTAAAGGAACCCAGATCAAGATCACTTACTTAGCATAGGGAATCCTTCAATAAACAAAAGACAAACACTTCTTTAAAGACTTCAAAATAACATGGATTTTGTACTATTTTTAATTTAAAAGATTTAATCCAAGCTAAATTGTCCAAATAAATATATTGACCAGTAATTAAAGTTGTACCTGGTATTTTTTCCCATATCTCTAAAATTTATTAATTTTTCACTCATTCAACAATTATTCATAAACAAATCCCATTGAGATATATGGTTTAATAAACAAATGTATTGAAAACTAAATGTGCACAAAAATATGAAATTTAGTTAAAAATTATGCTTTTAGCAACATTTACAACATTTACAATTCAACTTTTTCAAAAATATGTTTGGTTCATGTTCCACTTGTTCGGAAAATGAAGTTTGATCAACATTTGCTTAATTTTGGAATTTTCAAACATTTTTGAGTGAGATTTCTCATTCCTAAACAGTTACTGTTAACTTTCTAATTCATATAAGTTTTTAATAAATAAGTATGATGGGGCGCCTGGGTGCCTCAGTGGGTTAAACCTCTGCCTTCTGCTCAGGTCATGATCTCAGGGTCCTGGGATGGAGCCCCGCATGAGGCTCTCTGCTCAGCAGGAAGCCTGTTTCCCCCTCTCTCTTCCTGCATCTCTGCCTACTTGTGATCTCTCTCTCTCTCTCTGTCAAATAAATAAATAAATAAAATCTTTAAAAAAAAATAAACAAGTATGATTCCATTGTGGTACCTGAGCCCACAGTGAGAAGACAGGATCTACATCATCCTAATACGCGAAGTCCCAATTTGTTCATGTTGAATATTTATATCCATTCAAAAAAACTGTTCATTTTTTTTCCAATTTATTTATTTTCAGAAAAACAGTATTCATTATTTTTTCACCATACCCAGTGCTCCAGGCAAACTGTGCCCTCTATAATACCCACCACCTGGTACCCCAACCTTCCACCCCCCCACTTCAAACCCCTCAGATTGTTTTTCAGAGTCCATAGTCTCTCATGGTTCACCTCCCCTTCCAATTTACCCAAAAGCACATACCCTCCCCAATGTCCATAACCCTACCCTCCTTCTCCCAACCCCCCTCCTCCCAGCAACCCACAGTTTGTTTCGTGAGATTAAGAGTCACTTATGGTTTGTCTCCCTCCCTATCCCATCTTATTTCATGGATTCTTCTCCTACCCACTTAAGTCCCCATGTTGCATCACCACTCCCTCATATCAGGGAGATCATATGATAGTTGTCTTTCTCCGCTTGACTTATTTCACTAAGCATGATACGCTCTAGTTCCATCCATGTTGTCGCAAATGGCAAGATTTCGTTTCTTTTGATGGCTGCATAGTATTCCATTGTGTATATATACCACATCTTCTTTATCCATTCATCTGTTGATGGACATCTAAGTTCTTTCCATAGTTTGGCTATTGTGGACATTGCTGCTATAAACATTCGGGTGCACGTGCCCCTTTGGATCACTACGTTTGTATCTTTAGGGTAAATTCCCAGTAGTGCAATTGCTGGGTCATAGGGCAGTTCTATTTTCAACATTTTGAGGAACCTCCATGCTGTTTTCCAGAGTGGTTGCACCAGCTTGCATTCCCACCAACAGTGTAGGAGGGTTCCCCTTTCTCTGCATCCTTGCCAGCATCTGTCATTTCCTGACTTGTTGATTTTAGCCATTCTGACTGGTGTGAGGTGATATCTCATTGTGGTTTTGATTTGTATTTCCCTGATGCCAAGTGATATGGAGCACTTTTTCATGTGTCTGTTGGCCATCTGGATGTCTTCTTTGCAGAAATGTCTGTTCATGTTTTCTGCCCATTTCTTGATTGGATTATTTGTTCTTTGGGTGTTGAGTTTGCTAAGTTCTTTACAGATTTTGGACACTAGTCCTTTATCTGATATGTCATTTGCAAATATCTTCTCCCATTCTGGACACAAAGAAATGGAAAAATGTTCCATGCTCCTGGATTGGAAGAATAAATATTGTGAAAATGTCTATGCTACCTAAAGCAATCTACACATTTAATGCAATTCCTATCAAAGTACCATCCATCTTTTTCAAAGAAACGGAGCAAATAATTTTAAAATTTATATGGAACCAGAAAAGACCTCAAATAGCCAAAGGGATATTGAAAAAGAAAGCCAAAGTTGGTGGCATCACAATTCCGGACTTCAAGCTTTATTACAAAGCTGTCGTCATCAAGACAGCATGGTACTGGCACAAAAACAGACACATAGACCAATGGAACAGAATAGAGAGCCCAGAAATAGACCCTCAACTCTATGGTCAACTAATCTTTGACAAAGCAGGAAAGAATGTCCAATGGAAAAAAGACAGCCTCTTTAATAAATGGTGTTGGGAAAATTGGACAGCCACGTGCAGAAAAATGAAATTGGACCATTTCCTTACACCACACACAAAAATAAACTCAAAATGGATGAAGGACCTCAATGTGAGAAAGGAATCCATCAAAATCCTTGACGAGAACACAGGCAGCAACCTCTTCGACCTCAGCCGCAGCAACATCTTCTTAGGAACATCGCCAAAGGCAAGGGAAGCAAAGGCAAAAATGAACTTTTGGGATTTCATCAAGATCAAAAGCTTTTGCACAGCAAAGGAAACAGTTAACAAAAACTGTTCATTTTTAATCCACCCGCCTAATACGTAGTTTTCATTTACATGTGATTTAAGAAAATAAAAGTCACACAAAATATTAATGAAAAAGCCTTTAAAATACTCTTTTCCATAGAACCCACTGGATTTTTAATTTCAACTTAGTACAAAATAATTAATAAACAATATCCAACTATGACTTACAAAGCTATAGTAAACAAAAGCAGTTAACCTGACCTCAATCTTATTTCTAAACAAAACCTAAAGCACAGTATTTTCCTACTGTTATCTTAAGCAGTAGAATATTATGTACTTTATCAATATTTTCAGGTAGCTTCAGTATAATATGTTAAAAATGACATTATATAATACCTGAATTAATACTATGATTTTATCTAACACATAATTTGCAATAAATGCATAATTGTTGCATGAACTCATGCATAAACAAATGGCATTTTAAATGAAAAATAATTTTTGAAACATTCCCAAAGGCCACATATACTCAATTAAAATAAAAAGGCAGTACAACACACACAATTTCAGTAGCTTATATAACATCTTCTCTTTATTTTGTTTTTCTTTTTTCAAGTATATATTTGATCTCAGACATATTTGCTTAACAAGTATTTTTTGAGTTTATGCCTTTTTCACTTCTCAGCCTTGCTTTCACTCATTCGTTCATTCATTTAGTACATCCATATCAATAACAGTCTAGGTCAGATCCAGAGAGTTCAAATGTAAACCAGAGTAGGTCTCTGCCTAGAGATCTTATAGACCAGAGACAGCTAGAAGGTTGGGTAAGCACACAGTGATTATACATTGTGCTAATTTCTCTGTAGAAGTACAAAGAGAGAAGGTCTCAAGAGAGAGCAAAGAATTCTTCCTGAAGACACTAATAAGTTTTCACAGAGAAACTAAGTGTGAGTTGATTAATGAGTTTAGGAAGTAAGAGAGATCAGAAGTATATTTTAAGCAGAGGAAATGGTCTATGAATGTGAAGTCTATCTCATTGCAGATATAAGAATTTGAACAAAATGATAGTGTGTTGCTTTTCAGGTCACAAGGTGAATGAGAAGATCTATTTCCAATCATAAAGCAACTGAGGAATGACTTCTTCAAAAGTTCCCTGCCCTCCGCTCAGCAAGCAAATTATTTATTGTCTTGTGACTGGCAGCACAAGTTAGAGACGAAGGATGTACTCACAGCCAGTCCTGGGTGAATAAATAAAGCACATGTCTAGCATTTTGAGAAGTCCACCACAAAAAAGCAAATCTTCACTGATGTCAAATTATAAGGACTATATATATATTAAACACTGAATGCTCATGTTGGAAGAGAATGAGAGTAAACAACCAAGATGCAAGTGCATTACTCAATACCAGTGCCGACTTCCGAGGTGAGAACTTCTAGAAGGAAAGTGTTGGAATCTTGAAGAAGCCAGCGATAAACAACTACACTGATTAAAAGTGTTTATCAGCTTCCGATGAATGAAGGAAACCAGCCACTGTTAGTCTATTATACCAGCATGTCTAATGTACCATCTTGAGACTCAGGTAGTTTTGAAAAAATATTATTCAACTTGATAATCAGGTAGTTATTTTCCTCTGTGAAATGTTGGACAAGACTGGTTTGTTATATTGACTTTATGATGCTACTGAAGTTTTAAGAAATCTTTAATTTTATTAATGTTTTCATACACACAATGACATTATTCTTACTTGGGAAGTTGTGCTAGTGTGTTCTTTCTTTCCTGATCTATTAGCCCACACTGTGGAAATGGTTTTACATGTCATTTCTTCCAAGTGTAGCTCCCTCTTTCATCTACCTTTTTGGAGTTGCTCAGTACCTTCCTGCTTTGTGCACCTTCACCTTAAGATAAATCTGGTTTGGGGATAGAAAAAGACAAACTATTACTGTTTTTGCACAAAAAATGCTCGAGTTTCTGAGGAATTAAGACACAGTGTTGAGGAAAGTCCAGGCATTGGTCAGTCAGAGTTTCCTTGTAAAAGATCACCCCTTTCAGGATTTTCAAAGAAAGAGAGGCCAGAATCCAGCTGTAGCTAGTGTGAATAAAACAAATTTTTCAACACTATGGAGAAAATCTAATTTTGCTTTAGCATTTCACTTCTGCGAGAATATAAATTTTCCTAATCTGGGAAGTCTTCCAGGTTAAAAGAAATCCATAGCATGCATTAGTAACCTACTTCCAAAAGATGGCAGCAAAGGATTTAGCATCCTGGAATAAAACAAGAACATGATCATTAATATTTTGGGGATGTTTTATTATGCTTAGAGTGATTAAAAATTACACTGAAAAATAAGCTACTTTTAAAATAATTTTATAAAGCTTTTTGAATGATCAACCTTTTCCTTACATTAGAATGTTAGGAATTTAATGTGATAAGAATCACATTAAGTTTAATTAATTAAATCACATTAAGTTTAATGTGATAAGAAAATGTGATAAGATTTGTGAAAATGTGATAAGATAATGTGATAAGAAAAATTTTTTTTAATAAATATTTTTAAAAGACCTGCATAACTGCTCATACTCCAAGCCATACTCTACTCTCCTGAACTCAGCCGTGGTCATTGTTAAGAGTTAGCATTCTTTTACATACTATTTTTCGTATTCACATTTAAATGTCCAGGTTACACATAACCTGGTCTTTTCACTTGAGTATGTTTTCATGTTAATTAAATTTGAATTGCGCATTACTTTATGGTTATACAATTACGGATATTCTAAAATTATTATTGAACGCTCTTTAGATTATTTCCAGCTTTTATGAGAGCTAGAATTGTTGGGTCAAAGTATAAGTACATTAGCTGGCTTTATATTCATTTCCAAAATGCCTTCCAGAAAGGTTTTTACAACATATGCATAAGAACATAACATAAGAATAGTGTTCACCTAAATTTATTCATGACTTAGATACCTTATTGCTCCCTTATAAGATGCAATTGTGTAGACTAAACTTTTCTTATCATTTTATTGTATAACTCCAGGGTTAATTGTCTCTTTTTAAAAAATGTCAAATGTTGGCACCAAATAAAAAAACTACACATCAAGTAAAAACATGAATATAAAATATTTCCTTCAGTTTTTAAAGGAAACATTAATGGTTAAAGAAAAAAGGAATTATTTTAAAATCTAACAGAAAAATATTATTCTGGAGGTAAAAATAAAACATTTCAAATCTCCTAATTCCATAATATTACTCCTAACATTAGGAAGGCACTATTTAATAAAGTGCTCTTAAGGAGATCCATCAGGTCACAGAACTGAAAAATAACATAAATTAAAACTCTTCATGTTTAAAACAGGCAATGATGAATGCTAACGCATTACTAAATAGTTTATGTAACTTCAAAGACACTACATTTGCCCAATCAAGGATTCAATTTTAGGCATTTTATATACGTATACTGTAGCCAAACTTAGAATAAACATTCGTAAAAAGTTTCTATTATGCAAGCTTCTTAACCTTAAAATGAACTTTTGTGATTCCTGAGTAAATATATAAGGTGATGCTTTTATTCCTTGACTTGGATTCAGATGTCAGCCTTTCATTTTAAACAGCATGTCCGTATAACCCATAGCCAGCTGATTTTTTTCTATTATGGAGGAAAAAAAGAGGAATGTATTCTATAAAAATCCGATGCAGGCTTCTTCTTTTTTTTTCCCCCTACATTACGTATTATAATGTTTCTTTTCCTTCTATAATGAAAGCCCACGAAATTTACCCTTTAAGATAGCCAATACTATCTGTTAGATAAGATAAAATTTTCCCTATTAGCTGCCAGTGAATCTATTTTTTCCCTGTTTTTTTATTATGTTGGTTTTATTTTACATTTTGAAATGTTATATGTCAGAGGTTGGTAAAGTGATGTCTAAAAGGTTACAGATCGTACAGATTTTGTTTTTCTTCTCCTTCTTTCATTTTTTTTTTTGAGAGGGCTAAGATTGCAAAACCTAAATCTTTTGGAAGTTTGGACTTACCTTTTTTTTTTTTTAAATATTTTATTTATTTATTTGAGAGAGATCACAAGTAAGCAGAGAGGCAGGCAGAGAGAGGAGGAAGCAGGCTCCCCTCTGAGCAAAGAGCCCGACATGGGGCTCGATCTCAAGACCCTGAGATCATGACCTGAGCTGAAGGCAGAGGCTTAACGCTCTGAGCCACCCAGGCGCCCCTGGACTTACCTTTTTAAAAAGGAAATCTCACTGTTTTAGATGGAATGAATTAATGAGACATGATTTTGCATCTGGTTTATGAATATCAGTTTCGAAGTTTATATTTGAGTATGTTTTAGATTCTTTTCTTTTAGACAAAGCAATTTAAGAACATTATGTCTCACTTAGAGAGTTCTGCTGTCTAAATGAAACTGTGTCACCCCGCAGAATAAGTTAGAATCCTAGAATGCCATAGAAATAATAACATAATCCTTGGTATATGAGTTGACAATGTTAAGGGAAAATACATGTTGGAATACTTCTAATGATGTAGATGGAATACACCAAGATCTGATACATGTTTTCATTCTTAGCTTTAATTATCACAATTTTATTCTTCATACTTAATCAAAATGTGCTATCCTACTTTATATACATCGATACTAGTTCTATGCTGCAGAATTTCAGAGAATAAATCTAATATTTCTTTCACATGACAAAATTTCCATTTTGGATATATTTAACATATTCTCTCTCCCCATTTACCTTTTCCCTTTACTGCTATTTTCTGTAGTTTCAAAAACCCATTATCATCCTGGTTGTTCTTTTCTGGATAATGTAATTTGATTTTGTACTTCAAAAGTTGTGTCTAAAGATAAGCAGAATAACAACCTAGATGTGGTTTAACCTATGTAAAGGAATGATTCCTTTCTAAGGCATGAAAACTGCTAACAGTCTGAGCTTATGTTGATGTCTTTCCAGAAGATGGGTTCTACCATTGGTTCGTGTTGTGGACTTGTATTCAACCAGATGCTGTGATTTTTTAGGTACAATATGATTCAAAAGAAACTTTGAATCAAAATGTATGTGATATTTTAATGTGTTAAATATCGTTGTATGGTTTGGGGCAACTCTTTTCAATCTCTCACTCTATAGAAAACTTCTTGAGTTCTTATTTTGTCATCCAGCATACAATTTTTCACTTTTGTATTATCTTTAAATTTAATAAGGATATGTATATGGCAAGGATATTTACTAAAAATATCCTTAGACGGGTGCCTGTGTGGCTCAGTGGTTAAAGCCTCTGCCTTCGGCTCAGGTTATGATCCCAGGGTTCTGGGATCGAGCCCCGCATCGGGCTCTCTGCTCAGCAGGGAGCCTGCTTCCTTCTCTCTCTCTCTCTGCCTGACTCTCTGCCTACTTGTGATCTCTGTCTGTCAAATAAATGAAATCTTTTTAAAAAATTGTAAAATGTTTAAAAATGATACCTAAAAGAGTAACTTTCACTAATTCAAAACCTCAGAAGTTGTTACAGATAGCTATATTTTTATAATACGAAGACCTATAGAAACCTACCCACTTATGGGTTTGTATTTCTGAGATGTTTAAGAGTATATTATGATCATATGCCTTTGATAATTTGAATTCTCAAACAAAAATGGACATTTGGGCTCTTTCCATAATTTGACTAATTGACAAAGAAGAAGTGGTATATATATATATATACCACTTCTTCTTTGTGTATTCATCAGCCAATGGACATTTGGGCTCTTTCCATAATTAGAGATATGGAATTACCACTTATACCATATATAATGGAGTATTACTCAGCCATAAGAAAGAATGAAATCCTGTTAATTGTACTGACATGGATGGAACTAGAGAGTATTATGCTAAGCAAAATAAGTCAGAGTAAGACAAATACCATATGATTTCATTCCTGTGGAATTTAAGAAACAAAACAGATGGAGGAGGGGGACAAAATTGCAAAGGAGTAGGGGACCCTATTTCATTTGGTCCCCTGATTTGAGCTGGATATCCACCAGAGCACTCTGGACACCCATAAATCCTGCCTGAGATGTAAGATCATATATGTTTGGATCTCTATGGGACAGCAGATCATCAGCTGAGAGGTACAAAAGACAGAGGTGAGATTGTGCAGAAAGATATCAGGAGGATAAACAGAAGGGGGAGGGAGCCACCAGAAGGGAGCTATTGGAAAGTAATACCCCAATGCAAAAGTGCCCTGTGCTTGAGGACCAGTGATACCTTGGGAACCAGTGGCTGTGGGATGAGGAGGGACTGATAGTAACACTCAAATAGAACAAAAGGGCTTAATGGACAATTGCTGGGATGGGGGAGGGGAACCCTTGGGATGCTGCAGGCACAGATCTAAGCCCACGGTCCTGGGACCAGCTGCAGCTGCCACCCACCTGTGCCTGAGAGGACCCAGCACGGAGTTGAGTTAGTAGTCCCTGGGGCTGGCAGCTTCAGTCAGTGGTTCCTGGGTCCCCTGGGTCCCACCTCTGTGGCTGCCTCCACCACCCCTTGGGGCTGAGAGGACCCCACGAGTACTTGAGTCTGGGTCCCTGGGACCAATGGCTACCACTGCCACCACAGCCACTGCTGCCACCTCTGCCACTGCGGCAGAGAGGACCAGGCTTGGACTGGAGCCCACGGTCCCAGGATCCACAGCCACTGTTGCCAGGCTTGCCCAGACTGTATTGCTCATGGTTTTGGTGGCACAGGGGTACAGAGACAAAAAGGGCCTTGGGGGACCACTGAAAGGGTCACTTGGGGGCACGCACTACCTGTGGAAGCCTGCAGTGTTCACCAGAGCTTGCAGAGGGTGTGTCTGTGTTCTGGAGGATTCAGAGATGAGCAGTCTGCTTCTCTCTAAGGCAAAGGTCTGGGTGCGGACAGTTTACTTTGCTCTGACCCTCCAAAAAGTTGCGAAAAGCCGCCAGAGAATAAGAGCCTCCACAGAAAAAAGCCCCCAAAAATAGTTTCCATGGAGCCCAGCCCCTTGATAGCCTGCAGGGCAACTATGCCCAAGCAGGACTGATGGAACAGCAATACAGCAGGTTCCTCCCCCAGAAGACAAGCTGAAGAAAGAAGAGGACAACAACCACAGGGTTCCCATAAAACTGTAAAACTCCAACACCAGGGAAAACAATATATTAAGCTATTGTCTAACAGCCTGTGTATTTCTTAGATACAACTTCTCTCTCTCTCTCTTTTAATTATTTTTCATGATACTTTTTTTTGCCTACTTATCATTTCAACTAGATATTTAATACAGCAAATTTCATAGTAACTTTTTGACTTGAACATTTTCATACACTTTTTTCTTTTTCTTTATATCTGTAGCTATAATATAGATATAGATATAGATATAAAGCTTCAAAGTAGTCCTTTTTTCCCTACTCAATTTTATATATTTTATATAAACTAGTTTTAATTTCTGTGTATCTCTGGAAAGTTGAATTCTCAAACAAAGATAACAAGATACACCCAGGAAGAATTGAAATACCCTTACTCACCCATACTGAGGGATTATAACCACCTTCCTGCCACCCCCTCCTTTTTATTTTGGATTGTTTTTTCTTGTGTTGGTATTTTGTTTATTTGTTTGATTTTGTTTTTATACTTTATAGATCTTACTCTTGGGACAAAAGATATGGTTTTGGCTTTTTTTTTCTTTTCTTTTATTATTGGTGGTGACTTCCTATTCTTCTGAAACTTCCCAGGATACACCTTGCCTGGATAGTGATTGAAATTTTTGACTGTACATCCCCTCAACCACAACTCAACAGAATGACAAGGAGGAGGAATTCTCAACAAAGAAAAGACCCAGAGACAATGGCCTCTTCATCAGATCTAATGGATATGGATCTAAGTATGATGTCAGAAATAGACTTCAGAGTAGCAGTTATGAAGACAATAGTCAGCTGGAGAAAACTATTAATGGCAACATAGATTTTAAGGGCAGAAGTGATAGCAGATTTGGCAAAACTTAAAAACTTGTATCAGTGAGATACAATCTAATCTAGATACTCTAAGAGTTAGGGTAACTGAGGCAGAAGAATGAACTAGTAATCTTGAAGACAGACTGATGAGGAGAAGGAGGAATAGGACAAACAGCTTAAAATCCGTGAAGACAGAATTAGAGAAATAAATGACACCATGAAATTCTCCAATGTCAGAATTATTGGGATCTCTGAAGTGGTGGAGAGAGAGAGAGGACTAGAAAATATATTTGAACAAATTGTAGCTGAGAATTTCCCCAACCTGGGGAATGAAACAAGCAATCATGTCATAGAGTCAGGGAGGACACCCCCCAAGATCAGTGAGAGTGGACAAATGTCCAGGTATACACTAGTAATACTTGCAAATCTTAGAACCAAGAAAACCATTTTAAGGGCAGTTAGTGGGAAGAGATGCCTTTTGTACAGGAGGAGGAACATCAGAATAATGTCAGACCTGTCCATAGAGACTTGGCAGAAAGGGCTGGCAAGGCATATTCAGGTACTAAATGAGAAGAACATACAGCTAAAAATTCTTTATCTGGCAAGGATGTCATTCAGAACAGATGGAGAGATAAGAAGCTTCCAGGGCTGGCAGACACTGAATGATACATGACCACTAAGGTGGCCCTGCAAGAAATATTAAAGGGGGTTCTATAGAAGGAGAAAGACCCCAAGAGTTATATAAAACAGTTATATACAGAGATAATCCGTAGAAACAAGGACTTCACAGGCAACATGATAACAATAAAATCTTATCTGTCAATAATCACTCTCAATGTGAACAGCCTAAATGCTCCCATAAAACGGCACAGGGTTACAGATTGGATAAAAAGACAGGGCCCATCCATATGCTGTCTATGAGAGACTAATTTTGAGCCTAAATGTACATCCGGACTGAAAGTGAAGGGATGGAGAACTATCTTTCATGCCAACGGATCTCAAAAGAAAACTGGGGTAGCAGCTTTCTACTGCTGCTTTCTAATATCAGACAAATTAGATTTTAAGCTAAAGTTACAGAGATAGTCAGAGATACAGAAGGACACTATGTCATTCTTTAAGTGTCTATACAACAAGAAAATCTAACAATTGTAAATATCTATGTCCGCAACATGGGAGCAGCCAACTACATAAGCCAACTGTTAACCAAAATAAAGAGACATATTGATATTACATTAATTGTAGGAGACCTTAACATTCCACTCTCTGCAATAAACAGATCAACTAAGCAGAAAATCAATAAAGAAACAAGAGCTTTCAATGGCACACTGGACCAGATGGACCTCAAAGATCAATACAGAACATTCCAGCCTAAAACAACAGAATATTAACTCTTCTTGAGTCACATGGAACTTTCTTCAGAATAGACCACCTACTAGGTCACAAATCAGGTCTCAACCAATACCAAAAGATTGGAGATTATTCCCTCTGTATTCTCAGATCACAGTGCTTTGAAACTGGAACTCAATCACAAGAAAAAGTTTGGAAGAAATTCTAACACTTGGAAGCTAAGACCATCCTGCTCAAGAATGTTTGGATCAATGAGGAAATCAAAAAGGAACTTAATCAATTCATGGAAACCAATGAGAATGAAGACACATCGATACAAAACCTATGGGATACAGCAAAGGAGGTCCTAAGGGGGAAATACATAGCCATCCAAGCCTCATTCAAAAAAAAAAAAAGAAAAGAAAAAGAAAAATCCCAAATATACAAACTATCTTTACACCTTAAAGATCTGGAGAATCAACAACAAATTGAACCCAACCCATGCATGAGAAGGGAAATAATTAAGATTAGAGCAGAGATCAATGAATTAGAAACTAGAAATTAAAAAAAAAAACACATTAACAAATTAGAAGCTGGTTCTTTGAAAGAATTCATAAGATCGATAAGCCACTGGCCAGAATTATCCCTCCCAAAAAGAGAAAGGACCAAATTAATAAAATTATGAATGAAAGGGGAGAGATCATGATTAACACAAGGAAAAAAATACAATGATCAGAAATTATTATCAACAACAATATGACAATAAATTAAGCAACCTGGAAGAAATGGATGCATTCCTAGAAACCTATAAACTACTAAGACTGAAACAGGAAGAAATTGACAGCCTGAATAGACCCATAACCAGTAAAAAGACTGAAGCAGTAACCAAAAACTCCCAAAAAACAAGAGTCCAGAACCTGAAGGATTTCCTGGGGAATTCTACCAAACATTCATAAAAGAAATAATACCTATTCTCCTGAATCTGTTTCAAAAAATAGAAACAGAAGGAAAAGTTCTAGACTCTCTATGAGGCCAACATTACCTTGATCCCAAACCAGGCAAAGACCCCATCAAAAAGAATTTCAGACCAATATAGCTCATGAATACGGATGCCAAAATTCTAAACAAGATCCTAGCTAATAAGATCCAACAATATATTAAAAGGATTATCTATCACGACCAGGTGGAATTTATCCCTGGGATATGAGAGTGGTTCAACATTTGCACATCAATCAATAAGATAGAACACATAAATAAGAGAAGAGACAAGAACCACATGGTCCTCTCAATTGATGCAGAAAAGGTACTTGTCAAAATATAGCATCCTTTCCTGATTAAAACTTTTTAGAGTATAGGGAGGGAGGAACATTCCTGAACTTCATAAAATCCATCTATGAAAAATCCACAGTGATTATCATTCTCAATGGGGAAAAGCTGAGACCCTTCCCATTGAGATCAGGAACACAAGGAGGATGCCCACTCTTGCCACGATTATTCAACATAGTGCTAGAAGTCCTAGCAACAGCATCAGACAACAAAAAGAAAAAAAAGGTATTCAAATTGGCAAAGAAGACGTCAAACTCTCTTTCTTCACAGATGACATCATGTTCTATGTGGAAAACCCCAATATCTCCATCACCAAATTACTAGAACTCATATGGCAATTCAGCAATGTGTCAAGATACAAAATCAGTGCACAGAAAGCAGTTGCTTTCTTATACACTAGCAATGAAACTGTGGAAAGAGAAATTAGAGAATCAATTCCTTCTATAATAGCAAAAAAACCCATAAGCTACCTTAGAATAAACCTAATCAAAGAGGTAAAGGATCTGTACTCTAGGAACTACAAAACACTCATGAAAGAAATTGAAGAAGACACAAAAAGATGGGAAAACATTCCATGCTCATATATTGGAAGAATAAACACTGTTAAAATGTCTATGCTGGCCAGAGCAATCTATATTTTCAATGTCATGCCAATCAAAATACCAATGGCATTTTTCAAAATGCTGAGACAAATAATCCTAAAATTTGCATGGAACCAGGAAAGACAGCATGGTACTGGCACAAGAACAGACACATAGACCAATGAGAGGCCAGATATGGACTCTCAATTCTATGGTCAACTAATCTTTAACAAAGCAGGAAAAAATATCCAATGGAAGAAAGACAGTCTTTTCAATAAATGGGTGCTGGGAAAACTGGATAGCTAAATACAGAAGAATGAAACTTGACCATTCCCTTACACCATACACAAAGATAAACTCAAAATAGATGGAAGACCTCCATTTGAAACAGGAATCCAGGGCGCCTGGGTGGCTCAGTGGGTTAAGCCTCTGCCTTTGGCTCAGATCACGATCTCAGGGTCCTGGGATCAAGCCCCGCATCGGGCTCTCTGCTTAGCAGGGAGCCTGCTTTCCCTTCTATCTCTGCCTGCCTCTCTGCCTACTTGTGATCTCACTTTCCGTGTCAAATAAATAAATAAAACCTTAAAAAAAAAAAAAAAGAAACAGGAATCCATCAAAATCTGGAGGAAAAAAAATAAACAGTAACATTTTGACATTGACCACAGCAACTTCTTTCAAGACACATCTCCAAAGGCAGGGGAAACAAAAGCAAAAATGAACTTTTGAAACTTCTTCAGGATAAATATCTTCTGCACAGCAAAGGAAACAGTCAACAAAAGAAAGAGGCAACCTACAGAATGGGAGAAGATATTTACAAATGACACTACAAACAAAGGGCTGATAGCTAAGATCTATAAAGAACTTCTCAAACTTAACATCTAAAAAACAAATAATCAAGTCAAAATATGATCAGAAGATGTGAGCAGACACTTCTCCAAAGAAGACATACAAATGGGTAACAGATACATGAAAAAGTGTTCATCAACATTAGCCATCAGGGAAATTCAAATCAAAACTGCTTTAAGATACCACCTTACACTAATTAGAATAGCAAAAATTGACAAGGCAAGAAACAACAAATGTTGGAGAAGTTGTGGAGAAAGGGGAACCCTCTTACACTGTTGGTGGGATTGCAAGTTGGTGCAGCCATTTTGGAAAAGAGTGTGAAGGTTCCTCAAAACATTAAAAATAGAGCTACCCTATGATCCAGTAATTGTACTACTGGGTATTTAACCCAAAGATACAGATGTAGTGAAAAGAAGGACCCCTGTACCCCAATGTTCATAGCAGCAATGTCCACAATAGCCAATATATGGAAAGAGCCAAGATGCACTTCAACAGACGAATGGATACAGAAGGTGTGGTCCATATACATAATGGAATATTACTAAGCCATCAGAAAGGATGAATACCCAACTTTTGCATCAACATAGATGGGACTGGAGGAGATTATGCTGAGTGAAATAAGTCAGAGAAAGTTAATTATCATATGGTTCCACTTATTTGTGGAACATAAGGAATAGCATAGAGGACATTAGGAGAAGGAAGGGGAAAGTGAAAGGGGAGAAATCAGAATGGGAGACGTACTTCTGAGAAACAAACTGAGGGTTATGGAGGTGCAGGGGGCTGGGGAGATGGGTCAGTCTAGTGATGGGTACTAAGGAGGGCATGGATTACATGGAGCACTGGGTATTTGTTTGCAAGCAATGGATTGTGCAATACTACATCAAAAACTAATGATGTAGTGTATGGTCACTAACATGACACAATAAATAAAGAAATAAATAAATTTGACAAAGCAAATAAATAAATAAATAAAACAGATGAAAACATGGGGGGAAAGAGAGAAAGGGAAACCATAAAACAGACTCTTAACTGTAAAGAACAAACTGAGGATTACTGGAGGGGAGATCGGTGGCGGGGTTGAGCTAAATGGGTGATAGGGATTAAGGAGGGAGCTTGTGATGAGCACTGGGTATTGTATGTAAGTGATGAATCACTAAATTCTACACTTGAAGCTAATATTATCCTGCATATTGACTAACTTGAATTTAAATAAAAACTTGAAGAAAAAATTCAACACTATTAAATATATTTAAAATTAATATAATTAATTTAATTACATATAATTAAATTACAGATAAACTTTAATAAGATGGTTTGGGAGGAACAGAATTACATTGCAAAAATTTACTATTACCAGACGTGTCGAATTTTGAACTACTGAAAGGTATAGTAATAGTTTTATTTTAGCAAATAAAGAATTTAAGCATAGAGTCAGAATGAAAACAGAAATAGTACTAATAGTTCTAGGATTAGTTAGGGGACATCGATAGAGTAGGTGGAGTAAATTTCAAAAATGTAAGAATTTCTTTTTTTTTTTTTGAGTGTTACATATAAATTTTTTTTTAAGATTTTATTTATTTATTAGAGAGAGAGGGAGGGAGAGCAAGCACAGGCAGACAGAATGGCAGGCAAAGGCAGAGGGAGAAGCAGGCTCCCTGCCAAGCAAGGAGCCTGATGTGGGACTCGATCCCAGGACGCTGGGATCATGACCTGAGCCGAAGGCAGCTGCTTAACCAACTGAGCCACCCAGGCATCCCGAGTGTTACATATAAATTATTCCAAATCCTAGGATAAGCTGCATTTCTATTACAGGAAACACCAATAGACATGCTTCCATTTCTTTTAGTTTCTATCTTTAGACATTTGGTTATTGATAAGAATATTTATTTCTATTTGATTTTATAGTTAGACTTTTGTTGCATAAACACATAAATATACACATAGTCTTTCATAGTTTTTGAACAGGATTCAAACTATCATTGAATAAGAAAGCTTTTATCACTTTGGGCATTGCTTTTATTTTTTGGAGTTAGATTTTACCTTATTCTATCATACCACTCTCATAGTTATCCCAATAAAATCTCAACTGTATTCCTTGTATCCATGTCAATATAAGGCTACATTTTGAAAAAGGGGAATAGTGGGGAGCTTCATTTTTTTTTTTTAACCATAGGCATGCAAAGAGGACCATGGTGCGGTTGCAGGTTCTGCTCTCTGGAACTTCACAGAGAAATGGTAGAACCAACGGAGTAGAGAGATCAGGCACAGGAAACAATACACAGGAATGGATAATGTCCTCATCTGTTCAACAAATCAGTTGGAAATTAGATGTCTGTCTATTTCTAAAATGGAGGTAATAGGAATACATGTAGAGTGGAAGAATATGAAAACCAGGGAGTGCTACCCAGAAGATGGAGAGAATGAAACACAAGGTAAAGGAGGGAGCAGAAAGTGCTTTCAACTACATCAGTGTCTGTGTGCAAGGAGGGGCAGCATTTCCCAAACTGTGAATGTGACCCACTAATGACTTATCACATTAATTAGATCGTAATCAAGATTAAAAAGAGATTCCTGGCATAAGCTATATTAGAACAACACATAAATACACAGACATTAAAAACCAGAAAAGTATGTGCTATTTCAGAACGCCTATATTCCCACATATATAATGAATATATTATACATGGAAAATATATAACAAATATTTATAATACATTACATAAAATACAAATATAATATCTATAAAATAGAAATTTAATACACATATTGTGCATGCACATATGTTGAGGTGGTAGAATAAAATATTTTTTTTTCAGTACGTAGGGGCAAAAATTTTGATAGCCACTGAATTGTTGAATGTAATCTTCTCTTTAAGGCAAGAGAATGGGAGGAGAAAGATAAGAATCTCCTAGTTCTTATACAACCTGAAAACCAGTTTCCCTAAAAACGTAATATTTAATTTGTCTACCATTACGGGAGGACAACTCCAATTTGTGTGACAGCTTTATAAATAGAAATGGACTAAGCACTCTAATCTTGCAGGGGTTGATACAATTAATAGCATCAAAAATGTGAATAAAAGTTAAAGAAATATAGAACTCCATGACTACACACCTGCTTCCAACCCCACAATCCCACTCCTTTCAGGCAAACCTATGTTTTATTATTACCCATACACTGTGTTTTGGAAGCATCTTTTAAATAGAAATGCCATTTCTTCTAATCCTCCCACATACCATCATTCAAAATTCTTTCCCACATTTATATCCTCCACAAAAACTTCTATAATTAACCAAATACAATATGATAATTTCTCCTGAGTATCCACCTTTATTCCACACTGTCCAGATCTTAAAATAGATAGATTCCATCATTTAATCTCTATTATATGTGGGTGTTTATAGAAAAAGTGAAATAATTCTTGTATATAACTTCCATGGATTCAGAATTAAGGATATTGTGTGTTCTCTGTGTGTAGATATGATACAGATCTTATATAATTACATGTATTTCTAGTCAAATGTTACTTCAGATAAGGGTTGCACTTATTTCGATTTTTGTATTTTTTAGTGGAGAGGGATGAAGTTTGCTTAACAGTCTTTCCCAATGGCAGTGCAATGGACATAAGAGAGTTCAGCTACTTTTAGTTTCTGGTGATGATAGAAAAGGTGCTAATTTCACAGTGAAGAACAGATTGTTTCTTGAATCAGTTACCGTAACTTCTTTCAGTAATCTTATTCCGTATCTTTTTCAGCATAGAGTATTTTATGATTTTTCTTACTATGCTCCCCAAATAGTGCAAGCTTGGACTACTTTGTAATATATTAAAATATATTAAAAATGCTTGCAAATATGATAGTCAAAAACAGTATAGAGGGCATTTACAACAATTGCACTGCCTGTGTGTTAGAAAAAATCTCTGAACTCACCCCTGCTTATCTTCTTGTATCCTGGCTTTTTCTTACTGGTTTATGGGTGGAACATTCCTCTTTCAGTGGTTCAAGAGATTACAATATTTTTTTTACAGATTAAATTGGACATTTATGATTCAGAGATGGCATTAATTGTTGATGTTCCCTTTAAGTTTAGAATATTCTTATTGTTGGACTTGTATAAATGGCAGATAGAGAAAAATAAATTTTTGAAAAAAATGAATCAAAATATATTTTAGAAAGAAAAAGATCAGAAACAAGATAATAGGCAAGTTTGGAAATCAACTCAGTGGGGGCAAGAGTGTTGATTAATTAACAGGAATAATGCTGTAAGACCATACTCATACTTGTGGCTCTGATCACCAATTCTTCATTGTAAATCAATGGGCATCCAAATCAGAAATTTTCTCAATGCCTGTTGAAACTAGATATAAACCTATCAAATTTTATTCATTTATATGAGTAGCTCTTAGATTTATGTACTATTTTTGTGTCGTTATCCATTAATTTTTTCTATTTGTTTATTAAATTTAAATCTTCTGTATTCTTTTTTTCTTTTTATAAGTTTTTTAGACTTTTGTTTCACATTTTCACTTTTCTTTACATCTTCAATTTCAATGTAAACATTTAAAGTAGATGTTGCAATTTGGCACTGTGTTCATGTGTCTTGCATAGTGGCATTTTGTCTGTTTTAATTTGTCAGTTAAATTTGGGCAATAGGATCAGAAATCTGTGTTAAAGTCCTGGCTCTTCCACTTAATAGCTCTGTGAATTTGGGTAAATTGCTCAATCTTCTGAAGCATCCTCCTTTGCAAAACAGAAAAAAATGAAGATACCTTTCTCTGATTGCTGTTGAGAAGATTAATAAAGATAACATGGAAAACATTTATTGTAATGTTAGAGTCAATGATGGAGCTGTGCATTTGTGTTTATATGTGATATACCTTTCAGTTTTATATTACATTTTCTGTCATTTATTATATGTTATATAATACATACTATACGTTCCAGACAAATTCCTCCTATCTCTATAGACACAACACAACTGCCCCTTAATTAATCAAGATCATTTACTCTCTTCTTGCAAAAGAAACTCAAATGCCCAGCTTATAGTCTTAACTTCTACATGGGACCACTGTTTTATCTCCTGGGTGAAGCATTAATCTTTTGGGAAGCAAAACCTTTCAAATAGAACCCACCATTTCCGGGATGAGAAACATGATCTTCAGGTAATTCATTAGGAATAACAGTAAGTTAAGATTTCCTTCTTCATTGCTTGTTCCTGAAACTGTGTACCTTTGGGAGAACTAGCCATAATATCTGTCCCAGTTCAATGCAAGTACTGCATCATGTGGGAGAGAAGCCTATTCTGACCAGTACAGTAACTGAGATCCATTCAACCATTACATGAGAGCCAGTTGCTTCTAAGGGGAAACATGACACAACCAGCGATCCCATGGGGTCACCGTAGTACATCATTTTATTCTTTGGTAAAAAAGTGTTCCTCAGTCAAATTCAGTGCTCTGATGGATACCATGATGGTAAATATGACATTCAAAAAAAATTTGGGGTGGTGTTTCTGGCAGAGCAATCTAAACAGAGAAGACAAAGCCACATGCAGAATAAGTATGTATATTTCAGTAATCACAAATCTCAACTTCCTCCACGATGAGTATAGTCCAGTAGAATCAAACTGTATAAAAGTGACTGGCCGGTCCCATCAGCATATGGTGCCCTAGCAGGGGTGTGTTGTTGGTGTCTGCTGTCGGAAGGTTAGACATTCAACATTAACAAGCCAAAACAGCCATGGTGAGGATGAATTTAATTTGCTGAATTCGTGTATAGCCTCCCTCCTTGTTGAGGATTCCACTTTGAATAAACACAGGGGTAGCTGAAGAAAGGCTGACTAACAGTCACAGAGCATTAGCTAATCTTATCCACCTGATTACGAATAGAGTCTTCCTGGCTTTTTTATATTTAGCACTCAGAACAATATACTAAAAATTGGGACCCCTTCCAAATGATCTATCCACAAACTTTCTTGTCATCGATTCTGTAATATTTTATTTCCAAGAAATCATCAGACAGATCAGTGCCTTGTTGTAGAGGAGCTGCCATCCCTCCTTTATTATACCAAGAGTGAATAAGCTGATCAACTGCTCACAGTGCTGCCCACTGGAGGATTTCTCACCCTCACTCTCCTTCAGGCGCTGTCATTTTGCACCAGTGCACTACTGACTGATATCAGCAGATTGTCTGCTTTTTTTTCCTACCCCACACTCCCATAGCTGGTCCTAGGAAATTCCCAAAGTAGTCTTTGTTTAATTTGAGGAAGAGGTGAAATGCAGTTGGAGTAGATGCCACAAAAATATGAAGCACCTACTCCTGTAACTTCATGTTTGCCTTCAGGACTGTTACTTTTCCTCTCACATTCTCAGATCCTACTCCCTCCCAAGTAAAATTAAGGAGTGTTATTCGTGGTATAATATCTACCATCATTTCGGGCCTGCCTTAGGCTCAGGTCATGATCCTAGGGTCCTGCCTCGCATCAGGCTCTCTGCTCAGTGGGGAGCCTGCTTCTCCCTCTGGTTGCCACTCTCCTTGCTTGTGCTCTCTCTGACAAATAAATAAATAAAATCTTACAAAAAAAAAAAAGGCAGTTTTTAAAAAAGAAAAGAAGAAGTATGGAGCATACATTTTGAGGCATAAGAAAAATGCCTCAAATAAAGGCAATGAAGGATTTCCAAGGAAAGAAATCTAATGGGCTGAGACTAAGAAAGTCAAGCCCTTTCTCTCAGACAGTCACAGTGGAATTTAAAGGATAAAGGTCACCAGATTATTCTGAATCTACCCCAATTTCTCATGTCCAGTTCTTTAGGACCCACACTTTCTCAACCATGTCCTGACTTTCACAAAGAAGACCTGCTCAGACTATGAATTCAAGTAGCACTATAGTTCAATTTGTGCTATAATTATAAGCAGAAGCATAAAATTTAGATTTGCTTTAGTAAAGAGTGGTGTTGGAGCTATGAGGGAGAAGATTGTCTTGGGTAGTTATGGAAGCTCTCTGAGAGGCCCAGAACGGTTTCTGGTAGCAAATGTTCCATGAGCCAGGGTTCAGTAAGAAGAGCAGAAAACATTCCAAGTATTGAAAGCCAGAAGGATATCATATAGAGAATTAGGGGATTTAAAGAAAAAAAAAAAAAAAAAACTATAGGAAAACCTTTAGGTAGGAAGAGCAGAGGAGCTACTACAAATTTTAAGGAAGTCAAGTGGTGTGAGCTATGAGGAACAACTGTTAATGCTGTGAGCTGCCCACAGCATGATGATGGCTGTTCACTGGAGGCTCCCGAGGACGCGTCAGGCCGGCAGTGTTCTGTCCCACATATTGGCTGCTACTCCAACACTATGCTCTAAAGGAGTTATTTCAACAACGAAATGTCTCTGCTTGACTCCCTTTAATGGGGTAATCAAGACTATTGTGTGCCTCCGGAAACAAACACGTAATTTATTTTGATTGACAAAATAAACAAGAAAACTAAAAATAAAAAAGAATTCAAGAACACAAAACCAAATACAACATAAACATTTTCTGTTGTGGTCTGTTTTTATTTTTAGTTCCTTAACTGTTACCCTTATAATGTTCTCCTAAACATTTAATTCAATAGTCGATGTCGTATTCATTTTAGGAATGCAATCTAAAAAACAAAATGAGAACTGTTGGGAAAAAAATCACCTCGATATTATTTACATTGCTAAAATAAATGAGTGATTTTAAAATTAAAGTACTTTTATTCTGATGGTTCAAATAGGGAGAATCCCCCCCCCACACACACACTTTCTGGTTCCTAAGAGGAAAAACTTTTCTTATTAATGTATTGTGACCCGTTAACCCATGCTTTACTCCTCTCCACAGATGTGGGATGAATTACTTTATGAAAGCCATTGATCTTTACTTTTCATGTAGTTGGAGCTAACCATTTTAAAATTTGAAAGTAAAAGATCTCTTTCTAGAGATCCATTTAGAACACAGTGAGACTGCAGTCCTGAATAAAAGTGGTCCCATACATGTTGGGTGAGGTGGTGCAGGATCTGGGCTGGAGAAGGGGGCAAGGAGGAACTCCATTTAATTCTCACATTCAGCTATAAGCTCCCTTATGGCTTCATCAACTATAAGGCAGATCTGCCTTCCTCCAACATCTGTATCACAGGTGGCTTTGAAATCAGATTTGTAAGAGGAACCCAACAACACAAGGACAAAGTGCTCAACTGAAAACAATGGGAGAATGTAATGTACATTGTACATGTAAATGTACATTGTAATGTAATGTGAATTACATTGTATAATTACAATGTAATGTACAATGGTGACAATAGTTAATAATTCTGTATTGTATATTTGGAAGTTGCTAAGAGAGAGTCAGATGGGCCAAGGACTTGATGAGACACATTTTCAAAGAAGATAGCCAAATGGCCAATAAATACATGAAAGATTCTCAACATCATTAACCATTAGGAAAATGGCTACATTTTCCCATTCTCAAATGTAGAATTTCCCATTCTACATTTCCTAAACCACAAGATACCACTTCACACTATTAGGATGGCTATATTTTATTTATTTATTTGGTAAAGGTTTTATTTATTTATTTGACAGAGATCACAAGTAGGCAAAGAGGCAGGCAGAGAGAGAGGGAGAGGGAAGCAGGCTCCCTGCTGAGCTGAGAGCCCGATGTGGGACTCGATCCAGGACCCTAAGATCATGACCTGAGCCGAAGGCAGCGGCTTAACCTGCTGAGCCACCCAGGTGCCCTATATATATTTTTTTAATTTAAAAATATTTTTTTAAATTTTCAATTTAAATTTTAAAATTAAATTTTAAATTTTTAAAAAATTTAAAAAACTTTAAAAGAATTTTAAAAATGGAAAAAAATAAATGTTAATAAAAGTATGGAAAAATTACATTGCAAGTGAGAATGCAAAAGGGTGTAGCCACTATGAGAAACATTTTAGCTGTTCCTCAAAAAGTTAAAAATGGAATTACCATATGACTGAGTAATCCCATTCCTTGGTATACACTCATAAGAACTAGGAATAGGTATTTAATTAAAAAAATAAATTTATACACATATTTCAGAGGAACATTATTCACAATAGCTCAAAAATGGAAACAACCTAAAAGTCTAACAACTGGTGAATGGATAAACAAATGTGGAATATCCATACAATGGAAGGTCACTCAGCCATAGAAAGGAGGAAATATTGATACATGCTACAGTATGGGTGAAGGTCAAAAACACGACCCGAAGTGGAAGGAAACATACAAAGGAGCATGAATTGTATGATTTCATCCATGTGAAATGTCCAGAGTATGTAAATCCCTAGAGATAGAAAGCAAATTGATAGTTGTCAGGGGCTAGAGAAAGAGGGGGATGGGGACTGAACGGTCAAGCATGTAATGAGGCTTCTTCTGGCTGTGATGAGGATGTTTTGGGATTGTAGGGAGGTGTTGGTTGCAGAGGATTGTGAACAGACTAAATGCCAATGAACTGTACATTTGAAAGTGTTTTATTTTATGTTATATGAAGAAAAAGAAAACCCTATATGTGGTTCCTTTACATGTGAACCTTGAGAATCAGATTAAATAAATTTTGTGAAACAAAATATCACACAGAGGTTTTGTGCAGTGGGGATGTGCAGCTTTATACCTCAGGCTTTAGCTAGCTGGACAACATGGGATTTATAAAAGGCCCTTCCCAGCCTTAAGCGAATATGCATGAGCTTACTGAGCCTTAATAAGCATGCAGAGGCAAGGATTCTGCTGTAAGAAAATACTAATCTCTGCACACCAGCCTGTTTAGCTCCTGGGAATACATATGTGAAGGGCTTTCCTGGTGCATTTGACACAGGATTCTCAAACTTCATTGTGCTTGCAAGTCCCTTCAGCAGCTGGTAAAAATATAGATTCTGATCCAGTAGGTATGGAGTGGAATCTGAGCTTCTGAATATCTAACAGGCTCATAGCTGACACAGAGGCTGCTGGTGCACAGATTTCTTGAATGGGATTAACCAGCCTATTAGGATCTGCCATTTTTAGAGGGCCAGCACCAAACAGTGACTGGAGTGCAAGGTGAATGGATATGCCTCCCTCTGGCTCCTTTGGGTGACGCTGTCCTTATAGGCCACTCTTTCTTATTTAACTATTTTGGACTCTCATTAAAAATGTAGGGATGGTATTATTTTCAATAATCTTAGGAACTGAAATGATAAAATTGTGGGAGAGCAATGCCTACCTGCATTTTCTCTTCTTGACTTGTCATGGTTCTTTCTTTCTCTTCTTCCCATCTGTCCTTTTGCCTACCTATCACTTTGCCTTTCTTCTCTTTCTCTTTGGCTCACTCTTTGACCAACTTCATCTGCCTCTCTATTGTACTCTTTTTTGTAATAAAGGGACTAAGAAAGAATAGACCAAAGGCTAGAGAGAGACTCTTATACTGTCAAGGATCAATTGACTGACAGATACAGAGATAGAACCCAAATTTCCAAATGTATATTTCTTTTTTTTTTCATTTATTTTTTATTTTCAGCATAACAGTATTCATTATTTTTGCACCACACCCAGTGCTCCATGCAATCCGTGTCCTCTATAATATCCACCACCTGGTACCCCGACCTCCCACCCCCCCGCCCCTTCAAAACCCTCAGATTGTTTTTCAGAGTCCATAGTCTCTCATGGTTCACCTCCCCTTCCAATTTCCCCCAACTCCCTTCTCCTCTATATCTCCCCATGTCTTCCAAATGTATATTTCTTTAAAAAATTACACTTTTACAAAACTTCTGCAGATATAATTTAATAAGACATCCTATTTGTATAGAATCACCTATTTTAAAAATATAACAATTAATTCACTGCCTCTCTTTCATTTCTGTTAGAATGACCTATTGTCCCTGGTATGTTTTGCTAATCTGGAGGATAGAGCTAATGTAGAACAGATGAGAGAAGAAAGACAAAGCTTCATGGCTTTTGCTGCCCTATTATCTATGTAACTGCAGAAATGATCCCAATTTTTCACCCTTCTTTATTCATGCCCTTGCTATATGACTTCTTTATTCCTCACATCAAAGGTAGAGTTTATTTACTTGCTTCTTGATTTTGGATCAGCCATTTGACTTGTTTTGACCGTTGGGGCTATTAACAAATGTGACACCATGTAATGGTTAATTTAGCTTAACAAAATGTAAACAAGTTATGAAATCTACTGTCAGAAGTGTACGTACTAAAATTATCAGAATACATTTGGTAAGCTTGAAAATTATCAGTAGGGTAATATCATTTCTTGTTTTTGATATTTATTTCAACAAGGACCATTGTATTACACTCTTCAAAGTAGATCATCTATAAGGTTTTTGGGTAAAATGCTGCCAAAATCTTATCTATAACAAATTGGCCCTGAACTTTAGAAAATGAATGTAATTTAATTAGGATAATGCTTTTTTCTCAGATGTTGTTATGATAATGTTCTAATTCTGTCAAGTGTATAACTATAACATACTTAAATTCCATTAGAAACATTGGATAGATATTTTAATAATTTTATGATATCAATATTTATAAAAATCTAGCAGTTTTATCTCATTGAAATTTATAAAAATTTTTGGATGTCAACTTAAACATGTGAGAGAGAAACATAATTTATAAACATTCATTTAGGAGATCATGAGCAAAATGTTTAAAGACCACTGAAATGACTTAATTCAATTTGGTTCCTATGACTGCTAGCTTATTGTAATAGAACTTAGAACCCACCGATAGTTAAATGAAGATTAGAATCAACTTCTTTCCTATAATCTTGTCATGAAGTTATAATGAAACTGAGTTTTATAGACTCTGTACTTCTATATTCTTCCACAAATGGGCATTTATCAGCGAGCAAGAAAAAAAGCAGTCATTTTTTTTTTTCTGTAAGCTCAATGAATTCCCAACTTTCTGTCTTTCTTTGGTGCTTCAAAAATGCCTTGAATGAAAATTTTACTTCAGAAAAGTAAGACATTTCAAGGTCAGGATTTGGCCCATCATCCACTGAACTCAATAAACTAGAAATCCCCTGAGAACCACTGGTAGGATATAGGATATTTTAGGGACCAAATCTTGGGTACCAACTCCTAGCATACAGTCTCCTTTACCCAATAGAGTCTTAATCCTAGTTATGCAAGAATGAAAAGAATCATGACACTATCAGTTTTACTAATGAAAATCCATTCCCAACATCTATTAATCTTAGTAAATCCTCTAGTGTTAATGGAGGGTTACAAATCTTTGAATTTTTTGTTGCAGCTAAATCTAGAGCATAGCTTCATGATTAGAATTCTAACTGATCACTAACATTACCATCTAAAATTAGAATTCCCATTAGAGTCTGGATTCTTAATTAAGGCAATTGAGCCAACCTACAGTACAACTGAAATTGGCATATGCATAAATTCATACTTTCTTTGCTTTCTGTATGCTTAACTTAATTACATATGTCATAAATCATTGGGCGTAAGAATATATAAGGTAACTAAATCCTATCAGATTATTTTTCAAATTGCCTGCGCTAGTTTATATTTATAAGAACAAAGAATGAGAATATCAAACCCCACAGTTTTGCCGATAGTTTTAGTTGTCTAATTTTTGAAATTTTTTACATTCTTATGAATTTTAAATGTGTGTCTTTCTAATTAATAGTAAATTTGGACATCCTTCAGACCACATCTTCAAAAAAAATGTTAGTTTTTTGGGCTTCCCTTTCTGTGAATTACAATATATATAATTGCATATATAAATATTCAATTTATTTAAATAAAAAAAGTACCTATTTCTTCCACCCCCCACTCCCCACGCCCCTACCTCTGACAACCACTAACCTGTTCTCTGTATCTATGAGCTAGGTTATTTATTTATTTATTTATTTAGACGACACCTTAAGAGAGATCATATAGTATTTGCCTTTTCTGACTTATTTCACTTTTCACAATGCCCCTGAAGTCTATCCATGTTGTTGCAAATGGCAAGGTTTCATCCTTTTTTATGGCTGAATAATATTCTATCTTGTATTTCTGTATAAACACACATACATACCACAATTTTTTTCTTTTTTTTTTTTTAAAGATTTTATTTATTTATTTGACAGACAAAGATCACAAGTAAGCAGAGAAGCAGGGAGAGAGAGAAGCGGAAGCAGGCTCCTTGCTGAGCAGAGAGCCCGATGCGGGGCTCGATCCCAGGACCCTGGGATCATGACCTGAGCTGAAGGCAGAGACTTTAACCCACTGAGCCACCCAGGCGCCCCATGCCACAGTTTCTTTACTCATCCCCTCATAAACACTTAGGTTGTTTCCTTTTGTTTGTATCTCTATTGGGTTTCCTGTCCTTTGCCTTGTTGACTTATACTCATTAATAAATATTTCATGTTATTTAGGCTCTTCATATTTCAACAGAGACTTGGGTTCTGTTAAGAGAAAAATACATATGAAAATAAAGAAGGCGGGCACCTGGGTGGTTCAGTGGGTTAAAGCCTCTGCCTTCAGCTCAGGTCATGAACCCAGGGTCCTGGGATCGAGTCTGCATCAGGCTCTCTGCTCAGCAGGAAGCCTGCCTCCCCCTCTCTCTTTGCCAGCCTCTCTGCCTACCCATGCTCTCTCTTTGCTGGCCTCTCTGCCTACTTGTGATTTCTGTCTGTCAAATAAATAAATAAAATCTTAGAAAGAAAAGAAAAGAAGCCAAGCATCTTTGGAGCACAACGTCTTGGGAATCAAGAAACAGAGACAACTTACTTGATTGGAATCTATTTTTACAACCAGAAAAACTCCTTTTAGGTCCAAATAGCTCTGGAGATAGATTCAGAGCTTATCTCTTAGCAAAATGTATTGTTAATGCTCCAGCCAGATTTCCTTGTTTTTTCTTGTCACCTTCCCCTCCTTTGAAGTATTTTCCACATCTAACAGCCAGAACATGCAACTCTTTCTCAGGTTACTATTTTGGGCAAAGGGATCCTTCTCTGTTTGTGTGCTAAAAGCCAAAAGTCCCTAGAAATACGTGTGTTTTCAAGTTAGCCTGAACAAGTGACCTACTGGCTCGTGCTTAGGAGACCCTTATCTCTCTTGCCTACCATCAGATGATTGAGGTCAAATCTACACACCCGAGTTTCCCTGCAAGAGCAGTGAGGCAGGGGATTCATCCCCTTTTGCCAACGTTTTCCATTTCAGCACTGAAAGCCCTATATCTAGGAATTGCCCTTAGTCCTAGGCAAGCCTACCTGGGACTTTGCCTGGCTTCACATTCTTGCAGAACACCCTCTTCTCTGTCCAGCTTCCCACACCTCTCACTAGTTTCTACTCTGAGTAATTCCTTAACAAAGGACTTGCATGCAAAGTTGTCTTGGAGTCTGTTTCTGGGGAAGTGACCTAGGACACTCTCTTAACTCACGCCTTATGTTATTATGACTCAGCTGGTTTTCTGGCCTTTTGGCTTTTTTTTTTTCATGCTATTACTGATGTGTATCTCCAAGGCCCAGTTCTTCATTTCCATGAAGACAACCATGTCCTGATTGGTCCAGTTAGTCAACAAGATGATGCTGGGAAGAATTTAGCTAACAAAAAACCTGTCTCATATTTAGCAGATATTCTTTTTCGTAAAATAGCTTCTACTAAAAACAACACCCCCAAAAGCCTACATTTTATTATTTCATTAAATGCTAAGTATTTTACGAATTTAGGAATCTTTGACAATGTTATCCAAGGGAATATTTTTAGATAAAAGTAATCATAAGAGATACAGGTCAAGAGGTAAGGCAAAAAGTAGTGGCATAGGAGGCATACAATAAGAAGAATGTAGAAGTGGCAACATATTCTAATAATTGCATTTCATTCATTAATGTATACTCTGTAACTTCAATTTAGACCAGCAGTTCCTTATAATACAGCTTATGAATACATAAGCATTAAAAATTTTATCTATCTGCATGTTCTTAGACAAATCTACTTAAGGCATTTGTGGTTTCGGTGTGAGATTTTGCAGCTATGAAACTTACTTTCTTTTTCAATCTCTGCAATTTACTTGAAGTTGTTTATATAAGGAGCACCAAATTATCTTGTTGTACTTAGTCATTCAAGTATTTCCACCTTGCGTTCCGGTGTTTGAATCCTTGAATAAAATACAATTTAATTTTTTTTTCTATTGCTTTCTCTGGCATCTTTAAAAATTAAAAATGACATACATATTTTTAGACGTTTTCTAGCAATACTTCTCAGAAAATTTACCTAATTCAGAAGATTTTACCTTTTATTTTAAACCCATTTCTTTTTTCGGGACGACGATGAGATTCTGAAGATTGAAACATCTCTAAGGATTTTGCATCTGTTCCAAAGCTGTATGCCTATGGGAGCAACTCTTACAGCATCTATTGTTTTAATACAGGATTAAACTCAGACCGTTAGTGTGGGTATTGGGAGTACCATTAAGAGATTTTTTTTTAATCACCCCCTTCCCTTGTTTTCGGACATTAATGTGATTCCTGGATGTTCTTCTCTAGCCAGCTCTTCATATTGTCAGGAAAATCTCCTTTATTTTACTTAATAATTGCTTAGACATTTACTCTTCTCTATAAAAATCTTGGTAATTTTCAGCCTGAAATAACAGAGCTTCCGCTCTTTGAAGCATACCTTGGCCAACAGAAAATCTTAAAGTAGGATACAACTGCCTTTAGTCTGTTGTCTTACCCTACAGCCCATCTTTTTTTGTTTTTAACTTCCAAGTTTTTAAAGTAACTAAAGTTTCTAAATTTTAGTAAAGTTTACAATGTCTTAACTGAGGCTTTATTTTTAATGATTTCCCATAAAAAATCATCTCTAAATATGATTCAGTTACTATATCTTGAGTTTTAATTTTTAAACATCTACTTGCATAATTTCTGGTGAAACAGATACAATTTATCTCACTCATACTCTGCCACCAATATGGAACTGTGTCACTTTTGGATTCTTCAACATCCTTTAAACTTTAAAACAAAACAAAACAAAAAAACACAAATTGAAATCTCTCTCTTTGTCTCTTTTCCATTCTCGTTTACTTTGTAGAAACACACAGAGTGTATTACCGAAAGCCAAAAGAGAAGACAGAAAAATAGTTCGTTTACCCAAATAGTAACAAGGGTGCTAGTGAGATTTAGGTCATTCTTGCTGATATTTACAACAATGTAATCCTTAGTGCCATATTGTTAGAGGTAGCACTTGATACTTAAGTCTTACTTCCTATCTTGATATTTTTGAGTAAGACGAAGAACAAAAACAACAGCTGCCACTACACACTACAACAAAATGCGTGACATTTTCTATGTTCCTTCTATGTATTTTTAAGTCCACACCTATGTATTTAAATCCTTTAAATACCCACCACATCCTGACGTAAGTGTGACTGTGCCCATTTTACAGATGAGGAATCAAAAGGAAGGGAGGAAGGTGTTTTGACTAATAAAGGAGAAACTGAATTGTTTCATATAATCAGCAATGGAAGTCATGCCATCTCACTTCCTTGCCCTCTATTGAGTACAAAAAATGTGCCTCTTATGGTAGTTTTATTTTTTATAATTTGAGGACCCTCCATACTGTTTTCTGTTGCAGCTGCACATTTTTCATTCCCAGTAGAGTGTACAAGGGCTCCAATTTCCTCACATTCACACCATCAACTTGTGTGTGTGTCTTTATAATAGCCATCCTAGGAGGTTTGAGGAGATATCTTCCTGTTTTGATTTGCGTTTCCTAAATGATTAGTGCAGGACCATCTGTTCAGATATCTGTTAGCCATTTGAATGCCTTCTTTGGAAAAATGGCTAACCCTTACTGCATTTTTAAATTGAGATATTTCAGGTTTTTTTTTTTTTTTTAAGATTTTATTTATTTATTTGAGAGAGAGAGCACAAGCAGGTGACGGGTAGAGGGAGAAGCAGACTCCCCACTGAACAGAGAGCCCAATGCAAGACTCGATCCCAGAACCCTGGGATCATGACTCAGGCTGAAGGCAGATGCTTAACTAATTGAGCCGCTCAGGTGCCCAAGAGTTTGATAATAATTGGAATTAATTACTTATTCTTTAAATGTTAAGTAGACTCCATCAGTGAAGCCATCTTGTTCTTGACTTTTCTTTTGTGGGAAATTTTGGCTATGATTCAGTCTCCTTACTGGACATAGGCGTGTTCAGACTTTGTATTTCCTCATGATTTAGTCTGGTAGGTTGTATGTTTCCAGGAATTTATCTATCTCTTCCAAGTTATCCAGTTTCTTGGCATATAGTTGTTCACTATAGTCTCTTATGTTCCTTTTTATTTCTAAAGCATCAATTGTTATAAATCCTCTTTAATTTCTGATTTTATTTAATATTTTCTTTTTTTCTTAGTTTAGTTGATAGTTTGTCAATTTTATCTTTTCAAAACCCCAACTCTTAGTTTTCATGATTTTTTTCTATTGTTTTTCTATTTTCTTTGTCATTGATTTCTCCTCTAATGTTTATTATTTCCTTCCTTTTAACATTAGATTTTGTTCTTTTTCTACTTTTTTGAGATGACATGTTAGGTTGTTTACTTGAGATTTTTCTTCCTTTTTAATGTAGGTATTTATTGCTATAAAATTCCCTCTTATTCTGCTTTTGCTGCATTCTTTAAGTTTTGGTATTTTGTGTTTTTGTTTTTGTTGGTCTCAAGATATTTTCTGATTTCTTTTTTGATTTTTTTTTGATTCATTGGCTATTGAAAGTGTATTAATTTTCACATGTGTGTGAATCATGCAGTCTTCCTTTTGTTATTGATTACTATCTTCTTTCCATTAGGATTGGAAAAGATACTTGGTATGATTTCAAATTTCTTAAATTTGTACAGATTTGTCTCTTATCTAACATGTGATCTATCCTGGGGAATATTTTTTGGACTCTTAAGTATATTCTGCTGCTATTGGGTGGAATGTTCTCTCAATGTCTTTTAGGTTTACTTGGTCTATAGTGTTGTTCAAGTCTGCTGTTTCTTTGTTGATGTTCTCTTTAGTTGTTTTATCCATTATTGAAAGGTGAACATTAAAATCTCCTAATTTTATTGTATTGCAATTTCTCTCGTCAGTTCTGTCAATATTTGCTTTGTGTATTAGGTACTCTGATATTAGGTGCAAATACACTTATAATTGTTACATTTTTCTGGTAAGTTAACCTTTTATCATTATACAATATCCTTCTTTGTTTTTGTGACAGTTTTGACTTTTGGTCTGTTTTATTTGGTTTGGTATAAGTATAGCTATCCCTGAACCCTATTGATAGCCATTTTTATGGGATAATTAGATAATCCCATGGAATTATCTTTCCGGGATAATCTTTTCCATCTTTTGGGGATAATGGGACAATCCACATATGGGATATTACTTTTTCCATCTCTTCACTTTCAGTCTATGTGTGTCTTTAAATCTAAAGTGAGTTTCTTATAGGTGACATATTGTTGTATTTATTTTTTAATCTATTCAACCACTCTATTCTTTTAGCTGGGGTGTTTAATCCATTATATTTAAACACATTATTGATAGGGAAGGATTTACTCTTGCCATTTTATTAATCATTTTCTGTTTGTCTTGTATTTTGTTGTTATTGTTGTTGGTTGTTATTCCTCTTTTCCTTTTTCTATCATTGTGTTTTGCTAATATTTTTGTATTCTTTGATTCCTTTTTCTTTTTCTTTTGTATAATTTCCATAGTTCTTTTTTTTTCCTGGTTACCAGGAGCACACATAAAAATATCTTATAGTTATAGTTGTAACAGTAATTATAACCATTATATATATATATATATAAAACTGTATATATACAGTTATAATTGTAGTTATAGTTACAGTCGATCTTAAGCTGATAACTTCAATAGCACATAAAAATTCAGTTTTACCTCCCTCCCACTTTGTTATTGATATCACAATTTAAATCTATTCATATTGTGTATCTATTGATATATATTTTAGTAATAGTTATTTTTAATACTTTTGTCTTTTAAAGTCCACAACAATTAAAAGTAATTTACCCTCTACCATTAAATTAAGAGTATTCTATATTTGTCTATACATATATACCTCTACCAACAAGTTTTATACATTCCCTTGCTATTATGTTACTTTTGTTTCAAGCTGAAGAACTCTCATTAGCATTTCTGTAAGGCAGATCTGGTGATAAACTTGTAAGCTTTTTTATCTTTTTAATGGATAAAGTCTTTTATCCATTAAAAGAAAAACATAAATTTATTGTTTAGAGATGTTTTAGGTTCACAGTAAAATTGAGAGGAAGAAACAGAGATATCTCATATGCACTTTTCCGTTTATAACATGCATAGCACCCCACCCCCATTATCAATATGGCCCACCTGAGTGCTATGTTTGTAACAACTGATTAATCTAGATTTACATATCATAATCACATAGAAGCCATAGTTTACATTAGGATTCACTCTTGGTGTTATTCATTCTATGGATGTGAATAATTATATAATGACATGTATTCATCATTACAGTATTATTTAGAGTATTTTCACTGCCCTAAAAATCCTCTGTGTCATGCCTCTTCATCCTCTTCTCCATAAACCCTGGCAACCAGTGGTCTTTTTACTGCCTCCATAGATTTTATTCTGCCTTTTCCACAATGCCATGTAGTTGGAATCGTACAGATCCAGTGTTATCAGATAGGCTTCTTTCATTTAATAATATGCATTTGGGGTTTCTGTATATACGTCTTTGCATGGCTTGATAGCCCTTTTATGTTTAGTGTTGAATAATCTCCTACTGGCTGTATGTGCCATAGTTTATTTATCCATTTACTCACTGAAGGACATCTTGGATGTTTCCAGGTTTTGGAAATTATAATTAAAACTGTTATAACATCTATGGATTGGCCTCAGATAGGATAAGACCTTCACCAATCAATGTAGCCAGAACTTCTGTGGGTTGCTTAAAGCTTTGTGGTAGTACAACCTTCCAGTCTTTGTTCTTACTGGCCCCTAGGTCTTTGTAGCATGCTAACTCCCATCAACGTTCTAAGACAGGTAAGACAAAATCTCATCTCTTGATCAATTACTGAAAAGGTTGGAACATTTGACAGGTGGGCCAATTCTCTCCTTTCCCAGGGAGAAGGTGGGAAATCATTTTTTTTTTTTATGTCTACCCACTCTGCGTTGAGCCAGGGAGACAAGCTATAGTGAGGGCCCACACACTGGTTCAAACTGCTGCCTTTGTTCTCTGTAGACCCCAGGGGTCTGGAGCATGCCAGGCCCTGCTAGTGCTCCTAGACAGGTGAGAAAAAAAGCCATCCCTTCAAGCAGTATCAGGGAAAGTTGAAAGTCAGATGAACAGTCCAACTCTTTCCCTCCTCAGGAAGAAGCTGTGAGCTGGAGGTTTCCTTCTAGGCATATGGTACTATGCCAGGGGGGGTATTATGGCAAAAGGGTGTCTCTCATTTTCCTTCCAGTTTTAATGCAGCTGGTTTTGCACTTCCCCATGTTGCAGGAGCCTTTCAACTAGTTTCTGGATTTCTCACAAATAGAATTGATTCATGAATTGCTGTTCAATTGGTACATCCCTGGGAGGAAGAAGAGTCCAGGGGCTCTTTTTAGGCTATCTTATTGATGTCACCTCCAAGAACTTCTTAAGATTAGTTACATGGCATAAATTTTTTTCATCCTTATATGTAAAAAATTCTCACAGTTCAATAAAATAAACCAACACTATTATTTCTTTTTAGAGAGAGAGGGAGAGCAGGGGTGGGGGTCAAAGGGAAAAAGAGAACCTTAAGCAGGCTCCATGCCCATCTTGGAGCCAGATGTGAGGTTCAATCTCATGACCCTGAAATCATGACCTGAGCTGAAATCAAGAGTCAGACAGTTAACTGACTGAGTCAGCCGGCTAGTTGCCCCTACATTATGATTTTTAAATAAGAAACCATATATATATATACAGCATTTGAAGAAATTATACTCATGTCCTCTGTTATCAGATTTTGTTGTTGAGAAATATAACTTCTCTTTTTGTTATTTTCTTCTGAAAGATTTTAGAAATGATGGTTTTATTACTGGTATTCTAAAATTTACAATGGTATGCATTAAAGTATATGTAATTTCATTCTTTGGTCTTAAAATTTGTCCTGCTTTCAATCAACATACCTTTCATTCAGTTTTGGAAAGCTATGTCACTATGCTTTTGATAATTCCTTTTTTTCATCTTCCATTTTTTTTTTCTTTCTAAAACCTTCCTTATTTAGAAACTGTGCATTATGGATTGATCTTTCAGTCCTTCCCTATCCCCCCCTCCCACAGCCCTTTGCTCTTAGTCTCCTATTAGGTGCTTTTCTATTTTATTTTTAAAAGATAACCTAAAATATCTCTGCCAGACAATCTTTATGTTTATTTCTGCTTACTTCTACTACCTTTGTCTTTTGACTCTTTTATCTTTTCATATCACTGTGAAAACATTAATTAGCACTTTATGTGACTTTTTTTTTTTTTAATTTGTTTCTGGGTCTACTGCTGTTTTCTCTATATTTGGTATTTAAAAAATTTTTTTTCAGACTTGAGGATTCTTCAGATATTTATAATTAGTGGTCTGTTCCATTCAGAAGTGAATCTCTAGAAAGCTAATTGGAAGCTCTATGGGCCTAGGTGGAGTTCACTGACTGCTAGAGGTCATCTGCAATGTTTTAGATAGGTTGCCAGAAATTTAATTTGGTAAACCAGCAGCTGACAGTAAAATGCTGCAATAATTTACCTAGAAGGATAGCTATTAATCTTGAGTGTGTTTGTGTGTGTACTTACATGCATGTCTGTGTGCTTGAGCATGCAGTAAGTATTTATCATGGAAATATTTACAATATCAGGAATGGTCTACTATTTTTTTATGCTTACAAATGTATTTGTCTCAAATTAATGTATATTTATTATTAATTATTTTAAGGAGAAAAAATTAATACAACTATATTTTTTGCAATGAAATTTTACTTAAAAGTACTAAACATTAGATTAGTTCAATTTCTAATTTGTAGGCATCTTAAATTTTATTCATTGCTTTCTTATTTTTGAGCTAGAAGAAGTAAAGCAAGGTGAAATTATTTTCTCACTATTTCTGTTGAAGAATTTAATCTCAAAATTGATGTGGTAATCTAACTCTATTATTCACATCTGGACACGTGTCAAGATTTTAATATTAAAACTAACAAGGATGTTTTATTTAATAAACCAAAAATTAGTGAGTTAAATTTATGACTATGAATATGTAATTGAGAATTTCTTTCTAAATAATCAGAGAAGTATACACAATTGAAAATAGTGAGGATTAGTAAAAATTACATTGCTGTTCAAAATTTTGCATTATGAGAAACAGAATATATATTCTTGTGTTTGTTTACAGCCATCATTTCCTTGATTAGTCTAATCAGAGGAAGAAATGACCCTCCATCTATCTATATGTTAATTTAAGGCCAAATGGAACCAATGAGCCACCACCATCATTGTCTTTTTTGTTTACTGAGCATCCATGGAATATATATCATTGGCTTAAGTTTGAGCGGTCCTGGTTCTTGTCATTGGAGAGCTTTTGACCTACATTAAGGAAATGTACTACACAGGGTCAGGATAAAAACATAGGATATGGTGGGGGGCAGGGATGCTGAGTTTGTTTGTGAGACTTTGCCATCTTTTGCCTGTCACTGAAACGTTCATACAATGGTTCTGACATGTGGGAAGTTAGAGTTTTAGACAAAAGAAATTTTTTAAGGTATTTCAGATTTTGGAAGGGTAGTTAGGTGAAATTTTGGAACCAGAAAAGAAAAAAAACCCATGCAACTGGTAGTAACAACATCAGTTTGACTCAAACAACACATGTTTACAGATCATTAGTAAAGTAAAAGGAGGCTTTACCATGGTTGATGGCAGCCTGGAAAATTATATTACCAAATACCTGAGAGAAGGAAATAAAAGAATGAAAAAGCACAGACAGGATAATTAGCATGAAGGTATGAGTTAGAAAGAAGAGTTTCCTAAGCCAACAACTAAGAAATGAGAATAAAAGGCACATTCATTATAATAATAATAATAAAAAAAGGCATATTGAAAGTATGCTATGTGGACTTCTTTAAAGAAAGAAGGAGGAAACTATATGCAAAAATGGGGACAAGCAGTATCTTAGCATCTACTATTCTCAAGGGAAGATTGTCAAGGAAAACACGAGAATATAGTTTCAAATTCAAAGTGGTTGAAGGCAGAAATGAGATTGTGTAAATGCATTGAGATGGTTTGGCATAAATTTGCATGTTTCTGTTGCCATATTCAAAAAAGAGATGGTACTGAGAGAGAGCCCTGGCAGCACTGGTAAGAGTTCAGATAATGCAGCCAAATTCTCTGAGTTGGAATTCACCCTCCCTGATTTCTGGTATGTGACCCTGGGCAAACTGCTTCACCTCTGTGAGCTTCATCCCAGTACTCAGCTCACAGAGAGTTCTGGGGGTGAAATGAGAACATATATGCAAAACTCTAGAATAGCACCCTGTTCATAGCCCAGGCAGTTATTTTTATTTCCATTAATTTTCCTTTTTCCAGTATGTGTAAGGCATTTTTACATATTTCTGAATATTTATTTTTCTGGTCTTAGTTTTATGGGTGATTCAACAGGTCAAGAATACTACTAAGTACCTGGCTATGGGAGTATGTAAGATGCATAAATCTGTGCTGAAGAGCTTGTATTTAGTTAGCGAGAAAAGACATACTAGTGGAGTAAAAACTTGATTTTAAATCATGCCGTTTTCAATGCCTTTCACTACTACCTCTTCACCTACCATTCAGGGTTCATTAATGGCTTTTTCTATGTACTGCCTTCAGTGTAGGTTTGTTATTTCATATATAAAGAACAAAAGAAAAGAACTGATGTTTAGTTTTGAACTTGAAGATCTTAGCATTGATTATTAACAGCAAAGTCTGAAGGACTTGGAGTCATTTCCAATCAGTAAACTACAGAGTAGAAAGAACATAAGACAAAGTAAGACATTTTGATTTTCAGCACATTAATAGAAAAGACCTTTTTTAAAATGTGGGAGGTAGGAGTGGGAATTGGTTAAGAGGAAAGAGAAAGAGTATTTAGAAATTAATGAGGAATTCCTCCCACTGTCTTCTCAAGACACATCCCATGCCTTGGAGGGAAATGATAGGGCAACAGACATTTTTTTAAGGGGGATCCCAGGGTGTAGAGGATTTGTGTCTTTTTTTTTCAGGACCAGGTCAAAGGGCACTGCATGCCTCAAAGAGAACCTCAGCATGGAGCCAGAGTGTGGATTAGCAAGAGAGATAAGAAAAAGAGCAAGGGAGGAGACTAGAGATAAGAGTCTGAGATGATTTCCTATTCTGCCAAAGCCAGAGTTTTGGGATAGTTTTCAAAAAGGGCCCCGAAATGAGAGAGAGCGAGCCAGAGAACTGAACAAGTCTTCCCCATTCGAATGAGGAGAACCTGAATATGTCCATGAAAAACCATGGACGCTGAATGTCAGGTACCCATGTAGTCTTGGCAAAGGACAATGGTGGGAACTGGCTGACCCATCACATCACTGGGAACTGGCTGACCCATCACATCACTGTGCAAACCTGGGAGAATGGAAAAGGGCCACAGACCTAGGAGCCCCTCTCCTCTGTATCCCTTCCCTACCTTGATTTCTACGGTGCTATCTGAGCCCCTTCCAGAAGCTGAAGTTATCCAGACAGAAGGGAAGGGGGTGGGAGTGAAGGGAAAGAATTCTAGTACTGAGAATTTACAGGGGAAAAAGAAAAGTGTTTTGTTTTGTTTTGTTTTAATCTGGAATTGACAGGTTTTCTAAATTTGCAAGATCATGTGATTTTTGTTTTGTTTTGCTACTGAGAGGAAATGGAGAGCTATCAACAGTGCAGCATTGGGATCCAGGGAATGCTCAGTGCGTCTTTTTCATCCCATTTTTGCCTCTGACCCTCACCCCAGCTTACACTTAAAATGAACACTTCAGTACCATACAAGTAGTCTGACCAGCCTCAGGAGCGGGGGTGCAGAAATAACCTCTTTAGGAAAAATGCAATATGGGCCAGAATGTTCACATAACCTGTGAGTTTCAAATAGGCAGAGGATGAGGGAATGGCATTTGGGGTCTGAATCAAAGCAGATAGGCTGGAAGGAGGCACCAAATAGGAGCATGGTGAAGGTCAGCCTGGAAGGAAAAAATGGTTCAGGGAGTAGTTGGGACATTGGAACTCAATCTCATCACAACTGAGGAACATACTAGGGAACGACTAATTGGTTTTCTGCTCAACATATAATTTTATTTTATAACCCTTGCGGACAGTGAACTCACTATGACACAAGAAACCATCATTTCTCAAAGAGGCAATGGAGAACACTTTGTCTTCTGTGGTGGAACCCATTTTCCTCATTTCCCTGGACACATGACTTAAATCCTCTGCCTTGAGTTTCTTCCTTATGAAGTGGGGATACTGAGAAGAACTACCTCATATGCTTGTTGTGATAATGACCCAAACTAACACATGCCTAGCACATAGCACACAATCTGTAATTAGCAGAATATTTGTTTTAAATAAACTCACCAATCTTGAGAAAACGAAGTACTAAATATTCTAGTACCTCCAGGTTCCTGGGTTCAGTAGAGGACACAGAACCATTATTCTAGGTCTGGGCTAACTGAGGTTATGTGAATAAGAGATCCTTTTAATCCTGACTTGCAATTATAAATAACATTTTACTGCTGCCCCCTTCTTTGTTAGAAACAAGGATTTTGTTTGGCAGCTTTGTCTTCTCAGGAATTTTCTATTTTGAGGTTTTCTTCCTGTGCTCCTTTCCACTTCTGAAAAATTTTTTTGTTTTTTCAGATAAGGGTTTCTTATTGTATAGATTTTTTTTAACTGATTTTAAAATTCTCTGACAACTAAGCTTTTAGATGCCTAAAAATAAATAAAATAAAATATAATATAATAAAATAAAAGCAAACAATAACATAATCCCAGTTTTTGCTTTTTAGCACTCATACATTCAGAATCCTTTACATTCTCTTTCTCTTTCCTTTCCTTTCCTAGCGATGATTTGCTGACAATAAATACTGACATATTGATGGTGAAGACTGAATTGAGTTTTGTTACAAAATTCTATGGATTCTGCTTTCAAAGTACTTTCAAGAATCTGGAGATGTTTCACCTCTTCCACTGCTGCTGCTGCAGTCCAAACAACCATCAGATGTCACCTAGATCATCGAGACATCCTCCTAACTGACCCCCCCACCTTTGACCATTCTCCAGCACGCTGGCCTCCTTGCATTTCCTGACTGTGCTGAGCATCTTGGCTCCTGAGGTTCTTTGCCCTGGCTGTTACTCTTTCTGAAAGACTCTTCCTTCAGAGAGCCACATGGCTTGCTTCACTTCCTTGGTGTCTTTAGACAATGGTGATCTTCACAACAAAGTTTGTCCTGATTATTCATTTCAAATTGCTGACAGATACTTCCTCACTCTCAGATCACATTCTGCTGACAGGGTTCTGCCTTTCTTCCATAAGAGTTTCATTTTCTTATATACTGTATAATTCATGTACTTATTAGAAAGTTGTTAATTTTCTGTCTCCTCTCCTCCCCTTAAGACAGAAATCCTTCCCTTCCTTTATCCCCTTAACTTATCCCAAAGTCCTAGAATGCTACCAGGAATGTAATGATCCCTGAGTAGTTGTGCACAGAATGAGTGAAATACAGATAGCTTCTGAAAAAAATATGAAGAGGTTATTTCAGTTTTTGGACATACAAACTGTTTTCTTTTTTTTTTTTAAATATATAATCTTATTATGGCTCAGAGATCACACTGCTTAGTTCTATTGGAATTACATTATATGCTAAAATTCCTTTCTTAAAAAGATTTATTTATTTATTTTTAGAGATGGGGTTGGGGGAGAGGGGGCAGAGGAGAGAGGGTCTTAAGCAGACTGCATGCTAAGCTAGAACCTGTGGGACTTGATCTCATGACCCTGAGATCATGACCGGAGCTGAAACCAAGAGTTGGATGCTTAATAGACTGTGCCACTGGGTGCCCTTATATGTTAAAGTTTTTGAATTTATACAAATGGAGATAGCTGGTAGAGAATATAGTGTTCAGATTCAGATTATGTATCTCTCAACTTTGGGTTCCCTTCTCTGTCAGTCTCCCTTTCTAGAGCTAGTGTGATTCTGTGTATAGATTATAACCAAACTTATCTATTCCACTCAGATATATAATTGGTCTTATGGGGCACCTGGATTGCTCAGGAGTTAGGTGTCTACCTTCAGCTTAGGTCATGATCCCATGGTCCCAGATCATTGGGCTCCCTGCTCAGTGGGGAGCCTGCTTCTCCCTCTCCCTCTGCCTGTTGCTCCCCCTGCTTGTGCTCTTTCTCTCTCTCTCTCTCTCTTTCTCTCTCTCTGTCAAATAAATAAATAAAATCTTTAAAAAATTTTTAAATAAAATAAAATAGGTCTTGAGATTCTGATGAGTTTGCAAATCCAGTATTTTCCTGAGTAAAAGAGCAGTGCAAATTAACTAAAAGGACAACTCATAAAGCATACATCACATCATCAGACAAAATTCCATTTTATGTGAATTAAAGTCCTGTTGAATTTCTTTTTTTTGCTACATTAAAAATGATTTGAAGATAAAGCATATCTTAGACATACAAATGTTTGAACGTAGGAAGTAAAGCCATTCTGTAAGACTTTCCAAAGTCTGGATAGGAAGAGAGAATGACCATTTGATAGAAACTGTGAAATACTAAAGGTATGAATGTGGGTGGATTTGGGAGAGATTTAGCTCACTGATCCAGGAGCTCTTTGAATAAATCTGTTTTATAGACTTAGATTCTTGAAAGTTTGCCATATGACAATATTTGTTCCATTTGGGAGGGATGGATTTGGCAAACTCTTACTATTGTTTCTTGGGAATGGTGCATTAAAGTTATATTCCATTGAGAAAATATACCCAATTTATAAGGTAAAGACATAGAAGTTTGAAATAAACTGAGAATTTTTTATATTTTTCCTCCCTGTAAAAAAGGATGCATGGTAATTACTTATTAATATTTTTAATAAAAGAAAATTTTCATTAAATGCCCCAATAAAATCAGACAGATTATGGGAGGCGAGAATTCTACCACTGAACCACCAATGTAAAATCAGACAGATTATGATTAGATGATATCCTATATAGGTTATAAATAAAGAGCAAGGCCTCAAGCTTCTGCCTCACTTTAGGGAAGTGTTATCATGTCTTGACAATGAAACCTGGACATAGACATGTCTCTCTTTTCTGCCACCTTTTTAAAGATAAGAGTACTTCATCTGTTCAGAATTTTGAAATTAAAGGAAGTCTCACCAGAAAAGGATTGAGAAATTAGTGTGAGTGTTACATCATTATCACATGAACTGTATGAACTTAATAGAAATTTAGGGGAAGAAAAATCACAATATGATTGATTTCTATCTCTTTGGATTCTAATTATTTTATTGCTCTTGAAAAGGTTCAAAGGGTTTTCCTGATTTTGGGAAAGATTTCCGAAGAGGAACTTTGTCTTATAAGAACTTGAGTAATGTGGGTATGTTATAACTTACATCTTACTCACAGTGAGTTTTTAATATATAGTTTACTAGATTAACCAAGGATTATGAGTGAGAAGAGCAAAGGACAACTGTCTTAAATGTAGATCTATGTAATTACTGGGGGGATTTAATATATGATGCATCATTAGCTAACTTCCACTCTTCGTGGCTGTTAGATTAGGGATTTTCTTCCAGGAGGTACATTCTGAGACCTCAACAGAATTATAAAGGCAGTTGGCATGAGAGGAAACTTATGTTGTTTAAAAAGTTGTATTCAACATTAGAGTCTCATACATTGAAAAGCATTAACAACAACAACAACAAAAAACAAAAACGTATTTTTAAAATTATGGACTATAAATAAAACTAGCTTGATAATAGTTTAGGTCATGGAAATACATAGCTACTAGAGTAATAAATTATTTGGGTTGAGCCATGCAATTAATAAGATCAGTGATATATGTCTATCACTTATTATTTTCTTTCTGGGCATGTAAGGTATGATATCCACAGGTAGCTCAATTATATACCACAAATATTAGTGAAAATAAAATCCCAAATCTTTGTAAGAGTTTATGATATCCTACATGCTCTGGCCTTGGGCCAGTAGTAGCTCTTCCCATTTTTCACTTTTTCTGATTCACCTTTACATTGCAGCCCCCCTACCCGAAATGATCCAGCATCATCATGGCTCCCTACTTATTTACCTCATTCAGATTTCTGCTCAGAAGCCACCCATCAGAGATGCCACCATGCCAGACCTCCACCCTAATCCTCCTCATTGCTTTCCAGTCCCTTTCCTTACTTTATTTTCCTTTATGCACTTATTCTGCTAACATATTATATATTTGGTAGGGTTTTTTTTTTAAAGATTTTATTTATTTGACAGACAGAGATTCCATGTAGGCAGAGAGGCAGGCAGAGAGAGAGGAGGAAGCAGGCTCCCCGCTGAGCAGAGAGCCAGATGTGGGGCTCGATCCCAGGACCCTGAGACCATGACCTGAGCCGAAGGCAGAGGCTTTAACCCACTGAGCCACCCAGGCGCCCCTTGGTAGGTTTTTTAAAATTAATTTTCTGTCTTTATCAATGGAATATGAAAGAACAGAGGTACTGCTTTGGTCAGTGTACTGCCAGAACTTAGAACAGTTCCTGGACCAGGGTAGACATTCGGTTGATAATTGCTGAATCAATGGATGAGTTGGGTGAGCAAACGAGCAACCTTCGACATCAGGAGATTCTTGAAATCAACACTTGCTATATCATAATTCAGATAGTCTGATTATAGCCTTCTTATTTCCCTTTTTTGTCTTCTTTAATTTTTAAAAAAATTTTTTCTTTGGATATCTGAATTTAGCAACGAAAACAAAGTAAATAAACAAAAAACAAACTCTCAAAATATTTTATGAGACTTATGCCAAGTTCCGGCTATACACATTATAAGGAATGGCATCCAATTTAATACTATGATCTACATCAAAGCTACTGAGCCATGTCTCAAACTCACCTTCATTACTGAGCACTATTTGGGGTAAAAATGGGGATATATTATTTTTAAAAGCAAGATTTTTTCCCAAGGTTAATCATTTGTTTTTTCATGAGTTTAGATATCCTGATACACGATGGAAACTCTTCAAGGGCTTTTAAAAATTAATTGAGTGCCTAGGTGGCTCAGTCTGTTAAGCATCTGCTTTAGTCTCAGGTCTTGATCTCAGGGTCCTGGGATCAAGCCTGAAGTCAGGCTCTCTGCTCAACAGGGAGTCTGCTTCTCCCTCTGTGCTCTCCCTCTCTTTCAATAAATAAATAAAATCTTTTAAAAAATAAATAAATTGTAGAAAATAGAAAAAAAAACTCAAAATGCTGAAGAAAAATTTTACAAGACTTTTTCTCATAAAAATATTGATTTATCTTACGTTTCTGTCAGATGCATAACTGATAGTTTAGCTGATAATATTTTTCATTTTTGTAGATACTCATTACATAATTACATTGTTCTTAGTTCTGATGACTCTTCTGATGAAGAACATGGTGCCTAGCTATTTATTTAATGTAGAGAGAATAATTTGTTTTCTCAAGTATTGAGGTCAAAATTGTTGTAAAATATGCTAAATTAAAAAACAAAAACAAAAACCAATAGAGTAGGCCTGTGGTTTGCTGGAAATGCTACTCCAGACATCAGGATTTATATTTTAGAATATCAGAGGAAAAATCAGATCAAGCATCTGAAAAAAGACCACTGCCAACAGAGTTAGACATTTAACATAAGAATTGTGGACTTCTCAAGGCATTAAATCCCAGATGCCATGAAAAACTCCATTCAATTGCTTATTCTGTTCTCCCTGGAGAAGCTGTACCTGAACTTTGAGCAAAGTCAGGCCTCACTGGAGATGAAAGGCCCTTCTTCACTTGCTGTGGCTTTGAAAGAAAAATCTCTTGAAAGTCATTTCTAAGGAAATAATTAAATCTGAATTAGAGTAATTTAAAATGATTAGTGAAATAATTTTTATAGATAAAAATGCTACTTAGAAGCATGCGAACCTCACTATTTAAACTTTTTTGTGGGAAGATGTTTAAAAGAAGTTTTTATCGTTCAATAAAATTTTTGGTAATCAAAGTAATTTTCAAAAAAATCACTTTGGAAAATTTTACAGTAAAATCTCAGTTTATTCTAAAATATGTGAACATGTTTCACATCAGATTTTCCCATATTACTGTTGGGTCCACCCAAAATTGGGTACCCCAATAATGGGTCCATGATTAAAGGAGTGAGACTAATACAAAGCGAAGGTCAAGCAAAGCTTTATTTCGTGCCAAGCCTCAGGAATCAAACTGGCTGGCCAGGGCCGCACCTCTTACAGAGAGGGCTACCCCTCCCTGCTTTCCAGACTAACTTTTAGAGAGCAAAGGCCATGTGGTTGGGCCTGGCCACGCACAGGTGGCCAACGAGATTGTAACACACACAGGAAACTCCACAGTGATGCTAGGCGACCAATTGAATTACAATTTACCCTAGTAGACATTTGAACCAGCCTATCACCTACTTCAGAATTGGCGCCCAAAAGGTGCCCAAAGGGCGGGGCCCATACTCCTTGGTAGCTAGGAGACAGTATGCGCCCCCACTGATTGAATACCTCCACCAGGCTTCACACACCCTTGTATTTGGACTTTGTTAGGCAGGACTAGTTTCCTGGACTTGCTTTTAAATAAGTTCCCCTGGGAGGGGGGGCAAGGTCAATTTAAGTTTTACAACAAAATGGCAGTTTAACCGGGGTGGGGTCGCTCTGACTGAATAGGCCCTTACATTACCAACACTCATTAGTAAATCTTTTTTACTAAATAAAACAGTGCAACAAGTTTGATGGTAAAAGTGTGTTTTATCTTCAGATTTACTTAGAATTGAAAATATTATAATTAGCAACTGACACAAATTTGTGATTCAGCTGTTATCTGATTGATGTAAGAAGAAAATATTTATTTTAATATTAAAACAATGTTTTCTTATAGTTATCATTGCTTTGGGCTTAGATTTTTCTGAAATTTTAAATAGCATTAAAGGATAGCAAGACTTTCTTTTTTTTAATCAGACTAAAATATTATACAAAAAGTTAGAAAGAAAATGACATATGGAAGTACTACTTGTGAACTCAAATTCCTCTTCACTTGGTAATGAGTGTGAATGTGTCACAGCAGAACTCCAAATCTAGAGGTACCCTGAGCCACTACGTAACCTGAGATGCAGAAAATCTAGTCTTGTTTTGGAATCTTCTCCCTTCCTTAGTACTCATTCTGTCTGCAGTTCCTGGGGAGACTAGTTCACACAGAAATATAAATGGGAGAGTCCCTCTGAAGCTTTTTAAGTCCTCTGTTGTGGTGTCCAGAGCTTTGCCATCCCCCTGGGGCTAACCCCACCTCCCACTGGCTGCCTGGTCTTTTGCTAAGCCCTCTAGAGGTTTTCCCTCAGTTTTGCAGAGTAACTCCTGCTTTTCTTCTACCAGCCCTTAGACACAATTCTTTCCTTTACAATAGAGTCACCTCCTTCCCAGAGTTTGCGTATCTGGAGATACTGAAGTGAGACAGGGCTACTGAGGGAGCAGGCTGCATGGGTGTTGGCCAGGCTGGGCAGATGTAGTCTAACTCTGTATCTGGAATAAGTGCCCTTCTCTCTCTGCCCACACAAAATCCTTGCTTTGCACCTTGGACTGACCACTTCATAGTGTAATTTTCTTTCCCTCTTGTTCCTTCCTTCTTTCCTCCCTTCCTCCCTCTTTCCTCTGTCCTACCTTTCTACTTCCCTCCCTTCCTCCTTCTTTCTTTCTTCTCTCCCTCCCTCCCTCCCTTCTTCCCTCCCTCCTTTTCTTCCTTCTTTCCTTCTTCCCTCTCTCCCTCCCTTCCTTCCTCCCTCCATCCTTCCTTTCCTCTTCCCTCTTTTATTCCTCCCTCCCTTCCTTTTTTCCCCTTCCTTTCTTTTAATATATTCTAAGCACCTATGTGCCAGGCATTATGTGAAATATTTCATTAACTTATTACCACAAGTGCTCAACAATCTAAACACATTTGCCTCTCTCTTTTAATAGTACCCATATTCTTTTTTTTTTTTTTTAAAGATTTTATTTATTTGACAGAGAGAAATCACAAGTAGGCAGAGAGGCAGACAGGGAGAGAGGAGAAAGCAGGTTCCCTGCGGAGCAGAGAGCCCGAAGCGGGGCTTGATCCCAGGACTCTGGGATCATGACCTGAGCAGAAGGCAGAGGCTTTAACCCACTGAGCCACCCAGGCGCCCCACCCATATTCTTTTTCATAAGATTTCTGTGTCATTCAGAACACTAAACTCACTGTAAATTTGAGGAGAGGAAACTTCATATCTATTCAACAAATATCAGGAATTCCCATGCATTCTTCTGGTACCATCTCAACAGGATGTGAAAGCAAGAAATGAAATCTTCCAAATCAAAGGAAGTGTCTCAGCAAATGTTTCAGTGTGTCTGAGACACACACTGGAGCTTTTCTCTCAGGAACACGACAGCCTGCTCAGTGCCTACAAACGATCTCTAGGGGGTGGTGTGGCTTAATGCTGCAGCTCTAGAGGTTGTAAAACGTGCAAAAATCCCAGTATGTTTGTGGGTTGGTTTCCCTCTGGCTAATGAACTGTTTCTAGAGAAAAAGTCACTCAAGAGAAAGCAAATTGTGTTATTTTATTATTCCCTCTTTGTCTCCTGTTTCTAGCATGTGTTACTTGGGAAAAGGGCTCTCAGAATGCTGAGTTCTACTTAGTTTGGGAGTAAGAGAGCCGCATTTAGGGCTGATGGCAGAGGATACTGGATTCAGAAGAAATGCCTTGATTGGGAGATTGATTTTCTTGTCAAATGTCACTGCGGAGGCAAAAGGGGAAGGAGGGAAGGAGGATGGAGGGGGTTCCTGATATTGGTTGAGACCATGGTTGGTTTCCTTCTAGATTTTAGAATGAGCTGAGAGCATTACATGACTTAGAAAGACTCTTGGGTGTGTATTTGCTGTGCAGCATTAGTGAGCCGACCCTGGGGAAAAGGGAACCTGCTAGAGAGCTAAGAGGCATAGGGAGATGGGGATGGGGAACAGAGCCAGACTAGGTTCACTGTCAAAACCCACACTGAGAGATCTAACCCCTCATGATATTCTCCCTCTCCGTGCAAATTCAAACACTATGGGGCATTGTTGGATAAGTATTATAAAATGGATAGTAGAGACCTTATAATTTTGGTTCATGTTGTGTTATTTTTAAAAATCCTAAAATAATTTTTAGAAGTGAATAGCCTTAAAATCTGGGCAATGTAGAGAGAACATGACCCTATAATCCAGGAATTTTCATGCCATCATTTTATTGAACAAAAGGTTATATTGGCCCTTCCTGAATAACATTCTTTTTTAATATAAGAATAGAAAAGGTGAAAGAGTTTTGTAGACAAACTGACATATTTCATGTTATTATTATTTTTAAAAAGATTTTATTTATTTATTTGACAGAGAGAGATCACAAGGAGGCAGAGAGGCAGGCAGAGAGAGAGACCAGGGGAAGCAGGCTCCCCCCTGAGATCATGACCTGAGCTGAAGGCAGAGGCTTTAAGCCACTGAGCCACCAAGGAGCCCCTCAGATATATATTATATACATATTTATATAATTATGTAATATAGAATTATATTATTGTAATAATATATAATACATATAAAAACACAAGATGCATAAATATATCTTCCACGGTGTGTTCTAATACAAGTTTGAAAGCAGGTGAAATTAGTTAATTCTCTGGTATTTAGGAAAAAAATGTTTGAAATTTGATTGTCTTTGGTTGGAAGTAGTGAAAGGGCTAGAGGTCCTATAGATAATAGGAGAAACAAAGCCTTTGAGTAAATCATATTTTCAAGAAACATCAGTTACTAAAAACTTGAGGAAGCTTTGCAAAACTACTCTATGTATGTTGTAAAACTCAAATCGGTGGAACAATTTTGTCTTTCTTTCCCAAGAGGGTATTACTAACTTGTGTTGCCATGAGCTTTGTGCCCTCTAGTTATCCTGCATCTCACTCTGCCTCACAGTAGGACGTGAGGAATGCTCAGATTTTAATATGAGGATATGATGCTACCAAAGGCAGATTTCCTGGAAAGCTAATGAAGGTTAAGCTCCCTCCCTTACCCAAACCTGTGTGGGAGCTGGGAGTTTCTGAGAGTTTCAGGTATTCTAGATGAGAAGCAGAATCCAAGCTGTAACCTGGAAGCATTTTTGTGGAAGAAATCCTAGTAATCTCCTCAGTAGATCTCAGAAGAAAGGGACCTAAATGTATAAGCCTTCTGTAATTTATTGGGATTTTCAGTCTCATTCTAAGTGTTCACTTGTGTGAATTTTATATTTTTAATTTGTTCATTTCTCATAAAGATGGTCTCTCAAATTCTGTAAGCTTAAGTTTGACCAAACCCGGATTCACCCCCAAATGTAATAAATAGATGAAAATTGTATAAAAGTTCAAACGTAATGTAAATGGGTTTTGTTTTGTTTTGTTTGTTTGCTTTTGTGTTTTTCCTCATATAATACTACAGAATAGGTGAACAGGTCTGTGGCGAGCCCTTCTCCATATAGTCATTCAGGGACCCAGGGGAATGGACATTCTACCATCCCCTATATGGCTTCTAAGGTAACTGTGGGGTCATCAACATCCTAGGCAGTTAGAGGAAACAAAACAAAACAAAAAGCTGGTACAGGGGAGGATTCTGGGGACAGCCTGGGAGTGATGCTTTTCACTTTTGCTCACATTCCATTGAGTCAGTCATATTTCATAACTAAATTTAAGTGAGGCAGGGAAATGTCATCCAACAGGGTGCTCAGGAAAGAGAGGAGAGAATGGATTTTGGGTACATCTCTGCAACAAGCAAATTCCTTTAATATTTTTCACAGTCTAGATACACAGATTGTGTAGATACATTTTTTTGTATATAATCATTTTTCTGAAGCATGAGAAAAACTTCTAAAAAACATCTGGAATGAGATTTAAAATCTCAGTCTGGAGCCAATTTACCTAGGAATCATTTAATGAACACGTGTATACTTAAAGCTTACTTACATTCTAATGTGGACTGGTAACTGAGTCTTCTGAATGGGAGCTGGCTTAATCTAGACTTTAGAATCTAAAGAGATGGTTCATAAAGTGGCACCAGGAAACAAGAAGATTAGATGCCTCCCACCTTCTTTCAATGATTGGGGTCAGGCAAAGACCTGAAACAATAGCATCACTGTAACTACTTAATCGCCAACTGTTGAACTAGGGAAAACACCCTATGAAATAGAAACTAATTGTGCAATACTTTTCAATATGTTTGCTTAAAATGAACGTGCAAATATCGTTAAGGATTGATGGTACCTGTGATGACAACACTTCATGTGCAAAGAGGACATAGAATGCATAGAAAATCCACTGGTTAGCAAAGAAAGTGACTTTCAAAGTGAATGCAGAGGTCCCTAAAATGAGAAGTATAATGCTTACTATATAGAATTTTTTCGAGAGTCAAATTAATGAAATAATGTATATAGATGATCTTTGCTAGTTGTAAAGCACTATAGAAATACAAAGAATTCTTGGGGGCACCTGGGTGGCGTGGGTTAAGCCTCTGCCTTCGGCTCAGGTCATGGTCTCAGGGTCCTGGGATCAAGCCCTGCATCGGGCTCTCTGCTCAGCAGGGACCCTGCTTTCTCCTCCCCCACTACCTGCCTCTCTGCCTACTTGTGATCTCTTTCTCTCTCTCTCTCTAAGAAACAAATTAAAAATCTTAAAAAAAAAAAAAGGATGCAAAGAATCCTTATTGTTGTTTTTAAGTACTATTCTAAAATTTTCATTATTTCTTCTTAACCTAAACAGTATGTAGTAGATGGCTAAAAATGTATTTGTTTAAAGACAGTTTTATGACTTGAGGTCCGCCCCCCCACAGTGACAGGCTTCTAAAGCTTATAATTTTCAGTGGAGAATATGATTTGATATATTTGCTTTGCACATGACTTTCTGGAAAGGCAACTAATGCTTAAGAGTAGAGCAAATTGAGCCTGAAAGCTGTATTTACTTTTGAGAAGTAAAATACTTCTTGTTCCTCAGGTCATTTTTTCTTTCCCCTTTAAAAATTCTCATCAAAATCAGAGATTTGGCTTTATAAGTCAGCCTTTTTTCCATTTTCACTGATGCAGATTTTCTGCTGGATAAAAGTAAGTAATGCTTATGTATTTTATTACTATAACCTGGAAGATAAAAGATGGGCAAGAACATGAAGTTTGAAATAATAAAGAGTAAATTATCAGACACTCAAAGCAGCAGATACAAGAAACAGCTTAATAATTGCAAAATGTTTACTAGAAATTTTATAGATAGAGAAGCTAATAATATGCGCTAATAAGAGCCCTGATTATACATTTCAGTCATCGGTTAATGGTTTGGTTAGCCATTGGTTTGGCCAATGTAACTTAGAGCTGATGACGATGCCTCATCCTTTTCCTTTCTAGCAGATTCTGTCTAAAGCTTCCAATTCTCATCTAACGATGCAAACATTAACTAAAAGGCAGTGATTACTTGATTTTTTTTTTTAAATGTTCGGATGAGTCAGGAAGTTCTGTGCACTATGTCAATGCTGCCCTGAAAGTTTCAGATTTATTTTTAAGGAGCCTCTGTGTATGTAAAAGAATATTTACTGGAGCTCAGAAACTGCTGCACCATTTATATGAAAGCAAACAGGAATTTTTAAAAGTGCCTTAGGTTAAAAAAATGATAATAATAATAAGTAACACAAAAATCCTTAGAACAAAATCTCTTTACTGGAGGTAGAGAAGGTGGTGGGAAAGTAAATAACCAGAGTCACCAAATAACACAAGGTCACTAGACAATAAGATAAGTAATAAAGAACAAATCTAAAAGTACAGATAGTGACTAGAAGACTAGTAGGAAGTTGTTGTCAGGTGTTATAGCTAGGGGTGACTTCTTGGAGGAAGTGAAGTCTGTGTGAGCTTTGACACACTGATAAGTTTGCTTCAATACAGAGACAAGGAGCAGTGAAAGAATTTTAAATATAAGGCTCAAAAGAGCAAAAAAAATCAAAATACAATTATTAATTACTTTTAAGGACAAGTGAAAAATTATTCTCCAGCAGAGCAATGAGAAGATATAATATAAAATGTAAACTGAGCCATGCTCCTATGCCAGACAGAGCAAGGGAGGCTTTATTCCTTAAAGCAGTGGAGCTGGTCTTCTGCTTCCAGAACAATGGAATAGATATATTTATCTTGATTTTTCCTGTTAAGTAAAATCTGTATGTTTACACATACAGGAAATGTAAGACGACTCTGAAAGGTGGAGAGAGGAAGGCAAACCAGCAGCAAACCTAAGGATCCAAGGAACAACATGGTGATGGGTTATCCTGGACTTGGAGATGCCTCATGTATCCTGGACTTGGAGATGAAGCCAGCAATCTAGAAACACCAAGAGACACAGAAGAAAAATAACCAAACAGAACACCTCCGACAATAGCCTGCTTTCTCTCTAGACGAAGAACCACAAAGGAAGAAGCCAAGCAAGACAACCATGAGACGATAACAGGTCTACCTCAGCCAATCACACAGAAAAAAAAAAAAAAAAAAATGTGGCTCTACCCACACCCCTGCCAGCAGAGGTCAGTTGGGGAGCTCAGCTATGTATGCAGTCTGGCTGGCTCAGTCAGTAGAGAATATAACTCTTGATCTTGGGTGTGTGAGTGCGAATCTCATGTTGGGTGTAGAGTTAACTTACAAATAAATTTTTAAAAAGATTTTATTTATTTGAGCAAGAGACAGAGCATGAGCAGGGTGTGGAGGAGGCAGAGGGAGAGGGAGAAGCAGACCCCCCACTGAACAAGGAGTCAGATGTGGGGCTCAATCCCAGGATCCTGAAATCACAACCTGAGGCAAAGGCAAATGCTTAACTGACTGAGCCACCCAGGAGTCCATAAAAATAAAATCTTTTAAAAAAGTGAATGTGGCTATTAAGTGCAATTTGAGACATTCTTGTGGGGATGAAACCATTCAGCATCTTGATTATGAATACCAGTATGATCTTTGTGATATTGTAATGTTATATTTCTGCATCGCCATAATTTTCTCATTGCTGGATGTTGGATGAAGAACATAGGGGATCTCTCTCTATTGTTTCTTATAGGCGATGAGGTGGTTGAGTGGTTAAGCTGATGGACTGCTAATCCATTGCTCTCTGCACATGTGGGTTCAAATCCTCCTGTCAGTTTTTCCACTGAGGCTGGGGAGTGAGGTTTCAATACTTTGTGAGGGAAGAGATTCATCCGTACTTGTTGGAAGGGGTTATGGGGCGGGGGAAGGATGGGAGTGTATTATTTCTTAAAATTGCATGTAAGTCCAAAATCACCTCTTAAAATTTTAATTGAAAAAATGAAGAGCTAATTAGGTGGTTTTTGTTGTTCAAAAAGTTGCAACATAAGAATAGATTGGAAGAAAGAACCTGAAGGAGGGGGGCCATATAGGAGACCAACACTAAATTATCAGCCATTATTTGGAAAACCAACTTATCTTAAGTTTTCAAAACTTTATTCCATTAATATCATACTGTTTCATGAGAATAGTTGACTGGTATTAGTTATATAGTTACTGCTGTCCTTTACCAAGAAGAGTCCCATCTTCCCCAGGATGAAGTTTCCTGCTCGGTAGAACTCAAAAGCCAAGCAGAATGGAAACACTGATTAAGACACAAATCGTATTTAGCTCAATTATTGCAGCAGTAACAGAAACAGAATGGGTCATTAGGATAATTTTATCATAAACATATTTTTTAACCAACCAGAAGTAGGTATAAAGCATCCATATGTCAAGGGACACAGACTTACTTGAAATATAACCTAATCCTAAAGCCAGTTCTGGGATGGGTAGTGTTTGGCTAGCTATCTTAAATTAAAGGAGGAGATGAGGAAAGGTGTGAGAAAATCTTGTGATGGTTGAGATACAGAGTGTATTTCAAATATAATTTAAACCTGGAAACAGAACAAATTGGTTTTGTGTTTGCCTCTATTTACAACATACATTACAATTTTATCAGTGTATGTTAGCAGACAAGATGGAATACAAATGTGATGGCTTTATATCATCAGACTAAATATATGATTATTTGCACACAGAAGATACACACGAAGGCCATCACATATAACATTTTCTGTTTTGCTTGATGGCACTGAACAGAGCATCCATTGTCAAATATAGGAAACTTCATCTCTGGTATTCAGAAGAAGTTTTCAAGGAGACCATAAATCAAGAATATAGAAAAAATAAAATAAAATAAAAATAAATAAGTTGCCCATAGCCTAATACCTTCAGAAAACTAGTCTTGAATGTTGGCACCTTCCTTCTCCAGTTACTTCTAAATGCCAGTATGTTTGTTTTGTTACTAATATGTATCAGTGACCCTACTTTTTATACAATATTATATCTTTTTCCACCCCATGTAACTTACTGTGTCAGACCCAGTTCCAACTTCTTGGCTGGTCTTCTCATTAGTTCTGTGCAATAAGGGAGACAGTTCCCCCAGTTCTGCTGACTGAGATGTATGTACCGGGAAGAGTGTCCAGCAGACAAGGAGAAAATCTCTTGTTACCAGATTTGCTGCTTTGCTCCCTGCCTTTGAATTTGGTTTTAGTGTCACCTGTAGAAGCACAATTGAGTTTATGAGGTGATAACCCCCACCCCAAAAAAATGAAGTGTCAGCATGATACTTAACACAGAAGAAGCAGAGAGTCTGACTTCTGCAGCCAGCAGCCAGCTACCTTGGACAGCTTGTTTGATGGAAAAAACTAAGCCAAAAATTATTTAAGTCGCTAGGAACTGGGTATCTATTACTTGTTATTTGAAGTTAAGTGTGGCCCTTGGTGTGACACACACTATTGGATAATCCTCACGTATATAATTAAAAATGCGTTGGAATATTGCAGAAAGGATTCACCACAGCTACTTATTTGTGCTTTGGGGGGCAGGTTATCTGCTATGATTGGACTTTAATTTTTACACATAACATAAGAGGAAACACCCCCACAGGTTCAGTTTCTGGGCCTTATATCCCTGGTAACTTCACTGAAGTGAATTTACTGCTTCAAAAGGTATGAGAAATTGTAAGGGGTTAGATACATTTGAAGTAGTTAAGTTAGATTGTTTTATTTACATACTATTGCAGAAAAAATTAATAGTTTCAAGGACATTCCATGATTTCTTTCAGTCCACAGAGAAAATTGGGACTTACAGCAGGGTTTCGGTTTCTGATTATTTTCATCTTTCAAGAGTCTTACACCACCTGCTCTGTAAGGTCTGGACAATAGTACATGGAGAAACTCTGCTAGGGACGACATTAAATATGAAGGCTTTTCTTTTAAGACTGTCTACTGCTTTTTTCTGTTAACAGCTTCTCCTTCTTGTCAATTTCTTTGTCTCCATCTGCCAAATATTTTCTGCTAAGGATTCCAGGGGGTCCAACCAGCACCTCTTGTGCTCAAGGTAATGTGACACATTTTGTCTATCTGAGAGCATTAATCTTGTGGAGGAATTCTCAGACTTGGACACAGAACTCCAGGACTACAGGTCTGTGAGGTCATTTTAAGAGATCTGTAGAGTTTAAGGGGTGCCTGGGTGGCTCAGTGGGTTAAGCCTTTGCCTTCGGCTCGGGTTGTGATCTCAGGGTCCTGGAATCGAGCCCCACGTCCGTCACTCTGCTCAGCGGGAAGCCTGCTTCCTCCTCTCTCTCTGCCTGCCTCTCTGCCTACTTGTGATCTCTGTCTGTCAAGTAAATAATAACATCTTTAAAAAAAAGAAAGAGATCTGTTGGGTTTATATTATATCTTATTTTATTTTATATTATTTTGCCTTTTTCATAGTTTCAACTGCAGCAATGATGTAAAAAACCATGATAAGTAAAACTGTTAACATCTTCATCTAAATCAAAGCAGTCATACCAAACCACTAGTTCTCTGTACATGTGACTGTCACAAAAGCTGGCTATTTTTTAAAGTCAGTTTCATTTAAAAGTGTCCTTGATGAAGCAATGGACATTTTTTTCTATTTTATTACATTTCAATCTTTGAGGGCAAGTCTTCGAACATCGTGTGTGACAAAATGAGAAGTTTGCATGTAGAGCTGCAGTGTTCCAAAGGAGAATGGTTGTCTTCAGAAACAAGCTCTTGTGTGATTAAGCTGTGAGATCAACTGGTGGCTTTTTTTTTTATTAGAACCATATTTTTACTTGAAAGGATATCTGACAAACTATGGTTGTTCACAGTTGGGCATTTGACAGATATTTTTGTGAAAATGAACAGATTGAGCCAAATGGTTATAGTTGTCAGTGATAAAATTCAAGTTCTGAAGCTAAGACTAGACTTTTCAAAAACTTGTGTCAGCACTTGAGAGCCTGCTTGCTTCCTAGTACTTAAAAGACTTTCCTGATGAAACTGATGGTGATTATTAGTGAATAGGAAGCTGTACTATTTTCTATTCAATTTGGAAGCTCTTGACAACTTAGAAAACCAATATTTGAGAATGATCAGTGTATGGTGTTATAAAATAAATCATGGGAGAAGACCTACTCAAAAGGTAAGATAGAACGATGGATTGCAATGTATCTGAATGCAAAAAGTTATTTGTATGGCTTCAAATTCATATGGCAGCTACTCTCAAAAAAAAATACAAGTTGTCAAGTTTTGGTGTCATATCAAAAAATATATTCACAATTATCTGGAAGGATTACTAAAATACTTTTCCCTTTTCCAACTGTATCTGGGAGAGCTCAATTTTCCTCAAATAGTTCAATCAAAACAACACATTAAAATAGAGTGAATGTAAAGTAAATCAGAGAATGCAGCTGCAATTAGTTCAGCCAGACACGAGAGACATTTACAAAATGAACAATCTTTTTTTTTTTTTTGGAAAAATTCAGTTACTTATCATGAAACATGCAACTCATGTTAATATCTAACATAAAGGCATATATTTAAATTGCCTCAGTTTTAAATTCTAACACTATCTCTATATTTATATCCTATAAGTCTTCGGGGTCTTCAAAAATCTCTTACAGTATAAAGGAGTCCTGAGATAAAAAATCATTTAAAAAAAAATCTGGTCTAGCATATTTGTTCTCCCAGGTGACATTTGCATTTTATCACTGTCCTCACTTTTTTAACTCAGAGTAGAGAATTTTAGTGATCTTTCAAATATCATCACTGGGAATATGAGGGAAATTATTTTCATTAAAGAAAATTTTAATGCTTCTCAAAAATGTCTTTTTCTGCAAAAGCTTGAAATGGTTCTTTGTGACAGAAAGCACCTCCTCCCTGAACTGAGCCTCAGATGGGTACAGGACTAGCAGGATTTACCTGTCCCTCTCTACAGCCTCCAAAAAGAGATGACAGAAAGCTAGAACTGGACTTACATTCACAAAAAGAAATGCTACATATGGAAAGAGACTGAGCAGACACGCGATCCCCCTCATTGGCTATGTAAGTATGGAGACAAAGGCCCAGAAATGCTGCATGACTCCTTTAAAGTTGGTGACAAGTTTGCACATCTCAAGCTGGAACCGTTTCCCAGACCCTTATCAGTTCCTATTGTTCTTTATAGCTGGAACAGAACTTCTGTTTTAAAATTGCGTTTTTGCTGTTGAACATTATGATGTGTTTGACCTTAATCTCCTCTTAACTTAATGACTTCATCTTTCACATGCTTTCTTGTGGGTAGAATTACACACAATTACTGGTAGTACAGCAGAAGTTGCAGAGCTATTGTTAACTTGAAATGATGAGTAAGAGCAGAATGACCTTTGCTGATCAAATATAGAAGCAGAAGAGGTCCCCCAGGTTGCGGAGAGTGAGAAATCGCTCAGTGTTCTTAGGCACATCTACGTGCCTGCAGGCCTGCTGCTGCCTGTGAACCTCACGAGCTCTGGAAGTCACTATGAGTTCATGTCAATGGCTAACTGATGCAGCCTTTGGTCTGACTCTTCGTTTTGTCATTTCTTTCCATGTTTTTCTTCCAGGACCTGGGTGAGACTAGAATGTCTTGTCTCTGCAGAAACTACGTCACAGGAAGCCTGTTACTAGTTCAAAGGTATGCCGTCGTTGTCGCTGAGAATGTTGAGTGTGCTGAAAAGTACTCACTTCATTAAAATAAGGCCAATTACTATAGTTGAAGATTCCTTCTTGTATGCATCATTCTTATTTTTGCTTTGTGGTCATATATGGGGCTCATACCCTAGAACAAATTCTTATGGAGGCATGTAACTTATCATAAAGTAAGTAAACCAGGAGAGTGTGAACAAAACAGAATACCTATGATGCCACAAATGGGAAAAAACAAAAACGAAAACAACCTTGCCCATAGGTCTCCCAGCATTTATGTGGCCGGCAGCAAGTCTTCACACTGAGGGTGACCATCAGGGGAATGAGCATGTAGCATGACACAGTGGGAATCTTTGACAATCATCTCCTGATTTGATTAGTGTTGAGCATTCAGTAATTAAATTCAGAAGACAGATTTACTTTGAAAATTTAAAGTTCTGTAGTGTGTGTGTGATGGTGGGGGTAAGAGGTACATGTGGTGCGTATACTAAAAAATCGCCAGCACTTCACCGTAGGGCCTCAAAACTCGGTTATTTTGAAAAGCTGGAAAAAAAATTCTGGAACCCTCAGATAGCCAAAGGATCTTCTTACATTGCATCTGATAAATCACTCAGAGCTATTGTGGGCATAACTATAGGAAAATAACTGGCGCTCCTCCTGCCTTCCCTTGCCAACACACAAATACCCACAGAAACTCAATGTGATCATAGGATGAAAACCAACACATTTTCTCTAAGATTATCTGTATTACTTTTATGGCTAAAACTTATTTATTTATGTTTTAGTAAATATTCTTAGTTATTTTTAGTGATCAGCGGGCTCATTCTGTTCCCTACAAGAATTCTCTTTTCAGAGCTCTGCCATCTCCAGTGGATTCCTCATTCATTGGAGTAGAACAGTAACATTTTTTTCCCCCAAAGTCAGTATATTTGGACTCCACTGCAGAGGGATCAATTATCCAAGTGACAAATAAAACTTTTCATAAGGCGATCTCCCCTCACAGAGTTATTGCTAAAGACAGACTTATAGAGAGGTTTTGAGTACAAGTTATTAACATGTTTATTTCTGTCTTTGAAAATCAGAATTTTAAAGCTATGAGGATCCTAGTGAACACATTTGGCTTATTATTAAGGACCAAGGTGATAAATAGAAAAGCCTACTTGGAGTACAGATTCTTTTTAAGTTTCGTTACCCGAACACCTCAACAGCATTGCTGATAAATTACATCTGACTGTATTTAATATTAATGAAGGTATGTAATTTCTGCAAGAATTAGAATATGTTGTAGCCACTCCACTGGGCTGCTATGTTTAAGACTATGCTCTTTCAGTTAAAAATAGTCTTGCTTAAGGGTTTTCAGAATTCTCAAGCATTTCAATAATCTTGAAGAAAATCAATATTAAAATGAACTATAAAATGTTTATCATTTTTTTATTCATTTGAGTATTTACTGCTCACTTACTTTGGGATAATTACTCTTTTAGGCAATGGAGATCAAATATAGATTTGAAAAAAGATATGGTCTCTGCCCTCAAGAAGTTCACAATCTAATAAAATCCGGAGACCACAAGGGCTAAGGAATTAGCTTGCCAGACTGCTTCTAGGTTTATGTTACTGGGAATTGCGTTTTGACTGTGCCAAGGCTTATTTAGAAGAAGTAGCTTAAAAGATGAGTAATGAGTACTGAATAGAACACATTTATTTATCATTTTTACCAAGACCTAACCCTAGAAATATTTTCTTCTGTCTTTGGGCTAAAGTTGGTCAGAAGTAACCAAAAGCCAGACAATAGAAATCTTTTTCCTTATGGCTGTCAGAAAGAAATATATACACTGCTTGGGACACAATTATGAGAGGATATAATTCCAGTACTAAAATTCTTCCCAGATAAGCAAAACAACACACCTCTTAAAGGTCTTTGACATGAGAACAACCTTAAGTCCCAAAAGCTCAGGGTACTTTGATATTTTATTTACTTTTTGAAAGCTATTGTATCAGTCCCAAACAGCCTCAAAAGTAGGGGGAGCAAGGACTTAAGTAGGACAATTACTAAGGCAGAGAGATGTGTGAATACCATTCACAACATAGTCTTGCTGTGAGGCCCCCTGGTGCACTGTAGCCTCTAGAAGCATAGCACATGTCTTTCTTCCCTCCCCCATACCCTGCCCTTGTCACCTCTTACTTGTGGCTTTTCAGTCATTCTTAATGCAATTGTTTAGGTAAAATGAGCTACTCTGAAGCTGTCTATATTAGCGTTTACAGCTCTTCCTGATCAGAAAGGGGCCAAAGGCATGGATGTGTATTGGGTATGTGTTTGGGTAGATATTGATGATCTTAAAGTAAGCAATGGACTTCTGAGGGAAAATTGAGCATGTACATATGCTGAAATCTTGGTGAGAAGCAAATAAACACCAAGACCCCATTAAGATTCCGGAGCTTTTTAAAACGAAGAGGGTAGGGTGGGTCAGGGTGTTGAGCCTATGCCTTCGGCTCAGGTCATGATCTCAGGGTCCTGGGACTGAGGCTCACACTGGGCTCTCTGCTCATCAGGGAATCTGCTTCCCCTTCTCTTTCTGCCATCCTCTCTGTCTACTTGTGATCTCTCTTTCTCTGTCAAATACATAAGTAAAATATTTTTTTAAAAAATGAAGAGGATGACAGTGGTGGTAATGGTGGTAGCTAAGACTACAGGAAAGAGGAAGGATCAGGCAATGTTTAAAAAAGAAAAATAGAAGTGCCATGGAGAATACATGTTTTTTCAAGGAGAACCAATTTTCAGTTTAGATCGCAATAAAAAAAAAATTCTCATCCCTCCTAAAGACTGTGGAATAATCCTAAACACTCTGTACCTAAACAGAGAGAGCATCTCATACTGTACCTAATGCAGAAACCCTATTCTTAGATAGTTGGGAAATTTATAAACTGGGATCTCCAAATATTGAACTTCAGGAAATACAGAATCTTTTGAAATGATAACTGAAATATTGTGTGTGTATAAATGTGCATTTTCTATTGAAAAAGTTTACAGAATTAATTAACTTCTCATGGGATCCTCTGACTCCAAAGTGTTTAAAACCACTGTTGCTGATAAAACACTGTTATCAGAGAACACAGATATAAAACAAAAGATTTAGTATAGATCAGGAGTGTTACAATATCCCAACCAGATCAGAACAGAATTTCAACAGAAATGTTTGCATAAAAAAAAATTGCCTAGAAGTTGCCCTTTGAACAATGCATACACAACTCCCTAGAGCTCACATGGAAGAGCTTCAAAGAAGGAAGTAGTTACATATGAGTCATAGGCATGAGACTTGGGCTATTTGGGACCTAGGAAGTTAAATAAAAGATGATCAGATCAAGTCTTTTACTTCGGTTTTAAGTTACCATTTACTGAGCACCTCGTATATGGCAGTTACTGAACTAGACATTAAATGTATGTAAATTTAACACACTTCATTATCATATGTAAAAACATATTCAGTAAGTTTCTTCTTGCTATCTGAGTGTTTTCTGTGATCTCTGATATGTGTTCCTAGGGCTCTGGCCATAAGATACAGTAATGCTATTTTGTCTGCTCAAGCTGCTGTAATAAAATCCTGTAGATTGGGGTGCCCTACAAGTCAAGAACAACAAGTAAACAGTCAATGGCACCCACTTCCCCCAAACCAAAGCATAGAACGGGATCATTTATATAAAACAGACTATGAAATAGTGAAACCAGCTGTTCTAGTATTAGCCAATCACTCACCTCAAGCCTGTGAGATTCTCTCCAGAGAGATAGAGGCAAGTGATGTCAGTGGGTTTACTATGGAGAGAGTTGCTGACCTCTGGTGGATTTGCCCTGCCTCACCGCCACAACTCCTTGTAGAAGAGGGTGGTAGGATGCTTCACTCTCACATGTGCCATGGGACAGAGAGAAGTTTCAAGACTCCTCTTTAGAGGTTTTGGGATGCATTCCTTAAGGCCAGGGAGATGTAGGGTGGGGATGTTTTTACCAGGACAAATTTAACATAAGAGGCTGTCTGGAGCTGGAAGACCAAGATGTTGTATCAAGAACAGACTATAATTCCATCCATGGCCGAGAGAAAATGATCTTTTGGACCAACTATGGACTGGAAGAGACATAGCCTGGAATTGTTTGGCAGTGACCCTGCCCAAGAGGATGGTCTAAAGGTATGATGGATGCTGCAAAGGGAAGGAACAGCAGAAGTTCCAGTGCTGTGTGGAGAGCCATTAATGCCCTGATAGAGGAAACAAATGACTTACTGCTCTAAAACTACAGTCTAAAGTCCCCAGTGTGAAATCAATAAAGCCTGCTTTATTGGACTTCTTATTTGGACTTCTGTTTTGTCTATAGAGTATCAACACCATATCACAACTGTACCAATCAGGTAAGATAATTTTCCAGTTGTCTTTTCTGTCTCTCTTCTATACTCCACCTTAGAATACAACAAAGCAGCATTATGTAAGAGGAGAAGTAGAACAAGAAAAAAAAAAAAACAAAAAAAGAAGAAGAAGAGGCACCCATGCTCTCTCTTCTGTAGATTTCCTGAAGCATGTTTGAGTTGGTGGAATGGAGAAAAGTATTTGGGCAGAAATTGAAATTTTCCTATCATGGTGAATATTTCTGGATTGGAATTTTTAAAAAGATTTTATTTATTTATTTTGAAAGAGAGAGAGAGAGCATGAGAACAGGAGGAGGGGCAGAGAAAAAGGAGAGAGAGAATCTCAAGCAGACTCCATGCCCAATGCGGAGCCCAACATGGGACTCAATCTCATGACCCTGAGATCATGACCCAAGCCAAAACCAAGAGGTGGCCCCTTAACTAAACCACCCAGGTGCCCTGGATTGGACTTTTATATTATATAAAAGTTATCTAATATAAATATTAATTATTAAATTTTAATTATTAATAAAGTTATATAATATAGAAGTATATTTTATATTAAAGTAATGTGACTATACATCCTAATTTTCATAGGACAGCCTAATTTTTACCTTATGCCTTTGTGATAATAACCATCATTTTCTCTCTCAACAGTGACATAGTTTGAATGATAACCTATATAGTTTCCCAATCCAAGAGTGACCCAAAAATATATGATACTTAGGTTGGAAATTTTGTCTACAGATGGGAAGAACAAGTGAATCTGTCAAGCACAAAGAGGAGAAGGAGTTGTTTTTTTGTTCTATGAAAACTAACAGGAAACTGGAAACAAAGAAATATGTTCCTGTACATTGTATGAAAATACTTATAGTAAATGATGTAATTATATTTCTGGGTTGTAAATGCACCATAATCCAGAGACTGTCTTTACGGTTTTGATCTTATCTCCAGGTAATGTTTTCTTATCCTATTGTTACAAAGAGATATCAAGATTTATATGGAACCTACGTGACAATTACAACCAAGATTCTGGTGACCAAAATGGATGAAGTCATGTAAGCAGATTGTGTTACACAATTTTTATCTAAAAGAGTTATTTCTATCGGGGTGTATTTCTCATTACATAAGAGACAAGAAAACTAGAGAAAACTCTACAAAATAAATTCTTGCCCAAACAAATTATGTTTAGAAAATATTTCTGTTGTTTCTACTAAAATTACCTTGTTTTGGATATATGGCTGTTTTGCAAAAAGAACGCCTGGGTGGCTCAGTGGGTTAAGCCGCTGCCTTCGGCTCGGGTCATGATCTCAGGGTCCTGGGATCGAGGCCCGCATCGGGCTCTCTGCTCAGCAGGGAGCCTGCTTCCTCCTCTCTCTCTGCTTGCCTCTCTGCCTGCTTGTGATCTCTCTCTGTCAAATAAATAAATAAAATCTTTAAAAAAAAAAAAAAAAAAAAAGAAAAAAAAATTACATTCAATTGACCGGTTTTAAAATTAAAATATTCATATGAAAAATTAATGGGAAATATGTAAATACTTGAATTATCTATTATTTATGAAAGCAAAATTTATCATAGAAACCATTCTCATCCATCAAAATAGCCTAAGGAAACAGGTGTAGAATAGATTATATTCCATTTAAAACATTGCTTTGCTTTATTGTTTTTAAATAGGCATATGTGAAACTGCACCCACTGGGAAAAAAATGAAATCAGAATGAATCACACACCCAAAGGTCATTGATCTAAAAATATAGGTCCTGTGAAATGGATAAACATATTCTACTTCGTGAAAGTCATCAAGTGAGAGAATTTTAGAATCCTTCCAAACCTTCTGGGCTTGCAAGTTTCTTAATTAATTTATCAATAAAGAAAAGGCAGCCACTGTCCTCCTGAGGGGTGCAGAGCAGATAAAAATGATCCTGCTGAGGAAGGATAGAGATCAAGGGGCTTAACCTCTCCCCAGGAAAAGAAGAGAAGCATCTGTGCAAACAGGCAAAAAAAAAAAAAAAAAAAAAAAAAAAAAGCCAAGCCTTAACACTTAGCTTCCTACGGTGGAAGTAGATGGAGCAGAGCCTCACAAAATCCCGTTTGTGATGACGGTTGCGCTCCATTCCTGGCACAGAACAGAACACCAAGCAATGAAAACAGAACCAGCATTTGTTGTCATTCAGATAGTAAACATAGTTCCTAAAAGGAATGAGAAATCGTCAGGCATTTTTCATGTAGCTGTTTCTACAATTATGGAGAGGAAGAATGCTGTTAAGGGAAATAGGAGTCTACCTGTAGGGAGGGAGTTAACAGGAATGTAGAAGTTTCTATTTTTTTTTTAACTTTAAAAAATAGTTTTAATTGAGCCACCAACCAGCGGACAATTTTCTTTGATAGAAGGCTATTAGATGTCATATATTTCAGAGTTTTAGATAGCTTGACATAAAAACTGTTGTTCTACGTGTTGAAAGCTAATGGGATAGACCTCTCTTTTGTAGTGGTGCTTTTGTGTGAGAACGCTATTGATGATACTGCTTTTTGTGAATAAATACTCTTATGGACAGCAGTGGACGGGGGCAGTGAGGTCCATTCACTCTGGGGTAGAGTCTATTTAGGGACATGTAATTAAAAACAATGAAATCAATAAAAGTCAAAGTGACATCTATCCCTATGAGCTGGCAATTATGAACCTTATCAGTAACGTTCATCTTCTTCCGTGCCAGAAAGAACCCCTCCCTCCATTGACTTCCTCACACCACAGTACGTGTATGTGGGTGTATATACACAAAAATCTGCCCACACACTCACATACAACCTCCACATACATGGAGATCTTCCTCTATTGAGAAGTTTATTCCCTTGTAAATTGGTAAGAAAGACTTCTGAATTTCAAGTATAACCTGGACTAGGACTCAGTGCTAGTTTGCCACAAAATTATGATTATTATGTCATTGGATAAAATTTTGAAAAAATAACTTTTTTCCAATAATACTTCCTTTTTTCATAGTCTTTCCATAGAGTTGATCTCTTAACCCCTGAGTCTGGCAAATCTCCAGTTAATAGGTGAAAAAATCAAAAGTTACGGCTGCTAGTTTTCCCACTATCATACAGTTCGAAAACTAGTTAGGAAAGTAGAAATGTAAATATGTAAATCAAGTCCTCTGAATCTAATACTTTATTATAATTACAATAAATTTTTATTTGAGTAAATTTTCACACACTCAGTAAATTATCTTCAATTAAAATATGATCTCTTAATATAGATTGGTGTTTAAAATATATTAAATTAAATTTATTATATATAATATATAACATGCTATATATTATATAAATTAAATTTATTAAAATTTACCTAATATTTTTTCTTATGTAAAACCAAGGAAAAACTATTTTAAAATCAATTTTATTTAAATTCTAAGCAAAGTTTTCTTTCCACAACATGTGAGGTCTATCAAATTTCAGATGCCCCAAAATAATTTGTGATTTGTCTTATTTATGCAAATGTGAATATAAGATACTCATAATCAAGTGTATACATACCTGCAAGTGCGGTTTTGTGTGGGTATGTTATATTTCAGCTTCCTATGACATGCTTAATTAAACGAGAGCACAAGGGCCTGAGTTGTTAATTTTTATAAAACTGGTAATAAGAAGAGTTCAAGAAACACGTTTTCACAGACACTGCCAGAAGTTAATTTCTGAAATGTCTAATTGACAAATGCAAAAATCTAGAATTCTTAGTAATACCAAATTTCTTTAATATTGAATTATTCTAGACTAAAAAATGGGCCTGATTTAATTAGTTTTAGAATAAGCAGAGGGATAATATTGAATGTATTAAAAGAAACATGATCTTACATGATCATTACAATGAATAGACTCTGTCAGGGTATACAGTTCCTGGGGAAATGGACAAGAAAGACTAAGTCTATGTATCACTTTGTTCAGCACTCTGTACAGAGAGCTGTGGAAACACACTCAGAGGTTATATACATCCAACCAGGTGTCCTGGAAAGCGATCTAAACTGGAAATAAAGATGGGAATTCAGCTAAAGAAAAGAAGGAGGAATAGAGAAACTGATGATGAGCCAGAGGGAAATGTCATCACAGATGCCATGAAGGTCTATTTGAGCACGAGTTTGAGGAAAGTAAGTTGGTTATGGCAGAAGCATAGATTGATGGACTGATGTGGAAGTTAGTCCAGGTGACATAAAAATTAGAGAAACTTAGTATGGCAAGAGAAGGATTTTTAATTTATTTTGAATCCATGGGGAAATAAAGCAAAGACTGATAGTTCTCAACTAAAATCTCTTTTTTCCCCCCTGGGTTATAGCTTTACTATATTTCAGTCTCCCTCAGAACAGCCAATGTGATTGAGCTCCAGTGAGTGAAAAGTAAGCAGTGATAGGTACTTCTCCTACAGATGTCCCATTCTCTTTTCTCTTTCAGGCCCCTCAGGATGGTGAGATTCTGGATAACCTTGGATGCCACATGTTGAAGGTACCAAATGCTCTTTCAGTCTGGAGGTTAATACTTGGTCTAAACTATTACATTACCAATGTTTGGATTATTACAACTGACCTAGTTGTTAAAGTAGTTTAGATGACCCTAGCTAAATGGGAATGTAGTGAAATATTTTAATCTGGGTTGTATCGTAATCATGTTTCTATTTTATAACTATCTTTGGCAGCAATGATAAGGATGGGCGGGAATCACTTAGAAGGGTATTGTAATAATCAGATTTGATAAGGACCTGGACTAAGGAAGATAGAGGATTATAACTGGTAAAGGGAAGTTTGTATCTTTCTTTCCTTCTCTCTGATTTTATTTATTAGAGAGAGAGCGAGTGAGAGAGAGGGAAAGAGAACATGAGCAGGGGGAGGGGTAAAGAGAGAAGCAGACTCCCTACTGAGCAGGGAGCCTGATGTGGGGCTTGATTCCAGGACACTGGGATCATGACCCGAGCTGAAGGCAGACACTTAACCGACTGAGCCACCCAGGCACCCTGGGAAGTATCTTCTTTTTCCCTCCCTCTCTCCTTCCTTCTTTTCCCCTCTCTCTCCCTACTTTTCTTTCTTCTTTCTCTTCCTTTTAAATCTGGGAGATAGGGTGAGGTATATATGTCAAATAAATAGGCAATGGTAGTTAAGATAAATAGGAAATTGACCCAGGACCTTTAGAAGGCAGATCTGGGAGAACTGGATGACACAATGAGCTCTAGAAAGACCATAAGTGTATGGCTTGGGTAAGTGGTTAGATGTTGTGTGGAGCATTTAGAGAAGGAACATGATTAAGTGGAACAGTAAATAAGTTCAAAATGAAGCATGTTGACTTTGATTTGGCTCTGAACCACTGAAGAACTGAGGAAGACACATCTATAAGATAAGCTGATTTAGAATTCAGGCAAAAAGTCTGGGCTTTTGACAACTTTGCACTGTCATTTTTGTGTAAAGCCATAAAAACTGGGTGAAGGGATGTCACAGGCCCTCAAGCTAGTGATGGGAAATATGATTTGCAGGTGGACAGATGAGAAAGAGAGAGCATCAGAGAGTGAGAAGGAGCAGGTAGAGAAATAGAGGGAAGAATCACCAAAGATGAAGAAAGAATTTTAAAGCTCAAAATTTTTTTCACACACATAAAAATAAGATAAGGACTGAAAATAATTTATTAGGTACTACATCAAGGGTGTCATTGCCGACTTTACACAAAGCAGTTGGAAAGATGTGGTGACCAAAGCCCAATGGCAGTGAACTGAGCACTGGACAGATGGAAAAGGGGCCATGAGCACAGACAACTGTTCCAACAGCTTCTAGGATCATGACTACATGGGAATGTTGAGTCAAGAGAGAGATTAATTTTTTTGTTGTGAATTGAGACCCCTTTGTCATCATTACACTATGAAAGACAAGACCAATTCTAAAGCTATGGAGGGAGAGGTGATATATGGTGAACTGAAGTCCTAAAGACATGGAAGCAGAGGGGTGAGATATATTTAATTTGGACAGGAAGCGATGCCACTTCCTCTACTGAGAGGGAAGAAAGTCAAAAGAACTGAAATTTATGTGGACTATGTAGCAAGACATTCAAGGAAGGCCTCCTAGAGGAAGGGTTCTCTTTTTGTGACAGAGAAATGAATGAAGTGAAAATGAAATGATGGTAGGAAATAAAACTATAAGTGACAGAGAAGACGACAAGGTATAGATTTGGACGCTGAAGTCAAAGTTTAGAGAAGGCTGCTGAAGGCAATAGAAAATCACACTGACAAAGACATGAAGGGTCGCTGGGTTGCACCAAAACCCCAGATGGTGTTGGAGTCCATGACTGCAGGGACAGCCATCTCTACTCTCATGTGATTTTCTCCAGGCTTGCAGCATAGTTGGAATATACCAGTAGAATGCTCAGATGATAGGCTCAATTCAGATTTGAGGCTTGCCGAGTTTTTAAAGCCTGCAATAAACAAGGCAGCAAAAAGAAGAAGCAATGGTGAGGGGGATCCTGGCAAAAATGTCTTGGATGGACATGGTTCTTAATTTTAGCCAAAAAAAAAAAAAATTGCTTTAGATTGTGTTACACATAGTGTGGAAATAATGTGTTGGCACACAGTGTGAAAATTCAGTACCAGAGAGATAAAAATAAAAGCATGCTTCAGTGACTGACTTCTAGTCCTCAAAACTTTATTTAAAATATAAAGGAATTGCCAAAAAGAGGTGGAGGGGTCTGGATTACCAGCATAATTTAGTGCACTCTCTTAGCTGGGCATACAGTAAACTATATGTAAAGGCCTAGTAAACAGGCCCTAAACTAACATTTATCTGCCTAACAGCTCTTCCAAAAGATGACGGCTAATTCCATCCTGATGTGCTGGTCTGCCTTCTTATGAAAACAGCCTAAGTTCTTGAACTTGAAATGGTGATAACATATTTTCACTTTTCACATGTCATGGGTTTTATTTAGCTCCATTTTGCTCTTAGGAGAGGACAAAATACCAGAGGGAATACATATCTGCTTGAAAAATTTTCTCTTGGCTTTCTTAGTTAACCTACTGCTCGAATACAAAATCACTCCATGTGATTTAAAACCTTCAGAATGCAAAACTTCATAATCAAAAAGAGATTCGGGCTAAATTTAAACTGGGAATGTACTTAATAGTTAAAGAGAGGTTCTGTTTTGTTCTCTTAATAATAATAGAGAGTGACATGTCTTTGCCACTAGCTACCTTTTCTGTGTTGCTTCTGATGCCAATAGCCACAGGGTTGTGTGTTGATTCTAATAGATGGTGACACATATTGTTAATTATGTTGACATGGATTCTCTTGACCCTACTTTGTAAGGGATGGGATAGGAGTGTTTCTTGTAGTTCTAGCTACATGCAGAAGTTAAATGTTACTTATGTTCTTACTGAGTTAAGTGAGGATCTACTTACATTTGTGTTGTAGCTGCTTAATATTTTGTGTGTTTCTAAATGTATTAGTGGATGTACATATGTATATATGTAAATAAGTGTGTAGGCTTTGGAACTAAAGACCTAACATTAACAAATTACTTAAATTGATAAAAACAGTTAGTAAGCTTTTCTGTGTCAGTTGCAGTATAAAGCAAGCTATGTATGATAAATGATAGTTCTTAAAATAATTCCAACATTTCAACTTTAATGATGTAAAAGCTAAGACTAAGAAGTATGGCACCTCTCACATTCATAGAATGTTAGGTATATTAAGGCCCAGGTGACCCTATAGTCCAGTTACAACCAAACATTCTTCTTTACTTGTTCTCCAAAGAGCTTATAAGATTGATTGCAGTTAATTAAGCAAAGAAAATGCATCCTATTTCCCAAGCCGGATATATTTGAATGTCATAATCTATGGTATCAAATAGAGAAGATTTATTAACATGTGTCTACACCAAATTATATCATCAATCTTTCTTTGGGAAAAATAGCTATAAATGTAAACAATAATTTAAAGCTATGTTCTTTCTCATTTTGTAAAAGCTTACTTGATATTTACTTATGTGTGTCATCTATGTTTGCCTTTTGTTTCTGAAACACATGGTCAAAGATTGGGAAACTACACATGAGTCAGAAGTCAACAACAGTTGACTATTACTTTGTCAATGTCACGCTATGGGAAGTCTGTAGGGTAGAATCCTAAGATCTTCAAGAGAAAATTACTTCCTGAAAGGGAGACTCAAGAAATAACAATTAATATATGTAGTTTATCAGTCTAAAAATATTTCACAATAAACTATGATGTATGTCTATACTGCTGGTTAAGATTTGCAAATATAGAAAAAATAAGATGATATATGGTCCATGTATACTTTTGATGGTAATGCATGGGAGTATCACTGTCAGAAACAATGTTCCACAAACAGGTATAGAAGCATTTTCTTAAATGTTAATTTTGTTGTTGAATTTAATATTCTCAAAACTCCATGAACAAGATATTATTGCTTCCATCTTAGGTGAAGAAATTGGTATCTGAATAGATTTTACTCAAGATCACATAGCGATAGCAGAATTTGACCCTAAAGTTTATGCTCATGGCTCTATATCCACGCCACCTTCTTTGGATTATGTAAAAGGAGCATTGGTTAATAAGCATTTTTAATTTTTGTCTTTAGTGCTGTCCATTAAAAGTATTCTAGTTTGCAGTTATATTCTTGTCCATTAAGAGTGAATATATAACATCATGTGTTAACTATACTTCAATAAAAAAAAAAAGTTTGCATAGATTCTGATGAGCTTGATGGTATTGCTCTTTAGGTCATCCCAGGTCCCTATTCACAACACAACTTTTAGATGGTAATTTCATATTCAATCTATACTTTCTTTACTAGATGAGGAATGCATGAACCATCTGCCTGAGTAAGAATTGGGATTGGCTTTACGTAACAGTGTTTTACAATTTAGGTAATGTGCCCCTTTATTTTTGCCTGATCACCTCTATGTCTGATGGCAGTATATTCTTTGATTGTGAAGCTAAGAGCCATCTTCTGAACCATCATGGCCACTAAGAGATCATATTCCTCTGTGAAAGCTGACCTCCATTGGTCCTTCCACATTTAACTTCTTTGTCAACTCAATAGTTTATACAAATAATTATTGAATATGGTCATTCATTTTTGTTAGTCAAAAATGAAAGGTATGTAAGGAAGAAAGAGTATGAAGAGTTATGCTTAATCAGAAAAGCAAAAATCAAACTATGCAAGTCCTGGGTCTCTTCGGAGTCAATTATTTTAATCATCAGCTCTTCCAAACTGGAATTTCTCACAACACCCTGAGAAGTTCTTTCAGTGATCACATACGTAAATGTGTTATTATAGGAAGTAAGCCTCCTTCAGAAAGGGTAATTTAAGTTCTTATTGAAAATTGACAAATTCCATTGGAATATTAAACACTCATATAAAACAGAGAAGCATAGGGAAAGGAAGGAGAAAAATAAAACAAGATGAAACCAGAGAGGGAGACAAACCACAAGAGACCCTTAGTTATAGGAAGCAAATTGAGGGTTGTTGGAAAGGAAGAGGTAAGGGGTAACTGGGTGACAGGCATTAAGGAAGGTACATGATATAATGAGCACTGGGTGTTATGTACAACTGATAAATCACTGAACTAATAATACACTATATATACACTATATATTAATTAATTGAATTTAAACTAAAAAAAAATAACTTTTTTTTTATCAAAATGCCAGTTCCTCTGGTAGACAAAAATATTCCCCAGTGAAAATAAAGCTCAGAATGACATTGAAGAGAATTTTTCTTAAATGAGGCCAATGATGTGTAGCATTGGTTTACTTTTCATTCTCCAATTATAAATAAATTGTGATAATTTACATGTATTTTTTCCTGATACTGAAAAGAAAAATAATTGAGTTGAATATGCTTGTCCATTTTAATTTCAAATGATATAATACAGGGCAAATTAGATTAAGATTAAAATTAGATTATCCTTAAAATGAACTGTCAGATTGTTTTTACAGTGATCCTCCTTATTCCCTCTATTCCTTTAAAACCAAACTAAACTACTGGGCAGGAGTAGCAGTGACATACAGTGGTAAAGAGCCGACAATTCTTGTTGTTGTCTTGGTCAGGTTGCTTTCAACATCTTTATGCCTTAGTTTCCTTATATGTCAGTAGGAATAATACTAGAGATGTTGTGATTTTTATATAAATAAATCTTGTGGACTCTATGTCTGTGTCTGCACAAAACTCATGTGTTGAAATCGTATCCCTCATTGTTGTGGTATAGGTGAGAGGGCCTTTAGGAGGTGACTGGGATTAGCTAAGGTCATGAGACTGCCCAGAATTGGACCATGCCGGCTCTATAACTTCAAGAAAAAAATATCAGTTGTTTATAAGCCGCAAAGTATATGGTCGTTTGTTAAAGCAGCCCCAACTGATGAAGACAAGTACTTATAATATATTTAGAACAGTGCTTGACGTACAAAAAGTATGCCACTAAATATGAGATACATGGTTTGGTGGCTTTACTTCACTGGGAACAGTACAGCATTTCTCTCTGGTCTTAGTTGGTCTATTAACAACACTATCCTGGAGGAGCGCCTGGGTGGTTCAGTTGTTTAAACATCCAACTCTTGATTTTGGCTCAGGTCATGATCTCAAGGTCATGAGATCATGGTTGGGCTCTGTGTTGGGACATGGAGGCTGCTTGGTATTCTCTCTCCTTTTCCCTCTGCCCTTACCCCCCTATTCCCATGCTCTCTCTTTCTAAAAACAAAAACAAGAACACAACACTTTCCTGTAATTAATCAACATAATAAATATGAAATTTGACTGTGACTGAATTCTGGTTGTGTTACCAACTATGCCTGCAATATTCTCCTCCACCCTCAATCCTCCCCTGTTAGCCTCTATATCCAAATGAATATTACATTACTCTTCAAATATATCTCTCTTGGTGGTTTTCATTATGGCTTATTTAAAAGCTGTGTTAGTTTCCTGTGGCTGCTTCCTGTGACAAGTTACTACGAACTTGGTGACTTAAAACAACAGAAATATTATCTTCTCACAGTTCTGGTCAGAGGGTGAAATCAGGGTAAGAACAGTTATGCTCCTTCCAGAGGCCAAGGGCGGAACCTGCCCCATTATTCTTCCAGCTTCTGGTGGGTCCCGGCATTGTTTGGATTGTGACAGCATCACCTTAATCTTCCAAGCTGCCATCTTTGTTTTTGTTGTTGTTGTTGTTGTTTGTTTGTTTGTTTTGCTTCAGAAAGTTTTATTGTTTCCATTTCGTCCACTGCTTGGGAGAAGACTCCAGGGTGGTTAAAAAGCTGCCCAGTGGCTGCAGGAAAAGTTTCACACATGAGCTCTGGCACCACAGGGATGCCAGAGGGGCCCTTCCAAGGCTGCTGGGCTTCAGAAACTCCTAGTTTTGCTTGAGGATGAGTCTTTTGAAGAGATACCCACCCAGCCCAGCCTGGGGGCCAGACAGCCTTGCAGAGGTTAGTCAGGTGGTCACCCATATTCTTTTTTTTTTTTTTTTTTGGTCACCCATATTCTTGATGAGTTTCACGTCCTCATCCTGGAAATGACTTTCCAGGAAGGCACAGAGATAAAAGTCTTCCCCAGGGTGGGAGGTACCCAGAGCTTGCAGACCCAGGGCAGCTTTCATAGCATGCACGGTTTTACTCCACTCATTTTGGGAAGGCTTCTGCAGGTCCCTGAAGAGGACAAGGCCCCTATGATGGTTTTGCCTCTTTCTGGAACTTTCACTATCCTATACGTGCTTTCCTTAGTCAGCTCATGGAAGAAGTGGGCCAGTTCTCCAGAGCCACCTCATCAAGGTTAATATAGAAGCCCAGAGACATGGGTGTAGGAGGCCCACAGACTGTATATTGACCAGATGGTTGATAGCAGCCTTCACCTCATGGAATAATTGTGAGGAATCTGAGAGCTCATGGGCGATCCATAATAAGGAACTAGGCTCAAATAAGGTGTTGGCTGGCGTCAGAAGGCTGCCATCTTTAAATCTCTCCCTATTGGTCTTCATATAACTTTCTCTTCTTTTGTCTGTATTACCTTCCTCTGCTTCTTTCTGATAACACTTGTGATTAGACTGAGGGCCTATTTACTCAATCCATGATAATCTTCTCAAATCAAGATCATGAGTCACATCTGCAGAGGCCCTTTCTCCTCATAAGGCAAAATTTACATATTCCAGAGATTAATATTTGACCTTTTTGGGTGGCCATTATTCAGACTGCTACATAAGCAATCTGCCCTTTCAATCTACAAATTTGTTGATAATGGCACTAGCTTCACTTTTAATAATTGGCCTCACATATGTCCTCACCCATTACACTGTAGATTAACTGAAAATAAATAGATCTGGGTTTTTTTGTTTCATTTTTTTCCTCTGCAGTAACAAGTTCATAAACTTGCACATGATTATCAACTTCTGTTAAATTAAATTTAATATGTTTTAAAATCATAAACATTACTTAAGGTGACTGCTATTATTGAAAATATTAAGTTTTCTCATTTTTCAGTTTATACTAAATCTATTCTTTTATTCTATTCTGGTGCTGGATCTTAAGGTTACCAAAATAATGCCATGTTCTTATATGCAAAAGTTTCACAGCTTAGTTAGAGAGATGAACAATAAATAACTACAAACAAATGTAATAATGCTAAATGCACAAAAGGAAAACAGAGGTATTCCACTGGGATTCAGATATTACTCCTGAACAAGGTGGAGCTAAAATTGCTTCTATTATAGAGATTATAACCAATTTGTATATTTCTTATCACTAAATGCCAGAATCTTGATTGATAGACTTTCAATATTATTAATCTGAAGTGCATGTGATATATAATTAAAACCTAAAATTATAGTGACCTTGATCTAAGCTCTTTGATATATCATGCAGAATAAAACCATCCATACTTTCTTTTAAAGAACATAATTGCATTTGGCTACATTTTATTGTTTTTTTTTTGCTGAGATGATAGGCAAGCATCTTATATCTTGGTTTGTTGACTTCTTTAATCCCCCCTTTTAAAAAATAACTATGCCCTCAAAGGAGTATAGAATTATCTTACAATTCCTGCTCTACTTTCTGAACCTGTGCTCAAGTGCAGAGACAAGTGGTATGAATTAGCTTTGATCTCTTTTATTCTGCTCCTCCAGTAATAATATTCTTGATATGGTCCAATAGTAGTAGTGTTCCTCTCATGATAGGCCTTTTAGAATTTTTTCTTCTGGGAACCAAAGGGCATTGCATTAAAAATTCAGAGGAGTCACAGGGTTATGGGAATTATAGTCTGATTCCTACTACATTTTCATATATGACAATTTTGTCTCCCAATAATTTATTCTAAATATAATTTTTTTTATTTATTGTAAGGTTATATCCATCTTGGGGAACCTGGGTGGCTCAGTCTGCTAAGCATCCAGCTCTTGGTTTCGGCTCAGGTCCTGATCTCAGGATGCTAAGATCAAGTCCTGCGTCGGACTCTATCCTTGGCACAAAGTCTATTTGTCCCTCCCTCTGCTCCTCTCCCTATGTGCTCTGTCTCTCTTTCTCTCTCTCATAAATAAAAATCATTAAAAAAAAGATTTTCTCAATCTTACTGGAATCATGACATCTTGATTTTTTTTTTTCAGATTTTATGACACTTCTTTTCCCCTCTCTTCAAAGATACCCTATTTTCCTTGTTTCTTAAGGACATAAAGTTCTCACTTGGGTCTAGATAACAATGAACAAAATAAACCTATTTTGTTTCAAATATTTTTGTTAAAGACCCATTTGTCCATGATACTCACTGAAGATAGTAAGGAAGACTTCATTCAAGAGGATTACTGTAATAGCCTTTTGCACAGGGGAAGAGAAATCGGGCTCAACTCTGAGTAAAGAAAAGCAGCATGGTATAGCCAAGGAGCAAAGTGGGAGTTGACAGATGAACAGTTACTAAGAGGAAACATCAAGGCTTAGATGATTCTGGCTGAAGGGACTTGACAGGATTCTTGCTGAGGGCAGGCCAGGGTGAGAAGATATCCAGCGTGGAGGGTGAAGAATTCAATCAGATATGGAGGGTGATCAGATACCAAAGATGGAGGATTCTGGCTAAACTGACTTAGCAGGATTCTTGCTAAAACTGGACTCCACAAGAATGGAGATTGAAGATAGGGCCTCATACGGAGCTGGGGGCTCAGAGGAGTCAAAACGAAGTTTAATCAGAGAGAGAATCTTTTTCATTTCCGATCGCTTCTGAGGGCATTTAAACTATCTTGAAAAATCTCTTTCTACTCTTTGCTTTTTACCAACAGCTGTTGCCTTCGACCCGCAAGGACGACAAGAAGCCCCAGTTCAGATGTATCTTCTCTTTCTTTATTTCCGCAAGTCTACACACTTATATACGTTTACATGACCAATCAGCGAGCAAGGTGACCAATAAGGGGCCAAGCAATGGGGAGAGCCAATGAGAGTCCTGTTACTATGCTGATTAAATTTGAAACAGCCAATGACTATGTCCTCCTTTAGGCGAGCTTCACCAGAACGCTCGTTGTTTACTTGCAGCGTATTTTGCTGGCAGTGAGCCAAGCACCATCTTGTAATGGTGGGGATTTTCCCGGCCGGAGGCGGTCCCCGACAAAGAGCATTTTTTTTTTTTTAATATTTTATTTATTTACCTGACAGATCACAAGTAGGCAGAGAGGTGGGCAGAGAGAGAGGAAGGAAAGCAGGCTGCCTCCTGAGCAGAAAGTCCGATGTTGGGCCCAATCCCAGGACCCTGGGATCATGACCGGAGCCGAAGGCAGAGGCTTTTAATCCACTGAGCCACCCAGGCTCCCCACCATCAGCATTTATTGACACTTACTGTTGGCCGTACATTGCTCTGATGTTTTAGATCCACCGCAGGAGCTAGGTGTTATCTTATGTTAAAGATGAGAATACTGAGGATCAGAGAAATTAATCTGTGCAAGGTCATATAGCTAGGAAGTGGTGAAATGAAATCAAGATCTAATTTTCCCATTCATTATTTCATCAGGCATATATACGTTGAATACTTATGTTATAGGATTTCTTTTCTTCAGTGCCCATGGTTCTAGGTTGCAGCAGTCCTCTTGGTCATGCTACTTGGAAGAATGAAGAGGTAGATCAGACAGAGTTTGTGCGCAGCAAAGCAAAGTTGATTGAGTGAGAGAAGGAAGCTCCTGAAGAGGGAGGGGACCCAGGAGGGTTGCCATTTGGCATTTAGATCTAGGGAGGTTTTATGGGTTTGTTGGCTGGCTGTTTTAATCTGATTAACCCTCCGTGCACCTGTCACTCAGTCATGATTTTTGTCTTCTGCCTATCCAGTGGGAAAGGGTGGAGACCTTCCAGGGTGACATAAAATCCTTTTAAGGTGGTTTCCTCTTAAGGTGGAGGCTCCTTGCCCCTGCCTTTCTTTCTTCCAACTATCCTTCTCTTATTCTATATCAGGCACTGTTTTGGACAGTGAAGACAGAGGAAATGAACAGGAAAAGATAATGTGCCTTCTTCCACAAAGGCAACAACAGAATATGGGATATTCTAATATAAGATATTCCAATATGAGGTCCCTAACATTTAGGTGACCACATAAATAAATGTACAATTTCATCTTTGATATTTGTTATGAAGAAAGAAACATGACAATTTGTGTTATGGGAGGATTGCTTGTATTCTTTTTTTTTCATTATGCATTTTTTTAAATTAAATTAATTTATTTATTTTCAGAAAAACAGTATTCATTATTTTTTCACCACACCCAGTGCTCCATGCAATCCGTGCCCTCTATAATACCCACCACCTGGTACCCCAACCTCCCCCCCCCCGCCACTTCAAACCCCTCAGATTGTTTTTCAGAGTCCATAGAAATAAGTCAAGCAGAGAGAGTCAATTATCATATGGTTTTACTTATTTGTGGAGCATAACAAATATCATGGAGGGATTGCTTGTATTCTTAAAGAGGGGTCCTATAAGGTTGCTTTGGAAAACACTCATTAGGGCTGAACTATGAGAATGGCATGTGCAGTGTGTGCAAGACAGGCATTACTACAAACTGAGTTGTGTCCGCACCCCCCCCCATTCATATGTTTACACTCTAAATCCCCAATGTGAAGGTATTTGGAGATAGGGCTTTGGGGAGGTAATCAAGTTTAGATGAGGTCATGTGGGTGGAGTTACCATGATAGGATTAGTACTTTCGGAGAAGAAACATGGGAGAGTTTTCTTTCTGTCTCCTTGCATCACACACAAAAAAATTGTGTGAACACACCATGAAATGGCAGCAGTCTACAGTCATGAAGAGGGACCTCACCAGAAACTCTCCAGGCTGGCACCTTGGTCTTGATCTTGTTAGCCTCTAGAACTATGAGAACATAAATTTCTGTTGTTTATGCCACAATCTATGTTAGTTACAACAATCCTGTTGTTTACGCTGCAGCCTGAGCTGACTAGACAGGCATACACAAACATTCTGTACAAGAAGATGACTTGGCCTGTTGGAAAATATGGAAGGCCAGTGCGGTTATTGTGCAGAGGACAAGAGGGAGTGTCACTTGGAGTGAAGCTGAAGATTCAGTTCATGGTTGATGCAGTTTATGCACAGTCTTGGGTCCAACATTAGGAATGTGACTCTTTATCCTGAGAGCATTTGGTAATCATTGAAGAGCTCATGATTTGACATGGAAAGATTAGTCTGGCCATTATGCAGGCTGTGGATGTGAGATGGAGATGGTGAAGAATTAGACAAGAGCCAGGGATGGTTCCCATGTTTTTTCCTTGCACAGTTGAATTCAGCAAGGAGGAAATGCTGAATAAGGAACAGATAGGCCAAACACAGAAGCAGATTTGGGGTAACATTAAAGGCTCATTTTTCACATGATTTTGAGATAACCTTGAAACATTTAAGTGATAACTTCGACAGGCAGTTAGTATACTGGAGCTTAGAGGAGAAGTCAGGGATAAAGATCTGTATTTGTGGGCATTTGGCATTAAGGAAATTGAAGAAATATGGAGAATATAGAGTTTAAGAACATAGGACAGTCCAGAACCAAATAAACCTTATACTTCAAACCAAATAAACCTTATACTTAATGACCACATAGAAGAAAATAACTTGTAAAGGTCAGGAATGAATGAAGGAAGATCCCTACTTTACTCCCATCTCTCCCCTGTCTAGCAGAGAACTATTGCTTCTCTGCCTTTTTGATATCATTGGCTACTTTGAGCTACTGGTGGAAGATTGGAGAGTAGGAAATGGGTAGATATCTGGGGATATCATCCTGTATTAGTTTTCTATGATTGCTATAATACATTAGCATGTATTCAATTGCTTAAAACAACATGTCTTTATTATCTTATAGGAGTCTGAAGAAGGTCTCACTGGGCTAAAATCAGGTGTTAGCTAGGCTATAGTCCTTCTAGAGAGTCAAGGGAAGAATTTGTTTCTTTGCCTTTTCCAACTGGAAGAGGTCATCTACGTTCCTTGGATTGTAACCCTTTGCTCATCTTCAAAGCCAGAAATGTAGTATCTCCAAATGTAGTATCTTGGCGTCTCTGATGCCAACCCTTGCTTCTGTTCTCTTATCCCTGACTCTCCTGTCTCTGTCTTTTTCTTATAAGGCCCCTTATGATTTTATCTGGCCAGTCCAGAAAATCCAGGTTAATCTCCCCATCTCAAGATTCTTAATTTAATCACAACTCCAGAGTCCTTTCTGTTATGTCAAGTAACAGAGGCAGAGGCCCTGAGGATTGGGTTGTGGTCCTTTAGAGGGGGACATTACTCTGCCTACTATGTACTTCCCCTCACTCATCTGGCTATGGCTCCAGTTCCAGTCACAAGTGTCCTCCTAGTTGGTGTGAGTTCCTGACTTGAAGACTCCATTGTAATTTCAGATCCTACCCGATACCTCTGGCTTTGGGACTCTGATAACCCACTTCTCATCACTCCCCTTTCAGGGATGGTGGATGCTCCCTGATGCTGCTAGTCTTGGGGTTCCTTCACTTTTTTTGGTTTGGAGTCTCAGGTCTTCTATTACACAGGTAACCATAGATTACATGTGAAAGGCCTGGTTTTCCAGCTTGCTGGATCTTGACAGGTGAGAACTGATGGCAGCTTGGATTCAGGAATAATAGAGCTAGGAACATTTGCTCATATTTAAGTGAAATGATTTTAAAAAATGATTAGATTGAGGAAAGATCCCTGTGTAAAAAATCCTGCCATATTCCGTCATGTTCATATTATTTTTTTAAAGTGTTACTTATTTCTCAATGAGTATCTCTTATTTCTCATGAGATATGTGTCTTATATTTGTGGAAATTAGAGAAAAGACTGCTGCAAAACTTCCTTTTTTGACTAGGTACTTGATATATTATTAACAACTTCCATGGATGGATGGATTTTTTGTTATTTGGTTGTGATTGAAGCAAGACTTAGTTGAAGGGAAATTAAGGCCATCAGTAAATATCCAAGGAAAGTAACTATTAATGAAAGGGATTTACACATGATAAATTTTAAACAATACTAAAACTACAGTTTTTCAGAGATAAATTTCAAGATTAATGAATCAAATATTTCCTTTGGGATGTAGATAAGGAAAAAAAGCTCAAATAGCACATTTTTAAGATGCATAAAAAATTTATTACAGCTGTTTAACTTCATCCTGGAAAACTTTACTTCTCTTCAGCATCAAGATCTTGATTAGAGTATATTATCTGAACTGATTTAGAAATCTACACACTGGAACAGCTTGGTGAAACAGATTTTGACTATTTGGGTTCAGTCCCAGCTCTGCTGCTCATTAGCTTTGTGATCTCAATCTGCCTAGCCATTCTGAGCCTTGGTTCTCATGAGTAGCACAGAATCAATTTAACCCATTTTAGGAAATTGTTTGAGGATTAAATGTAAAGTATCTGTTTCTTAGTAGACGGACAGATTTTTTTTTTTTTTTTTGCTTGATGTCACAGTAGAAAATCTCAGTTGTAAAACTAAAGATTTATTGGGGCACCTAGGTGGCTTATATGATTAAGCATCCAGTTCTTAATCTGGACATGGTCATCTCAGGTCATAATCTGAGATGACCTGGGATTGAGCCCCACATGGAACTCTGTGCTCAGCAGAAAGTCTGCTTGATATTTTCTCCCTCTCCCTCTCTCTGCCCCTCCCCTACTCTGCACTCTGTCTCTAAGTAAATAAATAAATAAATCTTAAAAAAAAAAAACTAAACTAAAGATTTTTTTTTTAAACTTTCTCTCCTTGCATTCTCTAGTTTTCTTCTCATGGTGACAGGTGTCTATTAATCATTACAGAGGAAAAAGAGGGCAGGAAGTTAGATAAATAGGTCTGGATTTCAAGGAAGAAGTCCAGATTGGAAATATATATTTGTTAGTAATCACCATTGGGATGGTATTTAAAGTTACGAGACTAGGTGAATATGGGGGATAAGAAAATACAGCAGTAAAAAAAAAAAAACAGTTGCATTTCTATTCACTAAATAATTGAAAAGAGGAATTAAGAAGATAATCCCTTTACAATGGCATCAAAAAGAATAAAATACCTAGGGATAAATCTAAACAGGCAAGTAAAAGATATGTACACTGTACCTGTGGGGCTAAAAATACATTATATGTTTATAAAAAAAAAAGATCTGTATACTGAAACCTATAAAACATTGATAAAGTTATTGAAGGAGATATGAATAAATGAAAAGATATCTCATGCTCATGGATTGGAAGAAATAATATTGTTAAAATGTCCATACTACTCAAAGTGATCTACAGATTCAGTGCAATTGCTACCAAAATTCCAATAGAAAAAAATTCTAATGGCATTTTTCACAGAAATAAGCTAAACATTGCTTAAATTCCTTTTTTTTAAAAGATTTTATTTATTTATTTGACAGAGCGAGATCACAAGCAGGCAGAGAGGCAAGCAGAGAAAGAGAGAGGAGGAAGCAGGCTCCCTGCTGAGCAGAGAGCCCAATGTGGGACTCAATCCCAGGACCCTAAGATCATGACCTGAGCTGAAGGCAGAAGCTTAACCCACTGAGCCACCCAGGCGCCCCCACTGCTTAAATTCTTAAAATAGACTGAACACTGCATAAAATCCTTAAATAAGGAGCCAAAAAAGAACCAGATAGCTAAAACAGTCTTCAGTAAAAAGAACAAAGGCAGAGACATCACATTACTTGATTTCAAACTATATTACAAAGCTATAGGAATGAAAAACAATATGGTGTTTGGCATATACACAGAAACATAGATTAATGGAATAGAACAGAGAGTCCAAAATAAACTCACATATATACGATTAAATTTTGACCAATGATCCCAGAATATACAATGAAAAAAATAGTCTCTTTAATACATGATATGGGAAAATTGGGCAACCCATGCAAAAGAATGAAACTCGATTCCTATCTTACACCAGACACAGAAAACCAACTCAGTATAAAGACTTGAACAGGGACACCTGGGTGGCTTAGTGGGTTGAAGCCTCTGCCTTCAGAACAAGTCATGGTCTCAGGGTCCTGGGATCCAGCCTCACATCCGGCTCTTTGCTCAGCAGGGAGCTTGCTTCTCCCCTCTCTCTCTGCCTGCCTCTCTGCTTCTGTCTCTGTCAAATAAAAAAATACATCTTAAAAAAAAAAAAAAAAGTCTTGAACATAAGACCTGAGCCATAAAAATCCTGGAAGAAAACATGGGGAGTAATCTCTTTGATATTGCTATTGGCAATAATTTTTTGAAATAGTTGACAAAAGCAAACACAACAAAAGCAAAAATAAACAAGTGAGACTACATCAAATTTATTTATTTAAGATCTACTTATTTGCCAGAAAGAGACAAGCTAGGGGCAGCAGGCAGAGGGAGAAGCCGATTCCCCACTAAGCAAGGAGTCTGATGTGGGACTCCATCCCAGGACACTGAGATCAGGACCTGAGCTTAAGGCAGGTGCTTAACCTACCAAGCCATCCCAGCATCCCTGAGACTACAACAAATTTAAAAGCATCTATATAGCAAAGGAAAGCATCAACAAAATAAAGAAGCAAACTGTGCAATGGGAGAAAATATTTATTTGCAAGTCACATATCTGGTAAGAGGTTAATATCCAAGATATCCAAGGAACGCATACAATTTACTAACAACACCCCAAAATAATCCAATTAAAAATGGGCAGAGGACCTGAAGAGACTTTTTTTGCAAAAAAGACAATGAAATAGCCAACAGGTAGGTAAAGAAGCATTCAGCATTGCTAGTCATCTAGAAAATGCAAATCAAAACCATGCTGAGATACCACCGCACACTTGTTAAGGTGTTTTTTAATGCAACGATAAGAGATAACAAATGCCAGTGAGGGTACAGAGAGAAGAGAACCCATGTGCACTGTTGGTGGGAATGCAAACCGGTGCAACTACTGTGGAAAACAATATGGAAGTTCCTCAAAAAACTAATAACAGAGCTACCATATGATCCAGCAATTCCACTTCTGGTTATACATCCAAAGAAGATGAAATTACTATCCCAAAGAGATATCCATGTTACTATCTATGTTCATTGCAGCATTATTCATAATAGCCAACGTATGGAATAAGGAAATCCTGTCATTTGCAGAAGTACAGCTGGAACTGGAGGACATTATGCAAAGTTAGTAAGTCAGACAGAGGAAGAAAAATACTGCATGGTATGGCTTATTTGCAGTCTTTGAAAAAAAAAAAAAGATGAAACTCAACAAAGTAAAATGATGGCTGCCAGTGGAGCAGGGGAAAACAGGGAGAGTGGTAAACAGACAAATTTTCAGTTATAAGGTGAATAAAGTCTGAGAGTCTAATTTATAACATGATGACTATAGTTGACAATACTTATTTGTATGATTGAAAAACTTAAATGTTCTTACCAAAAAAAAAAAAGTATGTGAGATGATGGACATGTTAATTAACTTGGTTGTGGATATCTTTTACAATGTATACATATATCAAATGTTCATGTTGTAAACGTTAAATATATTGTAATATTATTTGTCAATTATACCTCAACAAAGCAGAAAAAAAGCGAAAACAAAGAAAACAAACATTTAAAATGTTCAAGGAAACTGGCCAAATGTTTTTAACTGCAGTTATTGCCAAATACTAATACGAAAAACAAATTTTATTATATAATATATTTAATATTTTATTTACATTATAATTAAATATGTATTGAATTATCATATTATTAATTGCATAATTAAAATTAGTTATGATTAAAATTAACTTAATTGTAGAATTAAAATAAATATTACAACCTCATAATGTCCAAATAAAACAAAGGAAAAATAAATTACAAGAAAAAAAGAACTAAGTTTAAGAGAAATCTCACATTGTAAGTTTGGAAGAATGAAGAGGAACTAGCAAAGGAACATGAGAAGGAGAAGTCAGATAAGTAAGGGCAAAACCAAGAAAGTATGATGTCCTGGAAGCCAAGTGAAAAAGCATCTCCAGGAGGAGAAATATTCACTGTGTCACATGCTGGATGGATCAGGTATGATAAGGACTGAGAGCTGGCCAGTGGATTTAGCAAAGTGATTTGATTAGTGTGTGTGTGTGTGTGTGTGTGTGTGTGTGGTTTAGTAGGAGGCAAAAACCTAAATAGCATGGGTTCAAGACACAATAGGGGGAGAAGAACTGGAGCCAGTAACTTTTGTAGACCTTATAGAGGAATTTTGCTGTAAGAAAAAGTGAGAAATGGGTCAGTAGCTGGATGGGGAAATGGGTCCAAATAAAATTTTATCTGTTTCAAGATGGGAGAAATAGCCACATCTTTGTATACTCGTGAGAATAATTTAGTAGCATAGGAAATAGTAATACACAAAGAGTTGAGAGAAAAAGAATAAGAGATAGAGAAAAGGATGTAATGGACAAATTTCCAAAAAAAAAAAAAAAAAAAAAGATCAGCTTTACCTAGATAATCCCTCCATAGGAACAGGAGAGAAGTTAGAAAATAGGACACAAATCAGAGTAGAAGAATACATCTAATGATAAGAACTCTTCTGATTGCTATAAGTTCCTTAGTGAAAAAAAGAAACAGTCATCAGTTGAGAGTGGAGATTAGAGAGGAGATTTCAGCAGCTTGAGAAGAGAATGGAGAAGCATAAAAGCTTATCTAGAAGAGATAAGAAGGAGTGAATGAATGGGGGAGTGTGGTACCACTGCCAGGTGCTGCTAAGGGTGCGGTTTTGGTTTGTGATCATGAATTCAGCATGATTATGTGCTTTTTTCCTGCTATATTCACTGCCTGGGTGTAGGCACGGAGTATAGAGAAAGCTGACTTAATCAGGTGTGTTTTCACTACACCATTGTAACTCAGAGAGGGACAGAGGGCTAGGATGGAAGCAAGAGCGTGATTACAAGGACTGATGATGAAGTGTGAGCTGAGTCAAGAAGGGAGAGAGGACAAAAGATGAATGAAGGACAGTGAAAGATAATACAAGCAATGGACTAAAAATTGCAGTCAGGTAGGGATTTTCTGAAGGTGAATACTATGAAAACTAGAACGAATAATGTAGAAAATAGAAGGTTATATCAGTCAGGGATCTAGCAGAAAACCAATGGCATATTCAAAATGGGCAATTAGAGAAAAGTTTGTTGACTACAAATGGGGATCCAAGTTTAAGGATCCCATGTGGAATAGTTGTACACTACCCTATGATTACCAGTGGGTTAACAGCCCTAAACCTCAAGCCTGAAGAAGAGGAAGCTGGAACCTAGGTAGATAGAAGTTAGTGGAGATGGTCATCTCATGGGACTGCAAGCCAAGCCACCATTACGGGGTGGGAGGGGATTCTGGAAATAGGATGAACTGACTTCACTCTCCTGTTGCCCTCTCGTGTACTACAGTCACTCCCAATGACAGCCACAAGTCAAAGGAGATTTTTGATGCTGTCCACATGGGACAAAGAGCAGAGTGGAGAAGAATGGGAGTAGATCTGGGGGAACAAACACAAGTTATCCAGTATATAGGCTTAAGGAGACTGGTAGTAATCCAATAACCGAATTGAAGAGGATAGATTAATAGGAAGGTGGGAGAGGTGGATATCCTGGGAGTGTAGCAGATAGGTGATATTAACTGGAAGATATGGAGGGACTTGAGCTTGATTATATGGAATCCAACACTGGTGATTGCATAGTCAAGCAGAGAGAATGGTGTGGAAGTAACAATGAGGGACAAGGAGCCCCCTGGTCAGAGAGAAAAACAACCACTATGAGGAATAGGTGTAGAATGAGTATGCCTTTATTAATTAACTCAACAAAGATTTATTGAATAACTGATATGTACTCAGCACTGCTCTGGACACTTGGAATATATCAAAGAGGAAAAAAAAGATTAAAACTCCTGCCCTTATGAGGAAAAGCACTTAATAAATAGTAAGCATACATAAAAATAAAATTTATGGTATCCCAGAGCATGGTAAACATCACTGAAAAAAGTAGCACAGAATAGGGAGAGTTAGAGGCTTGAGGTGAAGGTAAGATTGCCACTTTTTTCTTTTTTAAGATTGAAATTTTAAGCAATAATTAAGAGTGTTAGCTGCTAGAAGGATACTTTTGGATAAAATGGTAAAGAAAGCTGGACTCTGAGCTTGGGAGAAGAGAGGCTAATTCCTGGCAGGATAGAAAGGGTTCATGAGCAGAAAGAGAACAGGAGGCTATTAGCCCATGACTTTATGACTCAAACCCTCTACCTCTCTGGTCTTCATATTCTCTTCACATGGGCTAGTTTTTTTCTGCCTGTTTCTTTAAGGTTCACATGTTCCAAGATGCTCTCCTCAGGCAGATGCCTTTTGCTCCTACAGGTGTTACCAGACAGAGCTTCACCTACCGACCACATTCTTATGACTCCAGAATTTACATTTTTACCACTTTCTTAAAAAATACCCATGTCAATTTGTATTTTGGGGGCACTTTAAATGAAATCTATCCAAAGGTAAATTCATGGTTTTTCCCCCAAACCAGTTTCTCTTTCTTTATTATCTAATTTTGATGGCTAATTTTCCAGTCACCCAAGCTAGAAACTATGATGTTATCTTGAATCCCCCCCTTTTTTAACTTTCGCCTCATTCCAGCCTGCCCCTGCCTTCATAGAACTGATTAATTAGCTTTGGAACATCACTGTTCTCATTCAGTCTCCTCCACTGCTTCTCACCATTCTTAATTCTTTAATCCGCTCTTGTGTGCACATCGTACAGGGCAAAAACAAATTTAAAAACATAGAGGATGCTATTCAAATATGTCACCATAATTACTTTCTTTTTCCATCATAAGCTGACCACCCAGAGCAGAGCTATAGTTATTACACAATAAATAATTTGAAGCAATGTAATTAAATATTTTAAATATAGAAATGATAACTATTTTATTTTATTTAGTACAGAAATAATAATGACAATATTCCTTTTTTTTTAAGATTTTATTTTTTTATTGAAAGAGAGAGAGCACAGGTGGTAGGGAGAAGTGGTTTCCCCACTCAGCGGGGAGCCCAGTGTGGTGCTGGATCCCAGGGCCCAAGGATCATGACTTGAGCCAAAGGCAGATCCTTAACCAACTGAGCCACCCAGGAGCCCCTGATATATTCCTTTTACTGGTAAATTGTTTGCTTGGTAAATATGGAGACAGAGGAGTGTGCAATCTCTTTATCTAGCATTTAATTCCTTGTTTATGTGAACACACTTCTTTCAGAATTTATTTCCATGGAATCAGCAGTTCTGGGTTTAGAGTTAAGGGAAGTAAACTGACCTAGGTATTATGACTGGAGACTAGGTGGTTTATAATTTAACTGTGAATTTATAAATGCTATCCATTCTGGAACTAATGTTTTAATCTAATGCTTTATGAAGATGAAATAGAAGCAGCACTCAGATTGATATGCACCGAAGGAGAACTGTGCAAATATTTCCCTAATGTTGGCACTGTGAGCACTTAACTTCTTTCAAAACATTCACATTTGGCGTCACTGGGCATGACTGGAAAGGCTAAATGGTTTCAGAACATGGGTTGAAACTTCACTTCTCATTTACCTTGAAATGAAATCAAACATTGCAGGAAATGTTCTCACAACTAGACTTTAAACATTTTGCATTAAAAAATGTATAACCTGAAGCTAGACAATGGTTCTGAAATAGTTATCCCAGGAAAATAACTTGCTTATTCTCCAAGCAAATCTAAAACCCAGTTTAATATTCAACAAATTTAAATTTAATTATAAGAAGCAGTTTCCTATTGGATTAATTATTCACCTTTACTGCTAATTAATAAAAGTATGTCTGTAAAGTGTAGATTCACGTCTTAATGGACGTTGAGAGACTTGACCAGGTATAATACTGTATAAATACAAAATAAAAAATAAAATAAATGCAATTATTATTAATGTATGAAGGTATCAGTGCCTCTCAATCCTCTTTGTATGGTCGTTTTTATTTCAAATATTCCAAAGAAATAATACTCATAATTTTTTTTTCTCTTTATTGAAGTCACAATATCATCAACTTGATAACTCAGAAATTATTATCAATGTTCCAACGGTTTTTTCCCCAACATTTGGTCCTACATGCTTTTGAATATTATATGAATGACTTCAAATTGTTTAAAAAATAAAAATGATTTTTTAATTTAAAAAATTAAATGAACTATTGGGAATGAACTATTGGGACTTCATCAAGATCAAAAGCTTTTGCACAGCAAAGGAAACAGTTAACAAAACCAAAAGACTACTGACAGAATGGGAGAAGATATTTACAAACAACATATCAGATAAAGGGCTAGTATCCAAAATCTATAAAGAACTTATCAAACTCAACACCCAAAGAACAAATAATCCAGTTAAGAAATGGGCAGAGGACATGAACAGACAGTTCTGCAAAGAAGACATCCAGATGGCCAACAGACATGGCACATGAAAAAGTGCTCCACATCACTCGGCATCAGGGAAATACAAATCAAAACCACAGTGAGATATCACCTCACACCAGTCAGAATGGCTAAAATTAACAAGTCAGGAAATGACAGATGCTGGCGAGGATGCAGAGAAAGGGGAACCCTCCTACACTGTTGGTGGAAATGAAAGCTTGTGAAACCACTCTAGAAAACAGCATGGAGGTTCCTCAAAAAGTTGAAAATAGAGTTACCCTATGACCCAGCAATTGCACTACTGGGTATTTACCCTAAAGATACAAATGTAGTGATCCGAAGGGGCATGTGCACGTGAATGTTTATAGCAGCAATGTTCACAATAGTCAAACTATGGAAGGAAGTTAGATGTTCATCAACAGATGAATGGTTAAAGAAGAAGTGGTATATATACACAACGGAATACTATGCAGCCATCCAAAGAAATGAAATCTTGCCATTTGTGATGATGTGGATGGAACTAGAGGGTATTATGCTTAGCGAAATTAGTCAATCAGAGAAAGACAATTATCATATGATATCCCTGATATGAGGAATTTGAGAGGCAATGTGAGGGGTTTGGGGGGTAGGAAAGGAACACATGAAACAAGATGGGATCAGGAGGGAGACAAAGCATAAGACTCTTAATCTCACAAAACAAACTGAGGGTTGCTGGGTGGGGAGGGGGGTTGGAAGTGGGTGGTAGGGTTATGGACATTGGGGAAGGTATATGCTATGGTGAGCGCTGTGAAGTGTAAACCTGCCAATTCACAGATCTGTACTCCTGGGGCTAATAATACGTTATATGTTAATAAAAAAAATTTTAAATTTTAAAATGTTTGTTAAAAATTCAGGGAAAGTAGACACATCCAATATAAATGATTTTTTAGAAGTTTTGACACAAAGGGTAATGGACTAATGAGTGGTGGTTGGTGAGGAAAGTGGGATCAAAAGAAGGTTTTACTGTGTTTTGTCCTTGCTTTTAGTTTTTGTTTTTTTAAGATTAGTCAAATGATTGCATGCTTGTATGATGCTAGAAATAATCCAGTAAAGGGAGAAAATTTGCTGACATAAGAGATGGAGGGATGAATTACTGGTGAATAAGATCTCATGCACATATAGAGGAATTAGCATTAGATAAAAAGCAAGATAGCTCAATAAAAGCAGAGTGCATAAGTGCATAAGCAAAGTGTCCATCATTTGGAGATTTAGAAAGAGAATCTAGAATTTTTTTTTTTTTTTCCTGATGGCTTTCATTTTCTCAGCTCTACAGGAAGAAATTTCTCACCTGGAAGCAATGAGGAAGAAGGCTGTGTTGGGAGTTGGAAGAAAATAGGTAGGGAGAGCATGGCAGAGGTGAGTATCTGGCAACCAATGGCTCCTTTCAGGTCCGCAGTGGTGTGGTTTTGTGCCTCTCAACTACCGCATTCAGCCTCTCTGGTATAGGTGTGGAAGTGCATTTGTGGGTTAGGTGGAGAATTGGTTTCATCAGGTGGTGATCTGCCAAGTAAGAGAAAAGCATGAACGCTGAGGATGATTTCATGAGCGCCTTTAAAGACAGTACAATTTTAGCTAGATAAGGAGCAAAAAATACATGAAAAAGATGGAAGTGAGTGCAAAGGAATAGGATCATAGGAGTAGACAATTCAGGAGGTTTGAAAGAATGCTGAAGCCAGAGAACCAAAGAGAATGTTCAGGAGGGAAAGCAGGTGGTGCTAAAAGAGTAAAGGGAATTGAAATTATAGAAGGGTTGTGTTCATTTGTAATCATATAGGCATAGTGATTGAGACAGGTGGAAGACTACGTCTTTAAAGGACATAGTCCTTTAAAGTTTTAAGACTTTAGTCTTAGTCAGGTTTTAAGACCTGAGTGTCCAGAAAATTGGAAGAAGTATGTGTATACCAACAGCTAGGATCAGACAGGATTGGGAAAACAGGAACAAATACTTGAGTCATATGGACTTATAATAGGGTTTCCACAGATAACAGCTTCAGTGAGCAATGAGATTCAAAACTGGTGGAATGTCCAGAGAAGGGAAGATAATTATCCAAGAGTCACAATAAAGAGCAAGTGGAGGAGGCTGGGGAACAAAACAAAACCCCTTATACCTCAAGAGGGCCTCAGGGGAGAATACTTAAGAGCAAAAATATAATTGCTGTCCTAATTGAAAATGTTAACTCATGAATTGGAACAGAGTTTATACATATCTTTCTCTCATCATCTAGCACAATGGTTTGCACTTCGTAGGAAATCTTTGTTGAGTGGATTTCATTTTATTGCACTATTACTTAATTTATTAAGCTGGTTAAGTAACAGCTGGTTAAATTGGATTCATATACAAAATATGAAAGTATAAGATGGTTAGACATCTCATTACTTTCAACTGGAAATATTTCATAAACACAGAATGCAAAAAGCAATAGAAACTATGCACATAAGGATTTCTGGTTCATTAAGTTGCTAGAATGATTAAAATGACAAAGTGAGACTAGATATCTCGCCAAGGATATCTTAAGTTTTGGAGTTGGTAAATGGAGAGAGTGGAGATAAAGATCGATTGAAAATAAATTATTCTATGAAATGTAAACTAATTTAAAACTGAACTACAATTTTACAAACTGCCAGGGTATCATTACAGAGGGCCACATCAAGCTGTGATTTTGATGAATTTGCAAAGGCAAATGGAGCCAAGAACTACCTTCTTCATTTTTGCCTACTATGTTCCTCCTTAAATATTCTTACTAAATAAATTAAATAAATCAAGGTTATTCTGAGATATCAGTGAAAAATATTTACAGATGTGTAATTACATTTTTCTTTAGTCCCCTGAAAAACTTGGATTGAGTTCATGTTCATATCAATTCTTTAGATGATATCCTTAGCGGTAGCCTTTACTGAATGGTGGAGTGGAAAGGGTGCAAATATAGAGGTATTACTAAAAAAGGAACTCATATATAGCCTTGGAAAAGTATTTTTTAAAAAAAAGAATGTAATATTTTGGTTTTTGTTTCTATTTTTTCCTCTTGTTTTCCCTAATTTTTCCTTTTAATAAGATTGATCAATCATTCCACAAATACAATGTAACTTTTTGGGACACCTGGATGGCTCAGGCAGATAAGCCTCTGCCTTCAAGCTCAGGTCATGATGGTCCTGGTATTGAGTCCGCAGCAGGCTCTCTGCTTCTCCCTCTGCCTGCCGCTCCCCCTGCTTGTGCTCTCTTTCTCTGGCAAATAAGCAAATAATTAAACAAACAAACAAACAATGTAACTTTTTGTTTCTGTGGGTTTAATCGAAACAATTTCATGATTCTAACTAAAGTGTTGACTTTCTTTGGTGTGATAGGCTGAATAAGAGTTTCCTAAATATTTCCACATCCTATTCCCCAGAGCCTGTGCATGCTACCTTATATGGTAAAAAGTCTTTGTAGATGTGATCTTGGATAGTCTAAATTAAGATGATCCTGTATTATCTCGGTACATTGGATATAATCACAGTGGCCTTTGTGAGAAGGAAGCAGGAGAGCCAGCTAGGAGAGAAGGTGATGTGAAGAGAGAAGCAGAGATTGGAGCAAGGCAATCAGGAGCCAAAGAATGTGACAGGCAACCTCTAGAAGTTGGAAGAGGCAAAGAACAGATTCTTCCCAGGATCCTCCAGAAAGTACCAGCACTGTGCTCACTTTGACTTTCAGTCCCTGAAGACACATTTTTGACCTTTGACCTTCAGAACTGTAAGAGAATAAGTGTGTGCTGTTATAGGCAACCAAATTTGTGTCAATTTTTAGTAAGAAACTATTAAAAAATGTATTTTTTGAAATTATAGAAGTTATTGTATTAAAACTTTTTAAGAAGTTTGAAAAGTTCTTATTCTTTTCAAGTAGTTTACATGTGAGTGAGAAATCTGTAGAGAATCTTTCTATGCATGTATGTCTGTTGCCAATTTGACCTACAATTTAAGATTTACTGAGTAAAAGGGTGAAAGTATCTACCTTATTGCACCCACACAAATTGATAAATATTTATTTTAAATAGCTTGTTAAAATAATTTCTATAGAAGCAGATTATGTTCCTTAGAAGAGAATTTTTGTGATATCATGATTCATAATAAGATATATAATTTTGGTCTTCATCCCATTTTTGGGGCACAGAGCTCCTAAGTAATTTCCTAAATGATGCGAATGATAAAGGTAACTTGTTATGGTAACGAGGTAACCTTTGAGAGCACCTTAGCTTAGGGCTATTTGCCTGTGGAGCCAACTATATGATTAGAGCTGCAACTTTTAGTCAAACACACTAACCTCTGGAGAAGAAGGAGAGTCTGGCGGTTGAATCAGTCATCAATGTCCGATGTTAATCAAGCCTAATAATGAAGCCTCCATAAAAACCCTATAGGACAGGGCTCAAAGAGCTTCCATTGGTGAACACGCCCTCCTGAGGAGATGCATCTGGATGGGGCTGGGAGCTCCAGGTGTTTTCTAATACCTTGCCCCATGCATCTTTTTCCAGACTTATATTCTTTTATAATAAACCGATAGTTTAGTAAATAAAATATTTGAGTTCTGTGAACTGCTGTAGCAAATTAATCAAACCCGAGGAAGGGAACCTTTCTCTAAGTTACAGCTAATTGGTCAGAAGTATAGGTAAAAATCTGGACTTGCAATTGCCATCCAAGTGTGGGTCTTTGGAACCTCTACTTTATAGCTAGTCATCAAAAGCACAGGTAACAGCCTGAGCTTGTGATTGGAGTCTAAAGTAGTTGGGGCCATTTTGTGGGACTGAGCCCTCAATCTGTGGGACATGATGCTATCTCCAAGTAGAGACTATCAGAATTGAATTGAATTCTCAAACACCTTTCTAGTGCCCAAGAATGACTTGGTGTTACGAGGAACCCTCCTCCCAACCCCCCATACACACACACATTGGAATTGAAACCAGGAACCTAAAATATTCTTCTTATTAAATTGATTGCTTTTATAATTTGTTTTCTAAAATAGATTTTGGAGGTAAACATCACACCAAGAAGATACTAGAACTAATTAACTGTCAACTCTTACCTGTATAAGCTTAAACATAAGTGTTGTAATCACAAAAGAAGAGATTTGACTCCTTCAAAACTGAAAAATTATGTGCCAAAAATCCCATAATCTAACATACCCTAAAATTTAACAAAATGAAAACAAACAAAAAAACATAGAAGAAAATTTTAAAGCAGGAAGAGATAATCACATTTATGTACTCATTAAGGATACATAAAACTAGTACAGAAACATTTACTGGTGCCATGGTTCTAGTTATAAAAGCCATACAAATAAAAACATAAATGCAGAAGAATTTTTAGTCCCTAAATAAACCAAATGCAGAATAAATAATAATCATGCTGGTTATTTTAAAATTATTTTTATTAACATATAATGTATTATTTGCCCCAGGGTACAGGTCTGTGAATCATCAGGCTTACACATTTTACAGCATTCAATCATGCTGGTTAATGACAGTTTTATTTTCTTAAATTAATGGTAATTAGTTGTTATAACTGCTTTGGGTCAATCAACATGGTAATACATACCAAACGCAATAAAGAAGAAAATAATTGACATAGTAATACTACTTCTGGAAATCTATTGTAAGGAAATAATTGCAAATAAAGTTACATGCATGATAATATTCATTTTACACTCTTGATTATAAAGTGTGTGTGTGTAAAAAACAATAAGAAAAAGAAAAAAATGAAAGGTATTTTAAAAATTGACTTACTCTTTAATTAATGAGATAAATACATATTCCATGGAATCAATATGGTTATAATACTTATTGAACTTAAACTGTTTTCTGAAAATAGAAATTAATATTTTAAAAATGGAAACCCACAATGTCAAGATTCCTAATTCATATAATTATGTAAATAATGACAAAGCATAGAATAGAAACATAACTTTTTATTATGGTAAGTAACACATTTGTGAGAGAGATACAGAAAAAAATTGATAAAATGTAGGACTTGTGTTTTTAGTATAATGAATTTATGCATTTTATAGTTTATGACATAGACCCAACTGGTCGAAGAAATAAATTAATTTTTTAAAATGGCATACGAAGAGAAGGCTATCAAGTAATTTTTCAAGTGTATGTATTATGAGGATTAAAGATGTAACATCAGATTTGAATAACCAAATTGGAATAAGATATAAAATCTGCACAGTGTTGGTGGGAATGTGATAAAATTAGGACTTTCTTCTGTTGATGGGAGTACAAGTTTGGAGAGCAATCTGACAAAATCCACATACTCTTTTAACAATTTCAGTTTTAGCAATTTATTCTAGTGCTGTGTACCAACCAATGTGTAGAATTTATGTATAAGGATATTGTTTTTCGCTGCATTCTGAGCAGTTTAACTTAAAATCAGGTTCATGCATAACCTTAATAATTATTCTAAAAACTTACAGAATCATAAAAATTAATGTAACTATGTGTATTTTTTATATAACAGAATATATACACCTAGAGAAATCTGATATTATGCGATGTTAATACTGGAAGTTTAGAAGAGTTAAAGGGGGGCGCCTGGGTGGCTCAGTGGGTTAGGCTGCTGCCTTTGGCTCAGGTCATGATCTCAGGGTCCTGGGATCGAGTCCTGCATCGGGCTCTCTGCTCAGCAGGGAGCCTGCTTCCCTCTCTCTCTCTGTCTGCCTCTCCGTCTACTTGTGATTTCTCTCTGTCAAATAAATAAATAAAATCTTTAAAAAAAAAAAAGAAGAAGAGTTAAGGGGCACTTGGTTTACGTTGAGAAGTATATATTTTAATTTTATATATTCTTGATTTATTATGCTTTCATTTTTTTGCTTTAAGTTTTGCTTACTTATATTTTTAAAGGCTAAAAACAATGTGCTGAAATCATTTACTAACTGTAAATGAAAAGACATTTGGTGTTTAGTCCATTTGCAGTAACCTCAAAAATCTCTATCCTAGGGGCACCTGGGTGGCTCAGACCTAAGTGTCTGCCTTCAGCTCAGGTCATGATACTAGGTTCCTGGGATCTAGCCCTGCATCTGGGTCCCTGGTTGGCAGGGGGTCTGCTACTCCCTTTCCTCCTGCTTGTACTATCTCTCTCTCTCTGTCAAAAAAAAAACCCCAAAAAACAAAAAAAAAACACAACAAAAAAAACCCTCCATCCTATTCCTACATGAGAGATCTTGTTCTATTTAAATGAAGTTTTTTCTTTCTCTTTTTTCTTGTTTTTAACTGAGTTACTTACATAAGGCTATTTATGTTATATACCAACACAACTTAATGAAAGGTGAAAATTTTAGTCAACTTTTAAATATCTATAAAAACAAATAAACAAAATAAATCTAACTTAATGGTTTTTGCTGAGCTAAAATAATAACAATAATAATAAGTGACAAAATGTTCTTTTAGAGTTGTAGCTCTATTTTTAAGGATGGCCAGGACAGTATTTTGCAAAATACTTGCTCAATATATGAAGATTAATAGTTGACAAGGGCATAATTCTTTCTCATAGATAATCTCAGAGATAATGATTTTTCACACATTATAGAAAGACTTCCCTTAACTCAGTGGTCATTTCCTAGAATCATAGAATATTAATAATATAGGTAAATTAGTTACCCCTTAAACTGACCCATGAAGAAATGGTTTCAGAGAACTGAAGCAACTTGCCCACATTTCCACAGGGAGTTACAAAGGTGAATCCAACATAAACATTTGACTCTTAATCCCTTTTTCATGCTGCCAATCAGAAAAAAAAAAAAACACAAAGAAGAAACTACAACTGGTACCCCAAACTACAGTAGCTTTTTTCAGGTTAATGGAAGTATATAGTCCTTTTGATTACCTTTCATGCACTACTTCCTGAATACAAAGAGAATCCTATTAATGGTTTAGTGCCATGGCCTACTGTCCACACACAAGATTAATGAACAGAGATTCGATGCTTTCAGATTACTTGATTCTAACTAAAGTTTAGACTATTAAACAAGCTCAATTTTTATTCACCTGTTAGTTTCCATAATCTTCAAAGCAAAATCGTATGCTGTAATAAAAGTAACATATTTTACATAATTATTTCATTAATTCTTCTACTCCACGGAATCTTATTTTTCCCCCTCCCCTCCAAAACATCTCATAATTTCTAGGTTGTGATGTTAGATAGGTCTAGAGAAGAGTATCTGTAAGAAATTATTTTATTAAGCCTTGAATTTCCATATGAACTTGGAATAAAACCAATAATTTTTCCTTGCAAAACTCTTATGTTTGTAATGACCTGAGGATGTCATTTTACTAAGATTATTTTCATGAATTAATTTGATATTTGTTTATGTTACCGTATAAAAGCAGACAATAAAGCTAGGTAGGTACTGTCAAAAGATGGGTGAAAATCATAAAAATCACAAGGTTTCTTAATTTTTTTTTGATTTCCACTAAATTCATGAAACTTTTTCCATTATGTTTTTCTTTAAAAAATAAATGTTCATAGTAATACTAAGAAAAGCCAACATAATAATTAGATTACAGCAGTGTTAAGGTCTATAGTTCCTGAGAAAAGCTGGAGGAAATGCTCGTTGCTACATGTTTCTTTCCAGTGTGCAGTATGAAAGAATTTCGAGACAAGCATCATTCTTTTCAGGCCATATCCTGCATGGAATAAAAACACCTCTGCACGGGGTGCCTGGGTGGCTCAGTGAGTTGAGCGGCTGACTCTTGATTTTGGCTCAGATCATGATCTCGTGGTTGTGAGATAGAGCCCTGAGTCAGGTTCCGTGCTGGGCGTGGTCACTCACACATGTGCTTCCGTGTGAGTGCTCTCTCTTTCTCTCCCTTACAATACCAACAAACACCTCTATAGTTCTGCATCCTGGACAACGAAGGAGACACGATGAAATCATGTGTGCCTGAAATTTAATGTATTTCAAGGTGAATATTAAAAAAGCTATCTATCTAACAATCACTTAATATACTCATTACAAAGCATATCTAATTAGCAATGTTGTCTGACAGCAAAGAACCAAGGAGTAGCGAGTGTGTGTGTGTTCTGTGCATTAATAATTGGGAGGATATGTGTGGATTGAAGTGCCCACATCAGCACTGGCCAGACAGAACTTACTTCCTGGTTCCTATACCATTTTTTTGGTCTTCAGTGTTGGAAACTACACAAAGGTTTATCACAAAATTGCTATGTTTCCCCTGTTCTGGGATGATTCAGGCCAGAAAAACAGCAACAAAATGTGACTTCGGCACACTCCAATTAGTTGTCCCATATAATTTTTACTCTGGCAAAATATGTGATATGTGATGGTAAAATTTTCTAAAGAGCTCTTTTTCTTCTCTTCTATAAATATATGGAAATCCTCAATAAATATATGGAAATCCTCAATAAATATATGGAATCCTCAATAAATATATGGAAATCTATCATCTAATTAAAATCTTAAACTTTAGATTTTTGGAAAGGAATTATTTAATTTATCAATAAATGAAATGGTTTGATTTTATATGATAGTCACATTTTAACTTTGGGCTAACATATTTTACTTAACTCAGCAAAATTAAATATATATCCCGATTATCAAAAAACTCACTGCAATATAGTGAATTTTTATTTTCCTTTCCTTCAAGAGTGTTTTTCTCTGTTTTAAGTGAATGTAATCAAAGCCATTCTTGGCCAATGTAAATTAGGGCAGTCTAGTTGAAGTGATAAGTCAACTTATTTTTAAAACATGATTTCCCACAATTTGAGGTCACTCTCAAGTTATTATCTTTTTTTATATAATTAATATGTTCTAGAAAGATATTCATGGAATGTTTAGCTGAAAAAAGTCTAGAGGATATGAAAAAAACAGCTGTGCTTTCTTTGAATGCTTATGACATTTTCTTCAAATATAGTTAAAGGTTTAATGATACTTACAGAAAGTGGTTAGAAATTGAGACCAATGTTATGAAAAGAGTTTACAGGAAATGCAAAAAATAGAGAAACATATGAAATGATACCATATAAATGCAATCTGCCAAGTATATATAGAGAGAGATTCTGCATCACAAATGACCCGGTTTCTTCAATAATATTTGCATGTTTAAAAAGTTGGGGGCACTGTTAAGATTAAAGGAGTCCTATGAGAGAGGGAAAAAAAATTCTCAAGAGATAACCAAATATAATTTAGAGAACTTACTTGGATTCTAATTTGTACAAATATCTTCAAAATACATTTTATGGGTCAGGCAAGAAAAATTGAACATTAAGGAAGTACAAGATAATATCAAGAATTTATTATTAATTTTGTTGAATGATACTGGTATTGTAATAATGTGTTTTTTAAAAAAGCTCTTGTTAAAGATATGAAATACATACACACACACAACTGGAATGGTAGCTTATCTGAAATTTACTTTATTTTTTAATTTAATTTAATTTATTTATTTGACAGAGAGACAGTGAGAACACAATTAGGCAGAGAGGCAGGCAAAGTGAGAGAGAGATGCGGGTTCTCCTCTGAGCAGGAATCCCAATGTGGGGCTTGATCCCAGGGCCCTGGCATCATGACCTGAGCTGAAAGAAGCTGCTAAACCAACTGAGCCACCCAGACACCCCTGGAATTTACTTTAAAATGTTGTTTTAAAATATCCATTTAAAAAAATTATCAGTGAAGTTGGGTAGATGAACAACAATGGCATAATGATAATTTCTGAAGCAGAGTGTTTTATACACAGATATTTATACTTATTTCTGAAGCTTAATATAAAAATGTTAAGAAATAAAATAAATGGTACTGTATCAATAAGGAATAAAACATAATGGCTTACCACAATAGTCATTTAATCAAAAATTTTTTTATCTATCAATTTATTAGAGGTTGGGCAGGCTTGGAGTCAACTGAGAGGGAGAACTATGTGTTAGGTGTTATGTGTTAGGCCACATGGCTGGTCATGTGAAGCACTGAATGGGCACAGGAGGCCCTGGGCCAGCTCTACCCCAGGATTCTTTGTGTTACAAACTGGGCAAGCACAGCTGATGAGTTTTCTGGTTTAGGCTGAGCTCACTTACTAATCTGCAGTTTGCTCTTAGGTTAGTTGGTCTATGGTGGCTTCAGCCTGGAAGCCATGTCTCCGGTCCACATCTTCACTTATCTCATAGTAGGCGAACTCAAGGTTGTTCACAGGACAGTTGGGAGGATTGAACGAGATAGTGGAAGCATGTCATTCTGTTATTCAAGGCAAATCACAAGGCCTGTCCCATTTAAGGTATCAACTCTACTTCCTGATAGAAGGAACTTCAAAGTTACTTTGGAGTAGGGAATTAATAGACATGTTTGCAATTTGCCAGATATCTATGAAAAAGGCAATAATAAAATCTTAATAGTGAAATTTTATAAGCCATTAAAATATATTAAAATCAGATACAAGACAAGAATTCCACTACTACAACTTCTGCTCAAAATTATTTTAAGGGTCCAAGCCAATTCTGTAACAAATTTTATTTTAGTTCTTACTATATATAAGATTCTTTTAAAATATATAATCATATATTCCACATCACAACTCCACGAGGTAGATATTATTATTTTCCTCATCTTGTAGATGAGAAAGCTGGAGCATGAGGGGGTTATATAAATTTTCCATATTCACATGGCTCAAAAGTAGCAAATTTGAAAGAAACCCAGGCAGTAGATTCAGACTGGGCATTTTTAATGCTATAACATGACTGAAGTATTTTAAAAGAAAGAAAACATTTATTTTATTAGTAGAAAATATGACTGTGTACATAGAACTTCCAAGAAAATATTAAACTAAGCTAATGACAGACTAGCAGATTCAACAGCTTCAGGAAAATATAGAAAACTCCGTATCTTCCCATCCTCTGTAAGATAATGTTAGAGAAAAAATTATTCCACTGATTATGCCACTTAATTAATCTATGAGGTATCTACAAATAATTCTGTTATATAGGGGAATTAAAAAAAATAGTTGTGGGGCATAAAAGGGTACCTGAATAAATGGGGAGGCATACTTGGGCAGTTAATCTGAAAATCACAAAGATGTCTGGTCTACCCCAAATTAACTGAAACACTCAGTGAAGTTTCAATAAAACCCCTAAATAGGCAGTTTTTCATTAAAAAATACCACTTAACCTATAATGTATATAGTAGAGAAAAATACCAAAAAATACATCATGCAATTCTTTAAAAGACAAATGGAGGTAGATGCCTACTCCAAAAGAGAAAAAGACCTGTGATAAGCTATTGTGATTGAAATAATGTGCTATTGCTATAAGAATAAATTAATATAAAGATGAAGCAGACTATAAAGCTTCTAAAAACAGACCACATAGGCATTTACAAAAATTTCATATGTGAAAAAATGACATTACCAAAGAGGTGATGAATGGCCTTTGCATGCTGTGACCACTGGTTATTCATGCATAAAGTAATATTAGAATTCATATGAATTATGAATTCATACCATAAACAAACAAAAAGAAGTCAATTGTAACTAAATGTGAAAAAGCTCTCTGTACACCCAAAACAAATTTTATCTTTATGCCCCTGTGCTTGTGAGTGAATTACTTGACCACAAACCAAAAAAAGAATAAAGTACAAATAATAAGAGTAGTATATTTGGTGACATTAAAACTTAAAACTTACATACAGCATAAAACACTATGAAAATAAATAAAATGGAGAATCTTGATCTAAGAGGAAATATTTGCCAAACATGATCCACAAAACATTAGTCTGCAGAATTCATAAAGAAGAGTTGTAAAGCTATAAGAAAAGACAAATATCTGAAGAAAAAAACTGAAAGATGATAAGGAACATCTCAAAGAAGATATAATAAATATGATTAATAAAAATAATTTGAAAAGAATTTTTAGAGAAATTTCAATATGTTTTGAAATACATAGAAAACCACAAAGAGAAAAGTAAATGTTTTGGGACACTTTTCATTTTATTTTTATTCATGTGTACATTTCCAGCAAAGTTAGAATTATGATACTCCTGTTTTGTATGCATTTCTTTATTTATTGTAATAACTACTTTTTCTTTCACTAAATCCTTGATTCATGTGATCTTAATGACTAAATATTCTTAAAATTTATTTAACCATTTCCTATTACTGAGCATTAAAAGTGCTTCCAGTAGTGCACATTTACATATCTTTTTCTCAGAATAATTCCCTGGAAGTGTGGCTTTAGACTCCTATTTTCAAATTGTACATTGGAAAGTTTTAAAAGGTTAAGATGTACAAGAAATTATTCTCTTTTTTTTCTTTTGCTCAAATGAGTTATTTTCTTTTTTTGAGTGTATTTAATGGCAGAGTTAAGTGAACCTACCCTTCTGTTTGTTGGACATTGTATCATTGTTCCTTGTGAAGTCAATTCATTCTTCTTGGTCCATCCTTCATTCAAGGTCTCAATCCCACTTCCATTCTCCATAGATACCTACTTTTCTGGTCTTATAGATATGACTTTGAGTACATATGTGTTGTTTAAAAATAGTCTTTGTTTTATGCCTGTGTGGCAATTTAGCTTATTAATTTGATTTATCAAGTATTATTTTGTATAAATATTGTTGCCCAAGAAGTATCTATCTCATTTTCATCTGCTGCTCATTCAACTCTATGTTTATGATACCTGCATTTTTGCATATGTACATCAGATTTGAAGGTTCCAACTGCTGTCTATATATCATAATGTGTATCTATCACATTTATCTCAATTCATTTAGTAATGAGCACTTTGTTTACCTCTAAAACCCCACCACCATAAACAGTGCTTGTGCATTCTCAGCAATGTTTTATTTTTCAACTACCATCTCAGTGACCACAACAGTCAAGTCTCTTTGAGAATTTCTATGGTTCTATACATCTGTAAAATCAGTAGGCTAGATCACTGCATACATACACTCTTCATTTGACTAAGCACTGCCAGGTTGCTTTTCAGAAAGTTTTCACCAGTTTATTGTCCACACAATGCCTGAGAGTTCCTGTTTCCCAACAGGATCTGTTTTGATATTTTGTTTATGATTTTTGTTTAGAAGAATAGAGAATGACATTTATACTGAATTTGTTCCCCATGTAAAATGGAGAAAAAGATTTGTTGTTACTCAAGGAATTCTAGCTCTGTAAGATTAGTTTGAATGCTTTGGGTGATTTAAGGTCTTGCTTCACCAGGGGCAAGGGAGAAACAGCTGTAATTACACACATGCACATATATATAGACATGGTCTGAAAGTAATATGATGTTATATGTCAACTATACCTCAAAAAAAACCCTCAAACAGACTCCATGCATTCATATATTTTTAAATAATGTATTTTCAAATTTTTAAGTATATTTTATCCGATTCTTCTTAAATTAAAATTAATACACAAATCTAAGTTCTCTAAATGATAAATTATGTAGATTAATCTCCTAAAATTCATAATTATAAGCTATCAACAAAATATATTTAAAAAACAATAACTATCTGTAAGCACTGGAGAGGAACCAAAAGCAGATAGAAACTGGATCAAAAGATTCAAGCCTTGATAAAAGAGAGACTAGATGAGTTTTTCATTAATGTGTATATATATATATATATATATATATTTTTTTTTTTTTTTTTTTTTAAGTGATACTTTAGTTCATATGGTGTTGGGTGCCTACAGCTCAGTTAGAAAGCCATTCTCTTACTGGTTTTAGCATTGAGAGTGTTGAGTGCAGGCATTTCAAAATAGCTGAAAATTGAGAGGGAAAATCTAGAAAGGAGATAGCAATGTATAAATTACACTCAAAGATTTTTTTAAATACAGCAAAGTTAACTGCCTTCTATAACAAAAATCAACACTCATCAGAGGAAAATAGAACCCAGATTCTCTATTGCATGTCATCCAAAATATCCAGTGTAAAATAAAATATTACCAGACACACAAAGAAACAGGAAAATGAGAACCATAATCAAGAGAAGCAGTAAATAAAATCCAACATTGGGACAGTTCAGTTGTTTGATTAGCAGAAAAAGACCACTATAGCTATTATAAATATGATCAAGCACAAAAAAGAATATGATTATAATTATAATGAATGAACAGGTATAAAAAGTCATCTGCAAAATGGAAACTATAAAGAATGATCTAATGAGAATTCTAGAACTGAATACTGAATACTGAAGTGTTCAAATAAAACATTCACCTGATAAGATTCACAGCAGATTGAAGAGAGCATTAAAAAAGAACCAGTGAACTTGAAGGTAAGTGAAAAAAAAAAAAAAGTAAAGACAAAAACTATGACCAGATCGTGACCTATGGATATTTTCAAAGAAATGAAAATACAAAAAATGTTACAGGAAGGTTTTCAGGCTGAAAAGAAAATATGATACTCTTAGGGAACTTAAATTGACATGAAGAAATTAAAAGTACTGTAATGGTAAAAGGATATATGTATATAGAAAATATCTTTTTTCTCTTTTTGTATCTTATTTTATTCAAATCCAATTAATTAACATATAGCACACCATTAGCTTCAGATGTAGATTCAGTTGTTCATTCAGTTGCATATAATACCAGTGCTCATTACTTCATTTGCCCTCCTTAAGTTCCATCACCCAGTTACCCCATCCTCTCACCCACTCCCCTCCAGCAACCCTTAGTTTGTTTCTTTTTTTTTTTTTAAAGATTTTATTTATTTATTTGACAGACAGAGATCACAAGTAGGCAGAGAGGCAGGCTGAAAGAGAGAGAGGAAGAAGCAGGCTCCCTGCCGAGCAGAAAGCCACATGTGGGACTCGATCCCAGGACCTTGGGATCATGACCTGAGCCGAAGGCAGAGGCTTAACCCACTGAACCACCCAGGTACCCCCCTTAGTTTGTTTCTTACGGTTAAGAGTCTCTTGTGGTGTATCTCCCTCTGCGGTTTCCTCTTATTTTATTTTTCTTTTACACTTTTTTACTTTTTAAAAAATTCAACATAGCAAAAAATAAAAATGAATTACATCGTACAATGGAATTTATAATGCACAAATAAATTATATATGACAAAAATAGCACACATACATAGGAAACATGTAAATGGATCTACACTGGCCTCAATATCTTTATATTTTTGTGAAGTAGTATAATGTTAACTATATCAGTTACTCTGAAGTTTTGCTAAAAGGCCTTTTGAAGAATTAAATTAGAATACAAAAATACTTGGTTAACTCAAAACTACCAGGAAAGGAAGAACACTGGAAAACAAAACAAAACAAAAAACCCAACCAAATAGGACACATAGATCACAAATAGCAAAATGGCAAACCAAATTCTACTTAATGAATAATTACATTAAATGTAAATAGGATAGATATTATAATTAAAAACCAAGATTATCAAACTGCTTACAAAGCAGTAGCCATCTTTATGTTATCACAAATTATAAACATGTAAAAAAAGTTTAAGAGAAAGGAATGGAAAAATATATACCATGGAACAGTAAGCATAAGAGAGCTAGAATCTCTAGTAAGATCAGAAAAATCAGGAAAAATTCTATTCTGATAGATAAATAAGAAAATTTCACAGTGATAAAAGGGTAATTTGGCAGGAAGACATAACCATTTATAGATGTGCGTACCCCTAATAAGAGATCTTTGAAATACAAAAGCAAAAGAGACCAAATAAAGTGAGAAATAGAGAAGTCTACAAACATATTTGAATATTTTATGCCCCTTTGTCACTAATTAAAAGAAAATTATACTAAAAAATACATCACTAGGAAATCACTAAAATATAAGAGATCTGAACAAAACTACTAACCATTTTGACTTTATTGAGAAAAATGAATTTTAACCTATTGAATAAAATAAGATTCTAAGCACTTACTTGTATATACATTTTAAAACAAAAGTAGTATCATTTGATGCACATTTCTTGGAAATTCTTTCTTTATTTATTTTTTAACTTTGAAACATATACTGAGCACTGCTCCTGATCAACAAATATGGATATAACTCTTTATCTGTAATAACTGTGTAATATTACATAGAGTGAATATACCTTTATTTAAGGTGTCCTTTTTTAATGGCAATTCAGACTTTCCACATTTTTGCTATTATAAACAATACTGTAGTAAACTCCTTATCAACCCTGCCTTCTTTAGGAGGGATTTTCCTAACTATATTTAGTTGATATGCATATTTTTAAATTATACCAAGTACTGCTTTTTAATAAGTAAACTTTAGCAAAGCACACTAAAAAGAATGAGTTTTCTGTCTATTAATTTAATAAAACAATGACAAAGCAAGCCCTAACTGTGCTGAATACATTATGTATATCCCTGTCATTAAAACTCTATATTATAAGTAGCTAAAAATCATCTAATTTTAAAAAGGAAAACAAGAATAAAAATAAGATTGAAAAGAGGGAAATGTTTTAGAAAAATAAATTTCCTTATCCACAAATAAAAAATATTTTTAATTAGCTATTTGTTTAACCTGCTAATCCATAGTATACAATCTATATCAAAACTCAAGTTTCTTTAAGTAAATGAGTATATCTCTTTATTTTGTCTTCTACATTGCAAACATGATCACATGATTGGAATTTCAGCTGAAATCATATTGAGAAACTATTGTTTTTATGTTGCTGTATGAGTTTTCACACTTCTCTCCTTGTTCATTGAGAATTATGGGTTGAACTTTGGACCCACGTCCCACATTTATATGTTGAAGTCCCAAACCTCAGTACCTTAGAATGTAATCTTATTTGGAAATAGGTAGGTCTTTGCAGATGTAATTACTAAAGTTAAAATGAAATCATACTTGAGTAGCATGGGGCCCTAATCCAATATGACTGTGTCCTTATTTAAAAGATAAATTCAGAAACAGACATGAGCACAGGAAGCAGTTCATGTGAAGATGAAGGCAGAAATCTGGATCATGCCTCCATAAACCAAAGAAAGTAAAAAATTGCAGCAAACCACCAGAAGTTAAGAAATAGACATGGAACTAATTTTTCTTACAAGGGACCAACCCTGCTGACAATGGATCTTGAACTTCAAGCCTCCGGAACTTTGAGGCAATAGATTTCTGTTGCTTAAGCCACTCCATCTATGGTATTAAGAGAGTGATGTCACCAAGATGGCAACATAGTAATGATAAAATGCACAGGAGATGAAATGAGGTGAATGATGTAGACATTGCGACCTAGAGTTAGGCTACTACTCACCTTCTGAGTATATTCAGAAGCAGGATCATCTTCTGCTTCTGCATCACTGTTGACTGTAGGTAACTGAAACCATGAGAGGTGAGACTGAGAACAAGTCATTGGGAGGAGAAGGGCTGCTATAGAGGAAAGTTGTTACGACAATAAATCCTATGACTTCTCAAGAAGAGTATTTTTTTTCCCTTTTGTCTTTCTTCTTTTTATTGTAACTATATGAGAAAACAGATGTTAGCTGAACCTGCTGTGGCAAGCATTTCACAGTATTTGTAAATCAAACCATTTTGCCATGCACCTTTAATTTACACAATGATGTATTCAATTATGTCTCAATAAAACTGGGAAAAATACCATTAAACTTTTTTCAGACATGTTTTAGAAGCATCTGTTTTATATTTGCACTTGATCTGGTCTTATCAATTCAGATGGCAGAATCCCAGAAAGTTTCACAGAAACTACAAAATTTAGAGTCTTAAAATAGATTTTTGGTGTTTAACTTACAGATGACAACCCAGGAAGTTTCTCACGATTTCTACCCTACTTTGAAAAATTAGACTGGTTGTTTTTTGTTTTTTTGGGTTTTTTTTTCCTAATTCAGTTATGGTTTGTGGGTGAAAGGTGAGAAGACTCCATTTAAAAGATCTTTCACAGGTATTTATTTTTAAGTTCCTTTTAGTTATTTTTATTGTTGTTTTCTTCTTTTTAAATTGTTGTTTATTTGTGTGGTTTCCAGATTTTAGATTAGTAGGATATTCTAAATATCCTGGAATGGCTTGCCAGATTTACTATATGATGTGGGGACATAACAATTGTTTTCCATTTATTTAATCATGAATTGTTTTCATCTATAAAACTCACATGTGAAAAGGACATATTGTAGGAAAATGCCTTACAAACAAACAGCTTCTGGAATTTTCTAGGGGCCTGATAACAGGAAGAGAAAGAAATGAAGAAATGATTTTGGTATTTTTTGAAATGTTCATAAAATTAAAGCTGGGATTTATTGTCAAAGGAATTTATTTTGTAATGAAACTGTAGAGTCTTCCTATCTCCATCATTTCTTTCCAATAACAAAGGAAAAAATTGGCATAAACGATCATTCCAAATAATCCTTAAATTTCTTGGCATACACTCGACTGCCTTCGTTGTCTTTAACAAGTTCACATTTTGGCTTTTCTTCTCAATTACTTTCCAGAAGAGATTATCATGGACAACATAAGAGCCAATTAGAGTAAAACTTATCTGCAAAATGTAACATGAATAGATTCATTTCAAAGGCAATATGTAGTTAATATATTCTCCTTTAAATTCTCATTGAGTAATGAGTGTTGACTTAATTTTTCTGTGATCTACTAAATAAATTTAGAGCATATTATATTACTAACTTAACTAATTTTTAGTTGGAAGCAATGTACTATACTATGCTAGGGTTTAAATAGCAGTGCAGCATTTTAGGAGTCTCTCATAATTGTTCTACCAGAATCACTTTTCAGTGGGAATGTATCAGAAGAATATCAAGAAAATTTTTTAAAAATTCTACAAATTTATTCATAATCAGAACAATTAATGTATTGTTAGGTTAATAAATAAAAGAAAAATGATTTTTAAAAGACAAAGGAAACAGTATGGCCCTATAATTTGTAATCAAAGGTAGCTTTCATAGAACAATGGAATACTGACTTTTTATATTTTAACAGCATCATTGACAACAACAACAAAATTGTCAGGTCATGGGCTTTCTTGATAAAGCTGGGTATTTGCCAGTTCTCAAAGGCTGTGTTTCATAAAGTAGAAAAAACATTGTTTTTCCTTTATGGCACATACGTCTTTATATTGTGTGTTAGAAAATCTCTTTATTTTGTATCCCCCCCCCCCCCCGCCCATAACACAAACTGTTTGGGTGGATGTTTATCTTTATGTGATTCCCCAAGTCAGCATCCACCATCCATGTGTTAGGGCCTGAGTAAGTACTTACAAAACAGAGTACTGGTTGGGTAGAAGGAACTCTGAGTAAGTCCTCAAGAGACCTGAGTTTCAGTGAGATTTTTCCCTATGTGAATGTTGCACATTTGGTTTATTCACAACCTGTCTTTCATTCCATTTCTGAAAAATAAAAGTGTGGATTAAATAGTTTTAAGGTAGCTGTGAGTTCTAAATTTGATTTGTAAGTAGCTCTCTTTCTGCACTGCTTACATTCTTTTGGGAGGCTTTCTGGACAGACTATTTCTCTCTTGCTAGCTTTCCCACTGCTTTGAATACACACAATTTTAAACAAAGAAATGGATTCTGTGTATATAGTTTTTATCATTTGTAATTGTGTTTAGTCTCTCCTGTGGAGAACTGGTACCAAAATTATAAGCTTTTATTCTCAGCCTAGCATTTATGAAACCTCTAAGTATAAATAAGTGTCAGTTGCTATGAAACTAATTTGTTGGTTTCTTTATTATTATTATTATTATTATTATTATTATTATTTTTAACCTTGGGGAAGGGTTCTTTAACTTGTTCCCAGGAGAATTTAATATTTCAGATGGTAGCAGCTCCTTTCCTTTATCACTGATTTCATTTTCGAAAATCGGTGTCCTCAGAGGTTGTTTCAATACTCAAATTGACAGGCAGAAGACTACGATCCACAGGCCATGCTCCCTCAGCTGGTAGTCTAATGTTTCCAGCTAGCATGGTGATAAGCACTGCAGTAGAGTCCTATAGCTTGAGGGTGTGGAGAGTGCGGAGGCGGAGAAAATTAAGGCCATCTCACCTTGAGTGTAGCATTAGCACAAGTACAGCCATCTTAGCTTTGGCAGCCATCTCAGGCCCCTGGGACCAAGGGCTGAACTTTCCCCTACTTTACTTTAGTTCCAGAGACCCCCATCCTGCTTTAGTTCCAAGAAAGTACCCTACCCTCAACACACCGGCACCAGCTAATCAGCTTACTGCAGGAAAGTCTGAAACTTCTCCTCCCCCACCCACCCTGCCTCCCCAAGCCTCTTGTAATGACCCATTAAAAACTCCTGCCTTAACTAGCCTCGGGGTCCAAGTCCCTACTCCACTGCATAGGGTATACTTGGGCTCAAGCTTAAACTTGTCAAATAAACTCTCCTGTGATTACATCGGTATTGGCTCCTTGGTGGTCTCTCAGACATGAAAACTTGGGCATAACAGGGAGCTGGAAACTGCTCTCAGGTATTTCTTTTCATGATGAAAAAACAAACAATGCTTTCTAGCTTGGTAAAAGCAGATCTGCTTTGCGGAAACTATATCCTCTAATTTTCATCTCAGTTTTAGTTATGTGAATTATTGGAATAATTAGTTTCCTGTTTAAAAATATCACATTGAGGGGTGCCTGGCTCAGTGGGTTAAAGGCTCTGCCTTCAGCTGAGGTCATGTTCCCAGCGTCCTGGGATCCAGCTCCTCATTGGGCTCTCTGCTCGGCAGGGAGCCTGCTTCCCCCACCCCCCCGCCTGCCTTTCTGCCTTTTTGTGATCTCTGTCAAATAAATAAATAAAATCTTTAAAAATATCACATTGAATTATACTAAAGAATATATATCTGTATCTACATATCTCTATCTATATATGTATATATACATTTATTTCAACATCTTCTCCAGGACCGTTGAATGTCACTATTTTTTCTAGAGAAAGTGGACCTAGTTCTCTTAATTTTCTATAGCTTACCTAAAGACAAGCCAGAAAAATAACCCTTGATTTTCACTGAAAGAAAAAGTGGGTGAAAGAAGGATAGATAGAGGGAAAAAGGAGAGAAAGGAGAGAGTGATAATATTTAAGAATGTATAGTTAGAATGATGCAAGGAGGACATAGTCCTGGGTGAATGAATGCCTTCCTGAAGTCTCAAGAATGGGCAGGCATAAAGTTACATTCTTTACTCTTAGTGAAAATTAGTACAGAGGTAATTGTGGGAAACCATTTTCTGGAAGTTTCCTCTATATGTGTAAGTGGATTGTAGCATTCTCAGGTATATTTTCAACTGATGTTGTTTATAATTATGCCTCTTTCAGGACTGCACCTGTGTCTCTGTACCAGCAAGTCTGACACTCCTCAAAATAAGGATTCGTTGTAGCTCACAATGTGGATGCCCAGAGTAAATTTTAGGTAATCCAGAAATGCATGATTTACTTTAGAATTACATTGAACTTCCCCCAAAGGATATTTTGATGGTTTTAACTAGCTTTTGTGGGATAAGGAGAGCATACCCCTAATCTCTATCCCTGGAGAGTCAACCCCATCACCTACACTAATACCCAGTGATCTGGATTACTCAGTTACAAAGGGTTGGGTATCTTTTTATATGTCCCAAGAAAGATCATGGTTTTATAATTAACCCCACCCACTACTACTAGAGAAATTTCCTGAGGCAAAGAGAAAAGAGTGAAGCAAAAGCTTCCTTTGTAGTTTCAGACTTATCTTCAAAAAGATCAAAATACATTAAAAGGCAAGCAAACAAACGTGCAACCGAAAATTTGGGAATACTGTAAAGACATCTGTCTTGGGTATTTGTATTTTGATTGAGGATTTCTTCCTATACAGATTCTCATTTTTGAGTTATATTCATAGAAAAAAAAAAGTATCTTTTTCTCCCTTTAGCTTATTCTTGTTAAGATACCTAGTTCAGCCACCTACACAGTCTAAGAACACAGTAGTCATTTAGACTACTAGTAGACATAGCATCTTTCTTCCCATATCTCCTCCTTTGGCACCACGAACCCAAGACAGTACTTTGGGGGCATTTTGGTCACTTGTATTATCAGGGTTAGAAACTTTTCCATATTTTAAGTCAACATGACCCTGTCTATAATTTCTACCTTCAGATCCTTGTTTTGCTTGTCAAAGCCAAGGAAAAGCATTTTAATCCTTTTTCTAGATGACCACCTGTCAAACATTTGAAGACAACAGTCTTATTTTCATGTTAAGTCCACTCACATAAATTAAATTAAGCATTCTTTTTTTAAAAAAAATTTTTTTTAAAGATTTTATTTATTTGACAGACAGAGATCACAAGTAGGCAGAGAGGCAGGCGGAAAGAGGGGGGGGGAAGCAGGCTCCCTGCTGAGCAGAGAGCCTGATGTGGGGCTTGATCCCAGGACCCTGAGATCAGGACCTGAGCCAAAGGCAGAGGCTTTAATCCCCTGAGCCACCCAGGCACCCCTAAATTAAGCATTCTTATTTCCTTTCCTCATTCCCCACATGGAAATTTTCCAAATTGTCATCTCCTTCCAGAAAACAGCCCATTCAGCAGTTGAGTCACTCAACAACACTTGGGACCATCATTTATCTTAAGTCTATACATTTATTAATAAAGTCCAAAATAGCATTTGTTTTTTGGAGAGCTTCCTCATTACAGTAATTTATTTTAAACCTAAAATATCTTAGATTCTTTGTCACAAGCCCTACTCTTAGACTACTTTTCCCCACTCTGCATTTATGGAGAAGTTTTTTTGACCTAAATTTAGGGCTACAGATTCCTCCACGTATTTCTTCCTAATTTCATTGTCTTTATTTCAGTTATCATTTCAAGCTGTTTGTTCAGTGATGGCGAATCTGCAATTTACTTCCTACAATGCATTACAGTAAAAATTGCAAACTGTCCTGTGGATTGGCAGTAGGAGCTCATTATCCTTGATTTCTTGGGCCCTCTATGGAGATTAGCGCTGTTGGTGCCAGCAAATGTTAGGCAACATGAAAAAATATGATTAAATTATTGAAAATGTTTGGATAAATACTAAAAGTTCCCTGTACAGTGCTGTAATTGAATCCATTGATGCCTATAAACATAAGAATTTTTAAGCTGTCTTTTCTTTTTCACTTTTATGGGAGTTTAAAATAATTTTTATTTCTTATTATTTTTATGAATCTGTCTTGCTGGTCTGAGGCCAAAAAGTGAATTGTATGCTATAGAATCCTGGGATGGCCCTGCTGGATTCTGACTCATCCCCTAAATTAAGAGATGGCTCCAAATGTTTTCTCAAGGGGAAATTCTGCTTCTGCATTTGAGCTACAAATTAAGAGACATCTTTGAAAAAGATGCTGGGGCTTGAAGAACATTCTCAAGGACAGAAGTGTAAAAAACAAGCTGTTGTTGATAAATTCAAAATAAGATATAAATGCTGGCCTAAAGGCGATTTGTCCTTCACAAGGAAGAAGTACAGAAAGACCTTCTCTGGGATGCTGGCAGGCCCCAGGGAAAGGTGGCAGGTTTTGTTTTTGTTTCTCATATCTGATTCTTAAAAGGTTTAATGGTGCTAATTTTAGTCATGCTAATTAAAGGATCTTACCTGTAGTCCTGATTTAGTTTCCTCTGCTTTTGCCTGAGAATTCAAAAGCTGTTGTGTGAGAGCAGAGGTTTTACACATTGTCCATGTATTCAAGCATCTCTGTGTTGAAATCCTTTCTTCAAAACCCAACAACAGAGACTTTGGTGGGTTGCTTAAAGTTCTTCCTGGAACTGTTGGGTCCCCCCAAAAAGGGTACCCCAATAATGGGTCCGTGATTAAAGGAGTGAGACTGATACAAAGCGAAAGTCAAGCAAGGCTTTATTTCGTGCCAAGCATCAAGAATCAGACCGAACGTTCGGGGACGCAATTCTTACAAGAGAGGGTGACCCCTCCCTGCTTTCCAGACTAACTTTTATAGAGCGAAGGCCATGTGGTTGGGCCTGGCCATGCACAGGTGGCCAATGAGATTGTAACACACAGGAAACTCCACAGTGATGTTAGGCAATCAATTGAATTACAATTTACCCTAGTAGACATTTGAACCAGCCTATCACCTAGTTCAGAATTGGCGGCCAAAATGTGCCCAAAGGGCTGGGCCCATACTCCTTGGTAGCTAGGAGACAGTATGTGCCCCCACTGGTATTCAATCTCCAGGTGGAGATTGAATACCTCCACCTGGCCTGACCCAAATACCTTGTATTTGGACTTTGTTACCTGGGACTGGTTTCTGGAACTTGTTTTTAAGGAAGTTCCCCTGGTGGGGAGGGCAGAGTCAATTTAAGTTTTACGACAAAATGGCAGTTTAACTGGGGTGGGGATGCTCTGGCTGAATAGGCCCTTACAGAACTTACATTTTTCTCTCTGTAAAATAGCTTTTCTGTGAGCAGAAAATAAAATCACACCTGGAAAGAACCCCACAAAGGGTCTTGTGCATCGCAGTATTTGCAAAGTTAGGTCCTTCCTTTCTAGGTTCAAGCATTTTTGCAGTGTTCTCTCCTGCTAGTTGCCCCTCAAAACAGGTGAACGCAGGTTAGTTTACTTACAGAAAAATGTTCTCAGTCATACTATAATATCAATGAGGACTCAGTTTAAGGTCACAATTACATCTAGTCCATTTTGGTTAGAGGGTGTTATTTGTTTTGTTACTGTTCTTTGTTCATTTGATTTTGTTTCTGAAAGGAAAAGAACTTCTACTTGGATGAATTAATCAAAGAGGATTAATTAATTAAAATAATTAATCAAAAGGATTATTAACGAGGACTGGCTGAGCTTGATAATGGTGGGTATAAACCAATCCTTGATACAACTCTCCTTGAGAAATAGAAATGACCATGGCTTTCTGACTCTGTTTAGAGGAATAAAGAAGAGAGAGGAGCTGCCCACTACGTTTATTTTATACTGTTTAGTTAAAGTCCAGAAATGGCAGAGCCCATGATTGCCTTCAGAATGAGATTTCTAAGAACAGTTGAGAATATGCTCAAAGTTATTTCTTTCTGAGTTTTGAGAGAAAAATTAGACACTGGGGTCAAGTGACATTTTGTAAACACTACTTAATTATGACTGTGTAAGTTCTAAGACTAATTTCCAGGGCACCTCTATCCTTCTTCCTAAGCTTTTCATCACACAAAAAAATGCTTCTTCTCTCACTATATTTTCTGTCTTTACTCCAAAAGCTAAAGCCAGACAGCAGTGTGTGTGCTCTGATCTCAACCCAAACATGCTTGTCTACTCCAGGTTCCAAGAAGAAAGTATTCATCCTTGACTAAAAAGTAAATAACATTCTTTATAAAATCCCAACCATTTCCTTTGTTATTATGATTAATAAAAGACAGGAGGACTGTGATTGTACATGATTATGGTGAATATGATCTTAATCATTGTTGAACTTCTCCATATGAGAAATGACGGTGGATACCTGATTCAAGTCTCTTCTGGGTAGTTTCTCTTCTCCGTGATGGTTCTCAGCGCCCTCCTGCTCAGTGCCAAACAAAGTTCTGAGATGCAAGGTGGGGTTGCTTTTACTTATCTTCAAATTCCTGTTAAATTAAAATTATCCCAAACATTATCAGGCTGGGAATATTTTTAAGGCTAGTGGAAATCAGCTCTTCATAATTATGAGATTCTGTCCTACAAATTTACCTGCCCTCAGGTTGCTCCCTTTGGGTTACATCAATTATATATTCTGTTAGGGGATTTGAAAGTGCTCTGTTAGAGAGCAAAGTCTGCTCTGTTCTGTGGCATTTGAGTGTACTGATTTATTTATCAGTTTAACTCAAATAAGTGGTGGTTCTTAACTTTTTTGAGTCATGGACTCTTTTTAAAGGATCTGGTGGAAATTACAAATCTTCTCTCTAGAAAAGGGTACATATGCATTGAGAATTTTGTACTTTCACATTATCAATGGACTACCTAGAGTATATCCCTGAAATTCAAAAGCAACTCTGCCTCAGATATTTCAAAGCCTTGGTAACTTGGGTCTAAGACAGGCAGTTCTGACAGTTTCTCTCATGGGAAATGGAGGGCTGATATTCAGCCACAAAGCACTGTTGGCTGTTCAGCATCAGTGCAATTCTGGTAAGACAGCGCCTCTGCCTCTTTCTCGTTATGGGTGTTAATTTTGTCCTTGTATTCAGGAAACATCTTTGGATGAAATGTCAGGAAGAAAAACCAAGGATGAGAGAATGTGGTAGGTACCACGGAATGGAGAAGAAATTAGAGAGCATGTCACTACTCTTGCTCTACTGGGGAACAGCATGGAGATCTAGCTTTGTAGCTGTGACTCACTCTGCGAAGGAACATGCATCATATGCTGGGCTTTGGGTTACTGGATGTCCTATATTGATTGCAAAAATGGTCCCAACTGCAATGTGATTTTACAGCTTTTCTACTCATAAAAGAAGAATCTTTCTATACTTCTCGAATGTGGACTGAACATAGGATTTGCTTTGGACATTTGAATATGGTAGAAGTGCCAGTGTGCCAGTGTTAAAGTTAAGCCTCAAAATATTACTCTACCTTCCCCTTCTCTCATTTTCTCTCTTTCCTGCCCCTGTCAAGAAAATAGTCTCAGACTAGCCTGCTGCAAGATGCCAACTGGTCAGATATTCCAGATCCTCAATATGTAAGAATGTTCCTGAAGTCAACCACAGAGAAATGAATGAACTTTTTCAAATCTAATTTAAATGCTGGAACCAACTGGACAACCTAGAGACACATAACCAAAACAAATGTTTGTTGTGGCATACACATGAGGCTTACTCGTTGCTTGTTTGGCAGAATTATTACACAGGTAACTCATACATCCAGCTAATTGGATAGGGATCTAAATACCAAGAGGATCTTGAAATGCACTTACCTCCCCTGTAAGTCTTGATGTTGGGATATGACATGGAAAGTAAGAACTATTTCTTCAAGAACTGCACTCCCAGGTTTGGCATGCTTCAGCAGAGCATTCACTCAAATTTACCATGTCAGGAATTGTATTAGCCTTTAATGTAACGGGGAACATAACTAGTTCTATTTTTTTTTTTTTTTTAAATCAGGTCATCTTCTAGTGGTTCCAGGACTCGAATTTACCTCAAGTTTTGCATTGAAACTAACTAGCCCAATTCACACCTTTAGGTATCCTCTATTCTCAACTAGAATTGCACTAACTAGTATTTTTGGAATTATTCTGTTGACAGTAGTTCTGAACAGGAATAAGGTTTTACAAATATAACCTCTTTAAGATCTTTACTCTTATCCCAAGAGTGAACTCCAGCAAGAAAAACCCCGAAAGGAAAGAAAGAGCTGCTATTTATTAGTTTGAGAAAACTGTGGCTATTTTTGTGGGCTATGGTTTATTTAAATTTTGCTAGCCCTTATCTTCCTCCAGGTTTTAAGCACTTTGGTGGTGATTCATATGAGGTCAAATGTTGTTACTTCCAAAACACAAGACTCTTGGGTGAAAGATACAGAAAGACTTACAGCCAGGATTTTTGATCTTTGATCCAATGCTCTGCCTCAGAGTTATGTGATTGAGGAGGAATTATTTGACCTTTTTGATCTGGTTTCCTTATTGGAGAAATATTGTTGGTGATGATTTGATTGCCTCACATAAGGAGTCATGATAAAAGAAAAAAAAAAAACACTGCTAAGAACTTTGAGTTCTGTTTCACTCTAAATAATAATGCTAATTTCTCTTAAGTTAACTTGACTTTTGCTTTTGTTTGATTGTTTGCTTGTTTTTCCATCTACAAAGGGAATGGAATAGGTTAGTTGGATTGACTGTTCAGTTCTCACATTAAAGAGATGTTAAACACACAACACACAAACAAAACTCTACTTACCACAAAACACATCTACATTCATTTTAAAATTACATGTATTTTACCTTATTTTTACTAAGTATACTTTTGTAAATATGATTAGAAGCTTGGAGTACTTGGGTTTTCTTATGTCCTTCCATATGAGATAAGACCACTGGGAGCACCTGTGCCCATCAAAGCTGCACCCCACAGCGACTACTCCTTAAAAAAAATGAGAAAAGAATGACTTAGTCTATTACTGTTGTCACCTTCTTAAATGTATAATAAAGCTCATTAACAAACTTTAGAATGGCAAAGATAATATGTTAAGATATGACTTTGTCTCTAGTTATAACGGTAAACATGAAAGTAACAATAATAAATCTAGCTTATTATATGTATTATACAGAGTTCTCCAGAGAAACAAAAGCAGTATATTTTTATATATACTGAGAGAGAGAGAATGTGAGATTTATTATAGGAATTAGCCTGCATAATTATGAAGGCAGAGAAGCCCCAAGATTTGACGTCTGAAAGCTGGAGAAGCAGGAAAACCAGTGGTACAATTCAATACAAAGAATAAAGGCCTGAGTACCAGGGGCATGAATGTTGAGGGCAGAGGAAGATACATAACTTGGTTCAGACAAAGAGAGCAGTTTGGCCCTTCCTCTTCTATTTAAGCCCTCAGAGGATTGGATGAGGCTCACCTACATTGGTTAGGTAGATCTTTGCAATGTCTCCTGATTCAAATGTTCATTTCTTCTGGACACACCTTCACAGACACTAGCCAGAAACAATATTTTACCAGCTATCTGGACATTCCTCAGCCCTGTCAAGTTGACATGTAAAATTAACCATCACAGTAAATTTTGTCTTGGTCCTGGAAAGTAAGTAGCTATTCTCAGCCCAAATTTCTCATCTCAATATGGACTTTGGGCAGGGCATTATTATTTTTTTGCTATGGCTTTTTTTGAGCTGTCCATGCATTGCTAGAAAATGTCAGTTTTTGGTCTTTTACATGGTAATTAATTGAAATTTTTAAAATGTTACTTAAAATTTCTGTTTGTTTAGGTTCTTGGTACTTTAGTCCATCAAAGGATGAAGAAGAGAATAAAGGATATGCAAAAGAGTATATGAAGTTTTTAGTCTGGATAAACTCAGTATCCTGGTAAATGTCTTTTTCCTATACACTGTTTTCTTGAACAGATAAACCAATAAAAAAATCACCAGATGTCACTGACATGTAAATTTGATTTCATTTTAACTATAAATTATTCATTTCTGGGTTCTAGATTTCTTACCACTTAGATTTTCACACTATTTTTTTTCTGCTCATTAATTGATCAATTTCTGCATCGTATCATAAAATACATAAAATACATAAAACCCATGGCTGAATATCAGAATCTGTATTCTCTGAACAAGGAAAATTTAAAGAAAAGTCCACAGCTGTTTTGTTCTGTTTCAGCTGTATCCTCACCAGAACTCTATACTAGTGTTGGATTACAATGAGACTCACTATTAAAAAAACACACACACACAAAGCAAACACTCTTAAATACGGAAAACAAACTAAACTGATGGTTGCCAGAGTGGAGGTGGGTGGGGGGTTGGGTAAAATAAATAAACAGAATGGCTTGTTATAAATTTAATCCTCAAACTTAGCTGAGCATGGATGAGGTGTTTTCAGAAAGAAGATGATGTTAGGTTGAGACACATTAGGTGTGAAATAACTGTTGGACACCTAAATGGAGATGACCAGTTGAGAGTTAAATATATAAATGTAAAACTTAGAGGAGTGTCTAGGCAGGCCTCAAAGAATGAACTTCCTGATACCACCTAAGGAAGATAATGATCACAGCTCAACAGCAATATTGAGCAAGGCTTGTCTGTGGGGACAAAATTAGATTCAAAATCGTGTGTAATTATTCCCCTATCCAGTACAACCTACCATTAGATCCCCTTTTCTGCAATTAAGTGTCAGCCCATTCTCTCTTTTACTCTGGACTCTGAATGGAGTGTGGGGTTCTGGGAGAGGAGCAGAGGTCTGTTCACATTCCTTGCAGGCTGGAGAGGGCACAGAGTTAGCAGTGTCCTAGAATCAAACAGTAGTTTCCTTAGTATAAAGAAACTCCTGGAGAATGATATTAAGTGGTTGCTCATGTAAAGAATAAATTAAAGTGCTGTGAAGACAATAACAAAAATGTGTTGGCTTGAAAATGAATTTAAAAGCTATTTTAGATAGATAAGCTAGGTAATGGGAAAAACCAAAGCACAGACAGTAATAATATTATTTGTTGAGTGTTATCAGGCTTGGGCACTATTTTAAGTGCTTTACATATGTTAACTTATTTAATCCTCACTACAATCTTGTGGAATAGGGACTATTATCATCATTTTATAGATGAGAGAACCAACATTCAGAGATTTTAAGGATTTTAACCCAGAGTTAAAAAGCTGGTAAATGGCAAAGATTTGACTTTAGACAGTCTGGGTTTGGAGATTATGATCTTATAAAGTACTTCCTGTATGAATAAAAAATGAACAACTTTGACTCCAACATGCCATACACAAGTTAAATATTGGCACAATTTATATAAGAGAGTGAAAAAGTGCTACAGAAAAGGCTAATCGAGGAAAGAAAACTTTAATATTTTTTCTTCATTTAATCCAGAGTTTTATTTCCCACTGACCATGGAGAAATCATCCAATCTTCTTACAGAACACTCATCAGTGTTTTGTTTTGTTCTGTTTCAGCTGTATCCTCACCAGAACTCTATACTAGTGTTGGATTACAATGAGACTCACTATTAAAAAAACACACACACACAAAGCAAACACTCTTAAATACGGAAAACAAACTAAACTGATGGTTGCCAGAGTGGAGGTGGGTGGGGGGTTGGGTAAAATAAATAAACAGGATTAAGAGGCACAAACTTCCAGTTATAAAATAAATAAATCAAGAGCCCAAAAGTAACATAGACCAGAAAGAACAGAGAAAATAGACAGAAACAGTGTCTTTATAGGTAATACAATGGCGCTAAATTCATATCTTTCAATAGCTACTCTGAAAGTAAATGGGCTATATGTCCCAATCAAAAGACAAGAGGTATCAGATTGGGTAAAAAAGCAAGATGCATCTATATGCTGTCTGCATAGAACCAAAGACATTTCCAGATTGAAAGTGTGGGGGAAGAAATCATTTATCATGCTAATGGACATCAAAAGAAAGCTGGGGTTCAATCCTTGTATCAGACAAATTAGACTTTATTTTTTTTAAGCATTTTATTTATTTATTTGACAGACAGAGATCACAAGTAGGCAGAGAGACAGGCAGAGAGAGAGAGAGGGGGAAGCAGGCTCTTCGCCAAGCAGACAGCCCATGCGGGGCTCGATCCCAGGACCCTAAGGTCACGACCCGAAGGTAGAGGTTTGACATACTAAGCCACACAGGTGCCCCGACAAATTAGACTTTAAACCGAAGACTGATAATAAAAGATGAAGAAGGACACTGTGTTATAAGTAAGGATATATCCAATAAGAAGATCTAATAATTGTAAATATTTATGCCCCTAACATGGGAGCAGGCAATTATATAAACCAATTAATAACAAAATTAAAGAAACACATCAATAATAGTACAATAATTGTAGATAACTTTAGCACTCCACTCACTGCAATGACCAGATCATCTAAACAGAAAATCAACAGGAAATAAGGGCTTTCAATGACACACTGGACCAGATGGACTTCAAAGACATATTCAGAGCATTCCATCTTAAAGCAACAGAATACACATTCTTCTCAAAATTAAGGGGTAGATCCCATTTACAAATTCCCCCCAAACCATTAGATATCTAGGAATAAACCTAACCAAAGAAGCAAAGGATCTGTACCCAAAAAACTATAGGACATTTGTGAAAGAAATTGAAAAAGACACAAAGAAATGGATAAACACACACACACACACACACACACACACACAGAGTTTAAAATGACCTGGTAGAGAGATGTTTTATTTTTATGCTGATGATAATTGCTACCAGGAAAGCTGGATCCTTGTGAGAAATATTTCAGCAAAAGCTAATGGAATAGGGGCGCCTGGGTGACTAAGTGTGTTAAAGTCTCTGCCTTCGGCTCAGGTCATGATTCCAGGGTCCTGGGATCGAGCCCTACATCGGGCTCTCTGCTCCGTGGGCAGCCTGCTTTCTCCTCTCTCTCTGCCTGCCTCTCTGCCTGCTTGTGATCTCTGTCTATCAAAAAAAAAAAAAAAAAAAAAAAAGGTAATGGAATAAAGAAGTGCTGTGAAGCAATTACTGCATAAAGTCAGGGAAAATTCTTCAGAAGTGATGATAAAAAATATACATAAATTCAGTATGATCACATTTACCAAAAACTATTTTGTTCCTTTAAATAATAATAATAACTGTAGTCAACACTGACTAAGCACTTAGCATGCACTAGGTATTGCTCTAGATTCTTCAGTGTGTAAACCCAGTCCTCTCAATGGTCCTATCAACTAGGTTCCTATTTCCTCCATTTCTCCCCTATTTCTCCCCTGCTAGAGATGTTAAAAAGACTACTAATCGAGAAATCATTCAAATCATAATTCTGTTCTATTATTTTTATCCTATTACTTTTTATTGTTAGAAATGTAATTTATTGCTGCTAGACATAACTTGCAGTTGCATGTGACACAACACTTTTACGTTTCAGTGCCCTTTTATGTGATTAACGAAAAGTTCTTGAGACAAGTATACCATTTCTTTTCTAATGACACCTACAATGAATGATATTATGTGGGTTAGGTTATTTTTCCCATGGGAGTTTCACTAATTTTATTTGTTTCCAGGCATTATATGTTAACCTTCTTCATTCACGCTGACATTAGAAGTCAACTGAAAACACAATTCAGTACTCAAGCTCCACCCCAAATACTGCCCCTTTAGCTAACTTTCTTTAGGTGCAAGGAGTCTTAAAACCTGAACTAAAGTGGGGGCACCTGGGTGGCTCAGGGGACACCTGGGCGGCTCAGTGTGTTAAAGCTCTGCCTTTGGCTCAGGTCATGATCGTGGGATCTTGGGATTGAGCCCCACATAGGGTCTCAGTGGGGAGCCTGCTTACACCTCCCACTCGCTCTCTCTTTTTCTCTCTGCCTGCCTCTCTGCCTACTTGTGATCTCTGTCAAATAAATAAATGAACTCTTAAAAAAAAACAAAAACCAAAAAGCAAAAAACTTGAACTAAAGGGAAAATTTCAGGGATAGTGACCTAGGTCCCAGTTTTAAGCAACTAAAGTTTTAGATAAGATTCCATTACCATATCATAGTTTGTGTATTTCTTAGCAAATAGCATTATTTTCATAATTAGAAAGTGAGCTAAACTTTAATGTAAGTTTATATTTTATTTTGTTGAATTTTTATTAACTTGAAAAAGAAGGTTATTTCATTGTTTTCTAATCGTTTTAATACCTTTTTTGTTTTACGTTTTCCATTATCATATTAAATTATTATGACTACTTATTTGGAAAGAGACTTTTTTTTTCCAATTTATTTATTTTCAGAAAAACAGTATTCATTATTTTTTCACCACACCCAGTGCTCCATGCAAGCTGTGCCCTCTATAATACCCACCACCTGGTACCCCAACCTCCCACCCCCCCGCCACTTCAAACCCCTCAGATTGTTTTTCAGAGTCCATAGTCTCTCATGGTTCATCTCCCCTTCCAATTTACCCAAAAGCACATACCCTCCCCAATGTCCATAAACCTACCCCCCTTCTCCCAACCCCCCTCCCCCCAGCAACCCACAGTTTGTTTCGTGAGATTAAGAGTCACTTATGGTTTGTCTCCCTCCCTATCCCGTCTTGTTTCATGGATTCTTCTCCTACCCACTTAAGCCCCCATGTTGCATCACCACTTCCTCATATCAGGGAGATCATATGATAGTTGTCTTTCTCCGCTTGACTTATTTCGCTAAGCATGATACGCTCTAGTTCCATCCATGTTGTCGCAAATGGCAAGATTTCGTTTCTTTTGATGGCTGCATAGTATTCCATTGTGTATATATACCACATCTTCTTGATCCATTCATCTGTTGATGGACATCTAGGTTCTTTCCATAGTTTGGCTATTGTGGACATTGCTGCTATAAACATTCGGGTGCACGTGCCCCTTTGGATCACTACATTTGTATCTTTAGGGTAAATTCCCAGTAGTGCAATTGCTGGGTCATAGGGCAGTTCTATTTTCAACATTTTGAGGAACCTCCATGCTGTTTTCCAGAGTGGTTGCACCAGCTTACATTCCCACCAACAGTGTAGGAGGGTTCCCCTTTCTCCGCATCCTCGCCAACATCTGTCATTTCCTGACTTGTTGATTTTAGCCATTCTGACTGGTGTGAGGTGATATCTCATTGTGGTTTTGATTTGTATTTCCCTGATGCCGAGTGATATGGAGCACTTTTTCATGTGTCTGTTGGCCATCTGGATGTCTTCTTTGCAGAAACGTCTGTTCAAGTCCTCTGCCCATTTCTTGATTGGATTATTTGTTCTTTGAGTGTTGAGTTTGTTAAGTTCTTTATAGATTTTGGACACTAGTCCTTTATCTGATATGTCGTTTGCAAATATCTTCTCCCATTCTGTCAGTTGTCTTTTGGTTTTGTTAACTGTTTCCTTTGCTGTGCAAAAGCTTTTGATTTTGATGAAATCCCAAAAGTTCATTTTTGCCTTTGCTTCCCTTGCCTTTGGCCATGTTCCTAGGAAGATGTTGCTGCGGCTGAGGTCGAAGAGGTTGCTGCCTGTGTTCTCCTCAAGGATTTTGATGGATTCCTTTCTCACATTGAGGTCCTTAATCCATTTTGAATCTATTTGTGTGTGTGGTGTAAGGAAATGGTCCAATTTCATTTTTCTGCACGTGGCTGTCCAATTTTCCCAACACCATATATTGAAGAGGCTGTCTTTTTTCCATTGGACATTCTTTCCTGCTTTGTCGAAGATTAGTTGACCATAGAGTTGAGGTTCTATTTCTGGGCTCTCTATTCTGTTCCATTGGTCTATGTGTCTGTTTTTGTGCCAGTACCATGCTGTCTTGATGATGACAGCTTTGTAATAAAGCTTGAAGTCCGGAATTGTGATGCCACCAACTTTGGCTTTGTTTTTCAATATCCCTTTGGCTATTCGAGGTCTTTTCTGGTTCCATATAAATTTTAAAATTATTTGTTCCATTTCTTTGAAAAAGATGGATGGTACTTTGATAGGAATTGCATTAAATGTGTAGATTGCTTTAGGTAGAATAGAGGAAAGAGACTTTTGAAGTTGTAATTTCTGAACTTAAATTCACAACACAGCAAGTTCTCATATATATAGGTAATTGGCTCTTTGGACGTAATATACAATGATTAGAAATTAATCTTAATAAGTTCTGAATTCAAATATTAACATGTGCATTTTGCTGTTTCTTTTCTTGTTATGAGAAAAATAAATACCACAAAATCTACCCTCTTTTTTTTTTTTTAAGATTTTATTTATTTATTTGACAGAGAGAGACGCAGTGAGAGAGGGAACACAAACAGGGGGTGGTACGAGAGGGAGAAGAAGACTCCCCTCTAAACAGGGAGTCCAATGTGGGGCTCAATCCCAGGACCCAAGGATCATTACCTAAGCTGAAAGCAGAAGCTTAACAACTGAGCCACCCAGGCTCCCCCAAAAAAACTACCCTCTTAACAAATTTCTAAGTACATAGTACAGTATTGGTAACATAATCACAATGTTGTACAGATCTCTAAAACTTGTAAAACTCTAAAATTTATACCCACTGAAAAGCAACTCCTCATTTTCCTCTGTCCCCAGTGTTTGGCAGCCAACATTCTACTCTGTGCTTCTAGGAGTTTGACTATTTTATGTACCTCATAAAAGTGGAATCATGCAGTATTTGTCCATGTGTGACTGGCTTATTATATTTAGCATAATGTCCTCAGGTTATTCCATTTTGGGGAAGATTAGGTAGGACTTCTTTTTTATTTATGGCCAAATAATATTCATATGTGTATGTATCATTTTTTTAATCTTATTCTTTCCTTTGTTGATGGACAGTTAGGTTATCTCAACATCATAGCAATTTTGAATAACTCTGCAAAAGAATAGAATAGACATCCTGGAAATAAACCCATGCATATATGGTCAATTGATCTTTGACAAAAATATCGGTGGAGGGGCCCCTGGGTGGCTCAGTGGTTTAAAGCCTCTGCCTCAGGCTTGGGTCATGATCGCAGGGTCCTGGGGTCAAGCCGCACATCAGGCTCTCTGCTCGGCAGGGAGCCTGCTTTCCTCCTCTCTCTCTCTCTCAGCCTGCCTCTCTGCATATTTGTGATCTCTGTCTGTCAAATAAATAAATAAAATCCTTAAAAAATATATATCAGTGGAGATAGGATGATCTCTCCAAAGAATGGTGTTAGAAAAACAAGATACCCACAAGCAAAAAAGTAAAACTGGACTTTTATCTTAACCCTTAAACAAAAACAAACTAAATAAGTTAAAGACTTCATTATAAGACCTGAACTTATAGAACTCATAGAATAAAACATAGGGGGTTTTATTCTATGATATAGTTTTATGACTTTGTTCTTGGCAATGGTTTCATCAATATGGCACCAAAGAACAGGCAAAAAAAGGAAAATTATATCAGTAAGACTATACCAGATTAAAATGTTCCACACAGCAAAGGAAATCCACAAAATGGGAGAAAGTATTTCCAAATAATATTTATGATAAAAGGTTAATCACCAAAATTTATGAAGAACTTCTATAACCCAATATAAAAAAACAGAAAAAAACCAAATAACCCAATCTTAAAACTGCACTAAGAACTTAAATAGGTATTTCTTCAATGAAGATATACAAATGGTCAATAAGTATACGAAAGATGCTCAATATCATTAATCAAGAAAATTCAGTTTAAAACCACAGTGAGTTATCTGTCATCTTAGCTCTATTAGAATGGCCATTAGCAACAAACAAAACAAACAAAAGCTGACCAATATTGGTAGGATGTGAAAAAATCGGGACACTGTTGTACCCTCTATACTGTGGGTGGGAATGTGAAATGTTGCAGCCACTATTGAAAACAGTATAGAGGTTTCACAAACAAACAGCCCAAAAATAAAGCCACCATATGATCGAGCTATTCCATTCCTTGGTATTTCTCCAAAAGAACTGAAAGCAGGGGGAGCCTGGGTGGCTCAGTGGGTTAAGCCTCTGCAGTTGGCTTGAGTCATGGTCTCAGGGTCCTGAGATCAGGCTCTCTGCTCAGTGGGGAGCCTGTTTTCTCCCTCGCTGCCTTCCTCTCTGCCTACTTGTGATCTCTATCTGTCAAATACATAAATAAAATCTTAGAGGAAAAAAAAAAGAATTGAAGGATCCTGAAGAGAAATGCACACTCTGTGTTCCCTACAGCATTACTTTTAATAGCCAAGATGTGCATTTGGAAAGTTATTAGTTAGACAATTTCTCCAAAAAGCATCTTTGCAGGGAAAAGACAAAGACACCCAGAAAGAGAGTTTGTGTTTCTCAAGTTATTTTAGCCAATTTTTGCTAGTATAATTCTGGAATTTCTCCAATGGAAATATATCTTAAACAGAACTGTAACAGCAAACTAGTTTGATTAGGATTTAATCAATTTTAACTTCAGAGCATCTTTTCAATTGCATTCTTCATGGTGTTATTTTTGGTGAGCTAGATATTTGGTTATATTATACAAAGAAGTCCTTTAGTAAGAAAAAGAATCTAGAATCTATTCATTCAAAGAACTGCTGTTTACCGAAGCATCAGGCTTCAAATATAGTAATTTTGCAAATTAAATATCAGTGTCCAAAGCTGTACTCAGGTTTCATTCAAAAATGAGAGAAGAATTAATCATGAAATGGAGGAAATTACTGGTCCTGTCTAGATGATGGAAGGAAACTGAAGATGGAGAATTCACCACAAGCAATATCTTAAGGAAATGAAATCTTGGCAGAGACTTCTGGATGTCTTTCCAATATCCATGTCCCCTTCCCCATCTTTCTCCTTAGTTTTAGAAATCAATTTTTAACTGGGCTCCTTTGCCAAGCTGTGATTATATGACTAAGTTTTAGCCAACGAGATATAAGTAGACACATATATAAGATTTCTGGAAAATCTGCTTATAGAGGATCTACTTCTAGAAGGGGCACTTCTTTTGTTCACTTATCTTTTCTATCCGGTCTCATGGTAGCTTGTGTCAGCAGTTACCCTGGACTGTGAGGGGATTTGAGGGAGAGAACAATGTCAGCACCAGTGGACTAATTCTGGACAACCTCTTTCCAAGCTTACTCTGCTGATATCTGCATCTTTACCTGCACAACAGTGTTTATGCAATTATTTAAACATTTAATTGGTTTCTGCCTTCCTTATTTTAAAAAGACTAAAATATGGATAAATGAAAATATGAAACAAATGGTATAACGTAATACAATTGAGACAATTCCAGAAATGAGCACATCTTCAGCTTTAATTGTCTACCCATGAGATTAATGCCATTCAACTGTCTGCTTAATTATGAAAGAAAAGAATTATGTATAAATATATAAATATAAATATACACATAGTACTTAAATACATTTAAAAATGTCATTTACAAGCCAGTTATAAGGAACTGATTATTGTTTGACTTTGTATACTGCACTTTCCAGATGAACTTCCAAGAATTCATGATGGATAAAAGTAAAATAATCCTGTAGTTACTTTGGAATCCCATGCTTTATGACAGTGTCATGATCAAAACAATTTTGAAAATGCCTTAGAACTTAAAAGAACATTTTTTTGAAAAATCACAAGTGGTGTACTATATTTATTCTTTTATGTAGGTTTGGCTTGAGAATCAGCCTTCAGTCATAGATCAAAGAAAGATACATGTTACTGAAGAAAGACATGTCTGTTCTTGTAGGTATGTACATAGGCATGTTTTGTCCAAGTTCTGAAGTTGCCATGAGAAATAAAAGCATTTTTGGAATTAGTGTCTGGCTCCCAAGACGATTGTTGTGGAGAAACATTTTGGTTGTATGACTTACAAATATCGTGCTTTCAGTAACTTCCATTTCTTTAAAATGATACTTTGTAGTGCAGCTTTCTTATCTGCCCTACTTTAATGTCTTTGTTTATAGCTTCCCAAGCTTCAAAGGCTTTCCTGCCTATAGCCTTCATCCTGTCCCACTTACTGACCAACATAGGCATTACATAAGGACCATGAGCACCGGCAACTTGTGAGGACTTGGAAATATCATTGGTTCCTTAACCTTCCTCTCCTCACTTTTTCTCTTTCACAACCAATCTGACCCAGGATCCTGGATCTCATAGTTAGCCACTCAGGGACCATATTGTTTGCTTTTGGCTCATTCTGTCTTCCCACATGTTGATTTATTTATGGAATTATATATCATCTGTAACCCCTATTCCTAAGATTTACAATATTGCTTTCACCCCTCTGGAGCTAAAGCATTTCTCTAACTTCCCATGGGCTAAAGATTTCATTGACCTATTATATTCTGGCTGTGTCTTCCTGAAGATTGAAGCCCTGTTCCCATAACCAAGAAGAATGCTGATCACATAATTCAAAACCCTAGTCCCATTCACTCCTGGAAGTAAGATTAAAATCCTTGTTTCAACTTTTCCTGCCTCTCGTGCATGATGGTTTGAGGTGAAGAGTGTGTTTCTCTTACCATTTATATTATTCTTCCCTGGCTGCTAGTTTCTTAGGCCAAAAAGTTTGCGGCTTTCTTTAGAAACAAAATAAAATCCAAAATTTTAAATGAACTCTACAAAACCCTGTATAATGAGGTCCCCACCCACAACTTCAACCTGTCTACCTCTATTCTCCAACTCATTCACTGTACTCCAGCCCCTCTGATCTTCTTTTCTGTCTCTGGAACCCATCAAGCTTGTTTTCAACTTTAGGATTCTACCCTCACAGTGTCTTCTGGAAATGCTCCATTTTCAAACTTTCATGTGACTGCCTCTTCAGATCTCAGCCTTTGCCTTTCCTCACCACAATAGGTAGAGTAATCACCAATCCTCCCCCGCATTCCTAGTCTTCATTTTTCACATAAATTAGAAGCAAGCCAAAGACTTGCTTGGAAAAAAAAAATAGTTTTTAATTTTTTTGTGTGGACTGCTCCTTTCTCAGAATTCTGCAAATGACACCACCAGCTCCCCCTCCCCACCCCCGTATTTGGATTTGTTTGATTTTTAAACTCTTTCTTGGCTTTTGTAAATTGAGCTCCTGAGCTTAACTCTCTGCTTCATGAAATTTGGACAACTTTCTTGAATTCCAAATTCTTTTGTTTATAAACATTGCATGGGCTTGTTTACACAGCTGGTGTGAGCAATCAATTTACACCACAGCTTTAAGAGTTTTGCCCCTTTCCCTCTGTCCCACTCAGGGGCCCTACCATCCAGCTCTTCTATAAGGAAGCAAAGCATCAGATATTTAACAACCTTCCCATCAGATATTTAACAACCTTGCATTTATATGCAAGAACTTTCCCTGTCACTTCCTGCTAAGGGGCCATCCAGCATCTTTGTGAATAATGGTGGTGGTATGGAATTCACCATTTCACCAGCCAAGCCATTACAACTTCATAAAACCCTGAGACTTCCTAGAGACTTCTTTCTTTTATTTATCTTAAATTGTTTCCTGGAAACCTCTACAAAATGGTTCTAATTCTGGATTTTAGATTACTTAGAATAAATTCCTGTGCACAGGCTGGCCATCTGGCCATCTGGGTAAGTATGGACAGGATAAAGTCATAATGAGGATAAGATCATCAGGGGATAAAGGCAGGGATTTGAGGAGGTAAGATAAAGTTATATAATCGAGAACAGGCAACTCTTGCAAGGTCGTAATGTCATAGTGCAGTGATCAAGATACCATATGTGTCTTTCTTCACCTTCTATAAGAGCGCCATTTATTTTCCACTGAGAATGCAGGAATATATAAAACCTGCTACCTCTGAAAGGAGAAAATTTTGAAAAATTATTGGTGGGTGAAATGAGAGACATAGAACTTTAAGTCTTCCTAAAGGTGATTTGTGGTATTCTCAAAACCCACTGTCTTACACAGAAAACAAATCCCAGTTTAACTTTTCTGTTTCCCAGAGTTTGGAGCCTTACAACACTGAACTTCAATTGTCTCTGACTGGTGTCCCCAGAATAATTCCCAAGCAAATTCCCTCTGTCTGAGTTCTCTAAACATAGCTCTTGAATAGCCTTCCTTTGGAAAATCAGACATTTGTACTTCTTTTCCCTTATTCCATTACTGTGATATTTCTTGAGTGCTAAGATGTCGAGGTTATGGTATATTTGTCCCTTTTCTATTAGGGCCTGGATGTTGTTGTCTCTCTCCTTTCTCTTCTCTGATGGTGTCCCTCCCTCACGGGGGCTCACTGAGCTATGGCCAGGTCCCATTCTTTCACATGCATGAGTATTTTTACCTCAGAGAGAGGAATCCTCAGGATACAATTTATATGCAAGAGTTGAGTGACAGGCACACAGCCTCTGGTTGCTCTCTTATCTTAAAAGGTTTACATATGTTAAAAAATCTCTTCTAGCCTTGCTTTCTCTCTACCTCCAATTGTTGGTTCCTTGATTTCATTTCCTTCCTACTTCATTTAACTTTTCACCTTGTAGTACAAGACTTAATTTTTCTTTTTGTTTTCTTCATGTCTCTGGAAGAATAAGGTTCTATCACAGGCATGAAACTCAAGCAACCTCTTGAGGTCAAAGTGAAACCACTCTCCACAGTCACCTAAGTAGTCACCAAAGAGAGAGTCCCTGGGATCTTTCCACTGATAATTTAATATTACTCTTCTTTAAAAACAAACAAACAAACAAAAACCAAACAAACAAAAAAAAACACCCCACAACATTCTAATCAATCTTCTGTGGGCTACTTCTAATCTCAGTCATTGCATCCTGAAAATTTTCAGTCCCTTATTTTATTTCTGTTCTTTCCACCTATTCTGAATTTCCAATGCACAACACAGGAAGAAAGTGAATGAATGCACTTCTAAAAGCTCCCAATCACTCCTACGTCAGCATCTGTAAATTCTAGTGTTAGTATCTTCTTCCAGCATCACTTTAGGGATGCTTCCTTTTTCTGGAAAGCACTTGCATTCATATTAAGGCATATGAATTCACATCAGTAGGCAATAGACTGCTTCATCGGATTTGATGTGAACCACTTACACCAACACACCTCTAGTTCATTCATAATTCAAATCATTTGGATCCAGCCAGACGGAATATCCTCCCCTTCCTTTCTCTTATACCACCTCTACTTTAATGTGCGTACAGCTCCAAAGCCAAAAACATTGAAACTGACTGGGAAAAAAAAAAAAAAATCCACGTAAGTAATGTAAGAATCTGAAGAGCTGGAGCAAGTTCCTAGGACTGCTACTGATTTGCCCCAGGATGTCCAAACAGAAATCCTTATGCTCTGGGAATTAAAAATCAGCGGTTGAATTATTATATGCCTAAGGGCTGCCTCTTGTCCCATGAGACAATTCACAAGGAGAAGAGAGGTGCAGGAGGATATAACTGACTAAGCCAGAAACTTCTTCCACCAGATGTCAACACGTCACCCCATTCTGTCACTACCCAGTTCAGGTTTGCCTTATTTTGTATCTGCTACATCTCTGCAGTCTTCCCTTCATTAGACACCAAGACAAAAACTCAACATAGTTGCTAAAGCAACTTTTATTTTGACAGCTTTAGTATTTCATCATTATGCTTTTGTTTCAATGGAAAAATGTCTTCCCACGCTCTTAACTGAAGATGACTTTTTCATTAAGCCAAGGCTTTTTGCTTCTTCTTACATAACAAATGTGTACACAACCCACCTGCTTCTGGGTTACTTTCCATCTGTTCTTCAAGACAAACCCTATTACATGTAAAAACAACTTTTTTTTTTTTCATTTTATGGACATTGTGTTGCCATGTAAAAGGAATTTGTAGTCAACTTGGGTCATCTTTTCAGGCAACAAAAATGTTTCAGGAACTTAATAAAAATTAATTTACAGAATAATATACTTATAAAGGCTAATCATTCTATACTTTTATTTATAAGGGAATATTTCTGATGGACTAAGGGCAATTTAGATTTTGTAATATATAATCACCCAGATGATAAGTTCAGCAAAAACAGGAATCTTTCTTCATCAGAGTCTGAATGGAGTTGAAAATCATATAACATTTAGGATCCTGTCACAGTAACTGGGATGGGGATTTTCTAGTGTGTTCCTAGCTTTGTACTGCTTTGAGAATTCAAACAAAAAGCAGTAGACCACCTTCCCAGCAAATGTACATGCATTCAAAAGTTCTCATATATTTTTTTTCCCTCTTTAACTTTATTTTTTATTTTTTTTTCCTATTTATTTATTTTCAGAAAAACAGTATTCATTATTTTTTCACCACACCCAGTGCTCCATGCAAGCTGTGCCCTCTATAATACCCACCACCTGGTACCCCAACCTCCCACCCCCCCGCCACTTCAAACCCCTCAGATTGTTTTTCAGAGTCCATAGTCTCTCATGGTTCACCTCCCCTTCCAATTTACCCAAAAGCACATACCCTCCCCAATGTCCATAACCCTACCCCCTTTCTCCCAACCCCCCTCCCCCCAGCAACCCACAGTTTGTTTCGTGAGATTAAGAGTCACTTATGGTTTGTCTCCCTCCCTATCCCGTCTTGTTTCATGGATTCTTCTCCTACCCACTTAAGCCCCCATGTTGCATCACCACTTCCTCATATCAGGGAGATCATATGATAGTTGTCTTTCTCCGCTTGACTTATTTCGCTAAGCATGATACGCTCTAGTTCCATCCATGTTGTCGCAAATGGCAAGATTTCGTTTCTTTTGATGGCTGCATAGTATTCCATTGTGTATATATACCACATCTTCTTGATCCATTCATCTGTTGATGGACATCTAGGTTCTTTCCATAGTTTGGCTATTGTGGACATTGCTGCTATAAACATTCGGGTGCACGTGCCCCTTTGGATCACTACGTTTGTATCTTTAGGGTAAATTCCCAGTAGTGCAATTGCTGGGTCATAGGGCAGTTCTATTTTCAACATTTTGAGGAACCTCCATGCTGTTTTCCAGAGTGGTTGCACCAGCTTGCATTCCCACCAACATCAAAAGTTCTCATATTATATCAGGTTTGCTTTCTTCCTCTGAGACCACAAAATCATAACCCAAATAAAGAATACCTGATTTAGTTCAATTCCTTTCATTTTTATGACTAAGAAATGGACATTATAGAAGCTAATTGATTTATTTGAGATTCTAATTATTTAGGCTTAGAAATCATGTTATCTATTAATAGAACAATTATTTCCTTACTGTAATAGATTGTGTTTTGATATTTAAAAAATGTTTGAATATCATTTCTGCTTCCTTATTGATGAATACACCTATAATAATATTAAATTCAATAACGTTAAGAAAACCATATCCCCAGAGGTTAATTGGCCTCCTACAAGACAGTTACCTAGAGAGAAATATTTTCTAAGGGGGTCTCTTTTGCTGTGTTACCTTCATGTTTCAGTGATCTTGGAACTTAAGCAGGCACGGACTATAATAATAATTATTAATGTTAAATTTACTTTCATTATTTTATAATAAGGAATTTAAAGAGACAACAAAGCCTTTAGGTTGATTTCTCCAAAGGTAGCCTTAATTTTAATCTTCTCTGAAATTTTCCATTCTATTTTTTGCTATTGCATCACATAAAATGTTAGAGGAAACACATTTGGAAAAATATTACAAGAAAAATGAGGTGAAAATTAGAATTTTGGGGCCTTTCTTGGTTTCCTTATGTACATTGTCTAGTTCCTGTCTTTCCATCATGAAGTTGTGCAATGATTTAGGACCACATTAATCATTTTAATGTTCTCACTCAGTTGTAGGGGAAAATGAAATAACTGAATTTATGCTAAAAATAAACCTGACAGATCTGCTGGATTGCATGACATTTGAGAGTAAACAACTGTCCTCCCTCTTGGAAAGCTAATCCTGCCTGGCTTTTGACTTTCCCAAGAGATTGTTCTAATAGATTTTTTAAGCTGAATGTTGGATAATTGTTTCCACAATGAGCACAGACTGGTTTTCTCAAAAGAAAAAATGAAAATGAAAGTTCTATCCAATTAAAATAGAGCTATTAATACTATGCTGTGCTGGAAAGGAAAAGTCTGCTCTTCAAAGACTTGTGCAATTTATCACAGAAACACAAATTTTCATAGCAACTGAAAGAATTGGGTGAAGAATTAAAAGCTTTTTGAAGAATTTAAAAAGCAGTTATTTAACTCTCTTTAGTTGGCACATATGGGGATATTAACAACCTCAGTCTAGAGGAATAGATGTCATCACATTGGCTGTACTAACTTTTTACCACAGGGAAGATGGTTCACAGGGAAAGCCGAGTTCTGTCTTTTGGTTATTTATATCATAGAGTGCAATAGGAAAGATTAGCACCATATGAGAGGATATCTAGATTGAGAATACTCCTTACTTCTTGATCTAGTAGATCTTTTATTCATTTATTTAAAAAATAATTTTAAGATTTTATTTATTTATTTATTTATTTGAGAGAGAAACAGCATAAGCAAGGTGGAGGAGTAAAGGGAGGGGTAGAAGCAGACTCCTTGCAAAGCAGGGAGACTGACACCGTGCTGGATCCCAGGATCCTGGGTCAGGACCTGAGCTGAAGGAAGATGCTTAACCGACTGAGCCACCCAGGTGCCCCTAGATCTTCTTTTCATTTAAACAATGTATTACTTTGTGAACAATATGCTTTGGAATTTCTGAGCATTAGATAATCTAGCTGTTTATTATATTTAAGCCCACATCAAGAAAAATGCCTTTGTGAATTGATATGCAAACTTTAAGATTTGGGATCACACTTAAATGGCTGTTGATGGTATCATGAGTCAACATGCTTAATTATATTCCAGCAGCCGACTTCTTATGTCCTTTGGTGCCAGACAGAGGATTGAAGAAGGGTAGACTCATTGTTATCTGTCATCAGAATGACATCAGAATGAGTTAAAACATTATATGGGTGGTATTCTCAAATGTGGTCCCCCAACCACTTGCATTAAAATCTCCTTGGTTTTTGTTTGTTTTTAGTGCGAATTCCTGGACCCTATCCAAAATCTAAAGAATCAGACTATACGTGAAAGCAGGTATCAAGAACATGTAATAAACAAAAACACCATGGGAATCTTATAAACAAAAAAGTGAGGAATACCACCCTAAGATGAAAAGGCAGAAAAGCAAGTGATGAGAGAGTCCATGACTATAGAGGAACTTTCATGAACTGCACTGACATGGAAGATGTTTCTGGTGAGTGAAACATCACAAAAGAGCCCCACCATCCCCTGTGTGGTGGTTCTAATATCAGGCTTTAATGTGCTAGTCGATAAAAGAAAAATATTTTACTCACCTAGGTCTTCAGGACAATTTCATTTTAAGTTTTTGAAAAGAATGAAGCACATTTTTGATCACTAAATTATATCCTTCAAAGGGTCTAAATTACCTTTCAAATGTAAATTTGGGCCTTCTTTTTATTTGAATTTAAAAATTAGAAATGAAATCTTTAAAGTACTACTCTATAGAAACATAAATACTTATTATATAAAGTTCAAGTGCACGGAGAGGGTTCACCAAGATAGATCATATGCTGGGTTATAAAACAAGTCATGGCACATTTCAGATGACTGAACTTTTGAGGTGTGTTCTAAAAGGACAGGTGCCTACTTTACAACTCAAAGCCTGATGATACATGTATCATGATGTATATGATCATATAAACATACATATATCCTGTGAAAGGTAGATGAGGAACAGGATATGTACACAGCTTCAAATGATCTCCCCCAAATTATTTATTAATTACAAAGGAAAACAATTAAATTTAAAGTGATGAGTTTTGGGGGGCCTGACTGGATCAGTCATTAAGCATCTGCCTTTGGGTCAGGTTATGATTTCAGTCTCATGATCCCATCAGGCTCCTTGCTCAGCTGTGGGTCTCCTTCACCTTCTCCCTCTGCCTGCTGCTTCTCCTGCTTGTGATCTCTCTCTCTGTCAAATAAGTAAAAAATAAAAATCTTAAAAAAAAAAAAGTCATGGGTTTGGACAGATACCGCATTAATCAATTCACCAAAGTTAATATGTCCAATTAAAGGGGCAAACAACACCATGTTCCTCTCATTGTGATGTACTATGGTCAGCAAAAACACAGGCCATACCATCAGTTGATGACAAGATGGACCGAATAGAATTCTTTGCCAGTGGTATAAAGCAAATTGTTATAATTACTTTGGAAATTACCATGGAACTATTGACTAAAGCTAAACATATGAATACTTAAATCCCAGCAATTTCACTCCTCAGTACATATCTGATAAAAGATATGCATGGTAGATATTTTTTTTTCCTCATAGCCCGCACTGAAAATAACTCAAACTTCCGAGTGGATAAATAAATTTAGACAAAATTGTTTTGATTCTTAATTCAACTTCTATTCTTGTTATTGGTCTAAGAAGGTTTCTTTTTTCTTGAATTTGGAATTCATGATTTAATCTTGGTAACTTATGTGATTTTGGGAATTACCTGGTTTTTTTTCTTCTAAACTATCTGACTTCTTAGTATATAATTGTTTATATATCTGTTCCTACTCTGTGTATTTCGTGGTTATCTATTGTATTGTTTTCTCTTTCATTTCTCATTTTGGTGTCTGGGTCTTCTCTGTCTCTTTTTTTATTAGTAAATGTAGTTAAAGCATTACAAATTTTGTTTATTTATTTATTTTTGAAAAACTGGTCATTACTTTTAATGCTCTCTTACTGTTTTTTCAGATCTCTATTTATTTCTGATTTTTCTTTGTTATTTCCCTCCCCTAGTAAATTTCAGTTAAGTTTCTTCTTTTTCTAATTCCTTATGGTATAAGGTCAAGTTGTTTACTTGAACTTTTTTTCTTATACAAGATTTATAGCATAAATTTCACTATAACTTCTGCTTTTGCTACATCTGATAGGTTTTTTTGATATTGTGTTTTATTTTTCTTTGGTTTTGAGACATACTTCATTTGCTATTTGGTTTTTTAACTGGCCCACTGCTTATGCAGGGATGTGTTGTTTAATTTTTACATATTAAGTACTTAATATTTACATTGTAGATTTTCCAGCTTTGTTTTATTGTTGATCTTCAGCTTTGTAGCTCTGTGGTTGGAAAATATACTTGGTGTGATTTCAGCCTTCTTCAATTTGTAATATTTGTCATGTTTCTTTTTATGTGACTTAAACAGGGGATTTTTCTGTGTGTACTTTGAGAAAATGTGTATTCTGGTTTTTTTTGGATGGAAAGTTTTATATGTATATCTTTTAGAACAACGTATTCTGAAATATACATGAAATAAAAATGCTCTTGTTGAAAAAATTTTTTTAAGATTTTATTTATTTATTTGACAGAGAGAGAGATCACAAGTAGGCAGAGAGGCAGGCAGAGAGAGAGGTAGGGAAGAGAAGCAGGATCCCTGCTGAGCAGAGAGCCCCATGTAGGGCTCAATCCCAGGATGCTGAGATCATGACCTGAGCCAAAGGCAGAGGCTTTAACCCACTGAGCCACCCAGGTGCCCTGAAAAAAAAAAAATTTTAACCAAGGTTACTCTTTTAAAGTAAAGCATGTCAGAAGGGAAGTGGAGAGGGTGGGTGAAATAGGTGAAGGAGTTGAAGAGTACACATACCATGATGAGCAGTGAGGAAGGTATCGAATTGTTGAATCACTATTTTGTACACCTGAAACTAATATGACACTGTGGGTTAACTATCCTGGAATTAAAATGAAAAAAATTATTAAAAAAAAAAAAGAAAAGGCAAAAAAATGGTTGTCAAATTCAAACAGTTAATTATTCTTACATAAAACAGCACAGATGGATCTCACCAAATTAATGGTCAGTGATAAGACACAGAAAACTCTATTCTAATGATTCCATTTATATAAAATCTAAAAATTAGCAAGACTAAACCAGAATATTAGATATCAAAATAGATTGACTTTGAGGAGAAGAAAATTTGGGCAGGGAGTGGGGTGAGGGCAGCTCCTGGGGTGCCAATAAATTTTCCTATTTTCTTATCTAGGTGCTGTTTACATGGATGTGATCACCTTGTGATAATTCATGGAGCTATTCACACAGGATGTGCATAGCTCTCTGTTGTATGTTACAATATATAATAAGCAAATAACAAAAACTATGTTAAAAATGTTATCAAAGGACACCAAAAAATTCTAAATGAACATAAACATTGTTCATGCTTGGCATAATCTAGCATTGTAAAGATGCCGTTCTCCTTAAATCAGGCTATAAATTCAGGGTATTTTTTGGAAAGATGTCACCAGAGTTTTTTTTAAAGGACTGACCAAACTAATTAAAAAATCAAATGGAAAGACAAGAGTGCATTAATAATAAAGATTAAGAGTAAGAAGAGCATTGGGGAAGGTATGTGATATGATGAGTGCTGTGAAGTGTAAACCTAGTGATTCACAGACCTGTATCCCTGGGGCTAATAATACATTACATGTTAATTAAAAAAAAAGTTGATATAAAAAAAAATAGAAACAATAGCATGTGGGATGGTCTCATCAAAGCTAATCATTATAAACCCTTTAAATAGTTGTTACTGGCCTTCCCTGCAAATTGGAATCAACCAGAGTTTTTTGTGTTTTGTTTTGTTTTGTTTTTTAAGTCCTAGTGGTTTAGTCTGTCCACCAAGTGAAATAAATAAGATTCCTTGGGTTTGAGACCTAGATAACAGTATTTTTTAAAGCTATAATTCCCAGGAAATCATTCCAGTTGGAAAAAAAAAAAAAAAAAAAACCAAAGGACACTCACCCTAAAGGGTATGAAGATATTCTATAATTCCACTGTAATGAAATAAAATATTTTTATTTTAAATAAAATAAAATGAAGTAGCATGTTTCTGGCCTGGGAACTAAAAGACCAATGAAATGCAATACAAACCCCAGAGTCTTGTTTGTTTGGAAATTTGGTGCATAATAAAGGTGGAATTAATCTCTATTGTCATCAACAATACAATGAAAGAGTATGTAGTAGATAATTTCATGAGACTTCATTTTATGGAGAAAAATAAAATTCTGGAACATATAAACAAAAATAATCTCCAGGTGAATTAAAGTCCTGAATGTGACAGCTAAAGTGAACAGGTGGGGTGCCTGAGTGGCTCAGTGGGTTAAGCCTCTGCGTTTGGCTCAGGTCATGATCTCAGGGTCCTGGGATAGAGCCCCTACATTGGGCTTTCTGCTCTGCAGGGAGCCTGCTTTCTCCTCTCTCTCTGTCTGCCTGTCTGCCTACTTGTGATCTCTCTCTCGGTCAAATAAATAAAATCTTCAAAAATAAATAAATAAAATAAGATAAAATGAATAGGTACTAGAAGAAAATAAAGGTGAGTATATATCTGACATCAGAGTTTGGAAATGTCTCTCTTAGAAAAAGAGGACAACCCCTAGGAAAATAAGTAAGTTCCTTCTGTAGACAGCTCCAAAAAGGAGGCTGGAATGGCTAACAAGTGTGTGAAAAGATGAGTGCTCATACTAGTAACCAGGAGAGTGACAGGATTCCTTTGGACTCTTCATTTTTTCAGATTTATTTTTATTGTTTTCTATTTACTTATTTGACACAGAGAGACAGAGAGTGCAGAGGGAGCAGCAGACAGAGGAGGAAGCAGGCTCCTCACGGAGCAGAGAGTCTGTTGCAGGCTTCGATCCCAGGACCCTGGGACTAGGACCTCAGCTGAAGGCAGACGCTCAACTAACTGAGCTACCCAGGCACCCTCTTTTGGACTCTTCAGATGAGACAAATGTGGAAAGTAAAAGAACATTTTGACGAGGTCAGGAAAAAACGGGAATCCTCATGCAGGTTTGGTGAGAACGTGCTGTGAGATCAGACATTCTGGGGCTCCATCCAGTCTTACTTAGCAGAAAGAATGGAGTCTCCCCAGCGACAGATTGGGTCAGAAAACAATCCCATACATCTCGTCAGGAGATGCCCAGAACCTGGGACAGTCATTGAACATACGTGAGGTAGAATGGGATTGAGGGGGGGATGAAGAGAAAACCAGAGGGACTTTACAAAGACCAATGAGACCAAAGTGCCCTGAGCTCTCCAGTAAGTACCATTAACTCTACTTCCTGCACATTAGGTATAGCTAAGAGAGGGGAAAATGTGGGGAAAAAAAGAAGTCCTGTTTATAAGCTTTCTTAATTGTCATGTATCATCTTACAGGGGCAATTTATGTTCAGAGAGAAATCAAAGTAATGACCATTGTGCTTAATTGTATTACCTCTGAGTTTCTCCACAGGAAAATAAGCTACTAATATCTGTGTGAACTGGTAAAATTCCCCACACACTCAAAAAGCTGCAAAAATTTTAAACAGTGTCACAGCTCTTCTAATGTGGCTCTAGACCTCCTTTTGCCAGCTGGCCTTGTGGCACACAAGTCCCTGGGCAGCCGTAGAGGCTTGGCTTATAAATTGTGGTCATTGAGGTAAATTACTCTATTCCTTAATTTAATAGCTATGAAGTGAGCACAATCATAGTGCTCATTTTATAAAATTGGAGGGAAGTTGAATCAAATAATTACTTGACAGATAGTGATCCCTCAGTAAATGTCAGCTACTACTCTTAGGTTCTGCTAGGAACGTCCTCACTTCTGAGATTCTTCTTTATACTCTATCTGAATCTTAGATGGATTTCTTTATTGTCCCCTTCCTTAATCATGCAGACCTCCAAGCTTTTCCTCATACCTGGAATAATTTTTCCTAACAGTATACTCTCAAAGGTTTTTGTTGTTGTTTTCCTTCCCTCTCTCATCGTTCTTGAAATTTATTTTTTCCTGGAAGACTTTTTTGAAAACCCAAAGTAAGGGAAACTGCGATATTTAGTCAAATTTCAGGAAAAAATTTTTCTGATCACAGTCAGTGTATTTTTATTAGTAGTAAAAGAATATGGAAGTGGTTGAGTCAGTACAGTTCTTACTGGGAAATGCAATTGCAGCAGATACATTTTATTTTAAAAAATGCCATAAATATTCTCTAATCTGGAAGGCATCCACATAAAACAACAGTCCAGATTCTATTTTTCATGTTGTACAGTTACTTAAAATTTCAAAATGAAAGTACAAAAAAAAAAAAGAAAAAAAAAACCTTACAGGTAAGAATCAAAGAGGACTAATTCTATTAAGTACTCTCTTTTATTTATGAAAATAAACTTAATAGATTTTCTAGAGTTGGGGAGATTGTACTATTTACACAAAAAAGGTTATGCATTTTTAGAAGAATGTAGTAGGGCAAAGGGTGAATGTTTTTTAATCTTTCAGAATAAGAATCAGAAGCTTGATGAGGAAACATATGAGGGCATAATCACAGGCTGTTTGATCAAACCACATACAGATCACTTTGCCAGGACTATCCTTTCTACCTAGTAATGTCACAGTGACTTTGAACTCCTCTGGTGCTATTGAAATCTCTGTTCACACAACTTGTCTTCCCACAAGCTTCATCTATCAGTTGGCATTGTATTTATTCATGGAAGAACACCCTTGGAAATATCTGTTCTGGGACAAGGTTTGTGTTGAATGGGCCATTTGAGTGTTTATATATACTCATTTCCCTGAAAATGTTGTTTAGATAAAGCATCTGCTGGAAAATCAATAATGTGCTCCATTTTCAAAATAAACTAGCTTGTTGTTCTGAAAAATGGCAAATGATATCTTTTGTATGAGGGTATTTCCCTTTAAAAATGGGAAAGATAAAATTGTGTTTTTATACTCTGCAAATCGTTTTCTTTGGTAGTGTTGACGATATGCTTGGTTTCTGTAACTTCACAAGGAACCCTAACTGCTAGACTGAGTCATCTGTTTTTTTTTTAAATTAAATTAATTTATTTATTTTCAGAAAAACAGTATTCATTATTTTTCACCATACCCAGTGCTCCATGCAATCTGTGCCCTCTATAATATCCACCACCTGGTACCCCAACCTCCCACCTCCCGCCACTTCAAACCCTCAGATTGTTTTTCAGAGTCCATAGTCTCTCATGATTCACCTCCCCTTCCAATTTACCCCAACTCCCTTCTCCTCTCTAACACCCCTTGTCCTCCATGATATTTGTCATAGACTGATTCATCTTGATAGTATGAATCTCTTGCACCATCTTCAAGCCCCAGATTATTCTTTATGAAGCAGACCTCCTTCAGTCCCGTCTGAGTTTAGTGTAATATCACACTGCAGGCTCATCATTGCTTTTGTATTTTAGAGACCACCCATAGTTTTCTACATAACAATAACATGGAACCTCCTGATACTCCTTCCAAAATGGTTCCTTCCTTCCATTCTTCAATATGCTGTGATTGGGGCTCAGTATTAGAAGGCAGGGCCAATCATTGGCTGAACCACACAGATGGGCAAGGCTGAGGAAGGAACATGGGGGCATTGTCATAGGAAGATTTTCAAAAGACTTTCACACAGGGACAGAGGACCAAAAAGTGAGTCTGGAGTAAGGTGATTTCAATACTTGAAGCTCATATCTGAGCATAGTTATGACTCGGGCTTTGGTTCTGTCCTTACTTAAGTAGCCAGTTACGGACTCCTGGTGACAGAAGTTTGGCAGTGGTTCACCCAGGTCAACTCTTTGATTTGGGAGATCTGATAGTAGGTCTCAGGGATCCGGGCTCTGTTACAGTAGATTCCAGGTGAGAAATTGCAGTAAGCGTGTTTAGTTTATAGAAGTGTTTGGTGAGGGAGGTGAGAGCATCATACACAGTTCAGAACAAGGCTGGTATAAAGACGACCACCAGTGATGAACCAGAGAACTAGGATAATGAACCTGTTTGTCTTGGGCCATCTCAGGCTCCAATCACACAACCATTCTTTATCAATTCTTCCTTTATCTTTATATCTCATTATTTTCTATGGAGGTATGATTGGGCCACTTTGACAATAGCATATTTCCCTAAGGGCTCCATGTCATGGGTTGAATCTTGTCTCCAAAAAAGATATGTTGAACACTTAATCCTCAGGATCTTGGAATGTAACCTTATTTGGGAATAGGGTCATTGCTGATATAATTAGTTAAGATGAAGTCATACTGGAGTAGGGTGGGCCCCTAATTCAACATGACTGGATTCTTATAAAGAATGAAGTGAAGACAGACACAGAGGGAAGGCGGCCACTGAAGACAGAGATTTGAGTTATGCTGCCACAAACCAAAGAATACTGGGGGCCACCAGAACCTGCTTAGTTAGTCAAGAGGATTCCCCAGTACATGCTTTGAAGACAGCTTGGCCTTGCCCACACCTTGACTTTCTGTTTCTAGCCTCCAGAGTATGAAAGAATGAACGTGCGTTGTTTTAAGTTAAGTAGTCTGTGGTACTTTGTTAGGGCAACCCTAGGAAATGAATGCAGTCCATAAAAGCAGCAAACATGTTGTTACATTTGCTATTATAACTCTACTGCTGGCCTGGTGATTCCCACCCAGTGAGTACATGCTACAAACAGGTAAAGATGTGCCTGACTTTCCTTTGCTTCTACTAGATTGAATTTCTTTGAGGCCCGGGACCATGTCTGATTCATCTTTGCTTCACTCTAAAGGATTTATTCAATGGAAACAGGAAGGGTCTAAAGTTTTATGTTTTTCCAATAGTCCTTTATTATTATTATTATTATTATTATTATTTTTCAAATAAAGTTACGGGTAGGATAACTGAAACATTTATACCCAGGAAATACTATGTAAGTCTACTTACATGTCTTCCCTAATTCTATCCCCAGATAGCAGAGAACTTCCTATGTATTACTATCCCAGGATATTGGGGAAAAAAAAAAATAGAACAATTCACACTTGGGCCACTCGTATCTGTGAGAATATACCATGTTCTCACAGTTCTCAGCTGGCTCACCACTGGCTAGTGTCTAAACTCTGGAAAGAAACATCCCGCTTTGTTTATGTTCACAAACTCTGTTGCTTCCTGAGTGCTTCCCTTGTCCCCATCAGCCATTTCTCAACCGGAAGTGCAACAAAAAGCTCTTTTATTGCTATAGTGGCTAGTGATCTCAGTTGCTCAAGAAGTTCATTTTTAAAGAGTTTATTACCTAGTGATAATAATACAAACAAAAGAAAATCCCCAAGGACAAGGCCATCCAGCCAGTGTCAGTATCATCATTATTCAGAAAACAGAAGTCATAGCGCTACCATTACCATAAATTTGTCTCCTTTTTATTGGCAGATGTTTCACTTAAATAAACATAATCAGGATTTGGGAAGATTCACCTTGGCAGCAGCTAAAATGCATGAATAGTCACTAATCTCCTCGTGTCCCAGTTGCTTCACCAGCTGCTCTGCAAAATGTATTTATGAGGGTGTGCTGGAGACAGGCAGTGGGGAGGATGAAGAACCACACATTGCTCCTGATTTGTTCATAGTTCCACACATAGCAGGAAAACATCTCTGATTTTTTTTTAGGACCCTCCTATACCATAAAATGTACATAAGCACCTGTTTATTGAACAATACTCTCATAATCCTCCAAAAAATGCTGGTAGTAAGGGAAATTAAATGGCAATTTTACATTCCAGTCACCTTAACTTTGAATTATTTGTGTATATATGTTGAGCTTAGGAAGCTATGACCATTTCAGTTATCTAAAACTAACTTAAGAATATTTGCAAGAAACAGAAATGCACTCATGCTCATTATATAAAGAGGGATTTACCATTAAGAGTCAGTAGGTTGTGGGTTGGGGCTGGCTAAACTCCCAGAACTCAAGTTCAGGGGATAGAGAGAATCCATAAAGAACCAAAGCACCTCTTCTCTTTGTCCCTTGTCCCTAGCATCCTGCAGACCTGTTCTCTGCAGACCATGCCTCTGTGTTTACAGCCTCCAAGTGATCTCCCCTATTCTCGAGTCTACTCACAATTCTATTTCCAAGGATCACCACTGACTAATGCTAAGCTTCTGTGTGTCTTAGTTCAGTTCATGAGAAAGTCATTCTGACTAGCTCAGCTCACGCTTCAGATGTCCACACTGTCCAAACAGGCCAACAGGGTGGCTGAGGCCCAGTGCTGTCCTTGACCTGTGGAGAAGAAGCAAACTAAAAACAGAGTAGGTCCTTGAAACCAACTTCAAAAGGGCTCCAAAGATATATAACAAAAATAATCCTTTCTTGTTGCAAAGTGCTGTAAATACAAACTACACATTGTTTTGATCATAACCATTTAGTTTATCCAAAATTTGATTCAGAATTCTGACAATACTTTCTAGTACCTGGGAAAGATTGTATTATGTGATTGTAAATTGTTGAGTAAAATACTGTTTTCTTTTGTATGATTCCACTTGGTAGTTAGCATTGATGTGCTTGTAGGTCATATTTTCTCTGTAAAAATAAGTTAAGACGTTCTCATGATGCTAGAGTACTAAAATTCTTCTGGTATAGAATTTTACTGGTCTTGTTTCTAGAAAAGTCAAAAATCCACAAAATACTTTACAGTTCCTGAGAAAATTCCACTTAGTCCTTTCAGAAAACTTATTTCTGCTATTACCTAGTCTACCCCTATTAATTTTTCTCTATATTGCTATTATTTTTTTAAAGATTTTATTTATTTATTTGAGAGAGAGAGTGTGAGAGAGAGCATGAGCGAGGAGAGGGTCAGAGAGCGAAGCAGACTCCCCATGGAGCTGGGAGCCTGATGTGGGACTCGATCCCGGGACTCCAGGATCACGCCCTGAGCCGAAGGCAGTCGTCCAACCAACTGCGCCACCCAGGCGTCCCTCTATATTGCTATTATTAAACTCAATCTAAAAACTATAAAAGGATTTGTAATTATTCCTCTAGAAAAATGTTTCGCTTGATTAAACTCTGTTCTGTCCTTGAAATCACCTGAAGTAATTAACTCAGATTATGGAACCGTGATTCACAGTGATTCATATACTTCACATGGAGACAAGAGCGAATGTACAGTACATGTTTTTATTAATTTACAGAGATCCAGAGTATTCAAGTATGAAAGTTTAAATGAAAGAGGTCATCTGTCAACCCTAAACCAGTCAGGACATAAAAGACTAAAATACATAATGTTTATGGAAAATAAGAAATATAGACATATTATGCTTCCTCAAGTGTGTTCTTAGTTCATAGTTCATACTGATAGTTGACAAAGAGGAAGAGAGCCTAGACTTTATTCTCATGTATACAAAACGTGCTTTGTATTATCTTTTTATCTGCCTAATACAGTGTCTAACATCTAGGAGTTACTTAGTATTTGTTAAATGAATACAGGTGGACAATTTAGACATATACTAGAATATACATAAATATATAAGAGATGTATAATAGGATAAGACCACCACAAACTCCCTACTGAAATCCATTAGCATTATCAAATGAAGAAACGAGGTAGATTTATGGCATCAATGTGGAATTGGAGCTCAGAGTAAGACCTAAGAAATAGCAGAGCCTGTGCCAGGGTAAGAAGGTTGAAACATAGATACTCTTTTCTAAGTCCTGGATAATGGACCTGGGAATAAAAGCTCAGATATGCAGAAGTTGCCCATTAGAGTTTCATATTCATAGGTGCTGAAAAAAGCAACATTAAAAAACAAAACGATGGGAGACAGCTCTGCTGACACCCATCATGGACCACATGATCCTTGTCCGGGAAGTAGTATCACCCATCTATACTCAAAAGACACAAGGTATCAAAAATAAGATACTTGAGTCAAATTCTTTCTTTCTGAGACAAGGCATGTAAGGAAGTAGCTTCAGAGGTCAGGATTTGTGAGCCAAATGGGAAATGAGCTCACCAAACAACTTTGTTACAGTGAATAGAAGGCAGATGTGAAGAGAATGATGAGACACAGGTCTTCCAGAACCACGTCTGAAGTAAAAGCACTTTGCTTGAAGAGCTTTGAAAATAAATTCAGTTACTAAAACTGAAGATGGGGTTCGGTAGTGTCAGGCTAATTGAAAATCAAACAACAATAGTGAGATGATAGGATAATGGCATAGAGCTGGACCAGGCTATCTAGAAAGAGACACAGAAAAGGGCCAGTGGGCCTTTGGGATAAAACATCTTTTGGATAATACTTACTTCAAAAATATTTATAGATATATATATTAGTTGTGTACTATTTTTGAATTTATATCTATATATAAATATATTTATATTTATAGGAATGAGTATGAATAGAAGTAATATTTTAGCACTTTATAAGGACACATTCAACATTATTTAGTTTATGAATGACTAATGGATATGTTCAGTTTCTGTGCTAGACTTCCAGACTTGGAATTGTTTGTCATCCAGGCTTATTGTCCTGCTCAGATGAACTACTGTGTTTAGGAAGAAAGCAGTGCAAAATCTTTTCATGTATTCCTGATGTATGAATATAGATTTATATGGATTTAGGTATCCTGTAGCAAATGCTGTTTAACTAAGTAATCAAAATGGATTAAATCACATATTCTTCTTGAAGCAAACACTCCAGTTCTGATAGGAGAAAAGGCAGGTTAGCAGTGGACCATGAGTGGGCCATTCTAGAAGGGGAATGAGGCAAAGAGCCTGGCTTGGCATCCTCAGTATTTCCCTAATGCTCTGAGTTTCAGTTTACTGATATGAAAAATACTAAATTGAGTCCAGATGATCCATGTGATTTTGGTTTCTGATATTTATTTATTTTTATTATTTTTTAAAGGTTTTATTTATTTATTTATTTGAGAGAGAGAGAGAGAGAGAGAAAGAGAGAGCATGCATGCACATGGGGGAAGGAACAGAGGGAGAGAGAGAGAAAATCCCAAGCAGACTCCACGCTGAGCACAGACCCTGACACGGGGCTCTCTCTCCCGACCCTGAGAATATAACCTGAGCCAAAACCAAGAGTTAAATGCTTAACTGACTGAGCCGCCCAGGCACCCCTGGTTTCTGAGATTTAGAATTCCACAATGTTAATAGGACCCAGAACTTGACTGACTGTCATTTTTAAATACAAGTCTGGGCATTCAGGATCTGTATTATATTGAATCAGAACAAGATATATTTCTAGTAAAGATAAGGAAGATTAAGCTTCAGGTCTCCTTCCTTATATGGAACCCTTGAGATCTGGGGCTTCCTGGGAAGTATCTAGGGCTTCCTGGGAAGTATCTAGGGCTTCCTGGGAAGTATAATATATTCCAGATGGGAGGAAAAGCTAGGCTGAAATCAGGATGTGTATAGGAAAACATTTTTGGTAAATTGACTTAAAATATTTCAGAAAAAAGATAAACCTCTAGGACCCCAGAAATTGGCTGTCTTTTTCTTTGTCACTCTAAATTAATATTTACAAATACACACACACAAACAAAAAATAAATTTAATTAATTAATACTTGCATTCATACCTTGTTTTGTATTTATAATTTTTTTATTTTTTATTTTTTTTGAGTGAATTTATAATTTTTTAAGAGAAAAGCTTCTCCAAATTTATAAACTTCAGCCCCCACAAATCATGAATGGGGTCTTATAACCAAGCTATTATAAATCATTGGACTTGTTATGCTTCTCATGTCTGAGTCACTGATGGATGATTTCCTCATCTCTTACTCCTGTAAGTGCCTCCCAAGACTTTCTAGTTTCTACTTACCTTTCACTGAGTTCTGGGAATCCAGAACTAACTATTATATAGTGAGCTATCTCTAGGACTGAAGACCTTGACTCATTTCTACTGCTTCCTGAAATATGAAGGCAAGGACTCTGTTCGTTGTGTCCTCTACATTTTCTCAAAGAACATTCTCTGCATTAGAGAACTGATAAAATGTAGAACTTATGTGTTCTGAGCCTCCCAGAAAGATAAGCTGAATATTAACAGATTTCTGGAGAACACCTGAATTTTCCTTACTCTACAGAAACTTGGTATTTAGCCTGACAGCCCTTGCCTTGGGGTAAGGTTTACACCTACTTCTCTGGGCATTTTCCAGTCATTGTCTCACACCTGTCCTAACTCATCATTCTTAGTATATAACTGCCAAAATTCTGACAGTACATCAATCTCTTGCTTCTTCCACTCCTTCTTCCCAGATATTTCAATAACTGACCCATCAATCTTACTTTTCAAAAGTGAGTGTGGAGCTAAGTAATCTAATTGACTGTCAGTTCAGGAGAAAGGTGAACAGGAATTGATTGGCATGATATGCTTAATGACATTCTTACTTATGAAATACATTTCTCCTAACACTTAAAATCTAAAAATGGCAAGTTATTTTTAAAAAAGATTTATTTATCTTTTTATTTGAGAAAGAGAGAGAGGGACATGGGCGTGGGGGGAGGAGCAGAGGGAGAGGGAGAGAGAATCTCAAACAGACTCCTGCTGAGTGAGGAACACAATGCAGGGCTTGAGCTCAAGACCCTGAGATCATGACCTGAGCTGAAATCAAGAGTCAGTGCTTAACCAAATGAGCCACCCAGGCACCCCAAAGTTGTGAGTTATTCTTTACTATTGCTCTTTCTGCCTCTTTTTGCTGTTGCAATGCCTGCAATTAGAGTATTTTATTCTTTATACCATTTTTTAGGAGTATATTTAAACTTAAAAGCAAACTTTCTACATTTCATTTTGCCAAATGATTTCTTTCGTTCCAATGCCCTAAAAGGTCAATTTTCAGTTTGATTTTGATTATAAAAGAATACATGTTGGAGGGACGCCTCATTGGCTCAGTTGGTTAAGAGTCTGCCTTCGACTCAGGTCATGATCCCGGGGTCCTGGGATAGAGTCCTGCATCGAGCTCATTGCTTAGTGAGACCCTGCTTCTCCCTCCACTTGCCTCTCATTCTGCCTGCTGCTCCCCCCTGCTTGTGCTCTGTCTTTCTCTGATAAATAAGTAAGTAAAATCTTTTTTAAAAAAAGAATACTTACGGGAGAAAGATTTATTTTATACTTTATTTATACAGTATTATAGGACAGTATTATGCATAGAAATTATTACCACTTTATGTAAATGAAAAGATAAAGTCTGTGAAATCTTGAGTAATCAGGAAAACATCATGTATTCTATGTCTAACTGAAGAGTTCTTTTTTTTTAAGATTTTCAATTTTTTTAAAAGTAATCTCTGCATCAAATGTAGGGCTCGAGCTTACAACTCAGAGATCAAAAATCACATGCTCCATGGACCATTGATGAGCATGTGATTCTTGATATCTGAGTCATGAGTTCAAGCACCACATAGTTATAGAGCTTACATTAAAATAAATAAATAAATAAACCTAATTGAATAGTTCTATCTTCAAGACTTAAGATATAAACCTTCTAAATTCAAACCATTGAATTCCCTGGGTGTTGAGGTAAAGACATTTACAGTATTCAAAACAAGAGAAACAAAGACTGTTTGGGGAACGGTGCCCCTTGGGTTAGTCCCAAAAGTGCATCCACAAACTCTTGCTGGATACCACTATGACTCTGTAGGTAAAGCAGTTTGTGGTTTCCGGGGTTTATAGAACAAAAGATTTTAATGTCCCCTGAGAATTATTTACACTAGATTCATAAGCAAACCCAGGAAAACCTACTAAATGGGATCAGAGATCACTGACAATACTGTTTTAGTGATTTATCTTCTCCTAGGTGCAGATGAGTCAAACAGATTGTTTGGGTTGAGTTGTGTCTCTCACAAATTCATATGCTGAAGTCCTTATCCCTAGTACCTAAGGATATGATCTTCTTTAGAAATAGAGTTGTTGCAGATGTTATTAGTTTAGATGAGTTTATATAAAGTAGGGTGGGTCCCAATCCAGTATGAGTGTGGTCCATATAGAGGGGAAAATGGAACACACACGTACATGGATGGAGTATCATGTAAAGATGAAAGCAGAGACCAAGATGATGCAACAGAAGCAAAGAAAAGTCAAAGATTGCCACAAACCACCAGAGGCAAGGTAGAGGCAGAGTCTCCCTCACAGCCTCTGGAAAGAACCAAACATCCAGGACTAAGAGACAACACATTTCTGTTGTTTAAGCCACCCAGTTTGTGGTACTCTGTTATGGAAGCCCTACAAACTTATGTAATCATGATTACTTTTCTGAAGACAAGTCTGTAAGGTTGGTTGAAAACATTCCTGAAAGATAAAAAGCATATAGCCCTTTAGGAAAGATGAGTGACATCCAACACTATCCTGCCTAATCCCTATCTTTAGATCTGGTTTCTTATCCTTTTTATAGTAGTATGTCTATAGTTTTGGAAGAAGTATATCTGTTTATATCCTGCTGAAAAAGAACTTGTAATTGGATTTCACCCACACCAATAATTTCTCTTCCAAGCAAATTAAAAAAAGAAATCATTCTCTCTTCTGTCAATTCTGGGAGTATCCCCAGTGATCCCTAAAGGGTCAGGGTAGTGTTCTAATGGAAGATCAGAGCTTGTGCATCTTCCCAAACACTGAGTAAGCAGTGTTACTTGGAAACAAAAGGCATGTGGACTCCCTAGAAAATTATGGGAACTAGAATTTTGCATAAAAATTGTTTACCTGAAGTGTATGAGTTATTGTCATCTTGAAAAACCTCAAATGATAATATGTCCTCAGTCAAGGTCATGTAAGATTTTATGTCTAGAAGGGAACTCAAAATCATCATAAACCCATGCTTCTGAACCAGGGGCCCATGATCTTTCGACAGTGAGTAATAGACATAAATAGAAAGTTCTAGAAAAGATTCTTCAAGCCCAGGATAAAAATGTTGGATTGCATTTTACTATGAGGTGGTTTGATAATCTACAATAGGTAAACATCTTTTTGATAAAGAGTGTATATTGTCAATATGAATTAGAGACAACGTTATGTAGCAAATAAAATGTAGCCTTTATCGGTGAATGTCATGAATGATAAAATGATGAAGTAATGTTCTTATCATGTAAGAAAAGTAGACACAGTTTCCTGAAGAGAAGTTGTGGCAATCCCTTACATTACTCAGCTCTTTCTACCTAAATGTGAAGATCAAAAATGATGCTAAACTTCAAAACTTAAAAGCATAAAACTTGGAATGCCATTACCAAAAATCTCCATGAGATGATTCAATGTTTTAAAGAGGAAGAGAGACTAACTATGATGGAGAGTTGGACATATCTAAATACCTTGAAGGTGAAGACCCTCTCAACAAAGATAAATTTCTACTAAGCTCCTGCTATAGACAGGACTTCTATAATCTGTGTCTCTAGGACTACATGACTTTGACTGATCTCAGTTCCCGCATCTACCCACAGCTCCCTACAGTTGATCTCTCCAGAGCTGGATGGTCTCAGTGTTTATGAGACAGAAGAATTCTCAGAATGTTTTCTGTCCTCTGTCCCCTGAAACTCTGCTATCATAGGTAGACCAAGCTACACATGGCTGATCACATGGGAAATCACAGAATAGATACATTCAAATAAAATAGCCTACCCAGCCAGCCTGGCCTGAACTAAGTTTCCAGGGCTCTCTCAGATGTTCCAGGATGTGACTATTTTAGAGAGTCATGCATTTCAAGCTTTATCCTAGAGAAAGGGGATAAGACACATAGGTGGCCTTGATGATGGGAAGCTTTCAGTGAAAAATGGGAAATTGGTCTCTGCTGGAAATAGCGTGGTTGACAAGTAGGGTATTATTTGTTCCATGCAATTCACTCAGTGCAGCTGTGGAGAAGAGAGGTATCCCAGTGAGCATGGAAATTTAAGGTACAGTTACTCTGAAGGAGAAAGCATGACATTGGAGCCAGCTGGCCTCTGAATTTTATTTTGGCCAGTGATGGAAAAACAGCTGAGAACAAGGTCAGAATGCCTGGGAATTCAGGACACAGAGCTCCCGTCTCCATCTACAGACAAAAAACTCAGAGACTGACCCACAGTTAGAGAATACCAGCCTAGAGAGGTCAGGAGTATCCTCATTTCTAAGATATACCTAAAGGTTTCTAAGCTATAGCAAAGGTTAGAGGGCATTGTAAAGCTACAGGGCTGAGACACGAATGTCCAGAGCTTGGGCAGAGATAGAAGCTCCAAGTTTGCCTCAGCAGTGGGATAGTCGCAACATTGGGGCCAGCTTCACAGGGTGCATGATCAGAGCTCTACCACAAGACCCCACACTCGGAAGTGAGGTTTCTCTTTGGTTTTAATGCTCTACTGCCACGTTCTTGAAATTCTTAACAATTTTATTTTTGAATCTGTGTTTGTGACAGCTGATAGGAGTGAATAATTCACCAGAGGCTTAAAACCTCAGTGCATGCACAGTGCTAGCCCCTACTGACTCCCTCAACCCTATCCCATTGCCTCCTCCCTGCTACCCTGGGAGGGTTTTTGGTAACCTGCTCTCCAACAACTGCTATTACTTCCCACTCCCAGTAGGGGACTGACCCTGAGCCCAGTAAAAGTCAGGTGTTCGAGGACCCCAGGAATCTGTAATAGCTTGCACTTACCATGTGAGTATCCCTGTGCCCAGGTGAGCTTGACATTATATAACACATCAAAAATACCAGAACAGGTAGAGAAAGACCTATAGACCACAGAAGAAAAGAAAAGCTTTCTTTCTGCTTTTTGAACAAGGGCCCAACATTTGCACTTTGCTTTGATGGTTCTGGGCAGCTGGACCATGGTTTCAAGTCAGAGAAAAAGATCACCTGCAGGAAATGTCATTTTGATCAAGCATGAATATAAGTCATCAAAATTGATGTCTGGGACAGCTTTATGATTTGATACCCTTCATAGGATTAAGAATGTTATCAGTAGGGGCACCTGGGTGGCTCAGTGTTGCCTGACTTCACAATGGGATTGGACATTTCTATAATATAAATATGCAATAAACTTAAAGAAATGAAAGTACTCAAAAGAGGAATACTGGGGGTGCCTGGGTGGCTCAGTGGGTTAAGCCTCTGCCTTTGGCTCAGGTCATGATCCCAGGGTCCTAGGATCGAGCCCTGCATCGGGTTCTCTGCTCATCAGGGACCCTGCTTCCCTCCCCCCTCCCCTGTCTCTCTGCCTGCCTCTCTGCCTGCTTGTGATCTCTGTCTGTCAAATAAATAAATAAAATCTTAAAAAAAGAAAGAAAGAAAGAAAGTTAACAGTTATTATGCAACAACCAATAGGTTTCTACAGAAGATTCAGATAACAGGAGAGAACTAGCTCTCTTTAATTATATTTAGCTCTTAGTTTGGCAAACTTCCACTATTGTTCCAAAGACAATTATAAATAAATAGAACACTGCAGGATAGTGCAAATGATTTTATAGGAAATTACAAGGGAATAGACACTCTGTGGAGAGTTGCTCATTTTCATCCAGTCCCTTTTCTCAATATGTTTTCCTTAATATGTATTATTTTTCTATTGTATTTATTAGATGATATGGTATATGCATTTCTCCATGTGCATACATTTTTGTATTTATTTATATTGATTTGTTTGCCCCTACACAAGGTTCCTGTAGGAACTATCACCTTTGAATATTATCTGTTTGTATCTTTCTTTCTCTAATTAAAACTAATATCACTTAAGTAAAAAAAATACCCAAATTTTCTTAGGGAATTGATTTCTAATCCTTTTCGATCAGTATTCTTTTCTTTTCTTTTTTTTTTTTTTTTAATAGATGGTGCCGGTAATTTCTCTAGCTTTTCCTTTGGAATCACTAGAGTAGAGGTAGATGATGACCATAGTTATTCTGGCTCTGAAACTGTGATTCTTTTTTTTTTTTTTTTTAGATTTTATTTATTTATTTCCTTCTGCAGAGAGAGCGGAAGGAAAAGCAGGCTCCCTGCTGAGCAGAGAGCCCAATGCGGGGCTCAATTCCAGGACCCCGAGATCATGACCTGAGCCAAAGGCAGAGGCTTAACCCACTGAGCCACCCAGGCACCCACTGTATTCCTCTTTTGAGTACTTTCATTTCTTTAAGTTTATTGCATATTTATATTATAGAAATGTCCAATTCCATTGTGAAGTCAGACAACACTGCCAGGATAATATTCTTCAGTAAACTTTGCTGTTTACTTTTACATTTAAATTTATATATTTTTTAAAGATTGTGGATCCTATTTAGATCTCACCCACATCTTCAGGACAATCTTAGGTCTTCCTCAAGTAGTTCTATAGTAAATCAATATAACTGTCAAATACAATCAGTTTTTATTTATGAAGCACTTGCTGTTATAAATTAATTGTAGAAATATCCACAATTCTTCACTCTTCCTTATAACCATAGCCTTTGCTATGTGGCTTTGTTACTCTTTCCTCTCTAGGAAGTGGCATCTATTTTCAGTCCTCATGAATCAGGACTGGCTTTGTGAACAGTTTTGGCAAATAGAATATGGCAGAAGTGGCACTGTGCCAATTCAGAGCTTATAGCTCAAGAGACCTCCTGCATACTTTTGCTCTGTCTCTTAGAAGACTTCTGCTTTCAAGCATGCCCAAGGTATTCTGCTAGTAGATAGAGCCTACAAATAAGGATGAGTCGTTTCAGCTCAGGCTGTCTTGGACCAGCATCTGAACACAGACAGACACATAAGCAAAGCCTCTGAGATGAGCCAAACCCAGCCCAGATCAGCAAAACTGCCCCATCAACATCAACAATTGTAGCTATGGTTTTAAGGCACTATATTTTGGGCGAGCTAATTACAAAGCAATAGCTAACTAATATTCTCTTATATGATGTATTATGATTATACATTAACTCTCACGTGCTAGTCAACAGGATATAAAGACAAAGGCTAGACCCAGATTGACTCCTCGATCCCAGTTAGTTCACAATAAAACCGGTCTGTTGACATCTACACATGGAAGCATCTACGCCACGCATACACTCAGTCTAATCCATGATTGTCAGGCAGATCCAAGGAGAGCACTGTTTTGGAGACAGTGAGACAGATACACAAACAGATACACTTGGGCACTGCCATACCTGGAGGCTGTCCTGTATGGCTGGACATAGGCACAGAGGAAAAGTGAGAATTCACTGAGAAGCAGACTGGCGAGTGCAGATACCAAGACAATGAAGATGTTAAATGTGCCTAGCTATGAAGGAGTAATTCCTTAGGACAATTTTATTTAAATCACCTCTGTGGCACCCTCGGGGTCTGCTCAGATGCTTCAGCAGAATGGAGATGTTAAAGGAGAGTGAGCTGATAAACAATGGACACCCCATTTCCACTTCTCTGTCCACATTTTGCCTATAAGCCCAAGCAACAGACACCTCCCATACAGAGTCACTTTTTCCTAGCTCACATATGGTGGTGAAATAATTTTTTGAGTGGAAGAGGAAGGAAAGATGTCTTAGTTTCTTCCCTGAGCTGTCTACCTGGTATCACTTTGCACCTTCTAACATCCATATAAGCTGTTCTTGGTTCTGCTTCTTATCAGCACCTGGGCTACTATCCCCTAACTAACTACTGATCCTTTGGAAGGATGGGGACTGTGGATGGTGAATGTGTGTTGGGCCACATTTCTCCTCTTGACATCTCTCATTCTATTTCATAACACAAACACAGGAAGATTTATGGGAATTTACTTTTCCTAAAAAGGTGAGATAAAGGAAATTATAATGTAGGACTCCTGCAGTTTTCCTAGAGTACCAGAGTCCTGTTTAATCATTCTTGCTCTTCTTTAATCTATTCTTTAAAGCAAAACTAAATTTCTCAAAATAAAGGGTATATCATGTCATTTTCTTAATTAAAATCTTGCCATGACTTTTCATTACACTTAGATTAAGGTCTAAATTAATATACAATAACATATAGCCAACTCCTTCTCATCCTCTAAAGCCCACAGAATACTTTCCTACCTACCTTATTCAAAAACCATTCCATGCTGTGATTTATTACAGCTTGTTGTTTGTTTTCTTGTTTAAACTTATCATTTGGAATTATTTTGTTTGGTTTTATTTTGCTTCTCTTCACACCCCAGATAATACAAGTGTCATGAGAGGAGGTACTCTCTTTATCTTGTTTGTTGCTGAAGCATCAACTTTATCATCATAATGCCATAAAATAGAAGCTTTGTAAACATTTTTTTAGTGAATGAATGGAGCAATGAACAACAAAGTCTTAGAAGGAGTTACTTTCATTCACTAACTATTCCTACTATCAAGCTGTGTAACAAACAATCCCAGAACTCAATGATATAAAAACAACAAGCATTTATTCTCACAAATTGAAGTTGGCTAGTGCCGTTTTGTTTCAAGATACAGAGGCTGAGATAGCTCCTACTCACACTGAGGGTCTGTGGGTCCCGGTCTTCTCCATATAACTCTCAGCCTTCTTAAATGAGGGGGCTGCTGGGGCATGATCTATGGTAACAACAGAGGCCCATGACATCAAGCTCAACACAAAGGCACTTTTCAAGATTATGGTTCTATCAGGTCATATAAATAAGGCACACAACACAGTCCAGAGTTAAGGGGTAAAGAATTCCCTCTCATTAACTCTCCAACAAGTTATCAAAACTAAGAGAAAGGTCTATGCTATTCTCACTTTGAAACCCTGTTCTTTTTACTATATTATGTTTGGTTTGATTAGTGCAATGCTGTGAGGTAACATTGCCTTCACCATGATGATCAGTATTATTACCATTATCACTGGCATACTCTTTAAACTCAAGAAGTTGAAAATAATGTCTTCTACTAAAACCATGCATTGATTTTGTTATGGAAGTTCTAGTTGATCTAATAAAATAAGAAAAAAAAACAAGGATTGTAATCAAAATGATTATGATCATATAAAACATAGATGAAGAGAAAATCCTTAAAAGAAGTCAAAGGAAAAAAGACGCAGACATACAGAAAAACAGAATGACAAGGTATGTTCTGTTGAAAACAATACAATCTGGAAAATAATGGAGCAGCATTTAAAGCACTGAAACATGGTGAAGAAAAAAAAATGTCAATTTAGAATTCTATGCATAGAGGGAAAAAAAAACCTCTTTCAATAATTGAAGGTGAAATAAAGACTTTTTTAACACATCAAGAAAGCTGAATAAATTTTAACTAGTGGACTTCTGAGATATATTAAGGAAGTCCTTCAGGCGGAAGAAAACAATACCAATACCAATTAGATCCATACAAAGGGATGAAAAGCTGCAGAAATGTTAAATGTGAGTGTATATATATTTACACACACATACAGCTTTTAAAAGGTACTTGTTTAGAGAAAAAATAATAAGATCCTGCAAGGTTGTTTTATAACATACGTAGAGGCAAAATGCATGACAACAGAAGCCAAAATCTTGGATGAGATAAATGGATGTAAGGTTGTTTGCTATTAATGTAGTGAAATATTATTATTATTGTTATTGTGAATTAAGCAAAGAGATATGCCTTATTTGAAATTAAAGTACATTAGCAAGACAAAATAGTTTTTAAAACTAGTGTAACAATGATAAATCATTAAATAAATGAAACAAGAGTAGAAAATTTAAAAATAGATAAAAATTCCTCTAGGAATTTAGTAAATGATAAATAATTCATACTAAATCAGTGGAGAAAAAAACAAATTATCCAACAAATGTGTTTGTAACTACGTAGTAATTTTGAAATAAAGTGATATTTCCGCTGCTTTTCTGAAGTTATATTTTTGTAGATAAGGATTAAAGACTATTGGAAAAAATTACATCATGTATGGAGGGAAGGAAAACATGGGTGAAGAGTTATATAACTGTATTATGGGTAATATAATACCAAAGCTCACACTAAAGAATCTGTTAAAAAAAAAAAAAAAAGATTGCTTTGTGTAAATTTAAAAACCAAACAAACTTGAAACACAATTTTTTAAAATATTTTATTTATTCATTTGACAGAGAGAGAGATTACAGGTAGGCAGAGAGGCAGGCAGAGAGAGAGGGAGAAGCAGGCTTCCTGCTGAGCAGAGAGCCCAACGCAGGGCTCAAACCCAGGACCCTGATATCATGACCTGACCCGAAAGCAGAGGCTTAACCCACTGAGCCACCCAGGTGTCCTGAAAGACAAATTTTAAAGTGGAGTTGTTTGAGCCATGAATGTCTGACAATTAAATCATTCATATATTGATTCCTTAGAAATTGGAAATACCGAACATACCAATGAAAACATAAACAAATGATGCGCATACACATGTACATACTCATTATACGTGCATATTTATGTTTTGTACATATATGTGTGTATATTTGTATATAAATCATGAAATACTTAAAAACACAATTTCACCAGTATGTTTATTTAAATTCATCTTAGAAATAAAATGCATTTGACAATAAATAATGATGTGTCAACATGTTTAAAATGTATTAATAAATGAAAAAATCATATTACAAAACAATACATACAGTACTATCCTATTTTGTTAACAAATATGTGTACATATACACATAAAAAAAGACAAAACCTATCAAGCAACATTTTAATAGTATTTTTAATGAAAGATGGGATTATGGATGATTTTTTCTTTTTGTTTTTCTACTCTATCAAGTTTTATCATTAATGTTTTAGTTAATTTCTAGAGTAAAAATAAAATTTTAGTTAATATTTAGACAAATAAAATAATACAAACAAGTATTTCCTGATTAAACCTAGGACAAAGAAACTGAAGTTTTGGTAGCAAATAGAATCTGTTGTAAATTTACACAGGCGGAATGTTTGCACTTTCCATGTGATAGGTCAAACAGATGTCACTACTTACAAAATTCCTCTTCATGACACTAAGCAGATTAGTTTCGACATTGAACGTAACCACTTTCCCAGCATGATTCTCCCTTAACAAAACTCTAACCGTGGCCACGTGCATTACTGTGTCTCTCCCTGAACAAAATATTAACTTCATTTGGACATTTTTAACATTACTCATACTAACATCACCAAAGAAATTGTGAAAAAGTTCAGTTTATTAAGTAGAAAAATAAAGCTACAGCGTTGTTATTGATAAGACATTTAATTTAAAAAAATGAGATCACTGACTAGTATTATATTCTTTCTTAACTTAAGATTCCTAAAGCTTTCTCTAGATTAAGACCATGTTTACATGTCTAAAGTAATTCTTCTTGGATATTTTTGAGAATATAAAGGGCGAGTTCTTCAGGTTCTGCCTCGTTTCTTTTTTAGTAACATACAACACCCCAGAAAAATCAGATGAACATGAGGATATAAACTCTCAAACTTGAATTCACTTACTAGGATAAGGAGACAATGAAGGAAAAAGTGTGTTGCTTTGTCTTGCTTTTAAGAAGATTCATGACCAAAAAAAAAAAAAAAAAAAGAAGATTCATGACATGCCAGCTCGGCAACTTCTGACTGTCCATCTTAACGTGGCAACCTCCATAGCTGCTCCAAGATGAATTTCATCTCCAAATGTTTAGAAATGCCATTAAAAAGTGAAGAATCCATCTGTGACAACATGGATGAACCTGGAGTGCACTATGCTAAGTGAAATAAACCAGACCCAGAGAGGCAATACTTCGTGCTCTCACTTCTATGAGCAATTTTAAAAAGTCAAGCTCAGAGAACCAGAACATAGACTGGTAGTTGCCAGGGACTGGCAATTAAGGGAAAGGGAAAAATATTACTCACAGGACAATGAATAGCATGGTGATTATAATAAACAATACTATATCACACACTTAAAATTTGGCAAGAGATCCTAAGTGTTCTTACCATACATACATGCACAAAAGGTACCTATGTTAGGTGGTAGATGTGTTCATTAACTTGACTATGGTAATCATTTCACAACATATGCATATGTTAAATCATCAGGCTATATGCCTAGAAAATCCCTTTGTACAACCTAAATGTATGCATTTTTTATTTGTCAATAATACTTCAATAAAGCTGGAAAATAATAACAATTAGTAAGAATAAAATAATAATAATTGATGATAATAGTAATAATTTTTAAAAAAATAAAGAATCAAGAATTTCACCAAGCATGCTGATGGCCCATGTAGTGGGGGTACAGGGTGGCTTTGTAGTGGCTGGAAGGGAAGGGAATGGAGTTCAAGGGTAGCTTCTGAGTTCCATTAGTTCTGTTTCTTTGTGATTGTCGGTTACACAGGTATTCAGTTTGTAAAAATTCAGGGTGCTCTGCACTTAATGTGTCACAAGTTTCATAGAATGAGAGTCATATTAACATTGCTCCAGGTTATACAAAAATTAACTTTTTTTAAAAAAGATTATATTTATTTATTTAAGAGAGAAAATGAGAAAGCATGAGAGGGGAAAGGTCACACGGAGAAGTAGACTCCCCACTGAGCAGGGAGCCTGATATGGGACTCGATCACGTGACTGCAGGATCATGACCCGAGCCAAAGGCAGACGCTTAACCCACTGAGACACCCAGGAGCCTGAAAATTAACTTTTTGTTCTGTTTGCAGCCCAATGTTTTCTTAAAGCTCATTTGTGTTAAAACCAACAAAAAGAACACACTCACTATTTTTATCATCATAAAGCCAAAACGTTTTGGGGTATATTAATACAACTTTCTTAGCTACAAGCTTTGTATATTTGGGAAAAAAAAATCCACAAACACTAAAAGAATGCCTGTGTCTAGATGATGTTGGCAATTAATTAGAATAGGTTCCAACAAATACTTTTTATTTTATTTTATTTTTTTTAAGATTATTTATTTATTTATTTGACAGAGAGAGATCACAAGTAGGCAGAGAGGCAGGCAGAGAGAGAGAGGAGGAAGCAGGCTCCCTGCCGAGCAGAGAGCCCGATGCGGGACTCAATCCCAGGACCCTGAGATCATGACCTGAGCCGAAGGCAGTGGCCCAACCCACTGAGCCACCCAGGCGCCCAACAAATACTTTTTAAATGTCTCTGAACTTGACATAGCTTATCTAACTAGGCTTGCCATAATCTTAGGACTATCATCATTTTTCCTTTCTAGTGTGAAATTACTAAATGCAAAGGAAATAATCATATCATGGAACATCAAAATGACAGAAGCTGTTACCAAAATATCTGTACAATGATTTTAGTTGTGTTAAATCAGTATACCCAAATTGCTTTAGACAGGACTGCAACAAATATGAATCGAAGACATCTCTTCAAGGAGTGGGAAAGGAAAACACAGGGCAATTGTCACAGAAGCATCGAGGGAACTATTGTTCCAGTGTGCTGAGCTCCTAACATGGAAGATGGAATCATCAGCAGGACTTCGGCATTGACATGAAAGATGCCGCGTGAGTAGTTTTAAATGAACTAAATTAGCTTGGACAAGACTTGGAGTACTCCCTGAGCCCCAATTTTCTTGACTGTTGAATGGGGATCTTCTGGTTTTATTGATTAGAGAAAGTATATAAAATGAGCCTGGCAGAGAGTCTTGCCATAAGCAAACAGCATCACCAGGGACAGGAGCACCATGAAATGCATAGAACAGTTTTGGGCAAAATATAACTACTGTTCAAATGTTATCATACCCATTTTATTAAATGAATTAAGAAACCATTCTCAGCAGATTGACCCATTCTAACTCTTATTCATGAATTATTTCTTATTTTCTAACACAAGATTCCTCATCATATCCTAATTTGGGGGATCAATTCAAAATATCATTGACATGGTTTACAATCTCTGGTCTAAATGTGCAAACTATTTATTTAATATGTCATTATGATGTGACCCTACTTTCTTTCATCTTCCAAGCAAGCCCAGGTCTTTTAAAAGTAAATTTTGATGCAGAACTGCAAGTAATTTGAGATTTTATGTCATTGTCTAAAATTCACTCATTCAGCAAATGAGTGTGTTGTGTGTTGTGTGCCAGGTTGTTCTAGGGGCCCAGAATATTATACTGTAGTGATCCATTCAAAGACCCCATTCTTCCAGGAGCTTGTATTATAACAAAATGTCCACAGCTAACAATAACTGAACACCAAGTCGTTTAGTGTCGTAGTATATATAGTATAGAGTACAAGTGCTATAAGAAATAAACAAAAATAGAGCAGGGTAGCGGAGATTTGGAGTAGGAGGGGGTAGTTCTCGTTGAACAAGTAACGTTTGACCCTTGATGCAGAGATTTAGCTGGGGGAAGTCATTGCAAACAAGAGGTATGACCAGTGCGAGGCCAGAAGAGGGAGGAGGCTGTCGCCGGGCTGGAGCACAGTGAGCGAGAAGACTGTGGTACCGAGGAGCCAGGCTGTAGGTCACTGGGAGGACGTCAGCTTCCTCTCGGACTGGAATACAGTATTTAAGTACAGGAGTCTCATGATGTAACTTACTGAGTTTTTTTAAAATGCACTCTAGATTTTAAAAGGCTCACAGGATCAGCCTGTCTGCTGTGTCAAGGAGGAACTTTAGGAAGACCAAAGGGAAAAGCAGAGAGACCCGTTAGGAGGTGATTATGCAGACAAGAAATATTGGTGGTTACAACAAGCATTGTAACAGTGAGGGCTGTCAGAAGTGGTTGGATTTGGGATATATTCTGTAGGGAAAAACAACAGGAATTTCTGACAGATTGGTCTGGGATATGAGAAGAGATTAGCAAATGCTCTGGTTTCACAGAAAATTATTATGCAGGAAAATACTGTATTTTTAAATTTAAACTCTTATAGGCTTTTGTTTGCTCAACATGTGTTCTTTCTGTTGGATTGTACATAATGAAGCTGCATGTGAAAGAAATGAAAGCTTTGTTAACATATTTCACAATGTTAGCACAGTGAGTGTGGGGAAGAGAGGTCTGGACAAGAGGGTCTCCATAACCATGAGCACTGCGTGCCACGGCCCTGCACTCTGACTCCTGAGAGGACAGCTATGTTGCGAATGCCCTCAGTTTATTTCATTTCCATCAACCAAAGTTCAAGTGACATTTAATGATTTCATTAATCAAAATTCTGCTGGCTTTTGACCTTGGGGTTTCCAAATCTGTGACTTTTTATTCTTTCCTGCAATCTTGCCAGGCTGTCTTAAAGAAGAATTCTAGATTGCTGTCAGCAGAAAATCACTTGCTGTTCTCTGAGGTGTCAAAATTCTGTCATTTCTGCAGGTGTGGCCCATTGTGACTCAGGCGATGAAATGAGGCTTTGATTTTATTGTCACTTTCTTTTCTCTTAACTAAGAGTGTACCTCCCTTCTAATTCTTTATGCATGTGTGTGTCACATCAAGTATTGTTACGTAATTGTTTTAATGCAGAAAGTGAGCTGTTTTATCCTTTTAGATGCTTCTTGTCAAAGAGAGAATTCCTCAGCAAAACTTTTTCCATCTGTAAAAATTGTATTTGACAATCTCATAAATGGTGGAAGATTTGAAATACTTCTTTAAAATAAATAAATACATGTTGAATGATTAATTGACTGATCACGTAGTGAGAGACTGGGTCTCTTTTCTGAGAGACTCTGGGGACAGGAAAAATCCTGACTGGTTGAGGGAGAAACATAGGAATCTTCCACACTTAATATAAGGTCGTCTCTTGCTCTTCTGCAGTGTTTTTCCACGTAACATTTTTTACTTGGTTCTTCATAAGGACAATGCATTGTGCCTCCTCCGAGAACCACAGAAATCATTCTTGAGTACTTCAAAGAGGCATTATTTATTTATTTTAACCCATGCTACGTATTTAATTCATTTTATGTGTCTTCAAGGGTTACAGGTGTCAGGGTGGAAAGTAAAGATATTTTCTCTTACCTCAACCCAAACCATCTCTTTCTGCTACTTGTGAGCATGGCTCTCTTTTCCCCCACACAAAATGCTGTCCTGAGAAGAATTCCAAATCCTCTCCAATGCGCATTGTATCCCCGCAGCTTGGTGAGTACCAAGCAATCTGAAATATAGCAGTTGGAGCTCGTAAGAAACTCACAGGCCGGCGGGAGAAACCACAGTGCACCTCGCTGAGGTATCAGGCACTTCTAAATCATTCCTTGTTTCGAGCAAGAGATAAATGATTAGCCTGCTAACTTACTATATTTTTGAGATCCGGGTGGCAGCTTCTTGAATAGGCCTCATTAGGACTTGGTTGGCACAGCTTTCATAGTGGGAATCCACATCTGTGTCTGAAGTGGGAGTCTGTGCCATAGGAAAATAGCCCTGGACTTTGAGTCAGGACACCCACAACTCTGCCACTAAGTGGGAAAGCAATTTATCATTGCTCCTTCAATTATCATTGCAGGAGAATGCTGTTTTTATCAATTAGGTCTCTAAAGACACCATTACATGATTCCACTAGATTTATCAGTGGCAACCTTAATAGATAAAGATGATATTATAAAGGGAATGCATTGTTCTACAATCTTCTGTGGCATTATTTCTCCTCTCTCCTAAAAAAAAAAAACCCGTTATTTTTAGAGTAACTTTAGGTTTACGACAAGATTAATGGGTAAGAACAGAGATTTCCTGTACACTTCTTAACCCCATTTATACATAACCTCCCACATTATCAACATCATTCACCAAAATGGTACATTTATGTACCAAGGACAAACCCACATTGGCACATCATTATCACCTAAAATCCAGAGTTTACTTTAGGGTTCATTCATGTTGTTGTACAGTCTATGGGTTTGAACAAATGTATCATGACATGTATTCATCATTAAAATATCATACAGGGTATTTTTACTGCCCCCCAAAAATCCTCTATCTTCTACCTGTTTAACCCTTCCTTCCACCCCTGGCAACCATTGATTTTTCATTGTCCCCTACAGCTCTATCTTTTCCAGACTGTTGTATAGCCGAACTCATTCAGTACGGAGCCTTCTCAGACTCACTTCTTTCACTTTTTAATATGCATTTAGGGTTCCTCCATGTCTTTTCATGGCTTGACAGCTCATTTCTTTTCAGTGCTGAACAATATTCCATTATCTGCCTGCACCAGTTTATTTATCCTTTTACCTACTAAAGGACATCTTGATTACTTCCAACTTTTGGCAGCTATGAATAAATAGTTATTCTAGAAACTTTTTTGTTTAAGACTTATTTATTTATTTGAGACAGAGATAGAGCATGATGGGGAGGGACGAAGAGAGAGAATCTCAAGCAGACTCTTCCCTGAGTACAAAGCCCAGTGGGGAGCCTGATCCCAAGACAGACTGAGCCCCACGTGGTGCCCCTAGAAACATTTTTAATTATTTATACTGTGAACATCAGTGTGCAGGTTTTTATATGGACATCAGTTTTCATTCCTTTGGACAAATACCGAGAAATGCAGTTTCTGGTTCACATGATAAAAGCATGTTTAGTTTTGTAAGAAACCTCCAAACTGTCCTCCAAAGTAAATATACCATCTTGCATTCCCACTAATAATGTGTGAGCATTCCTGTTTCTCCACATCTTCATTTGCATTTGGTGCTGTCAGCATGTTGAGTTTTGACCATTTTATTTTTATTTATTTATTTATTTATTTTATAGATTTTATTTATTTATCTAACACACACACAGAGAAAGAGCACACAAGCAGGGGGAGCAGCAGAAGGAGAGGGAGAAGCAGGCTCCCCACTAAGCAGGGAGCCCAATGCGGGGCTTGATCCCAGGACTCTGGGATCATTACCTGAGCCAAACGCAGATGCTTAACCAACAGAGCCACCCAGGTTCTCCAGGTTTTGATCATTTTAACAGGTATATAGTGGTGTCTCATTTTTTTTTCTATGTGAAATCTTGATTTTTTTTTAAATTAAATTTAATTTTTTTCAGTCTTCCAAATTCATTGTTTATGCACCACACCCAGTGCTCCAAGCAATACGTGCCCTCCTTAATACCCACCTCCAGACTCATCCAACCCCCCATCCTCCTCCCCTCCAAAACCTTCAGTTTGTTTCTCAGAATCCACTCTCTCCCATGCTTCATCTTCCTCTCTGATTTCCCGCAACTCACTTCTCCTCTCCATCTCCCAATGTCCTCAGTGTTATTCCTTATGCTCCACAAGTAAGTGAATCCATAAGATAATTGACTCTCTGCTTGACTTATTTCACTCAGCATACTGGAAGAGATTATGCTGAGTGGTGTCTCATTTTTCTTTTAACTTAGCTTTCCCTGATGACATGTGATATGAAGCATCTTTTCATGTGTACTTTTGCCATCTGTATACATTCTTTGGTGAGGTGACTGTTAAAATCTTTGGTCCACTTTTTAATTGGGTTGCTTGTTTTCTTATTGTTGACTTTTAAGAGTTCTTTGTATATTTCAGAAAGCAGTCCTTTATCAGATGTGTCTTTTGGAAATATTTTCTTCTGGTCTATGGTTTATTCTAATGGTCTCAATATTGTCTTTCACAGAGCAGAAGTTTTTGATTTTTATAAAGTCTAGTTTACCAGCTATGTCTTTCATGTATTGTTTTTGGCATTATATGGCATTAATCTTTTGATCTTTCCTCCTAGACTGGAATGACCATTCAGAGATTGGTGTCTCCTTTTCACTGGCAAGACTCACAGGTGTGGCCAGGATGTTCTCTGAACATGTGCATCGCAATGTTACAATGACTAAACTCATTGGGTGTGCAAGAAACATACTACACAAGAATCACAATCTTATATTTAGAAAAAAATTAGTTCAGACATAATTTTCAACTGCTTGACTCCCTTCATACTAAAAAGTCAAAGAAACATATTATATATAGCAAAATAATTATACTCATCCAGAAAAAGAAGTAAATGTTACAGCAATTGCCACAATTATACCTTTGCTTAAAAAAAAGTGAAAAGTAGAAAAGAAAAAAAGAAATTCCTAGCTAAAAACAAAACAAAACAAAACACCCCCAAAAAAACCTCAAAAAAAAAAAAAGAAAAAAAAAAACAAAGTTCATTATTGTCAGAATATCAAGGAGGACATTTCCTGTAAGAGGGAGAGGGGACTTTATATAACAGTGATTTTCTTAAATAAGATGATGAGACTGTGAAGATAAAAATGCAAATTATTGTTTTCAAAAACTCTCTAGCTTGGGGATGGAAAGATAACAAATGTGGTTTTGGTTTTCATCATTTCTTTCTAAAAAGCAAATCTTGCCAGTGGTTCTTTTTTGGGGCAGGACAAGAAAAGGGATTTTTTTCTTCTAAGCATCATGCCCCAGATCCCATGTTGTTTTGGGGCCTGCACTATACTGATTCAAGAAAGAAAATTAGGTTCATAGACTCCCAAATTCCTGTTCAATTACATTCTGTGGGTAGCTTGAACTCAGTCAAAGTGAGGGAGCATTTACAGGGCAGAAATTGGCAAACACTCAAATCTGCCCTTCCCCCCAGAGTCCATGGTTAAAGATATAGCAGCACACCATTGCCCTCATCCTATAAACTCGGGCACCCATCTACTATGACTCAGTCCATGTTCCGATGGGGATTCCATCTCCCAAATGATGCTACATGCATAATGAATAAGCCACTAATGTGGACTGTCCAGATTCCAACCACAACCCCTTCTCCCTTGCTTCAAGAGTTCCAATAATATAATTATAGTGAAAAGAGTTGGATGTGGAAACTGGTATTGGGTAGAAATCACAAATAATAAAAATAGTAACAGTGTGGTTGAGTCTTACTGACAGCATATTATAAGAGCTGAGTGAATATAAATTAAGTTGAAATAAATAGCTTTCCTCATCTGATTTGGTCAATATGCTTTTCTCAAATGCATAGGAAATAGTCAAACCTGCCTAATACTCTCAAATAGGACCAACATTTTGAAGGGTTCAATGTACTATCAGGTAAACTATTTTACTGAAACATACTTAGAATGTAGGAGTAACTTTTATAATTCTCATCATACAAAATCTCACAGGAAACTTAGAAAGGTTAAATCATATGGTAAAATCACACTGTGAGACTGTCATAATTACAAATAAAAACTTCTCATACTTTATGCCCCACACAAGGTCACCATTCCCACATAGGATCCTAGAGTAACAAAATATGATCTCTGCATAAATAATAAGTACTGATATTTTGGAAACACAATAAACGTACATGTTTTTGTCTTGGAAGGATATCATTTTCAAATAAATAAATGCCATTTTGAGTCAAAAGGAAACAAGATTGGAAATTCAAACCAGAGCATTGAAAACAGATAATTCTTTTATAGTTTTAAAAACTCTCTTATTGCAACATATATTTTCCTGTAATAAAAATTCTTCACATTTGTGTGGAAATGTGTATGTATATCCTATATGTGTGTGCATATGTAATACATATGTATTACAGTTTAGAAAAGAATTTAGCCTTTCCAGTCTCAGTCTTATTTTATTTTCACATTCCCAGGTAACAGTGAGTATTTAACTTACTTAATGTATGTATAAACTATAGTTTAGAAAAATGATCAGTGGCTCAAATTTCCAGAGCTTAGTTAATTGGTTTCTGATAGGTCTCCTCTTTTTGTATTGTCATTTTTGTATTGTCGTTTTGTATTGACATTGTGCGGAAAAACAAATTACCCAGATATGGATATTTTTGCTTCACCATGTTAATTACAGTTTTAAGCTTAATCTTTGTAACACTTTTTCTTAATATTTTGAGATGCAAACTACTGCTATGACCATTGGCATTTACAGCATGTTTTTATTTTGGACATATGATAATACTACCTACCATTGACTGCTTACTACGTGGCAATGTTGGCCTAAGCCTACATCACCTTTGCCTACATCACTTCACTCAATGACCCCAGGGTATTTTAATTATCCATATTTATAAGAAGGAAGAAAATCTTAAATATAAAGTGAATATATCTAAGATCACATCATGGTAAGTATGGATTTGAGATGCGGCTCTAATTCTACAGTTTAAGAGTTTCATTAATACGTCCATATTCCTTTACTTCCCACTTGGTGCTCACTCTTCTCTGTCCCACTTTAGAGAGTTTTTCTTTCACAAATCACTTCAAATGTATTCTAACTTGAGACCAAATAACCTTAAAACAGCTGATATGGCATTGCTCTTAACTTTAATTACCTTCCTTTTGCCATATCTTTTGTTGGTTATATATTAATTCAATATTTATCCAGTAAGAAAAGTTGACATCTGGTCATTGTTGAGTGTGCCAGCTGTGAGGTCAGACTCACTGAGCTTGAGTCCTATTCTGCTTACTTGCTGTGATGTGTTATAAGAGTCACTTACACTCCCCCTTGTATCTATTTTTTCCTCTGAATAGGAGGTTAAAAATGGTGTCTCCTATTGATTTTTTAGATCAAATGAAGCAATACATATAAGATACTTAGAATAATGCCTTACAAACAATGTTAGTTCTTATTTACAAGTATATACATCACCTATACACAAATAAGTACTAGTAGATTGCTCAGAAGCTCTAATCAAGGAGTTATACTGCACTCTGGAAATGTTACCTGCAAATTCTTGCTTTGTAAGTCACAGCAAAAAGATCTAGCCTCTCAATGTGCCGTTAATTTGGAAGAAAATGTGTGGTAGACAGTTGAAGTTAGATTGAACATTAATTCTTTAGTGCTTATTATGTAGCATCTCTTTGAGTTTTCATTTCCTACTTTACAAAATGGGAATATTAATACCTAGTTCACAGAATTTCCCAGAGGATTCCTTCTCAATCTTGTACAAGTCAGGACAAGTGTAGGGACAACTAATCCTATCTTTGCAGCTTACAGGAGTGGAGAAGCCAGGGTCAGTCCCCTCTGGCTATCAGTGTGGTGACTCACCTGCACCCCATTCCCAGCATCCCATGGGGAAGCTCTGGTCTAGGGAATCACAAGCAATGTCAGCAGATCACACACCTCCTGGCACGTGGAAGATACCATGTTAATTCCACTTGGCTGCTTCAAAGAAATGAGACTTACTGTATTTGGTGAGAAGTCACCAATATGACAGAGACTGAGTGGTGTCTACCATGCATAATTTTTTTTTAAAGATTTTTATTTATTTGACAGACAGAGATCACTAGTAGGCAGAGAGGCAGGCAGAGAGAGAGGAAGGGAAGCAGGCTCCTGCTGAGCAGAGAGCCCAATGGGGGACTCAATCCCAGGACCCTGAGATCATGACCTGAGCTGAAGGCAGCGGCCTAACCCACTGAGCCACCCAGGTGCCCTGACCATGCATAATTTTTGTCATCCTGTTTCATTCTACCCAGACTCTTTATCCCCACTCCCTACCATTCACCTTTTATGTTCTGTGGGCTCAGAAAGTCAATTATCAAGTGTTTGAAATTACATCAAAAAGGTTGGGAAAGCTGAGTGGAGCTCTAGCATTAGGAAAATATAGGAAACCAGTGGCATTAAGGAGCAAGATCAAAAGAAGCAAAGAAAACCTTTGTGTCATTTCCCTCTGATTGTTCAGGAATGCACTCCGGATCTGGTTCTTCTCTATGCAGTCTAAGACAGGCTTCATACCTTTTCTGGACGCTTTCATGTGAAGAGACTTTCAGCTACTTCGCCCTGCAAAACAGTCCACTTAGTAATTAAAATGTCTAGTTTAGTATAACAATCTCAACTGGAGCCTTGGTTAATAGTTAAAGGCCTTCTGTTTCCCAACTTGGTCCAGCTCCAGTGAGAAGCCCACAGTAGAAAGGGCTGCAAGTGCCTTCTCCTCCCTCCACCCAGCCAACTTCTGACATTTTCTCTCTTGGAGCGCTTATAGACATTGGCCCTGCCTCCCATAACTAAGAACTGCGATTTCCAATGGGTCCTTTGTGACTCCTCTCTCAGTCCCCAGCTACAGAATTCAGCACTCCCTTGACATCTTGCTCAGAAAGACAGGGAGGGGCAGAAAGACCCCTCTGGACATGAGATGTCAAGCACCACCTCATCCTTCTCAGGTCTGGCCCACAGATCCACATGCCTTAGAACTGTCATGACGGCCAGTGTAGTTTCTTTTCAAAATGAACCCCCAATGCTGTTCTAAAGGTCGCATAAGGCAGCTTAGGACAACTGAGATTTTTCAGGTCAAATCCATTAGTTCACTTGGTCCTTTGAATGCAAGCAGCCCACAGTGAGTTCTTATGGCAAGTAGTTGAAACCCCCACCCTCATCTTGAGGTAAGGAAATGGCTCTCTTTCCTTCCCTATAGCTGTGGGGTGTGGAGGGGGTGGGCACACAGCACACCTGGATCTAAGGAAAGTCTCGCCAGTCTTGAACTTTCCAAGACACTTCAATTTCAAACCTTTTGTATTTGTAGTGAGTGCTTAAGTGTTATAGGAGAGCTTTGAAGACCCTCTTTGTGCGTTGTCCATGGCTGGTCTAGGACCTTCTAGGGAATGTGAGATTTATTCATGACTATAAGTTTAACTGCTAAAACAAATCAGCATTACTAGTTATATTTATAGAACTTAATATTTATGGAATTGTCCAGCTGTGTGCTATCATGCAAGTGAAATAAAAGTCTTAAAATCAGGAAAACTTCCTTTTTAGAAATCAGGGTTCATGCAGCAACTCTCCCAGGGCTGATACTGTAATTTAGGAGAAATTCATCAATAGATTAAATCATTAGCCAATAGAATTTTAGATGATCCCTAAGAACACAATGACGCTTTGGATGATGTGAGATGAAAAATAATATTTACAATTTTAGTGTGAGAGACTGGAATTCAAGGCAACCCCGAGAGGATATTAGAGGCCAGATAAATAATTATTCGTGCTACTCTAATCCTGGGAGCTTTGCCAGATTCCAACTGATTATGCTGCAACCAGAACATCCTGGTGCCTTCGTTGCCCAGCAACCATTCTCCTCCCATTTTTTGTCTCTTCCAGAGGTGCAGAATACAATGTCACTCGGTATGGAAGTCGGCAGATAAGAAATGCAATCTCATTACCTCAGCCAGAGCTCATTTGGCATGGACACAGCCTGGACTTTAATGTCAGACAAATCCAGATTCAAGCATTGACCTTGGAAAAGATAACCTCTCCGAGTTTGCTTTAAAACGGGATATAACATTTCTGTCACATGCCCGAGTCTTTTCAGTGGAACTGTCCCACTCACAGAACGGGGCTCAGGAAGGCAGCATTCAAGACATTCTCTGCAGGGAGACAATCACTCATAGACAGAGGTCAGTTGGTAATGTGCTTCGAAAGGGACAAACCAAAGTTCTGCCAACATTCCAGAGAGAAGTTCTGGGAACCCCTCCACTGAAGGAAGGTGATGGTAGTCAGCCAATTCATTGATTCATTTTTTATTCAAATAATAGATACAGAGCACCTCTTATACATTCTAGAAATTGTGCCAGGCAGCAGGGATTCAATAATGAAAATGAACATGCTCACTGCCCTCCTGCTCATGCGGCTTACAGTCAGTCTCCTGGGTGTGAGGACAATACATGAGTGAACAGGAAATAAACAAGATATTTACAGACTGTGATTATTGCTAGGAGAGAAACTGAGGGGTGGAAGGTGGTAAGGTAGGAAATAACCAGAGGAGACCTAACTTAGCTAGTGAGACTAGAGAGGTTCTATTGAAGAAGGGACATTTCAGATGAGACCCCAAGGAGCCTGCCAAGAAGAAGCCCTGAGTTGGGAAAGAGGGTAGAATGGATCAAAGTTATTAAAGCCCGAGGCAGGACTGGCATATGCCTTAAAAGTTTCAGATATTGGGCAAACTGTAGAAGAAGCAGTAAGACACAGAAGATTTAGCTGGCAGAGGATTTTCCAGAATACTGACTCCCAAGGGTTCCATCTGTGCATGGTGCTAAGCATCTCAGATTTATAAAGGCCTGGTCTGGAGACCATCCTGTGAGGCTGTTGTGCAAATGAGGAAAAAGCTCATACTATTCTGTAAGAGTACGATTCTGTAACAGGTTGTATTCTATTACAACCCATGTAAAACAGGGTAGGTGCTAAAAATGTTAGCTTATGGTAAAAGACGTGTGAATACAGATTGGAATCTTCAATTTCTCTCTTCCCCCCCTTTTTTTAAGATTTTAGTTATTTATTGGAGAAAAGAGTGAGCAAGCAGGGGGAGGGGCAAGCAGAGGGAGAAGCTGTCTCCCCACTGAGCAAGTAGCCTAACACAGGACTCAATCCCAGGAACCTGGGAGTGTGACCTGAGCCAAAAGCTGATGCCTCAATCTCTTAAGAGCAGGGACTGTTCACTGTCCAGCCTGGGCACAGCATTGGAAACACACAGCAGGCACTCGATAAAGACATGCAAAACTCTGTAAGATATGAATAAATGAAGGGCTTGGGCGCTAAAGAGCAGCATAACAGTGAACTATTCATTAAACCCAACTCACAAATCTTAATTAATTATTGCTTAAAGTGTTCTCATAAAGACAGGACAAAGCTACTCTGACAGTAATAACTATTATTGTTATAAAGCCTACGGACGTCTTCTTCCATAAACACATATCCAGTCTTTTCCTCTTACTGCCTGAATTCTTTTTATGAAAATATTTATTTTTTCATTGTGATTTTCAAACTTATTTATGATAAGCAGAATATGTCAGCTTATCATTGTTTGTAGAAAGGAAGAAGAACTGCCTGTAAACCTTGCCTCTGTCATTAACTCTGTGACCTCTGAAGCACACAAGGAAATTCTCATGACAAATTAGTCTGCACATCATTTGGAGGAGGCAAATAAAATTGTACAGACTGCTGTATCAGATTACTGTGCATGGAGCCCATTCCCTTCTAGAAAAGGATGGACTGTTCCCAGTGGTCACAAGTAGAGAATAGTTTTCAAACCTTCGTAACCTTTTCTTCTCTTATGCCCTGGAATCCATTTACCACAAAAAGTACGTAGCCCCATCCCACAACTCTATCACCAGCTTTAACTGAGCATTCACAACCATAGTTAAACTTACTGATTATGTAGTTTTGAAATTCTCTTGACAATAACATACTTTAATACTTCAGTTTTAAATTTAAAATTATTTTCCCAGCACCATTTATTGAAGACAGTTTTTCCCCACTGGATATTTTTTCCTGGTTTATTGAAGATTATTTAACCATAGAGTTGAGGGTCCATATCTGGGCTCTCTATTCTGTTCCACTGGTCTATGTGTCTGTTTTTGTGCCAGTACCATGCTGTCTTGGTGATCACAGCTTTGTAGTAAAGCTTGAAAACAGGCAATGTGATGCCCCCAGTTTTGTTTTTCTTTTTAAATATTTTGTTAGCAATTAGGGTCTCTTCTGGTTCCATACAAATTTTGGATTATTTTCTCCAGCTCTTTGAAAAATGCCAGTGGAATTTTTATCAGGATGACACTGAAAGTATAGATTGCTCTAGGCAGTATGGACATTTTAACAATGTTTATTCTTCCAATCCATGAGCGTGGAATGCTCTTCCATCTTTTTGTGTCTTCTTCAATTTCTTTCATGAGCACTCTGTGGTTCTTTGAGTACAGATCCTTTATCTCTTTGGTTAGGTTTATTCCCAGGTATCTTGTGGTTCTTGGTGCTATAGTAAATGGAATCGATGCTCTCATTTCCCTTTCTATATTTTCATTTTTAGTATATAAGAAAGCAACTGATTTCAGTACAGTGATTTGTATCCTGCCACATTACTGAATTGCTGTATGAGTTCTAGTAGTTTGGAGGTGGAGTCTTTTGAGTTTTCCATATAAAGTATCATGTCATCTGCGAAGAGAGTTTGACTTTTTCTTTGCCAATTTGAATACCTTTTATTTCTCTTCATTTTCTGGTTGCTGTTGCTAGGACTTCTAGTACTATGTAAACAACAGTGGAGAGAATGGACATCCTTGTTGTGTTTCTGATCTCAAAAGGAAGGCTGTCAGCTTTTCCCCAATGATAATGATATTTGCTGTGGGCTTTTCATAGATAGATTTTATGGAGTTGAGGAAGGTTCCCTCTCTCCTTATACTTTGAAACATTTAAATCAGGAATGGATGCTGTATCTTGTCAAATGCTTTTTCTGCATCAGTTGAGAGGACCATGTGGTTCTCTCTTCTCGTATTGATTTGTTCTTTTGCATTGATTGATTTGCAAATGTTGAACCACTCTTGCATCCCATGGATAAATCCTACCTGGTCACGGTGGATAATCTTTTTTAATATACTGTTGGATCCTATTAGCTAGGATCTTGTTGAGAATATTGGCTTCCTTATTCATCAGGGATATTGGTCTGAAATTCTCCTTTTTGATGGGGTCTTTGCCTGGTTTGGGGAACAGGGTAATGCTGGCTTCATAGAAAGAGATTGGAAGTTTTCCTTCTGTTTCTATCTTTTGAAACAGCCTTGGGAGAATAGGTATTATTTCTTCTTTGAATATTTGGTAGAATTCACCAGGGAATCCATCGGATCCTGGGCTCTTGTTTTTTGGGAGGTTTTTGATCACTTCTTCAATCTCGTTACAAGATATTGGTCTATTCAGGTTGTCAATTTCTTCCTGATTCAGTTTTGGAAGTTTATAGGTTCCCAGAAATGCATCCATTTTATCTATGTTGCTTAACTTATTGGCATATAACTGTTGATAATAATTTCTGATGATTGTTTCTATTTCCTTGGTGTTAGTCATGATCTCTCCCTTTTCATTCATAATTTTATTAATTTGGGTCCTCTCCCTTTTATTTTGGATTAGTTTGGCCAGTGGTTTATCGATCAGTTGAGGAGGGTATGTGCTATGGTGAGTGCTGTGAATTGTGTAAGACTGATGAATCACAGACCTGTACCCCTGAAACAAATAGTACATTGCATGTTGACAAAAATAAATTAATTAAATAAAAAATCATTTCCAATTTTAATAATTACCAAAGCAAACCAAAATAATTATAGGGTAATGGTAATTCAATAAAAGAGAAGAAAAATGTGTATTACCCCACTCACCAGATAACATGGTACTACCTTTGTAGCAAATGTCTTATACCTGCCACCATTATTAAAATTTATTGTATATTTGCATATTTCATATTTTTAATGTTATATATTATCCATGATGTTAATAAACCATTTATTACCATAATTTATCCATATATAAAGTCATTTTACATGCTTTTAGTAACCATATGTGTTTATATATAATATATATACATTCATACATATACATATATCAGAATTTAATTTTACCAAGAAATAGTCATTATAGTAATTATTTCTTGACATGGAACTAGTTTTCAACTTCTCATCCTTATAAATAATGCCCCAGTAAACAACATCTTTAACTAAATTTTGCACATACTTCTAATTCCCTAGGATATGGAAATGAAAGTTATTAACCTAAACTTTATATAGTCTTAGACGTATAACACCATTGCAAGTTGCCCTCCAAAAAGGTAAAATTTCTGCTCTCACCCTCATAGTATGATACAATCACATTCTAAAACAAAAGCAAGGAGAAGTTATCATATAATGGGCAAACTGAACCAATATAAAATTGTGTTAATTTTAATTGATGAGTTAATGCTAATAATCATTATGCACTAATTTTGATGAAGGAGTATGTCTCAGAATCACCTTAGAATAATAGTCATCTCCAGAGGACATGAACAGACATTTCTGCAAAGAAGATATCCAGATGGCGAACAGACACATGAAAAAGTGCTCCACATCACTCAGCATCAGGGAAATAAAAATCAAAACCACAATGAGATACCACCTCACACCAGTCAGAATGACTAAAATTAACAAGTCAGGAAATGACAGAAGCTGGCAAGGATGCGGAGAAAGGGGAACCCTCCTACACTGTTGGTGGGAATGCAAAATGGTGCAACCACTCTGGAAAACAGCATGGAGGTTCCTCAAAAAGTTGAAAATAGAACTACCCTATGACCCAGCGATTGCACTACTGGGTATTTACCCTAAAGATACAAAACCTAGTTATTTGAAGGGGCACATGTACCCAAATGTTTATAGCAACAATGTCCACAATAGCCAAACTATGGAAAGAACCTACAACAGAATGAATAAAGAAGAGGTGATATATATATATATATATATATATATATATATATATATATAGAGGCCATCGAAATGAAATCTTCCCATTCGCGATGACATGGATGGAACTAGATGGTATTACACTTAGTGAAATAAGTCGAATGGAGAAAGACAACTATCATATGATCTCCCTGATATGAGGAAGTGGAGATGCAACATGGGAGGTTTGGGGGTGGGGTAGGAAAAGAATAAATGAAACAAGATGGGATTGGGAGGGAGACAAAGAATAAGAGACTCTTAATCTCACAAAACAAACTGAGGGTTGCCAGGGGGAAGGGTGGTAGGGAGAGGGTGGTGGGGTTATGGACATTGGGGAGGGTATGTGCTTTGGTGAGTGCTGTGAAGTGTGTAAACCTGGCGATTCACAGACCTGTACCCCTGGGGCTAATAATACATTATATGTTTATTAAAAATTTTAAAAAAATTATAATAAAAAGAAAAATAGCCATCTCTGCCTCAAAGGAGACAACAGTGAAAAGAATTTAAATTCTGACTCAGTTTGGAGGCCGTTTGATTACAATGTGGTTTGACTCAGAATCATAAATTGCTCTGAAGGCTGCTGGGCCCTGCCATCACACAGCAGAGCACAGGCAGGAAATGACACAGCACATCAGGCTTTTGTTTATGAAACACACATTCAGGAGACACACTGAGCCACTGTTGTCTGCTCAGTGTTCTTCTAGGCAGGACAGTAAGCAAAAGGAAACTGTAGGTATGTTTCTGATCCTCCAGAATCTTAATCATTTAAGAGAAGACACTTATACCACTGAAAAATTTCATGTCCATACAAGAAAATATATGAAGAATAACAATTGAGTTGTGCAAGTCGGTATTAAGTAATAGCAGTCTGGGGAAAAGAGAAAATCTGGGGTCATTAATTAAGAGTTTACTTACTTACTTACTTACTTACTTATTTATTTAAGTATGTAAGTTTTTAAGTTTTTTATTTTATTTCCAGTGTAGTTAATAAGCAGTGTTATGTTCGTCTAGGTAAACAAAAAAGTGATTCAGCAATTTTATACATTACTCGCTGCTCATCACAATCCACATCCCCTATTTTATCCATCCCCCTGAATTCATGGGAAAAAGTGAAATTTGAACTGGATATTGTAGAAAGGGTAGGATTGAGATAGGAAGAAAAGCAATATGATCCAATGAAATGAAAATAAGCATGTTATAATTACTTTTCACTAGTCCCCTTGGATTGGAATTGGAAGATTCTATTGGGCAAGTGTAGAAAATAATGTGGAAAGATTTGTCTGGACCAGATATGAAAGCATTGGATTGGATAAAAACAAACAAACAAGGAAAACCCAGAAACTCCACTTTTGTTTTTAAATTAAAATATCATTTAAAGGTTTCTATGTAGAGAAATAAAATGAAAGTCACCATTCATCTTCTCATGCTGGCATGCATATAAATAGCTTTGAAGACCTACTGTGAACCACATATAGAAAAGAGATTCAGATTGTTTTTAGAAGTATTTGTACATGGTGTACATGTACATGTACATGTACATGAGGCTGGCTCAGTCAGTAGAGCATGTGACTCTTGATCTCAGGGTGTGAGTTTGAGCCCATTATGGGTGTCAGGGTTACTTAAAATCTTAAAATAAAAAAAAATTTTAAAAGAAGTGTCTGTATTCAGAAAGCCTACAGCTTAGGCAGAAGTACTCATTGTTGTTAACTTAACTTTGGTTCTGCTGCTGTAGACAAATCAGAAATAAGAATTCTTGTAGAAAAGACACTCTTCCCTTGTCATATGTGCCCAAATCTGGAACTTGGGAAACAGAATGGCTTCTGGTGTGCACCCCCATGCTATGAACTTGTAGCTCACCATGAGAGAAGTAATTTATCTTCAAGTGGAAATGGAACTTTTTCTAATACTCTTTTTTGGAAACAGCCTGCCACATTCTCTACTCATTCATCCTGTGACCTTTCTGAATGGGCTCAGCTCCAACTGAGGAGACCCAAAGTGGTCCAACTATGCCCATGACTAAGTGCATACATCTAATTCCCAGGAGATAAAGTATTTATAAGCCCATTTGGCCATGCATCTAAACCACACTCCTCAGTCAGCTGTATGAGTAATGAAGCAGACCTTTGCTCTCTAGTGGTAATCTCTGACAACTTCTCAATGGTCCTGAAATAATGAGGGGGAGAAAGGATATTTTTGCCCCTGCATACAACAGAGCTAAATTTTGATATGGGGTGAAAAGTAAAAACTGCCTAAAGACTTTCTTTCAAGCTTTTGTTTTCTGAAAGCCTAAGCTCTGGAGGATATTTTACAAGAAATGATGAGAGAATTCCACTGCCTTGAAGACAGCAAGGCTCAGGTCCGGAAGGTGATGATAAGGTTTGCAAAGTCTGAGGCAGAGACGAGGCCCATTAGATTTTTGGCATCATAGATCTGTGTTCAGCCCCTGCAGCACCCTGGTAGATTAGCAAGATTTGGAGAAATGATTGCTGGGTGCTTTTCATGAGCCTAGACACTCAGCTCAGAGTTCCCAGCTCCAGCAGAATCCAGTGCCCAAGGCTGGTATGAAAGATGTTGAGTTCCTAGATTTAAAGTGGAATGACCATGCATGTCAGTTTCCCTGGGACAGTCCTGGTTTATTTGGGGCTAGTCTGGTGTAATTTTTAGGTGACCCCCCTTTCACACTTAAGAAAGTCCCATTTTGATGATAAATTACATAGTCACCCTTAAAATTTTTAAGAGACCGGGCAGGGTTGTGCAATAAGGATTCTAGCAGTAAACAGTGTGGACAGCAATGAATGAATAAGAAATATGTCAATCAAACCTTGAGTAAATGGAAGCACCTCATATGTAACCTAAGCATGAATGGCCCTTCTCAGGGAGTTGGATCTCATCTTATCTCATCTCCTTCTCTGGCTTCCAAATCTTCACCTGCCTCATCTGCAATGTAGATCATGCCTCAAATTCTTCCACAATATCATGGCAAGATTTTTAAACAGGAACCACAAGTTTTAAAAAAGCAGGAAATGCCTAGTATTCTGGACTGAATGCTTGTGTCCCCACCAAATTCATACATTGAAATCCTGATGCCAAAAGTGAAACCTTTCGATATGCTTAAATCGTGGTGGTGAAACCCCCTCAAGTGGGATTAGTGCCCTGATAAGAAGAGACACAAAGACTTTCTGACTCTCTCTATTCTTGCCATGTAAAGATACAATGAGAAAGTGGCTGCCTATATATCAGGAAAAGGGCTTTCGCCAGAACCCAGGGGGAATGCCACCCTGATCTGGGACTGTCAGTCTCCAGAATTGAGAGACACATTTATTGTTTAAGCCAGCCAAGCTAGGATATTTTGTTGCAGTGGACTGAACTGAATAATATAATTAGGAATTTTATATTCAATAAATCACATTTAACTTCACTGCCAATTTCCTTTCCTGGGTTCTCTAGTCCCTTATGATGCTTATTTTTTCCTCAATTTTTAAAAAGATTTTATTTATTTATTTGACAGAGATCACAAGCAGGCAGTGATGCAGGCAGAGGTGGGGGGGGAAGCAGGCTCCCTGCTGAGTAGAAACCAGATACGGGGCTTGATCCCAGGACGCTGAGATCATGACCTGAGCCAAAGGAGGCTTAACCCACTGAGCTACCCAGGTGTCCCTTTTCCTCATATTTTTAATAATGATTTGCATATGATATTGTTACTTGTGTATCTGATTATTAACTACTTTCTTTTCCTATAACGTAGGCTCCAAGATGTCAAGGATGTGTTTTCCTAGCTGTATCCCCAGCTCTTTGAATAATGCTTGGCACATAGTTGGCACTCAATAAATGTGTGTCCAGTTAAAAAAAAAAAAAAAAAGGCAAATAGAGTCCCAGAAACTTGATTACTGAATAGATTGGCAAAAAAGGCCACCAGAGAATCATTTGTCTCACTCATAAAAACATACTTTGCCTCTTTCTTGCTCATAGCTCAGCTTTTTAACTTTGTAATAACTTGAAAATATTCTTTAGTGGTGTTGGGAATGGTGCTTTTATTTACCTTATCGATGAGAATCCTATTCATTATATCATCCTCTTTTGTAAATGTCAGCATTTGAAAGTAAGAAAGAAATCAAAGATTCAAAATTAACACTCATTACCTGATTTCATGAACACTAGTAATTTTTTTGCAGCTCTTGAATAACCAGGCTACCTCAAAGACTTCTAGATGAAACTGAGCTCCTGACTTTAAAATCAGCCCTTCATGTACAATAACCAAAAAAGAAGTCCTTAGTAGTTTCAAGTAATGTCGACGTGAGTTGGGGTATCTTTACTGATACCCCCACTGATATCCTTCTGGTCTGACGCTAGTCAATAGAGGCCTACAGAGTTCGATCCTATTTGACACACTCCAAACAAAATAGTATCCTAAAGCCTACTCCTAACTGCCAAGATTGAAGACTTTTGTATGGAGCATATCAAAGACCTTGATATAAAGCATTGCTGACCCAAAGTCCCCAGGTCTTGCAATATCTTAAAGACAGAGTATGTATGTATTTATGGGGTTTTGTTTTTTTGTTTTTTTGGGTTTTTTGTTTGTTTGTTTTATTTTTTTACTTTTTGTTCCTGGGGAAGTTTAGGTTAGTCAAATCATCTCTAACTTGCTTGCTAAATAAATTTAGTAACATAGGTAATAGGTAACGCATCCTCCTATTGTAAATGGCCTAATTTATTGGAAGGCAGCCAACAACCCAAATCCAGAAATTAAGGTGTTTACTAGATGCCAGGAGCACACCGCATGGCCACTCACTGAACATTAAAGTCATCATGTGAGATTTTCTGTTCTGGCTAGTCTTCCATGGTCGTCTACCAGCTGTAATCAGAAATGGTCAATGAGGAAAAAATGCCTATCCCACTCATAGCATGAGTAAGTAGCTCATAAGTTTAGCTGACATTTAAGCTTCTCCTTCACATCTTCTTGCCAAGATTTAATATTTTCTTTTGATTTATGAAAAGTAAAAACAAGGATCTGAATTATATCACAACTAGGTCAAAATACCCATGCCAAGTAAGATACAATGATCAATGCTTTCCCTTAGCTAACAGATTGCCCTTAAACTAGCTGGATGGTGCTTATATAATTTTAAAGATTTTGTGTAAGTGAGCATCCCAAAAAGCTCTTTGGTGGGGAGTCTCCCGGCAACTGTGTGGCAGCCATTAAAACACGCTGCTCCGTTCTCCTGCTGCAGGGAGCATACCTGGGTCATATCCCCAGCCACTGTCTTTCTCGATCTACTGCCATGGTTGCTCTTGGCTTTTGACTGAAACAATGGATGTCTATAGGCAGTTGCATTCTAGTAAGATCCTAGACTCTTTCAATGGGCATTTCTGGCTCTCAGACTCCCCACTGTGCTGTCATCCAGGATTCTTCGCATATGAGCTCCTCCCTCCACTATCCCCTTCCACAGAAGCCTGGCCTGCATCACAATCTGAAGACTCTCCCCACTTTCTCTTGCTCCCTTCACACACACACACAAAATATCTGGCATGACTAATCCCATTCTGGTGTCTGCTTCTCAGCAGACCTGAATGAATGCAGCCTTGAAAGCTATAGAGCCATCTTACCAGGAATCTCTTTTGTCCATTCAACAGGTGTTTATTAAGCATGAAAGTGCTGGGCGCTGACCTCATAGTGAACACATACCTTAGATATAGACTTGACCTTGTTGAGGAAATGCTGTATTAAATACGTATCATGAGGGTCATGAGAAAAGAATTCTGTGGGAGCACACTGGGGCATCGAATAAATTCTAAGAGCTGAAGATGGTCACTTTGAAAAAGAGAGTTTTAAACTGAGACCTGAAGGATCATGTGGGAATTAACTAGGAGAGCAGGGAAAAAAAGGAACAAAACGAAACAGGAGTTTACGAAACAAACTCTGTTTTGTTCTGGCTACTGGTGAGAGTCTGGATTGAAAGAACCCACAGGATGTTTTTAAGTCCAATATGGTGAAGAATCCCTGAAGGGCATGTATAAGAATCACTCTCTGGAATCACTTTTTTTGCCCAGGTAAAGTAACTGGAGTAAGTCTCCTGAGAGTCCGCTTTTCAATTCTATCTTTCTTTTCATACATCCCATGATTGTACGATATTAGAACTCTGACTTACAGCCATGGTGCTGTCTTCCTTAGTATATGACTTGCTAATATCCAGCCGGCCAGGTAAGTAATGGTGTTAAAGCAAATCATTCAGCACCTCTCACATTATTCAGCAATTGTTTTCCAACCTTGGTAGGTGCTCTGTGGTTACTTGCTGTGAATCTGATATGCATACATACACTTTAACATTATAATGACATGAAGAATGGTATTTAGGGCAGTAGGACAATAGTCTTTCCAGGTTTTATTGTCCCCAAAACATGTTTTCTTTTTCAAGCCTATATTTGAAGAGTTCCAAATGAAGCAGTCAAATTTCTGGTCAGATGGTTCATATAAAAAGCTTAATTGGATAATTCAGGTCCAACAAGAGAACTATAAGATGATGATTACCCAATGAAGCTATTTCCATGAATTCTCTTAATAACAATTTTCTAAAGGTCTTCTCAACCTTTAATACCTAGTGGTGAGAAGAGAAAGAATGTACAGAAAAAGAACAACAATGTTTGTGAAACACTTCTATAATCCAGTCTGCTGACAAAACTTCATCACTATCTATCTATATCTATCATCTAACCTATCTATCTATCATTATCATCTATTATCTATTAACCATCTATCTATCCCACTATAGACATTCACATGTAAAAAATCGTTTAAAATGTCTAGGGAGTTAAAGAAAGATATTTTTCACTTGAGTTATCCAGAGACTTGCCTCAGGTTGACTCTAATTTCTATTAAGAGAAGATCTTTGAATATATCCAGTTAAGTGTTATTTAAAATAGCACCTAAATGCATTCCCTTAAAAGCACAAGTATCATGTGTTTTGCTAAGCATAATGATAAATCTGTCATCTTAATCTGCCTTTCTCTATCATTAATTATAATGCAGCTATTAGGTTAACAATGATGTTGCTAAATAAAGTACATTAATTTCACATTAGGATTAAATGTTAAGGAAAATTATATCTTCCTTCAAGAAAATTATTGAAGTATAAATAGAGTATAATAGTGTCTGCCAATACTTTTCAGAAGATGCTGAGGGGCCTATTTTTTTAAATAGAAAGAGGTCAATGAGGACATATGTACCAAATGATCCAGTACATTATAATACATAAATAAAATACCACATAATACTATGGAATAGAGAATTCTGAGTAATGAAATCAGTCAAGATGGGGTTTTAAGAGGTTAGGTAGTTTAGAATTCTGGCATATTTTGATGTCAGTTTAAATTGATAAGTCACTGGAGAATTCAAACACTTAAGGTTATGTCAGAGAGAGAGAAGGAGAGAGACAAGGTGGGTGCCGTGACCAAGCAGTGACATCCCAGCAGTCTCTCTTGTTCAGATCCCTTCCACTCTCTTCACGTAGAAGCAAAAACATTTATTCACATAAATGCCGGAATTTGGGAACTAACTTGTTTAGGAAATGTCAGTAACTTTTATCTAAATCAAGGGTTAACAAACTAAAGGGCCAGATAATAATTTAAGCTTTTCTTGCCAGAAGGTTTCGTCACAACTGCTGAACTCGGCTGTGGTAGAGGCAGAACCAGTCATGCTGAAGACTGAACTGAACAGGTGTGGCTGTGTTCCAGTAAACTCTGTTCCAAGAAGTGATGGTGGCAACCCTTGCCCCGGCCATAGGTTGCTGGTCACTCCTCTACAGAGGAAATGTCGTAAAGACTTATGGCTACTACCCCTTTCTCAGGAGAATTCATGAAGATTGTTTTAGGTTTTAGATTTTTTTAAATGAGCTTTGAATAAGTTGTTCAAGATGGTCTCTCCCTTAACTTGGATGTTCTTATTTTCACATGCAGTGCTTAAAATTAGACAAATATTTGCCGCTCACTCTAAATGAGTCACTGCTCTAGGTGCTGATGATACCACCCCAGTGAATAAAAGAATCCAATATGTCAGCTTATGCTACTTACTTACCAGTGGAAGAGAGACAGATAATAAAATTAACATAATATATAATAAATTATATAATATTATAGAAATTGATACATGCCTTAGAAATAGAATACAAGTAGGGCAGGGTCGAGGGGATAGAAAGGGTTGGGAGGAGGACAGATGGCAGTTTGTTTTACCAAATAGATTGGTCAATGTAGACACGGTTGTGAAGGTGAATTGGAACAGACTAGCAGATTCAGAAGTTGGGCATGTGGATATCTGGGAAGAACATCCCAGGAGGAAAGGGATTTCATCCATCCCCTGGAGGAAAGGCTGGTGAAAATTTCTGTGCCTGAACAGACCAGGTATCAGTGTGGCTGGAGCAGATTGAGTGGAGGACGAGGAGAACAGATGGAAGATAGTAGTGAGGAATTAAATCAGACCGGCAAAAGAGAACCATGGTTAAAAAAAATCACTTTTGCTCTAAAAGAAATGAGGGATCTCTGAAAGATTTGAAGAAGGGTTACAGAAACTAGTTTATATCATCAGAGGGACCACTTCGCTTTTATGACTTTTGACTCTAAACTGGAAGTAAAATATGAGGAAGACAAAATGTGGAGAGTGCCAGGCAGTGTCACTGGAACCCAAGAAAATCCAGAGATAATAACATACTCATATTCTACTCTTTGGATTGAAGAAGTCTATGCTAGCTTTTTTCCCAAAAACAGACTTGTCTATGTCTCAGAAACCTCTAGGAAAGAACATTCCACCTTTTCATGGGAATATACTTCCACAGCAAGAAAATAGAATGTTTTCTCCTTATCTTTCCACAGCAGACCTAACTGTGAGGGAAAAAAAAAAAGGTCTCCTGATGATTTACCACATCTCAGTCTGAGTAATCCCAGACACACATTTTTAAAACATACACAAAGATATGTTTGTGAAATGTGTTCAGGAGCAGATTTCAGCATTCGTGGCCTTCGTTTACGTAGATTGCTTTATTTAATTTGTGCTTACTGGTAATATTAAGTAATCAGAGTTTATATTCTTGTGAAAATTCTCCCCTGATGGCCAGCTCATTCGTAATGAAAACCACATTTTGAGCAGTTGAAGAGTCCAGCTGGTTACACTGGTAAGACATTTTCATCTTCTTGAGCACATTTCAGCTTTCTAAGCATTGTGTATTTATAGGAGAAAAAATTTGAGCTTAATGAAACATGAAGTCAGTGATATGCAAATATGCACTCAATCCTCTGCTGAGAAGTTGATATCAAGAAAACTCTTCTCATTGGGGAATTGGTCAGATGCATGCGTAGCTATTAACATTTCTCTGATCCAACGAAGCCGCTCAGATGAAAGAAAAATTGCAAAACTAATAGATTGGAAGGACTCAATTAGGGAAATATTACTCCAAAAAAGAAACACTCAAAGATACAAACTGACTTCAAGCACATCTAATTTACATGACCATGGTTAACTTTCATACAACCCATGCTCACTTTAGGCTTGCTTGTGGGCAGAAGGTCATTTGAAGTTGGTATATAAGAACCTTCACTTCGTGTAATTCTCCTTAAACATATTTTATAAAAACTCTACATTATTATTTATGTTTACCACCTCAGTAGATGTCCACTAGGACAGAATGACAATGATTCTTATATAGAATCTTCAAAAAGTCATTTTGTTAAGGCTTTGTTTCTGTTAGCAGTTTCAGCAAAATCATGTTCAATAAGAAAGTCATAAGCAAGAAGGACTGAGTGGCTCAGTCGGTTGAGCATCAGACTTTTGATTTGGGCTCAGGTAATGATAACAGGGTCATGAGATTGAACCCACTGTTGGACTCGTGCTCAGCTAGGAGTCTGCTTGAGATTCTCTCCCCACTCCCTCTGCCTCTCTCCTTGCTCACACACTCTCTTTCTCTCAAATAAATAAATAAATAAATAAATAAATTCTTTAAAAATAAATAAAGCCATAAGCAATATATACCTTCATGACTAATTCAATATCAGCCCTTTTCCCCAGTATTCTCTTCTTTTTCATATTTGTCCACATTCTCACTATCTTTTCTTTCATGATAATATTTTGTCCATTACTATATTGGATAATATAAATGATAAAGCACTTTAAATTAAAATTTCTTTTAAATCTTTGACTAAAGATTTTACTTTAAGTTAAGAGTATCTTAAATAAGTTTCACTAAGTCTAAGTCATCAAACTAAGCTGTGCTTCACTGTGTTGTTTCAGAATGCCATCCACCTAAATTTAACTAAAAGCTTCACTGAAATTCTGGGGCTCTTTTAAGGTTCTTTATTTCCTTTTCATAATGTAGACCACCAACCACACATACTTTTTTGTACTACGTATTAGATCAGTCAGACAGCTTATCCATTGTATCAGGCCTCCTATCTCCTTATTTCATGTACCCAATGAAATACTTCTTACTCTCATTCCACATGTGTATTATTTGGACTCCCACCAAGAAGTAGATTGCACCCTAAAACTAGTCAATTAAGAAGCAAGTATTTCATAATGGCTACTTTAAAAGATATGGTAGGTCTTAGGAAAAACAACAGAGATGATGGCCATTCCAGGGCTGGTAAACACGAGAACGGCTACTATTCTAACTCTTGAAGAGGAAAGGAGAGAGAGCCTTTACTGGGATCCAGGAGTGAAAGACCTGTGCATAGAAGGAAAGACCCTTGGGAGTAGTAGTGTCTTTTGACCTGTCCATGGTAACTATGGGGAGAAACAAGGAAATAAATACCAGGACATTATGATCCTCCATCCCTTCAATCTCTCCCCAGTATCCCTCAGAATCCAATCAGAAACCAGAAAGCAAGGGAAACTTTTGATGTATTCTTCATAGGTCTTGCCCCCAGGATATAGAGCAAACTGAAGATAGCACAGCTTCCAAAACAAATTCACTGTTCACTGAGGATGACTAGAAAAGATGCTTACTGAAATCCCCATAGTAGCTGAATCTACTTATGTTTTTACAGAAAGCCCCCTTGCGATGCTGATGTATGAAACATGGCATGTGTAATCAATTTCTGTAGTCAACCCCTCCAGTATATCTGCGGTAATGAATGTTGCCATTCATTAATGAGTTTTTAAGATTTTTAAGTGACTATTGGCACCTATCCTTAATTTAGTGGATCTACTTAGCATTGACAGATCCAAAACATAAGTTTGAAGGGAATTAATGCAATAAATAAGCTTTGGATGGTTACCGCTGGCATTACTCAAACTTCATCCTATTCAAGAAAAGAACAGACTTCAGAGTAGCCATTAAATTTTAAAATCACTTTGAGGTATTTTATTAATTCTCTTTGGAATTCTTGCTTTCTAAAAACGAAGTCGCTCAAGGAAGCAATCAACAATGTCAAGAGGTTCTATGGTTCACCAGAAAAGAGTTAACTTTCCGCACCAAATATTTATCCAGTGCCATTCTGAGCCAGATAAAGATCTAGGCACAGACGGAGCCATGGTTCTAAGAGATTAAAGTTTGCTTAAGATTGTTCCAAGAATTGCAAACACTTGATTTGTAGGCAGGTGTTTGGTTTGGCTATATGGTGTTTGAGGTTTGTTTTTGTTTATTTTAACTGGAGTGTCTTTGGATATACTAAATGTCCTCAAATTTAATGTAGTCTGTTACCTAACTAGATTCATAAACCCCTGGTCTATGTTAAGAGACCAAGTTCTAACCTTGTTTACAAAGAAGGATGAGAAGGGACACAACCTCAGCTAAAAAGCATTATTACTGTTTTCTGTTCTTAATCTTTTTTTTTAAGATTTTATTTATTTATTTATTTGACAGACAGAGATCACAAATAGGCAGAGAGGCAGGCAGAGAGAGAGGAGGAAGCAGGCTCCCCACTGAGCAGAGAGCCTGACGCGGGGCTCGATCCCAGGACTCTGGGATCATGACCTGAGCTGAAAGCAGAGGCTTTAACCCACTGAGCCACCCAGGCATCCCTTCTGTTCTTAATCTTAAGATTGGATATAGAGTGCTCTGATCTGGGTTCCATTCATAAAATTTGTCTCAGCCATAGGAACTAATACAGTTCAACTTACTGATTATTTTTGTATTAATATTTTAGGACCTTTTTTTCATTCTATTATGTGATATAGCTTAGCTCAATATATGTTTAATGACCATTGTAAGAGTTATTTTAAATGGCACCCAAGATACCCACTTCATTTTCTTTTTTAATATTTTATTTATATATGTGAGAAAGAGTGAGAGCTAGAGAGAGAAAGAGAGCACACACAGAGGGAGAGGGAGAGGGAGAGAGAGAGGCGCAGACTCCTGGCTGAACAAGGTCCTGAGGCAGGACTTGATCCCAGGACACTAGGATCATGACCTAAACCAAAGGCAGACGCTTAACCAACTGAGTCACCCAGGTACCCCAACATATTCACTTCTTAACTGAATTGCCTAGGGCGTCCAAAGGAAATAGTCATTCTTATTTTGACTTATATAAAATAACACAAAAATTCTACAGTATAAGAGTTCTTATTAAAATTTGTTTCTTTTCTAAGAAAGTTAAGTTGTCAGAATTTTCTTGGCTTTTTCATGCCAAAGCTATAATCATATTCTGGATTGTATTCTCACAGTATCTTTTTTTTCTTTTCATCTTTTTCAATTGCTTGGATCCCTGGTATAAATTTCTTCTCCAATACTGGCTGTACTTCTGCATTTTCTGGGGGTCGGAGGGGATGGGGTGGGGTTGGGGAGGTTGGGGGATGTCAAGGAATTCTGCTTCCATGTAACAATTTTAAGTAATTTTAAGGTTAATTTTAAGTAATAGAAGAACGTCCTTACTTGAATAAAATGAATAAAAGCTCTTTTCCAGTGTAACAAACATGTCAACAGTTGAGCAACATTATGTTTAAAAAACAATTTCAATTGTACTATCTTCTAACAAATCAAGTAAAGAAAAACTGACTGGGTATTTGCTGCAAAGATGAAATACCTCTTTCCAGAAAATCCTCAATTCTTCAGAGATATTTTTATTTCTTCCAGAATTAACACAATCTGGAGGAGAAATACTGGCTGAGTGAAGATTTTTCTTCTCTTTTTCTCCCAGAGAAGAGGGGAGACTGTGTTTGGACAGAATTCTCTGCAGTAAAGAGGGGCGAGGGGCAGGGTGTTGCTTCTGGTAGCTTTATACACACCATTATGACAGGACCTGACTCAAGAAGGGATGATTCTCACCATTGAACAGTTCTTTAACTGGCAACAAGAAAAAGCCAAACTTCCTTTCTAAAATTTCAGGTTTGGACTGGTAAATACTGAGGATCATAGGTCAGCATTGCAAGCAGGGTGACAGGCAGCCAGGCCATACGGAAGAGACATTTGCACATTACTGAAGCTAGAACTTCCATGGAAGAACATGCAGGTGCCAGGGGGAAAAGAATGGAAGCTTTAAAAGTTACCTTAGCTCTAATAGACAAAATGAGGGATAAGATCCAACAACAGCTGCTTCATGGAGATTCTTGTACATCTTACTTAGGGGTTTTTTTTGTTTTTTGTTTTTTGTTTTTCACACGGGAATATAGAAGCAAATAATTAGGAGATCCAGGGAACGTAATAATTTTTCCTAATAACAAAGCTCTATGTGAAAGAACATTATCATTTTTCCCCTTGCCATAGTATTCCCAATAGAAGGCTCGAGTATAGAAACCAAATTCAGGTTCAAGGTTTACACTTTTCTAGTTCCTATGGTCAAAGTTTGTTTTCTATGAATAATTTTTTTTCATTTTATATAGGTAAAAAATGAAAACCCAAGATAACTCAGTATATTAAATTAGGTAATGCATACATACATACATTCTTCTTTTTTAAGATTTTATTTATTCATTTGAGACAGAGAGAGAGAGAGAGCATGAGTGAGGGTTGGGGGCTGGGGGAGGGAGCCAGAGGAAGAGGTAGAAGCAGACTTCCTACTGAGCAGAGAGTCTGACGCAGGACCCTGAGATCATGACCTGAGCCAAAGGCAGACACCATATATACATAAATTCTTGAAGATATTGTTAAGAGGGAAAGTGCAAGTGCAGGCCTTCCTACTATATGTTTTTACTTTTTTAAATGTTATCTGAAGGACAGGAGGACTTCGGAAACATTTGGATAGTAGATACTGTTATTTATGTTTTTTAAATCTTAGAAGAAATATTTAGGTATATGTGGATTCTAATGATGATCTGGTATTTGTTGTATTTGCTGTAATTGCCCTCCTACTGGTGGACTACATAAGCACATGTTTAGGGCTATGCCTGACACTGTCTGTATACGTAGAGTCCCAGAGAAAGTAAAGGACAAATAGTCAATTTTCTGAAATTCAGCTTCTTTCATCACAATAGAATGAGACCTCAAAGGAGAAATTCAATTAATTTATAGAAATAGTAGGAAAACTAGATTATTGGAACTTATATCCAGGACTAAGATTTACATCTTCCTCATAATATTTATTTATTTATTTTAAATTCTTTATTCAAATTCACTTTCGTTAACATATACTGTACAATTAGTTTCAGGGGTAGAATTTAGTGATTCTTCAGTTGTATGTAACACCTGTGCTCATTATGTCACGTGCCCTCCTTAATACCCAACGCCCAGCTACCCCTTCCCCCCCAGCCACCTCCCCTCTAGCAACACTCAGTTTGTTTCCTAGAGTTCAGCATCTCTTATGGTTTGCTAAAATAAAAAAATAAATTAATTAAATAACTTACAAATAAATTACAAAAATAAAAATAAATAAAATAAGATGAAAATAGAGAAGGAGGCAAACCTTATAATATTTAAAGGTCATTTCTTCAATTGATTACGGTTACATACCAACAAACACGGGTAAAGTTCTATTACTGGCACTCAGTATGGCTCCGTTCATATATGAGCCTTAAAGGAGTCAATAATTTTTGAACCTTAATATTTAAAAATTGTTAACACCAACATCATCACAATTTCTGTTTATTCATAATCTGATGGATGTTTGGGTTTGTTCTATCTGGGGAATGTAACAAAGATACAAAAGTCTATGTGTGGGTATATGCTTTCATCTGTCCTTGCTAAATATCTGGGAGTTGGACGATATTTTGTTCTTTAACAAATGTCTAGGTTACGTTCACAAGTAATCATACCATTCTGTCTTACCACCAGCAATATGGGACAGTTCCAATTATTCCACATCTTCATCAGTGCTTGGTATAATCGGTCTCTTTAACTTTATTTTTTTCCAATTTATTTATTTTCAGAAAAACAGTATTCATTATTTTTTCACCACACCCAGTGCTCCATGCAAGCCGTGCCCTCTATAATACCCACCACCTGGTACCCCAACCTCCCACCCCCCCGCCACTTCAAACCCCTCAGACTGTTTTTCAGAGTCCATAGTCTCTCATGGGTCTCTTTAACTTTAGATGTTGTAGTTCAGGTGCAGTGCTCTGTCATTGTGATTTTGACTTGTACTTCCTAATAACTTTGAAGAATCTTCCCGATTTTTGCCCCTTTCTTTGTGCATTTTGTGTCCTTTAAAGAAATCACTGCTAAACCGAAGTCCCAAAGTTTTTTCCTCATGTTTCTTGTGTCTCTATTTTGTCCCGTTAATCTATTTATACCAATAACACACTGTCTTGATTACCAGCTGCTCATAACTTTTGGAATCACACAGTATGTCTCAGAACTTTGTTCTTTATTTTAGAGTTCTATCAGATATTCCAGGTGCTTTGCACATTCATATAGATTTTAGAATCAGCTTATCAGTTTCTACAAAGTAGATTATTTGACCTTGAAGGATAGTTTGGGACCTTGAAAAATTATTTACATATGAGTTGATTATATGCATAACCTTCTCCCTGATGCTTCTGTGAAATTCTTTTCTTCTAAACACTGTTCCCATTTTCTTTTCACATCAAAGATTAAATTGTTTTTATCTGGAGCTAAAAATTTCCAAATGAGTTGGAAGATACATAAATATAGAATTGACAATATATTATTAATGTCATCTTATCAAACACATCTTTCAGTCTGAACTTTCTGCAGCTGACTTTTGGTGCATAAATTTACTGCTGAGGTTGATGTACAAATCACAGACAAAATTTCCAAGGTCGCTCTTAAAGGAGAAACTGAAAAGAAAGTTTGCAAAAATAAATCCCCAGTAATGTTTCAGAAAAACAATGTGATTTTTCTCAACATAATTATTAACAATTTGTATTATAAATATAATGTATCTTAATTGTTACAAAGGTTTAAAATAGAAGTTAAAAAGGAGAGAAGGAGAGGAAAACTAAATTACCTATAATTTCAGAAACAACCACTGCTAGCATTTTAGTGCATTTCCTTCCAGGCATTCTTTTTTCTCTATTTATTGGCCTCTATTTATATGTTATTTTTTTTATTAGAAAATAATGTTAATTAAATTGTCCATGTTTTGTAAGCTTGTTTTTTTCTTTAACATCAGCTCATAGGCATCTAATAAATTCGGTTTTCCCTTTTCATGATTTAATATTTATGTTATGTTTTCATAACACCTCTTCAGTTTAAAAGCCAGATCCTTATCACTTGGGAATATTACTCAACCTGACACTAAAAGGAGCAAGTCAAAATTTAATAAATAGTAAAGTTATTGTAATTTATAAAATAAAAACAAGACTTGTGCTCAATGTCCAAAATTTTAGTCTGATTCTAAATAAAACATTCTGGATGTACATTTACCTTGTTGTTAATCAATGATTTGTTGAACCAGTCTTCTCCTTTCCAGTAGTTTTTCTAAATATTTATTTCAGCCACTTCCCTGTTTGGATTTTTCAAAAGGGACTGGTAGAAAAATGCTGGGCTTGCCATGACCCCAAGAGATGCTGCTCATGTAATAACAGCCCCATGGCCCATTAGTGTCACAGGAGGTGCTAAGTGGGAGATGTCACAATGCAGAGGGACTCGAGGTGGCAGTAACACCTGTCACAGCCCATCAGGGTGAGAAGCTTCTAAAAACTTTCCAGGAAAATTCTCGTTGCTTAATAATGTGTAAAAGGGACAGTATTAACGTCATACTTTCCAGCACAGATGGGGAATGAGATATTCTAACATAGATATGCACCTTTACTTCTGTGTTTTTCGATCAGACCAATGACCGAAACAACCCTCGGGGGCTCTTTTTTTTTTTTTTTTAAAGAGTTTATTTATTTATTTGACAGACAGAGATCACAAGTAGGCAAAGAGTGAGAGGGAAGCAAGCTCCCCGCTAAGCAGAGAGCCCCAAGCAGGGCTCCATCCCAGGACCCTGGGACCATGACCTGAACCAACGGCAGAGGCTTTAACCCACTGAGCCACGCAGGTGCCCCTCACTGGGGGCTCTTGGTAGAAATCTCGATCCTTCCATCCCAGAACCACCAAATCAAAATCTCCTGGAAAGAGTCTACTTTTTACAGATCGCTCTCCCCAGGCAATTCTAAAAATATGACTTGTTTGAGGAAAAAACAAAGAAACAAACAACACTTTATATGAAGGTGCTCTTTCTCAAAGTATTAAACTTCAGCAAATAATGTGGTCCTAGAAGTGGGGGTTGCATGCTTATGTCTTTTCTGAGTCAGAAAAGGCGTTTCACTATCATGCTGGATCCACATTACAGGACACCTGGGTGGTTGAGCTGGTTGGGTGTCTGCCCTCAGCTCAGGTCATGATTCCAAGATCCCAAGAGAGAGTTCTGCATCATCATCGTCATCGCCGTCGTCGTTGTCGTCATCATCATCATCATCATCATCAACAGGCTCCTTGCTCAGCGGGGAGCCTGCTTCTCCCTCTCCCACTCCCCCTGCTTGTGTTCATTCTCTCTCGTTGTTTCTCTCTCTCTGTCAAATAAAATCTTAAAAAAAAAGAAAGAAAGAAAAGAAACACCCATTATAGAAACTTTTGGGAGAATGGGTTTTATGTGTGTGTTTTGTTTTTGGTTTTTGCCAAATACCAAAAAGGAATATACATTATAACAGAACGGTGTAGGTTCTAAGTGATAAGAGTGTCCTACTTAATGGATCATTTCTCACAGAGATTTCAGGCACAGTTGACATTCAGCTCATTTCAGGCAGTCACACTCAGCTTAACGTTGATTAGCAAAACACAGTTGTTATCAAACTCCAAGCGGTCTTCACATAAATCTATTTGCAGCAACGAACTGAATCATGTATTTTGTTTCACCATTTCAGTGATTCATGCCATTTCTTTTAAAGTAACTCATTGCTTCCCTGCTAACTTGAGCCAAAACTCCTTCAGGGAAAAACCAGCTTCTTGATCAAATAAGCCACCTCCTGAATAGAGTATGATAATCAGGTTTGCCAAGGGATGAGGAGAGTGGAGCTAAAAGCAAATAGGATTTGTTCATCGGTGGAAGAGAAAGGTACAGAAGTACCCGCTGTGATGGGTCATCTGAGTGAGACAGATGCCTCACATCTGAGGACATGGGAAGTAAGACCTTGGGAATAAGGTTCTTTCATATGAGAATTCTGTCTTCTTCTATAGTCCCAAGTGGTGGCCTGGAAATAACATGTACTAGCAGCCATAAATCTGAACCATCTTCTTGCTATTTTGTCTGGTTACTAATAATGTGGACAAGTCCAGCAATTCATTACTTTTCCTATTTGGATTTTTGTCTTTTATTTTATTTTTATTATTTTATTATATTTTTTATTATAAATAAAATATTTATTATTTTATTTTTATTTTTTTCCTTTTTCCTCTTGATAACCTTGTTCATTTTAGTCCCTTGATAAGATTGTTTTCCATTCCAATCCCTTTGATAATTCTATAAGTCAATTAGTGACATCCTAATTGATAAGGGATTAGTTGAGTATCTTTTTTAAAATTTGCTTCTGCTTATTTTTTAAAGTGCATTTTCCTTCATAATGCTAAAGGAGAAGAGCATAGCCTATGAAGCTGATTTTTCTCCCAGAAGGGAAGTAGCACTGTGGATAATAGTGTTCGTGGGTAGCAAGACAGAGTATGGACTGTGTAATGCAAAATGAGTTGCCCAGTTTGGGGACATAGGAGCATCTGTGTTTCTGGCTTTCCTTTCTTCAATCAGTAAGCTGACTAAAAGCAAGCTGCAGACATTTTTCTTGAGATAAGCTGCATGCTTTAAACATTGCAAAAGAATCAGGAAGACAGATTTATTAGATGTCATTTCTTTCAGTCTGGAGGGCAGATGATAAGGTTTTCATGAATTATAAGACGTCAGTCCTGTTCTTGGTTTAAGGATCCTTAACAGTCAGAGCTTCTTCTCTACAACCCTAATTCAACCCTATTCTTAAATATTTTCACAATCTGGGTGGCTCAGTTGGTTAAGCCTCTGCCTTCTGTTCAGGTCATGATCCCAGGGTCCTGGGATGGAGTTGGGCACTGTGCTCAGCAGGGACCCTAATTCTCCCTCTCCCTCTGCCTGTCAGTCCCCTGCTTGTGCACATGCTCTCTCTCTCTGTCAAACAAATAAATATGATCTTTAAAAAATATTTTCACTAACTATTTATCAATTCTTTAAGGATAATAGTACTAATAACATCAGTAGCTATTGGTTATGTTATATTGGTACATATGTTACAATATGGTAACTATTGGTACAGTATGTTATATTGGTACATTACATACATTGGTACTTTCCAATTGCTTTGGGCTATGTATTAAATTGTGTTAGGTTTTCAAGGAATTCTTATTTCATCAGGTACAAGTCTGAAACTCATGAGTTATTGTGATGGCTATCTTTTATCAAGAAAGCATAATATAGGCATCTAATCCATTATCACTACAAAACTATTTTGTAACAATATCCATCAAGAAGCACTACAAGAAGTCACTTACTACACTCAAATGAAACTAACCACATTAGAACTGTATCAGTACCTCATATGTCTCCTGCAAGTGTGACTTATGGCAGGAGTGGGATTGTGAGCAGGAGGAAGGGATGGAGACAGGCTCCTAGAGGATGAATTATAGAAGCACCAGTTAGTATGAATTCCCTTTAGTAGTGTCTTGCCAAGCACTATGTCAGTTATTAAGGAAAAATAATCCTGAGAGATTACCATTTTACTGCTAAAAATTACTGAGGCTGTGATGTCAAAAGACTAATAGCAGTTCAGATAACTACAGTGTGAGAGAGAGGGGACTAGAAAGCAAGCCGAGTGCCAAGCACTTACTCATTTTGTTAGATCACACCTACAAAATATTGTTTCTTTATGAAGTCACAATTATTAATATCTAATACTATTCCACAGCCTATACAATGACACAGTGTCACTACCATTCTATTCATTAATTTCCTTAATTATGAAAGTGACTTAGTCTATTATCTCATCAATTACAAAGCTACAAGTGAAAGCCAGGTATGAAATCCAAGGTAGCAAATGTTTATGTTGCTTGTCATTTTTTAAATAAAAAAGAAATTAATAAGATCATTATAGTCACTTTTCTATGCAAAGCCTGTACTGTTACCTAATGGACATTCATATTCAATGACATGGTACAATAACATTGTATTTTGAACTTTGTAACTTAAAGTTTGTCTGTAATTTATTTCTGTTAGGAAGTTCTATGCAGTGAGAAGGATCCAGGTTAAAAAAAATCCAGGTTTTTTTAAAAAAAAAAAGACTGGCTAGAATATAATTGTAACTTTAATTTTTTAATTTTTTTAAGATTTTATTTTATTTATTGTGGGGGAGAAAGAGAAAGAGACAGAGAATGCACAAGTTGGGGAAAGGGCAGAGGGAGTATCAGACTCCCCACTGAACAGGAGAGCCAAATGCAGGGCTTGATCCTAGGACCCTGAGATCATGACTTGAGCTACCCAGGCCCCCATACTGTAATTTTTAAAAAAAAAATTAATTCCCCTATCTAAAAGTCACTAGGGTGAACTTTGGAAGCGAGTATTTTGAAAAATCAACCTAGTAGTATACCACTATTAAATTACTAGGCACCATTCTTGGCAATATTGCTGGTGAACTTTCTTCCCCATTTAAAGGAACAACCTCAACAGTTGCCTCAGTGACAACTCCTTGAACTGTTACAGGAGACAGTCCCAATCACTTCTGGCCTGACCCAACATAACACTGGAACCTCTGGGCCCTCATTTCCTACCACTCCCTCCACTGTTACCAAGTCAACCTAAGCTATCTATTCTTCAACCTGTTAACTTTCTGCTTGTCTCAGAGCCTTTTCATAGACTGTTTTCTCTGCCTCTAGTGTTCTTTTCAGATTTTGGTAGAGCAGGCTTCTTCTTATCATTTTCAACGTACTATCATCTCCCCCACAAAGCCATCTCTCACCACCCAACCTAGAGAATCTCACCATTAATTATATTACATTGCCCTATTTTTTTTCCTTCATTATACCTGACTTTTTTTTCTATTTCTTATAGCAATTATCCACAAGAAGATTTACCAGAAGTAGCAAAAGTCATAATAATATCAAGGATGAGATTCATGAGACATTATCTAAGTCAAAGACTCTGTTCAGATCAGTAAACTGAAAGGCCTAGAAATAGAAGCGGATCATCCAGCATCTCTGTTGGTTAGTGTCAGAGTCACTCTGTCCAGCAACTAATCTGTGCCGCATCTTTGTATATAGAAAGAGTCAAAGGAACTAAATGTTTCCACCTCAAGGGAGAAGAAGAAAGAACCCAAATTGGTCATGTGTGCAGGCATGTTCTGGGAGAGTGGAGAAGAGACAAACTTTGATGTAAATTCTGCTTCTTCTGTGGTGGTTTGGTGCTTAGAACACCAATCCGAAACGCGTTAAGACCTCCTTTCCCTTGTTAGATATCATCCAATCCAGAGGCAGTGAGGAGAAATGGAAAACCTAAAACCCTCAGAAATATTAAATGTTAGAGATCAGGCAAATGATACTGAGAGAAAAGAGAATATGAGGCATACTAAACAAAAGCTGCTCCAGACCAAGGCTCACAGACTATCAAGATTTCAAGAGTTAGGGAGATTTCTCAATGTCTGGCTAATGGAAGAAGAGAAGAATTGGGACCAAGAGGGCTGAGAATGTTCCATTTTCATGAATAATTAACCAAATGTTATTTTTAATCAATAGAATTATCATGTCATGAAGGATATATATTTTCAGAAGTATATTATGTTATAGGCATATGTTATGTATCATAATCCCATCTATGGATTCAACCTTTCATGAAAATAAAAATGAAACTCAGAAAGAATGTAAATGGTGTAACCAGGCATGCTGCATCTTTATTCAATACTTGGTCTGGCTAGTTTGGCTTAATTAGATCAGATTTCATTTTTCATTTTCTTATGCTCTTATACTTTCATTTGGGTGATGGTTAGGCCTAGGGTGAACAGCCAGGTGATTTATGGAGCTCTGGATGATTAAAAAGAAGTAGCTAAGGCCGAGATACAGCAGAAATGTCCAGGCCCCAGGTCCAAGAAGAGCAGAAGGATGCAGACTCTACATGTGGGAACTGGCGTGAAAGCACTCTGTGGTCTCACTCTCCAGTCTTTGGGCCAGCCAGCCAGGAAAAGTCATGAAGCTAACCATTCTCAAGGGCGTACTATATGCCCGTACTAATGCTATGTGCTTTATAAATTTCTCTCTCAATTATCCCCACAAATAACTCTGAGAAGTGAAAAACTCAAGCTCAGAGGGCTTATGTTACATACATGAAACCCCAGTTTAAAAATGATACAATTAGATGCAAATTTAGTTGTGCCCTCCCCTTGCACTTTTCTCTATTCAATACTGTCCCTCAAGGACAAAACATTGAATGGATGTTAGCTTTTCACATCCTTGATGCCAACTGTAACATGGCCTTGATAAACAGTTGTTAGAGTAAAGAAAGAAGAAAAGGAAGGAAGGAAAGAGGGAAGGAAGGAAGGAAGGAAGGAAGAGAGGGAGGAGGGAGGAAGGAGAAGGAGAAGGAGGGAGAGAGGATGGTACAAGATAAGCAATGAAGAGAACTCAGAAGGAGTAAAAAATCCATTAGGCCATCCACAACCAAAGGCAGAGCCACACAAAGGTCCAATCAGGTTTCATCTCCTCTGGGTTTTAGCTTGACCAATTTTCAATGTTGCCTCTATCATTCATTTCACTAGAAGTTGAAAATTCATAATTTTCTAATTATCTTACTTCTTTCACATTTATTAGTGGAGATCCTTTAAAAAAAAAAACTAACACTTTCTGTCAACAACTAGTATTACTTGGTTACTAGGAAACCCCTTCTTAAAGGAAAGGGAGGTAAAACTTAGAATTATTATGCATTATTAAGGTGATTCGGCTCAGAAGATTATGTGCTTTCCAGATTTTTTGAATAAGCAAACCAGAATGACCACCACCTCTACAAGTGAGCCAGCCAAAGCCCGCCCAACAGCCCTAGGCGCTCACATTTCTGACTTTAAAGCCTTTGTACTCTTAAGACACAAGCGGTTTGGTAGTATGTCTAAAGTTTTCAGGCATTGCCAGATATGCTAGATTATTTTGTGTAATTTATAGAAAGCATGTAAGTATGAATTTGATAAATGCTTATAGAAGAGGTGACAAAACAGAAAGGATTTTTAATATGCTTTCTTCCTGATAGGAATCAGCCTCACAGTCCGCAGTATATTTTATACAAAGAAGTCTCATACTTTGATGGCCATTTAGCAGTACACACACACCTACCTGCCCAAGCATTTTCTCCTTCACAGTCTATTCATGAAAGGCATAAATTCAAGCTAGTGATTGGATATGGTTTCCCCATCCACCTGTACACACTCAATCCTGTGAGTGTCTCCCATGTTCCAGGGATAACAGTCAGAATGTGGTGATAATAAGGGAGAAAAGTCACTGAAGAGTCATTTCTATTCCTATCAAGCAGCGTGTTTGCTCTCATGACTTGTCAGATTGTTCTTAGTCAACATCTCCATTTGCAGCAAAAGCAAATCAGTGTTAGCACTTTTCCAATGGAAACATGTTTTTGAATCATTTATTCAGGTTTGCTTGATTACAGAAGAATTAACATACTCTGAAATATCTGCTCTAGAAACTAATTTTTCTCATGGAAAATTTTCTAGTTGAGCTGGGTATGTGGCTAATAGTTTTTCTACTGAGAGGAAACGATTATTGAGAAGCAATACTTTTAATACCATCTGAATTCTAAGAAAGTAAGTCCTCAGTCTCAATTAAATAAAGATTTAGTATTGGGATGTAACTAAACTTATCATGGTAATTATTGTATGATATAAACATATATTAGAACCTTGTCTTACAGATCTAATACTTACATAATTTTATGTCTCAATTATGTCTCAATAAAACTGGAAAAACAGTTAAAAAGAAAAGAATCAGTGGAATATTCACTTCTACACTTATACAAGCATATCCACTATCATTTTTTGTTTCACATTTCGTCTTGAAACTCTGATAATGTAAAAATGCCAACTTAAGGGGCGCCGGGGTGGCTCAGTGCGTTGGGGCCTCTGCCTTTGGCTCAGGTCCTGATCCCAGGATCCTAGGATTGAGCCCCGAATCGGGCTCTCTGCTCAGCGGGGAGCCTGCTTCCCCTTCTCTTTCTGCCTGCCTCTCTGCCTACTTGTGATCTCTGTCTGTCAAAATGAATGCATAAGGGGCACCTGGGTGGCTCAGTAGGTTAAAGCCTCTGCCTTTGGCTCAGGTCATGGTCCCAGGGTCCTGGGATTGAGCCCCACGTCGGGCCCTCTGCTCAGCAGGGAGCCTGCTTTCCCCTCCCTCGCTCTGACTGTCTTTCTGCCTACTTGTGATCTCTGTCTGTCAAATAAATAAATAAAATATTTTAAAAAAAAAAAAGAATGCACAAAATCTTTTAAAAAATGCCAACTTAAAAAATGAACTCTAGGGACGCCTGGATGGCTCAGTTGGTTGGACGACTACCTTCGGCTCAGGTCATGATCCCAGGGTCCCGGGATCGAGTCCTGCATCGGGCTCCCAGTTCCACGGGGAGTCTGCTTCTCTCTCTGACCTTCTCCTCACTCATGCTCTCTCTCACTGTCTCTCTCTCAAATAAATAAATAAAATATTAAAAAAAATGAACTCTAAGTATATGTACATGTGTTTTATTTTAAAGAGATATGTTTTATTTTAAAGAAATATCTGCTTTTAGGGTGCCTGGGGGAGCTTACTGATTTTGGCTCCTGTCATGATCTCAGGGTCGTGCTGGGTGTGGAGTCCATTAAGATTGTCTCTGTCCTTCTCCCTATGCCCCACCCTGCTCACATTCACTTTGTCTCTCTCTCTCTCTCTTTCTCTCTCTCAATATAAATAAATAAATAAATAAATATCTGCTTTTAAGAAACGAAATTTCAAACTAACCTCATTTACAATTTTTTCTGATCATCTGTGACATAAACCACTACTTCAATGTGTCAAGACAATAGTTATACTCTGAGAAATATTTCTGTTACATTTCATAAGTATTAAAGAGGTTTTTATAAGTTTATAAGAGGTTTTTATAGATGTGAAATATTTTGAGATCATTAGTTCAAATTATCATACATTTATAAGATGAGACAGTTTTCAGCCATTAGTAGTGGTAATAATAACAGCTAATTAATAGAGCCCTTACTCTGTTCCAGGTGTTGAAACACATGTTTTACATATAATAACTTATTTACCCATCATAGTCACACTTGAAGTGAGAAAACTGAGATGCAGAAAGGTTAAGAGACTTCCCTCAAATCACATAAGAGGTAGGCCATGCATTTGTGTTTGAACCCAGGTAGTTTGGTTCCAAAGTCCAGGTGGTCAAGAACTCAATATGTTGCTCCCCATTTGAAATCATATTGCAGACAGATGAGAAATTGTGTAAATATATTCAGGATCTCTTGTTAAAGGAGCAAAGCAGTTTATAAACCAGTATTATATCAATTCTATTAAATACAAACAAATGTGTGTGAAATATCCTCTATATGCCCCTATATATATATGTGTGTGTGTGTGTGTGTGTGTGTGTGTGTAAATACATATATACACATGCACACATATATCCACATGCATAAACCTACATAAATATTAAAGAAAAAAAAGTTAGAAGATCATACTATATACCAAAATTTAACACAAATTAACTTCTGGTTATATGATTACTAATGATTATGTTCTTCCTTTTAATGTTCTATATTTTCCAAGTCTTTTATCATAAACATGTTGGTAATTTTGTAATTTCTTAAAGCTATTAGGAAAAAAAAAAAAAACCTTTCATGGAGGAACCACAAGCTCTTTTGGTTTTCTTTTGTATTGTGAATGTTTGATTATGTGTCACTAAAATAATATACACATAAGAAACTGATGAATCACTAAATTCTACCTCTGAAATGAATCATACAGTATATGTTAAACTGAATTTAAATAAATTAAAAAATAATAAAATAAAATAATATACACATAATGGTCACCAAACTTATTAATCTCCTCTCCAAAGAGTGCAATGTGGAATTCTACTTTCCTCAGCGCTGCTCCCTTCTAACTTTCATCAACTGCCTTGGCCTTTTCATTTCTTCTGTTCACCTGAGACTTCTGTCATGCTTGTCTCATGGCCCTTTCTCTAGCAGTTAGCGAGCCTTCAACCCCTTGTCATGTCAAAGGAAACTTCTTAGTCTCCAGAGCTATGTGTTCCAATATGTTTACCCTTAACCATTCTTGGATATATGTCTACATTAATTAAGATTAAATAAAATGAAAAATTCAGCCCCTCACTCCCATTAGCCCTATTTCAAACACTCAATAGTTTCATGTCACTAGTAGCTGCTATATTGGACGGAGCTGTTCCTGTGGTAGGATATATTGTGACAATTCTCCCTTTCATTTATGTTGGTGGGATGCAAAATCCTGGAATATGCTTGCTTCCTCTTGAAGCCACAGATTTCTTTTTCTTTTGATTTCCACTTTTCTTTGTCTTGCCTAAGCATCTAGAAATAACAAAACTCTTCCACTGCAAAGAATACTCTCTGGCCAATGATCCATATAGGTTTTACAGATGACAGTTGCATGCCCCTGCAAGCATAATTCTGGCATTTATTATGCTAAAACACTATCTCCTTCTCAGTTTTGAATTATATTACAGAATACTATTCACTTAAACCTTGGGAGAACGATGCTCAATTATGTGGAAGGGGTAACTCCACGTTTCCTACTTGAGCAACTGGAAAGATAGGGCCTTGAATTTGAAGTTCTTTAACATATTACAGTTCCGAAATCCAGAGTTCTACAGTGAAGATAATGGAGATACCATTTTGGGACTAATCAGCTTATAGTTAGGAATGGTGGCTGTTATAATGGATATGATCATCTGCAGTAAGAAGAATACGAGCATCTCATGTTTTTGTAGAAGAGAAATGAGATGCTGTATATAATTATATGTCTAATATATAGGTGAAAAGTGGTTTAAAAAAGTTAATTCCTGAATTAATAAAGAATTGTGTTCAACAAATAATTACAGAAATAGAAATATAGGAGTCTGTACAAATTATAGAGATTAATTTTCTCATGTAATAAGAAGACCAGAGGTAGGCATTCTAGACTTGGTTCAGCACTTCTATAAACACTCAAGGGCTCAAGTTTGTGATCTTACTACTCAAATTTCATCTTTAAGATCACAAGACAATTGTGAAAGTTGTGACTCTTACACACACTGTAGGAGACAGAGCTTAATGTGACTCACAAGATCCCTGTGCTCTGGGGGCCACAGCCTTGTACAGTCCTCTCCCTTTGAGTGTGGACAGAACCTGTGATGAGGTTCTAACCAATAGAATATGCAAAGGTGAGGGGTTATCACCCCCATGACACATTATATGATATTCCATTTGGTTAACAGACTAAAGTCTTCCCCCTCACCTACACCGAAGAAGCAAATTGCCACAAAGTAAGCAGCCATGTTGGAGAAACCCATGTGGAAAGAAACTGTGAACAGCTTCTAGGGGCTGAAGTTGGTCTCCAGGGAGAAACTGAAGCATTCAGTCATGCAGTTGCAGAGAAAAGAATTCTGCCAACAACCGGAGGGAGCCTCTAGTGAGACTGTGGTCCCACCCAATGTTGGATTGAAGTCTGGTGAGACCCTGCAGTTGAGAATCCAGCCTGCACTTCTGACCCATAAAAACTGTGAAATAATGTGTATTGTTTTAAGACACTAAGTTTTTGATCATTGTTATGCAGCAAAGAAACTAATACATCCAAAGAGATAGCTGAAGGTGCCAGATGTTTCTTCCTGTTTTAAAGAGCTTCTCTTTTTCTTTTTCATTCTTTTTTCCTTCCTTCCTTCCTTCCTTCCTTTTTCTTCTATCTCTCTATAACTGCAAGAGACTCTGATAAATGAAATCTTACTGAGTTACAATCCTTCAATAAATAAATTCAGGATTCTGTTCTTGGAGAAAAGAGGGGAAATATATATTTGGAAAGCTAAGAATGAGATGGCTTCATAGAGTGTTCCTGTCTTAGATCCCAATTTGTCTTCTTCCTTGTAAACAAGATCCCTTTCTCCAAAATCTCCACATGACAGAGATGGGAAATGATGGTATCCCATGTCTGTGGAAATATTTTCATTACTTGGCTGCAAGTATCAGGAAAAGTAAGCCTTTTTTCTTTTCAAATAAGGCCCATCCTCTCTTTCTAATGATGGCATTTTAACTAGAGTGCTCAGCCGCACACAGTCTCCCTCATTCATAACCACCAATCAATATATACCCAGAATACCAGTGAGCCCATGATTGATGAAGATTTTTTGATTCATACATCTGACAGGAAAGAATATAAATCTGATATCTTACTATTGACATAAGAATCCTTCAGTCATGGGGTGCCTGGGTGGCTCAGTGGTTTAAAACCTCTGACTTCAGCTCAGGTCATGATCCCAGACCCCGCATCAGCGGGGAGCCTGCTTCCCCCTCTCTCTGCCTGCCTCTCTGCCTACTTGTGATCTCTCTCTCTATCAAATAGATAAATAAAATCTAAAAAAAAATAGAAGAAGAATCCTTCAGTCAGGTTCTTCTCTCCACCTCTTCCATTTTCCATCTCTGTGTCCATCAGCAGCCATTTTGAAATAATGAAGTTAATACAGCGGAATTTGTTCTCAGAGGTGATACTTCTGGTAAGAGATGGTTTTGAACATAGCTCCTGCTTCTTCACTTAAAAAAAAATTTACAATATTAAATATAATACTTAGATTTTCATTTTAATATGGATTTCAGATATAAAATCTTATTAATAACCAGAAGAATGTACAGACATGTAGTTTTGGTTATCAGTCTATCTGAGCTTTTTAATAAAATCCATGTAAAATTTGAGGACCTAATTCAAAAACATGGGGCAATTTTGGTTCACAGTTTAAGTTACTTAATCTCTTTAGTTCTCAGGGTCCTCATGTGTAAAATGAATGAGAATCCATATTACCTAAAGTAACTCTGAGTCTGTGATCAGTCTGATTTTATGAAGCTTCTCAGAACCTACATTTCATAACCTAGCGTATGATGACCACAGAAGAAACATGACCTATACATTAGGTGGTCTTTTCTCAAAAACTAAAGAGAGAGACTGAAGGGGAAGGCATTCTCATCAGGTTGAAAAGGAGGGGGGAGACAAACCATGAGAGACTGTGGACTCTGAGAAACAGACTGAGGGTTTGGGAGGGGAAGGGGGAGTTGGGTGAGCTCGGTGATAGCTATTAAGGAGGGCACGCATTGCATGGAGCACTGGGTGTGGTGCATAAACAATGAATTTTGGAACACTGAAAAAAAAATAAAATTTAATTAAAAAAAAAGAAGGTATATTTCATCTCAGTTTTCTGTGCCTATGAGTACATGCACAAAAGAGTGTTAAAATGTTCAACATAGATGGTATGTTTGTTTGTTTTACAATTATATTTGTTTGTTTGTTTTACAATTATATTTGTTTATTTGACAGAAAGAGAGAGAGCACCGGCAGAGGGGACAGCAGGTAGAGGGAGAAGAGGCTCTTTGCTGAGCAGGGGGCGTTATTCCAGGACCTTCGGATCATGACCTGAGCCAAATGCAGATGCTAAACTAACTGAGCCACCCAGGTGCTCCTATTAGATTATATGTTGATGGGGGTGCTTGGAAGGACAGGGAGGCAAATCAAAACTTGTCAAGAAAATGATTTGAAAGAACATGAGTTTTGGAATATTTATAAGGATGGATAAATATATAATTTGGAAGACACAAACAGGATAAATTATTATCTGAGTTGCCTATGGCTTCTAGATGACAATGCTTAAGTGACCTACTCTTCCTTGACTCACTGAAGCTTAAACATGGCTACAGACCAATTTCAACAGCTACTATAATATGCCAGCTCTTACTTTTCTTTCTTTAACATGTATGCATTTAATTTTTCAACCAATTATTTGCTTAAGATTTATTAATTTTAAAAAGAACTATATAATAGCTGTAATTTACTGCTGTTATTTCTTTTATTTGTTTTCTGATAAGACCTAATTAGTGTGAGAAAGATTTTGTTAATGCTTATCAATAAATCAGAGATTTATTGAAGAAGATGTCTTTTTTTTTCCAGGGTCAAAGTTCTTGATCATAGATGCAGGAAAGCTCTTATATTCTTATGCCAGAGTTTGAAAATATTTGTTTATTTTTTGGCTAAGGCTCATCAAGTTCTCCCTACAAGAATGAAATCAACCTGATGATGATGATTTGGGATCTAATTAAAATGTTTTCCAATATTTGGAAAGAAGTTTTATGAACATTGCAATGACTATAGCATGGACATACAGAAAGTATGGATAATAATAATTGTGTCTTTAATTGCTTATTGTTAAATCCATTTAAGATGATTATGCAGATCATCCCAAGCCATAGTAAAAATGAGCTGCCTTTGGTGTTATTGATGACCAGTGCTGTGTTCTATCAAAAATTGGCTTAGGCCTTCTAAAAATCCAGTAAGTTAATTGGATTTTTCTTCATGTAATGCTATGAACCTTAAGCTTATAAGCAAACCTGAAGAGCATTAGCCCTAATTGTTTCTGACTGACTTGAGGCTTCCAGCAACAAAGAAATTCCAGAGACTTACCTGGTCAGAGGAAGAAGTGACTGTATTTGTTAACTTTAAATATTTACATATGTGTTAACATTGTTATTGATACTTTGGCTTGACAAAATGAACATATCTCGGACAACAGTGCACCAGATAAATAAACAATGGTAGTTCCATCTTGCTTGGTCATTGAACCATATGATTACTCATTGGTGGGATCTTAAAAAAAATGAATAAACAAACAAAAAGCTGAATCAGAGCTATAAATGCAGAGAACAAACTGAGGGTTGCCAGGATGAGGGTTGGGCAAAATGGATGTAGGAGAGTGGGAGATCCAGGCTTCCAATTATGGAATGAATAAGCAGGGAATAAAAGGCATAGCCTAAGGCACAGTCAATGATATTATAATAGTGATGTAATGGGACAGATGATAGCTATACTGGTAGTGAATATAGCATAATGTTGACAAACTTGTCAAAATACTAAGTTGTACACCTGAAACAAATGTAACATTGCATGTAAACTACACTCACAAATCAGAATAAATAAAATCATATATATATAATATAATATATATATATAAACTGAATATTTTTTAAAAAAGGAAGATTGGTATGTAAGGACACAAATATGATTCAGAGCCTACAAGCTCAAATCTTCTAATTGAATAGTTTCTTTGATCTGTTTTTGTGTGTTCAAGAAGGGCCAGAAAATAGCTTCACACCAGTCTAAAGTCTTCACTTAAGGAATTTTCTATTTCAGCATTGCCTCTTTATAAGACCTACTTTGTGTTGATCTAAAGGTTTTTAAATTAAGCTTAATGTTTATTAATTTTTAATAATAAGAATGTTAGACATTACTCGGGTGGCAAAGAGTAGTTTATATTTCTTTCTTAAAAAACTACATTTTTCTAAGAAGGAAGTAAAAATTAAACTGTATAAACAAATATTGTTTTATTTTTTTTACTACCATTCAAAGTACATTTTGTCTTCTGGGGTTTAAATTCCTATATTGACTGAAAATTATTTTCTAACATTTCAAAATTGACAAAATTAGAGTCAGTTATCTGTTAAACCCCATGTGTTAAGTTTCTATAAATAAATTATACAAAATCATCACAAAAGAAATAGAATGTCAGATTCTCTTTTAAGTTTCATATCTCTTAGAAGATTCAGCAACCTACTTTTAGAATGGAAACAGTTCCAACTTCCTTACTTTTCTATTTCATGACAGAAAAACTGATTCTAGAGAGTCAACTACAGAATTCTCTACTTGTTAATTTTCTTCTCTCCACCCAACTAAAATTTATTTTTTTTCCATTTCTCCTAACTGGTTATTATGTTTATTTAAAAAAAGTCTTTATATCAGAGTCAATAACTCATTCCTGAAACTGCATTGTTTCAATGAAACTAACATATATTGTATATTATACATTATATATCATAGATTATATATTATACACTATATATTACATGTTTTGTTTTATATTATATAATATATTGTATATAACACATATTATATAAAATATATATGTTATATATTATAAAAGACCAGATCCTTTTGTACCTCTTCCAGAGTAGCAACATGTGAAGCCTAAATAAAATATGCCGAAGGAAGATTTTTCAGTAAGACAATGTGCATGGCCTGTTCATTCTCATTAAATTGTTCACTTAGGGTCTGATCATAACTCCACATTCACTGCCATTTCTCTTTGTTTACCATCAGAAGATAAATAACTACAATTCTTGCTTAGCAAGGAAAGAAAAACTGCTCAGTTCTTTCCAGAAACATCTTGACCTTCCTAAAGTAGGGTGAATGAACTATGGGGAAAAATTATTAGTTCTTGGTCAAAGGAACAATTAATTCAAAACAGATTTAAATCAGAGCAGCAATAGACATTGGGTTGGAAAGAGGAAAAGGAAAAGGAAAAAAATTGTTTTGAGTTTCAAGATAGTTTAAGGGATTTCTTTCAAGTCTAAAAATCACAACCAAAGGGGCATACAGCTTAACTAAAAATAACAACACTATGATTCTTGGAAAGGAATCAAGTTTTTTTTTTAATAAAATAATCACTATATATGAGGGACTTACTATACCAACAATCCCATAATATTTATATTGATGCTGCAACCAAGCAGTGTATATATTGGACCAAAGTCATGCTAAAAGAAAGCAACACAGCACGTGGTTGACCACAGAAGACTTATTTTACAATGTAAGCTTCCATTAATAACAATATAGATACATATCATCAAACTGACCCCGGATTCAAGATGCAGCAATTCTTCTCACATTTTGGTTTCAATAATTTACATGATTAAATGATGCCGTAATTTTCCTAATACACAAGAATGTCAAATTAATGTAGTTTCGTGTTTAAACTAAAGAAAATACTACAGAATTTTATATGAAATGATGGTGTATTCCATTAAGAATCTTCGGTAAAGATTGAATGAAACCATGATATTATACATGTATATAAATGTATTAAGTTAGTTACATAAAAAGCCTATTTCATCTGAAAAATATGATGTCTATAAAACCATACATGCTGATAGGCAGAAATGTATTACATCAATTTTTATCTAATTCATAAATATTGAAATCATTTGTAAGAACAATAAACTAATTTCTTGGGTTTTGATAATGATCTGTATCAGAATTTCCAAATTAGTGGAACAAAATAGAAAAAAGTACTTAAAGACATAAGTTATATTTGGGTATTTGTCAAGAAGCCAGATTCCATGGGTTTGGAATATCTGACCCTTTGGCATGTTCCCACATAATCAACCCTTTAACCCAGACTTGGAGTAAAGGGAATAACAGTTGTGTTTTTCCTTCTCTGTTTAACTTGGCTTAACTTACTGTAGAAAATCCTCTTTCCCACAGCCTAATTTCGAACAAATTGTAATTTTAACAATATGCTTACCGTGGTTAATTCAGTCATTTTGCCAGTTAACCTGATGAAAGGCCAACTTCAGATATCATTTCCTTTTTAGGTGAGAAAGTATTTAGGAATTCCAACCAACGATTGACTTGTATTCTTATCAGTCATTTTTTTCTCTCCCACTGTACTTGAGCAAAAATTCCTAGTCATGGGAAGATCCTAACCAAGAAAAAAAATGTGGGAGATAATATCAAGTGATCTTGAAAAATACACCTTTTTCCTTCATAAATAACCAATAAGTTATAGGATACTAGAGAAAGGACCACAGACAAAACTTTGAAACTGTAATTTTTCCAGAGTAAATTCGAAAGGGTCAGATGTCTTGATTTTTTTTGATAGGTCTCAAAGAGAAAATACAGTAATTTAAGCAGTAATTGTATTTCCTAAATCAGAAGAGAACAGAGTGAAAAACTTATCTGTGATGCTTTTGTTAGAAGGTAGAGAATAGCTAGGAGAATACACTGAAGAAGCAAGGCAGTCTAATCCTGCATAAGGAAATTGATCATTACACTACCTATGGATGTATTATTTCAATGTTGCTTCAGGTTTGCCTTCTTCATTTGATAGACTAGCGGTAGCCAGAAAATATGTCAAGAGTCTCCTTTATGGAGCAAGGGGACTAAACACAACACTGGGCAAGCAGCTGGCTCGTCTCTGGGTCAGCATTTTCCAAGTGAATGAAACACTGAAGTTCCCAGAAATATTCACATGATTCCATAGTGGTGGGGTTGGTTGTTTGCAGGTAACAGTGTTGTATGCTTACAGATGATTTAGAAATGCTTTTAATTTACTAACAGTTTGAAAATTTCCTGTGTTAAATCAAAGCTTTAACTTTATTCAATCCACTGTTGCCCAAGTTTACTTCAACAAGTAACTTTGTTTTCTATCCCTCACCATATGTGTTTGGTGAACACACACCAAATTCTTAACAACCTGAAGGACATAAGAACCTGCACAAATATATGTTCATAAATGATCTTCAGTGGTCTTCATCATTGCCAGTCATCTGAACCAAGGATTTAGTGTATTGGTGAAGAAGGAAGAAAATATGAAGGATTTTGGAACTCTTAGAGGTCTAATACTATTAACAAAAGCTAAAAAAAAAAAAAAAAAAAAAAAAAGCTCAAAGGCTTAATCTGTTTTTTGGATCTTAAAATTAATTACGTAGAAACTTATTCAATTATTTAGAGTATGCTGACTGCAGAAAAATGACATCTTTTCCATTTTTCTCTGTATCCAAAACAGACGTGTGACAGTCTTTTTTTTTAAATGTTTTTAAATGTAAATTCCAGTGTAGTTAGCATACCGTGTTATATTAATTTTAGGTGCACAATATAGTGATTCCACACTTCCATATGTTACTTGGTGTTCATCATGATAAATATACTCTTAATCTCCTTCACCGATTTCACCCATTCCCTACCCACCTCCCCTCTGGTAACCATGATAATGATCTGTTTGTTCACTATAGTTAAGAGTCTGTTTCTTGGTTTGTTTTTCTATTTTTTTTCCTTCTCTTGTATGTTTTGCTTCTTAAATTTCACATATGAGTGAAATCATAGGGTATTTTTCTTTTCTGACTGGTTTATTTCACTTAACGTCATACTCTGTAGCTCCATCCATGTCACTGCAAATGGCAAGGTTTCATTCTTCTTTAGGACTGAGTAATAGTCATATATACAGAGAGATCCTAACCCCACCACTAATGAGTCTATCAATGGACACCTGGGCAGCTTCTATAATCGAGCTATTGTAACTAATGTTGCTATAAACATAGGGGTGCTTGTATCCTTTCAAATTTGTGTTCTCATCTTCTTTGGGTAAATACTCAGTAGTGAGATTACTGGATCATATCGTGGTTTAATTTTAATATTTTGAGGAACCGCTATACTGTCTTCCACAGTGGCTGTACCATTTTGCATTCCTACCAACAGTACACAAAGATTCCTTTTTCTCCATATCCTTGCCAACACTTGTTGCCCATTCTGACGGGTGTGAGGTGCTATTTCCTTGTGATTTTGATTTGTATTTCTCTGATGATAAGTGTTGAGTACCTTTTCATGTGTCTGTTGGCCATCTATATGGCTTCTTTGGAGAAATGTTTGTTCATGTCTTTAGCCCATTTTTAAATTGAATTATTTGTTTTTTGGGTGTTGAGTTGTATATATTTTTTATTTATTTTGGATACTAACCCTTTATCAGATATGTCATTTGCAAATATCTTCACTCATTCAGTAGGTTGTCTTTTAGTTTTGTTGATTGTTTTCTTTTCTGTGCATGGTACCTTGTTCTTGTTCAAGTTCAAATTATTATAGGGAGTGGTATTTAAAGGTTTTTCTTTCTTTTTTAATCTAGTTAATTGACTTTAACATCTCCTTTAGGTAATCAGATATTTTCTATAGCTATAATCCCTCTTCTTTCCCACAGAAAACTAATTTTCCCAATTTAGATAGGCTCATAATAATGTAGCCTGGTCCTTAGTTCAGTCACGAATATTTTTATGTGCAATTGATATGTCAGTTCTGTTTCATCTAGTATATAAAAATGAAAAACAGTCCTTAGAAAAATTTATTTTGATAAGCCTTGCCTCTTTCTATATACTATAGAATGGGATAGATGTTTGGAGAATGCAGAACTGAAAGGATTTTGAGGATATTGAAGGTATTATGATGTCAGAAAGAATGTAACTCTTGAAATCTTTTAAAGGACTCCTCTGTCTTGGAATTGAAGTATTTTACTGCCCAATCCTATAAGCTACAAAAAAGTTATAAAATAATAATTATATGCCATTGTTTGTGGCTATTCAATTCTCTATGTTATCTTTATACTCTAAAGATCCACAGTGTAGCTGGGAAATGAGCAATCCTGATACTAGTAACAAAAACATCCATTTTGTTGTTGTTGCTGTTGGGGGAGGGCAGGAGAACCATATTTAAATGTTTTTCTACATTTAACACCATGACCTTATATGGCAGTCATTTAATGATGCTGTCAAAATTTTATTCATATCAAAGTCTGGAGAGTCCTCACTGCCATTACTGGAGATAATAGGAAGATACACGGCATAAAAATAAGATGTATGTAAGAAAATAAGAAAATCAAGTGCACATAACAGGTATACATTTAATAGACATGTAGTCTGGTATTTTATTTCTAGACTAGAGACAATAGCTTTCATCTTACAACATGTGGTTTTGTGGAAATTTCATCATGATGAACCACATTTTGAAAAAAGCAAGTTGCTATGTTTCTTTAAGATAGTATCAAATCATAGCTCTTCAACAAATTTAGAACAACACCAAATGGCACTTTTTTCTTTTCCTCATTATATGTTCTTGACTCCGTTTGATCAAATAACAGCACAATTTCAAAAATATTCAATTCACAGAAAAGCAAATGCTTTTAAAAAAGTAAAAAACTTGTTCAGTCTCAAAAGTCTTCAAACGTGTTCTTAAATGTGTGGTGTCCTGGGTCATGAAATAATAATTGTCATACACACAAAAATTTACTATCACAAAAATTGGGCTATTCCTAAGTTATCAAAAAAAGCACCTTTCATTGTATTAACTTATCATGTCCAGAGCATCTACAAGATCCTTCAAGTTTTTTTAGCTTCATACATTTTTTAAAATTGTGTGAGACTATATATATTATCTATATAACAAATATAGATAATATATTATAATAAAACTATTAATAATAGTTTATAATATTTTATAATAAAACTATATATTTTACAAATATAGGCATACAGGTGGATATGTTATAGATATTGATGTATATATAGATCTGTCAATTAAAGCCAATCTGATGCCAAAAGCCTTCCACTGAAAGGTTAGCATTCCAGGCCTAATGAAGAGATTCTTAGTGTTAGCTTGTTTGGTGTCCTTCAAATTTCACAATTTTATAGAGATACAGAGATTACTACTCCTTCCAACCCTGACATTTTTGTGTAGTGAGTTGAAATTACAGAAAATAGTTACATACAAGTCATATAATCGAGGTGTTTTCCAAAGATATCATTCATCCTCCTGTTCATTCACGAACACACCAGTGTTTATTGGGTGCTTACCATGTGCAAGCTCAGAGCCAGGGGCTAAGAGTAGAACGGTGAACAGACACTATGGGTTCTATGAGGTCTACTCTACGTATATATCCCCCATATGTTGACGTTTTCTGTCAAGAAATTGAACAAAAGCATCAATGTGTCTTTTTAGTGTTTGCTTTTTTTTAGATTCTATAATTTAATAAAATTTTTAAAAATCTTCTTTGGACTTTAGAATTTCTTTGCTTCAAATTAATTCAAAATATATTTGAAACATAAAAGAAAAAATTCTTTTTATGAAAGTCCTAAAAGCAATGTTTTATAAACTTGTTGACAACTGTGAAATTTGCTAATCATTACACACACACACACACACACACACACAATATGGTTAATCTATCTGTAGTAATGGCAAGGGAAGAAAATAAAGCTGTTCAATATTTAATCGTATTCCCTCTAAACCTCTATATGATCAAAACATAATTTCTGATGGAAAAATAAATGAGGCCAACTAAAATATGTTGAGAAAACTAATCAGTACATCAACAATGAATTTCATACACTAGCAGGGCACATTTCCATAATCCAAGGTAAAAGGTTATCAGATGTTGAAAGTGTTTCAAAATTTAGGACATCTGAAAAAACTAGGGAAAATGCCCTCTTAAGCAATAATCTTGGACCTACTTTCATTGATGTATGGGTTTATGTCAACAATAGTGATGATCAAATAAGTTAATTGTAACAATTTATTGACTAGTTTTTCTTTGATATAATTTATCTCAATTGTGATATTGGTGTAGATGAAGAATATAATAATAAAATCCCATGACATTTTCATTTAATACATAGAAATAATCCTATTCAGTTCTGTGGCTATAATGCTTTCCTTTTCCATCCTGTCAGCACACTCCCACTAACATACTTGATTGCATGTTTGGTTGACTTACCCTATGAGTGCCATGTTTAATGGCACTCACATTTCTCCTCATGACATTTGTACCCCACCTTTCATACATGCTCATCCTACCCATAAATAAATTTGAGATTCATAATAATTTCAAATTGCTCAAACTTGTCTGTACTTAGGGCCTCCTTTAATTCACCAATTACTCATTCCCCAAATCCCTACAGGGTAATATCTAACCTTCCACAGACTATTAAACTTGACCCCTTAAAGATCACCGATGACTTCTTTGACTTTAAAGATAGCCTTTTCTTCCTCCTTGCTACCTCTAGGACTACTTGGAGATACCAATACTTCTCTAGGATCCCAGGAATAATATGGAGTCACCCTGTGTGTCAGACATGGTGCTTTGTTACAAGAAAAAGAAACTGGTGCTGGCCATCTGAAATAAGAAAGAGAATTTTTAGCAGAGTCAGGGACCTCATGATCAATGGGAAGCTGCAGAACTGCCCCCAAAACCTGGCAAGAACAAAGAGGTCTTGGCAGCAGGATTCACTGACTGCCCAGTTCCCACTCCTAAAGCAGTATGTTATTCTCACATTCCAGACACCTTGCTTATTTCGATTTCCAACCTTCTTTGTATAGGAGTCAAAGTGTCACTCTTCAAGAGTCAAAAGTCCTAGAGAGAGCATCTGAGGGACAATCCAAACACATGACCGTGCTTCCTCCTACTTGCAGGCTTGACTGTTTCCACAGAATCTTTCCACTCTTTGTTTTCAGGAAACTATTCCACTATTATTTAGAGAGGGAGAATGCCTCTGGCTGGTTTTCTCTGCTTCCTTTGCTAGAAGTGCTAATTGTAGACATAGCCTCCCCTCTCTTGCCTGTCTCTAAATTTTCTCTTCAAAGTCACACTCCATACTTAAAGAATACCTCTCCTAGCCTACATCTTTTATCAACCATGACTTCTCTTCTTTTTAGTCTCCACAGCCTGCTAGATATTTCTACTTGGATATATTATTGTAACTTCAAATTCAATATATTTAAACCTAAACTTATAATCTTCCCTCTCCTCTCTTTTTTTTTTTTTTTTTTAAGATTTTATTTATTTATCGGGGGGGGGGGAGAGCGCGAGCACAGGCAGACAGAATGGCAGGCAGAGGCAGAGGGAGAAGCAGGCTCCCTGGCGAGCAAGGAGCCCGATGTGGGACTCGATCCCAGGACGCTGGGATCATGACCTGAACCGAAGGCAGCTGCTTAACCAACTGAGCCACCCAGGCGTCCCCCTCTCCTCTCTTCTAAAAAACTTTAATACATTATCCCAAGCATACACATAATGTCAGCCTTCTACCTTGAGTTACTCTTAATTCTTAATAAACCACAGCTTTAGTTCCCATGTTCTCTTCAACTTGTTCATCTGAGATATGAGTTTATTTAATTTATTATCCATTAGTCACACCATATGCAGAATGCCTGGGTTCTGCAACAGGTTCTCTGAAGGGCTTTGTTTGAAATGTCAACAGTAAATGCAAGGAGTTTCAGAAACTATTTGAGAAACGAACACTGTTGTTGTTTTTTTTTTTCCCCAATTTATTTATTTTCAGAAAAACAGTATTCATTATTTTTTCACCACACCCAGTGCTCCATGCAATCCGTACCCTCTATAATACCCACCACGGACACTGTTTTCAAGTTTTATTTAAATTCCACTAATTAGCATACAGTGTAGTATTGTTTCAGATGTACAGTACAGTGACTTAACACTTCCATACAACACCTGGTGCTCATCACAAGTGCCCTCCCTGTTCCCCATCACCTATTTCACCCATCCCCCACCCACCTCCTCTCAGGCAACTATCAGTTTGTTCTCTATAGTTAAGAGACTGTTTCTTGGTTTGCCTCTCTCTGTGTCCTTTTTTTTCCCTTTGCTAATTTGTTTTGTTTCTTAAATTTCACATATGATTGAAATTCTGATATTTTTTCTTTTCTGACTGGTTTATTTCCCTTAATATTATACTCTCTAGTTCTGTCAATGTTGTTGCGAATGGAAATGGCAGTATTTCATTCTTTCTTATGGATGAGTAATACTCATATATACAAATTAGTGTTCTCATATTTTTTGTGTAAATACTCAGTAGTGAGATTACTGGATCATGGGGTAGTTCTGTTTTTAATTTTTTAAAGATTTTATTTATTTATTTGATAGAATGAGACACAGCGAGAGAGGGAAAACAAACAGGAGGAATGAGAGAGAGAGAATCAGGCCTCCCGCTGATCAGAGAGCCCCATGAGAGGCTTGATCCCAGGACCCTGGGATCATGACCTGAGCCAAAGGCAGGTGCTTAACGACTGAGCCACCCAGGTGCCCCTATTTTTAATTTTTTGAGGAACCTCTATACTGTCTTCAACAGTGGCCGCACCATTTTGCATTCCCACCAACCAAATCATTGTGCAAGAGGGTTCTCTGTTCTCCATATTCTTGCCAACATTTATTGTTTCTTGTGTTGATTTTAGCCATTCTGACAGGTGTGAAGTAATATCTAATTGTAGTTTTGATTTGTTTTTCCTTTATGATCAATGATGTTGAGCATATTTTCATGTGTCTCTTGGCTAACTATGTGTCTTCTTTGAAGAAATGTCTGTTTGTGTCTTCTGTATTGTCTTTGTATTGTTTGTGTCTTTTGTATTTTTAATTGGATTATTCATTTTTTGGGTGTTGAGTTGTATAAGTTCTTCTAAAAAAATATTCATTTATTTGTTTTAGAGAAAGAGAGAGCAGGGGGAGGGGCACAGTGATAGGGAGAGAGAGAAGACTCCCCACCTTGCACAGAGTCCAATGCAAGGCTCCATCCCAGAACTCTGAGATCATGACCTGAGTCATAATCAAGAATTGGCCACTTAACTGACTGAACCACCCAGGTGCCTGTATAATTTCTTTATATATTTTGGATACCAATCCTTTATCAGATACATCATTTGCAATATCTTCTCACATTCTATTGGTTGCCTTTAATTTTGTTGATTGTTTCTTCCACTGTGCAGAAGACTTTTATTTTAAAGACGTTCCAATAGTTTATTTTTACTTTTGTTTCCCTTGCTTCAGGAGACCTATCTAGAAAGAAGTTGGTAAAGCTGATGTCAAAGAGGTTACTGCCTGTGTTCTCTAGGATTTTTATGGTATCAAGTCTTACATTTAGGTCTGTAATCCATTTTGAATTTATTTTTGTGTTTGGTTTAAGAAAATTGTTAAGAAAGAAAAGAAAAAAAAGAAGGAAGGAAAGCAGGGAGGAAAGCAGGCTGTAAATAAAAAAGTACCTAATAGAACTTGAGGATATCCAGGTTCTACTTCCGTACTTCCCACTAATTACCTCTAGTAAGCCATTAAATATCCCCTGGATTTCAGTATCTGAATCTATGAGATGAGGCATTAGGTTATGTGGCATAGGATCTTTCCTAGTCCTAACACTTTATGATTTTTCTTCAGATGACCCTGTTTTCCAGTTGGTGGTATTAAAGCTAAATTATCAGAGGCCCCTGGATTTAAGTAGAGTTCTCAACAAGCCCCCAAGTGGTGCTCAAAATTGCTGAAGGGGAGCGAAAGAGTCTATCATTCTCCAATTCCCCTTCCTAAGAAATCAGGATCTGAATCTGAAATGCTGAGCCAGAGTTGGGGTGCAGAATCTGGGAATCTGGGTCAATTATAGAATAGGCATCTTTCACCCAGGGGCTATAGTGTGTAGCACAGAAGGATAATCTAAAAGTCATCTTGGGAAGAATCTGAATCAGAAGCTAATTAGACTGTGCAAACCAATCTAAAAGAGTTAGGCAGAAGGGAGAAAAATATGTAGGAGTTGGAGAAAGATTCTAGGAAATTTCTCTTAGGAGACTTGACACAGGATCTTCATGATCTCAAGCTAAAATCTTTGACTGGGCTGCTGTTGCTGCTGCTCCTACTGTGTGTGTGTGTGTGTGTGTGTGTGTGTGTGTGTGTACAGAATATTAAAGGTATAAATTAAAAAGAAATGGGCTAAAATGTCTATGAAATGTTAGAAAATAAAGGTGAAAATTCATAAATTATTCCTTTAATCGTTTTAAGATGTTTGATAGTGAAGGGAAAAAATATAAGTAGTAGCAAGAGGAAGATTGGGAAAAAGTACTTATTAAAAACCTGGTGCACATATGGCACAATTCTAGAGAGTCAGTAACATATATCACAAACATCAACTTAAAACTGCACTGTGATTTTAATGTAAAACTTAAATTATCATAGTTTTAGACCAAATTTAGACTGCCAAACATTTCTGATGAAAACACACATCATGAAGAAGAAAGAAGATTAAGAAAGATGGTGATTTACCAAATCTTAGAAAACTTCTATAGGTCTGCCTGAAATAAGATGGCCTTGCTGTCTCACATTTGTGACCCCAGGATGAACTGTTCAAGGATTCTGGAGTTGTTAGGGTCATGACTACCACAATGAAACTGAATACACTCAGGGGATTCATCAGACAACACTGTACTCCAAGCTATAATTTATGACTAAAACTTTTCACAGAGTTCTATAGTTTTAAAATGTGTGATAAACAGAAAATGAGATTGGTGTGTGTTAGAGGTTGGTGATGACATCTTTTCCTTTTAGAATTCCATCTGTCACCATAGCAAAGAAAATGTCCATGTATCGTTGGTGCTCACACAACCTTCCACACTACTTAGGTATGTGAGAACTGCTTTGACTACTTTTCTTTCACTGATTTATTTATCATTTGTTCATGCAGCATGACTAAGGCACACCATTTATGCACTAGGTACTAAGAAAGAGGAATAAAATAACAAAAGAGCAACAAATGCCATGTCCTCACAGAGTTGACCACCTAGTAGGGGACATGAACAATAACCAAATAATTGCAATGCAATGAACATTATTATGGGAGGTACAGAATGCTGTAGGAACACAAGAGTTTACACCCACTCAAGAATTTAGAAATGAATTCTGAAAAGAATACAATTTCAGCTGAAACAAAAGGAGTTAGATAGACAAAGAGGAAGCAGTCTCTTCCAGGCAGATGTATCAATAAAAATAGTCTAATTATGCTGAGATTACAAAAAAGATCTCCAAGTGTCAATGGTTTACAATTAAGAAGGCTTGTTTTGCTTTCATTCTATGTGTCCGTCATGGGTTGGTTGCAGCTTTGCTCTACATCTTCTTTTCTCCAGGACATGAGATAATGAATCATCCTCCAGCTGAAACACTATCTGTGGCAGAAGACAGATGGTTCTTAGAGTTATCATCCAAACGTGACACGTGCCACTTCTGCTTACATTTCACCGGACAAAGCAAGTTGTGCGGCCCAATCCACAGGGCAACGATGTATAATCTCCCAATGGGCAGGGAGGGAAGCATATTGAGAACTGGATTTAATGGCAGAAGAATTAAATCACCTGTCAATGGTTTAAACAAAGGGATAGACCCAATACAGAATTTGATATGTCTTGGGACTTAAATCGATTTCAGTTAGCTTGAGCTTAGATGAAGAAGCAGGAAGTGATCAGGCATAATGCTGGTCAGCGAGCATGAGCCAGATTAGGCAGGTTCTACAGGCCAGTTAAAAAGTGAGAACTTGATCATGAATGCTTTGGGTAGCCTTTGAAGGCTGACCGGAATATGGAAAGTAGAGGGGCCCAGTTAGAAAGTGCAGGCCTTCATCAGTGTGAAAAATCATGAGACCTGAATAAAGGCAGAAGGAATGAAAAAAGCCACTAAGATTTATGGTGTTTGGAAAACTGACTCTGCAGTGGTTGGAGAATGCTTGGAGGTGATCAGGGAAGCAAGTAAAGATGCAGCCCAAGTTTTGTTTCTTTGATACAGTAGTATCAATCTCAACACAGAAAACAGAGAGGGATTAGGTTTGGGAATAAGATGGGAAAGTCGTTTGGGGACATGTTGAGGCTGGCTCTCCTAGAACACATTCCACTGGAAGAATCCAGTAGATAGGTACACATTTAAATCTAAAGCTATGAAGGAAGGAAAATCCAAAGTATGAAAGGAGAAAGGACTAAAAGTTAGTGCAGCACAACACAAACATTTTTCTTGTGAAGGGATTTTCTATGGCCTTTATTGAAAGCACGCTCCCCAATACCTTTATTAGTCTGCCGGAAGAGAAAGGGCCTTCATTCTTGAAGCAGGTCCACAGGTGCTTCTTCAGGATCGCCCACAGCACTCAGTATACAGTGGTCCGAAGAACAATGCAGTGGTGAATCCCACAGTTTGGGTTTCAGTTCCCTGCTTTGCTCATAGCAACATTGTGCCCTTGGAAAACCCCCTAATCATCCCTGTCTTAATTCTCTCATTTGCAACACGGGGATACTAATGCCTCTATTTCACACTGGGCAAGGCTGTCGGGACTGGCAAAGCTGAATGATGTAGATGGAAAGCTCTTTGGAAGCCAAAAACTATCTTCTAAATGCAAGTTGGTATTATAATGTGCACTCTCAGAGGGGAAATTCCTAAATCTATTTCGAGGTCTCATAAAATATAGAGAAAATAGAAAGTTCTTTGCCAAACCTCATAAAAGAAAAATTGACAACATTTCTGACATGACTCATTCTTCCTTTGAAAACCAACTATCAGATAAGGGTCAACTCCTTTTAAATAGAAACTTAAGGAAAACAAAACTTGTAAGAAGTCTTTTCCGTGTGAGGGCTGTTGTTTTTCACATTGCTCATTTCAGAGGTGTCCATTACTTATATATGAGTTGCTCTTTGGCCCTAACCTTAACCCAAATCTTTGTCCTTTTTTCCCCTCAAGCAGATACATTTGAATGGTAATAAGTAGTTAAATTTTCCAATGATGTTATCAAATCAGCAATCTTTCTTGGGAAGCTTTCTGTATTAACCAAAAACTCTGAACATCATTATGCTTTTAAAAAAATTAATTCCAGAAGACTTTTCTAGAGATAAGAAACCAGGAGTTGAGTGTTTGCCCTGCCAATGGCCCAGTGAATGTGTTTTCTATAACTTACGTTTTCAAACAGTAATTACAACTTCCTCTTCAACAATTTTCATTTATTTAAGTTAGAGCCAAGCTTCACTGTCACTGTTCATGTGTTTTGTTCTTGTGAACTCCAATGTAAAAACCCTTTAGTACTCACTAGCCAAGCAGTTTATGAGAAAGTTTGGACTCTTGGCTGTACATCAAGTGTTGTTGTTTTTTTTTAAGTGTTATTTTGAATACTCATGTCAAGAGTAGGACTTATACTTTCAATTTACTATAATCTCTTCATTTTATTTTCATAACCCAAAATTGCCCCAAACATGAAAGCAATATGAAAGTATATGTCACAAAAAGCACTGTGATTTAGAGAGAAAAAGAAATAAAACTTTACTATATATTTCATTAAATTTTAGTTTTGTAGAATAAAACATTAACTATATTTTCAGAGATATATTGATAGAAATTACCATGTTTACAGTTAATTTCTAAACTGTATTAACTCTAAAGATAATATATATTAGGTATATGGGCCATCACTTACCACCTCCACCCGAAAATCACTAACCTGTCATTATATATTTTCTCAATGAGTCCTCAGGATCTTCCTCAACACAGTCTTCCCCAGGCAGCCACTTCCAGTCACTTAGGCTTGGCAAAGAAGATGAAACAGAGTTGCCACTCTGAGACCAACAGTCTCAGTGATGTATTTTAAAACATAAATGCATTTCATCCTACTTTATAGTAGATATAGCTTGTATGTAGATATGATCTTTGAATGTAAAAAAAAAACTTTTCTTGTAACTTAAATTATACTATAAACATGAAACTTTCGTGAGATTAAGAGTCACTTATGGTTTGTCTCCCTCCCTATCCCATCTTGTTTCATGGATTCTTCTCCTACCCACTTAAGCCCCCATGTTGCATCACCACTCCCTCATATCAGGGAGATCATATGATAGTTGTCTTTCTCCGCTTGACTTATTTCGCTAAGCATGATGCGCTCTAGTTCCATCCATGTTGTCGCAAATGGCAAGATTTCGTTTCTTTTGATGGCTGCATAGTATTCCATTGTGTATATATACCACATCTTCTTGATCCATTCATCTGTTGATGGACATCTAGGTTCTTTCCATAGTTTGGCTATTGTGGACATTGCTGCTATAAACATTCGGGTGCACGTGCCCCTTTGGATCACTACGTTTGTATCTTTAGGGTAAATTCCCAGTAGTGCAATTGCTGGGTCATAGGGCAGTTCTATTTTCAACATTTTGAGGAATCTCCATGCTGTTTTCCAGAGTGGTTGCACCAGCTTGCATTCCCACCAACAGTGTAGGAGGGTTCCCCTTTCTCCGCATCCTCGCCAGCATCTGTCATTTCCTGACTTGTTGATTTTAGCCATTCTGACTGGTGTGAGGTGATACCTCATTGTGGTTTTGATTTGTATTTCCCTGATGCCGAGTGATATGGAGCACTTTTTCATGTGTCTGTTGGCCATCTGGATGTCTTCTTGGCAGAAACGTTTGTTCATGTCCTCTGCCCATTTCTTGATTGGATTATTTGTTCTTTGGGTGTTGAGTTTGTTAAGTTCTTTATAGATTTTGGACACTAGTCCTTTATCTGATATGTCGTTTGCAAATATCTTCTCCCATTCTGTCAGTTGTCTTTTGGTTTTGTTAACTGTTTCCTTTGCTGTGCAAAAGCTTTTGATTTTGATGAAATCCCAAAAGTTCATTTTTGCCCTTGCTTCCCTTGCCTTTGGCGATGTTCCTAGGAAGATGTTGCTGCGGCTGAGGTCGAAGAGGTTGCTGCCTGTGTTCTCCTCAAGGATTTTGATGGATTCCTTTCTCACATTGAGGTCCTTAATCCATTTTGAATCTATTTTTGTGTGTGGTGTAAGGAAATGGTCCAATTTCATTTTTCTGCATGTGGCTGTCCAATTTTCCCAACACCATTTATTGAAGAGGCTGTCTTTTTTCCATTGGACATTCTTTCCTGCTTTGTTGAAGATTAGTTGACCATAGAGTTGAGGGTCTATTTCTGGGCTCTCTATTCTGTTCCATTGGTCTATGTGTCTGTTTTTGTGCCAGTACCATGCTGTCTTGATGATGACAGCTTTGTAATAAAGCTTGAAGTCCGGAATTGTGATGCCACCAACTTTGGCTTTGTTTTTCAATATCCCTTTGGCTATTCGAGGTCTTTTCTGGTTCCATATAAATTTTAAAATTATTTGTTCCATTTCTTTGAAAAAGATGGATGGTACTTTGATAGGAATTGCATTAAATGTGTAGATTGCTTTAGGTAGCATAGACATTTTCACAATATTTATTCTTCCAATCCAGGAGCATGGAACATTTTTCCATTTCTTTGTGTCTTCCTCAATTTCTTTCATGAGTACTTTATAGTTTTCTGAGTATAGATTCTTAGCCTCTTTGGTTAGGTTTATTCCTAGGTATCTTATGGTTTGGGGTGCAATTGTAAATGGGATTGACTCCTTAATTTCTCTTTCTTCTGTCTTGTTGTTGGTGTAGAGAAGTGCAACTGACTTCCGTGCATTGATCTTATATCCTGACACTTTACTGAATTCCTGTATAAGTTCTAGCAGTTTTGGAGTGGAGTCTTTTGGGTTTTCCAAATAGAGTATCATATCATCTGCGAAGAGTGATAATTTGACTTCTTCTTTGCCGATTTGGATGCCTTTAATTTCCTTTTGTTGTCTGATTGCTGAGGCTAGGACTTCTAGTACTATGTTGAATAGCAGTGGTGATAATGGACATCCCTGCCATGTTCCTGACCTTAGTGGAAAAGCTTTCAGTTTTTCTCCATTGAGAATGATATTTGCAGTGGGTTTTTCATAGATGGCTTTGATGATATTGAGGTATGTGCCCTTTATCCCTACACTTTGAAGGGTTTTGATCAGGAAGGGATGCTATACTTTGTCAAATGCTTTTTCAGCATCTATTGAGAGTATCATATGGTTCTTGTTCTTTCTTTTATTGATGTGTTGTATCACATTGACTGATCTGCGGATGTTGAACCAACCTTGCAGCCCTGGAATAAATCCCACTTGGTCGTGGTGAATAATCCTTTTAAGTGACTCTTAATCTCACGAAACAAACTGTGGGTTGCTGGGGGGAGGGGGGTTGGGAGAAGGGGGGAAGGTTATGGACATTGGGGAGGGTATGTGCTTTTGGGTAAATTGGAAGGGGAGATGAACCATGAGAGACTATGGACTCTGAAAAACAGTCTGAGGGGTTTGAAGTGGCGGGGGGGTGGGAGGTTGGGGTACCAGGTGGTGGGTATTATAGAGGGCACAGCTTGCATGGAGCACTGGGTGTGGTGAAAAAATAATGAATACTGTTTTTCTGAAAATAAATAAATTGGAAAAAAAAAAAAAGAACATGAAGGCTGGGAAAAAAAAACATGAAACTTTCATACAACTATTTTTATAGGTATTAACACTACTTACAGTATAATAGATTCTTTCTCTTTTATCTGTACCCTCTGTGTCTCCCTTCATATCATCCAAAAATAATAAAGTGTTTGCTAATTGTTAACCACTAAATGCTCATTTAGCAATTATCACTACACTCATTTCAAACAAACTGTTAATTTAGGAAAGGGAGAACATGTGGATTTTAGATCTTACACAAATTTCTTTATCACGTCTATGACTACAGCCTACTTTTTCATATTTCAACTAGTCTTCATTGCTGTTTGCACGCAATAACAAAATGGACATTTTTAATACACTAATGTGGAAAGTTATCTTATTTTTCTGGAACATATCCTTTTGCCTCTTATTGAAGAAAGGTATTTCCCTCTTTTTTACATTCTTTTGGACTCTTCTAAATGAAACTCTGCTAACTGCATTGTAAAGTCATACCAGGTAGCTCTTGAGATCATGCAGATGTGTGTTGACAAAATAGCTATTTCAGACCTTGTACATTGTCTTGAAAAAAGTGTTTTAATGACTAGGAAATGACATTTGTTAAAGAAAACGGGTCGACTGAGGGTAAGCAGCTGCAGCTGTTTCTGTTTTAAATATTCCACCTGTTGGACCACATTTTATATCTGTCCCTTTTTCAAATCTTCAACAGATTCATCTTTTAGCTATTATTTACTTAACAATAGATGTCTGATATTTGTAATTTTGGTATATGCAGCAAGCTGTTCGGTGTTATACCGTACCTCTTGGCTGGGACCTTTGGGAATTCTATTATAATGCACAGTTCTTGGTTGACAGTATCAAACAGATTTCCAGCTGCTATGAAAAAATGCAGTCTCATCATCTGTAGCATTATGATGTGAAATCTTAGAAATGTAGTTCCTTAAAAATACATCTTTATATATTGGTTTGGAGCCAATACTTAATATATAGCTTTCTAGAGAATCCCCATTTAAAATTCACTTTGAATCAACTTAATAAATCCTTGCTATGAAAATCTTTTATGGCTACTTATCAAAGAATCTATAAGTAAAATTAATAATAATTATAATTATCATAAATTTATGTTTGTTGGTTTTTTATCATGCATACAGTCATATACAGTAGTATAGTCATTAAAATACATTTAGATTATTTATATAAATCACTACTTAAACATCTTGAATAAATGGGCTATATATTAATTCATTCAATGTTAAGTGATTTTATTAACAATATTTCTTGAACATATACATGCCTATTTTCACATATACCCAAAACTTCAACCACCCACCACATACATCTTCTTTCACTAGATTTAGAGATACATAAATATGAGACACAGTTCCTATTTTCAAGGAGTTTATAGTTTGGTGGGACTTTAAGTCAAACAATCAGCCTGTTCAAAAAAAAACTTGATCAAGACTGATTCATCTACTTAACTTATTTGTTGACAAAATTAATTGGGGGAGACAAGATGGTGGGGAAGTAGAAGGAGGCGCTGTTTCAACCTGTATCCTAAAGTGAGTTGATTACCAACGCATGAAATCAGCCTGAGATCAGAATTATACACGTCTGGATCTCTAAAGACGCCAGTGGGCAGGTAAAGTGGAGTGGAAACGTCAAACTGATATCAGAAGATAAACAAAAGGGGGAGGGAGCCACCAGAGGTGACCGGTTGGAAAGTAATATCCCAATACTAGAGTGCCCTGTATCTGGGGACCAGCATTAACTTGGAGACTGGTTGAAAGCACTAAAAAAGAGCAAAGGATTGTGCGGGGGGGGGGGGGGGGGAGAATTGCGGGAATCAGGGTGACTAGGGACAGGGGCTTACGTCCCTGGACCCAGGAGAGCCTCCCCTGGCGCTGAGCCAGAGAGAGTGCGGAGGAGAAACCAGGTCTAGGTCCCTGAGCAGCCAGCGTACCCGAGAAGGCATGGGGTCCAGCTCCTATGAGGGGCTGGGAGCCTCGCCAGACCACAGAACGCCAAGCCATGATAACAGAGCCTGAGATGCACACGCCCCTCATTCTCCCTTGAGAGAGGTGTGCGAAGGCCCAGCCCGGTGCTCTTAGACCCGCACCTTACTACCAGAGCCTGAGACACGCGCGCACCCCACAGCCTCCCCTGAGAGATGTGTGCGCAAGCCCAGAGCTCTTAGACCCAGAAAGACCAGCCACTTCCAGCCCGGGGCCAGTGGGAAAATCTCAGTGTGCGATCGCTGCTTGGAACCTCTCTGGCGATCTGGAGCTCCCCAGACAGCCACCGCTGCTGTGATTTTGGGTACAAGCAGAAGATTCTGTGTCCCCAGAGACCGCGACTCGGAACCTGCTCTGTCAGCGGCCAAGGGGGAATTTACATGGGCTCTGCAGTACCCACAGGGGAGCAGACTGAGGCTTCTCTCTGAGAGGGAGGTTGGAATACTGTTTGCTTTCCTCTAAACCTCCAAAACCCATCAAAAGCAGTCAAGGTGAGAGGAAAAAAAGTGAACAAACATAAAAACCTCCAGAGAACAAAAGCCTGAAAAAACCGGTTTCCTCAGAGCCCACCCCCTTGAGGGGGCTGGGAGGACTTAACTCAGGGAACATCATTGACTGAAAACCCACATGGCAGGTCCCTCGCCCAGAAAACCAACCAGGAAAGAAAAAAAAAAAGACTACAAGAGAACAACCACTACTACTTCATAGATACAACTTTTATTTTTACCTCATTCCCACTATTCTGGTTCATTTTTTTTTATATATAGATAATTTTTCAACCTACTTACTGTCACAGTGAGATGTCCAGTACATCAAATTCCATAATAACCTTCTAACCTGAACTTTTTTATACATACATCTGTGTTTTTCTTTTGCATTTCTTTTTTTTAATTTTTTTTAATTCTAGTTTAGTTTAGTCTAGTTTATTCCTTTTTTATTTTTATTTTCTAATATTCATATAGAGTTAAACTTCAAGGTAATCCCCTTTCCCCAATCAATGTTACCCCTATAGGTAAACCAATTTTTAGTCCCCCTTTATCTTAGGAAAGTTGAGTCCTTTAACAAAGATATCAAGATACATCCAGGAAGAATCAAAGTAAACTTCCTCGCCCACACTAAGAATTTATAACCACTCTCCCATCTTTTTCTTCCGCCAGTGTTTCTGTGTTTTTGTGTTTGTCCTGATAGTATATAAATCTTATACGTGGGGTTCTTTTTGATGAAGGTATTCCTTTATTTGCTTATATATGTATTTTTTTCTCTTGTCATATACTTTTGTCAGTCTTTTTGTTTGTCTTTTTTGTTTGTATACTTCATAAATCTTACCTTGGGGCCCATTTGGGCTGAAACTTCTCTTTTATCTTCCTTTTTTTTCCTGTCTCTCTCTCTCTCTCTCTTTTTTTTTTTCTTTTTATTTTCTTTTTTCTCTCATTTGGGTGGGGAATCCTGATTGCTCAGAAGCATTCCAGGGTGCACCTTGACTACACCACAGTCGATACATCCAGCTACAACCGTTCAGTAATCTCTCACCAAAATGACTAGGAGGAGGAATGCCCAAAAGAAGAAAAATACAGAGGATGGGCCTTCTGCAACAGAGCTAACGGCTATCAACATAGACAATATGTCCGAAAGAGAATTCAGACTAACAATTATGCAGGCAATAGCTAGGCTGGAGAAAACCATAAATGACCAAACAGAATTGATTAGGACAGAACTGAAAGCCACCAGGGATGAGATTCACAATGCTTGCAATGAGTTCCAATCTAATCTAAATTCTCTAAAACCTAGGGTAACTGAGACAGAAGATAGAATTAGTGATCTGGAGGACAAACAGATACAGAGAAAGGATCAGGAGGAAGCCTGGAACAAACAGCGTAGAAGCCACGAAAACAGAATCAGGGAAATAAATGATGCCATGAAATGTTCAACATCAGAATTATTGGAATCCCTGAAGGAAAGGAGAAAGAAAGAAGTCTAGAAGATATAGTGGAACAAGTTCTTCACGAAAATTTTCCCAATCTCGTGAATGGAACCAGCATTCATGTACTAGAGGCAGAACAGTCTCCCCTCAAGATTATAGATTCCAAAAAAAATCAAGACACCTGATAGTCAAATTGAGGAATCATAATTGTAGATACAATCTCTTGAAAGCCACTAGGACAAAGAGGGTCCTTACTTACAAAGGAAAGCCCATCAGAATAATGTCAGACTGTCCACAGAGCCCTGGCAAGCCAGAAAGGGCTGGCAAAATACATTCAGGACACTAAATGAGAAGAGCATGCAGCCAAGAATACTTTATCCAGGAAGACTGACATTCAAAATGGATGGAGAGAGAAAGAGTTTCCAAGACTGGCAAGGCTTAAAAGACTATGCAACCACCAAGCCAACACTGCAGGAAATATTAAGGGGGGTTCTATAAAAGAGGAAAAATCCTAAGAATAGCAAAGAACAGAAATATAGAGACAATCTACAGAAAGAAAGACTTCAAAGGTGACACAATGTCAATAAAAACGTATCTATCAATAATCACTCTCAATGTGAATGGCCTAAATGAGCCCATAAAATGACACAAGGTTGCAGATTGGATAAAACGACAGGACCCATCCATATGTTGTCTACAAGAAACCCATTTTGAACCTAAAAAAACACCCAGACTGAAAGTGAAGGGATGGAGAAGCATCTTTCATGCCAATCGGCCTCAAAAGAAGGCCGGGGTAGCAATTCTCATATCAGATAAATTAGATTTTAAAGTAAAGACTGTAGTCAGAGATACAGAAGGACACTACATAATTCTTAAAGGGACTATCCATCAAGATGATCTAACAATTGTAAATATCTATGCCCCCAATATGGGAGCAGCCAATTACATAAGAAAACTATTAATCAAGATAAAGAGTCATATTGATATGAATACATTAGTAGTAGGAGATATTAACATGCCTCTCTCAGAAATAGACAGTTCATCAAAGCAGAAAATCAATAAAGAAACAAGAACATTGAATGACACATTGGACCAGATGGACCTCATAGATACATACAGAACATTCCACCCTAAAACAAAAGAATACTCATTCTTCTCAAGTGCACATGGAACCTTCTCAAGAGTAGACCACATACTGGGTCACAAATCAGGACTCAACGGACACCAAAAGACTGAGATTATTCCCTGCATATTCTCAGATCACAATGCTTTGAAACTGGAGCTTAATCACAAGGAAAAGTTCGGAAGGAACTCAAACACCTGGAAGCTAAAGACCACCTTGCTTAAGAATGCTTGGATCAATGAGGAGATCAAAGAAGAACTTAAACAATTCATGGAAACCAATGAGAATGAAGACACTTCGGTCCAAAACCTATGGGATACAGCAAAGGCGGTCCTAAGGGGAAATACATAGCCATCCAAGCCTCCCTCAAAAAATTTGAAAAATCCAGAATACACCAGCTGTCTCTACACCTTAAAGAACTGGAGAATCAACAACAAATCAAACCAACTCCACACATAAGAAGGGAAATCATCAAGATTAGAGCAGAGATCAATGAGGTAGAAACCAGAGATACAGTAGAACGTATCAATGAAACTAGAAGCTGGTTTTTTGGAAGAATCAATAAGATCGATAAACCATTGGCCACAATAATCCAAAAGAAAAGAGAGAAAGCCTAAATTAATAAAATTATGAATGAAAAAGGGGAGATCACAACTAACACTAAGGAAGTAAAACAATCATCAGAAGTTATTATCAACAGTTATATGCCAATAAGCTAAGCAACCTAGATGAAATGGATGCATTCCTGGAAAACTATAAACTTCCAAAATTGAACCAGAAAGAAACTGACAACCTGAATAGATTGATATTTAGTAACGAGATTGAAGCAGTGATCAAAAACCTCCCAAAAAACAAGAGCCCTGGACCTGATGTATTCCCTGGGGAATTCTGCCAAACTTTCAAAGAAGAAATAACTTCTATTCTCTTGAAGCTGTTTCAAAAAATTGAAGCAGAAAGAAAACTTCCAGACTCTTTCTATGAAGCCAGCATTACCCTTATCCCCAAACCAGGCAAAGATCCGACCAGAAAGGAGAATTTCAGACCAATAGCCCTGATGAATATGGATGCTAAGATTCTTAGCAAGATCCTAGCAAACAGGATCCAACAGCACATTAAAAAGATTATCCACCATGACCAGGTGGAATTCATCCCTGGGCTACAAGGATGGTTCAACATTCGCAAATCAATCAATGCGATAGAATAAATTAATAAGAGAAGAGAGAAGAACCACATGGTCCTCTCAATTGATGCAGAAAAAGCATTTGACAAGATACAGCATCCATTCCTGATTAAAACTCTTCAAAGTATAGGGATAGAGGGAACATTCCTGAACTTTATAAAATCTATCTATGAAAGACCCACAGCAAATATCATCCTCAATGGGAAAAAGCTTGCAGCTTCCCGTTGAGATCAGGAACACGACAAGGATGCCCACTCTCACCACTCTTGTTCAACATAGTATTAAAAGTCCTAGCAACAACAATCAGACAACAAAGAGAAATAAAAGGTATCCAAATTGGCATTGAAGAAGTCAAACTCTCTCTCTCTGCAGATGACATGATTCTTTATATGGAAAACTCAAAAGACTCCACCCCCAAACTACTAGAACTCATACAGCAATTCAGTAATGTGGCAGGATACGAAGTCAATGTACAGAAATCAGTGGCTTTTTTATACACTAACAATGAAAATACAGACAGGGAAATTAGAGAATCGATTCCATTTACTATAGCACCAAGAACCATAAGATACCTGGAAATAAACCTAACCAAAGAGGTAAAGGATCTATACTCAAGGAACTACAGAACACTCATGAAAGACATTGAAGAAGACACAAAAAGATGGAAGACCATTCCATGCTCTTGGATTGGAAGAATAAACATTGTTAAAATGTCTATACTGCCTAGAGCAATCTATACTTTTAATGCCATTCTGATCAAAATTTGACCGGTATTCTTCACAGAGCTGGAGCAAATAATCCTAAAATTTGTATGGAATCAGAAGAGACCCCGAATCGCTAAGGAAATGTTGAAAAACAAAAATAAAACTGGGGCATCACGTTACCTGATTTCAAGCTTTACTACAAAGTTGTGATCACCAAGACAGCATGGTACTGGCATAAAAACAGACACATAGACCAGTGGAACAGAGTAGAGAGCCATGTGGACCCTCAACTCTATGGTTAAATAATCTTTGACAAAACAGGAAAAAATATACAGTGGAAAAAAGACAGTCTCTTCAATAAATGGTGCTGGGAAAACTGGGCAGCTATATGTAGAAGAACGAAACTCAACCATTCTCTTACACCATACACAAAGATAAACTCAAAATGGATAAAAGACCTCAACGTGAGGCAGGAATCCATCAGAATCCTAGAGGAGAACATAGGCAGTAACCTCTTCGATATCAGCCACAGCAACTTCTTTCAAGGTATGTCTCCAAAGGCAAAGGAAACAAAAGCGAAAATGAACTTTTGGGACTTCATCAAGATCAAAAGCTTCTGCACAGCAAAGGAAACAGTCAACAAAACAAAGAGGCAACACACGGAATGGAAGAAAATATTTACAAATGACAGTATGGACAAAAGGTTGATATCCAGGATCTATAAAGAACTCTCAAACTCAACACACACAAAACAGACAATCATATAAAAAAAATGGGCAGAAGATATGAACAGACACTTCTCCAATGAAGACATACAAATGGCTATCAGACACACAAAAAAATGTTCATCATCACTAGCCATCAGGGAGATTCAAATTAAAACCACACTGAGATACCACCTTACACCAGCAAGACAGGAAACAACATGTGTTGGAGAGGATGTGGAGAAAGGGGAACACTCTTGTGCTGTTGGTGGGAATGCAAGTTGGTGCAGCCACTTTGGTAAACAGTGTGGAGATTCCTCAAGAAATTAAAAATAGAGCTTCCCTATGACCTGCAATTGCACGACTGGGTATTTACCCCAAAGATACACATGTAGTGAAAAGAAGGGCCATCTGTACCCCAATGTTTATAGTAGCAATGGCCACGGTCGCCAAACTGTGGAAAGAACCAAGATGCCCTTCAACGGACGAATGGATAAGGAAGATATGGTCCATATACACTATGGAGTATTATGCCTCCATCAGAAAGGATGAATACCCAACTTTTGTAGCAACATGGGTGGGACTGGAAGAGATTATGCTGAGTGAATTAAGTCAAGCAGAGAGAGTCACTTATCATATGGCTTCACTTATTTGTGGAACATAACAAATAACATGGAGGACAAGGGGAGATCGAGAGGAGAAGGGAGTTGAGGAAAATTGGAAAGGGAGGTGAACCATGAGAGACTATGGACTCTGAAAAACAATCTAAGGGTTTTGAAGGGGCTGGGGGTGGGAGGTTGGGGGAACCAGGTGGTGGGTATTAGAGAAGGCATGGATTGCATGGAGCACTGGGTGTGGTGCAAAAATGATGAATAGTGTTATGCTGAAAAGAAATAAAATATTTAAAAAAATTAATTGAACAAACCACCAGCAGGTGTAAAGCAATTGAGTAGAAAGTACCTTATAGATCCTATTATAGAAAATATCCCGCCACCCCCAAAATCTCACAACTCATGATTAGGATCATAGCATCGTCAATTTCTCTTGAATAAATATAAATCTCAAATGAGAATTAAAGTGGCATATGCTACAATTTGTGTGACATTGATAAGCCCCAGAACACTTAACAGGTCCAATTTCCATGATTCAAACATATGGACAGGGACAATGTATGTTCCCTCTCTCAGAACCAGAAATCAATAATTTGAGGTATTTTCAATTAACTCTGTAGTGTGACACACTACAAAGATTTTATTAGGTAACAATAAAACTAATGAAATGTTGGTGTATGGGAATCATTTAAACAAAGAACTATTTGAAATTTAAGTAGAGTTTAATATGTTCACAGATATATTTGAGTAGATCATAGTCAATAATTTGAATTCTTCTCAAATGATATTTTTATCAATAAATTATAGGGAACTAACCTAATGAACAGACTCGGAAATGTCTGAAATCCAATTATTGGTCACTCAGTGATCAGTAACTTGGGAATGATCCAATGATACCCTGGGAAGGCCCACAGAGACTCTGTATAGCTCTGGGTTAAGCCGCAGATTTGAATAGTGCATGTGGCTGGTATTCTCAGAACTGGGCAGTCTGCAACTTCTACAATCTTCAGTTGCCTCCAAAGTGAAAATGGCTTGATATTAATGTGATTAATGGTCTTGATGATTAATATTTCTTTTTTTTTTTAAGATATTATTTATTTATTTGACAGAGAGAGATCACAAGTAGGCAGAGGCAGGCAGAGAGAGAGAGGAGGAAGCAGACTCCCAGCTGAGCAGAGAGCCCGATGCGGGACTCGATCCCAGGACTCTGAGATCATGACCTGAGCCGAAGGCAGCGGCTTAACCCACTGAGCCACCCAGGCACCCGATGATTAATATTTCTTACCTTTATGTCAAGATTAGCCCTAAGTTTGCTAAGAGAAAATTCACTCCGTTCCATTCAGAGAGACTGTATTAAATGAGTTAGAAGTTCTAAACTATGGTTTGTTAAGATTCGTTGTGTATTCAAAATTTGACAAATGTTAACAAAATCCTCAAGTATGTCAAGATTTGATTGAAAAATAAATTAGATTCAAGGTTATCACTGCAAGAGTGGCATTGTCATTTGCATCTCCAAGTGTTTTCTTGAGTAGCTGGTGAGGAGTGACATCATAGCAAGCACTCTTGAATCCATCTAACCAGCTCCCGCCTGTCTGAACCAGTCCTTCTTAAAGATAGACCAGGAATGTGGGGGCATGATGCAAGTCATTTTTTGCGTTGGGGAGACGAGAAAAGAGGAAATATGCTGTGAAAAATAAATTGCTCTGATAAATAAATAAATCTCACAAATACAGACTAGTCAAGGGATGTTCAGACATTTGAGGATGAGAATGAGAAAAAGAAAACAGGTGTGCCTGGGTGGCTCAGTGGGTTAAAGCCTCTGCCTTCGGCTCAGGTCATGATCCCAGGATCCTGGGATCAAGCCCTGCATCAGCATCAGGCTATATGCTCTGCATCAGGCTCTGTGCTTGGTGGGGAGCCTGCTTCCCCCTCTCTCTCTGTCTGCCCCGCATCAGGCTATATGTTCTGCATCAGGCTCTGTGCTTGGTGGGGAGCCTGCTTCCCCCTCTCTCTCTGCCTGCCTCTCTGCCTACTTGTAATCTCTGTTTGTCAAATAATAAAATCTTTAAAAAAAAAAAGAAAGAAAGAAAGAAAAAGAAAACAAAAATAAAAACACCACTTGAGACCCAGAGTCAAGGACAGCATTGTCAGCTGTTTCTGATCCAACTCAATGCCCCTTTAGCCACCTTTCCATAATTATTGTAAGGGAAGACCCTCCCTGCTAACTAGGCCATTCATCTTAGGTAAAGCCTCAAAGGGAATGAATTCAGTGTCAAAGCTCTAATTCTTTAACAACTTTTTAGCTTTATTTTACTCATCTTTTCAATAAATATATATTAATTTCTAATGAATATGACATAGTCCTTTCTCAAACAGCTCGTAGTCAAGTAATGTATACAGATGTAAGCAAAATACTGCACTCTAGTATCCTAAATCTTAAATATGAGCAAAACAGAGAAGAAGCATGCTCAACTTTTATTTACAGTTTGGGCATAGAAAAGAGAGACTTCACAGATGAGAGAAAGTTAGAGCAGCAAGGGGAAGGAGTAAAGACCCATATGAATGTCAATACCAATCTTGGCTTCTCTAATCTCTGGAATAAGGAGAAATCTCCATGGAATGGTCTACAAGGGGCTGCAGTTGGGTCTTCCTTACAACAGAGCTAAGTTTTCCTGCATCTTGCAGATGGTGATAACCTTCTGGGAAGAAATACAAATTCCTAGGAGACTAGAGAGTAACATGAGTCCAAAGTAGATATGGAATTGAGAGAATCTGATTTCTGGCTCCTCCCCGGACCACTGTGTTTTCTTTATTTTAAAAAAATATCTATAAATATTTATAAACACAAATATAAATATTCAAATATTTATAAATAAATAAATATATATATATATATATATATATATATATACTTATATAAATACAAAATTTGAAGCCTCTGGAACCCTGAGCTAAAGCAAACATCAATATTTATTTATTTATTTATTTGAGAGAAAGAGAGAGGGGGAAGTAGATGGACAAAGGGACAGGGAGAGAAAGAATCTCCAGCAGACTCCCTGCTGAGTGCAGAGTCTAAGATATGGCTCCATCTCAGGACCTTGAGATCAAGACCTGAGCCAAAACCAAGAGTCAGACACTTAACCAACTGAGCCACCCAGGCATGCCCATGAACCACTGCTTTTAAACACAAATCAAAATCAGAAATCATTCTTACACATTGCCAAGGCCATGTGTTTCTTTCTGCTGTTTCCACACCAGCTACACTCATCTCCCTTTCATTCTTCCAGCATGCCATGTTTCCTATCCTCAGGGTTCTTGCATTTCCTGTTCCTTCCATCAGGAACACTCTTCCTTCCCCAATACTCTACTAAATTACCAAGCACACTTTGTATCTCAGCTTCAACTTCATTCCCCTTGGAAGGTTCCCTGACCATATCTCTACTTCCCATCTGATTCCCCATTTACAAGTTCTCAGACCTCCCTGTTCTTTTATTCATAGCACTTAGGTTGTTTTTAATCATATATTTGGCTATTGTTTCCCATCTCACTAACTATGAAGCAGAGGGCAAAATATTAAACTGTTTTGCTCGCCACTGTATTTTGTTAATGTGTATTTAGTCTCAATTTTATTTAACAAATAAGAATATATGCTTAAACCAATCTGAAAATTCTTTTTGATACACTCCACTGTTCTTTTGATACACTCCACTGTTGTGGCTACTTCAGTGGCATCCTTCATTTCTGAATCTCAACATAGACTACTCAAATAAAATGTTTTAGTTATTTTCTATTGCACCTTCTAGTGTATAATCTCAAAAACCCAAAGGAAAAATATCTTTTTTTTTTTTTTTAGATTTTATTTATTTATTTGACAGAGAGAGATCACAAGTAGGCAGAGAGGCAGGCAGAGAGAGAGGAGGAAGCAGGCTCCCTGCTGAGCAGAGAGCCCGATCTGGGACTCGATCTAGGACCCTGAGATCATGACCTGAGCCGAAGGCAGCGGCTTAACCCACTGAGCCACCCAGGTGCCCAGGAAAAATATCTTTACTTATTCCAGAGTAAGGCATAAGGGAAAAATCTTTAATGTCCACTTTTTCATTTCTGCTCTTCTTTTGATGCGTCTAACTTGGCAGTTATAAAAATTTTCTTCTGAGAAAGAAAAGACCTCTGAGCCACAGGCCCTTCTAATGTGAGGCATAGGAAATTTCTGTTATAAACAGAGGAAACCGGATGTTTCCTCTTCCATAACTTCTAAGAAAGTTATTATAGCTAATATATATTCCCACCTAGGAATAAAAGAAATTTAATTACAAATACAAGAAAATCCCTCATCACAGAAATTTATTTGCTTTATCTAGAGAAATAGACGTTAAACAACATTCTTACTAACTTGACAGGAATATTTTCTGTTTGTACATAATATAGATAAGTACATTTTAGTTATTGACAAGTCTACACCATTTTCTGCTAAGGCAGGTGATTTTATGTTTATCAAATACTTGAATTGGTAATGATAACTAGACATTGAGTCTTCTTACACCAAACAAAAAGCATTATAGTTGAAGACTTGCATAAGACTTTATAACTGTGGGTGCTTGAGTCTCCCCACATAATTTATATTCCAAATCAAACACTTTTGAGACTGTAAGAGGATACTAAAAGTCATTAAAATCATATAACTTCTGAAACATTTAATTTTTTTCTTTAATTTTAGGAGAGTTTTAGTATATTGTGTATATATACATATAATTTTATGCCTATTTTCAAAAGTGTTTTCTTCTTAAAAGTAACATATTTATGTAAATTAAATCAAAATGATATTTTATTCTTTTTTTATCTTGACTACTTTGAATATAATATAAGCCAAACAGTCAGTTTCAACTCTGAAATGTAGAACTAGGAAGTTGTCACTCTTATTTAAAAAAAAAAAAAAGTTGAATAAACTGAACATCAACTACTTTCTTAAACCCACCAGAGAACTGAGGTGGCATTGAAAACCATAATCCCCAAAACTGAAGAGATAGGAGAATCAAGAAGACCACAGCTTGGATCTACTTACCAACAGTGGAAATCGCTAGAGACATAACTGGTAGGAATATTGAATAATTATTTTGATTAATAACTGGATGTTGAGAAAGGTCTGGGATGAGAGTGAGAAAGTCCTGGAGCCCACAGTCTAGAAGTGTTTCCATACTTGAGGATTTTACTTCCAGGCATCTCTCTAGGTTCTCTTAGTGGAGATCCAAGAAGAACGGTAGGGGGAAAGACAGAAATCATCGTGAAATATGCCCACTACATTTTCCATAGCACAAACCCATTATATAGGGAAAAGATTTTACCAAAACCATCTTATCTGAGGGAAGGGTATTTCTCCTACTCCAATCTTCTGCATTACCTAAGGGAGGAACACATACAACCACTGGAAAAACACTATGACTGTCACATACTCAAAACTGAGATTCAATCATAAGATTATAGAATATTTTCCATCTTCCACATCTCACCACCATATCAACAGAACCCTTGTATAACAATAGTGCATCACAGCTGAAATTGCCACAAGATGCAAATTCTCCAGAAAGAGGTATACTTAGGGAAGTCCAGAGTCAAGAAGGAAGATAAAAACAAGAAACTAAAATAATTTGAAGCCTCTGGAACCCAGAGATAAAGCAAACATCAAGCACAGTTCAATGTCTATCATAACATAAATTTTCACACTAAATGCCTATTTTTCTTCAATTTCTATTATCCAGTATAAGACATGCAGCTATTTCCAAAAGTTACAAGTCATGGTAAAATGCAAAAGAAAACAACAACAATAAAAGCAAACAAACAGAAAACTCCACAGTCTAAAGGAAAAAAACCAAGCATTCAGATATGACACCAATTTTGGAATTATTAGAGAAAATATTTAAAATAATCAAAATTAGTATGTTAAGTGGTCTAATGGAAAAAGTAGACAACAAGCAAGAACAAATAGGTAATATAAACAGAGATGGAAATTCTTAAGAAAGAATTAAAAGAAAAGAGTAGAAATAAAAATGAGGATAACAGAAATGAAGAATGACTTGGACTGATTGATTAGAACAGGACCTAACCAAGGAAAGAATCAGGGAACTTGAAGATAGGTTATTGGAATCTTTATAAAACAAAATGCAAAAACAAAAAAAAAGAATGAAAATATAGAATAGACCATCCAAGAACAATGGGAAAACTTCAAAAGATATAACATATTTGGAATACTAGAAGGGGAAGAAAGAGAACAGAAGAAACATTTGAAATTAAAATGGTTGAGAGCTGGGGCACCTGAGTGGCTCAGTGGGTTAAAGCCTCTGCCTTCAGCTCAGGTCACGATCCCAGGGTCCTGGGATCAAGCCCCACATTGGGCTCTCTGCTCAGCAGGGAGCCTGCTTCCTCCTCTGTCTCTCTGCCTGCCTCTCTGCCTACTTGTAATCTCTGTCTGTCAAATAAATAAATAAATAATCTTTAAAAATAAATAAATAAATAAATAAAATGGTTCAGAGCTTTTCAAAATTAAGGATAGCAAACCGCAGATAAAGGAAAAAATAGGGAACACCAATCAGGATAAATACCAAAAAAAAAAAAAAATGACACCTGTGCATAACAATATTCAAACTGCAAAACTACAAAACAAAGAGGAAATCCTTAAAGAAACTGGAGAGAGTGTGGGCAGGAGGGAATATAAACTGTAGAAGAATAAGAATAAGAATTATACTGGACTTCTTATCAGAAACACACAAAAAGAGAGTAGAGTCAAATATTTACTGTATTAAGTGAAAAAAATCCACCCACCTTGAATTATATATCCAGCAAAACTAATCTTTGTAAGTGAAATGGAAATACTTTCTCAAACAGGCAAAGTTGAAGAGATTAATTGTCAACAGACCTGTATAAGAAATGTATAAAATTCCTAGGTATCTTATTGTTTGGGGTGCAATTGTAAATGGGATTGACTCCTTAATTTCTCTTTCTTCTGTCTTGTTGTTGGTGTAGAGAAATGCAACTGATTTCTGTGCATTGATCTTATATCCTGCTAACCAAAGAGGCTAAGAATCTATACTCAGAAAACTATAAAGTACTCATGAAAGAAATTGAGGAAGACACAAAGAAATGGAAAAATGTTCCATGCTCCTGGATTGGAAGAATAAATATTGTGAAAATGTCTATGCTACCTAAAGCAATCTACACATTTAATGCAATTCCTATCAAAGTACCATCCATCTTTTTCAAAGAAATGGAACAAATAATTTTAAAATTTATATGGAACCAGAAAAGACCTCGAATAGCCAAAGGGATATTGAAAAACAAAGCCAAAGTTGGTGGCATCACAATTCCGGACTTCAAGCTTTATTACAAAGCTGTCATCATCAAGACAGCATGGTACTGGCACAAAAACAGACACATAGACCAATGGAACAGAATAGAGAGCCCAGAAATAGACCCTCAACTCTATGGTCAACTAATCTTCGACAAAGCAGGAAAGAATGTCCAATGGAAAAAAGACAGCCTCTTCAATAAATGGTGTTGGGAAAATTGGACAGCCACGTGCAGAAAAATGAAATTGGACCATTTCCTTACACCACACCCAAAAATAGATTCAAAATGGATTAAGGACCTCAATGTGAGAAAGGAATCCATCAAAATCCTTGAGGAGAACACAGGCAGCAACCTCTTCGACCTCAGCCGCAGCAACATCTTCCTAGGAACATCGCCAAAGGCAAGGGAAGCAAGGGCAAAAATGAACTTTTGGGATTTCATCAAGATCAAAAGCTTTTGCACAGCAAAGGAAACAGTTAACAAAACCAAAAGACAACTGACAGAATGGGAGAAGATATTTGCAAACGACATATCAGATAAAGGACTAGTGTCCAAAATCTATAAAGAACTTAACAAACTCAACACCCAAAGAACAAATAATCCAATCAAGAAATGGGCAGAGGACATGAACAGACGTTTCTGCCAAGAAGACATCCAGATGGCCAACAGACACATGAAAAAGTGCTCCATATCACTCGGCATCAGGGAAATACAAATCAAAACCACAATGAGATATCACCTCACACCAGTCAGAATGGCTAAAATCAACAAGTCAGGAAATGACAGATGCTGGCGAGGATGCGGAGAAAGGGGAACCCTCCTACACTGTTGGTGGGAATGCAAGCTGGTGCAACCACTCTGGAAAACAGCATGGAGATTCCTCAAAATGTTGAAAATAGAACTGCCCTATGACCCAGCAATTGCACTACTGGGAATTTACCCTAAAGATACAAACGTAGTGATCCAAAGGGGCACGTGCACCCGAATGTTTATAGCAGCAATGTCCACAATAGCCAAACTATGGAAAGAACCTAGATGTCCATCAACAGATGAATGGATCAAGAAGATGTGGTATATATACACAATGGAATACTATGCAGCCATCAAAAGAAACGAAATCTTGCCATTTGCGACAACATGGATGGAACTAGAGCGTATCATGCTTAGCGAAATAAGTCAAGCGGAGAAAGACAACTATCATATGATCTCCCTGATATGAGGGAGTGGTGATGCAACATGGGGGCTTAAGTGGGTAGGAGAAGAATCCATGAAACAAGATGGGATAGGGAGGGAGACAAACCATAAGTGACTCTTAATCTCACGAAACAAACTGTGGGTTGCTGGGGGGAGGGTGTTGGGAGAAGGGGGGAAGGTTATGGACATTGGGGAGGGTATGTGCTTTTGGGTAAATTGGAAGGGGAGATGAACCATGAGAGACTATGGACTCTGAAAAACAGTCTGAGGGGTTTGAAGTGGCGGGGGGGTGGGAGGTTGGGGTACCAGGTGGTGGGTATTATAGAGGGCACAGCTTGCATGGAGCACTGGGTGTGGTGAAAAAATAATGAATACTGTTTTTCTGAAAATAAATAAATTGGAAAAAAAAAAAAAAGAAATGTATAAAATTCTTCAGAGAGAAAGAGAATAATATAGGTCAGAAATTTGGATCCACATAAATAAAGTGTTGGAAAAGGATAAAGGTTTTTTTTTTTATTTTTCTTAGTGTAATTTATCTAAAAGATATTTTCTTCTTTAAAGTAACAATGTTAAAAGTATATTGAATGATTATAGCTATTGATAAATAATCTGAATGATACCAGTGTAATAGGGATAAGAGGAAGCTTTGGGAATATTCTGCTATAAGTCACCTATACTACATGTGAAACAGTCTAGTATTAGTTGAAAGGTACCTTTAAATGGTTAAGAATATATATTGGAAAGCTGAGGGCAACCCTAAATTTTTTTTTAACGTAAGTATAACTGATACTCTAAGATAGGAAATAAAATCGAATCATGAAGAATGCTCTTTAAACCCAGAGAAAGCAGAAAGCAGGAAAGGAAAAGAAACAATGGACAAATATAATGAATAGAAAACAGTTGCAGACACGGTGGATGTTAACTGTATCAATAAATACCTTAAATTGTATAAATACACTAATTAAAATACAATAATTATATGAATGGATTTTTTTAAAAACTCAGTTGTATTTTATATACAATAATACAAACACAGAGGCTAAAGTAAAACAATGGAGAAAAATAGACAATGCTAACACTAATCAAAGGGAAATTATAGTAGCTGTGTGAATCTCACACCAAGTGCACTTCAACATAAGGGAATTTATCAGGGATCTAGAAAGGTTTTTGACAATAGTAGGGTCAATTCTCCAAGAAGCATGACAATCCTAAAGGTGAATGTACAAAACAATAGAACATCAAAATAGGCAACACTGATTGAACCGAAAGGATAAATATACAAATCCACTACTGTTGTTAAAGATTTCAACATCTCTTATTTATTAATCCATAGATTAATCAGGCAGAAAATCAATAGGGATAAAATTGACCTGGATAGCACCACTAATTAATTTGATCTTATTGACATTTGTAGAATAATTTATCCAACAATAACAGATTACACATTCCTCTTAAACCCATGTGGACAATTTGCTAAGATAAACCACATTCTTGGCCACAGAACACACATTAACAAATTTAAAAGAATACAAGTCATAGGACATATTTTCTCTGATCACAAAAAAATTAAACTAGAAGTCATTAACAGACAGATAGCTGGAAATTCCCCAAATATTTGGAAATTAAGCAACACATTTCCAAATATGATGGGTCAAAGAAGTCTCAAGTGAAATTTAAAAATTTTGAGTTAAGTAAAAGTGAAAATTCAGCTGTCAAAATTTGTAGAAGCAGTGAAAACATGTTGAAAAAAACATCAAAAATTAGTGCAGAGAGCAACGAATTTGAAAGCAGGAAACAGTCAAGAAAATCAACTCAAAAGCTCACCATTTGAAAAGATAAACAAAATTGATAAATCTCTTATCCAGGCAAATGAAGAAAAAAATAGAGAAGATACAAATGGCTAATACCAGAAATGAGAGAAAGGTTATCATTACTGATCACATGGACATTAAAAAAAAAATGAAAAAGGAATATTATGAACAACCCCATGCCCACTGATAAGTGAAATGGATCCATTCCTTGAAAGACACAAATTACTAAAACTCACACAAGGAAAAATGAATAGTCTTATCTCTACTAAGGAAATTGCATAAAAAATTTAATAACCTTTCAGAAAACAAATCACCAGGCCCAAATGATTTCACATACGAATCTGAAAAAACGTTAAAGAAATAAATGATCATAATTTTCAACAATTCTCTTTTGGAAATAGAAGCAGAGGAAATATCTCCTAACCCTTTTGAAGCCAGTATTACCCTAATGTGAAAGCCAGATAAACATTAAAAGAAAGAAAATGATGAATGAGTGCAAAGTGAGTGAGTGAGTCAGTGAGTATGCAAAGTGAGCATGCTGAAGGGATTCTGGGAAAAAAGCAGGCTATCACATAAATATTAATACACTATGGAATTTAGTTAATAATAATTTGTCATTATTGGTTTATTAATTTTACCAAATGTACCCTACTAATGCAAGATGTTATTAATAAGGGACACTAAATGTAAGGTATATAGGAACTCTCTGTAATAACTTCTGTAGTTTTCTAGAAATATAAAACTAGTTTTTAAAATAAGCTTCATTTAAGAAAATGTTTTGCTCTATGAAAAACACCACAAAAATAATGAAAAGATGAGTCTTAAACTGGAAGAAAATTTTTGTGAATCATATATCTGATAAAGGATTATGCTCAAGGATACAAGAACTTAAACCTCAAGAGTACAAAAAAAATTTTTTAATGGATAAAATATCTGAATAGACACCTTACAAAGAAGGTATGCAGATGGCAAATAACCACATGCAAAAATTGCTAAGCATTATTTGTTAACGAAGGAATTACAAGTTAAAACAGCAGGATACTAAGACACACATTATAATGGTTAAAATCCAATATCTGACAATACCAGTTGCTGGCGAGAGTGAAGAACAACATGAACTTTTATTTACTGCTGGTTGGAATTCATAACGGTACAGCCATTTTAGAAGGCAGTTGGGCAATTTACAAAGTTAAGCGGTCTAACCATGGACTCTAGTATTGTTTTCCTAGGTATTTACTCAACTGAAATGAAAACTTAGGTATATCCAAAGAACTTCATATGAATGCTTATAGCTACTTTATTCATAATCACTAAAAACTAGAAACAACCAAAATGGACATACTGCAGTGCATTTATATAATGGGACCTTATTCAGAAATAAAACTAATGAACTATCAAGCAAGCAAAAAAGGAATGGATGAATCTTAAGTGAAATGAAACAAGTCAGTCTGAAAAGGTTAGATATTGTATGATTCCAATCACATGACATTCTACACAAGGAAAAACTCTAGAAACAAGAGAAAAGATAGTACTTTCCAGGGGAATAGTTGAATAGGTAAAGCACAGGGGGATTTTTTTAGAGTTACTCTGTATGATATTGTAATGGTAAATACACGACACTGTGCATCTGCAAATTTGTATTTCCAGTTTTCACTCTGTATTCAGAAATGTACAGCAAAAGTGAATCTTAATGCATGAAAGATAAAACAAATTTGTTTAGGAGGATGGGGAATCCCAGGATGGACTGCACAAAGTGATGAAATTATCTAACTGCATTACAGATATATGAAAAGACCTCACTGAATGGAATCAGGGAAATAGCTGCTGACCTAATTAAATCCGGATATGAGTAGAATCTCTAAGATGAGGCAGGAGAAACTATGCACCTTATATTCTAGCTGATAAAGTTGTTTCCTATTGGGGTAAAATTAATAATTCTTATTTTACCATACATGTACACTGGAACTGAGCAATAAAGCAAGTGGATAGCAAATGCAGGGAGCCAGCTTTCTCACTGTTGGAGCGGGAAGTTACAGCTAAGCCAGAGAAAGAGACTAGAATGATCCGCATGGTAACAGATTAAGAGTCAGAGATATCAGTGTGAACTCATGTTTAGCTTAATGTAGATACAGGTGGTTACATAGGGAAATATTAATAGATATAAGTACAGACAGTGGTTAAGATACATGCATATATTTCCATGCTATGTCAGCTTAGGAACCTAAAAACAATAACACCCTCCATCAATGAACAGACCCAACACCAGATCTTGGTTCTTAATATCTTTCTTCAATAAAAGGAATCAAGCCTCCTAGGGGATGACTGAATCCAGGATGGGGACAGGAGATATACAACATTATAACACTAGCTTGTATCATCTTCCACTGCTAGAAAATAAAAAGGTGCTCCAAAAAACAAAACAATAGATATAAGTCAAAAGATAAAAGAGTCATTTGGAAGAGTTCTCAATGGCCAAAGCTGGAAAAACTTGAACAATTAAAAAAAGTAGTATTGGATTACAATCCCAAATATAAGAGATATCTGAGTCCACACTGACATACACAATTGATTGAATAAATGGGTAAATGGAGAACAGATAAATTTCTCCTGCAGATGAGTTTCAAATAATCAGTGTGGACACTCTAGCCTCAAAGAAATGCAGCCTAATGCTCCACTACATAAGTATGAGCTGCAGCCTTCCTTCTACACTGTATGGCAAGGAGAGGGTATAAAAGGAATAACTTTTTTTTTTTTTTTAAGATTTTATTTATTTGACAGAGAGAGAGAAATCACAAGTAGGCAGAGAGGCAGGCAGAGAGAGAGGAGGAAGCTGGCTCCCTGCTGAGCAGAGAACCCGATGCGGGGCTCAATCCCAGGATCCCGGGATCATGACCTGAGCCAAAGGCAGAGGCTTTGAGCCACCCAGGTGCCCCAAAAGGATTAACTTTTAAGCACAGAAACGGACAAACACTACCTCAACCTCAATCAAGATTATCATCAACACTAATGTCATGTTGATAATGTGCATCCTTGATATAAAGTGATGCCAATGGCACTTTCTGCCTGTGGTCTTTCCAAAAACATGTAACCTCAGTCTAACCATGAGAAACACATCAGACAAATTCCAACGGAGAAATATCCTACAAATTTCCTAGCCGGTACTTGCCAAAACCATCAAGGTCATTAAAAGAAAGGAAGAAAGAAAGAAGAAGAAAGAAAGAAAGAAAGAAAGAAAGAAAGAAAGAAAGAAAGAAAGAAAGAAAGAGAGAAAGAGAGAAAGAAAGAAGTTACAGCCAAGAGGAACCTAAGGAGGCATTACTAAATGTAATGTAATATACTAGAACAGAAACAAAAAGGCAATTAAAAGCCAAGAAACTCCTAATAATTTACAAATTTTAGTTAACAAGAAAGTATCTGTTTATCTATCTATCTAATATCTAGTGTATAGATATACTTTTTTTTTAGGTGGTGGGTGGAGTCAGAGGGAGAGAAGGAATATTAATCAGGCTCCACACCCAGTGTGAAGTCTGACGTGGGGCTCAAGCTCACAACCCTGCGATCATGACCTGAGCCAAAATCAAGAGTCCAACACTTAACCAACTGAGCCACCCAGGCTCCCCATTTAAGTCAATTTTGTGTAACTTTGTTTCTATTATTATGTTCCTGGGTAATTTTTTTAAACAATTTACCGATTCAGTATGTTATTTCTATATTTAATTCCTTACAAAATTGTATATAATCCTTTTCAAAGTAGCAATTTCTAGGCTGAGCATAGGTCTTTAACAGCAAGTGCCTTTTATGTGTTCTTTAATAGGAAGATGCCAGTTATACTGCATTCGAAAAGGGAGATGAATTATCACTGATTGTCTTTTTGACATGTTAAAATGAAAAATCTTTCTTTTGCTGTAGAATATCCAATACTACAGGGCAGCATAGCGGGAGCTGTAAGCACAAAGAAAGTCTGTCAAACCAGTTTCTGATTAGTACAATGCAACTATTAATAATAATACTGCACTTTTAAAAAATGAGAACTCTATAATGACATGAATTCAGTTGCGACAAAGGGATTATAAGAATAAACAGGAACAGTCATCGGTCATGTGGGACACTCCTGCGTAAACCTGTACTTGTGGTTTTCCCATGTCCTACATTCTACTTTCTAATTAATGCTACAAATGGACTCTCATTGGCAAAGTCAATAATATACAAGCTAAGTGAACTGCCTAACATCATACAGACATTTTCCACTCTTCTCTGAGCAAACCCTAATTCTCCAAGGTGGGGCTTGAGGCTTAACCTCTAAATAACTTTGTGTCTATCACAGGGTTGTATTCTAGTTGCCTGATGCCAAATACGAGAGTAAGAGAATTTTACCTGTAGAATATTTTTAACAAAGGCCTCTAAGGAGACATTTGTAAAACTAGTGAAGGTAGTATCTTCCAGGACAAAAGAAAACTGGGACTCATCAAATTTATATACCAATTGATAATAACTGTTTTTGTGCTCATTACATAATAAATGTTTTTAAATAAATATATGTTTTATGAGAGTGCATTACATTATGATCTGTGGTAAGGTTGTAGAAAAAATGGCCAATCTCCACCTATCTCAAAAAAAGAATCTACGAGAGGTACATGATCAAGAAGCTTTGTGTTGTTTACAACAATGGTTTTTTATTAAAAGAAGTAATCTTTCTTATAAATATTAAGCATATGAAGCTAAATCCACTATTTTTTTAATTTTAATTTTTTTATTACAGTCAGTTAACCAGCATGTAGTACATCATTAGTTTTGGATGTAGTGTTCAATGACTCATTATTTGCATATAACACCCAGTGCTCATCACAACACATATCCTCCTTATTACCCATCACCAGTTTACCCCATCCCCCACCCTCCTCCCTTCTGTAACCCTCAGTGTGTTTCCTGGAGTCCAGAATCTTTCATTGTTTGGCTACCTCTCTGATTTCTTCCCGTTCAGTCTTCCATCCCTTCCCCTGTGGTCCTCCACACTATAATGGTTTTTAATAACATTTCCTATCTGAATAAATAACATAACAATATATTTGAATATAGGATTTATTCATCCAGCTGAAGCTTAGAGATTGTGCTGTTAAAATGCCTCATATAAAGTTTCAAGAATAGAATTAAAAATATCACAGGAATAAAATCTCACCTACACATATTGCAGTGTCTTAAATCTTGTGTATAATTAAGCTCAGTAAAACACTTATGATCTATTTACAACACATGTGCACAACTTATTTTTTGCATTAACTACAGTAGAATATACTTGGACATTCTTGAATTTTTAGCTACAGTTGTTATGAAGCAATTTTTACACTTTCCAAGTATGAACAGATATACGACAAATGCAAAAGGGTATAGAATTTTAAGTGCTTAAAATTTTACTTATTCCTGCTTCAAAACTCTTATTCCATTCTCAACAATAGCTGTTGGAAACTGACATGATGCACTTTCAGATGGCAGACAAAAGAATGGTACTGATGGACAACTTTTTTTTTTTTTTAAGAGAAAGAGAAAGGCAGAGGGAGAGTGACACAGAAGGAGAGAGAGAGAGAGAGAGAGAATCTCAAGCAGGTTCCACACCCAGCCTGACAGCAGACTCAATCTCAGGACCCCAAGATCATGACCTGAGCCAAAATCAATAATTTGACACAAAATTGGCTGAGTCACCTAGGTGCCCCTAAAGGACCTCTTTAAAATCGCTGTCTAAAGATTTAAATTATCTGTCAAGGCACAGCAAAGGCAGGGAAAATACCCTGGGTGATACTATAATAACAGATAGTGTCATTATATATGTGTCCAAACCCATGGAACATGTAACACCAAGAGTGAACCCCAGTGAAACTATGCACTTTGCAGTGGCAATGTTCATTGATCAGTTATAAGAAATGTACCACTGGGGTGGAGCATGTACCACATGGGGGAGTCTATGCATGCGTAGGCACAAAGGGCATATGGAAAATTTCTGGGGATTCCTGGGTGGCTCAATTGGTTAAGCACTGGTCTTTTGATTTTGACTCAGATCATTATCTCAGGTTTGTGAGATCAAGCCCCAGGTCTGGTTCCGTGCTCAGTGGGGAGTCTGCTTGAGATTCTGTCTCTCCCTCTCCTTTGCCCCTTCCCCTGTTTGCTCTCCCTCTCAAATAAATAAATAAATCTTTAAAAATCTCCATACCTTCATTCCCACTCTGCTGTGAGCCTGAAACCATTCTAAAAACAGTCTTTTAAGAAATTAATTTTAAAAATCACCACACTTAAATTCTAAAATATTAAAATTTTCATAAAAGATCACAATGCTTAGCTAAACAAATGCAGGTTAGATAATGTTGCTAAACATAAATGTCGTCTTTGTTTACTTATGCAAAACTAACATGAGACAAAGGCATTTATTACTTGGAAACAAAATTGTTTACATTTTAAAGACTGAATTTGAGAGGGTCATCTATGGAAGACGTTTTGGGGATCTAGTGATACATGTAATCTCTGAGGCTTTACTTTTGCAATAGTGATGTTCCCTTTACGTCCAAAATGTCAGCATTTGACAATATGACTGCCAGTTGTTAAGGGATTTGTCATAAACCCATTTAAAATTCTTCCAATCGTATAAAACCAGTCAACTTAAAATTGTTTAAACCAACTGAAAACAACCTATTTGAAGGTTCTATTTTTTTTAAGATTATTTGAGAGAGAGAAAGAGCAGAGTGAACAAGAACATGGGCAGGATAGAGAAGAAGAGAAAGAGGGAGAAGCAGACTCCCCACTGAGCAGGGAGCCCAATGCAGGGCTTGATCGCAGATTGCTGAGATCATGACCTGAACCAAAGGTAGACATTTAACCAACTGAGCCACCCAGGTGCCCCTGAAGACAACCTATTTAGAACAAAGTTTATTCTTGGAAAATAAGGGTTTTTGTGGGATTCATTTTTTCATTTAAAATTAAAATAATATTTTTGAATCTCATGGGGAAAATTATGTTTTTATGGTACAGATTATTTGTACTTGATTACACAACATTTCAGTGAGGAAACATGTACTGCAATTTAGCCAGACAACAAAGAATTAACTTATTCTCTTTTTTAGAAGTAGATCCCATGGAAGCTGTTTTCTAATCCCTTATTTAGAATTCTAAAGTTCACAAAAATATCTTTACTGACAGAATTTGATTTTATCCTTGAGGCAATCTTTTGAAGTAAATGTTATCATGTTCTCCACTTTATACGTGGAGAAAAAGAGGCTCAAATAGTGACCAGTTCATGGAAACTAAAGAATGAAGGTGTCTAATAGTTTGTTGTCCTCCACACCATGTTTCCTGAGTTCCAGTGGTGTACTCTTGCTGTGCCCCAGCTCTAGGGACAAACAAGACATGCTACTTGACCTTTCCACAATCTATGTCTCTCTATCCCACAACTAAGGATATTCTTTATTCAGGACGGGGGCAAGCACAGGGGCGAGCCATTGTGCAAGTCATGCTAATACCAGTTCCTTTGGTGATAATCAGACAGGCTGCCAGAACATGCCTGCTCCTTCCCTTATCGTCCTGCGCAGGCATCTGCAGGGCTAATGTGGTGACACCATGTTTCCATGTGGCCATTCTATTCCCGTGCCTTAGTCCTGTGCTTGGGTCACATAGGTACATGAATCTCATAGGCTAGCCTTTCTCCACTAGTATTCCATGCAAGCCCTAGTCTCCAAAGAATGTTCTATAACTGGTATCATTCTCCATGCCTAGGAAAGATCATTCATTACATACCATGGATAATTTAAGGCCTCACCATTTAATTTTGTCCTAGTTCCAATTGAGAAAAGCTGATGTAGGTTCTTTATTCTTTAGGCAAAGTGGTGTCAAGACAACACTGGGCTTGGGTGCTGGAGTGGCTCCATTGGTTAAGCATCTGCCTTGGGGGGCCGCCTGGGTGGCTCAGTGGGTTAAAGCCTCCGCCTTCGGCTCGGGTCATGATCTCAGGGTCCTGGGATCAAGCCCCACATTGGGCTTTCTGCTCAGCGGGGAGCCTCCTTCCCCCTCTCGCTCTGCCTGCCTCTCTGCCTGCTTGTGATCTCTGTCTGTCAAGTAAATAAATAAAATCTTAAAAAAAAAAAAAAAAGCATCTGCCTTGGATCATGATCCTAGGGTTGTGGAATCCAGGCCACATCAGGCTCCCTGCTGAGAAGGGAGTCTGCTTCTCCCTCTGACCCTCCCCTGTTTCATGCTCTCTCTCTCTCAAACAAATAAAATCCCAAAACAAAAATACAAACAACAACAACAAAAACCTGGGCTTACCTTTAACTTTTTGTTTGTTAGTTTTGTTTTGTATATGTCAGGACAGGTAGAAAAAAAAGATTACAAATTTTTAGAAAACTAGACATGATTTTGAAATGGCAAGGTTCATGTGAAGGAGATGAATATGTCCAGAGAGTTTTGCAAATCTGTTTTATTTCCTTTTTAGTTGTCATGTGTCATACATCTTATTTTATAACTGTCCCCAAAGCATTGTACAGACTATGGTTTGTTCTAAGAATAGTGAACTCATGAACCTTGAACTTGTTCCTTTCTCTGTGCCCTCTGATGGCATATGCAGAAGCATTTAGTGACACTTTACTCAGCATGGGTTCTGAACAACTGTTGTCCACAGACTTCTTGCTTTGGTTTTATTCCAAAAAATTATCTAAATAATTAACTATATATTTATAATGGAAACATTATTATACCTGATAATTGTGCTCCCATTTCCACAGGAGGACTGTTGCTAATACTAGAGGAAATAGTTCTTTCAAAATCTGTAAGTGGTTCAAAAAACATCTGTAGCTTAAAAACAATAATAATCTTTGACCCAACAGTTATATTCCTGGGAATTTATCTGCATTAATTACTCATGAGTGGTTAGACATATTTGGAGTAATTAATACTAAGGAGAATGTAATCTCATTTTAATAAGGGAAATATGGTTTTATTTCCGCATTATTTGAAGTTTTATGGTAGGCATGTGAATGAATAAAATAGTAAGGATATATCTGCCAAAATATGATACTGGTTTGTTCTGAATGGTGAATGTTCCATGAGATTTTAATTTTTATTTTTAAGTTTCTCTCTATTGATCATTTTTTTCCTCCAAAATTTTTGTGTTGCATTATTATTAAATAATAAATGAGTGTTACATTGAAATTCAAGGTGTTACTGAGATGCTAACGTAGCCAAACTATATTATCACAGTTACGGAATCTCAGAGATGGATAGGGTACAGTTGGATCTCACCTTTCCTAAGTACCTTCCCAGTACAACCCAGCAGTCCTGACAGAGGGCAAGCCAGCATCTGTTGGTATTACTTCCAGTGAAAAACTTCATAGGTTCTGTGCTCTTCCATTATGATTCTGAATTATGATTTACTGTATGAGAGATTTTTCACTTTGGTAGGAACCACTTTGTCTGGAGAGGCTCTTGAAAACTAATCATCTCAATAAAAACAATCAGAATTTAAGTTGGAATGCTTTTGTATATAACGAAAGATATTAAAATGATCAAAAGAAATTTAGGTAACCGGTTTTCGGCTTTTCCATCCAACTTAATGTTTCATTGACATATACAGTTGCCCAATATTTAAAGGGTTAATATAACTACTTAAAAGTTGAACAAGAGAAAGTTCGAAAATTTACTTTAACAGAAGTGACCATTTTACCACAACTCAGATTATAAAATCAACTGTTTGACCATGCCTCCTATTTAAAATGCAGAGAAAAATGCTAGCAGCCAAAAAACACAAAAACAACAGAAACAAAACAAAAAAAAACCAATGTGGGCGCCGGGGTGGCTCAGTCCCTTAAGCATCTGCCTTCTGCTTAGATTATAATCCCAAGATTCTTGGATCGAGTCCCTCATTGGGCCCCTGGTCCATGGGAAGTCTGCTCTGTGTGCGCATGCTCTCTCTCTCTCTAATAAATAAATAAAATTTAAAAATAAATGAAGAAAAATAAAAATTTTTTAAAAAAATGTGAAAGAGATGAATTATTAATCTGGCTTTCTGATAATACATTAAGGGATTATGTTTTTAAGTAAGAACTATTAAGAAAACTATTATAACAGATAAAAAAAATAAAAGCTTACTTCAAAGATAATTGCAAAAATAGTTTTAAAAAATAAGTAGCTAGGGGCACCTGGGTGGCTCAGTTGGTTAAGCATCTGCCTTTGGCTCAGGTCATGATCCTAGAGTCCAGGATCAGGTCCCACGTTGGGCTCTCTGCTTAGCAGGGAGTCTGCTTCTCCCTCTGACCTCTCCTCTCTCTTCCTTTCTCATTCTCTCTCAAATAAATACATAAAATCTTAAAATAAAAAAAGAAACTAGTAGCTAAAAAGCATTCTGGCAAAGCTTTAATGAAGTTTAATGTTTTATTGGTGAAAATGTTAATTAAGTAGACAAATATATAGGTGTGTTGGATATATATACATATATTTTATAGATAATGGGGTTATAAACATTAACAGAAAGTTACATATATAGGCATATATTGAATTACATAATCACATGTAATATGTTTTATACATAGTATGTGGGATGAGAGAGAGAAATAGATGTAGAAAGGGAAAGAGAGACAAACAGGCAGACACACACACAGAGTGAGCTGTGAGCCCAAAAGGAGATTTATAACAAGTAGTTTGAAAAAGAAATACCAGTCTATAGTAAACACAGTACCACTAAGATTTGTTTACAATATTCAAAGATTAACAAATGTGACAAAATATACATATTATAAATAGATAGATATAGAAACAGACCTATCCTGATGCACAAAGAAACACATCAATATAAGTGGATGCCTAAGAATAAATCAAATTTTGTTGCATACAAATTCCTTTGCCAGGATTTCCCTGGTTCAGTCTGGTTAATTAAAATTTTAGGAATTTTTAAACAACTTTATTCCTAAAGGAAATATATTAAAAAATTGTTTGTTTTTAAATAATACAAAAAACATATGCCACAAAATAAAATTCAGGCCCAAGATTTGACACTGTTGCAATTTTTTTTACATTTTAGTAAAACTGAAGTTATTGTCCATTTTCACCTTGAATATATATTTTTAATAAGAAATATATTGTAATAATTAATGTGTTCATATTAAGTAAAAATTGCTCTTTTCCTCATTTTTAAATTTTGTAACTTGTTTATTTGAAGCTGATTAATGTCTTTAGAATTATAATACTCTGTGAGAGTATCTCTTAGAACGACATTGATCTTTCCAATAAAATAACAAACTAAATCCACTGAGAAGGAAAAAAATAAGGAACATGTTTTATTTCTATTGTTTGTATATAGCACAAAATGCAGTGACAATTTTATGAGACTATCAATGCTACAAATGCATAAAGTAACTATTATCACATTATCACAACGTGATACAGAGATGAATAGGATACAGTTAAATGTCATCTTTCCTAAATTCCTTGTTTCTTGTGTTTATGACAAAATCGTACTGGAACCCTCTGCCAAACCTTCAAGCAAACTAGAGTTTACATGAGAATTTTCCAACTGTTAACTCTGTCATAGGGGGTTGAATTGTAGCCCCCCAAAGATAGGTCTACCTGCAACCTCAGAATGTGACCTTATTTGGAACAAGGGTCTTTGCAAATGTAATTAAGATATGGATCTCAAGATGAGAACTTCCCGGAATAGGATGGGCCCTAAATCCAGTGGAAAGTGTCTTTATCAGCAACAGAAAAGTTGATGACATGGTGACACAGGGGGATGGGGGATGTCAGTAAGATGGAGACAGTGATTGAAGTGATGACAGCAAAAAGCCACGCAAGGCTAAGCATTGCTCCTTCCTAGCCAGAAGAAGCTCTGAGAGAGGCATGGAAGGAGTTCTCCCTCAGAGCCTACCTGCCAACACCTTGACTTTGGACTCTTGGCCTCTTGAACAGTGGACTTCAAACACAGAAAATCCCATTCTCCAGAGACCATTGTTCCCATTTTCTCCATCCTCCCTTTCCTCAGATCCATTGACCACAAAGCCCCAAATCTCTATGAGCCACATTTATGTAGCGTTTGAAGAAGCTGCTAATCTCACTTCACTTAACTGCTGAAACCATAGGCAAGAATAATATGGCTAACTGGTACATGATGATTTTGACATTGTAGAGATGGAGGAAGACGTCCTGAGTGGAATGGAAGATGAAAGAACCCTCCACGATAAGACTGGAGAGATGGCAAATCAAGGAAGGATTCCAAATTTGAAACATCTGACGGTCTGGAAGAGCACGTGGGTGATGTGAGCAGAGGGTTTGTGTTCAATAAGTTTATCCTCTGACAATCCTACCACACTGTAGGGAGTGGAAGGTGGGGGGCACAGGAGTGCTAATGGGGGAAGGAGATAGGGAAAGTTGGCCCAGATAAGTTCTTGCTTTATGTCTACCATCCCAACATAATAATTGTTAGTAACCTCTACATTCTCATAAATGACTCAGTTTAGACAAGTAATCCTGCCAACCTAGGACTTATCATCACTTCTGTTTTTTAAATATAGCCAAGATTTCTATTTACTAATTATAACTGCCTCTTTTACTCATTTTCCATACAGAAATGCCAGTTCAAGTTTATTACCAAATATGTTAAATTATTTTGCATTATAAATTATTTCCATATTTCAGCTGATAGTTTTAAAGACCATTCTAAATCTAGAAGGAAAAATTAAGACAGCAATTTTACTACTATTGTTATGTTTTTCTATCTAGCAAACAGTTGTTCTTTAGCATACCAAATTTCTAGTTATTTTAATTTACCGATTTTAACACCCAAAATAAAAATCATTATTTGTAGAAGAAACACATATAAGTAATAAGATAAAGATGCTCTTGCTGCTCCACTATGATTAAAATAATTAATTTTGAGTTCCTGGGTGGCTCAGTGGGTTAATGCCTCTGCCTTCAGCTCACATCCGGATCCCAGGTTCCTGGGATAGAGCCACGCATCTGGCTCTCTTCTCAGGAGGGAGCCTGCTTTCCCTCCTCTCTCTGCCTACCCCTCTTCCTCCTTGTGATCTCTGTCTGTCAAATAAATAAATAAAATCCTTTTTAAAAAAATAAATACTTAATTTTACTTGATAATTCATCAAAACTTCCTGGACATTGGCTATTTACTTTCCATGGCCTCTAGGATAAAATAACTATTCTGTAAAAATAACAGTCTCAGTTGGTTCTTATGTATTTGTTTACTTTTATTTTATTTATTTATTTTGCTTTTTTAAAAGTTTTATTTATTTATTTGACAAGAAGAAAGCAAGCACAAGCGGGGGTGCGGGGGGGTGGTAGGCGGGGAAGCAAAAGGAGAGGGAGAAGCAGGCTCCCTGTTGAGGAAGGGACCCATGCAGGACTTGACCCCAGAACTCTAGGATCATGACCTGAGCTGAAGACAGACACTCAACAGACTGAGTCAGCCAGGCATCCCCAGTTCTTACATATTTGATCTCTATCTTAGATAACAAATATATGGGGAAAGCAGACAGAAAATATTTGGAAATTCTTAAGAGAATTTGTTTAATTATATAAAACCATAATTAAAATGTGTGAATGTATTTGTGAATTTTCTTAAAAGTTTTGCCTTGCCTTCTTGGTTCCCTTTGTTATGATCATCTAACATAATTATGCATGCCTTTCAAGCAGATCCAATTTCTTTGTTCTTTCTATTATTATTGGTATTGTTTGGTAGGTTATCATCACATTAAGAATTTTGTCCTTTTTTTAAAAAATACATCATGAATCTTTAAAAAAGAATCTGAATCAAGTGTGAAGCATTTTCTGAAATTTGAAAATACAGATCTTAGAAAACTTCAGTAAATACAATAATAATGTGATCTAAATCATCCTTCATCCTTCTAACCATTCAATAAATAAGGATAATTAGGAGTTCCTATTCTGTGTCAGGCACTATACTGGATACTGTATGACTTCATAAAGTTACTTAACCTCTCTGAGCTTCAATTCCTAGTCTATAAAATTGGAATAAAAATTTACACTTCCACCTAGAAAATTATCAGATAGCCCCAACTTCTCAGATTCAAATATCATCAACTCTTTGAAATTGTTCATGACCCTTCATGGGTTATTAAAGCACCCTCTGGACATTTCTATCATAGCATTTGTATTCCTGAATTGCAATTATTTTTCTTTTTCTTTTTTTTTAAAGATTTTATTTATTTATTCGACAGAGAGAGATCACAAGTAGCAGAGAGACAGGTGGAGAGAGAGGAAGGAAAGCAGACTGCTTGCTGAGCAGAGAGCCCGATGCGGGGCTCGATCCCAGGACCCCTGAATCATGATCTGAGCCGAAGGCAGAGGCTTTAACCCACTGAGCCTCCCAGGCGCCCCCCCACTTTTTTTTCTTTTTCTTTTTTTTATAGATTTTATTTATTTATTTGACAGAGAGAGATCACAAGTAGGCAGAGAGGCAGGCAGAGAGAGAGAGGAAGGAAAGCAGGCTGCTTGCTGAGCAAAGAGCCCGATGTGGGGCTCAATCCTAGAACCCAGGGATCATGACCTATTTTTCGATTTTCCTTTCTATTTTAAACCATAAACTCCTGGAGGGCCATAATTAGATCAGGTTTTTGGGGTGCGGGATAATTCCCAACAGTTAGGTCAATAGGCAACTAATGACATTATTGAATCAGGTGAAAGAATCAATCAATTAGTTGAAACATTATCATTAATGGCATTAGTTTATCTCCTGAAATGGTAGAATGTTTCAATATATGAACTTAATGAAAAAATCTGAAATACAGTGGATTAAATTAACATTCCTATTGCTCTTGATGCTTTAAAAGTTCTTGGTATACCAGCCAGCTCATTCAGGCATGGCACTAGAGCTGCCTTTTCTCTCAGCCTCAACTCTACCTCTCCTCAGTGCTTTCCTCTGACCTGCTCTTTCCTTCCTTCCTTTCATTCTTTCTTTCTTTCTTCCTTTCTTTCTTCTTTCTTTTTTTGTGGTTGTACTGACTTTATTACTTCTACTAAGCCATTTCATCTTCCTCACATTCAATGCAAGGAAGTAAAACAATATAAAGAAGAATATGTCCTTGTTATTATTTGCAATAAAAAGGATCCACTTCCATTCTGCAATCTTGGGCATGTTATAGATTAAGAAGAACATAATGGCTCAAGTAGATCAAAGCACCCTTTTGATTCTGACCCACTAAACAGAATCTAATGCATATTTGGTGACTGGGCTAACTTCATGGGAGCTGTGATGTACTGAACCATTTCTGTGATATCCTGAGATCTTCCTACATAAGGAAGGACCTTACACAAGAAAAGATTAACAATCAATCTGTCCATAAACTATGTCTGAAGTTTCTTTCTTTAAGTTGGAAAAAGGGGCCCTTTCTTGAATACATGGATACAAATATTATTGTGGTCTAAAGATTGTTGGATTGATTGTATCTGTTATAACGAAAATAGGGTGTATATCAAAACCACTGCCTGATTAAGAAACTTCCACAACTTGTCAATTCTTCAAATAATGGAGTGAGGTCCTTTTTTTTTTTTTTTTTTTTAAGATTTTACTTATTTATTTGACAGAGACAATGAGAGAGGGAACACAAGCAGGGGGAGGAGGAGAGGGAGAAGCAGGCTCGTCCCTGAGTAGGGAGCCCCACAGGGGATTTGATCCCAGGACCCTGGGATCATGACCCCAGCCAAAGGCTGATGCCTAACGACTGAGCCACCCAGGTGCCCACAAGTTCCTTTTCTAGGCTGACAATGAGTCCCGTTAAGTCCAAGTTTGCTCTTAGTCTGTTGCAAAGGCAAAGAGGATAAGAAATCCGGTCCCAAGGTGTAATCTGGAGCATTACCGTGGACCTCTTACATAATAGGCACTCAATCTCTATCCGACACAAAGATAGCCTGGAGCCCTTCAACACTTGGTAATACTTTATATAAAAATCGATTTAGGTCATCCGCCATGATGAACCACTTTCTCCCTCAGGATCAATCTCCATGGCTGGTTTTCTGGGCTGCCATGTTCTCCCACCTGTCATTTCACGAACAAGCTTCAAAGACCGTCTCCTCTGAAAGCCATTCTCACGTGATTTGTATCTCCTCTTTGCTCCAGGAGACCCTTCCAATGCCCCCGATGATCGGTGACATGAGTGATGTGCTCTTTTTCTAATACCATCTCTGTGCTCTGAACTTCTGGCTAATTAACGCAAAACTGGTGGGTTTATTTACACCTCAGATGAGTAAATGCAATATCCTATAGCAAATATATTGTATGGGTTAATTGATCAAAAACACACCTATGCAGTATTTACAACAGTAAAATTTATTTCAAACTCTGTTGTTATATCAGAGAGTCTTGTCCATTGAGGCTCAGCAGGCCCCTTCCGGAATATTCTTGGAATGAAAGCAGGAGCGTAGAAACTACAGTTCCCAGAATCCCTCACCAACAGGCTTTAGTTCCAATGTGTGAGCTTCAAAACGCTGAGAAAAAGAGAAGTGCTATTTCCTTCTGGCAGCAGCAGGCGCCTGCACTGATTAAGGGCCTGGAGAGATTTGTATCCCACCTGCTCATGGAAGGCAGCTGACATCATCAGTGGTATCTTCCTCTGATCTGTACATTTCTCCTCAAGCCCTTCCTTCCAGTACTTCTCTTAGCACCTCTTTCTGTTTGAAATGCATGAAGTGATGTCTGTTTTCCTGAAGAAAAATATTCTGATATAGTGGTCATAATAAAAGTTAAATACTCGATAGCTGAGATATGGAGGGGAAAAAAAACCCTTATTGGTTGAATTTGAACAGTTGAAACTTCTCCTTACCCTTTCACCTCACCTCCATCATCCTTCTCTACTTCATTTTTCCCTACAGCAGAAATCACTGACATTCTATATATTTTATTTGTTAATTTTCTTTTTCTTTTTCTCTCTCTTTCAGGGTTGCGGGGAGGCACAGAAGGAGAGGGAGAGAAACATTATGTTAGGCAGGCTCCACACCCAACACGGAGCCCACTCCATCTCACAACCCCGAATCATGACCTGAGCTGAAATCAAGAGCTGGATGCTTAACCGACAGCCAGCCAGGCACCCTTGTTCATCTTTTTAATTGCCCATCATAGTAAAAGTGCCATGACAACAAGGATCCTTGTTTATCCTACTGTAGAGTCCCCAGTTTCTAGAACAGTGCCTGTTGTATGATTGTTATTCAATAAAAATATTTTAATGAATGAATGAATCTGAGAAAATGTTTTTTCTTTTTTTCTAAATGTCAGGATCAGAAAAAAAAAAGGGAGGGGGACAGTCACTAATTATGGTAAGAAGAAACAGAGCATGCATATTTAATTCTAAATAAGTCCTTGTCCTATTTGACTGGTCTTCCAGCTTTGCTCTTCCTTCATTGTCTACTGCCGTCTCTGTAAGTTTTAACTACCTTGGAAAGGGTAAAAATCAGCCCAGCACTAAATAGCATTCTGTCTCAAGATTTATCATTAAATTCCATTGTGATCTATGGCTGCTTGTAATTTTAATCAAGAAGAATTTAATTTGGGGGTTGATAATTTTGATACTTCAGATGAATATTCTAAATATTTAAGCATTTCCTTCAAATGAATTAGGAATAGAGCACTAATACCTTAATCAAGGGCAAAGGGCATAAACTGACATTTCAAAAAATAAGGGGTAGTGGTAGTAATAATGATATTCAGAATCATTTATGAAACTAATGTAATCTGAGAATCACTCTCCATGAAAATGTTTAATGTAAAATAAATCTCAAATTAAAATAATAGCAAGCAGGTGGAATATTCTTTATATAAAATTCATATTATTAGGTGATTAAAACTTATGAAATGATCTGGCAATTGACATTAACAAGCATAAAATAACTCATTTTTTAAGTCCCAAATTCCTGGGAATTTGGGTCCTAGGAATTTTCTTTATTCAAAGAAAAATATAAGGCATGTGAACAAACCAGTTTTACTTACAAAGTTGTTCATCCACTTTTAATTATGTTGCAAGTAACTTCAGTTCGTTTATGTCTTGTCTCTTTATTCTCTTTATAGTGTCTTTGATGAAAGGAATTTCTTAAATTAAAAATAGAGTTTAGGGGGCGCCTGGGTGGCTCAGTGGGTTAAGCCGCTGCCTTCGGCTCAGGTCATGATCTCAGGGTCCTGGGATCGAGTCCCGCATCGGGCTCTCTGCTCAGCAGGGGGCCTGCTTCCTCCTCTCTCTCTCTCTGCCTGCCTCTCTGCCTACTTGTGATCTCTCTCTGTCAAATAAATAAATAAAATCTTTAAAAAAAAGAAATAAAAAAAAATAAAAATAAAATAAAAATAGAGTTTAGCAATCAATTACTTTGTTCACATTTACCTTAAACATATGACATGTTTATTATTTTTCTTTTGCTTCTGTCTTGCTTTCAGATCATCCGACTGGAAATACCATTTTTTCCAAAATGTTTTCTATTAAAAATGGAGTAAACCTGGAGCACCTAGGTGATTCAGTTGGTTATACTCTAGAGCTCATCTCAGGTCTTGACGTTAGGGTCATGAATTCAAGCATCCTATTGGGCTCCACACCCAAACAAACAAACAAATCAGTAAATAAATTTTAAAACTGGAGTACATCTTTAGAAATTCTTTTATTGATAAGATGATGCTTGTAAAATCACCCACTTCTCACCCTACCGCCAGTTCTCACAAGACAATTTTGTTCAATATACAATTCTGAATCGACAGCCCTCTTTCTCTAAGCACTTTCTAGCGCCTTGGAGGTAATAACCTATTTTCTTCTACTCTCAATCGTTTCCGTTAAGAAGCTAGCAAAATTGGCAGTCAACCTAATTGTCATTCCATTGTGGATGATTTGAATTTTTTCTGGTCACTTTGCAGATCTCTTTATCTTTGGTTTGGTCATTTCATCAAATGTTTATGAGTGAATTTTTTTTAAATTGTATTTATTCTTTTTGAGTTGTTGGACTAAGAAGAAGTGATTGAATTAAATTCTGGAAAATCTTAGCAGTTGTCCTTTTTAATATCACCTTCCTACTAACTCTCTACTCCTTCTTGGTAGTATCCTTCGTAAATCTTCACCTGACTTTCATATTTTCATCCAACTTGTTTTCTAAGTTATGGTTATTTCTTTAGATCTATTTTTTAGTTTATTAATATTATCTTCATTTTTATCTAATCTGCTACTTAACTCTTCCAACAGAAGGGCTATTCTCAATCTTCGTATTTGTATTTCTGAAAGTTCCTTTTGGTTCTTGTTTCAAACTGGTTAAATTCTATATTCTGGTTCCTTTCTTACACAATGACTGTTTTTAATGTATAAAATATATTAAGCAGGAGTTCAGTCGATTAAGTGTCTGCCTTCAGCTCAGGTGCTGATCTCAGGGTCCTGGGATCAAGCCCTGCATCAAGCTTTCTGTTCATCAGAGAGCCTGCTTCTCCCTCTCTCTCCATCTGTCCCGCCTCCTTGTGCTCTCTCTCTCACTGAAATAAATAAATAAAATCTAAATATATAAAACATACTAATTTTATATTCTTCTTTGAATAATTTCTACTTTTACAGTGTTATAGGTCTGATTTCTAATTTATTGAGTTCTCTCTATCATTTATGGTTGCATCTTTCCTCAGGTATTTGGTGACTCCCTTATTATAGGCTCATTTTTCCTGGGACTTTATCTGTAGAAGTTCTTTGAAGACTTTCTTTAAAGTGAATTCCCCCCAGTGAGGATTTTCACTTGCTTCTGCCAGGTTCCTGCAGCCTTCCCAATGTACGATCACTTTAAACCCAAGGTTCTGCCTGCAGATTTTCAAGCCACCAAATCTGTCTTTGCTTCCAATTCCAAACTGTAGAAGTTCAAGCAGAGGATCAGGAAACCTTAGGAAAGACCTGTTTTTACCACCCCGCTCCATTCTGAGTCAGTATCTAATGAGAGAAAAAGTACCTTGTGAAAACACTGCCTCCAAGATTTCTATTATGTGTATTATCATTTCCTATTTGCCTTTGATTTTGGCTTTTAGGTGCTCTCCCCATGTTGCCCCATAACCCAGGTACTGGCCTACTGTGAATAGGCACATGACCTCAAAATAAAGGCCAACTACCATGCTTCCCTAGCAGGGAAGTCTTCCTTTCTCACTGAGTCTGGTTTCAGTCCGTCGCTCTTTCTGGGCCTCCAGCCTGGTTAAACCCAAAAATTGTGTTTAATTTTTTTCTACAGCATCATCCAGTGTTCTGTCACAGGAAGGGTGTCTATGTACATCTGCTATGGTGTTAGAAAGGGAAGGCCTCTTTTTATTACTTGCATTACTTTTATAATCCGACCAAAATAGAATATTTTAAAAAGTAAGAAGAAAGAGATTTGGTAAGGCACCCTTTCCCTTAGGTAATATTGCCAACTGCTCAAACAAATTATTTCATAAATATAAAAGCAGCAGCCATAACTGTCATTTTCATCAAATGAGATTTCAACAACTGCCTGTGCATAATTTTCCTATTTTTATTTTTAAGGTCAAAACAGAGTTCTCTCTGCTTTGGGTTTGGAATCAGTTTCTTTTTCTTTTTCTTTTTTAAGATTTTATTTATTAATTTATTTATTTGACAGAGAGAGTGAGAGAGCAAAAGGGGGAACACAAGCAGGGGGAGTGGGACAGGGAGAAGCAGGCTTCCTGCTGAGCAGGGAGCCAAATGTGGGGGCTCTATGTAGGGGCTCCATCTGGACCTCTGGGATCATGACCTAAGCTGAAGGCAGATGCTTAACAACTAAGCCACCCAGGTGCCCCTGGAAGCAGTTTCTTTTTTTAATCCCTGGCTCAGGAAGTGCCTTTAGGCCCCGACTGGCAGGACTATTATTTAAGAGCATCATGCTCTCTGGCTGCTTTTTCCAGTTTTGAGATCTATGTGCTTCACTTTTCCCAGAAGGAGCAGAATACATGATAAGCAAAGCTCTAAGAAAACATCTTGGCTTGGGAAGTAAGTCGAAAACCCAAAGCAAAACTGATGCCCATTCATTGGAGGTTTTTGACACACACACACCTCACTAGCTCATTAGCATGACACATCCCCAGGGGATGAGTGTCCTGTGTTAGACTAAGGAAAACTACCAGGACATGCCCCTACTGGGCTCCTTCGCAAGAGGCATATTATTTTTCTCACACCATATTTTGCAGCTTTAAGTTATAAAAAAGGAAGAACTACCAGAGGAATCAAGACAAGGTTTTATGTGTTACAATATTTGAAAGACAAGAGGGTGCTTTACTGACTGAAGTATACATTTCATTCATTGGCCATTATTTGAAAAATTTACAAACACAGCTTTGCCCACAGAGAGCTTGCTTTTCAATAGGTCAGTAGGTCATGCTGCCTGGGAATATATCTCTTAAAATTTAAAGCTGCTAGATGTTCACATATTTATATTTGCATATAAAAATTCTCATCCTGAGGAAATGCTTTCATTTACAAGTAATATTCTATTAAGACGATGATGTTTTTAAACTCTATTTTAACTCTGCTCTACAGGAACCCCCTGAAATAGTGTTGTCATCCTTGTCAAGGAAAATTCTTGGGAACTTTAACCACAGGAGCTCTGGGGTTGTTTCCATGTTGGGTGCTTAGAGATAAAAAGTGTTAAAGCATTTCCAACTCTCTGTATAAGGCATTCATTTAATCAGTGATTACTTTTTAACATGCCCTGCCATGAAAGGAAATAGGAACAACTCAACCTGTATGACATTTGAAGAACTGGTAGAAAATTACCTGAGCGTGGTTTTCCTTAATAGTTTCTTCTGTCAGGTGCTTTGCTGAGTAGATTTCAAGGGCTTTGCCTACCTCCTCAGTAATCTGCCTAAATCTATCCTTCCCTTCCTTCTTTCTCTCTCTGTCTCTCTTTTCCTTTCTATAAATACATAATTAAATGGAAACATACTACCCCTACTTAATTAACCATTCTATTAAAAGCTAAAACTATTGAAACTCATATTCTCCACTCCTTACTTGGCAGCTGAAACTCATGTCAAGCAAGGAATGTAAGAGAATATATAAACAGTTTGAAGTGCAACAGTTTGAAGCCTATTATATAATTGTGTCAGGAAGAGGTACCCATCCAAAGAATTCTCAATAAGACAACTTTACTACCTTGAAATATCTGTTTCTCACATTTAACCATCAGAATGATCTATAGGTGCTTGCTAAAATGCAGATTCCCAGGACCTACCAATACCCAAAGAGTCTGATTTGATCTGTTTGAACTAGGACTCTTTATTTCATATAATTAAGAAGCTCTTTGCAGATGACCAGGATGATTCATACCTCAGGATTATGAGCCAGATGGCCCGAGACAGTCCTGCTTTAGCCACTCACTAGCTGTGTGCTTTTGGGAAAGTTACTTAATCTTCCTATTCCTCAAATTTCTCATGTGTTAAGCAAATATAATAATAGTGCTTACCTCGAAGGATTACTGGAAGAAATGACTGACTAATGTATTTAGAATTGCTTGGCTCATATTTAACTTTAACATCCTACCATGCCAACTCTTATGATTCTTCGAGAACATTAAAATGTTACAATCCCAGAAAAGAAGTCATTCATCCTCCTTTTTTTTTTTTTTGAATTTTATTTATTTATTTGACAGACAGAGATCACAAGTAGGCAGAGAGGCAGGCAGAGAGAGAGAGAGCTGGAAGCAGGCTCCCTGCTGAGCAGAGAGCCCAATGCGGGGCTCAATCCCAGGACCCTGGGATCATGACCTGAGCTGAAGACAGAGGCTTTAACCCACTGAGCCACCCAGGCACCCCTCATTCATCCTTCTTTTAATGACTTTGATTGTGGACATTGTTTTCAAATCAACTTCACTGAAATAAATTTACATACAAGAAAATACACTTGGGGCGCCTGGGTGGCTCAGTGGGTTAAAGCCTCTGCCTTCAACTCAAGTCATGATCTGGGGGTCCTGGGATAGAGTCCCCCATTGGGCTCTCTGCTCAGCGGGGACCCTGCTTCCTCCTCTCCTCTGCCTACCTCTCTGCCTACTTGTGATCTTTGTCTATCAAATAAATAAATAAAATCTTAAAAAAAATACACTCATTTTAAGTGTGTAGTTGGATGAGTTTTAATACATGTATTAATGACCATACACAATAACCACCACCACAATCACGATAGAAAACATTTTTATCACCCAAACAGTCATGTGTGCCCCTCTGGCATCTTCCTATCTTGGCTGCCAACAGCTCCTCGGTCATCACAGATTAACTTTGCCATTTCCTGAATTGCATACAAATGGAATCATGCAGTATGTATACTTTTATGTCTTTTTTTTTTGCCCCCCAGCACAATGTTTCTGAGATTCATCCTTGGGATTCCTTCTCTACTGTTGAGTGGTATTCCATTATACGAATGTACCATAATTTGTTCATCCACTTATCTGTTGCTGGATATTTGAGTTGTTTCCAGTGTGGGGCTATTACAAGTAGTCCAAATAATCTATTAATTTGGCATTAATTTGGCTGGCATTAATTTTCCTATTCGAAAGACAGAAAAGTAAAAGACTCAAAAAACAGAATCTGTCTGTATCTGGTCAATTATTTTGAAAAGCCTAGAAATCTTGTAAATACAGGGTAGGGTTGGAGACCAAGCTAAAGTAGAAATTGCAATATTGAAAATTAAGTGTGTTTTGAACTAAATTACAGTGAGAGATAGTTCATAGCTATGGACTTTTTGTTTTGTTTTTATAAACATAATGTCTTTGTAGAGCTGAACTGTTCCTTTTAAATGTGTCAATTTTTACTCATGGGAAATATTTTTTACCGGGTAGAGTTACACTCAATAAATACCTTTGAGTAAGTTTTTCAAGTCTTTCTTTTGAAGTCTCCATTAACCCATTCATCTTAGGGACTTCCGTGTCAATGTCTCCTTTCTACATTTTCTTTTCAATTTCCTAAAGTCAACAGCAGGAATTATCTGGAGGTCTATAGGCTACTACTTTGGCCTCCTTTCAAAGCACATTTCTTGGAATACTATCGATGCTGTATAATTATATCAGGCTAAAAGAGTCAAAATGACTAGTACTTTAAGATATGAAATTAAGATATGGGGATGTCCCATATCAGTATGTTCAGCAAATTTTTCAAATACAAGAATCAGTAAGTCCTCTCCGTTTTCACCCAAGTACAAGGATGTTACATTTATCTGGAAAATGATGGCAAGGCATTTTTCACAGTCTAGATAAACTGAAGATTTCCTAAATCACCAATCCTGGTTCCATTTTGTTTCGTGATTCTTCCTTTCAATTTCTCTCTCCTTTCACATTCTATAGTAAGCGGCAAGAAAAACCCAAGTCATGCCTTCCAACACTTTTCTTAGAAATCTCTTCCACTAGAGGTGCCTGGGTGGCTAAGTCATTAAGTATCTGCCTTTGGCTCGGGTCATGGTCATGATTCTAGGGCACTGGGATTAAGCCCCACATTGGGCTCACAGCTCAGTGGGGAGCCTGCTTCTCACTCTCTCACCTCCCTGCTTGTGCTCCTGCTCTTGTTCTCTCTCACAAATAAATAAATATAATATTAAAAAATATATCTCTTTCTACATATCCAGATTCTGCCTTTCTGGTACTTGCAGACCATAATTCAGCTAAATTTCCTGCCATACGGCTTTTCCTCCAGTTTCCAGTAACAGATTCCTCCTTTCCAGCTATATTGTCCCTGGTATCACTTTTAACATCATAATTCAAACCAGCAGTCAGATCATGACATATTAAGTATTCTCCAGAATGATACAGGCTCTCTCTACCACATGCCCACTTCTCTACCACATTCTGGAGTCCTTGCTAGCAGAGTTAACATACATATGTCCACTAACACTGCATTCAAGCAACTGAGGCTTTTTAAATTTAGGAATTAAAGGAAATTTAGGACTTAAGGAAAAAGATAATGAAATTATCATTCTTCCAGCCTTTGTCACTGCCCCATTTCAAAGCTACCTTCACATTTCTAGGTGTTTGTTACAATAGCACCTCACACTCCAGTACCAAAATTGGCACTCATTTCCCATCGCCACTGTAACAAACAACCGCAGACTCAGTTTCTTCAAGTAACACAGATTAAGACTCTGAGATGAGTCTTACCAGATTAAAATCAAAGTGCTGGCATGGCTGCTTCTTTTCCGGAGGCTTTCAGGGAGAATAGGTTTCCCAGGCTTTTCCAGTTTCTAGAAGCTGCCCACATGCCTCGGTGATAATTCCTTTGCATCGTCCAAGCCAGCAATTCCTGGTCAAGTCTTTCTCATGTTGCATCACTCTGACTCTGACCCTGACTCTCTTGCCTCCATTTTTCATTTATAAGGACCGTTGTGATTATAGCATGCCCATATGGATAATCTGGGATAACCTGCCACATCTCAAGTTCTGTTGACTAGCAATCCTAGTTCTATGTGCAACCTTAACTTCCCCTCCCCCTATGCCTCGTGGCATAATATAGTCATAGTTTTCTGGGGTGGCATGGGAACCTTGGGGCAGAGAGGGCACATCATTTTGCCTACCACTCTATTTACTGATAACAAACACCACCGGTTTGAGAAAAAGTATAAACATTTCTGTCACCATCAGAATCTCTTAGAGCCGCAACTGCTTCATGAATGTTGATACCAAGACGAGACATTTAGGGACCTCCAACCCTACATGGTCTGTTTTTCCTAATTGAAACTTCACATTTTTTTTTTTTAAGATTTTATTTATTTATTGATAGGCAGAGACACATGAGAGAGGGAACACAAGCAGGGGGAGTGGGAGAGGGAGAAGCAAGCTTCCCCCGAGCAGAGAGCCCAATATGGGGTTTGATCACGATCTGAGAATCATGATCCACATGAAGGCAGATGCCCAACGACTGAGCCACCCAGGTGCTCTTAAGGTTTTACCTCTTTATTTGTCAGAGAGAGAGAGAGGGTGGGAGAGCACAAGCAGGCTTCCTGCTGAGCAGGGAGCCCAATGCAGGGCTCTATCCTAGGATCCTGGGGTCATTACCTGAGACAAAGGCAGATGCTTAACTGACTGAGCCACCCAGGTGTCCTGAAACTTCACATTCTAAAACAGACATTTTGGAGTACTAACACAGTCCCAGTAATGACAAGTTAGCAATGTGAATTTTATCTAACTAGCTGTATTTAAAACAAATTGAAAGTAAATCATCTTAAGAAGAAAAGGAGGGGAAGAAGTCGTAAAGAAGAAACAGATAATGAAGTTATCATTCTTATGTTTGACAAGTTATCATGATTTGATAAACAGTACACTCAAGTGGTTTGTCTGTTTGCTAAAAAATAAAGTGAAGTTCTGCCCCTGACACATTAAAAACATATACAATAATGTTCAATGTTTTTCATATCTTCCCTCCAGCTACATTGCTCCCATCCTTGTTTCTCTCTCAGTTCCCTTTGGTTTATCAATTTGTGTTTGGTTTATGAACTAGACCAAGAACCTATTAGAGATGAATCAATTAGCCCCATTACTTTATTAAAACTGACTTGGTAATAACTTCACAGAAAAAAAAAAGAGAAAATACTAGACCTAAAAATCTCTGGGTTTAAACAGATTCATTGAATCTGTTTTCACATCTAGCATACTTAATGTGTTGATATTAGATCAGTGCTTCTGAAACTATAATATGCATAGGAATCAACTGAAGATTTTGTTAATGAATATTCTGATTCTGTAGGTTTGGAATGAGGTTCATAACTCTATTTCTGAGAGGAGGACAAGTCATGCTGATTCTGCTGATATGCAGACTACACTCTGAGTAGCAAAACATTAGATCACATCTCTGGTTTCCATTGTCTTTTGGGAGTGTGAAAAGAATACACATTTGAATGCTTTTGTGCCATTGTCAGTTATGGGCACAGGAAAAAAACCCAAAGCATTTTTTTAAAAACCAAAATATTTTGAGAAGAAAAACTTGTTTTTCTGCCAAAGATGCTAGGGCTACCAAGGATTACTGTCAACCCAACACTTGTCCTTGTTAACTTTTTATTAAGTTATCATGACAAATTTCCTATTCTCCATAAAGCGGAGGCCAGTGGGTCTTAACCTACACATTACCTAGAAGGCAGAAGAATGGACCTGGAAGATGATGAAATATTCATATATTCATTCATCCACTCTATAGTTATTTTACTGAATTCCTCTTATGAACCATGTTCATTGCTAGGCACTTAGGCTGCAAAGATTCCTTCCCTAACAACAAGGAACTCTTAGCAATTTTTTAGGGCATATCAAACATCCAGAGTAGAACATATGCTTCATGATCACCTGGCACCCTAGATTGGTTATTTTTCCCACATTCTGCATTGCCTGACAGTCACAAAGGATGGGAGAAGGAGAATACAAGCCCTCTCTCTAGTTGAGAGTCTATTCTTGGTAAAACTGAGTAGCCTGGGAGACAGAGATTACTGAGGATAAATGCAGTACTTGGGAAGGACTTTGGTGTGCACTGGGATATAAAGATGGTAAAGGCAGAAATGAATGAGTTAAGCAAGTCATGTGCCAGGATGACAGGAGTATTGACAAGAGTAAAGGAACACAAAAACAAAAACACAGATTTTATACAAGCTTACAGTCATGCAACTGGAAGACAGGCCAGTGGGGCCATTTGGCCCCAACTGATTTTTCCACTTTATCTTCCTAGACTTTTGTTTGTTTGTTTTTCATTTACTTCCTATTTCTATCTATTGACATCACTCTCTGTTTTTTGACTATTGGTCTTCATGCCTTCTCACCTCCATGCCCTTGTTCACAAGTTTCCCTCTGCCTGAAAACAAAACAAAACAAAGAAAAATCTCCTTTGATTAAGGAGTCAATTCCATTTACAGTTGCACCCAAAATCATAAGATACCTCGGAATAAACCCAACTGAAGAGACAAAGGATATGACTATAGAACAGTCATGAAAGAAACTGAGGAAGACACAAAGAGATGGAAAAGCATTCTGTGCCAATGGATTGGAAGAACAAATATTGTTAAAATGTCTATGCCACCTAGAGCAATCTAAGTAATCTAATTCAATGAAAGTTCTATCAAAATACCATCAAGTTTTTTCACAGAACTGGAACAAATAATCCTAAAATTTGTATGGGACCAGAAAGGATACTAAACAACCAAAGGAATGTTGAAAAAGAAATCCAAAGCTGGTGGCATCACAATTACAGACTTCAAGCTCTATCACAAAGCTGTCATCATTAAGACAGTATAGTACTGACACAAAAACAGACACACAGATCAACAGAACAGAACAGAGAGCTCAGAAATGGACCCTCAACTCTATGGTCAACTAATCTTCAACAAACCAGGAAAGAATGTCCAGTGGAAAAAAGACAGTCTCTTCAACAAATGGTGTTGGGAAAATTGGCGAGCCAGATGCGGAAGAATGAAACTGGACCATTTCCTCACACCACACACAAAAATAGACTAAAAATGGATGAAAGACCCTAGAGTGAGACAGGAATCCATCAAAACCCTAGAGGAGAACACAGACAACAATCTCTCTGATCTCAGCTGCAGCAACTTCTTGCTAGACACATCTCCAAATACAAGGGAAATGAAGACAAAGAGAAAGTAATAATATCTGATAGAACTAAATGTTTTATCAAATAAAGAACTGGTATCCAAAACCTATGAAGAACATATCAAAGTCAACACCAAAAGAACAAATAATCCAATCAAGAAATGGCCAGAGGACATGAACAGACATTTCTACAAAGAAGACATCCAAATGGTCAACAGACACATTGAAAAATGCTCAACATCACTCGGCATCTGGGAAATATAAATCAAAACTACAATGAGATTCCACCTCACACCAGTCAAAATGGCTAAAATCAATAAGTCAGGAAATGACAGATGTTGGTGAGGTTGTGGAGAAAGGGGAACCCTCCTACACTGTTGGTGGGAATGCAAGCTGGTGTGGCCACTCTGGAAAATGATATGGAGGTTCCTTAAAAAGTTGAAAATAGAGCTACCCTATGACCCAGTAATTGCACTACTGGGTATTCACCCTAAAGATACAAATACAGTGATCCGAAGGGTCATGTGCACCCAAATGTTTATATTATAGTAGCAATATCCATAATAGCCAAACTATGGAAAGAGCCCAGATGTCCATCAACAGATGAACAGATAAAGAATATATATATATATATATATATATATATATATACACACACACACTACTTAGCCATCAAAAAAGGAAAGAGATCTGACCATTTCCAAAGATGTGGATGGAACTAGAGGGTATTATGCTTAGCGAAATAAGCCAATTAGAGAAAGACATTTATCATATGATTTCACTCATATGTGGAATTTAAAAAACAAAACAGAGACAGGAAAAATAAAACAAGATGAAATCAGAGAGTAAGACAAACCATAAGAGACTTTTATTTTATTTTATTTTATTTATTTGACAGACAGAGATCAGAAGTAGGCAGAGAGGCAAGCAGAGAGAGAGGGGGAAACAGGCTCCCTGCTGATCAGAGAGCCCAACTGGGATCATGAACTGAGCAAAAGGCAGAGGCTTAATCCACTGAACCACCCAGGCACCTGAGACTTTCAATCATAGGAGACAAACTGAGGGTTGCTGGAGGAGAGGGGTGGGAGGATGGGTAACTGAATGATGGACGATAAGGAGGACATACAATGTGATGAGCACGGAGTATTGTATGAGACTGGTGAATCATTGATCACTACCTTTGAGAAACCAATAATATGTTATATGTTAATTAATTGAATTTTTTTTTCCTTTTTAAAAAAAAATTAAATTTCTTTTCAGTATACCAGAATTCATTGTTTATGTACCACACCCAGTGTTCCATGAAATACGTGCCCTCCATAATACCCGTCACCAGGCTCACCCAACCTTCTACCCCCACCGCTTCGAAATCCTCAGATTGTTTTTCAGAGTCCACAGTCTCTCATGGTTCATCTCCCCCAGCTCCCTTCTCCTCTCCATCTCCCCATGTCCTTGTGTTATTTCTTATATGCTCCACAAATAAGTGAAACCATATGATAATTGACTCTCTCTGCTTGATCTCAGAGTCCTGGGATCAAGGCCCGCATCAGGCTCTCTGCTCAGTAGGGAGCCTGCTTCTTCCTTTCTCTCTCTGCCTGCCTCTCTGCCTACTTGTGACCTCTCTTTCTCTGTCAAATAAATAAATAAAATCTTTAAAAAAACAAAAAACAAAAGTTGGGTATTCATCCTTTCTGATGGAGGCATAATACTCCATAGTGTATATGGACCACATCTTCCTTATCCATTCATCCGCTGAGGGCATCTTGGTTCTTTCCACAGTTTGGTGACCATGGCCATTGCTGCTATGAATATTGGGGTACAGATGGTCCTTCTTTTCACTACATCTGTATCTTTGGGGTAAATACCCAGTCGTGAAAATGCAGGGTCATGGGGAAGCTCTATTTTTAATTTCTTAAGGAATCTCCACACTGTTTTCCAAAGTGGCTGCACCAATTTGCTTTCCCACAAACAGTGTCAAAGGATTTCCCTTTCCCTTCAGCCTCTCCAACACACATTATTTACTGTCTTGTTAATTTTGGCCATTCTAACTGGTGTAAGGTGGTATCTCAATGTGGTTTTGATTTGAATCTCCCTGATGGCTAGTGATGATGAACATTTTTTCATGTGTCTGTTAGCCATTTGTGTGTCTTCATTGGAGAAGTGTCTGTTCATATCTTCTGCCTATTTTTGACATGATTATCTGTTTTGTGTGTGTTGAGTTTGAGGAGTTCTTTATAGATCCTGGATATCAGCCATTTTTCTGTACTGTCATTTGCGAATATCTTCTCCCATTCCGTGGGTTGCCTCTTTATTTTGTTGACTGTTTCCTTTGCTGTGCAGAACCTTTTGATTTAGATAAAGTCCCCAAAATTCATTTTTGCTTTTGTTTCCTTTGCCTTTAGAGACATAGCTTGAAAGAAGTTGCTGTGGCTGATATCGAAGAGGTTATTGCCTATGTTCTCCTCTATGATTCTGATGGAGTCCTGCCTCACATTGAGGTCTTTTATCCATTTTGAGTTTATCTTTGTGTACGGTGAAAGAGAATGGTCAAGTTTCATTCTTCCTCATATAGTTGTCCAATTTTCCCAGCATCACTTATTGAAAAGACTCTCTTTTTTCTACGGTGTATTTTTTCCCTGCTTTGTCAAAGATTATTTGACCAGAGCTGAGGGTCCACATCTGGGCTCTCTACTCTGTTCCACTGGTCTATGTGTCTGTTTTTATGTCAGTACCATGCCGTCCTGGTGATCACAGCCTTGTAGTAAAGCTTGAAATAAGACAACGTGATGCCCTCAGTTTTGTTTTTCTTTTTCAACATTTCCTTAGCAATTTAGAGTCTCTTCTGGTTCCATACAAATTTTAGGATTGTTTGCTCCAGCTCTTTGAAAAATGCTGGTGGAATTTTGATTGGAATGACATTGAAAGTATAGATTGCTCTCGGCAGTATAGACATTTTAACAATGTTTATTTTTCTGATCCATGAGCATGGAAAGGTCTTCCATCTTTTTGTGTCTTCTTCAATTTCTTTCATGAGTGTTCTAAAGCTCCTCGAGTACAAATCCTTAATCTCTTTGGTTAGGCTTATTCCCAGGTATCTTGTGGTTCTTGGTGCTATAATAAATGGAATCGATTCTCTAATTTCCCTGTCTGTATTTTCATTGTTAGTGTATAAGAAAGCAACTGATTTCTGTACAGTGATTTTGTATCCTGCCACATTACAGAATTGCTGTATAGGTTCTAGCAGTTGAGAGTGGAGTCTTTTGGGTTTTCCATATAAAGTATCATGTCATCTGTGAAGAGAGAGAGTTTGACTTCTTCACTGCCAATTTCAATACCTTCTATTTCTCTTTGTTGTCTGATTGCTGTTGCTAGGACTTCTAATACTATGCTGAACAGGAGTGGTGAGAGTGGGTATCATTGTCGTGTTCCTGATCTCAATGGGAAGGCTGTGAGCTTTTTCCCATTGAGGATGATATTTGTTGTGGGTTTTTCTTTTTAAGATTTTATTTCTTTATTTGACAGACAGAGATCACAAGTAGGCAGAGAGGCAGGCAGAGAGAGGAGGAAGCAGGCTCACTGCTGAGCAGAGAGCCCGATACGAGGCTCGATCCCAGGACACTGAGAACATGACCTGAGCCGAAGGCAGCGGCTTAAGCCACTGAGCCACCCAGGCACCCCAAAAGGAAAATATCTTTTATTTCATCTTTTCATAATGACCAAATTTTTAAGAACTAACTTTAATGTTGCTCCATTATGAAGCGTTTCTCCTATCAGAAGATATCTCTTCTTCCTCTGGGCTTTTATATCACTGGATTTATTTTTAAAAAATAGTGGCGGGGGGGGCACCTGGGTGGCTCAGTGGGTTGAGCCTCTGCCTTCGTTTCAGGTCATGATCTCAGGGTCCTGGGATTGAGCCCCGCGTCGGGCTCTCTGCTCAGCAGGGAGCCTGTTTCCCTTCCTCTCTCTCTCTGCCTGCCTCTCTGCCTACTTGTGATCTCTGTCTGTCAAATAAATAAATAAAATCCTTAAAAAAAAATAGTGGCAGGATACAAAGTCAATGTACAGAAATCAGTGGCTTTCTTATACACTAACAATGAAAATACAGACAGGGAAATTAGAGAATCGATTCCATTTACTATAGCACCAAGAAGCATAAGATACCTGGGAATAAACCTAACCAAAGAGGTAAAGGATCTGTACTCAAGGAAGTACAGAACACTCATGAAAGACATTGAAGAAGACACAAAAAGATGGAAGACCATTCCATGCTCTTGGATCGGAAGAATAAACATTGTTAAAATGTCTATACTGCCTAGAGCAATCTATACTTTTAATGCTATTCCGATCAAAATTCGACCAGTATTCTTCAAAGAGCTGGAGCAAATAATCCTAAAATTTGTATGATATCAGAAGAGACCCCGAATCGCTAAGGAAATGTTGAAAAACAAAAATAAAACTGGGGCATCACGTTACCTGATTTCAAGCTTTACTACAAAGCTGTGATCACCAAGACAGCATGGTACTGGCATAAAAACAGACACATAGACCAGTGGAACAGAGTAGAGAGCCCAGATGTGGAACCCTCAACTCTATGGTCAAATAATCTTCGACAAAACAGGAAAAAATATACAGTGGAAAACAGACAGTCTCTTCAATAAATGGTGCTGGGAAAACTGGGCAGCTATATGTAGAAGAATGAAACTCGACCATTCTCTTACACTGTACACAAAGATAAATTCAAAATGGATAAAAGACCTCAATGTGAGACAGAAATCTGTCAGAATCCTAGAGGAGAACATAGGCAGTAACCTCTTCGGTATCAGCCACAGCAACTTCTTTCAAAGTATGTCTCCAAAGGCAAAGGAAACAAAAGCAAAGATGAACTTTTGGGACTTCATCAAAATCAAAAGGTTCTGCACAGCAAAGGAAACAGTCAAGAAAACAAAGAGGCAACCCACGGAATGGGAGAAGATATTTGCAAATGACAGTACAGACAAAAGGTTGATATCCAGGATCTATAATGAACTCCTCAAACTCAACACACAAAAAACAGACAATCATATCAAAAAATGGGCAGAAGATATGGACAGACACTTCTCCAATAAAGACATACAAATGGCTGTCAGACACATGAAAAAATGTTCATCATCACTAGCCATCAGGGAGATTCAAAAACTACATTGAGATATCACCTTACACCAGTTAGAATGGCCAAAATTAGCAAGACAGGAAACAACATGTGTTGGAGAGGATGTAGAGAAAGGGGAACCCTCCTACAGTGTTGGTGGGAATGCAAGTTGGTGCAGCCTCTTTGGAGAACAGTGTGGAGATTCCTCAAGAAATTAAAAATAGGGGGCGCCTGGGTGGCTCAGTGGGTTAAGCCGCTGCCTTCGGCTCAGGTCATGATCCCAGGGTCCTGGGATCGAGTCCCGCATCGTGCTCTCTGCTCAGCAGGGAGCCTGCTTCCTCCTCTCTCTCTCTGCCTGCCTCTCTGCCTACTTGTAATCTCTCTCTGTCAAATAAATAAATAAATAATCTTTAAAAAAAAAAAATAGAACTTCCCTATGACCCTGCAATTGCACTCCTGGGTATTTACCTCAAAGATACAGATATAGTGAAAAGAAGGGCCATCTGTACCCCAACGTTTATAGTAGCAATGGCCACGGTCGCCAAACTGTGGAAAGAACCAAGATGCCCTTCAACAGATGAGTGGATAAGGAAGATATGGTCCATATACACTCTGGAGTATTATGCCTCCTTCAGAAAGGACGAATACCCAACTTTTGTAGCAACATGGACGGGACTGGAAGAGATTATGCTGAGTGAAATAAGTCAAGCAGTTATCATATGATTTCACTTATTTATGGAGCATAACAAAAAGCATGGAGGACATGGGGAGTTAGAGAGAAGGGGGTTGGGGTAAATTGGAAGGGGAGATGAATCATGAGAGACTATGGACTCTGAAAATCAATCTGAGGGGTTTGAAGTGGCGGGGGCGGGGTGGGAGGTTGGGGTAACAGGTGGTGGGTATTATAGAGGGCACGGATTGCATGGAGCACTGGGTGTGGTGAAAAAATAATGATACTGTTATGCTGAAAATAAATAAATGAAAAAAAAAATAAAGGGAAGGAGAAAGAAAATAGTAAGAAATTCTCTCTCAATTATGTTGTCCACTGAAAGAAAGCCACGCTCATTAGGTAGGTTCATCAATGCGTTCGTTATTCATTGTCTCCCTGAGGACTATAGCCTGGGTAGTATTTCAGATTGCTCTGAAGAATGTCTTCAAAGCTTGTGAGCTACAGGGGATTATAGATACAAAAGGCGAAGGGTGCATATGTAGTTGTTCTCCCAATACTCATACATCATAAGGTATAATTCAGTTGTGAAAATATATATGCAGTTGTAAAATATAATACAGTTGTAAAAATTTTTTTCTGCTTTCTAAATAGACACAAGAAAGACCCTTAGTCCTCTTAATATGTTATGTTTCTATCATATTTGATTATTTAAAACTATTGTTTGCATACCTCTACTTAACTGGTTTTCTAGTTCTTCCTGTTCTTGATTTCTCCCTGAGATAACCTGAGACAATCCCACAAGGCTGACATAGTCACCTACTGCAGAATTAATTAGTGCACAGTGGTGGTCCTGGGTTTAAAGAAGGAACACATAATAATCAGCATTAATTATGGATTCACAATGAAACAGCATAATGAGATTTTTTTTAAGTCGGAAAACTGACCCAAAATGAATATCAGAACTCACTTTTCTGTGCTGGAATTCTCTCTCTCTCTCTCTTTCTCTCTGTCACACACACCACCACCACCACCACCACCACCACCAGAATTAAATGCACTGAACCAAGCAGAATCAGGACTTTACTGGGAAGATGCATAAGCTTTGCAACCGCAGAATCGCATTTGCAGAGCCTTAGATTGGCTTTAAAATCTGTAAAACAGGAAAAGAAAACCATCCATTTGGTATTAACTTCCCAGTAGAAATGTTGGAGGTTTTAACTACTGTGAACGACAGTTTTTCTTGATGAGCGCATAGTGCAGATTTTTTTTTTTTTTCCTAAGTGAGCCAAATTTTCCTTGGGTTTCCTCCCTTTTTTGTTTCCTTTCCTTTGTCCCTGTCCCTTCTCTCTGTCTCCACACTGTAACTGCGGGCTGGCGACTTAGCGGCTGGAGAGAGGCCAGGACTCAGTTCCCCTGCCCTAGCCTGGGCGTAGTGGGTGGGACTCTAACACAGAGCATATTTTCCAAAGCAGGTTTCTTTGCAGTTTACCGACTCTTTAGCAGCGCTAAACGCGAGGCCAAAAGGCCAAGAGCAGCCTGGAGCCGCCCCAGGCGACGGACACCTGCCCGGAGTTTGGGGGGCTGGAGGCTGGGGACAGGGGGCAGGGAGCGTCGCGAGCACATCAGCGGGACCCAGACCCCAGTGACCTCACCATGGTTGGTTTTAGTCGCTACTTTCTTTTTCAGTCTTTCGGTGCAGGGAAGGGGAAGGATTCTGACAAGAACTTGATTGAATGCAGTAGGGAAAGGGATTATAAGGGATCGTTTGGAGTCGTCAGGGAGAGGAAGAGAGATAACAGAGACAGGGAGGGACCCCGGCCAGAGCTGACTGTTTGGGAGCAGAGCGGGGAATCCGGTTTGCAAGGCACGTCGCGTCCCGCCCAGCCTGTTGAGCAGGTAGACAGGAGTGAGCCCAAGTGTGAGTACCGCGGTCGCGCGTTTGGTGGATGCACTCGCACCCGAACTGACAGGTGCGGCTGCAGGGTCCCTTCTCCCGCTCACCCTCTCCTGTCCCTGACGCCCACTGTCTTTCCGCGTTCGCAGTGGGGATTTGCCGGGCGCGCCCGGGAGCTGCCCGAGATCCGGAAACGCAGCCGCCGGGTCTGGGAAGCCAACGAGTAAGTGGTCTCTGCATGCCCACGCGGCTCGGGGTTCCCCCAGAGAGGCAGTCCTTCGCCCCCGGCCGGTGGCCTGGGCTCATCCCCTTACCCCTCCCTGGGAAGACTTCTGTGCGCTCCCAGCTGCTCGGCCCCTGGGGGCCGGAGCCCGGTTCCCACGCTGGGGAGGAGCAAAGGAGCAAAGGAGACGGCGCCCGGGGGGCCCTGCTCGGGGCTCGGGAGGAGGGGGGCGGTTTGCGGGGCCCAAGGGAAGAGGACTGAAGGGGGTGGGTGCCGGGCCGTGCAGCGCCAGCGCCGGCGCTCGGAAAGCCAGGGCGTGAGAACGCGCCGGGCGCGCTGGGGCAGCTGCTCTCCCACGGCCGGGGTGCCGGGGCCTTGGGCGCACGCGAGGGTCAGCTGCTGCAGCAAAGGGCGGCCGGGACCTTAGAGCCGGCCGGGGCTCGAGGCCGCGCCCGGGCTTCACCGCAACTTCACCCCGCCGGCTGCTGCGTGGGCGAGCCATTCGCCCTTGTAGGGAGCAAACCGCTACGATAGCAGAATTGCTTAGAGAAAGCAACCAGCAAACTTCCAGCGGGGCTGCTCGGGCTGAACCGAAGAGTAAGAGAGAGAGAGAGAGAGAGAGAGAAAGAGAGAGAGAGTGTGTGTGTGTGTGTGTGTGTACGCGCGCGCGGTCTAATCTGGTAGACCAATTTTCTGTTCTCATTAAGACCGCGGCACTTGGGGAAATGGTGAGCTGGGGATCAGGGCTGTCTCTGCGCGTCGAGGCTGTGCCTGCAGCCTGTTCCTGCTGAGCTAAGCGGCCTCACCGTGGCATTTGTGTGAGGGGCTGCAGTGATTCGTGGTCATGTGATTTCAGGCTATGGATTTCATGCGTCTTTCTTTTGCTCACTTATTTCCTGTGGTTCTTCCTTTTGCACTCGATGAGCAGTTCTCATCTTCCGAAGTAATACAGGTTGGACGCCTTCATGGTAACTGGTCAGAGGCCCCGGGTTTCCAAGGTTCTGAAAACTCTGAGTTTTAAATACAACAGGCCATATTGTGTGTGTGTGTGTGTGTGTGTGCGCGCGCGCGCACACATTTATTCTGTATCAGTAGTGATTTTCCAGGATCAGTCTTCCGATGGTGATATCTTTGTCTCCCAAGTAAGTATACTTGAACTAGTCTTGGTGGGAGCATCATTAACCCTCTGGTTACGTACATAAACATTGAAGCACTTAATGATAGAGGTTTTTATAGCTTGGTTCATAGTGTGGAAGTAATCTGTTGCTTTTCCTAAAATGGCTGTATTTTTCTTCAGGAGTGGTCCTGTCAAGTGCTTTACTATGAAGAGTGGTAAAAAAATCAGTAACAGTAAAAATATAACAACAATCTGAAAATCTGAAATTCCAAAGCAAACTTTAATTTGTCAAAAAGCCCTATAAGCTTCATTACTCTTTAGGTGAGACTCTGTGTAGTCTGTGTTCGTTAAGTTCTTAAGCGATTGAGTCTGTAGATCTCTGTCAAGGAGTCACGAAGCCCTTGATATTGTATGTAAACATTTGAGTCCCTGCATTTTAGGGCGGTGGGTCAGAGTCCTCAGATATACATAGGGATTTTTGACCCAATAGGAAACTAACTACAAAGTTAAAATATAAAAGCTTTACTTTTTCTTGTCAAAACAATAGGCTTTCTACATAAAGCCTGCAGACATAAAATGGTAGGAACAAATCTTGAATAACTCATGTTACAATAATTAAACATTTCATGTAAGATAGGCCCCCTTGTGTGTTTTTAAATGTATCAGGAAACTTAGGTAGAGGAACTTTATTTAGTAGAAATTTGTGATACATAAATAGGTAAATTCTGTTTCTGCTAGTACTGTAAGATCTCTTGCTAGTATGACACAGAAAATTTTTTTTTTTAATTCTATTTTTCTCTATTTGAAACCAAACAGAAATATACTTATACTTGGTGTGGTGTTTCAAAGTGTGTGAATATAAGTAATCCCTTAGAGGCCTTGGTTTTAGATGTCTTGTTTTAGATGGTATAACATATCTAAGATAGTTTTCTGTCATTTAGAGAATGTGGAAGAAAATGTAAAGGTATTTGACTTACATCTGGCAACAGCAAAGGAAAGAGAAATGTGGGCAACTTCATAAGCCTTAGTCCTTATAGTTCTTATAACTATGGTTTATGAAACAATCTTATTTTAAGGCATTATTTTGAAAAACTGTTTTAATATTGCACCAAAAACTAAAGAAGTAATAACTAAAATTAAATTACTTCTGTTATAAATACATCAATAAAATATTATTGTGCCTAAATGTCAACTGTTGTGTCATAGATATTTTTGAAACAAAAATACTTAAATCTTTAGTTAATACCAGGTTTGTTTGTTTTCTTATAAATTAAAATTGGATAACCTTGAATTTTGTCAGAAACCATATCAGGGAGATTAAATCCTGTATTTACATTTGTAGATTACATTTGCTAACAATAATGACTGTAGGGAGGAGAATATTGATTTTTTTTAAAAATAATATCAGTACCCAAAAAATCTCTAGTTAAAATCAAATTTGCCTTAAGAATTAATTTCTCCAAGGAAGGAGAAGTAGAAAGCTAAAGCAGTATTTGAATAAACCAAAAAGTATGTTACTGATGGGAAAAATTTGGGGGGGAAAATTAGATATTGAGAATATTTTCTATATGTCAGATCTGCCAGCAAGTTGCTTAGCTTTTCTTTTTTTTTTTGCTGAAATACATAACTTTTATGGCACTGATTTTTATACCATTTAATTATAGATATTCACCCAAGCTACTTTTCTTAAATACTACTAATTACTTTTCTGCATATTTGCAGATATTTTATTTCATAAAATAGATATTTTATTTCATAAAATAACAATAAAGATATTTTATTGGAAAAAGGATATTTTATTTCATAAAATAACAATAATTTTAGGTTTTAGTCTCTAGGCTTATTCAATAAGTATTTATTAGGTGCCCTATGCAATAGTTTTGAGTATCTCTACCTTGACCTGATACAAGAAGAATTTTTGACAATTTTTAGGTCTTTATATGAACAAATTTGGTTGTCCATAGACTCGTTGACTTATTTGGGGTTAGAATACTGTTTTGACTATCCTGAATCACATTTGCTTATTTTATTTCTCTCAAACAGTTTGGAAGTGTCTGACCTATTTCATATTCTTTTCTCTCTCTTGGGTTCAGGCCAACAGATTTTATCTTCCTATAGTCATGAGGGTTATACAGTATGAATAGAATTATTTGCAAGGAGTGTAGAGCTGTAGGTAAGCTCCCTCCTCAGCCTACAGTAGGAAAGAATGAATGCTTTATAAAACTTGAGGGTCTCTGGGGCATGGTTACCCTTGCTACAACTACTTCTTGTAGTTACTTGTAGTTACTCCTATCACTTACTCAAAATGCTTTCTGGAAATTAATACTAATTTTATAAAATGAACCCTCCCTTTCAGAAAATCAAAGGCAACTCAATTTAATTAACTCACATACCACCTCCTCCTACTCACCACAGTAGGAATTAGCAAGAAGCCAACAGAAGACAATGGCTTTGGGAATGAACACCCTGGGGAAAGGAAGTTGAGCAGACCAGAAAAAAAAACTTCTTAATCCTGAATTTTCTTCCAGGTCTGACCTATCTACATGTCTCCTTTTTCTATGGGGCATTACATTAAAAATACCTGTAAATATGCCTGTATTGCCTACCAAACTCATATCTCTTTCAGGATACTCATCACTGGGTCCATAGCCTGGCACACAGTAGGTATCTAATAAGATTAATTGTGTTGTCTTTGTAATTGTTGCATTAAGGTGTTTTTGTTTTTGTTTTTAAATTCTGTTTAAGAATACAATTTTTTTAAAAGAAATACTCGTCTTGCACTGACGCCCTGTGGAATATTCTGGTCTTGATCATCGAGAGATTTTGCTGTGCTCTTTTCTCATATAGCTTTCAGCCTGTTCAGAACTGCTTGTAAACTGCTGTTTCTTTCACCATTGTCCAATTACCTTTTGTTTGTTTGTTTGTTTTTAAGATTTTATTTATTTATTTGACAGACAGAGATCACAAGTAGGCAGAGAGGCAGACAGAGAGAGAGGGGGAAAGCAGGCTCCCTGCCGAGCAGAGAGCCCGATGCGGGGCTCGATTCCAGGACCGTGGGACCATGACCTGAGCCTAAGGCAGAGGCTTTAAACCACTGAGCCACCCAGGCGCCCCTACCCTTTGTTTTTTTAATTTACATCTTTAACTTGTGTTACCCTGCCCCCATTACCAGTGCTTTTTGACCTCCTGAACATTCTGCTTTCCTTGGGAAACTTAAAATAATGGGAGGTTGTTCAGGGCTTCATTCAACATCTATGATTTGGCTTTCAGAGGACCCTAACCTGCTCGACCTCCCAGTGGGGGTCCACTAGTATTCACCCCTTCAGGCCTTCTTTTAAATATTTTTTTTAAAGATTTTTTTATTTATTTGACAGAGAGAAATCACAAGTAGGCAGAGAGGCAGGCAGAGAGAGAGAGGGGAGAAAGCAGGTTCCCTGCGGAGCAGAGAGCCCGACGCGGGGCTTGATCCCAGAACCCTAGGATCATGACCCCCTTCAGGCCTTCTTATCCCTCAGGGTTGCCCCAGCTGGACCAAAAGCCAAGCATTTCATATTTCTTACCAACAACATCTTATGCCTCCCCCTCCCCTAATTCCACTCACTCATTACTGCCCAACACCCTTCTCTCCCATCACTGTTAGTTGGGCACCCCCAATTTTCTCATGTTTTCCTCTTTACTTACCACACTCATCTTGAACGGCAATGTCAACTCTGCTCCAGACTTCAGATCTCTTGCCACCAGAGCTACCAGAATCTGATTTACTCTAACTTCAGCTTAAGAGCTGGTTAGTAGGGTACCTGGGTGGTTCTAGAGGTTAAGTGTCTGCTTATGACTCAGGTCATAAACTAAGTGTCCTGGGATCAAGTCCCACCTCGGACTCCCTGCCTCACGGGCGTCTGCTTCTCCCTCTCCCTCTCCTCCCACTCATATCCCTCTCAGTCTCTCTCTCTCAAATAATAAATAAATAAAATCTTTAAAAAAAAAAATAAGAGGTGGTTAACAGTGCTAGGAAGCTATTTTATCCTCTCTTGGATAATTCCATATCAAATTCTCCATAGTACTTGTTCCAGATTTTTCCAGATTTTCCAATCTGCCCACTTTAGCCTTACTCTTTTCATTCTTAGCAGATGACCCTATTTCCATATTCACAGAGAATATGAAGTTCAACTTAGGCAAACCATTTATCAAGATTCATTTGGAACTTAGGAGGCATTTCTTTATTTGACCCATCCTGAGCATAAGAACTCTCTTCTTATATTGAACAATATATTTATCTCTGTAATATTTATGTGCTGATTATTACCTCTTAGAGTACTCATACAAAAGGCTTTTATATATGACAACTCTTGGGTCTCTATGGGTCCCATCCAGTTCCTTCAACTCATCTGTATTTGATATGCCTTGAAAGTCTCATCATCATCAGGGAATTTCTCTTTTGGATACTCTCCTATTTTTCTTCAAGTGTGGTCCCTCGAGCTGAACATAGATGAGTGGACTGATATCATTGAATATATCTGGTTACATCCTCTGGATACTGTATACTACTCATCCTAACTCTAATCTGTCTTTCCCCCACTTTTTTTTTTGCATCCACACTACACTGTTTAATTATGCATCCTTTTATCCATACTCTGATGCAGATATACTTCTCCACAGTTGTGCATTTGGCCATTTGAGTTGGGATTTTTAAAAATACTTACTGCAATTAAATTTGATCTTTACCTTTAGTCTGTTGTTCCAAAAGGTCAAGGTATTTTTGGATTCTAATTCCTTGATAAAGTTTAGCCATTCTTCCCAATTTAGTGGCATTAATAGATTTGATTAGGATCCAGTTAAGATCTTCATCCAAATAACTGCAAAATGCTGCACTGGAGGGACATCTGGCACGATCCTAGATCCTGGACACCTTCTTCTTGCTTTACATTAGTCTGTGAATTAGTAGTCCTCTTTATGAGGATGTCCCCCCCCCAATTATATCCTCAACTAATTCTCTATCTTTGGTATTTACATTCCTTTGTGTAGCCCAGGAGTATACTGTGACAGATGTGGTCAAATTCCTTGGAAAAATGCATTTCCACTTTCTGCGGAATAGATACCAAATTATTATTTTTATGTAATGATATGCTCCCTGTGACCCTTCACTATCTTGTAGGTAACAACACCCCACATTCTGAATACTCACATACCATAGTTTTACAAATCTCTTGTGAATCATACCTATAGGGAATGTCAAGCTCTCTAGGCTAGAGTTCATGGAATCACCTTCTCTATTTTGAAAACTGAGACAATGGCTGGATTCTTCCTTTTCTACCTACCCTTCTCTTCATTGTAATATTTTTAAATATGATTTTAACTAGTCCCTTATTTCATCCACAGATGCTTTCAGTACTTTGTAATGCGGTTCCTTCACATGAGTAGATTTAAACTCGTTTAGAATATTTAATATCATTCTATACCTTGGGCCTTAAATTTGTTATTTTGATTTTGGTCTTACTTTTGCCAGTATGAATATTGTTTTCTTGAGGAACAGAGATGAAACAAAACAAAAATAGAGTAATTCTGCTTGACCAGTTCTGCACCATCTTTTGAATTTCCTCACCTCCCCTGCAAGTCCTTGAACCCTTCCTAGACCCAAATAAATGCCATTATCTCCACTTTATCTGAAAGATAAAAGAATTGGAAGAACTTTTTTTTTAATTTATGATTTTTGGAGGATTCAGGTTATTTTATATTTTATGACAGTCTTCTCAGAGTCTCAGTCTCTTTTTGCTATTTCTCGCATTAAGGTTTATTTTGGATTATGTTTGTCACTGGGCCACATACCAGCACAGTTTACGACACAGTCGCTGACTTGAGGGAATTTGAAGTCTGCATGTAGAGATAACAGAACCCAGCAGTAGTCTCAAAATTACACACAGCAACGTTTACAAATGAGCTTAATATCCGCGGTGCCTTTTTAGGGAGGTCTGAAGAACTTAAAGGAGGGAACTTGGCAGGATGGAAATACTGAAGGCTCTCTAGAGAAGATCCGGCTCTTCGTTGAGATTTTGAAAGAGGACTGATGTGGGACTTTGCAGGACCTGTAGGATTTAAATATAGAGAAGAGTGGGAAGGGTGCTCTGGGCAGAGAACAGGAGAGGCGCAGAGCCGCAAGCGGGCGAGTGGGCTGAGCGTGGGGTGCGCGCCTGTGCGTCCACGTGCGTGCATGTCCATGAGGAACCAGGGTCTGGAGGGAGAAGGGGTAACAGAAGGTCTCCTCAAGCACAGCTTTGAAGTATTCCTTTGTGGAAAATACTATTACTACCTCTCCCTCCATTTCTAGATCTCTTTTTCCTTTGCTCGGTTTTCGGGAAGCCCATTCCTAATCAACCTCATAATCTCAAACTAGGCTCTACTTCTCAGAAACTTTCTTGACCTTCCAGAGTGAGTTAAGTGCTTTATTATGCTTTTCCTTCAATGCCCTGTGCTTTCCCATCATATTATTATACTACCCCGTAATTGCTTGTTGAATTGCCTGTTTTCACCAGTACCCTCCTATTCGTGGCAGGAGGTACCATTTCTGCCTAGTTCTCATTCTAGTCATAGACACCTAATAGAAGTGCCCCATGGATCCTCAGCACTCAGTAAAAATGTGTCATATGATACAGGCCTGCTTGGAGTGATGAGGCTATGTTGGGGCATATTTATAAAAAGATTTAAGGTAAAGAGAGGTTAGATTACAAAAGACCAGGATGCCAGGCTGAGTTTTGGCTTTATTAGGGAATGTAGAACTATCTTGTTTTTTTGAGTTTAAGGACAGGATGCAGCACATGCATAACTTTTAATTAAACCTTCGTAAATCAATTCAAACTATTCAAAATTTGATATGCTTTTCTAGATTTAACGAGGAAATTATTTGGCTCCTTACCTTGCATCCAGTGTTTCCATGTGTGAGGTTGAGAAGACCCTGTAACTTTAATGCCATTCGTTTTATTAGAGAAGTTTTGTTCTTTTACTAGTCTAATTTTATTTGAAGGACGTTGTAGCTGCTAATTGTTCTCAATTTTCAATCATTTTACAGCTTCAGATACTCTCTATTATTAAAGTTGTAAAATGTTACGTGGTTTATATTATTGAGTTAGTAACACACAGGGTGAGGAATTTCAGTGTTCCATTGGTATAATATAAACTTTTGAGTCATATATTTGTGAGCATAAAATTTAATCAAGATAGCACAATGGGTGGAGTATTTAGGGGATTAGAACTGTAACATGGAAGAGATGTGGATAAACACATTAACCTTGTCAGTACTTGATATATCAAAATTTAAAACAAGATATTCTTACAATAGATTAGTATTAATTTGTAAATGTGATTAACAAAAGACTTTTCCCAGTGAAGACTCTTTGGCTAAAATTCCATTTTTTAAGTGTTTTAAAATATTCACAGTCACTAACTGTAAGCAACATTCTTCTTCGTCCACCTCTACTCCCAAATAACAATTTAACGTGCTGTGCACATCTATTTCTGGTTCTTTTCTCCAGTGACTGGCTTAGAGTAACTCTTAAGCTCTTGTCGTGTGTGTTGTCTTATGCTCTTGAAAAATCAGATGCCGTATATAGGAGAGCTGCGATCTTTCTTCAGACAGCCTATTCCTGGGATAGATAGCAAATTATCCGAACCTAATTTGTTAGCTTTCCGCATCTCCTCTTTCTCTGCCACCCTTTGAAGCTATAAGAATTTATCCTGATTTAGACTGGATTACCACCTGCATCTCATTTGATAGCTTGGCCAAGGGTAAGATGGTTGCATTTGAGAGGTATCATAGGCCATCTACCACAAAAGTTTTTCTTCCACTGGTCATCTCCTAGGGACAACTGCTTTGGATCAATGTAGTCCTTTGGATTTTATCTTTAGGAGGTCCTGGTATAACTGTTTTACTGGGAAGAACAGCATTACCTTGTTTCCCCAATAGCAAAATTCACATTTATTATGTGGCCTTGTACCTTCAAGCAAGAGTATGGTTTCTTGGACCATAGACCTTCAAATGCAAGAGAAAAAGAAAACTGAAAGACCTAGCATGTAGTGCCTAAATGAGAAAGGTAGCTACAAGTAGGGTACACTGGGGACAATATGGTGTTCAGACAGGAAGCTGAAGGTTAAAAAAAAAAGTTTAGGGTCCTGAAAAGAGTTGTTTCTTTACACTTTTGTTCCCTATCCTAACTGGGGGTGCTTAGGATGTTTTCCTCACCTACATTAAAGCAGATTAACATCAGTTTAGTTATATTTATCTTAATATTGGATCTGTTTCAGTACATAGTGGAAATTGGTAGCTGTAGGTTGTCACAGTCTGTTTTACACACGGTAAAATGGTGTTTAGCTCTGTTTCTTTACATTAACTGTCCTTGGTAAATAATCACTGGTCATTGTTTGAGTATCAAGAATTTGCTGCATGCCATGTATTAAAAACCATGTTAAGTGCTGTCGAGATCATGCAGTGTTCATAATTTCAAGTAGTCTGCCAGCCTTACTTACTTTACTGTCTAACTTTGCTGGTCAATGTCTTGGTTATTCTCTTACTTGAATTCTGTGTTATGGAATTGGTCACCAGGCTCTTTTTGTTTGTTTCTGTCATTGTCTTCTACACATCTTTTTCTTCTTTTTGGAATACCTTTCTTGTTTTCTATGCCTTGTTGTTTCATACTTATTCTAGAAGATGCAGATTAAGTCTTTTCTTGAGGAAGCCTTTACCAGTGTACCGTGTCATATTTAGATGCAGATTTTCTGGGGCACTGGGTGACTCCGTTGTTAAGCGTCTGCTTTCCAGCTCAGGTCATGATCCCAGGGTCCTGGGATCCAGCCCTGCATCAGGCTCCTTGCTAGGCGGGAAGCCTGTTTCTCCCTCTCCCACTCCCCTTGCTTGTGTTTCCTCTCTCACTGTGTCTCTCTCTGTCAAATAAATCAATAAAATCATTAAAAAAAATGGGTGCAGATTTTCTTTCTGTCACATGTCATGAGAGATCACACTTTAACTGAATTTGTGTGCTTTTAGTCTATCCACATCCGATTCCCTACATGAAACATTCTTTAAAGGTCTAGAGCTGGTTTATTTTTATTGCTTTTTGTTCTGGGTTTCTGAAATCTCATCTCTTAGAAAGTAGTCATAGATGCTGAATAAATATTTCTAGGGTATATGAACAAATGGATGGATGGATGGATACATTGAAGAATTCAGGTAGAAGAAAGAGGGAAGATTTTAAGGGAAGTTTAGGTTGAGTAATTATAAAGAAAGGTCCTAGAGAAAGCATGTAGTGATGGAGTCCAGAACAGTACATAGACTTTGAAGAGGAAATACACTTTCTTGTCCAGTATCAGAGACAAGGATACTGAATACAGATTAGTGTGACATTAAGGTAAATGCTGTGGAAGAAAGAAGTGATGTTATTCAAATGATTTGTGAAATATAAACCTAAAGTACATTATTTATAAGCTCTAACTATGTATTTGGTAAAAGAACCCACAATCATTATATACTTCTTTGATGTAAAAAGTAATATATTTTTTAAAGATTTTATTTATTTATTTAGAGAGAGAAAGAATGTGAGTGGGAGGAGGGGCAGAGGGAGAGGGAAAGAGAGAATCTTAAGCAGTTTCCTCCCTCAGCATGAGACTGATGCAGGGCTTGATCCCAGGGCTCTCAGATCCTGACCAGAGCAGAAATCAAGTGTCAGACTAAACCAGCTGAGCAACCCAGTGCCCCAAAAGTAATATATTTTTTTAACATTTAACAAATTCAGGTTGTTTTTGTTGAAGTATATGAAAAAATTCCAGCCTTCCTCTGATACATAGTTGAAAAGGGAGGAGTCATTTAGTAGTATTTTTGGGTAATTATAGATTTTTCTTGTATAAAAATTTCAAAATTTGAAAAATGATCATAACTTAAAGGTTGCTTGCAGTATGGGACGTGAAACTATTAAAATCTATATTCTGTGAAGGGATCTTTATTAATGCATGATTCTGTGAAGGAATCTTTATTAATGCATGATTTTGAAACATCATGGTCACTGGAAAATACTGGTTCACTGAGCTTTGCCAGGCCTAACATGTTGACACACTTTATGTTTTATCATATAGTAACCAAAAATCACATTCATCAATATCACCATGAATCTCATCCAGAAAAAATTTTTAAGTATTGGGAAGCTGTCGAATTCACCATGGCAGATATAGAAGATACAGCTGTGGTGTGGTGTGGAGGCTGTGAAGGTCTTCAAGCCAAGAATCCACCCATAAATATATGAAAAATACCAATAAATTTTCCTTTTAATTGGAATACATATTATTAAATTCTAACATAGCAGTTTAAGTGAAAATTTACAAGTTAGAAAACAACATAATTTAATATTACCGAAAAACAAAAAAGTGTAGTTATTTTTTGTGTTTACATGCAGGTGCAAGAAAAACTCAGAAATTTCAAAATAGTGATTTGTTGGACAGTGATGAAGTTACTGGAGATAATAGCAGGTATAACCATTGATTTCTGAGAAACACAGAAAGAACACAGCAGAAGTTCTGAGAACAAACCAAGTTAATCCCTGAACATGCATACATTTTTATACTAAATCTACTACCTTAGAGTATTCTACACAAGCACACATTTGGTTAGCTGATAAATGAGGACATTGTTAGATGTTGTATAGCTTCTAGAAAGATGCACTCATTACCTTTGAGAGAATGAGAATGAAAAGGGCACCTGTACCTCAGTACTGATATGAAAAGAGTTGCAATGTTGCAAATGAGGCCCTTTAAAGGGCCTCAGGGCATCCACAAGAATTTGCAGATGATACTCTGAGAACTACTGCTTTAGGTCAACCAAGCCTATAACAATGTAACATACAGGTGCTAGAATAGTTTTATACCTAATTTCAGAAACTAGGAGTCAACATTCATTAAATACGCATTATATTGCAAGCATTGTTAAAACTGAATTAAAATGAAAGCTTTATTGAGCCCCTGAGAAATATTCTGTGTTATCACTTAATGTACAGATGGGGAAATGGAGTCAAAAGCGGAAAAGTAATTTGACTTAGTGTCATACCTTCAGTTAGGGGTGGGTGGAGTCCATGCTCTTAAATACTATGTTTTACCAGCTTTCCTGGCTGTAGAAAAGATTTTCTGGTGGTTTGTAAATGACTTTTGCCTATGATCAATAGCGTATTCGTTTATACAGTAGTCTACTTAGACTCTAGAGCTAGGTTTCGAAGACTTGTGAACTTCCAAAAATATGGATGAAACAAGAGATAATTAAGGCATCTGAAAGAATTTTGATAGAAATTCGGTTAAATTAGGGATACCTGGGTGGCTCAGTTGGTTAAACATTTGCCTTGGGCTCAGGTCATGATCCCAGGGGTCCTGGGATGGAGTCCTGGATGGGCTCCTTGCTCAGTGGGAAGCCTGCATCTCCCTCTGTCTGCCACTCTCTCTCCCTCTCTCTGACAAATAAATAAATAGATAATCTTTAAAAAAAGAAAAAGGACTCTCTTTCCTCTCTGCCCATCCAACCCTACTCTCTCTCTCTCAAAATAAATAAATAAATAAATTTTTAAAACAAAACAAAGCAAAAAGAATTTCAGTGAAATTAAAATAATATATCTTTAAATTTCCCACCAGTCTAAAGTTGCTATGATTGTAATGTTTAGGCTACTCTTTTTTTCATATGTATTAACTCTTAAAATTTTTTGTTGTTGTTGGGTGTATAATTTAAGAGAAACAAACTTGTTTGTTTTCTTTCTTCGGTTCTTAAATTTTTGTTTCATTGTTCGCTACTTTCCATGATTCTCTGGTTGTCTTTTTTTTTTTTCTTTCTTCTTTTTTTTCTTTTTATGTTTGAATTTCAGAAGTTTGGTAACTAAATGCTTAGGTGCGATTTTCTTTGTATTTATCATGCATGGGTATTTGCTGAACTTCTTGGATCTGTGAGTTAATGCTGTTATCAAATGTGGACTATTTTCAGCCATTGCAAATATTTCTTCTTCCTGCATCCCCTCACCTCCCCCCCCCCCCCCCCCCCCCCCGCCACCCGGGACTCTAAAGACCTTTTGATACTTCTGTATAGATTTCAGGTGCTCTCCTATTTTTATTTATTTATTTATTTATTTGCAGTTTATTCTCTTTGTGATTCTCTTGTGGTTGTTTCTGTTCGCCTGACTTCAAGTTCACTGATTCTTTCCTCTGATGTTAAGTCAATTAAGTGGAATTTTTTATTGCTGCTATTGTCTTTTTTATTTTTAGTATTTCCGATTGTTTCATTTTCTTTGCTAGCCGTTTCTCAATAGATATGCTTTATTTACACATGCACACATGTGTATTAAACTGCAAGTATGGAGCTGAGTCAGTATAAATTGTAGGGCGTCACTGAGTTCTAATCTATCTTGCAACAGTTAAAAGGTTGGTAAACATTTAATCAGCTTTTCTTGACCTCTGCCGTGGGGAGATTCTGTCACCTTCCACCACTTCATCTGGGATGAAAATAGCTATGAGTTTCATCTCTCCCTAGGCCTGTTATTTTATTTATTTATTTATTTGGAACCTATGTTATTTAGATTTCTCTGAGTTCTCCACTGAGTTGTTGTTGTTGTTGTTGTTGTTGTTGTTTTTTGTTGTTGTTGTTGTTTTTTTAACATCTTAGCCAGTGTGTAACTTACATAAATAAATCTCACATATATAAAATACAAAGTTGGATACAATTTGACAAATGTATACACATGTGAAACCACCACCAGCATCAATATTTTTAAGATCTCTATCACCCCTTAAAAGTTTTCTTGTGTCTTTTTCCGGTCAATTCCCCACTCCTCCTTTGTCCCCCAGGCGATCATTGATTTGCATTGTGTTCCTGCAGGTTTGTTTGCAGTATCTAGATTTTGTGGAAAGTTAATGTATTCTTGTATGTGTGGTCTCATTCACACAGTTTGAGATTTATCTTCCTTGTTGTGTGTATCAGCAGAATAATAGTCTTTTACATGTATGGCTATTACAACATTTCTTTTTATCTGTTGCCATGATCGGAGACATTTAAATTGTTTCCAGGTGTTGACTATTACCACCACCTTTCCTCCCAAAACTGCTGTCATTGTTTGAAAATAAGTTTACCTTTCTTTCTGGGTGAATACTTAGAAATGGGATAGCTGAGTGGTATGAGAAAGCATATTTAACATTTTAAGAAACCACCAAACTATTTTACAAAGTGCTTGTTCCTTTTTACAATCCCACCAGCAGCATTTAAAAAATTCCAGTTATCCCACATCGTCACTAAGTCTTGGCATTGTCAAACTTTTAAAATTTAGACATTCCAATGGGTTTTTGCTTTATAATTAATATTATTGAACTCAGGAAGAGATATTTATGGGCTATTCATATATATATATATATATATATACACACACACATATATATATATCTATTTGGTGGAATATCTGTTCAGATCTCTTGCCCGTTTTTAATTGAATTGTTTGCTTTCTTAATGGTAAAATTTATATATTCTGGATTTAATTACTTTGCTGATATATGTGTGGCAAATGTTTTCTCCCAGTGTGTGACTTAGCTTTCTGTTTATTTAATGGCATCTTTTGAAGAGTAAAACATTTAAAATTTTGATGAAGTCTAATTTATTATTTTCTTTGATGTTTCATGATTCGTTTTTTTAATTTAAACATCTTTGCCTCATACAAGGTCACAAAGATTTTCTCCTGTTTTCTTCTACAAGTATTATCATTTTAATCTCCACATTTATGGCTGTGATCCATAGAGAATTAATTTCTGTATGTGGTATGAAATATGGATCAATGTTCATTTTTTTTCCATATGCATATCCAGTTGTTCCAACATCATTTATAGAAAAAGTCTTTTTTTCCCCTCCTCATTGAATTGCCTTGATATGTTGGTTGTATAATTGAATACACAAATCTGGATCTGTTTTGGGGCTTGCTAGTCCATTAATCTCTATGTTACTCCTTTCAAACCAAGACCAAACTCTTTCAATTACTTCAGCTTTATAATAATTTTTAAATAAGGTATATAAATCTTTAAGTGCTGTTTTTCTTCTTTAGTATTGATTTAGCTATTCTCTATATTCTATGTATTCCATTAAATCCTAGTATCATTTTTTTCCTAAAATGATAGCTAGGATTTTAATTGGGATTGCCTTAAATTTATAGATTATTTAGGGAAATTGGTACATTAACAATATTAAGCATAATATACCTCTGCATTTCTTTGGCCTTCCTTATTTTATCTGAACACGGTTTGTAGTTTTCAGTATAGAGGTCTTGCAAACCTTTGGTTAGATTTATTCCTAAGTATTTCATATTAATTGATATTATTATATATGGATTTTTTAAAAGATTTTATTTATTTATTTGACAGAGATTACAAGTAGGCAGAGAGGCAGGCAGAGAGAGAGGAGGAAACAGGCTCCGCAAGGAGCAGAGAGCCTGATGTGGGGCTTGATCCCAGAACCCTGGGATCATGACCTGAGCTGAAGGCAGAGGCTTAACCCACTGAGCCACCCAGGCTCCCCTTATATATGGATTTTTAAAAATATTAGTTCCCAGTTGTCTACTATTAGTACAGAAATTACAACAGATTTTTGTAGATTGGCATACTTCCATACGTAGTTGTATTTGCAGCTTTGCTAAATTCACCTCTTAGTTCTACCTGTTAAAGGCACATTTCACTTCATTGTGCTTCACAGATACCGTGTTTTTACAAACTGAAAGTTTGTGGCAACCCCAAATCCAGAAAGTCTTCTAGAGATATTTTTCCAACAGCATTTGCTGACTTTGTGTATCTGTGTCACATTTTGGAATGATCATATTATTTCAGAATTTTTCATTATTATATTTGTTATGGTGATCTGTGATCACTGACTACAACGCACTGTAAGCTCAAATGACAGCATTTTTTAGCAATGAAGTACTTTTCAGGGGTGCCTGGATAGCTGAGTCAGTCAGGCTGCCAACTGTTGATTTTGGCTGTGGTCATGATTGTGGTGTGGTAGGATTAGGCTCTCCGTTGATGGGGGGTGGCTCTTGCCCAGCAGGGAGTTCTGCTTGGGATTCTCTCTCTCTCCTTCTCCTCCCACCCCTCCCCACCAAACCCTGCCCTCTCGCTCATCTGCACTCTAAAATAAATAAATCTAAATCTAACTCTAAAAAATTAAAGTACTTTTCAATTAAGATGTGTACATTTTTTAGACATAATGATTTTGTATACTTAATAGATTATAGTATGGTATAAACATAACTTCTATTTGCATTGGTAAACCTAAAATTCACTTGACTCACTTTATTGCAATTTTGCTTTATTGCCATTATTTGAACCTAAACTTTCAATATCACGATATGCTTATGTTTGGTAGATCCCTTGAGAATTCCTACATGAACAATTATCATAAATACATACAGCAAACAGGGACAGTTTTACCTCTCTCTAATCTTTGTCTTTTATTTTTCTCTCTTATTGCAATGACTAGGATCTAACTTCAATACAATTGATTAGGTGTGGTGAGAGGAGGCATCTTTGCCTTATTTCTGATCAAAGTAAAAAGTGTTAAGTCTTTAATTGTGGTACGACTTTTACTGTAGTTTATGCAGACCCCCTCTGATAGAGTTTTTAAAACTATAATTATGTAGTTTATCTAGCAAGTTTTCATTCTTGGGGCTGGAGTAGGAGAGTCTCTTGTGATTTTCTATAATCTAATCAGAAGTGAAGACTCTGTACTTTGACTAAGCTAACTTGATACAGATGTGGATAAGTATTTCTATTTATAGAAGACTACCAGTATACATAAATAAAGAACAAGAGATTTCCCATTCTCAAAATCCTTCCTTCAAACTTGGTATTTCTCAATGTCATCTGTAATCGATCACACTGTAGTTTCTCCTCACCATAATTCCTCGTTCCTTTCACCTTTACTCTACTATTTTTATGGAAACTTGTCTCATAAAAGCTATAAATGTTTTTTTAATCTAAAAATCAGATGACGTTTTCTCAATTCTTCTGCTATGGGCTGAAGTGTGTCCTCACCCAAATTCATACATTGCAGCTCTAAAAATACCCAATGTATTTGGAGGCTGGGGCCTTTGGGAGATGATTGGGTATAAGGTGAGGTCCCGAAGGTGAGACCCTCATGATGGGATTAGTACCCTTAGAAGAAGAGAGAGCAGAGAACTTGCTCTTTCTCTCTCTTCTTGCACCATGTTAGGCTACAGTGAGAAAGTAGCCATGTACAAGCCGAGAAGAGAGCTTTTACAGAACCCAATCATGCTGGAATCTGATGTTGAGCTTTCAGCTTCCAGAACTGTGAAAAATGAATGTTTCCTGCTTAAGCCCCCAGTCTATGATATTTTGTTATATTGGACTGAGCTAATAGACCCCCTTTCCCTCTTCAGACTAGCAAAATACACTTCTTTTTGAACTTGTGTCCTCTTCTGTTTCCATTCTCATCACAGTTTTCTGATTTCTACTTCTCAGTCTTAGTCATAACAATTCTTCTCTAACTCTTAAATATGAATATTCCCCCAGGATAATGAATTTGGCAGTTTTCTCTACTTGCAGCCCTTGACATTAAACAGTTTGAATTGAAGTGAACTTTAAGAGCTTTCTCAGTGTGGAGAACCACACACTCATGTCTCTAATGCTTAATTAAATATTCCAATTTTCAAATATATCCCTACCTAGATGCCCTGCTAATAATTCAAGATCCATGTGTACAAAACGGAATTCAATATTCCTTCTATCAAGCCTTCTTCTATTCCCTCTTTCTATTAATGGCACCATTATCTTTCCAGACAAAACCTCAAAGTCATCCTGTTCCTCGGATCTAGTCATTTGCCACGTGATGCCAACTTTAATTTTATAATATCTCTAAAACCCATCCTTTCCTGCCCTTTCCCACAGCTTTCTTCACTCCGCACATTCACTTACACTGTTTTCCCTCTATGGGCTTAGTTTTTGCTAACGACTTTATGGCCAAACTCTAGTCACTTTCAAAACTAAGCTCAAATTCCATGCATTCCAAGAAGTTATCCCTTCCTTTTTGCTGCCACTGCCTTAAAGCAATGTTTCTTATTAATATCATTATTTTTCTGCCTGTGCCTATCCTCCACTTCTTATTATAGCCATTTATGAAAATATATTATCACCCATACTAGACTTTGAAAAAAATTAAAGAAAGGAATAATTTTATCTTTTTCAGAAACTCAATAAATATTGATTGAATTATAAGTTCATTTATTAATCTTTCATTATAAAACTTGTTTTCAAGAAGCAACACATTTTATAGGCTCCAATTTATTAGCCTTATTTTACTTCAACTTTGTAACTTTTTTTAAACTATTTTGTTTTTTATATTAGATATAATAATGGCCTAATATTAGTATATTTTATTGACATTAGCTCATATTTATTGAATACCAAATAATATCTGATGCTGGGCTCAGTGCTCCTGAAGAGCAGTGAACTGTAAAAAACGTGTGGTTTCTCACTTAGCTACTCTCACAGAGAACTGGGAAAAGAGGGTAGGTAATTACCTATACCTTATTGGCTTCTTTGTCACACTTTAGTAAACTTCATAAATTTCTATCTATAACAAGATTTCTCCTTTCCAAAAAAGGTAAGCAATAAATAAGAAAAAAGGAAAGAAATAATAAAAAATAAATAAGTTGGTGAAGGTAGAATAATAAAATAGGAAAGGAAAATATATAGGAAAACATTTTGAAACACTTTTCTTCTCAATTTGTATAGCACAAACACACAAGATCCAGTGAAAATAAAATGAAAAGATTGAGTGAATTCGATAATAAAGATTTAATCAGTGACCCTAACCCCTTCCATGTTTATAACAGATGAGTTCAAGCCATTCGTTCTGTCATTTGATTACAGCATAAAATAACTCATTGGAGGGACTACTGGGTGGCTCAGTTGGTTAAGCGTCTGCCTCAGGTCATGATCCGTGGATCCTGGAATTGAGTCCCACATGGGGCTCCTTGCTCAGCAGGGAGCCTGCTTCTTCCTCTGCCTGCCATTCCCCCTGTTTGTGCCCTCTCTCTGGCAAATGAATAAGATCGTTAAAAAATAATAATAATAAAATTTTTAAAAATAACTCATTGGAAGTCAAAAATTGAATAAATTGTGATCTACATGGACCAGTTAGATTGAGTCTGGAAACATACCTACTTGTTATTAATTAATTTATTAATTTATTTATTTATTTTTGAAGATTTTGGGCACCTGGGTGGTTCAGTCAGTTAAGCATCTGCCTTTTGGCTCAGGTCATGATCTCAGGGTCCTGGGATGAAGACCAGCAAGAGGCTTCCTGCTCAGCCAGGAGCCTGCTTCTCCCGCTCCCTCAGCCCCTGCCCCCCACTCCCAGCCCCACCACCCTGCTCATGCTAGTGCTCTCTTTCATTTTCTGTTTCAAATAATTTTAAAAAAATCTTTAAAATTTTTTTAAATTTATTGTAGAGAGAGAGTGTGTGAGAGCAGTGGGTGGGGGGAGAATTTCAAGCAGACTCTGCTGAGCGAGGAACTGAGGTGGGGCTTGATATGACAACCCTGAGATCACAGCCTGAGCTGAAAATAAGATTTGGATGCTCAACCAGCTGAGCCACCCAGGTAACGAGGTGCCCCCATTCCTACTTTCTTTCTTTCCTTTTTTTTTTTTTTTTTTTTTAAGATTTTATTTATTTATTTGACAGAGAGAGACACAGCGAGAGAGGGAACACAAACAGGGGAAGTAGGAGAGGGAGAAACAGGCTTCCTGCTGAGCAGGGAGCCCAATGCAGGGCTGGATCCCAGGACCCTGGGATCGTGACCTGAGTTGAAGGCAGACATTTAACAACTGAGCCACCCAGGTGCCCCCCTCCCATACCTACTTTCAGTTAAGTGGCAAAGATTGGATCATGAGTAAGGTTATTTAGAAAATATGTTTTGGTAATTGAAAAAGGGCTAAAGATAGCTTCTTGAGAAAGTGCAAAAGGTGATGAGAAAATCATGAAAAAGAGTCTGGGGAAATACTGTAGAAACTACAGACAGCCAAAGCAATGTTATGGTATGTTTTAATATTAATTCATTAATGTTATTAATAATGATGTATGGATGAGATGTAAGCCTCTGGACTAAGTAAAAATGTTTTTTAATGATTTTATTTATTTATTTGACAGAGATCACAAGTAGGCAGAGAGGCAGGCAGAGAGAGAGGAGGAAGCAGACCCCCTGCTGAGCAGAAAGCCTGATGCGGGGCTTGATTCCAGGACCCTGGGATCACGACCTGAGCTGAAGGCAGAGGCTTTAACCCACTGAGCCACCCAGGTGCCCCAGTAAAATTTTTTTTTAAGCTGAAGTATTTTCAACTCTCAAATTATTAAGGGTGGAACTTGAACTAAAATTACTGTTAAAAAGGGGTGCCTGGGTGGCTCAGTTGGTTAAACCACTGTCTTCAGCTCAGGTCATTGTCCCAGAACCCAGGGATCGAGTCCCACATCAGGCTCCCAGTTCCATGGGGAGTCTGCTTCTCCCTCTGACCTTCTTCCCTCTCATGCTCTCTCTCTCTCTCTCTCTCTCAAATAAATAAATAAAAATCTAAAACAAACAAAAAACAACAAAAGATAAAAAAAAATAAGGAAACTACATGGACAGTAATGTATCATATTTATTGAAAAACAAATCTGTGCATAAGTGGACCAGTGCAGTTCAAATTCATGTTTCTCAAAGTTCCGCTGTATATTGGAGTAAATTCTGGGCTGTCCATCTGCCTGAGTTCCCGTCTGACCCCATTACCTCAGTAACTTTGGGGTTTGGGCCAACTCACTGAAATCTGACTTCTGTTCTGCCATCTGTAAGTAGGAAGAGTTACAATACATAGTCTCTAACATCTTTCCTAGTTCTAATCTTCTGTTATGTAAATACCTATGTCTTTATGTTCACTTTCAGTTTTGTGTTCAAAATTGCTTGGGGCTTACTATGAACAGGAAGGCTCCTTTTAATTTTTCCCATTTTGAATCAATTAGATGTAAAAATCATTAAAATAATATGGTTGTGGTTTTAGATTTAATGGGAAGGAGCTTAGCCTTTCTCAACATGGAACTTTGTGAATATCTGAATATTTACCTGCAAAGTACACATCCAGAAGCCAAAATTTACTTCTGGTAATGATTTCATTTCATCATTATGTAAAATTCGAAAGGAATGCAATCTGTGCTGAACCCTTGCTGGCCTTGTTCTAAGCATGAGCATCAAGGATCTGTAGCCCATTGCTGGTGACAGAAGGTCATTTTCTGTCTCAAGAATCAGAAGATCTCAGCTGCTGATCTGAGAACTCAAGAAGCCCCCTGACTATCCATCATGTCCCCAGGAACTTCCAGGGGAACATCTTTCCTTGGGTCTCCAGGGTGGGATTTTGGGGTGAATTGTAAATTGTAGAAGAGAGAGGTCTTTTTAAAAGACAGCCTTTACACACCTTTTCCTCGTGTGTTACCCACCTAGCCCTTTCATGTGCTCACCATCCTAGAAGCTCTCCAAAACCCCTTTGAGTAGGCTTTTTTACGGAGGCTTCATTGGATAGGGATGATTGATGAAATAATTGACCATTAGTGATTAATTCAACCTTCAGACTCTCTCCTCTCTCTAGAGACCAGGCTGGGATAGAGAATTCCGATCCTCTAATCATATGGTTGGTTCCCCTGGCAACCAGGCCCCATCCTGAAGCTATCTAGGAGTCTTAGCACTTTGGAGATTCCTTGGGTTTCAGCACTTGTGTGCCAGGAAACAACAGGCAGAAGCCAAATATATATTTCTTATTCTGTCCCAGCGTGGATGTGTTCCAATGAAACTTTATGGACACTGAAATTTGAATCTCATATAGTGTACATGTATCATGAAATATTCTTTGGATTTATTCAACCATTTAGTAACATAAAGAACATTCTTAGCTCTAGGGAAGAACAAAAACAGGCAGCAGGTTGGATTTTGCCATTGTTTGCCAACCCCTGCCTTAAGAGGTCCCAAGAAGGGCACCTAGGTGTCTCAGTCAGTTGAGCATCTGACTCTTGATTTCAACTCAGGTCATGACCTCAGTGTCCAAGATTGAGCCCTCCCGCTGCCTCAAGCTCTGCATTGGCATGGAGCCTGCTTAAGATTCTTTCTGCCCACTGTGTCTCCCCCACCCTCCACTCTCACACATTCTCTTTCTCCTAAAAAATAAGTGAGGGAGAATTCCTGAGAGTCCAGTGTTTTCCTGAGTGTGGTTTAGCTCTATCTGACCTTCCCAATGCTGGCCCAGTGTAGACCTCTTCAGTGCCTGTGCTTCTACTATTGATATATTTGTTCCTGTTCTTGTTTTTTCTCTTTGTTGAGAGAAGGTACTTATAAGTCTTAAGTTTTCATGGCTTCATAGTTTGCAGCCCTTTTTCTCAAGGATCTTGAGAAAAGTTTCATGGGCTGGATTAGAAGACTCAGGAGAGTCACTATTGTGTTTTCTTTCAGAATCTTCTTTCCAAATATGACACGTTAAATCTATTTTCCTCCACCAGAGGGTGAGTTCTGTACTAGTCCAGTTACCCCTTCCTTCCCACCAAATATGAGGCCACTTTGATATGATATCTCCTTATTGTTAAAATGTTAATTCAAATGCCCCATAGGTGTGACAGTCAAAACCAGAATCCACTTTACTCTTGTTAGGAATCCCAACATCTCTTATTTTAATCAGACTCTGGGTGACTTAACTTGATTTCACAAATATCCTAAAATTAACGTGCTAGTTAATCTCTCCCTACCCATCTCTTAAACCTTTCTACAAAAGAAGTACACACTAAGAAGCTAACACTGAGTCAGTATGGAGAACAGTTGACATATGAAAGCAGTGATTGAAGGCAAGATTGGTCATATAACAATATGAGTCATTTGCCAACCTAGCATTCTAGGAAAAGAAAATCAGATACAACAGAATTTCTATTTCAACTTGGTTGTTACAAGTTTATTTTTTTTTTTAAATTTTCCACATTGGGAGTAAGGTGGGCTTATATAAAATAGTATGTACTTCACTGATGTAAAGCATGCTTGATTTATATCACAGGTTTGGTTTCATGAGTGGAAAAACAGATTTAAAATTTAGCACATTCCATCAGTTTTTAATTCTAATTTTTTATTAAAGAAATTTTGCATGCAACTCAGTTAATGGATTTATATAAGATACAACCAAATTAGAATCTTACTCTTCTGGACTATACTGTAAACTCTGTTATTTTATAAACCAATAAAAGGCACCCTAACTGCTGACATAGATATTATTTTCTTGGTAAGCATTAAAGTTCTTCAAGTGGAGAATGTCTTGCAAGTTTGTACAGGACCAAGCAGTTGGTGTAGATTAGAGTTCCCTTAAACTGGCTTTGAAAGGTGTCATAGGTATAAAACATGACTCGGTCTTTCTGAGGAAATAGAATAAATTTGTCAGTCTTTTATTTAGTGACTTCTTTTAGCAGGATTCTCTTGTACAACACCCTTGGGTAGATTATCTTTCCTAGTCCTTCATACATCCCTGTTTCATTGTCATTTTACCATTTTACAGTTGAGGTAACAGAAGCTCAGTGAAATTAAGAAACCTTTCCATTGTTGCGCTACTGCTAAGTAAGAATTGTGACAGTCAACATTAATCATTATGTGTTGGGCACCAGGCACTTTCCTAAGTGCTTTGCATTTATCATTTTGTTTAATTTCAAAACACATTAATGAGACAGTTGCTATTAGGATCCCTATTTTCGAAATGGAGAAAGCGGAGGTGAGCTTAAGAACTTAGCTAAGGTCACAGAGCTGAGAGATGGTAGAGGCAAGGCCAGCCACAGACCACCTGGTGCCAGAGCCTGAGCTCCGTCACTGCTCCACTTAACTCTGCTACCTGAGGGTACAGTGGTGTGAACTGATGTCTCCAAGCATGAAGTCTGTCTCCTACCACTCATCTCCAGAGATAGAGATGTAAGGCACTTAAAAAAGTCAGCATTGCGCAAGAGGGCAAATAATAGTGTACATGTATGTATACATGTATATGAAATGGAAGAAGTGTTTCCAGGTCTTCCTGGCCGGCCAAAACTAAAAAGAAAAGAAAGCAGAGAAGTTCTGATGTCAGATGGTCATTAGTTTTATTTTCCCACTTAAATGAAATTTATCGGTCAGCCCAATTGTTTAAGCATCATGGACTTGTTTTCATTCTACAGGTTTCATCAGGCTGTATTATCTATATCATAATGGACTCTGTAGGCTGTTCAAGAATGTGACCTTACCGAGTGCTTTTTTGCAGGTAGTTCAGGCAGCTTTTTACCTTACCTGCAAATTTAAATCCAACATTGTTGAGAGTACAGGCATTTCTAAAACAACACCATATATGTATTCCCGAAAAACCTTGTGTGCTGTAAAACTGCACTAAAAATAAAAGAGCTTGTGGGAGGAAAATGTGTTAGGGTGAAACCAGCCCAAAGTTTGAGCACCAACAAAAGCAGTAACAATCGTAAAAGCTATATATACCAGCTTAGGTAAACAAAACAAAACAAAAAACAAAACCAGTTGCATTCTCTGGAATTCTAAGGGATACTGGACTGCTGCAATCAACGATGGGTCTGACATGAGGGGAAAGGGTGAAAGTAATTTGATAGAAAGGAACTGTAAGAAGTGCAGAGCCTGCTGAGTTAGGGTGCCAAGGAAGAAAATAGAGGAAAACCACCGTAGTAAGTACTTCCAAGATGGAACGTGAGGTCAGTTGAGCCAGGAGGAAGAATGTGGGGTAGTTAGAGATGCGGCGTAACTGTTACTTTAACTGACATTATTCCCCTCTTTATGACTGTGTCTGAGCCGGTTCACATCACAGAAGTACACAGTAGTTAGCTGGAAATAGATAAAAACAAAATGGCTCTTTATGGTGTAGAAGGAATTCCATTTTGCATTTAACTCCTTTCATACTAATTGTTATGTTTTCAGTAAATGTATTTTTAAATGACTAAGTCTCTAAGGAACTATTTTAGTAATAAAACAATGATGGGAATCACAGAAATAGCTGCAGGAAATTGTTTTATATATTTCAGGAGCAGAATATTGAAATATTTATCTGATTTCTTTATGACCTACATGACTTACTCTAGGTGGTAATTATATTTAATTTGAAGACATACTAACTGTATGTCTTCAAATTTCAGTGATAGTCACACTAAAAGTCTTAAACATAGAGATTTAGGATTTATAATCCCAGAGGTTTTGCTGCTTAGTTATAAAACATTCTGTGAACGTTTTGAAATAAAAACTGAGAATCATATAAAACACGCTGTATTGTCATAAAAACAGAATCTTAGAGTTAAAATCTCTCTACTATAGACGATACTAAACTCTCCTATTACTTCAGAGATGTCAGAGAATTGCTCCCAATTCCAGCAAAAAAAAATTGTGAATCATACCCATCTTGTTTTTAATAGAGAATTAATACAGTTTGAGGTACCTGAGTGGCTCTGTTGATTGAGCTTCTGACTCTTAATTTTGGCTTGGGTTGTGATAACAGGGTCCTAGGATTGAACCCCATGTGTGTCTCTGTGCTCAGCGGAGTCTGCTTCTCTCTCTCTCTCTCTCTGCTCTGCCCCTCACACTATCTCTCCCTCTCTCAAATAAATAAATCATTAAAAAAAAAAAGAAGAAAATACAGTTTGTTAAACTAGAATTATCAGTATTAAATATTATTTTCATTATAATTATTATTAAACACAAGTTTTATGGGTACTTCTAGCTTTAGGGAGGCAGTTGCCATCAGGCGAGGGGGGGGTTTCTGGCATTTTGAACCCTAGAACTGATATTGCTGTTGCCCTTAGAGTTGACTTCTTTGTTTTGGGAAGATTGGCAGTATGGGCTCTCTAGTTACAAAATTCAAGGTAAGTACCCTGCACTCTTCTTAAAATAGCTGAGGACACCTTACACTGGTGTGCAGATGCAGTCTTGGAAGGGGAACATTCTGTTGTATAACATAAACTGGAGTTAGCTTTCCCACCTCTGGGCTTTTGAAGAAGGAGAAATTACTTTCCAAAAGGAGGTTTTAGCAAAAGAGTTGGAGCACATTGACTCCCACAAGGTGTTATGTAATAGTGAAAACCCAAATTCTGGGCTCAAAATGATTGAATAACCAAAGTCATGGGAAATGGATTGTGGACTCTTTGATTGCTCTCCATGAGCCCTAGAGTCTTTCCTTGGCTGCAGTATTGAGAAGAAAATTCAGAGGAAGACGTCTTCATGGTGCTTCAGCTCCCATATCCAGTCAGTAGCTAAGGGCTGTAGATTCTCTACCTGAAATACTTCTGGAACTGATCCACTTTTTCATGCTAAGGTCATTATTTAGTCCAAATTGGATCAGCCTCTTGGTTGATCTGACACATTTCTCATTCTCCATTCCAAATCATCCTTTAAAAATACAATCTAATCTATTCACATTCTTACATCTTAGTTTTTCAGGTGGTTGCTCTTAGAATAGTTTTTCTTTGTTTAACGAGGTTTAGAGAGCCCTTCATAATCCTGACCTCTACCTGTCTTGGCTCGCTCTGCCATCACCTTGTTCTCCCTGACCCCATGCTCTGGCCATGCTGGAATTATTTCAGTTCCTAGATCATGGCTAGGTATGGTTCTGTTTGGAACTCCCTTCACCTGGTTCAGGGTCACAGCTCAGCTCAGATGTCTCTTCCTCCCGGGACTGGGTTTGGATCCCTGATTTTGCTCTGAGAGCACTCACTTGTCCTTCCTCTTCCTGGGGAACTGGTATGTCAGAAAGAGTTCTCCTGCCAGACTGTGAGCTCCAAGAGAGCAGGCCATGTCCCTTATTCACTGCTCTGTCCCTGTGCCTGGAAGAAGCCTGACACATAGTAGGCCACCACAAATACCTGTTGAACAGAATGAAAAGTGAATGAAGGTGAAGTATCAAAGAGTCTGTGGGAGTAGAGATGATGAAAAAGAAAAGGCAAATGACACTTGAGATCCATCAAGTATGTTAAAAGCCAAAAGGTTCATGAGCTTTAACTTTTCGGAGGTTATCGTGTCTGGGTGTCAGTGATGCAGCAGAAGCAAAAGCCAGGGAATTGTGGACTTAGGAATAAATTATTTTCTAAGGAAGTGAACACGGTACCTAAGTCCTGATCTTTTAACAAGTGTGACCATAAGGGACATTGGCTTGCCTTTTTTTTTTTTTAAAACCTTAGTCCTGGTCTGCTTTCCTGATAGATCACAGGAGAAAGTTCTATAAATAATTCCCACTGCAAAATGAAAAGAAACACATTGTAAAAGAATGATTTATGGGATTTTATTTATTTCTTTCAATTTTTTGAAGAAAAAAACGTTTTTAGATTTCTGGTCTACCTGAAAATTAAGCTTGATACCAGTTTATGAAAATGGTAAGAACTTTGTGCTGCTGGATGCAAACTTTATCCTCACTAAGGCAGTTTTTGTTTCTAAGCTCTCTTCTTCTTTCAGCTACTCTTAAAAATTTAGACTTTGGAATTCTCTCTTTCACACAGATTGTGGCCTGGCTAGGTGCTAGGTCTGAAATTGGAAATCAGATAAAACTATTTGTTTTTATTATGGAGACTTAGTTCTTAGGCTCCTCCCCCCACCCCAGTTTCTAATTTGAAATCTGCTCTTTAGGACCTGATGTAAAAGAGGATTTCCGTGTCAGAGTTTTCTTTCAGATCTTTTTATAAGTAGAAAACAAGACTTTTATGTGTAACTTTGGAGTTGGAATCATGGACAGGCCCCTTACCTGAACAATCACACATTTTGGCTATTAATATGAGGCCAAAAACTGGGTCATTATTCTCACCATAGCAGAGTTAATCACTTACTAGTAAAAGGAAGAGAACATTTAATACATTTGAGGGCTGTTTAATCATCAACCTTGAGGATGGCAGATACCTCTCCAAGTTTCTACGAACATACATCCCACTGCTCACCAAGGCCTTGTCACCAAGTTTATTACTTTAATTAATTTTTTCCCCTTACTGTGTTACTCTTACTTCCCCAATCAGCCACTGACCAAGACATTTCCAAAGTCACTGCTAATGTTACATCTGAAAATCATCACTTGTTTAGTTGAAGAACATATTCTGTATTCCTAGCAGGCAAACACAAAACAAGCATAGGTTTCCAAGGTATCAGCACTGAGTGCATCTGTTTCGTAGTGTAATTTCATCAGCTGAGCAGATGAAGAATGCTAATTAGCTTGTTTATACATATGTAATTTAATGAGACTAAACACTTAACTGATCTTAAAGTAAGCACAACTTGTTTCCTGTTCCTGTTTTTACTCTATAAAAAACAGTGTTAGACACATTTTCTGGGAATTATAGTGTTGTGCAATATAGGAGAAAAAAGAATTTCAAGGTTGACTTGTGAGTTTTATCTTGCAGCAAGATTGAATAGGAGGCTGAGAATCAAAATATTGGGTTTGGGGACAAGGGTTGAAATTCAACATTAATGAGAAGTTAAACTTAGTGGGAGACTTTATCATGAACTGTTTTATGACAGACTCCTAAGTCCCAAATTGAAATTCTGATATGTTCCAGAATAACTTATTCTAGGGAGGAGTTCTATATCTTCATCAGATCCAATCTAAAGTCTTCTAATTTTTTTGTTGTTGTTCTTGCTTGATTTCTTTCTTTCTTTCTCTTTCTTTCTTTCTTTCTTTTTTTTTTTTTGAGTACTCCCTTCTTCTAGTTATTATAGTTAATTTTGATATAACTGAAATCATGGCATTCAGTTAATATAGCTCTTCTTCCTGAAAATTAATATAAAATAATGGTATTTTAATTTTATAGTTATTTAATATTATCCACTATGCTGTCTTTTTTACTTTAAAGTTGTACAAAACTGAATCCACGTAGGCCGCTATGTTTTGGGAGTGAATTGGGTAGAGGAGATGAGAAAGTGACTCTGGCCCTATAGCAGAATTCTGTTTGGATTAAAATGCTTCAGTTAACCTGCTCAGCTTTCTAAAACCAGGAGTCAGCAACCTATGGCTTGATCCAAGTTGATAGGGTGAATCTGAGGGCCAAATCCATAGCCTGTTCTTGCAAATAAAGTTTTACTGGAACACATCCATTCCTCCTTTGTATATCAGCTGTGGTTGCTTTCATGCAGCAATGGCAAGAATTAAATCACTGATAGAAACCCACAAAACTGAAATTATCTACTCTCTGGCCCTTTACAGAAAGGTTCACTGCCCACTGATCTAAAGCATTTATGAGGGTGGGAGTTAGTGAATAGTAATAGTTACCTTCAGATGCATTTAAGACTGAGTGACATTTATTTTCTCAGAACTGAATCTCAAAATAAATGTGGTTGAAAGCCTGGGATTTTAGGTCTTTCAGACTCCAAGTAACCATTCCCGCTGTCACTGAATTACTACCTTTGGGTCACTCAGTAGACTGCTGAGAGAACTCCGTATTCTATTCTAGCAGAAAATGTCACCTGCTCATGAATAGATAGGATCTTCCTTGTATCTTCTTGAAGACTCATAAATTACATGTGATCACAGATTTGGGGGAAGACTTCAAGTAACAGAGAGTAGTAGCAGCTTCTACTGACCTGTCAGCATTCGTAATCCTCCCCCATACCTAATGATCCATGACACTCCCCAAGGGCATGCAGATGACAAATTTAGCTTCTTTAGTTGTCCCAGTTAAGAAAATGAATTGTCCATTGTCCTAAACTTATTAGAGAACTTATCTGTGACAAATTACAAGCTAAGGCTTGTACGCGTTAACAACATATTAAAAGCACTGAGGCACACAGAAAGGAAGTCACTGTACTCCAGTTCTAAAGACTGAAATACACGGCTTTATCCTAGATCATTCAACTACTCCCAGCCTATGAGCGGGAGAATTGTGTTCTTATTTGCTTTTTAATATAAACTTGTAAACCATATTTTTAAATGAATCCTGGTTTTGAACTAAGCCTGATGATGTAGAAACTGGTCTAGGAACTTGGGTTCATAGAAAATACATTGGCTCTGGTGTCGCATGGACCCTAGTTTGAAGCCTAGCTATGTCACTTTTCCAGCATATCAAAGGAAAGAAAATAACCTCAATTGTTGAGCCTCTGGCACATTGGGGATAATAATAATGTGCCATATGGTTGCTGTGAGGCTTAACTGTAAATACAGAATCCTCAGCACTGTGCCAGGCATGTCACTGGAAGGAAGTAAACTAGGGCTCTTTTGTACTCTTTGTGTGTGTGTGTGTGTGTGTTTTAATTTTCAAAGAATGGAAACAATGATCCCAGTCAATCAAGATCATTAGTATTGCTGACAAACTGAATTCCCAACCAGACAGTTTCAAGTGACAGATAACTAATTATCAGTGGGCTGTGGATTGTGTGTGGGGATTCACGGTCACAACATCAACACAAACAAGAGAAATATGTTGGAATAGCTATATGTATGATTTCAGCTGGCCTCTGGGAGGAGATGCCTTCTTAGTTTATTCCAGTGTCATCTAGACTCAGATCCAGAGACCCAGGAGTATTTTGAAAAAGTAGTATTTGTTTTTTAATTTTGATGCTATTTTAAAAGTATTTTGCTATTTACAGAAACAAGTATCTTCTTTTGCCGTAATCATTTCAATTAATCTTTTTTCTTCTGAAATTCAGAATTTCAGATCCCAAAACATATCCTTGAGCAGCACTACATACATTTTTTTTTTCTTTTAAATATTGGGAGACACTGGTTTCTGTTATCCTGATTTTTCAGAAAGGAGAGCATAATGAAAATGTAGTGCTTAGCACTGAGATGTAGATTTATTTATACTTGGCTTTTGTCATAAAACTGTAAAGTTCCATTCTTGTGGAATCAAACTAGACCAAATGGGCTATAGAAATGTAAATCAGTAATTTGTGGTAGGGACAGTTGGGAGAAAATTATGCTCCTTTTGAAAACTACTAAAACCAAGTATTTTACTAGTATACTAAAATGCACAGATACTAAATAAAGATCTTCACCAAATGGTTCATCCATTCTGTAACTGACACATCCACCAGAATTTTCTTCTTCTTGAAAATGACACTTGAATATATCGTCTTTGCTTTTTTACACCTATATTTTTCTGTTTCCCTAAGTATACAAAATCATTTACCTTTCTGTTCTGATTTTCTACTTCCATAGACACCCCAGTCACCAGTATCCTTGATCTGCTAGTGGCATCCATTGGTCAGTCCCACGTAAGAAGAACGGCTCACCCGGAAGTACTCTGAGCAGCTACTAACACCATGTTCTGCACCAAGCTGAAGGATCTTAAGATCACAGGGGAGTGCCCTTTGTCCTTACTGGCACCCGGGCAGGTTCCCCAGGAGCCAGCAGAAGAGGTAGCAGAAAGCTCAGAGAGTGGCAAAGCAACTCTGCCCATCTGTCAGGATGTCCTTGAGAAGAATGTTCAAAGAAGTTCTCCTCAAAGAAAGACCAGTAGGAGCCGAGTTTATCTTCACACATTAGCGGAGAGTATTTGCAAACTGATTTTTCCCGAGGTGAGTGCTTTACCTTTTGAGATTTTTACTGATACTGTGAAAATGGTAAAAGAATATTTTTTAAGGAAAATGTTAACCCTTGCTTTCTCACTTTCAAGGCTATAACACATAAACACACTTCTTGAAAGTGATTGTGTTCTTAAATTGTGTTTACTCTTAATAAATGTTAAGATCTTGAATTCTTTTCAGCAGGATCCTGCACTCTGATGAACTTTACGACTTTGGGCAACTGCTTAACTCCTCTTATCCTCATCTTCCTTGTCTGTGAAATGATAGTAATAACAGTACCTGCTCCTAGAGTTTTAATGAGCACGAAGGGACTTAATCCACGGCTCTTGCCATACCAAAAGTGCCTGGTAGTTGTTACCTATTCTCTTAAAATTAAATTCCTAGAAGAATAACTTATCTACTGTCCATTTTCTTCTAATTACAAAGAGCATCATATGTTCGCTGCCAGTTTGTTGAGTTGGGAAAATCTCCGTTTTCCTTCTCTAGCTCTGCATCTGAGGTCTCTGCAAAAGCCAGTTCTTGACCTGCTTCCTTGAGTCAGCATCATGGCCCTGCGCTTGCTTGCCCGTTAGCTTGGACACTTCGTGATGTAGCTCTGTGAGCCTCATAGCCTTGTGTCACATTGATATCTGGAGCACCTTCTGCTAATCCTCCTATAAGAGAACCTGGGGACAGGGCAGTACCTAATGAGGTCACATATCTTAGAATAGAAGGGTATGTGGAGAGCTCCTCTCCCCCTGCAGGACTAACAAGAAGAGTAGTTGACAAGTCTTCATGATGTCTTCCTCCCTCTGGCAGTATTCACAGTTTTCTATAAACTCACTTTATCTGGGAGATTGGACATTGACCTGATCCGACTCCAGGTATAAGAATCCACTGAACATTTTTAATTCACTCAACACCCACTCTGTTTTGTGCAGAGCACTGAAAAAACCATGGACTGCTGACTTTTCAAACTTAAAGAACTTCGGAGGTAATCTTGTTTCAGTCCCAGAATGACTTAGGGAGGTTAAAAGACTCAAGTCCCACAGCTTCCGAAAGGTAGAGCATTACTGTTGTCAACGGTATGGCTAGAGTGACTGAGAAAGAAGAGACTAGCATTAAAGCTTGAAGATGGAGAAATTAGAATCAACAGAAAGTTGAGGGAATTTACTTCAGATACAGTATTCGCACAATAGTACTTCGGTTAATGGCCTTTGAAACGGAACTATGTCATTATTCTCACCCCACCCCAGTTACTAGATAGCCAGCTTTGGCTGGGATGAGCGATGTCATCCTTCTCAGCGAGTCGGTTGGCATCATCCACTGGGAAGTGGTTGGGACTCTCATTTCCAAGAACAGAGTGAGATGCACAGAGATGAACAGATGGTGTGGATGGGAAAGCTGGAGAGCTTCCATGCCTTCCCTGGGTCCTGTCATTACCATGTTGGCTTTATTATTTTGTTGGATAAATTTGAATTCCTGCCATTGAAGTCAGACAAATGTTGGAATCGCTTTTTAAAACATTCTGAATACCAACTCTAAATGATATTTTACCTTTTCTCTTTTTCTTCATTTGGAATAATCTCTGTTGTTTGTGAACTCCTAGGAAAAAACATCAAAATTTGACTACAGCGTCATGTAGCAGGGAAGGCAAAGCTGTCGGAACTCTAGGGGGTAAAATGGGTACATTTGGTATTAATGACTAGAACTCTGACAACTGAGGCCATTTGTCTTTTAACAGTAAAATGTCCCGGTGCTGGATGCGTTTGGACTGCGCAGTGTTCAGTGTGGATTACTTCAGCTGTCCAAACATCAGCATGTCAAATATAACTTTTTTTTCACTGATTCTTTTTCATGTGGATAGATTTGTATACAAGCCTCCATACTTCATAAATATTTGACGATCTGCTAATCTCTCTTAACAGCTTATTTTCTCTAACTTGTTGGTAAGTAGCACGCAGAGCATTTAGTTTGGCTAAGTTCAGTTTAGTTTCAATTCTATCAGCAACCTAAGGGAGGGACTCAAAATAGCATTGGACAGCATTGTAGTTCTTGCTTTAGATAATTAGATTTAACTCTGTAGTCATGGTGTTTTGAGTTTGTTGGGGGTTTTCTTTGGCGGGGGAGGGGACAGTGTCCTTAGCAGATTTAGAACAGAGAGATGTCATCCAGTTGTGGAATAGAAGGACCTGAAAATGTGTTATTGCTCATCCAATGCAAAATTTTCATTTCGGGTTTTTTTTTTTTTTTCAATAAATTCCAGATTTTTCCCCCTAAGCTCGATTTGCTCTTTAAAACTGAAAGTCCTTTCCATAACTTATTTTATTAAGACAGAAGCTTGCTCTATTTTGCCTAACTTTGCTGCCTCACTTGACCAGTGGAAACTGTAAGAGGGATATAAATAGTTCTTAGGGGAAAAGGAATTTCCCAACTTGGAACACAACCAGAAAATTCTTCCCTTTCCTCTGGGCAAACTACAGAAAGGATCAACAGTTATATATACACATATAGATACATATGGTTTTTGTATGGAATGCAAAACATTGGCAGTCTAACTAACCAGTACTCTACGTCCAGTTACCAACTAGTTAGAGAAAACAAGCTGTTAAGAGACCCTCAACTCTATGGTCAATTAATCTTTGACAAAACAGGAAAAAATATACAGTGGAAAAAAGACAGTCTCTTCAATAAATGGTGCTGGGAAAACTGGACAGCTATATGTAGAAGAATGAAACTCGACCATTCTCTTACACCGTACACAAAGATCAACTCAAAATGGATAAAAGACCTCAACGTGAGACAGGAATCCATCAGAATCTTAGAGGAGAACATAGGCAGTAATCTCTTTGATATCAGCCACAGCAACTTCTTTCAAGATACGTCAAAGGAAACAAAAGCGAAAATAAACTTCTGGGACTTCATCAAAATCAAAAGCTTCTGCACAGCAAAGGAAACAGTCAAGAAAACAAAGAGGCAACCCACGGAATGGGAGAAGATATTTGCAAATGACAGTACAGACAAAAGGTTGATATCCAGGATCTATAATGAACTCCTCAAACTCAACCCACACGAAACAGACAAACACATCAAAAAATGGGCAGAAGATATGAACAGACACTTCTCCAATCAAGACATACAAATGGCTATCAGACACATGAAAAAATGCTCATCATCATTAGCCCTCAGGGAGATTCAAATTAAAACCACATTGAGATATCACCTTACACCAGTTAGAATGGCCAAAATTAACAAAACAGGAAACAACATGTGTTGGAGAGGATGTGGAGAAAGGGGAACCCTCTTCCACTGTTGGTGGGAATGCAAGTTGGTGCAGCCTCTTTGGAGAACAGTGTGGAGATTCCTCAAGAAATTAAAAATAGAGCTTCCCTACGACCCTGCAATTGCACTCCTGGGTATTTACCCCAGAGATACAGATGTCGTGAAAAGAAGGGCCATCTGTACCCCAATGTTTATAGCAGCAATGGCCACAGTCGCCAAACTATGGAAAGAACCAAGATGCCCTTCAACGGATGAATGGATAAGGAAGATGTGGTCCATATACACGATGGAGTATTATGCCTCCATCAGAAAGGATGAATACCCAACTTTTGTAGCAACATGGACGGGACTGGAAGAGATTATGCTGAGTGAAATAAGTCAAGCAGAGAGAGTCAATTATCATATGGTTTCACTTATTTGTGGAGCATAACAAATAGCATGGAAGACAAGGGGCGTTAGAGAGTAGTAGGGAATTTGGGTAAATTGGAAGGGGAGGTGAACCATGAGAGACTATGGACTCTGAAAAACAGTCTGAGGGGTTTGAAGTGGCAGGGGGGTGGGAGGTTGGGGTACCAGGTGGTGGGTATTATAGAGGGCACGGCTTGCATGGAGCACTGGGTGTGGTGAAAAAATAATGAATACTGTTTTTCTGAAAATAAATAAATTGGAAAAAAAAAAGAAAAAAAAAGAGAGATTAATAGATCATCAAGTATTTATGAAGTATGGAGACTTACATACAAATAACCTACAATGTGGAAAAACTCATGAAATACACAGCAATCAAGAGAGTAAAAATGTAAGGTAAATGCGAGATTTGTTTCAAATCAACGATCAGCTGGCCTTGGTGAAAGCTTGGATTTAAGGGTTTAGAGAAAGGGGAAAGACAGAGATAGCTCAAGTTTTCTAGGCCAGGACCTGTAAATCAAATATGAAATATAAACTTGTATTTGTAGCTGAGAAAATCAGCAGGGGGGGGCCGGGTATAGGGTTTGTGAAGAGAACAGGAATTTGCTTGGCTGGAGCCATGCTGAGATTGAAGCCTTGGCAGCACATCCAAGAGGATTTCCTGACCCAGCGGAAGTAGTGCCCGCAATTCCTTCATGGAAGACCTGGCATTACCCACTGGAATCTTCTATTTGGATTCCGATTCAGCCTGACCTTGTTTTGTGGCTGTCAGTGAGACCACCCACAAAGGGCGAAGGCTGTAAGGCCCAGCCCACACCATTCAAGCTCAAATTAGTTAAAGGGCATTGTTTCTTCCCAGAGCTGAGAAACTTCTAGAAAATCAGTCTCCGTTTCCAAAGCGTAAATTCACTGCACTCATCAGTAAAGTGATCATGTTTCTGCTGGATAGAAACTTCCAGGACACATTTTAAAAATATCTGTCTTCAAGTAAATTATTATTCAAGGGAATGTTTAAAACTTGTCTTTTCACTTTTTAGTTGGAGCGGCTGAACCTTGCACTTCAGAGGACATTGGCGAAACACAAAATAAAAGAAAGCAGGTAAACTGAACCACTTTAGTTGTGTGACCCTCCCGTGACACTTAACTGATACCACTACAAATAACCACGCCTTAGTGAAGGCCAGGATATGTTTTGAATCGCTGTGATATTGGAGAAAACTAGACTAAGTGTTTTAACTGCCACCAATCTGAAAGTTAGTGCATTTATTTTTCACACTGAATACATCCCTGAGCTCAGATTTATATAAAATGTTTAGGATTTTACAGCTGTTCAGGAAAAGGCAGAGCTGGGTTTTAAGCCTATTCTTTCCGGAGTCCGTGATCTTAACCATGTTTCCCTATACTGTTGCTTTTAACAAGCCATAAGACATGTTCTTTCCTACTAGAGGTAATGTCAATACTTCACAGATAAGGCAGGGATCCCAGGTGTTCAGTACAGACTCCTGCCTGAAGGATACAGCCAAGGGGTGGCAAAGGGTCCCAGTGCCCAGTACGGGGGTGGGGAGAGGAATTCCCACACACTTTAAACTTTCAGCTGCCACAGCCAGAGAAGACTGAAAAAGAATCAAAGTTGGGAGGGTGCTTAAAAGGGAGGGGTTGACTCAGGAGGCTTGAGGCGAAAGCTGTTTATCAGTCCTAAGGGAAGTGGTTCCGCATTTTCATAACCAGTTTGATTCTATTTGTATGCGCTGGCTGAGTATTTTCCGTTTATACTTTTTTCTTGCATGCCGTCTTTGAAATTTTTTGAAGAAAGTTTTCTGTAAAGGGTTAATATATAAGGGTTTTTTTTTTTTTAAGTTGCTTTATAGAGTTAATTTTGCATAAATATCTTAGTGTGTTTACTGCTGGAGGGTCATTTTATTGGCCTTGTTTTTGATTTCTTGGAATCTCAAGGATTGTTTCAGTTGTAAATAATAAAATAAATACTTGTGTTCAAATTCACAGAATTGAACATTGCAGCTTTGCAAACCAACGCCATTGTCGAGAATATTTTACACATTCATTCATCTATTTCTCAGGAGTGGATTATCTGTCCTTCATTTTCCCTGTTGACTAACTGGCCCCGGACTACAGGCAGGAGGCAAGCCAAGAAAGGGTCAGGAGCAGTCCAGAAGGAGAGAGTGTGACTCTATGTGTCTGACAGAAGCTTTGTTTATACAAGTGATATGAAAAGCATTCCGGAATGCCTCTGACCTTAATTCTCAGTCAAGCTGATAAGATAGCCAAGTCATTGTAGCTACGCTACTGTGTCTGTCTGCTTAAATCCTTGGCAGCCACTTGGCTCAAAATTGATTCTCAGGGCTCTGTGTTCTGAAATGTTCCTAAGCTGGATGCGGCAGGGGTTCAGTTAGGATGTATTCCCAGTTGTGCAGCTCTTTAAAAATACCTCAAAACTTAAAAAAAAAAAAATCTTTTTTTTTGGAAAGCTGAAGTTTTTTTACTGCTTCCTTGATTTCTTAAAGAGCTGATCATACTTTTAAATTGTGCTAATGATAATTATTCAGTTGTTGAAATAAGATGACAAACTTTTTTCTCATGACTTCCTGCTGATATGCTAAATGGCTTCTCTCTGCTTTGCTTTTTTAGTGCGTGGATATATTTTTTGTTTCCTTTTTTCCCCCATCTTCTTTTTGGAAAGTGGTCCTATCTACTGGTCTCAACCTGCCAACCACTGAACATAACTCTTTTTTTGGACTGTTTATAATATTATTTGAAAAGCAAAAAAAATCAATATATTAAACAATAAACTGTCCCTAAATGAAGACTGGTGCCCTCTGCCCCCCACCTTTTAAGTGAATTAATTTTAATACAGATATCATTGTGATATCTCTCTGGGTTGGTTTTACAGAGAGCTTTTGCTTTGTTTCTTTTCCTGGTATCTTCTGATCACATCAACATATCTGTGCAAGGCTGGGGTGTGTGTGTGTGTGTGTGTATGTGTACGTGTGTGTGTGTGTACAAGCACACACACATTTGCTGGCACATATGAAAGTTTAGTCTTTTTTTTTGAAGGTAAAGCTAGAGGACTTATTTTTAATGCATTATTCGCTGTTTGCACTAAGTTTTGCTCACATCTCATATCATGGGTTCGGGAAATTGGCAGAATTAAGGTTCCCTGAGCAGAAAGGCTTTCATTTCTTTAGGAAAACAAAACAAAACAAATCAGAAATTGAGCAAATGAGAAAACTAAGCAAATCTGAAGATGATTAATATAAAATATAATGAGAGGTTTGGGGATATCTAGACAAACTAAATAGAAAATTAGATAGTGAGCCTCAACCAATTTAGATAAGGAAGTATTTCTACCTAGCATTTTAAACAATTATAAGCAATGTACCTTTACGTGATAAAGTAGTGGACTGAGCAGTTTCCCTTCTTGAAAATATTTCCTTTTGAAACTTCTGTACATGTATTGTGTTTTATTGAAATCTGCTTAAAATTTAGATTTTTGTCTGTTTGTAAGCTTGGCTTATCTAATGGCAAACTGAACTACAGATAGAATCTTAGGTGTCTTTTCACATGTGTTAGTAATTTGGCCAATTTGGTTATCATAAGTCATCTCTGTCGGAAATCATCAAAACATAATTAGGCAAGCATGAATCAGTAAGTCATCTAGTGGAAATTACTAATACTTTTTTTTTTTTCACTTTTCCCTGATTGTTATAATTTTATTTATTTATTTATTTATTTTCATTTACAGCTTATTTTTTTTTCTTTTTTTTACATTTTTTTCCCCCAATTTATTTATTTTCAGAAAAACAGTATTCATTATTTTTTCACCACACCCAGTGCTCCATGCAAGCTGTGCCCTCTATAATACCCACCACCTGGTATCCCAACCTCCCACCCCCCCGCCACTTCAAACCCCTCAGACTGTTTTTCAGAGTCCATAGTCTCTCATGGTTCACCTCCCCTTCCAATTTATCCAAATTCCCTACTACTCTCTAACGCCCCTTGTCCTCCATGCTATTGGTTGTGCTCCACAAATAAGTGAAACCATATGATAAGTGACTCTCTCTGCTTGACTTATTTCACTCAGCATAATCTCTTCCAGTCCCGTCCATGTTGCTACAAAAGTTGGGTATTCGTCCTTTCTGATGGAGGCATAATACTCCATAGTGTATATGGACCACATCTTCCTTATCCATTCATCCGTTGAAGGGCATCTTGGTTCTTTCCATAGTTTGGCGACTGTGGCCATTGCTGCTATAAACATTGGGGTACAGATGGCCCTTCTTTTCACGACATCTGTATCTTTGGGGTAAATACCCAGGAGTGCAATTGCAGGGTCGTAGGGAAGCTCTATTTTTAATTTCTTGAGGAATCTCCACAAGAAATTACTAATACTTTTTATTGGTCAAAATGTATTATCAACTTCTCTGCTGTAAAAACCAGTGCAGTGATTGAATAAAGAATAGTTTTCTTTAGTTACTAATTTTTATACACATAGCTCAATGTAATAATGCCTGAGAGTTAAATATATAGAACCTTAAACTCAGCAATATATGTTACATACTTGCTTTAGAAAAGAAGATAGCGGGGGTGGGGGGTGTCTGGGTGGCTCAGTCTGTTAAGCATCTGCCTTTGGCTGAGTTCATGATCCTGGGGTCCTGGGATCCAGCCCTCAGTTGGCTTTCTGCTCAGTGGAGTTTGCTTCTCCCTCAGCCCACTTCTCCCTTGCCTGCTGCTCCCCCAGCTTGTGCCCCCCTCTCTCGGCCAAATAAATAAATTTAAAAATCTTGGAAAAAAAAAAGAAAGAGAGAGAGAAAGAAAGAAAGCAAGCAAAGAAGAAATATAATGGAACTTAAAAAGGGAAATCCATCAGTGCATGCACTTTTCTTCTTGGTTGTATTATCGGAAGAACCCTGGGCAGCTTTATTACCATCCCCTATTCTGATTCCCTGCCAGTGTAAACCTCTATAGTATTAGCTTTCTAAAGAAAGATAAATATGGTAAATATGCTTCAAAAAATGAGGAAACACTCCAAATCAGGTGTATTTTGGGGTTGCACATGTCATTGCTCCTTTCTTGTAAACTTGATAGTCAAGATTTGCCTCTACGGAAGAGGCAACTCAAACTATTTTCTGTCGTCATGTCTGTATGTTACAATCAGAAGTTGTAGCACGCATTTGTCGGTTTATAATTTAAGATGTTGACATATTTTCAGGAAATCTTTGGAAAGAGAAGACTTGGAAAAAATAATTACAGACCAAGCAGTTGCAGCAGGTAATAGAATTGTTTAAGTATATGTAATTAGGGAGTAATTATACTTACAGAACTAATATTTTACCCATAAACTAATATTTTCTACTGGTAGAAAATATTTACCTGTAGAACTAAAATTTTCTCCTAAAATATTCATATTTATTTTTGGTGACTTCCAGTATGAAGTATTCAGTATAATACATTGTGTTAACATAAAGAGTAATTCTTTTTCATGCTGTGTATTTTTGTTTGACAGAAAACATTTCCTCTTCTTTATAATGTTTATTTGCTGAGACATAGATAAGGCTGCATGGGAAGCTGACTCATAGACATTTACATGCTTTGACCTTGAACATAACTAAGTATTCCTTATTTATTCATGAAAAATCTTATTCAACCAAGTAAAATAAAGAAATTTTTTGAAGGTGGGAAGCAATCCTGGGGAAAAGGATTAGCAGTGTTCTAGTATTAATAATTAGTTTATGGGAAGGAAGTAGATGAGTAACTTTGTTGTACTGTCCTTTTTAAAGTTGGAGGACATGGACCAATGGGTTAAATCTTTCCAAAGGTACAAAGATATGAAGAATTTGATGATGATGATGATGGTGACGGTGACGGCTAACAGTATATACTGAGTCCTTCCCCGGAGCTGGGCACTATTCTAAATAGTCTCTACACATCACAACAGTGCTATGAAAAGGGCACTATTGTTTTTCCAAATTATAGATGAGGGGGAAAAAAATGACACACAGAATTTAAAGAATAAGGAAGATTAGGGAAGGAGAAGTTACAGGAAGTTAATGAATTCCAAACAAATATTCATTCCAGTAACATTTAAACAAGAATTTTGTTTTGCTTTAAAAAAAAAAAATTAAATGACTTTATATCATCTCTAGAGAAAAATGATAAAATTGAGGTTCATGACCAGTGATTTCAAATTCATTCCTGTTAACATTTCTACTGAGGGCGGGAGGCCCTCCAGGTTTGGACAGTGCCCCTTCATCAAAATGTGCTGTGTTTATCATTAACAGAATGATGGGAGAGATTTTTTCTGAAATGAACTTGATTCTGTAGTACTGATTGTTCTTTTGTAAGAACAACAGTCCCTTCAGGGAGATTAAAAGTTGTGTATTATACTTAATTTATCATGGTTTCATAATTAACTGATGGGAAATTTTTATTTGGAGTTTCCAGAATTGTGGAAACTCATCGATGTGGGTGATTTGAATATAGATGGTTAATTTTGGTCAAAACTCTTGTTACCAGAGGTAAAGGGCACTAAATCCTCAAATCAAACGGTGTTAAAAAATAGTATTAACCATGCAGCTCTTCCCAGAATGATATAGATATGGCAGAAAATGTATTCTTTGCTTTCAGGAGTTCCAGTGGAAATCGTCAAAGAGTCTCTCGGGGAAGAGCTTTTCAAAATATGTTACGAGGAAGATGAACACATTCTAGGTGTGGTTGGAGGAACCCTCAAAGATTTTTTAAATAGCTTCAGCACCCTCCTGAAACAGAGCAGCCACTGCCAAGAAGCAGAAAAGAGAGATAGGTTTGAGGACGCTTCCATTCTGTGCCTGGATAAAGACCACGATTTCTTAAATGTGTACTATTTTTTCCCTAAGAGAATCACGTCCCTGATTCTTCCTGGCATCATGAAGGCTGCTGCTCGCGTGTTGTACGAAACCGAAGTGGAGGTGTCCGTCCTGCCTCCCTGCTTCCGGAATGACGGCAGCGAGTTCGTCAATCAGCCCTATCTGTTATACTCCCTCCACATCAAAAGCACCAAACCATCCCTGTCCCCGGGGAAGCCCCAGTCCTCGCTGGTGATTCCCGCGTCCCTCTTCTGCAAGACCTTTCCTTTCCACTTCATGTTTGACAAGGACTTGACGATTCTGCAGTTTGGCAATGGCATTAGAAGGCTGATGAACAGGAAGGACTTCCAAGGAAAGCCGAATTTTGATGAGTACTTTGAAATTCTGACTCCCAAAATCAACCAAACGTTTAGTGGGATCATGGCTATGCTGAACATGCAGTTTGTCGTCCGAGTGAGGAGGTGGGACAACTCTGTGAAGAAATCTTCAAGGGTAAGGAAAATATCATAGTGGTTGGCATATGAAATAAATCACTTCGTGTTTAAGGACTAGAAATTAAAAAAAAAAAGTAAAGAGATATGCATCACTTCATACATTTTGATAAAACACCCATTACGTTTAAGACAATTCTTAAGTAGCATTTTAAGGCTGAAATAAACTTAACATCCTTTCTTCATTCATGTGCTGGTTACTTGATTCATTACTTCAAAAATATTTATTGGATGTGGTCTACCTTTTAAAGTCCTCTCAGGGTATTTTAGAAACTGAATTAGATAAATATTTATATAAAAATGTGTTTTTAGTCATCAAATACCTAACAAGAGGCATTATTCTGCAAGAAACAAACAAAAACTACTTGTTTCTTAGAGGAGACAACTAAATGGATTTTTAAATCAATTTTTTTTAAAGATTTTTATTTATTTATTGGACAGACAGAGATCACAAGTAGGCAGGGAGGCAGGCAGAGAGAGAGGGGGAAGCAGGCTCCCCGCCGAGCAGAGAGCCTGACTTGGGGCTCGATCCCAGAACACCAGGACCATGATTCGAGCCAAAGGCAGAGGCTTTAACTCACTGAGCCACCCAGGTGCCCCTTTAAATCAATTTTTAATAGACTTGGAAAATCAGTAACTTTCTTAATTGTTAGAGAATGTTGTGGGGCTTTTTCTCATGGTAGAGAATCTGGGTGGTCATTTAGTCCAAGGAAGGAGTTTGCAAAATCATAGTTGATTATATGAGCAAAGCTAACATTCAGGCTTATATGTATATAACTTTTAAACATGCATAATTCCAGGAGATGTGCACTTTGTTCCCAAAATGAAAACAGTTTTAACACTCTTCATCACAAAAACAATGTAGCTAAATGCTCAAAATAGGTAATACTTAGAGATATTCCTTGCAGCCAAAAAATCAATGACATTAATTGGATACATTTTTGTGTGTGAAACAAAACAAAATACTATTTGCAACTTCCTTTTTCTCACTAAGCAACACATTTCGGGTATTCTTCCACATCATGGTGTGTAGGCTTGTTTCCTTTTTCCAGAGACTGTGTAGAATCCCATTGTATGCTTATCCTCTATTTAACCAGTCCCCTACTGAAGGGCATCTGGGTTGATTTTGACTCTTTGCTGCAGAGAACACACTTACATGTATTTGTTCTCACTCATACAGTAAACCAGGATGATCACCTACCCCTCACATCTCTCAAGGCTTCCTTGGTACAATCCTTTACACTATCTGCTACTACTAACAGAAAATAATAGCAGAAATATCAGCCTTCCCCCTAGTGAGAAAAACTTGAAGCAAGATTTTTTTGTGTGATTTATTGAAAATCATGATCTCTATGCAGAGTTACTCCACTCTACCCATTCTCCAAATGTTCATGTGTATTTTACAATGCACAGTCAATTGGAACTATAAGAAAGCATATTGTTCCTTTTTAGCAGGTAGGAAAAAAAATCGAGTTAAACACAAAGAGATCATCACCATATCTCTACCTTTCCTTTTGTCTAAAAAGATGTTGGAAACTGAAATAAACCTCAGTTGGTTTGCCTTTACTTCCCAGGTTATGGACCTCAAAGGCCAAATGATCTACATTGTTGAATCGAGTGCGATCTTGTTCTTGGGGTCACCCTGCGTGGACAGATTGGAAGATTTTACAGGACGTGGGCTCTACCTGTCAGACATCCCGATTCACAATGCACTGAGGGATGTAGTCTTGATAGGAGAGCAGGCCCGAGCACAAGATGGCCTGAAGAAGAGGTTGGGCAAGCTGAAGGCCACCCTCGAGCAAGCCCACCAAGCCCTGGAGGAGGAGAAGAAGAAGACGGTGGATCTCCTGTGCTCCATATTTCCCTCCGAGGTTGCGCAACAGCTGTGGCAAGGGCAAGTTGTGCAAGCCAAGAAGTTCAGTGACGTCACCATGCTTTTCTCCGACATCGTGGGGTTCACGGCCATCTGTTCCCAGTGCTCACCGCTGCAGGTCATCACCATGCTCAACGCACTCTACACTCGCTTTGACCAACAGTGCGGTGAGCTGGATGTCTACAAGGTAGGGGCAGAGGAGGTCAAGGCCCATGGGACAGGCAGAAGTCACTGAGGAAAAGCACCAGAGCCAGGACCCCCTAGTTACTGAGTTACCATGCAGATGAAAGGCTTTCTCTGCAAGCCGCATCCTGGGAGCAGGCATTGTGCCTTAATCCTGTGCGTGTGCTCTAGCCAGAAATAGCGCCGAATCTGCTCAGAAACTGAGATCATTATTCCATTAAAGGACTGCCCCATTGTCTTCTCAAAGAATAAGCATAGCATGAAGGGGTGATAGGCTGAGTGGAAGATGGGGCATAGGACCCCTGAACGGGGACAATTTAAAAGTCAGTAAATGGGACACTTAATGGTGGCAACTGAGCTGAATTATCAAGCATGGGATCATTCCAAGTATGACTTACATGGAGAAAAGTGATCCTCTGTAAAAGGAAAAGTAGAAAAAAAAACATGGGTCTTATACAAATTATCTTCAAATAGGTTAACTCAGTATGGAATTAATGTGATGCTTTTAATGGCTGAGTCAGAGGAAAAAAACACTGACTTAAGGCATTATTGGAGATTCGAGGCCAAAGGCAGAGACATAGGTGCAGAGAAAGGCCTGGCTTCAAATCTGGTTCTCTACTTGTTCGGTAAGCTGAGAAAGTGAAATAGCCTTTCTCATCTCTATAACAGAGAAAGTAATATGGAGCTAAGTAATAAAGCGCCTATGGAGCTTATACGCATGAATAACATACATTATATCCTATAAGCTTCAGGAACAGGCCTGTTGCAAAGATGATGGTAAATCGTATCAGTTATTCATGATGTAGTGGGACTTACTGCCCAGTCTACCGCAAACTGGGCATCACTCTAGGCACGTGAAAGCTCATTAGGGAAGTAATTATCCCTAATGTGTACTAGCCTTTTTTCTTTTTAAATGTAACTTGATTGGCTATAAGAGAACTAGTGAAATAGTTTTGTGTTTTGTGTTCTGTGTTTCTAGAATTAACTCCCCCTCCCTTTTTTTTTTTTTTTTTTTTTTTTACTAATTTAAAGTCTTTCACATTATTCTAGCCACTGGCATTAAGAACAAAGCACCCCTCTCATTTGTGTGGCTTGAATCCCATTTTAGTTTGCCACGTATAATTTGGCATTTTGGAGATTCACCCAACATGAAATAAGTACATCAATGAGGAGAAAACAAATATTATTTATGAGACTACATAAGCCTCTGCTTTGTTCCAGTCTAGATGTCCAACTTAAAACCCTCCTTTTAAAAATTTCCAGCAGGAAATTCCAGACAGAGCCATGATCCCCTTGGGGAAAACACACACACACACACACACACACACACAACTCCATGTATAATTACTGATAAAATAATTGGCTTTAGTTAGGTTAAGCTTGATGGCCTCTTGTGCAATTTACTATAGTTATTTGTAGATAGTTTCTATCTTGACATTGTCTCCTCTCGGAATTGTAAGAAGAAAGCCTCACTCTCCCTTACAACTGCTACGGTGGCTAGCAGAGGTAGTGGCCCTCTTCTACAAATTTCAGCTTGTTGAAGCTAAAACAATTCAGTTATTCCAATCAAGTATTCAGAATCTGTGTTCCTCACCATGTGGATAGTAGTCACAGAGTTCCGTAGCTAATCCAGCCACACAACCCAAGCTAAATAATGAATCGTCTGCTCTGTCCTTATTTCCAACTTCTCTTCACTTCTGATTTTGCATGGAAATACCTGGAGACAGCTGTGAGTAGATCAGGAAGGGTCTTCACTGGGAGATAAACGTAAGATGCACAGTGTGTGTAGTAAGATGCACAGTGTGTGTAATCATACGCTCGACTGTGAGTGTGGTGGCTTCCAAGGAATAGTCTAGCTTTCCCCGCCACACCCCAGGACCTGTTTATACCAGGATTTCGTTTAATCTCATTTGCTTATTGTCTTTTCATCTTCTTTTCATTTTTCAATTTATTCAGCTTTCATTTATTGATTTCATTTATTCATTGTTATAGCAGATATTTACTGTCATCCGGGGTGGGTCAACTTGAGCGAGAAGATCTCATATGTGGGCGATAGGAGGGCAGGGCTGCCCAATGCCAGATTTCCATGTGACAAGGTGAATGCCTGGTTGGGAACACAGGTGTACAGGTGTTATGATAGCAGAGAGAATAAGCATCTAGTAGGAGTGAGAGCACCACTTCTTTTAATTAAATAAGGTGCACTTCTTGGGCACCTGAGATACGTCAGCCATTATTTTAGGCACTTTGTTATATATTCATTTGCTGAAGAAAATCTTACAAGAGGCACAGCCACCTGGTTCACTTGTTAGCAAATATACTGGGCACTGGTAATTTAGGAGTTAGTAAAACAGGCAGTTTGAGAGAGCTGACATTCTACTGGGGAAAAGAAGGGAAAATGAGCAAATGAGTCAACTTCCAGCATTCCAATGGGTGTGCTATTCTGGATAAAGTTAAGGAGGAGAAGAGCAGAAGGTAAGGGTGATTGCTATTTTACAGAGGGCGGGTGGGATAGGTATTTCTCACATGGTAATGTTTTAGCGGGCACTGGAGGAAATGAGGGACACGCCAAGTGGCCGTGTGCAGGAGGTTGTTCAAGACAAAGGAATAGCAAGTGGGAACATGTTTGATATGTTTGAGGGATAACAGGAGGTCAATGGCGCTGGGACAAAGTAAGCAAGAGAAAGGATGAAGTAAAATCAGAGATTAGCAGCAAGGTGAAAAGGACTTTAGAGGCATTTTAAGAGTTTCAGCATTGATTCTGAGTGAAATGGAGAATCACTGAAGGTTTGTCTCCCTTTCTCATTTTTCCTTTCTCATCTCCATCCCTCTACACTAGAAAGTTTGAATAAGAGGAGTGATACGATCTAGTAAGTTACAATAAGTATTTAGAGGAGGAGAAAAACGCAGTGATTATGATTTGGTGGATTATTTGTGGATTCAAATTAACTGGTAGCTTTGCCATCAGCATTGCGGACATATAAAAATTCTATTACAACAACAGTAATGACAATGATAACACTTGGAATTTATATAGCAGCTTGGTTTTCAATAGCCTTCCAAGCACCATTGTTTGACATCTTCATTTCTATACCTCGTGACTACTACTCCTGTAGACCCCCTTATAGTTACTATGAGGATCCCCAAATCCTTTTGAAAAACTAGAATGTCTTAGCTTTATAGCATACATTTTTACTAAATTCATATGAAACGATTGAGCAGCGACTGTTCAAAACACTGTACTCTCTAAGAGGCTATAAAATCGGCAAGTGATTCCAGTATCTTTAAGTAAATTGTTACAAACACGCAATATCATTTACATTACATCATTGGCCTCTACAGAGCGCTTTACATGAGGTGGAGGGAGTGAAATGCTCAGCTAGTCTGGGAGGAGACGCCACCTCCTGACATTGTGCTCCCAGGACCACACTGCCTTCCAGAGCAGCACCTGATGTAAGGCATCTCCACTTGATGAATTTCCTGAAAGGGAAAGCCATTTCTGAGAGTATCTGATTTACTCTGATGTTCTAGAGGGCCCAAACACTACAGTGTCTGCTCTATGACGTGCACTATGATTCCTTCCGAACTTGTATTTGTGATGCGGAAAATCTATTACATGCAGGTGGAGACCATTGGTGACGCATACTGTGTGGCTGGGGGACTACACAAAGAAAGTGACACCCATGCTGTTCAGATAGCGCTGATGGCCCTGAAGATGATGGAGCTCTCGGATGAAGTCATGTCTCCCCACGGAGAACCTATCAAGGTAAGGCAGATCATATATTGCCCAGCAAATGTCATGGAGAGTACATGCTTATTAATTATTTATAATTAAAGATGAAAAGAAAATTATAATTATATATATAAGATTTATATATAATTATATATATAATTATAATTATAATTAAAAATGCAAAGAATAGTGCATCAGTTGGGGTCAGTTGTAGAGAGCAAAATGTCTGAAGTTGTTGAAGCCGGAAGAAATTTATGATAGGGTCTTAAGGGGTGTGCAGAATCACTGAGAGGACTAACAAAGCCATCCATAAGTGAAACCTTCAAGAAAAGTGACTCCCAGAGCTGCACTTGAATCCTTGCTTTTTCTGAGATGGAGAAGCTGGCTCCAGAACTCTACTGCCCCAGACGCAGCAGGAAACCACTGTGCTCAGAGCTGCTGCCTCTATTACTGGCTGCAGGACAAAACTGCACTTAATATAATTTGAATCAGTAACATGGAAATCCTGCATCACAACCCTCACAAGACGAGTGACTGGAAGCTGGACTCTGTGCTAAGCATGCCGTAGGAAACCCACAGACTGCCACAGCTGTCCATGCTCTTGGAAGCCCCAGAGGTGCAGTCACAGCAGAAATCCTGGCTTCCAAATCGCTTACAAGTATATCTGATTCACCAATCGAAATGCATCTAGAAAATGCAGACAAGTTTAGAAAACATCATTTCCCCTGTAGGGCAGGACATTACACTCTAATGAAAATTGACTGCTACTCCACCCCAATATTTTCCAAAACATGTAACACTCTAAAATTTCTACATTATCTCAAAATAATGTCTTATTGCAGATGAGAAGATAAAATGACCATGCTAGGCATTCATTTCAGAGAATACAAGATCACCTTTATTTGTCCTACTTGTAGTGAATCTGCCACTTAATTTTTATAAGACAGTCCTCGATTGATGATGTTCAAAAATGGGATTTTGAGGGCCGCCTGGGAGGCTCAGTCAGTTGGGCGTCTGCCTTTGGCTTAGGTCATGACCCCAGGGTCCTGGGATTGAGCCCCACTTTGTCTTCTTCCTCTCTCCCTGTTTCTGTTCTATCTCTCATTCTCTTTCAAGTAGATAAATAAAATCTTAAAAAGAAATGAAAAGAAAGGGGACTTTGAAGTCCTATAGAATCCTATCTGGCATGCTATAAAATAATAGAGAAAAGAAAGAAAAAATGTAAAATACAAAACTATAATACTTAGAAGTGTAGCCTTGGCTCTCTTCATAATAGAAGCCATATGTTGAACCCAGCCTTTTCCCTCCTTCTTACCCTACTACCCAATGGAATGGAATCAAAGTGAAAGAATAGGAAATGTTTCCTTTTTGTTCAAGCTCTTTGTGTCTCCAACATGCCATTTGTATAAATCGCCTCTCACTGCTGATTTCCTTACTACCGTCCACACACTCTGGCTTAGAAAGCTGCAGGTGGAGTGTTGATAGAAACCAGAGGGCCGCATGCGACAGGGAAAGTCGGTCAGTGCAAAGTAAATTTGGAAAAGGACTCCTGTACCCTCCTTCCTGCTCTCAAGGCATCTGTGAGGAGACATGTGCTGTGTCAAACGTGGTCCCCAAATGGAAGATTGCACCAGCAGCTTTCCCTTCAGGACGTGCTGTGCATCTTAAATTCAGGGTCTTTTTCTTGTGAATTTGAAACGGAATTTGTGAATTTGCTGGTGAATATGGAGAGTTCCCTGATAAGAAAGTTGTGGAGTTGAGAGCGAAATGCAGAACCGGAGAAGGGAAGAGAAGGAGGGAGAGTGGCATGGGAGGAACTAAAGGCCATTTACTTTACCTGCCGTGTTTGGATTGATAGATTATGAAATAGAAGAAAGTCTTATCATAAATGTATCACGACAAAGTTAGAATAACTAAGTACAGAGAGAGAAACAGGTTTAACCAGGAGAGTGCCCCAAGAGGGGCACCTGATCTAAATCATAAACTAAAATTGTATTTTTACAGAGAAGATAGACTTTTGCTTATAATGATCAGTTGGTATATGTACAAAACCATATTCTCCTAAAGAAGAAAATACCAGATGTAACGGATATCTAAGCTTTGCTGATTAAGATGAAATTGTGACAAAGAAGGGACTCTAAAACTAGTTCAATCCTGTATTTTATAGATGAGGAAACACTGAGCAAGACCTAAAGAGACTCACAGAAAGTCACAGATTTTTGTGGCAGATGCAGGTCTCCTAATTCATACTATAGTGCTTTTGTTTGAAAATTGTGCAAAATTCATGATTTGACATTTTATAAGCAAATGATTCTGGAACATTCTTAGCAGATACCTAAAATCAGTTGTAAAACTAGGCAAAACTAGAGTCTTCCGAACTCTGAATAACATTAAATCGTTGAGTACTTGGCCTTTGTTTAAAATGCATACACCTAACAAAACTTTTTTTAAATTGTCAGCTGAACAGAGGACTTGAAAAGAAAGAATGTTGTACCCAATTGTCATACAGAATATCCCGACTTTAGCTTACTGTATTGTAGCTGCGTTTTCAGAATTTGTACATCCCCTGAGATCAATAATTCAGAACTTATAAAAGATGCCAGTTTAAAATATTGTTTTAATTGTTCTCCAAATCACTGGTAACCTTCAGAATTCCTAAACTTTTACCCCAGCATATCCCAGACCTCACCTTACTTCTGGATATGGCCCAACTCTGGTTTTCCACGCATTTGGGCGGGTTAAACAAAAATGTGTATGTAGTCATAGTGATGCGGGTCTAAGCCACTTCAGCTCTGCTTCCTCTGTCTGTGATGTATTCTACTTAAGTATCCCAATTCCTTTCTCCTTTCATGTTCATCATTAAGAGGGGGGAAATGTTTGCCATAAAGTTCTTTTTATCCTTTATATTCTAAGAGCGGCATCTCCTGCCCTTCTCTGACCGTGCGTTGGGAAACAACCCTTGGGGGCCAGGATTCTGTCTGTCTCCCTTGATGGACAGAGCAGGTTCCCATAAACAGAAGCACACAGACGCTTCGCCTTGTCATTCTGGTGACTGTGATAGGAATGCACAGAAATATGTTTCAGACATTGAAGGCAGCTGAAACAAAAATGCTTTGTGGAACAGACCTAATTGCATAGTGGAAAAGAGTTAAGAAGTCTGACAGATTTTGTACTAGGAATATTTTTTAAAAGATTATATTTATTTATTTGACAGTGATCACAAGTAAGCAGAGAGAGAGAGAGAGAGAGAGAGAGAGGAGGAAGCAGGCTCCCTGCTGAGCAGAGAGCACGATGCGGGACTCGATCCCAGGACCCTGAGATTATGACCTGAGCCGAAGGCAGAGGCTTTAACCCACTGAGCCACCCAGGTGCCCTGTACTAGTAATTTTTAACTGGATGTGAGTAGAGGGAAGCAGGCAGGAGGTCTTGCAGAAGAGCAGAATGGTGTAGGGACAGCAGAAGGTAAAAATCATATGAAGGGCATTCATCTGGTATGGACCAGTGATCGAGAAGTGTTTTACCAATGATGAGGACATTGTGTGACTTTGGGCTTTCAGATGCGAATTGGACTGCACTCCGGGTCAGTTTTTGCTGGCGTTGTTGGCGTTAAAATGCCTCGTTACTGTCTTTTTGGAAACAACGTCACCTTGGCGAACAAATTTGAGTCCTGCAGTGTTCCACGGAAAATCAATGTCAGCCCAACAACGTACAGGTACAGTTTGCACTAAATGCCTGAAATCCCTTCTTTTCACGTATACACTGTTGTCTTTTTTTCCCATTGGTTTATATTATCCTCCATAGCATTTTCTTGCTTAGATAATCTGACAAGAAAGAGAAATGCAATAACTTTACTATCCTCGCCTTTTAAAAAATTACTCAGCCTCATGAGAAGTCTGAGGTGCTTGTTGCCCAGGGGGCTCCTTGACTCACGTCCCATCCTCCTCCACTGTTCTTCTCAAATCACGGATTCATGCTCTCCATACTTGGTTGGCCGTTCTGACAGCAGCACCTTCCTGGCGCTGGCCACCCAGATTTAGCCTGGGCCCCACAACTTACAGGGCATGGTCCTCAACACGCCTTTAGCTCAGATGCCAGACGGGGAGACGTTCCATCTCATTTTAAGAATCCAGTTTTAACAGAAAAGCTTGAATGGCAAAATGTGTTCCAGACATAAGTGGTAGCTAACGTACCAAACGATTCCCAGAAAGTTATCATTCCTGTTCTCAGAGAAAGCTATTTTATAGCATCTTCGTTCTCCTGAAAACTCCACAGCCTTTCTTTTTAGAGTTGATAACTTCTTTTCCTGTTTCACCAGAGAAGACAGGAATGCATCTGATAAGTGTATCACCACCTTCCCCTGGGGGCAGACCCCATCAGGCTAGTTACCTCCCCCCCCAGAGCCCTGGTCACAGCCTCTTGCTCTGGTGACAGTGCCACCATCTTGCCTGCTCCTCCTCCAGACGATCCCCCCAAGTTTGCTCTGAGTGTGACCACTTCTCGCTTTCTCAAGAACTGGTCTCCTGAAAATACCTGGTTTCTCTCTATGATCAGTTTCTCTGGTGAAATGATTATTCCCATCAGAAAACAGGTGTGTCTTCCTATTAGACTTCTTAAAATAGTATCTTCCTTGTTTCCAAGCATATTTCAGCTACCCACCCCCAACACCGCCACCATATTTTTGTTCTTTTTCCAGCAAAACTCATTGCAAGAGTTCTTCATACTCACTGGCTCTATTTTTTTTTTTTTTTTTTAATCTCCTGTTGGCTCTCTGGCTCACACCTATCAGCATGTGTCCCTTGCACTCCACTGACATGGTTCTTAATGGGGTCGTCGGTGTTCCTTGCTAAAATCATGCTCAGTTCTTCCCCCTTATCTTCCTCAACATCTCAATGGCAGCTGAATAGCTTGAGCAGTCCCTCTGTTGAATGTTTTCTTCCTTAGGCTTTTGTGACTCCACACTCACCTCGTTTCCTCATTACCCCGTGACTTCATCATCTCAGTGTTTTGTGTTGTTGCTCTTTTCCCCACCATACCTTCGAAGTCCCTGGAGCTCTGTCCCCATTGTCTTCTGTGTCTGAATTTTATTGACTCACAGTTTTTTTTTTTTTTTTTTCTGTTGTTTTTTGTCGTTTTATCCCTAGTCCATCCCACAATTCTTCACTAAGCTACAGACTCATATATCCTATTCTGTATTTCTGCTCAGATGACTAATTGACAAATTAAAATTATCTTGATCATCTTAGAACAAGTAATTTCCTACATACAGTAGCCTGATGAAATCCACCACCCCCCCCCCACAGCCTAGCTTGCTTTATCAATCTCCTTAAAATGGCACCACCATTTTAGACTCTAAATCTCAGGGCGATCATCGCTTTCTCCCCCTCACAGCTTACCACATCCACCCACAGATTATATCCTGAATACATCTTTTTTCACTTTCTTCTGTACCACACCCCAAGGCAAGCCTCCCTCCTCTGTCCCACCCCAGCCAACCCAGGATCACCCTCACTCTTCTGCTTGCTTTCTTGTCCACCTCCTCCGCACAGTCCATCCCCCACACAGCAGCCAGATCGTCTCTCTCAAGTATAAATCCAGTCTCGTCACTCCTGCGTCAAAACCCCCGCAATGGCTTCCCATTGCAACCAGAATGAAATTGAAGTATGCTACCAAATGAGACCAAAATGTCCTCTTTGATCAATGTCCTGCCAACCTGTGTTGTGTCACTTTATTTTCTTCCACTTTCTCCTTCGCTCACTGCCACCCTGCCATCCTGGCCTGCCTTTTTCCCTTCGGACTTGCTACACCCATTCCTGAATTGAGGATACTGGCTGTACCTCTGCTTTCTACTTGTTCCCTGGATCATCCTGCGTCGTCGTCTTTCTCATAATTAGAGCTTAAGTCGAATGTCACCCCTTCAACGAGACACTGGTTAGTTAACTGCCATAGCTAGAGGAACAACTTTAGCCTCACACGCCTCACGTTATTTTATTTTTCCATCTTCTTAGCTCACACCTGTGTCTAAAATGGTGTTTTTCTTTCAGTGTTTATTGCCTACCTCCCCTCGGAGTGTGTCAGCCTCCGGTGGTCTACACTTCATAGCCCCAGTTCCCAGATCAGTACCTGGGGTGTGGTAGGACAGCAATAAGTATTTATTGATTGACGGACCCCTCTTTGATATGAAAATGAGTCACTCCAGCAGGAGAATTGGAAAAGTCCTTGGAGATAGGTAAAATCATATGAAGGGCATATGAAGGGCTATTGTAATGGGAATAGCCTCAGAGTCATCCCAGATAGGCCATGTAAGGAGAGGAACTCAAGTCCTTAGAGGATATGACTCTGCTTTCTGCAGGAAGTCAGGCTGATAGTCCTGAGATAACTCGAGTAGCTTCTTGTCATTTCACAGCGATTGAGTGTTCAGTAATGTATTATATGTGCATGGACACCATGAGGAGTCCTTGGGAGTGTATGTATCCTTAAAACCAAACCTTCATATAGAAAAAAGTGTATTTTCTAGTTCTTCTATTTTAATTGTTTTCAGGAATTACAAGACAAAACGTTTTCAAATTCTTCCTTTGTTTCATTTTTCAAAGTCTGGTTGTCTTAAATCTTGATAGGAGACACTGATATCCGCTACTCTTTTTACTCCCAAAATGTACTTTAAGGGGCGCCTGGGTGGCTCAGTGGATTAAGCCGCTGCCTTCGGCTCGGGTCATGATCCCAGGGTCCTGGGATCGAGCCCCGCATCGGGCTCTCTGCTCTGTGGGAAGCCTGCTTCCTCCTCTCTCTCTGCCTGCGTCTTGCCGACTTCTGATCTCTGTCTGTCAAATAAATAAATAAAATAAATCTTTAAAAAAAAAAAAAAATGTACTTTAAGATCTCGTGTCTTCCAGCAGCGTATTATGACACTTCGGTATACATTTTCAGCAACAGGAGAAGGCTCATAGCTTAAATGCTTAGGTTCATCATATAGGCAATGTTACTGGGCATGCACGTACAAGATTTTACACCATACATAGTGCCACCTTCCTTTTAATAAATTATTTTTTGATTATAATAGTAATATATGCTCTCTCATTTTAGAAAATTTACAATGTCAGAAAGTTACAAAGGAAATAAAAACAGTTGATACTCTCACTATCCAGAGACAGTAACTATTCACATTTTTGTGGGTTTTTTTATTATTTCTTAGTATGTATTTTTATGCACATCTATGAAGGATAATGAAAATTTAATCGATACTGAACATCAGTGTTTTTACTAAATTTCTTTCTATCTTTTGTAGACAAATAAGGTATTTTTTTTCCTTTTTTAATTTATTTACCTCTTACTTTCATATAAGAAATATATATGTCTTCTCTAAAGGGCAAGTAGTAGTTAAAATGCTTTATTTAGGCAAGAAATAAGTATTTAATGTGAAATACGTTTAGCCACATTTTAAAAGTCTTTCTTTTAAAAACTATCTTATTTTTTTCCCAAATGATAGGAAAATTTAGAATTGATAATATAAATTTCAATCAAAAGTGCAGGCTTTGTGGGTGCCTGGGTGGCTCAGTGGGTTAAGCCACTGCCTTCGGCTTAGGTCATGATCTCAGGGTCCTGGGATCGAGTCCTGCATCGGGCTCTCTGCTCAGCAGGGAGCCTGCTTCCTCCTCTCTCTCTCTGCCTGCCTCTTTGCCTCCTTATGCTCTCTCTCTGTCAAATAAATAAATAAAATCTTTAAAAAAAAAAGGTGCAGGCTTTGTGAAATTTAACAACTGGATTGTGAAATAGAGACATAATTCCAGTTCTATCAAAGTTTGGGATAAACAGTAGACTCTACTAGATGTCGTACAAATATAAAACCTAATTATTTCTTTGGAGAACTTGACTGGTTGAAATCTGGGGTGACATTTGTCAAACAAAAATTATATGTACACATGTAACTGTATCCTTGGTACACTTATAAAATTTATAAATTCAGGACACAGAATAAGTACCCCACACGCACAGAAAATCCTTCAAAATCCTTACCTTCAAATCTTACCTTTCACTCCTGGGTCTAATCAGTAATTTACCATGTTGCTGTGTTACGACAGTTACACATTCCTCATTCTAAATGGGACCAGGACTTTTATTTTCAGGGACAATGTTCTGCCCTCTTGTTTGATCTCACTGAAGTACAGAAAACTGAGACAAGACTAAATATTGTCCAAGTTTCAGGTCAGTGGATTAATGAGACAGGTTTATGTGGTGATCCAGGGATCATTAAAGACAAAAATGGCACGTGAGGGATATAAATGGATACTGCCCAGGGTGGGTGGGAAAGTACAACCAGGAACTGCTGTTTGCAAGAAAGATCTGAGAACCTAATAAAAGACAAACAAGACTTCAGTTCTGTAAAGGGAAGGAACAAAGAGAAGAAAGAGATTATGGAGAGCTGACAGAAAAAAGGAGAGTTAATACAACAATTTGGGGAAAATGGTATCTGGTCAAGAGAGAGTAAAGGAAACTCCCACCATATGTGGATATCTGCCCTGAAACTTTTGTTGCTTTTCTTGGCTCTGGCCTCCTTCAGACTTTCATCTAAATGGTATTATTTTTCCAACCTCTTTTCCTTAAAAATTCTGATCTTTTTGGTACACCAGGGTGGCACAGATAATTAAGCGTCCGACTCTGAGTCTCAGCTCAGGTTGTGATCTCAGGGTGGTGATCTCAGAGTCTGGAGATTGAGCCCCACGTCAGGTTCCACGCTGAGCACGGACCCTACCTAAGATTCTTTTCTCCCTCTGCCCCTCTTCCCTGCATGCTCTCTGTCTCTCTCAAATAAATAAATAAATCTGTAAAAAAAAAAATCTAATTTTTTTTAAAGATGATTTAATGAACATTTCTTACTCCGTGACACTCTAATTGTGTTTACCTGTAAGTTTCTTTAAGAAGGATAGAATTTGTATTCAGAAGACAGGCTGTACAGTCCTAAACACAGAGCTTTTCAGATGTGTCTTCGTGAGCAAGGCACTTAGATTCAAATGGTATACTTTAAAGCCACTTCCAAGTGCTGAATGTTTTACATAAATTTAAACATAAGGTTATGATTATAATCACCATATTCATTAGGAAAATCTGGGTTGATATAGACAGAAAAAAGAAAGGTCTTAATTTTATATATTGTTATTTATCAAACCTTTATAGTTTTATGCACTTTATAAGTAATTTTTAAACATTTTAAACCTACAGAAAGAAAAATTAAAAGAAAATAAAATATGACACCCATGGCCACCCATGTGACCAATACTAATATTTAATAAATGTCCGTATTCCGTCATTTTTCTTTCAGATCCCTGTTTTATTTTTTTCAAATTTTATTTATTTATTTATTTGACAGAAAGATCACAAGTTGGCAGAGAGAGAGGAGGAATCAGACTCCCCACTGAGCAGAGAGCCTGATGCAGGACTTGATCCCAGGACCCTGAAATCATGACCTGAGCCGAAGGCAGGCAGAGGCTTAACCCACTGAGCCACCCAGGGCCCCCAAGATCCCTGTTTTATTAAAAAAAAAAAAAAGAAAGAAAGAAAATTTTCCCCCTCTCCCCACAAACCACTGCTATCTCACAGGCTGGACTCTGTGCCCCTTAGGGTTTGTAGGAGCAGCTGAGAGCATACATTTCCCGCAGACAGGAGGGCTCCCAAAGAGAGGCAGGAAGGCACCGAGAAGAGCATGCTCAGCAGCTTCTCCCAAACTCACTACCAGGAAAGAAAGTGGGCAGAAAGAGGCCAAGAGTGTCACTCTCATTTAGGTTCCTCCAGGTAGAAAAACAAAATGAGAGAAAAATAGATGCCCGTTCAACTTGTCCATATCCTTTCACGACTTGCCTTAAATCTGCTGCCTATTATGTTTTTGAGATTTTTTTTTGATGAATTGTAAACTTAGATCATTTATTTAAGCTGGTCCTAATGCAGCATTTTGCAGGTAAACCAGCATTAGGAGGAAAGTGGAGAGTCTCTGATTTTTAGCACTGACCCATTTCTGTGGCGTACGTACTCCCACCGCAGCAGGTTTCAGCCACAGATGGTTTAATTGTCTCATAAAAATCCCTGAATGTTTAGCAGTTGGCTCTCGTAGGCCAGTTTGAGCCAGGTCTAGCAGAGCTTGAATAAGCCATGGAGAGCTATACTACACCCCACAGATTGCCAGACCATAGGCTACGTCCAGCCCAGCTTCACTAACCATCCATTCGCTGTCCAAGTTGGTCTTCCCAATTTATATCCCACCAACAGTATATGAAGGTTTCTGTTCCCCAAATGTTACCAATATGATGAGTGTGAACTGATAACTAATTGACGCTTATCCCATCATGTTTAATCTATTTATTTAATCTTCACAGCTGTCCTAAGAGAACTGTACTATTATTACTCCATCTTAAAGGTTAGAAAACAGACATCTTTGCTGCTGTCTCAGCCTAGGTCCACCAGACTTTGAAGCTTATACTTTTAATACTATGAAATTTGAAACTTCTTATTATGTATTACCAAATATTATGCCTTGTAAATAATAGGCATTCAGATATTTATGGATCATGACTAAAGCATCATTTCATTAATTATTTTGCAGATTGCATATTTATTGATGAAGCTTTTTAAAATTAGCTAATTGAATATTCACATGTTCTTCTCTACTTGAGTTCTGCCATTTTTGAAACCTAGATTTCTGTTTGGTTGGTTTCTTCAGTACATAGGGTGTCACGGTACCAAATCTAATGCAGCGCCATCTTCTGTTACATTAAGGCATGACGTCACAAGCTGATGAGGCGGAGGTCATGGTCTGGTCGGGCATGTATAATATGTGGTTTTCTGTGGAAGTTGGTTTAGGGCCCAGAACTACCAACATTTCCTGTCCTGAATACATATACCTGAATAATAGGTTAGAGAAATGCTTACTAAGTTTGCATTTGGGGCATCTGGGTGGCTCATATGGTTGGGCGTCTGTCTTTGGCTCAGCTCAAGACTCGGGATCTAGTCCTGGGATCTAGCCTTGCATTGGGCTCCCGGCTCAGCAGGGAGCCTGCTTCTCCCTCTGTCTCTGACTCTCTCTCTCTGTGTGTCTTTCATGAATAAATAAATAAAATCTTTAAAAAAATAAAAAAAAGTTTGCTTTTGACAGAAAGTTAAGGAAGGAAATAGAAAGAGGAACAAGTAACTTCATCAGTAGGATTGGAACTTAAAATGCATTTAACTTATATGTGGAATTTAAGAAACAAAACAAACGAGCAAAGGGGAAAAGAGAGAGAGAGAGATCAGGCAAGCCAAGACACAGACCCTTAACCACAGAGACCAAACTGTTGGTTACCAGAGCGGAGGTCGTTGGGGGAGTGGGGGAAATAGGTGATGGGGAATAAAGAGTGTACTTGTGATGAACACCGATTGTTGTATGGAAGTGTTGAATCACTATATTATGCACCTGAAACTAATATTACACTGTGTGTTAACTACTTGGGATATAAATAAAAACTTATTAAAAAAATGAACAAATACAATAAAGTGAGTTTACTGCAGTGGACAAGTAGTTAATAGCAAATAATAAAATGTGGTAAACAAATAAATTTAAGAAGAAATATTTCTAATACAAGACAGTAAGAAGAGTGTTAATTTGTATAATTAAATTTCCTTTTAGTCTTACTAACCTACAATTCATAAAAATTCTATCAAGAGATTCATATGTTATTTTCACATCATATATATGTATGTCACATTATATATAGAAATATATATCACATTATATATGATATATATGTGTGTGTGTATGTATGTATTTTTTTTTAAAGATTTTCATTTATTTATTTGACAAAGAGAGACATAGCAAGAGAGGAACACAAGCAGGGGGAGTGGGAGGAGGAGAAGCAGGCTCCCACAGAGCAGGGAGCCCTAATGTGGGGCTTGATCCGAGGACCCTGGGATCAAGACCTGAGCCAAAGGCAGATGCTTAAAGACTGAGCCGCCAGGCTTCTATATGTAATATATCTTATACAGAACTTTTCTTTCACAACCTCTTGTCCTAGATTACTTCCCCATAATATATACAAAATAAATGAGCCAATAAATGGACAATGTCTTTTCTCTTTCAACCTAGGAAGTCTTATTCTAGAACACTATGTTTATGGATGGGGTTGGGGGTTTTTTGCTATTATTAGACTTTTGGATTATTTTGCATTTTTTCCCACTACTATGAATTTACTGTTATATGAATTATTGATTTTATCTTTACAAAAATATTTTATATATTTCCTAATGTGAGTGAAATACATTATTTGGAGAATTTTCTTTTGTTATTGTGAATCGATTCTTCTTTGTTCTTCTGTGAAGATATTTTTAAAATCATTGGGATCTTTCTGCCAATCACACTGAAAATGGTTAGTTTATTAATACAGACAGTCCCCAGCTTTCAATGGTGCAACTTAATGATTTTTTAACTTTACAGTGGTGGGAAAACCATATGCATTCACTAGAAACCATAGTTGGAATTTCAAATTTTGATCTTTTCCCTAACTAGTGATATGCCACATGACAGTCTTGTTCACAATCAGGGGGATGAACAACTGATAAACTTAACTACTCTGTTTTTCACTTTCAATAAAATATTTTTTTTTTCCAAAAGAAACTCCTTTACTTTTTTTTTTCCAATTTATTTATTTTCAGAAAAACAGTATTCATTATTTTTTCACCACACCCAGTGCTCCATGCAAGCCGTGCCCTCTATAATACCCACCACCTGGTACCCCAACCTCCCACCCCCCCACCACTTCAAACCCCTCAGACTGTTTTTCAGAGTCCATAGTCTCTCATGGTTCACCTCCCCTTCCAATTTACCCAAATTCCCTACTCCTCTAAATTACATGAGCTATTAAACACTTTATTATATAATAGACCATGTATTAGAGGATTTTGCCAAACTGCAGGCTACTGTAAGTGTTCCAAGCACAGGGATGTCTGGGTGGCTCAGTTGGTTAAGCAGCTGCCTTTGGCTCAGGTCATGATCTCAGGGTCTTGGGATCGAGGCCCACATCAGGTTCTTTGATCAGTGGGTAGTCTGCTTCTCCCTTTGCCTGTGCTGCTCCCCCTGCTTGTACTCTCTCTTTCTCTCTCTCTCTCTGTGTCAAATAAATAAATAAAATATTTAAAAAAAAAAAAAGTGTTCTGAACACATTACGGCAGGCCAGGCCAAGCTATGATGTTCCTAGGTTAGGTGTATGAAATGCATTTTCAACTTATAGTATTTTCAGTTTATGACATTTTCAACTTATGAAGATGTAACCCCATCATAAGTCAAGGAAGATCTGTTTGTCAGGAATATTGATTTAGTTAAGTTGTTTTTTCTTGAGTAGACAGTTACCTCTGTATTAGATTCTAATTTTAATATTTTTATTTTAATCTTTTCAGATTACTCAAAGACTGCCCTGGTTTTGTGTTTACCCCTCGATCAAGGGAGGAACTTCCACCAAACTTCCCCAGTGAAATTCCTGGAATCTGTCATTTTCTGGAAGCTTATCAACCAGTAACAAATTCAAAACCGTGGTTCCAGAAGAAAGATGTCGAAGATGGCAATGCCAATTTCTTGGGCAAAGCCTCAGGAATAGATTAGCAAAATACATATCTGCTTATTAGTCTTTGGATTTTGACTCCTATGAGCAGGTGCGGAATCTCTGAAAGCACTTTATTATTGCGGATGACTAAGAACAGTATTAAAATTTTAGGAGCTAAATCACGATCTACTTTTTCTTCCACTTAACATGATAAAAATGTATTCACTTCAACACTTCAAGTCTTCAGAGGGAAAAAAAAAAAAGGAAAGGAACCTCAAAAATGACCTCTGGGGGATATTTCTGATACTATCCCCATCACTTATTACCTGTACTCACAATTTAGCATATTGTATATATGTCAGATAGGTGTAGTGCCCTGACCTGCACGGTCCAATGGAGTGACCTGTAGTCTTGTGTCCTGGTGGAATGCCGTGGTTGTGAAAGTGCATTTGTGATAGTGTGCCCCCACAAAAGCTTTCCAAATAGAAATTAGAGTCTTTGGTACCATTAGCTCTTTGAACCTTTCAGCTCTGCATTTTATTATATTTCTTCATTTCACTGTTGGTGTATGTAACAAAATAGGTTGGGTATTTTTTTCTGTTGCACTTTTTTTTTTTTAAGGAAATAAGCAATTATGGGTTAGATGCAATATGACTATAAAGTAGTTCTTCTATAAATATCAAAGTTTGTTTTATAAAAATATCTGCCATAATGTAATGTGTCATATCAATAAATACTACCTTTTGTTTGACATTTTTCTATTCTGCACTTTGGTGAAGGCTATATTAATTCATATTAGTAGTTTAATTTTTAGTAATTCATTTTTGTGTCATGATATTTGAGATAAATGAGGGTTATAGCCTATATTAAAATGCAATAATATCATTCTAATTTAATTTAATGAGAATCAACATGAGAGTAAAGTGAGATTCCAGGGGATATGGATATACCATAATGTCCAGAAGTAAAACATTTAAGCACACACACCCAGAAATTTGGATTTATATCAGCAGACATCCTGCATTGCCATGCTGAGCCGTACAAAGTTCCAGTGAGAAAACCTAAGTTCAGAAGTGGGAAATGAGACTTGTTCTTTTTGCTAATAGCTTATTTTTAAATTTGTGTTGGACACTTTGGTGTGTACAGATGTCCTAAGAGTCATCAAGTTTTTTTCTCAAAGTACACATTTGTGAATTTTTTTTAACTCTAGTTGAATGATCTCAATCTTTTTTTGAAGAGAATGTTAGTATTGATGAAGAAGATGATGCTCTGTTTTCATTAAGAAAATTCTTAAACATTTTTCTGGAGTTGGAACTTCTGTTTTTAATGATACTAGTCTAAGCTCTCTGAAGAGCTAAATAACCTGCAAGTTTGGGTTGGGATAAGGATCTGATTTTAAAAAGAGCTCGATTTCAAAGCAAGAGAAAGATGAACTTAAAATTTTTAAATCAGTACTTGTAGAGTTTAGATACACTAGCCTGGTGACCTCAGGAATAAAAAGTCATTATTGATTGGCCTCTAGTATCCCAGGTTTACTATGAGAGCTACATGACAATTTATGTACTAAATGATAGCCCAGGATCTTGAAGCACTGACTGTAGCTTGTTAAATACCAATCCTATTATTTGAAAGTGCCATAGGCCTTGGGAAAATAGAGTTATAGTCTCACAATTATATGGAGTTAATAAACATGTTTAAAAGAAAAATAAAGACTTAAATACATTTTTCTTTATGTAACTGAACCCTTAAAATTACAAAAAATGATATGAATTAAAGGAAATTAAAAAGCATAAAACACAATGTCTTCCTTATCAAAATTTTTTAAAAAGATTTTATTTATTTATTTGACAGAAAGAGATCACAAGCAGATGGAGAGGCAGGTAGAGAGGGAGATAGAGGGAAGCAGGCTCCATGCTGAGCAGAGAGCCCGATGTGGGACTCGATCCCAGGACCCCGAGACCATGACCTGAGCCTAAGGCAAATTTTTAAACACACCCCAATTTAGTAATAATTTGTGTTCTAAGTTTGTAAGTTAATTAAAATTCAAAAAAATACAAAAAAATATTTTCTCTGTATACACATGCAATGTAAACAACGTTGAGTAAAAGCTATATGGGAATCCCCTGTACTATTCCTGTAACTATTCCATAACTTTGAAATCTTATCTAAATAAAAGTTACCAAAAATGTAATTTCACAGAGAAATTAAATCTTCTGTGATGGATACCCCAGACCAGCCTACAAAGGCTCATTAATTATGGAATACTTTATGGCTCTTATGATGAACATACATTTCCATGATAGGATCTAATCAAAATTCATAGTGTGTATGCTAAAAAAAAAAAAATTAAGGACTCCCTTTTTTCTCTCTAGCTTATTCACTTTGGAGGGTAGCAACTATGGATACATTTTCTAATCTAGACCTCTGAATGTAGCCAGAGACAGACTGCCTCGAGGGTAAGTTTTCAAGGAAAGTAAGGGATCCGACTTGCAGCTCTGAAGCTAGGAATGGAAAGGAGGATGGAGGAAAGAATGGACAGAGGGCTTTTGTCAGGGTTGGGGGCTGTGGGTCCTGAATATTGTTGCCAGGTTAACTATTCTATAAAGAAATGTAGGTCGTAAGAGTGCTTCCCAATCAGGCTGTTTCTCCTAATATCTGGAATTCCAGGAATAATTTCTTCTGTTCTGGTCTTAGTGTTTCCATCCATGGCTTCTCGTTCCTTCTATATCCCGAAAGAAAATGATTCATGCTTTTTCCTGGGTTTGAAAACAGGCATGAGCGTAAAGCTGGCATGTCTGGTATGGAATTTCGTATTACTCTAAAGGCCATTAGTCCTTCAGATCCTTTGATTGGAAGGAAGGAAAAGTTGCTTTAACATTTTACTAACCTTTCCTCCACATTACTTCTCCCTCATATTGCCAGTCAAGCTCAGGAAGACCCTTCGGAGCATATCCTATGGTTAAGTCAGAAGCAGTCATAGAATGGAACAGAGTGTTCTATGGTGGGTCTAGCAAGTGAATGAGGTGAACGAAGGGGAGTGTCTACTCCACATGGTGTCTGAGGGTTAGACATGGCTCCCTGAGACTTCCCAAATGCGAAGGTGCCCAACTAGAGCTTTACATGCAAAGCCCCAGTGAAGTCTGGGGCTAGTCTGGGGCTATATAATGCCTTTTTTTTTTTTTTTATAAGATACTTTTATTTTTTTTTTTAATTTTATATATTTATTTGAGAGAGACAAAATGAAAGAGAGAGAGCATGAGAAGGGGGAAGGTCAGACGGAGAAGCAGACTTGCAGGGAGCCTGATGCAGGATTCGATTCTGGGACTCCAGGATCAAGAGCTGAGCTGAAGGCAGTCGCCTAACCAACTGAGCCACCCAGGTATGGGGTTTTATGACACCTTAAAGCAACTTTCAAGTCTCTGTTGAAACAACAGTTAATGATCCCAAGAAGAATGGATTAATGAATTATTGTAGTAGTTTTAAGTGCATGGGTTTTACCTAGATAAGCATTATTAAAAAGTGGAAAGGAATCTCTTGCACATACTCATTGGGGTGGCTTGACCGATTATTCACCTTCACTGAATAATAAAGCATGAAGTGTATTTTGTCTGCGCACCTTGGTGCTGCTTCACTCTTAAGTGGCTGTACCTGGAGAGTTCAGTGAAGGTAGAGCTGAAGGGTAGAAGACTGGGGATATGACCTGTGTGTGAGATGGGAAGGTGGTTACTTTGAGGAGCTAAGCCAGGGGTGCTGCAATCCCTGTGTTGATGGACTTAACTGTCTTCTGCAAAGCAGGAACGCAAAGCTGCAAACACCATAGACAAGTGCCATCCCTGTCTAAATACAAGCTAAAAGCAGGGCCAACTTGCTTTATTATGGAGAGAAAACCAAAATGTACTTTAATCAAAGTTTACAGCATTAAAATGTACATTTGTGGTTAAGCTTCTTCACAAAGTCTGGGAAATCTTTGCATTCTCTAGTGAGAAGGGGAAGAATCACACTTGTCCTGAAAAGCATACGCTTATGGGAGTAATTAGTCCTTCTTTGTCTTTGTTGAACTCAGTTTCCTTCTGTTCTTAGTATGTGTGCTTCCAGATTTTAGACAAAGTTGGCTTCCTTTTAAGCGCTCCTTTTATTATGCTGATGATGTGCACTCATTTGGTATTCTTTCTTTCAGCCACTTCAAACATTTTACATTTTGTTGCCATCTATACATTTCCTGTGAAGCAGCTTTGCTTTTAACCTGTCACACCTGCATCTGTTTTGACTATAGCTCACACAACCTACGCACTCTTTCATCCAAAGCTATTCTCCTACCTGTGCCCATTTCTTCTATTCAGTGCCTGCATAGATAAATAAATAAATAATATATATTTTTTGAAATAGCATAGGATCATAAACGCATAGATTCTCATTTCAAAAAATAAAAACAAACCAAGCAAAAGGAGGAAAAAGGTGAAATTCTTTTATTTTGGTGGTGGGGGGGTTGATATCCTAAAAGCCAGGTTTCTTTTATCATTAGTGCAGACTTGCTTTCTTTCTTTCTTTTTTAAGATTTTACTTATTTATTTGACAGACAGAGATCATAAGTAGGCAGAGAGGCAGGCAGAGAGAGAGGGGGATGCAGTTTCCCCCACTGAGCAGAGAGTCTGTTGCAGGGCTCAATCCCAGGACCCTGGGATCATGATATGAGCTGAAGACAGAGGCTTTAACCCACTGAGCCACCCAGGCTCCACATTAGTGCAGACTCTTTTTCCACCATAATGAACTTCATTTCAGGAAAATGTTAATATTTTAGATTTAAAACTGGAATAAAAATCAGGACAAAATTTAAATGGCAGGTCTAGGACTTCTCAGATATTCTAGTAGAAGATTTTGCCTTTCAGTTTCTTTAGTATTTAATGTCAAAATAATACATTGCAAATAAACCTTACAGATTGTGAAGAAATTTGCTTGGCAGAAAAAAGACTTTGTGTAATTGTAATGTCCAAACTTGAAAGTATCTACTAAGATAGTGGTTTAGTCTGAAATCCATTTGTATTGAAGAAAGATCTCTGAAGTAGTCCCAGAGAAAATTAAAACAAAGTGAAACAAAAATGCACCTACAGCAATTGGACAATCAGATATTACACAGTGGGAATAAGAGGGGCAAAACTGAAGCCTTCTGGAAAGTTATAGTGACAGTGGTCATGGAATTCTATGCCTTCAGTAATAGCAATGCCCAGTGAAGCAGGGATATGCAGCATCTAGGCACAGTTCAGTCACAATAAGCTACCTTCTTTTCCAAACAAATTGTGTCTTGGAAAGTTGAAGTGAATAAAAATATGTTAGTATTTGAGAATGCACTGTTCCTTCACCTCCTCCCACATGTTAATTAAAGATGCCTTGCAAAATCTTATGACAACTTGATATTCACTCATCTAGAGCAATATTCTTCAATCTTTGGATACCTGCAAACTATCAGTAAAATATTTTATCAGACTGACAATATATTACATATACATAAGCATAAATGTAAATATTACTAAGATTTATGATTTATAAATAAAATATGCTGCCCTCAATCTGATATAGTGGTGAAGCTTATTTTATTGTTTAAATGAGCATGAATACAAATAAAAATGCTAGCATTTTCTTCACTTAGCCCCAGTGAATTATCTTTATATTTTACTTTGGAAACTGCTACAATAGGCTAGTGGGTCTTCATTTTCACTGAGTCACATTATCACTATGAATACAGGATAAAAGATGAAGGATACAGACCATTATCCTTCCAAAACTGTACATATGACCTTATCTGTATTCCCAGAGTTTTGGGGGGCTCCCTGGATTCTAGAGCTAGAACATCCCTATGAGGTAGCATAACCCTCAAATTTTAGAACTTATTATCAAGAAAGGAAAAAATGTGAATAATATTTAAAATGAGAAGTGTAGGGGTGCCTGGGTGGCTGGGTCGGTTAAGCCACTGCCTTTGGCTCAGGTCGTGATCCCAGAGTTCTGGGATCCAGCCCCACACACATTGGGCTCCTTGCTCAGTGGGGAGCCTGCTTCTCCCTCTACCTGCTAGTCCACCTGCTTGTGCTCTCTCTCTCTGTCAAATAAATAAATAAAAATTATAAATAAAATAGGGTGACAGGGTGGCTCAGTAGTTAAGTGTCTGTCTTTAGCTCAGGTCATGATCTCAGGGTCCTAGGATCTAGTCCTGCACTGGGCTCCCTGCTCAGCGGAAAGCCTGCTTCTTCCTCTGCCCCTCCCTCTTCTTGTGTTCCCTCATCTATTTGCATCTCTCTCTGTCAAATAAATAAAATCTTTTAAAACATTAAAAAAAATAAAATTAAAAAAATAAAGTAAAATGAGTGTATAACTAGGAGTAATCAGTGACTTTTACTTTAGGTGAAACCACTTGATTTTTTAAGAATAAAGGGAATTAGTTTAGTTGGTCCTGTTCTATGGAATGATTCATGGGGCTTCACATATAGGCAACTAAAGTTTTCTTTTTATCAAATATTTAACATATCAACCTATTTTTCTCCAGGTTTTGGTAAACATGTGTTGCTATAGGTATCCCAATTTTTTTTTTCTAATTTACATATTTCTTTTCATTTTCCTTCTGTGTCAAATAGAATCACTGTTGGACCTTGCATTGAAAACCTTGAAACTAATAACACTCCTTTTATTATTACTTTCACAGTCGCTTGAAATAACACATTTATTTTGAGTTTGGCTTCTGGCAGAGTTGCAAAGTCTATCAAAAAGCTATCCTGTGTCTCAGAAGCTTGTTAGATATTGCTGCCACATAAATATTACAAGAAAAGTGTTAAATAAAAACGTTTCTAAAATTTAAAATGAGTGCTGTTTAAAAAGAAAAAAATGAGGGGTGCCTGGGTGGCTCAGAGGGTTAAAGTCTCTGCCTTCGGCTCAGGTCATGATCCCAGGGTCCTGGAATGGAGCCCCACATTGAGCTCTCTGCTTAGCAGGGAGCCTGCTTCCCCCTGCCCTCTGCCTGCCTCTCTGCCTACTTGTTATCTCTGTCTGTCAAATAAATAAATAAAATCTTTAAAAAAAAGAAAAAGAAAAAATGAACTGTCAGGTCAAGTAAAGGCAATGTTGTTCCAAGTCACACAGATACGTTTGTTCTGATGTAGGTCTTGCTGTTACAGATATAAGAAACTTCCAACACAATAATGTGGAAAAACAGGACAAACAACTGTTACCCCTTTTCAAAAAGTTACTGTCAAATACAGCACTAACATAACCAAAACACATATCTTTAGATATGTAAAGCTCCTATTTTCAACAAAATCCATACCCAAGTTTTCAAATCACCCATCAAATCAACTTGTAAACAAAACAAAAACCTGAATTTAAGAACAAAACTCTCTTCTGCCTATCCAATTGTAATGGTTAGTAGCACAAGCTCTGGGGACAATTTGTCTTAGCTACATTCTGCTAAAAAACAATTTTCCATCAGTGCCTTTGTATTTTGTAGAGAAAAAAAGAGTACAATCTGCCTTTGGTCTACACTATCTTTTCAGGATGTTTGTAGAGGAAACTGCCTTAGAAAATCAAGATGAAGTTTCCCTTGAGCAAAAAGACAGGCATATTTAGTAACTGTTATAAAAATTTGTGTTCCTGAACTCAGGGTGTCTTTCCTATAATGCAACCCATTGTGTGTGCAGGTCACTTGGTTCTTTTTACATTGTCTTGTGGAAACTGGGGTCCAGGGAACCAGTGCAAGAGCAAGTTGATTCTCTCTGTCTGCTATCATTGTTGTGAGAAGTGAAGTCTTTAATCTCTGACCCAGGAATCTTGTTCCTTCTGCCAACATCCATGAAACTGTGGCAGTTTAACTTGTTAATTTGTAACCAAAGTAAAATCTCACTCCTCATAGTTATTGACAGTTTCAGCAATGCAAATGGGATGCTGACAGAGATACGACTTCCTGGAAGAGTGAGTATGAAGGTCTGGTGGGCTAGAAGAGTCTCTGGGAATCGGTGACAAGTATGGTAAACAAATCATATGTTCAGCAGGGTGATAAATGGTCCTCCATTTTGTTGTTGCTAGTGAGGAAGAAGTAGGGAGGAATTTGTATGTCAAGTATCAGAAAGAAGGTCCAAAGCCAGTTCCCTGAACAGTGCCTTGGTTGTTGCTTGTATTTCTCCCAGTGAGAAGACCTCCTCCCAGTCAGGCTGCCAGCCCCAAATCTACCTCATTATCCTCACTGATGCAAAGATCAGTCCTGGGTTAAAGTTACAGAGGTTTACACTTACATTCAAAGGAAAGGAGGGAAATCTGCATGCCCTATAAGTGTAAACCAGGTGAATTATTAAAATTTCAGCTAGTTCACTTGGGAGATAAGCGTGCTAGATGCACAATGCTTGTTAAGGAAGAATGGCAGCAGCTGGGAAGTCTTAAGATTTGGCCCTTCCTACAGGCTTTCATGCTAACCTGAGATCTTCTAGAGATGAGTCAAAGTTTTAGAAGTGCTTTTCAATAGTCTCGGTTGTCATGGTGGAGCTTGGTTCTTTCGGGAGATTTCCCTGAAACAGACAAATGCCCATGGGAAACCATAGTAAAACATTGTTACAAGTTGAATTGTGTTACTCCAAATTCATCTGTTGAAGTCCTAGCCACATCAGAATGTGACCTTATTGGGGAAAAGGTCAGAGTAGATATAACTAATTAGGATGAGGTCATACTGGAACAGATAGACCCCTAATCCAATATGACTGATATCCTCACGAAAAGGGGAAATTTAGACACAGACACACATGGAAAATGCCATATGAAGATGAAGGCAGAAATTGAGATGATGCTTTTACAAGTCAAGGGATACAAGTTATTGACAAGAAAAACTAGAAGCTGCGTGAGGGCCCTGGGACAGATTCTTTCTCATAGTCTCATAAGGAACCAACACTGCTGACACCATGATCTTAGATGCCAAGTCTTGTGCCCTGGGAGATAATAAATTTCTGCTGTTTAAATCACCCAGATACTTGTTTCAGCAATCACAGCAACCAATTCAGGCATCAGCCTTTAATACCCTGAACAGATTTACAGTGCTGATCGAAGTAACTCACTGGAGAATGAGAGACTGACACAGATCAATTTTTGAAGTCAGGCATGCAGCCCCAGAAAACTCCTCTAGACTTTGCACTTAAATTGGTTAAGAATTTAAGGATATTTTCCTAGTAGTGGTGCAACAATTGCCCCCAGATTAAAGTGATCTCCTTAAAAAGAAGTTGCTGCTGTCCATGTCAATCTCCTGTCAGCGGAAGTGAGCAAACTCCACGCTCCCAGTTGGAATACAGTGTTGCTGTGGCTGCTGCGTCAAGGGACCCCCACCTGCTAGAGTGTTGTCCAGGTCAGACTTTGGAAGTTCACTGTTAAGCCATGAGCTGGCGCTGTGTGCTCCAAACTAAAAGCAAATGCTCCTCGCTTAGGGATTACAGCTACTCTTTCCCTCTTTACCCCTTTACCCATCCTTCTCTACTCTGACCTCAGCAGGATTAACCATGGAGAGTCAAAGGTCATAAGCACCGATCTAAATATTTGAGCACTGGAGTCTTTAGGGAAGGTTAAAAAAGGAAATAAAAAATTTATACCTGTGTTGTACACAAGTCACCATCCTACCTGTCCTTGCTAGAATGGGGCAGTGAATTCAATTAATGATATTCAGGCAGGAATCATAGTGGAGAAGGGAAGCAAATGTGCCTTGTGTTTGGGGCCTTTCAGGCTAATTCAGTGCATTATTGTCACATCAATATTTGAATGTATAGTAGGAATTGATACACTATATGTTCATACTTCCTTGTTCCTTAAATGCCAGAAAGAATTCTCCTGATCAGTAAAAGTAGCACCTGGTTAAGTTCTAGTAATTTGGTGTCCTGCAACTTGAACCACATCTCTGAGCTACAAGTCTCTCCTCTGACAGTTTTGTTGACTACAACCTCTGGTAAGAGGAGTCAGCGTTCCCCAGAAGTCCTCTCTGAGGTTTAGACTCGTTGCCTCCCTGACAGAGCTACTAAACAACTCTTACTCTCAAGCCTCTATTGGTTTGCCACTGGGCTCTTGTCAAAACAGAATGCCTTACCCATGAGGGTTTTGAGACTGTCCTTCCTGATATCCCCACTTCAGAATATGTTGACTCAGACTCAGTGATTAACAAGGTGAGGATGGCTCACCAGCTTCACTTGGTAAATAGAAACAGGATGTCCAAGCATACAGCCAGCCTAACCACAGCTTTCCATGGGAACGTGGCAGCTGTCACCACAGGGGAAACCTCATATCCTAGTCTGCAGCTTAGAGCACAGCTACATCAGTGGAGCCCTTGGTCCCCAAAGGCTTCCTACGTGTCTAGCTCCCTGATGGTTCAACTAAACTAAAATCCGCTGGTGCTCTGGTAGAGTTTTACTAATTCCTGGGTTGTTGCTGTTGGCCTAGCTCTTTAAACTGCTCTATATTAGCAGACTAAAGATACCCGTCTCTGCGGCCACGAACAGTCAAACAAATCACAATTGCTGAATCATTCCTGTAAATGCCTGTGATAAGGACCAATTCTCTAAAGATATGGAACAGAATGCAGAGACTGAATGAAACTGCACCATTCACATTTCCACCTTCAGCACCCTGGATCCATCATCGTAGTGAACATGGCAACATGCTCATCATCACAGGCCAAGCTCAACAACTTGTTTCAGACCTTCCATCCCTTCGTGAAGCTATCCATGATGCATCACAGATAGCATCACGGATCCAATGTTGACCCTTTTTTTGGATCACAGTTGTGTTCCAGCTGGATCAGCTCACAGCAGTCACATTATTGTAGCTCTTGGAAATACATTCTGTATTGTCTTAGCTTTCTTGGAACATTTACAGTGTAACAATGCTGTACTTTTTGTGGCAAAAGCTACTCAACAATGTGCTGCTGGTGGTTACTCAACTCCTTGTGTCATTGACCACTCGAGTATCATTGTATCATTGATACTAGAATGTACTTGTATATTCAAGTACTTGTATCATTGACCACTAGAATGAACTTCTCAAAAATTGACTAAAATCTTTTTGACTCTACTACCACACCTCCTCTTGGTTTACACACCTTAATAAGGAAGTTTTATTACTGAACGTGGTTGTCTCAAGAAAGGAATCATCTCTTCTAGGCTGCTTCTTGAGTAATGAGCAGAATGAAAAGGAGAAGGAGCTGCCAAAGAGACCTAATTTAAAAATTCAGGACTTTGGCTCTGACTTTATCCCGGCCATGATCTTCTGTTCCTAACAGAAATCCCAGGCCAGCATAGCTTCCTAGCCTCCAGGCTGGTAGCCCAGATACCTTGGGACCTAGAAAATTCAGACTGAATTTAGGTTTGGCTACTTGGTTTTCCTTGTGGGATTAACATGGTCCTATATCAGAGGACAACGTCTTGATTGAGTGTAATTTTTATGGAGTCCCCATATAGGCCAAAGGGGAGAATTCAAACAATTTCTCTAAATTATATTTAAAAATGCACTTGTCTTTCACCATCTAGCCTTTCCAGGTGAATGGTATGGATGAAATTAGGGAAATATTTACAAAAGCTGAAGTTATAGCTACTCAAATAGGATCCAGATTCATGGTGATGAAGGAGGAGCAAAAACCATGGCCCCTGGGGCGTGAACACGTTGATCCCCAGGAGATGTGGCCAAGGGAAGTGTATTAATGATCTTTATCATCCAGAGCCACCCCTGGATCCTTCCTCATAAAAGAAAATGCTTTAGTTTGGCTCCAGACTGTTTTAAATGCCTTAAATGTTGCTGACTACTGGCCTGCCATTTCCTAGGAGACAACTCTAAACATGAATTAATTACCGTTCCCTTAACATTACCGAATCCGTCAGACACAGAGGATGGCTCCAGCCCATGCATATCCTACACAAGCTATCTTTCCCACCCCGTTCCTGTAGCTGCTGCTCAGTCATATCATGGCCCTAATGAATACCATTGGCTGATGGCATGGATTTATGGGACAAATTGGTCCAACGGCACTCAGTGCTTCCACAAACAAAGAATAGACTCATGTATTCAAATTGAACTGGGAACCCCACAGTCTACTAGCTTTTTGGGAAGCCACAGAGGAAGCTTTATCGACCTGTTTCCCCTGACTAAAGTATGTTTCACTTGAGAGATTCCAAGAACAGTAAACAAAATCATTTTCTTTCCAGGGGGTGCCACATGCCACCTGGCACTGTGCCCCTCATGTGGAAGCCCAGAATTAGTTTTCCTTTGTTCTGAAAACAGTGATTTGTACTGTAGGGATAGAGGGTAATAAGGAAGGAATATGGCACCCTGCAATACCAAGAGTAAACACCTGCAGAGAGTACAGAGATCTTTCCAAAGTGGGACCATCCTTGATTACTCAGGGAAGCTTCCTGGAGGGATAACAGGCTAATTATTTATTCATACCCTGGAAACAGACAGGAGTCATACAGTTAGAATAGCGCAGTAAAATTTCTCCCAACGTTAGCTGAAGTCAAAGTCACCACGTACACCTTTGAAGGCTTCACACCTAGCCTCACTGGTCTGGGTGATTATGAATGATGACAAAATTGCCCTAGACTTTCCCCTTGCAGGTCAAACAGGAGTCCATGCAATCTCTAACATGACCAAGTGGAGAGGTCACTACAGAAACTTGGTGGTTTATGGGGCTTGTTCAGCTGTTTGGGTCTGGGATGCCGGTGCAAGGCTGAGGTCAGTATTCAGCATGGCCTCATTCTGCTGCCTAGAGTGCTGTTGATAGTAAATATAATTAAATGTTGTGTGAACCAAATTGAACAGAATTGGACTCAGTTCTTTCAGTAAGATCAATCAGGGTGTTATACTTATAAAATTCACCAGAAGCCAAGAGGGATTGGAAACTAGCAATGAGGGGCACCTGGGTGGCTCAGGGGGTTAAAGCCTCTGCCTTCAGCTCAGGTCATGATCCCAGGGTCTTGGGATCGAGCCCTGCATTGGGCTCCTCACTCAGCAGGGAGCCTGCTTCCCCCCCGCCGCCACCCACCCCCCCCCGCCGCCTGCCTCTCTGCCTACTTGTGATCTCCGTCTGTCAAATAAATAAGTAAAACCTTAAAAAAAAATAAAAGAAAGAAACTAGCAGTGAATATTGTTGGGAGATAATTTTCTATGCACCTCATGCTTATGTGTATCTTATGAGTAAAGGCTCTGACTGCCTTTTTTTCCCCAGTACCTTTTTCAAGGTCATTTGTATTGCAAACTACCTCAGAAGGTACAAATAGTATCTCCCTCTAGAGCAAAGGGAGGCATGCCTACAGTCCAGGATAAAATACTCAAATTCCCTTAAGTCAAAGTTCCTAGGTCATAATATAACCCACTGCATGCCCAGGGGCCTCCTAGCCCACTGTGCATTATCCTGTGGGAACTGGAACTCAAGAAACCGATTATTGACATTGCTATGGGTAATACCGTCCTTAGCCACAATCCCTAATCACTGTCCCAAGAGTGTGATGTCTTCTGCCAGCATCCTTGGAACTTCTTCAGGCTAACTTGTTAGCTTGCCAGTAGGAAAAGGTTAGAACAGAATGCCAAAATTTAAAAATTAGATGATTCTGCTTAGAAATCTAGATCATAGATCTCACTAAGGAATTTCAGCATACTTAGCATTACTGGCCCACAATCTATCCTGTTAATGAAAGGTTGTCCCTAAGTAGCAGCTGCCTCATTTGGGCTAGAAAGATATTCACCAGCTCACTGCATTCCCCAACATTCCTTTTGTCTGAAATGTATCCAATCTGTCCCTCATTTTCTATTACTTAGCCAACCCAGTGGGCTTTAGAGATGTGGCTGTTGCATAGCATAGGATAGGATAGCATACCTGCTTTAAGAAAATTATGATAAAATGGAATGTTCACTGTGTCAAAAGAGTCTTTCCTTTATAACTCATAGCTCATATTAGGATTTCATTAAATATCTACCCTTGATACTTCTAAATGTGATTTCATGTATGGTCTCCAGAACTGTATGTAGTTGTCGAGAATACAGTTTCTATAAAGTGGTATTTATGTTAGTACTGTTCTCTCACAGTTCTGATATGAGATAGCTATGTGTCTTTATTTAAATTGTAGATGGCACAGTGTGATAGCTTTGCATCCTAGAGCTGGCTCAGTAGTACAGACGTTAATTAACTTTTGGATTCAGTCCCCACAGAATTGTTGTGTCAATAACTTGAACATGATGACTCATGATGGTATTTCTGCCTGATGATTTTGAGACCAGATAAGGTCCACATTACACCTTGTCTTCCTGTTTACGGAAGCAGTAATCTTCATAACTGGAATCTTGATTCTTAACCCAAGGGTAAGGCATAGTCCCACACCCATTTGGATGGACAGTGTATAAAGCAAATAATTTCCTCAGCTTCAGTACTGTATTATTTAAGGTAGGCTAACCCTCAAATAAATAAAACCTGAAATGTTAGTAGCCCACATGAGCTGTTTATCTCTTAAAAAATTGGGTGGGGTGGGGGGGTGATGCTTCACTAGTCATTCAGGGCCCAGATGGACAACCCTCTCATCTTCAGCAACACCCTTAGCATAGACAGCCATTGGACACATGGGGAAAGAAAATGAAAATGTTTGTGTGGCAGGTTGTTATCCTTGGGCTTGGAGGTGACACATGTCCCTTCTGTTCACATTTTGTTAGCTTCAACTAAGTGACATGACCAGCCTCACTGCAAGGAAGTGGAAGAAACTGATCACATGTGTGATCAACACAGTTCCTGGTACCCAGATTTATGGAGGAGCTACTTAGTACTGGGCAGTGTTCTGCACTTTGTGCCACATGTTATTTGGCAGTTCCACATGGTCAGGAGATTGAATGTTTTGGGCCCCGACAGGCCCACCTTCAGATCTGGAAGCAATGTAGCACTGAAAATAGGTGACGATGAAGCCTCCAGGGGAAGAACAAAATATCCCCTCATCCCTCTCCCAGAACAGGACAATTGATGATGCTCTCTGGACCTGGTCCATCATCTGCTGAACCTACTGGACCAGGGCCTAGAACACTTTATCTCAGATGAAATACATCTGAGTGAGGAGCAAAAGCCACCCTCCCTGTTGGTTCCAGGTGGGGGCTCGTAGGCCATGCTAAAAGAGAAATCCAAATAATGAGTCCTGTTATCACCCAGCAAAGGCAAGGAAATGTCTCTGACTCATAGATTGTTTATACGGATAATGGGTGTCACCACTTTTTGCTACAGCATAGGCTATGAAGGAACTCTGGAGGGGTTCATTCTCCTTTAATCAGATGCTCTGACCAATCAGTTCTTGCATGTTCTCCCACTCAATCATTTGCACACTAAGGGCAATTTTTTTTCCAGGGCAAGTTTTACACTAAGAGCAGAAATCTCATATAACAACCGCTAACAGGAGCTCATCACTACCAGAGCTGGAAATAATCTGTACAGAATTTTCCTGTGGCCGACGCAGCCTGCATAGGAATCTCTTGTAGTTTTTTTACAAGGTGTTCCCTGAACATTGGGTGTCATTCATTTTTCAAGCCTGATAGCAAGTGAGAGGAGACCAAGAGGACCATGCATTAGACTTCACCTGAATCCAGACAGTGGACCACTTGCTTTAGAATCGTTGCAGGAATAGGATGCTTGCTAAAGTTGCAGAATCTCAGGGAAATAATCACAGACCTAACAATTAGAGTAGCAGGATTGGGGCCCAGGGATCTGTATTTTACACAAAATTCTCAAGAAATTTTTATCAGCATTTTCAGTCCTAGTAACCTATTATAGTTGTTCCCAAAGGGTTGGGGTCACTTAAGGTTTACCCCTAGGTGTCAAGGTGTGCTAACAACTAAAATTTCTCTAGCCCCAGGGATTGTTTGGTAAACATTTCAACCCACAGTTCCCCTACTTTCTGGACCATAGTGATATTTATGGAGGCAAGGGATATGCAGCTTCCTTGGATTCCTTCTATCTTGCTTATTCCTAGCTCTCCAAGGCTTGACAAGGGAAAAACTGTACTCTAAGATGGCTGACCAAACCAGCAAGGGAATTCCAGTCTCTGTCTCAAAAGCCCTTCCAGGTTCTTCTTTCCTACCCCGCTTCCTGCGTGCACCAAAAGTACCAAGTATGGGGAAGTAGAAGGATATAAATTACCCTCCCTGCTCATGCTCAGGGCTCAAACCCATGGAGTACAGTCTCCTCTGAGCATGCTCGTGTTACACGAACCTCCGAGCCTCCAAAGTCTCCAAGTGCCTCTTGGTTCTTCTGTCAGGACCCAGTCCAGATTTGGTAACATTTGGTTCCCTGACCAGAAAACTGAACCATGCTGGCCTGTTGGTGCCACTCGTTTGGGGCAATGGCAGGGCAGTGCCGGAATGAGGGAGGGATTGTAAGGGAGAAGGCACGCCCTGCCTAATTTTCAGCAGTCTCCCCCTGGTCGCCTCAGGCTGGGCGCCCCACTGTTCCCACCCAGACTCGGGAGATTTGGCAAGGTAGAACCTGATGTAAGATTCTAGTAAGGCCTGGAGCCCCAGGATCCAGTCAGAGCCACCCATGAGGATGGAAGGGTAACTGATCACTTCCCAGAGACCTCTTAGAGGTCTTCCCAGAGACCCTCAGTCCCTCAGGTCAGGGCCCCCACCCAAAAGGGGGGATAGGAAGGAATTCCACAGGTCAGGGCCTTCCAGGGTTGGGAGTGGGGGAGAGGAACTGTAATAACTTCTGGAGTGAATGCGTGAGTGAATGTGCAGTTTGACCTGGCTCGTCAGGCGGACTGATTCTGTGGCTCCACTGGCGGGCACCCTTAGAGTCCCCAGATGCCTACTGAGTCTGAGCAAGCCTAACCTGTTCCTATGGTGGCCTCATAAAGTCTAAGGCGAGTCTCTTTGGGGCACCAGTCCAGGGTTTATATGGACGCACTACAGCCAAGAGGCACCCAGGTCTCTTCCAGGAGGGTGGACAGGTGGGCATCTGACTGATCTCTCCTTTGGAGGGGCACCCACCCTTTTGTTTGTCTTTATGCCAATGACACAGGGAGGGAACACACACGGTGGCCAAGAGAGCTCCTGCTCCTCATAGGTGGAAGCTCTTCAAAACCTACAGTCTTTGACTGTATGCTCAAAATTTTAAGAAGCGATTCTCAGGAGGCTATGGGGTCAAAACATCTGGAAAATTAGGCACATTATATGAACTGGAATGGGCCACCTTTGGGGTCGACTGGGCCTCCGAGGGGCCCTAAGACATACCCACTGTCAAGGTCACTTACAAAATTACGGTCAGGACTCCCAGGCACCGTGACCAGTTTCCATATATTGATTCTTGGCTTTAGATAGTCCAAACTCTGCCCCCATGGGTCCAATTCTGTGCTAATAGGAAGGACCAAAGTGTAGTATATTTGTAACCCAACTAAAATAATCCAAAGGCTCTAAGGAAGCAAAGCCTATCAGGGAGGCCCTGCCTGGGGGCATCAGGGACAGCAACGCAGATGAGCTCTGGACAAGGATGAACCCATCAGAAAGTGTGGGGACCACAGTCCTCTGTCCCGGATCCTAAAGATCTCAAGACAGTGCTCCTGCTTCTTGTAAGTGGCATGTGTGGGGAGATACCTGATTTAGCAGCTCTGAGAGCCCACAGGAAACTTGATCCAGACAAACAGGAGGTAAAATAACAGGAGCTCGCATATTTACCTTTAAGAGAAAGTGGGGGAGGTACCTGGGTGGCTCAGTTGGTTAAGACCCAACGTTCCGATCAGGTCATGATCCCAGCTGTCCTTCAGGATGAGGACTTTAAGGAATATTTCCAAGCAGCTCTTGAAACTTCCTTTGTTTCCAGGAAGTTCCCGGTATTATCTGGCCCAACATGGACTGCCTATCCCCCACCTTGTTGACAGGAAAACATGGAGTCTGCTTCTCTGGAGCTGATGAGCCCCTGAACTGGGAACCCTTTCTCTGCCCTCTGGCAGCACTTTGTCTCTTCTGCCTCCCCATCCCCCTTTTCCTGTGTCTTCACCATCTTGGTTGCGGTCTGCATTACTGGCTTCTAGAACATCCTCGGTGCTTCAGGTACCACTGTCAAGGAGCAAGAAGAGCATTCCCAGGACCTAACACCACCCACTCCAGATTTTCCCATGTGTCTCAGGTGAAAATTGTCCACAGGGGAAGATCAGGTGGAACAGAATTCAGCATTTAAACTAATTTTTTGGCTTAGATAAGATAGATGTATCTTTTAAGCTAACAGTGGTAAATGAGGAACTTTTGTTCTTTCAAGGTTTACTGAAGGTCAAATAACCTCCTGTTATCTCTGTTGGGTTGTTAGTAAAAAGATGACTAAAATGATTAATTGTCTCATCAAAATTTTCATGGGTAATTTAAAAATAGCTTTCAAAGTCTTTGGTAACCTGAAACTTTAAGGTTTTGGATGGGTGACAAATGGAATTAAATTTGTTGGACCTCTCTGTCTTTTCCAGATGGGATAAAGTGCTATACCATTGTTTACTGGACATAGGTTTCTGCTTTTGACTTACTGCAAAGAACTAAGGATCCTTCAATCTGTTGGTAAACATGTTTTTACCAAGCATGTGAATCATGCTTAACTGATTCACAAGTTTGCTATTTAAGAATTCTGGTCTAACAGTTCACAATTGGTTTCTCCTTGGTCTTCACTGGAGATTAAGGTTTTAAAAGAGTGCAAAATTCTGCTAACTGTAACTAAGACTGATGGAAATAAGGGAATCAAATCTATATGTGGAAGAGTAGGAGATATGTAAGAAAAGCAAGGAAAGGGAGTACATCTTGTTGAAGGTAAAAAAAAGTAATTTTGTCCTAAATGAGATGATTGTTTGGAAAGAAATGGCTTGGGGCAAAACCTGAATGCAAAGGAGAGTTGTAGAAGGTTTGTGACAGAAAATCTTTGGAAATGAATATTAAGTGTGGTCAGGATGGACTAAGATTGAAATGAACTTTAGAAAGACACTGGTATAGAAAGTTGGTTTTCTTTCTGTTCAAAAAGACAAAGTTCTTGGAGCGCCTGAATGGCTTAATCAGTTAAAGCCTCTGCCTTCGGCTCAGGTCATGATCCCAGGGTTCTGGGATCGATCAGGCTCTCTGTTCGGCAGGGAGCCTGCTTCCTCCTCTCTCTCTCTGCCTGCCTCTCTGCCTACTTGTGATCTCTGTCTGCCAAATAAATAAATAAAACCTTAAAAAAAAAAGACAAAATATTCTCAATTGTTGGTCTGTTCTTGATAAGAAGATGCAAACAGTTGTTTTCTCTCCACCTGCTTGGAAAAACCAGTTTCTATGTCTTGCCTTTATCAGGTTTTTTTGTTGTTGTTGTTTGTGTGTGTGTGTGTGTGTGTGTGTGTGTGTGTGTACGTGTGTGTGTTTTTGCCTTTATCAGGTCTTTAACATCCCTAATCCTATGTAGGCATGTGCTTTAAAACTTCCTAAGGTTTTAATAAACTTCCCCAAGATTTAAATCATGAACAAAGTCTTGCTGACTAATTTAGCCTTACTTGTTTGATATGTAACATTCTGGTTCTGGCTATTGAAATATTATGTATCACAGAATAACTGAGTTTCCTTGTCAATCTCCTCATAGTGAACTCTCCTGTCAGATCATTAACCATGTCTATTCTGAGTTTTTGTCATGTAGCATTGTTCTAATTCTCTTGTAAAGGGAGTTATATCTTCAAAGAGATTCATATAAAGGACTTTTAGGACAGATACACATATTCAGTATATTAAAAATCCTAAAACTGAAATGATTAAGAACTTCCAGAACTAAGAAGCTGCATTCAGACTGAACAAGAATCAGTAACATGGGACTAAATGAGCTAAAATGATGATTATGGTTTTGTGATCCTTGTTTGAAAAACATTGCTGTTTCTTTAATGTTCACTCTTCTTTATTAAGGAAACATAAAATTTCTAGGACATATAGAAACATGATAAAATAATCATTTGTAAGCACATTAAAGCATTCAACTTTTCTCTCTATCTGAACCCTCTGAAGCTCAAAAGGTCTCAGTAAGTATACCTTCTTTCATGGCAATCCTAGTCATTTGCCTAAGTTTAGTAAGAATCTATTCTCCTTGTAACAGAACACCATTGGAAACATTGGTTATTTTACCAAGGCTTTGACTGGAGTCATATTTGAGCAAAGACATGCATAGACTCAGATATGACCAGACAGATTTAAGGAGCTAAGGTTGACAACCTAGAGCCATAAAGCCTGATACCTTACTTACAGAGGTTCCCTCACCAGGTAAGTAAAGAATGTCACTTCCTGGCAGGTTCAGGAATGTCAGGATACTTTGGGGATCTCATGAAGAGGAATCTGCCCAAATCTTAGAGGTATTGCAGGCATGTCTGATGGAAAGCATATGGCTTGGCTTCTGGCCAGGAAAGTCTACTAAAAGTTCAACCTAGAGATTTTTTATAAAGTTCCAGGAAAGCAGATTCTTAAAGATCTATATGATCACTCACTGTTCTTGCTGAGCTTATGTAAATAATTAGGCCAGGTTTGTTAGAACTGGAATTGTTTCTCAAATAAATTAGTCCTGATTTGGCTATCTCTGGAAATGAGGGTTATTTAGAGAGAAAAAATGACATTTAAATAACCCACCTTTGTAGATGTAAATTCTAGATTTGATTGTCTTTAAATGTTTGTTGTTTACCTAAGCTAGACAACTTGAGGTAAACTTCAGAGAAGTTGCACAATAGCTCATTTAGAAAATCTTCTTGTTTTTATTCTATGAGGCTAATAATAACAGGACCCCATGGCACATGATTAAACAACTGGACAATGGGATTGATTCCCCAACAATTGTATAACTTATCACCTTGACCAGTTCTATGTGGCTGAGATAATGAAATCATTCCCTAAAAGCCAGAGCATACCCCACTCCATAGGGTTATCTGTGGACTTGTGGAGATAATGGATGACCCCACTTTATTTATGATTGGATTGGGTAATGCACTTGGGGATAGCCTTACTTCTTGAGACAAGTTTTCTCCCACTTGCCAGTGATCCTTTGTAATTAGAATGTTAACTATTTACCTCAAACAAAGAGGTGGTCTTAATAGTATTTTTCAGTCATATTTATCCTAGAAGCCACCATTATTGAGGTACAATTGCAAACAAAGGCTTTAGCTAAGCATACAACAATCCTCCTGGTAAAAGGAGCCTCAAAGCTCACTATGGGAGAGTCCCTGACTGTAATGATTTCACATCAGGTCCCGAGTGTCTTAGAAACCAAAGGCCACCAATGGGTGATGGAGGCCGACTTATTAAATAACAGTTACACTGATAGATATACCTGAAATAATACCTAAAACCTGTCAAACTTTAAATCCAGCTATGCTTAAACCTGAACGTCATATTTTCATAGAGGATAACTGTTGGAGGTCATTGATATCATTTATTCTAGTCAACTGGATTTAAAGGACTGCTGCAGCTATAATTCATCTCAAAGGTTCTATAGTGGGCCACCCCCTATAATAAGTAGGCTTAGAGGAGACCTCAAACAGATTGGAAACTTAGAAGTGTCCCAACACCACCAAACCTTGGGAAAAACTCCAAGGCACATATCCTGAGAAGCTTTAGAAAGGACCCCCTCAAACCATGGTGGACAGGGCCCCACATTATTGTTCTAACCACCCCTACTGCCCTCAAGGCCATAGGTGTCATACAAATTGGGTCCACTGCTTTAGAGTAAAGAAGGGTCTCACTAGTTGGATGAGTCACATCAGTGGAAAGCCCAACCAGATCCTACAGACCTGCTCCAGCTCCACCTTTGACAAGACCCCACCTACTGATGGACATCTGTTCACTGTGATATCTGGCTATTGTTGGTGTGATATCCCTCACCTCAGGAGTTGGACTTTATGCTTCTGCCCCTTCTGACTGGACTTCTCCCAGAAACTTGTTATTGTTATTGTTTATTGGGCAGCCTTAGGAACCTTAAGATGGATTGCTAAGTCCATAGAAAACATTGTTGCAATGAATTTTGGAACACTGAAAAAATAAATAAAATTCAAAAAAAAAGAAAAGAAAAGAAAAGAAAATACTGTTGCCAGGGGAGCTGCTGCCATCATAATAGATAATGATGACCTCTAAACTAGGTGTTTAAAGGGGCATCTAAGGGGTGAATGATAAGGGGAAAACTGTACTCCAAGATGGCCGACCAAACCAGCAGTGGAATTCCAGTCCCTGTCTCAAAGCCCTTTTGGGTTCTTCTTTCCTACCCTGTTTCCTGTGTGCACCAAAAGTACTAAGTATGCAGAAGTAGAAGGATATAAATTCCCCTCCCTGCTTGTGCTTGGGGCTCAGACCTTTGAAGAACAGCCTCCTCTGAGCCCACCGGTGTCAAATAAACCCCCAATCCTCCAAACTCTCTGAGTGCTGCTTTGTTCTTCTGTCAGGATCCAGTCTAGGTTCCATAACAGACTCGGTAGTTAGAATGAGTGTCGAGTAAAAGAGGCCCTAAAATGCCAGACCATACACCATTGGATTACCTCTGGGACCAAGACTAAATGACAGTTACTAAGAATCTGTGCCAAGGGGAGGGGGGACAAGATGGCGGGGTACTAGGAAGAGGCGTCTTTTCAGCTGGTACCCCAAAGTGAGCTGATTACCTACCAAAGAACTCCGATCACCCATGAAATCAGCCTGAGATCAGAATTATACACGTCTGGATCTCTACAGGGGCAGAAGACCCCAGTGAGCAGGTAAAGCGGAATGGGAACGGCAGACTGATATCAGAAGATAAACAAAAGGGGGAGGGAGCCACCAGAGGCGACTGGTGGGAAAGTAATACCCCAATCCGAGCGAGAGTGCCCTGCATCTGGGGACCAACATTAACTTGGAGACTGGTTGAAAGCACTCCAAAAGAGCAAAGGATCACGGGGGGAAATTGTGGGAATCGGGGCGGCTAGGGACAGAGGCTTAAGTCCCCGGTTCCAGACGGCCTCCCCGGTGCGGAGGCAGAGAGAGTGCGGCGGAGAAACCAGCTCCTGGTCCCTAAGCTGCCAGGGCGCCCCAGAGCGCGTGGTTTCCGGCTCCTGTGAGGGGATGGGAGCTGCGCCGGTCTGCGGAACGCGCGCTAGCCCTACCACAAAGCTTGAGAGGCCCGCGCACGTCCATCGACCTCTCCTGGGTTACTAAGGCCCGGGGGCGCTTCTTGACCCGCGCCATTGTTTCAAAGTCTAAGCCGCGTGCGCGCGAAACTCTTCCCCCGACAGAGGCGCGCAAAAGCCCAGCCTGCGGCTTACGGACCAGAGCCCCGTTCTCAGAGCCCCAGACACGCGCCCGACCCACAGCCGCCTCAGAAAAGAGGTGCGAGCAAGCCGGGCACTCCCAGCCCGGGCCGGCAGCAAAATCTCAGTGTGCGATCGCTGCTTGGAACCTCTCTGGCGGTCAGGAGCTCCCAGACAGCCGCCACTGCCTTGGCTTTGGGGACGAGCAAGAGATCCTGCGCCCCCAGGGTCTGCAACTTGGAACCTGCACTGCCAGCGTCCAAGGGGGAATTTATTCAGCTTCTGCACCCAGACTGAGGCTTCTCCCTGAGACGGAGATCAGGAAGCGTTCCAGGGTGCACCTTGACTGCACCAGAGTTGATACATCCAGCTACATCTGTTCAGTCTTCTCCCACCAAAATGACTAGGAGGAGGAATGCCCAACAGAAGAAAAATACAGAGGATGGACCTTCTGCAATAGAGCTAACGGCTATCAACATAGACAATATGTCGGAAAGAGAATTCAGGCTAACAATTATCCAGGCAATAGCTAGGTTGGAGAAAGCCATGGATGACCAAACAGAATTGAGTAGGGCCAAACTGAAAGCGACCAGACAGGATGTTCACAATGTTAGGGCGGAGCTTAAAGCTACCAGGGAGGAGGTCCACAATGCTCTCAATGAGTTCCAATCTAATCTAAACTCTCTCAAAGCTAGGGTAACTGAGACAGAAGATAGAATTAGTGATCTGGAAGACAAACAGATAGAGAGAAAGGATCAGGAGGAAGCCTGGAACAAACAGCTTAGATCCCACGAAAGCAGAATCAGGGAAATAAATGATGCCATGAAGCGTTCCAACGTCAGAATTATTGGAATTCCTGAAGGGGAGGAGAAAGAAAGAACTCTAGAAGATATCGTGGAACAAGTCCTTCATGAAAATTTTCTGAATCTCGCAAATGAAACCAGCGTTCATGTACTAGAGGCTGAACTGTCTCCACCCAAGATTATACACTCCAAAAAAACATCACGACACCTGATAGTCAAATTGAGGAATTATAATTGTAGGTATAATCTCTTGAAAGCCGCCAGGGCAAAGATGCTCCTTACTTACAGAGGGAAGCCCATCAGAATAACGTCAGACCTGTCCACAGAGACCTGGCAAGCCAGAAGAGGCTGGCAAGATATATTCAGGGCACTAAATGAGAAGAACATGCAGCCAAGAATACTTTATCCAGCAAGACTGACATTCAAAATGGATGGAGAGATAAAGAGTTTCCAAGACCGGCAAGGTTGCATAGTCTCTTTCTCTCTCCATCCATTTTGAATGGAGAATGAAGACACTTCAGTCCAAAACCTATGGGATACAGCAAAGGCGGTCCTAAGGGGAAAATATATAGCCATCCAAGCCTTGCTCAAAAAAATTGAAAAATCCAGAACACACCAGCTGTCTCTACACCTTAAAGAACTGGAGGATCAACAACAAATCAAACCAACTCCACACATAAGAAGGGAAATCATCAAGATTAGAGCTGAGATCAATGAGGGAGAAACCAGAGATACAGTAGAACGTATCAATGAAACTAGAAGCTGGTTTTTTGAAAGAATCAATAAGATCGATAAGCCACTGGCTACACTAATCCGAAAGAAAAGAGAGAAATCCCAAATTCATAAAATTATGAATGAAAAGGGAGAGATCACAACTAACGCCAAGGAAGTAGAAACAATCATCAGAAGTTATTACGAACAGTTATATGCCAATAAGCTTAGCAACCTAGATGAAATGGATGCATTCCTGGAAAAATATAAACTACCAAAATTGAACCAGGAAGAAATCGACAACCTGAATAGACCGATATCTAATAACGAGATTGAATCAGTGATCAAAAACCTCCCAAAAAACAAGAGCCCAGGACCTGACGGATTCCCTGGGGAATTCTACCAAACCTTCCAAGAAGAAATAACACCTATTCTCCTGAAGCTGTTTCAAAAAATTGAAGCAGAAGGAAAACTTCCAGACTCTTTCTATGAAGCCAGCATTACCCTGATCCCCAAACCAGGCAAGGACCCTATCAAAAAGGAGAATTTCAGACCAATATCACTGATGAATATGGATGCTAAGATTCTCAACAAGATCCTAGCCAACAGGATCCAACAGCACATTAAAAAGATTATCCACCATGATCAGGTGGGATTCATCCCTGGGTTACAAGGATGGTTCAACATTCGCAAATCAATCAATGTGATACAACAAATTAATATGAGAAGAGAGAAGAACCACATGGTCCTCTCAATTGATGCAGAAAAAGCATTTGACAAAATCCAACATCCGTTCCTGATTAAAACGCTTCAAAGTATAGGGATAGAGGGAACATTCCTGAAGCTCATCAAATCTATCTATGAAAGACCCACAGCAAATATCATCCTCAATGGGAAAAAGCTTGCAGCCTTCCCATTGAGATCAGGAACAAGACAAGGATGCCCACTTTCACCACTCTTGTTCAACATAGTATTAGAAGTCCTAGCAACAGCAATCAGACAACAGAGAGAAATAAAAGGTATCCAAATTGGTAATGAAGAAGTCAAACTCTCTCTCTCTGCAGATGACATGATTCTTTATATGGAAAACCCAAAAGACTCCACCCCCAAACTACTAGAACTCATACAGCAATTCAGCAACGTGGCAGGATACAAAGTCAATGTGCAGAAATCAGTGGCTTTCTTATACACTAACAATGAAAATACAGAAAGGGAAATTAGAGAATCGATTCCATTTACTATAGCACCAAGAAGCATAAGATACCTGGGAATAAACCTAACTAAAGAGGTAAAGGATCTGTACTTGAGGAACTATAGAACACTCATGAAAGAAATTGAAGAAGACACAAAAAGATGGAAGACCATTCCATGCTCTTGGATCGGAAGGATAAACATTGTTAAAATGTCTATACTGCCTAGAGCAATCTATACTTTTAATGCCATTCCGATCAAAATTCCACCGGCATTCTTCAAAGAGCTGGAGCAAATAATCCTAAAATTTGTATGGAATCAGAAGAGACCCCGAATCGCTAAGGAAATGTTGAAAAACAAAAATAAAGCTGGCGGCATCACCTTACCTGATTTCAAGCTTTATTACAAAGCTGTGATCACCAAGACAGCATGGTACTGGCATAAAAACAGACACATAGACCAGTGGAACAGAGTAGAGAGGCCTGATATGGACCCTCAACTCTATGGTCAATTAATCTTTGACAAAACAGGAAAAAATATACAGTGGAAAAAAGACAGTCTCTTCAATAAATGGTGCTGGGAAAACTGGACAGCTATATGTAGAAGAATGAAACTCAACCATTCTCTTACACCGTACACAAAGATCAACTCAAAATGGATAAAAGACCTCAACGTGAGACAGGAATCCATCAGAATCTTAGAGGAGAACATAGGCAGTAATCTCTTTGATATCAGCCACAGCAACTTCTTTCAAGATACGTCTCCAAAGGCAAAGGAAACAAAAGCGAAAATAAACTTCTGGGACTTCATCAAAATCAAAAGCTTCTGCACAGCAAAGGAAACAGTCAACAAAACAAAGAGGCAACCCACGGAATGGGAGAAGATATTTGCAAATGACAGTACAGACAAAAGGTTGATATCCAGGATCTATAATGAACTCCTCAAACTCAACCCACACTAAACAGACAAACACATCAAAAAATGGGCAGAAGATATGAATAGACACTTCTCCAATCAAGACATACAAATGGCTATCAGACACATGAAAAAATGCTCATCATCATTAGCCCTCAGGGAGATTCAAATTAAAACCACATTGAGATATCACCTTACACCAGTTAGAATGGCCAAAATTAACAAAACAGGAAACAACATGTGTTGGAGAGGATGTGGAGAAAGGGGAACCCTCTTACACTGTTGGTGGGAATGCAAGTTGGTGCAGCCTCTTTGGAGAACAGTGTGGAGATTCCTCAAGAAATTAAAAATAGAGCTTCCCTATGACCCTGCAATTGCACTCCTGGTTATTTACCCCAAAGATACAGATGTCGTGAAAAGAAGGGCCATCTGTACCCCAATGTTTATAGCAGCAATGGCCACAGTCGCCAAACTATGGAAAGAACCAAGATGCCCTTCAACGGATGAATGGATAAGGAAGATGTGGTCCATATACACTATGGAGTATTATGCCTCCATCAGAAAGGATGGATACCCAACTTTTGTAGCAACATGGATGGGACTGGAAGAGATTATGCTGAGTGAAATAAGTCAAGCAGAGAGAGTCACTTATCATATGGTTTCACTTATTTGTGGAGCACAACAAATAGCATGGAGGACAAGGGGCATTAGAGAGGAGTAGGGAATTTGGGTAAATTGGAAGGGGAGGTGAACCATGAGAGACTATGGACTCTGAAAAACAGTCTGAGGGGTTTGAAGTGGCGGGGGGGGTGGGAGGTTGGGGTACCAGGTGGTGGGTGTTATAGAGGGCATGGCTTGCATGGAGCACTGGGTGTGGTGAAAAAATAATGAATACTGTTTTTCTGAAAATAAATAAATTGGAAAAAAAAAAAAAGTATCTGTGTCAAGGAATGATAGGGAAGCCATGAACCAGAAGATAAAACCGAGACTTGGAAAAGCCTATCAATTGGTTTTCAGTGGTTTCACTGCATTTATTCTCAGATGTATAATCAGTATCTTTATTCCATGATAAATAACCTTTTGATTTTTATTCACACATTCATCACTGAAATGTGACTCATCTCCTCCAAAATTTTTTCCTACCCCCAAGATGATTAGTTTCATATGCTTCTCCCTTTTTCCTTTCCCAGCTTTCTCGTTTCACTGCTGGCTTTTTCTCAAACCTCATCCTCAACTCTCAGGATGAAGTACCTCCCTCTGCATATTCCTGATGTTCAAATGCAATTTAAAAAATAGAAAAATTAATTAGTGTTGGGAAACAGACCAAATATCTTGGTAATGGTAGAAGGAAGGCCTCTAGTTCTAAGAAGACTGACAGAAAAAAACTTGCAGACCCTGTAAGGCACCTAACAGCACAATGAGCAAAGATAATTTTTTAGTTCCCCAAGTCAAAAACTATTAAATAATGCTATCTATTTTATAAGAAGGAAACATCCCCATATATACATACTTATGTAATATATACAGTTGACTCAAATCAATATCTTTTGGATCACTTTTCATGCAGGAAATGAATAGAATTACATGTAGTTGATGCTTTTGCCCACGATTTTTCCAGTCTTTGTGATTCTGTGAATTGCTCAGTATTCATGTTTCTTTTTGTGTTTATGTTAGCCACAGCTAGTTTCTGTTGCTTGTAGTGTAGAACTTTGAGGAACAGATCAGCAATTTCTGTATCAGTTAATTCTGGGGAAGATAATTCTTTAGAAGAAGGCTGTGGCTAACCATGAAGGGAGGGGGTTGCACATGATACTCTATTATATATGAACTAGATCAGTATGATCCTTCTCTCAGTGAAACACAACATAGCCAACAGGCGAAGAAGAGACCAATATGCATAGTAATAGGATATACGTGGATAGAGAATGGGAGATTTGCTACTATTACTAATATCTCTGAAAGATTAGTATAGAAATATAACTTATAAAAATGGGGGGAACAAAATCGTAAGAGACTCTTAACAATAGAGAGCAACCTGAGGGTTGATGGAGGTGAGTGACAGATGAGCTAAATGGGTGATGGGTATTAAGGAGGGGATTTGTTATGCTGAGCACTGGGTGTTGTATGTAAGTGATGAATCACTTAATTCTACCACTGCAACCAATATTGCACTCTATGTTAACTACCTAGAATTTAAATAAAATTTTAAAAAAGAAAAATAAAAGAAATACAACTTAAAATTCTATCTAAGTCAGCTTGGGCTGTTATAATAAAATACCATAGACTGGTGGCGTAAATAACAGACATTAAGTTCTCACATTTCTGGAGACTAGGAAGTCTAAATTTAAGCTGCTGACAAATTAATTTCCTGAAAAGGGCCCTTTTTGTTTGTAAATGTCTTTTTGTTGTGTCTTCCCATGGCTGGACTTTTCCTCTTCTTATAAAGACACTAATTCCCTCTTAGGGACACCATCTGTATGACTTCATCTAAACCTAATCACCTACCAAGGGCCCTAATACCATCCCATTGGGAACTGAAAAAGTTTCAACATATGGATTGTAGGGGACATAAATATTCAGTCCTTAATAAGGTCTTCAAGAGATCTCAAAATTTGACCCAGAAGATACAGAAAAAATTGTATTCGTATCTTCTTGCTACTCTAAGAAATTATCAAAAAGTTAGTGGCTTAAAACAAAAGGTTATTACATTATAATTTTGAAGGTCAGAAGTCCTACAATCAAGGTGTCCACAGGGCTGCCTTCTGGTGGTTCTAGAGAAGAATCAATTTTCTTGTCTATTCCAGTATCTAAAAGCCACATGCATTCCTAGGCTCATGGCTCCTTCCTTGAATCACTCCCACCTCTGCCTGTATCATCACATCTTCTCTGACTTTGATATTTTTGTCTCTCTCTTATAAGAACCTTTGTGATTATATTAAGCCCATTCAGAAAATCCAAGATACTCTCCATGTACCAGTATTCTCAACTTAATCATGTGTACAAAGTCCATTTTGCCATATAAGGCTCTGGGGATAAGGACATGAACATCTTAAGGTGAGGAAGAGGATGGGGAGGGGAGGGTGTGATTCTGCCCACCACAGCATATCAAATGTTGCATATGTGTGAAGAGCCACATCACAGCTCAGGACTCCCTATTCAGTTCACTGTACCACCTTTTTTTTTTTTTTCCATATGGGTTAACTTTTGGCTTCATTAACATCATCTATACCTAAGATACACTGGAGAAACCACAGATTTCCATAGCAGGTCAAGAAAGTTGGCCTGAGTGGTCTTGAAAATTATAGCCATTTATTTGTGGCCTTTTTTAATGGGTCTCTTGGCAGAGATGAAAGGAAAGGAAAGGGGAAGGGAGGGGAAAAGAAGGGAAGGGAATAAGAAAGAAAGATCAGTGCAATAATATGAATGCACATTATTTTTGCTGGTAATAGCCATGGGTGGTTTGATTTCCCTTCCCTTAGGGTAATAGAATGTAGAGCAGCTTTATTCTGCTGACTTCGGCTCCTATTGGTTGGGCTGGAGTGATACAGGAAGGGATCAGGAAACCATGGCTTCTATTCTCTATTGTGTCATTTAAGATTCAAGTGTTACCTTACCTCCTGTTAAAATGGACTATTTATATTTTTATGAATACATTTCTTAAATGGATTGTAAACTCACATGTGATGAGTATTTACTGTGTGCCAGACACTGTAATGTGTCATTTACATACACTATCATATTTCTTCTTCACAATTGCCTTACTTTCACAGGTTTAGACAATTCAGCAGCTTGTCATAGTAGGGCCAAAGGCCAGGAGTCTTATTGAGCCCATTCTCATATCTCCTTTGTGGTATTTTCTCACAAGAATGTTCACAATTCATGCAATTCAGACAGAAAACCATATAATAAAAATAGCAAATCCAATGTGCATTAAGTTGTACTGTACATAAAATGCATTCATATGTATCTACTCATTGGTTCTTACCAAAGCCCTACAGAAGGTATAAAAGTTACTGCCTATAATGTCTTTGTTTTAAAGGCAAGAAAGGTGAGGTTTATGTCAATTCTTTCCAACCTACATAGCTCATTGCAGATAACTCCTCCTTTGATTTCTTTTTATTCCATCATCCATTATAACAAACACCAACTGTTGATTTCTCTAGACACATAAAGGAGAAGAATGATGTCATAAGAAAAGAGCTCTAGGTTTGGAATCTAACGATCTGCCTTGGGGTCAATGACTAGAGCCATGGGCCTTATCATTGTATGACTCTGGCCCTTGGGTCCCCAGATCTAAAATGAGAAAAACCATCTCCCTCATAGACAAGAGGATAATGTGTATGAAAGTATTTGGTAAACTGCAAAGGTTACTTAAGGAAAGATTTTTTTTTAACTAAACAGCTTAAAATCATTTTAGTAGAACAAGTGCTGTTTCACACTTTAATTTTTCAATAAGGTTTTGATGCTTCTCAAGTGAAACCTCATTGCCAGCTTTTGAATCTGGTTAAAACACTTCAGGAATTTTTGTGTCTGCATTCCGGTTTGACATTCTTTGCTATATAGGGAGCTATCATACAGAAACACCAGAAATCATAAAGATTCTTCTAAATGCATTCTAAATGACATTTTATTAAACACTTCTGTTTTGTAAACATACTCATGATTACATTTAATGAAATTGTTTCATTGCAAATGTCAATGGAAATTAATATTGTCATATTGGCATGGGCTAATCTTAACTTTTTATGTTGCTGATAAAGTTCTAATTCAGAAAAAAAAGCTCAAGCTCTATGTAAATGGATCAATGGACAATTTATTTCCTTTTCATTATTTTTATTCAGGTTGCATTTGTTAGAAAATGCATAACATTGTTGTACTGATAGAGAAAAACTGTACTGTAAGATGGCTGACCAAACCAGCAAAGGAATTCCAGTTCCTGTCTCAAAGCCCTTCTGGGTTCTTCTTTTCTACTGTTTCCTGTGCAAGCCAAAAGTACCAAGTATGCAGAAATAGGAGGGTATAAATTCCCCTCCCTGCTTGTGCTCAGGGCTCAGACCTTTGGATAACAACCTCTCCTGAGTCCACTGGTGTTAAATAAACCTCTGATCCTCCAAAGTCTCCCGAGTGCTGCTTGATTCTTCTGCCAGGATCCAGTCCAAGTTCTATAACAGTACCATTTAGTTAGGTTTGGATTTCAATTTCAACAAAAAAGAAAAAAATATGAATGTCAGAGGTAGATGCAGATGTTGGGAAGAAAGAAATTTCCTATGCCCTCAATATCCTAGCTGGATCAAGAATCAAATCAACATGAGAGATCACATTAACAGGAAGAAATCAAGTTGAGTTTTATACACACAGGGAAGTCACATAGACATGAAATTCTAAAGACAGTGAGGCAACATGAGGTCTATATGAACTAAGGAGAGCGGTAAGACTCTGAGGATATAGAGGAAAAAGACCATTAAGAGGAAGGTGAAAGGGGTGCCTGGGTGGCTCAGTGGGTTAAGCTGGGACCTTCAGCTCAGGTCATGATCTCAGGGTCTTGGGATAGAGCCCTACATCAGGCTCTCTGCTCAGCAGGTAGCCTGCTTCTCCCTTTCTCTCTGCCTACCTCTCTGTCTACTTGTGATCTCTCTCTGTCAAAAAATTATATAAAAAATCTTTAAACAAAAAAAAAAAAAGAGGAAGGTGAAAGAAGATGTTTGGAAGACAAAACAAAGAGTTTGCCTACTATTATACAAATAAGTATCTTAAAGAGGAATCTCTGTTAATAGGTCTCCTCCTGGTACCTGCAGGCAGTTGAGTGGGAACTTAAAAAGCTTTTCCTGAATATGCTGGGTTTTGTTTTATTTTAACTCAAAACAATGTTTACACCTAAGTGGCCCATCTTGGGGCAGTCTGCCTTTGACCCCTATACAGCCAAGAAATTGTCTAGTTGTCACTTGTCACTCAGTGCTTCTTATGTGAGTGTTTGATTTATTCAATTGCTAATTTCCTACACTCAGTAACAGGGTAGGGTAGCTCTTTAAGGTTTATGAGAAGCCTTCAAACATGTCTTATTTGATTCTCCTACCACCTTACTTTAGGAAAGTGGGCCAAACAATGTTATCATCATTATAAAATGGGGAATTTGGGACTCAGGTTAACTTGCCAAGCAGTAACTGACAAAGCTGATCTAGATCTTCTAATTGCCACGTTTTGGTTCTTTTCACTATGTGTTCATTGCCGGTGGATGCCAGTTAACTTTAGGGCTGGCTAAGCCTACATTTCTGTAGGGGGGACCCAAGAGGTTTAGTCACATTAATCGTTGATTATAAAAACAGCAATAATAGAAAAAACATTAAAAATAATATTAGCTGATAGTTTCTCAGTGCTTATGGGTGCCACTATTATTTTAAGCATCACATTTGTATTACCAATTTCTATTCACAATAAACCTGTGAGGTAGATACTATTTTTAATCTTCTCAAGACAGGAGTGTATTGACCTACTATTTTTCCCATTATATAACTGATGAAACTGTATTCAAGAACTCAAGTGACTTGTTCAATGTTTACACCACTACCAAATCATGGGGGGATGGGGAAAACCAGTCTGACTGAAGAATCTATGCAATTAATTACTTTACCATATTGTTCTCAGAGCTGACTTTGTTGTTTTTGTTTTTTTTTTTTCAATATAGAGAAGATAAAAAGAAGTATTCAGACAAATGAATTAGTGGCTCATTCTCTCTTATTTCCTTTTGTATCAGTAATAGTTGCATAGCAGGACATAGACTAGAAATATCTAGAGGCTTTTATGAATTGTGAACTGTTTTGGAATAGATACAGGTAGCTCAAGTAATGGAGGCTCCATGGAGAAATGGTAATTGGGCTTGGAACCATGCAGATTAAGAAGCATACAAATATAAATAAAATCAGAATTGTTGAAATTAAAGGACATGCTGCTCCATGAAATGATCCAAAACTAGAAGCCCTGATTCCGTGGTAGGAAAAACTGGCAAAACAGCCAAACCTTGAAAAACGCAAACACAGACCTGAGAAAACCCTCCCAAAAATGTGTTCCTTTTTATTACCAACCTAAGGCTTATTATTTTCACATTTCTGGAAAAACCTTGAAAATAGAAGTTACAATACATTTAATATTTAACTTACTCAACTAACTTATGGTGAGTATTTTCAGGTGATATTTCTGAAGGCCACATACTGCCTTTTTATTTATTTATTTATTCATTCATTCATTCATTTTTATTTATTTATTTATTTATGTTTTTAAATTAATTAATTTATTTATTTTTGCTAACTTTAGGGCTGGCTAAGCAATTCCTTAAGCTCTTCCTATTCCTACATAACAAATTCTTCTCAGCATGGGGTACACAGAGAAGAGAGTATCGGGGAGTAAGAATTCCTTTCCCTTTCAAGGACCCTTCTAGCTGGACCAAGAGACAAATTGACATGAGGTTAACAGGAGATAATCAAATTTAATAACTTACATACAGGGAATCCACACAGACATAGGAATTCCAATGACAGTCAGGAAAGTGAGACATATTTGTCATCCTGAACTAAGGAGAGGGGGGCATTGGTCTAGAACTTGAAGAGAATGCAATTCACGGGGTAATAAGAAGAGTAGATGTTTCACAAGTAGGTGTTTTCCCCTGCCATACAGATGGGTCACTCGGATAACATTTATGTCTGCTATTAACTCTTAATCTGGAAAAATCCCCAACTAAGATTTCTCTAAGGGAAGGGCAAAAATTTCTCAGGAAACTGCCCCCAGCTCCCATAGTCTGTCTGCATGCCAAGTGGCTCATGAGGGGGCAGCCTGCCTTTGGCCCCTACAGCTCCCTCCTCTGAAACTTCCCAGAAGTTGAGCTGGTATACTGTTCCATGTCCTTGAACTGATCTATTACTGTTGACAATAGGTCAGTTCTGTTGGGTTCATTTCAGGAGGCAGTGATGCAGTTGTGTTCTCAAACTTGGGCCTATGGTTCCAGTAGTCAGGTATTAAATGAAAGGTATTTCTATGGAAACAAAAGAAAAACAACAGTTAATGATTGGATCAAATTATAAACCGGTTTCTGAGTTCTCAAAGGTAGCTGGTCAAGATTTCTAGATGTCAGGCTCCAAGCATCTTCAGAGAGAGAGAGAGATTGAGAGAGAGGGAGAGGGCAGGCAGTGGCAATCTGACCGATTGTCCTAGTGTGTAGTTTAAATGTCTGGGGATCTTTTTGAGTGGCCCACAGAACAATAGACACAAAGATCGTGGATACATCAACTACTGTGGCAATTTCTCTGAAGTTTTACATCAAGTTGTTTATATTCAGTTTGCAGGGCTCTGGGGAAAAGGCTAGTGTTAACTCTCAAAGGATTCCAAGTCAAAAAGATGGGGGGAAAAATAAGATGTTAGTTTAAAGAATTGTAGACAGGCATTGGAGGACACTAGAATAAATCAGGATTTAGTCCAGTTTATAATGAAAAGTATTCAAATCGAATATCTACAAAAATGCTCTAATGAAAGAAATTTTCTCTCTAAAATCATTCTCGTTTCTACTAAAGATAGCCAAATTAACACTAACCAGCAAAATAAGTCTAGTTTCAAGAAACAAAAACAAAACTTGGCCTGATTATCTCCATAAGTTCTGCAAGAACTACGTAGACTCTTTAAAAACGGGTTTACTGGCAATTTTCATTAGGAATCTCTAGATTGAACTTTTAACAGCCTCTGAAGGCTAGAACCCAAGCCAAATACTTGTCATCAGACTATGCCTGCAGAACCTTTAGATCTGGGTGAATGCCTTTCTTCTCGAGGTCTTCAAAGTATTATTTCCTGTACCTGCCAGGAATGACCTTCTTTACTCACCTGGCAAGGCTCTGGCAATTCTGTAAGCAAGGTACCAGGCTCTTATTTCCAAGAGGCTTTATTGGCTCTATAAAGCCAACCCGAGTTCCTCAAAGCTGGTCAATCTGAGTATCCATGTCTCTCTCAAATATGACATTCCAGTCAAAGCTTTGGTAATATAACCAATGTGTTTAGTTGTGTCCTATTATGAGCAATGCAGATTCTTACTGAACTTATGCAAATAAATATTTTGCCGTAAAAATTTAAGAATACTAACTGAGAGTTTTTGAGTTCTGGAGGGTTCAGGTAGGGAGCAAGATAAATGTTTCAATTTACTCACAAAGGTATATTTTATCAAATCACTATCAGTTTGCCTAAAAGAAAAATTTTTCTTAAATTGATAAAAACAAAGCATTTTTAAAAAGTCAGCAGTGTTACAAACACAAAGTTATATAAAATTTATATTTCCTTAGTTTATTCAAGTCCCATGATACTCTTCCTTGTCCTGCTTGAATTCAGTTTTTCTAGTCAAACCAGAATTTTTTACCTAGTTCAGTTTCATGATCTTAAGACTATCAGGAACCTGCACTCAGAGTTCGTTCTATGAATCTCATTAAAGTTGAAACACATCTGTAGGAAGATTTTACAAGAGTGTCTGAGTAACAGTGTAACTCTCTATAAATGAGAGAAGACTTAAAAAAGGCCATGCTTAAAGAGCTGATTCGAGTTCATTATAATGCAATTGGTAAGAAAATCTGGTTATTTTGAATACAAAACATTTCAAGATAATAACATACCTGGTTATTATCATCAGCTTTCTAGTTTTGTACAATGTTTAGCAAACTTATTTTAATAACATATCTCTAGAAATAGAATCTAAGAGGGTTTACTATTACTTACTCTTCCCATGTAATTTGACATACAAAATTAGCCTAATTAGTTTAATTTCTCACAATGTTATTGTTTGGATAGGTTTCAGGGGCCCACTTGAAAATTTCAGTTAGACTGTGGTCCAAAGGCCTCATTTTAGAGTTTGATTTTGGGAAGTATCTCGATAAATATTAAAAGGTTTGAATATCTGATTAAATACAAACAGAAATCATTATGAAAACGATATTGAATTATACATTTAATCAAAGTGACAGTAAAAGGTATCAAAGGCAAATACAGAAGGTTACACAGTTCTGAGCAAAACTGCCTTTGGCTCAGGTCATGAACGCCAGATCCTGGGATCAAGTGAGCCCCACATCAGGCTCCCTGCTCAGCCAGGAGCCCAATTCTCCCTCTCCCTAAACCCTCCCACCTACTCTTGTGTTGTTTCTTTCTCAAATAAATAAATAAATAAAATCTTTAAAACAAAAGAGAGAAATGTTACATCACAAAGGCACAAAGAGATTATCTGAGATTTTTCCAAGGTGGATATTTGGAACATACTTGCCTGTCAGAGGAGCTAGACTTTGTATTTTAAAAAAGCCTCTGTCTTGGGGCTCCTAGGCAGCTCAGTGGGTTAAGCTTCTGCCTTAGGCTTAGGTCATGTTCTCAGGTGCTGGGATAGAACCCAGTCTTGGGCTCTCTGCTCAGCAGGGATCCTGCTTCCCCCCTCTCTCTGCCTGCCTCTCTGTCTCCTTGTGATTTCTCTCTGTCAAATAAGTAAATAAAATATTTAGAAAAAAATAAAAAGGCCTCTCCTCTCTTTTTTTTTTCTTTCTTTCTTCAGTCTCAGGCAACTGTGAGCTATGTTTACATTTCAAAGATATAATAATTATAATTTGAAGGGACAGAAAAAGAACATAATAAAAAAATTCCCTAGAGTTTCAGGGTAACTGCTATTTAAAATTTACCTTTTTTTTAAAGTACAAAAAGATTTGTACCAATATCCTGATCTTTTATAATATGCACAAGCATTTTGATAGGAATAGGTGAGCTTTATTTTATTTTATTTATTTGACAGAGAGAAACACAGAGAGGGAACACAAGCAGGGAGAGTGGCAGAGGGAAAAGCAGGCCTCCTGCTGAGCAGGGAGCCCTATGCAGGGCCCTATTCCAGGACGCTCAAGGACTGAGCCACCCTGGCGCCCCAGTAGGTGTACTTGAGTGATTGTTAAAGTAGATGGGTTTTTGACTTGCTTCTAGAGTTACATTTCTGTTTTGCAAAGATCTGTAAGACAAAAACAGTTATTTCTAATTCCACAAAGAACCGGATTATAGCCACTTCTTGTTATCAAGGGACAAGCTAGTCTTTTTAATGAAATTTGCTTCTTTATATCAGAGAGAATTTTTAAATAAAATAGGAAACAAAAGATCTATGCCTTTGTAAAGTCTGTGCAATGTATTTTAACAAAAGCCTTTTTTTCTAGATCAACTCAACTCAATAATAATTTGAAGGGACAGAAAAAGAATGTAATAAAATGCAATTCAGTTCAATTCAATTCAATTCTATTCTATTCAATATGCAATATCAGCTCCTGAATATTGGCCTTCCACTGTCCATTTGTAGGAGGGCCTATCAAAAATTTTGGTCATCTGGGACGCCTGGGTGGCTCAGTTGGTTAAGCAGCTGCCTTCGGCTCAGGTCATGATCCCAGCGTCCTGGGATCGAGTCCCACATCGGGCTCCTTGCTCAGCAGGGAGCCTGCTTCTCCCTCTGCCTCTGCCTGCCATTCTGTCTGCCTGTGCTTGCTCTCTCCACCCCCCACCCCCCGATAAATAAAAAAATCTAAAAAAAAAAAAAAATTTTTTTTGGTCATCTTGTTTCCTCTTTGAAAGGATGGTTTTGAATATAGCCAAAAAAATTCTAATCTTTAGAAAGTAGAGGTAAAAGGCCTTTATTATTTGAAAGATCTGCTGCTGTCCTGGGAACACAAATTCTTTTGCAGTGTGGGTCTAAGATACCCCTAGAAAGGATATTGCATAGTAGTAAGGTCTGAAATTGGCAGAGCCTGATTACAAGAGCCCTGGAAGGTAGGCACAAAGCAAGCCCTATGGCCAGTCTGGGTGCTTTTGTTAAATTCATTACTGGCTTTCAGCATTTACATGAACAACCTGTATACTTTCCACCTAGAGATGAGACCAGAGTGGTCTCTATAAATCTTCTAGGAAATGAGGCTGGATTTTAAGAAGGGGACTTTACATGGATGAGGACATTTATCTTTGTCCTAAGTCTAATTTCTGCTCTTTTATCTTGTCAAGGGAGTCCCCAGGGCTAACCATTTACTAATAAGACAACAAGAATGGTTTATCTCTGGTCTCCCGGAAAACAGGAGACGTCTCCAGTCCCAGGCCCGCTAATCGGTGACACCAGGTGGGTGCTAGTGAGATGAAACTTTCCGGCACCAACAAACAGGTAAGGTTGAGACGACAAAGGTTTCTATTGATGAAGTTTGGGATATAGGTGAGGTCCAGGCCGACAGCCAAGAAGGAATTCTTTAGACGTCTCTGATGCAAAAAGGTGATCTTATTAAAGCACAGGGTCAGGACCCGTGGGCAGGAAGAGTCGCGGCTCCAGGGTTGTGAGGAGTGGTCCATTATATACCTGCAAGTTGGGAGGGGGTCAGGAATAGCTTGTCAATAAGGAATTTTGGAAGCAAGGTTTCTAGGACCTTGAGGGGCTAGCTATTGTTGGGAAAAGGTCATTTATTACCCTCTAATAAAACCTTAGTCACGAGACCCTTCAGATGTATATGGGTGGGCCATATGCTTGGGGACAATTGTCAAAACATATCTCGGGGGGATTCAGAGATAAAAGAAGTTTCCAAAGGAATTTTTATATGTTAAAGTAGACCCACAGGATCCTGGTTGGGGTAGGGGGAGCAGTCAGGCTAGGACTGCCTTTTGCCCTTTGCAAAGGATTGAGGTGGAGGTAGTTGAGTCCCTACAGGAATGTCACTCTGACTGTTACAAGGACTTTTCAGTGGGCTCTAGATAGTAAGGAAATTTAATAACTTTCCTTTTGCCTCTGTTTTCCACATCACTATGGGCTCATACCTCCATGAAAAACTCCCCTAAGAGCTGGCAGAGCAGGACAGAGAGACTCAAAACCCCAGTGTACTGGACCAGCCATCAAAGCGCACCCTAGTAAGTGGACTCCCAGAATGGTGGAGACCAAAGAGAATATTCTCACTGGTCACAAAACCAAGCTTTGAGGACACAGAATAAGATGAGAGAAAAACTCCTATGTGCAATATGTACCTTAACAGCTTTATCTAAGCCTTGGGTCTCTTGGAGCCACACTCATACCTAGGAGGGATGTATCATGGGCTTGGGGACCACTTAATGTTTTATAGTGTACCTGGTCACATGGAAGTTTTCTAGAAGGTGGTGAACGTTCTAGTGTCAACCCATGTCTGACCAACTTATCCTATCACAGGAGTCTTTGAGTTTGGTGGCAAGCACTCTAACAGCCAAAGGCTTGACTCCTGCCCACCAGGTTTGTAGCTTTGGCTTCCGTGGTTGTCCGTGGGAGACAGCCTTTACCTCATGCTCACACATTCCAAGTCCCTTTGACAAACCACCTGAAAGACACAGACAAAAGAAAACAAAGACCATCTCTGGAGGAAAGGGATCAGTAACCAAAGAGTAGTTAAGCCTGAGGAACTATTTTGTCCAGTTAATCTAAATTTAGGAAGAGAGAAAAACGACTCTCTTCACTCTTGTTCCACTGGACTCCCCAGATGGATTCCAGGGGGCTGACATGGTGTGCCTAGGGCACGCAGTGTCCGGTGAGTGAAAGGATACTGTCCACTATGCCAACTGTCCTGGAGCAAGAATTCCTGTTGTCTTCAAGTGTTTTTCTACCTGGATTATGGAGAGATTCACAGGAGATGATAAAATGTAATTGTGAATGAACCGGCAATCCACACAGCACGGGAATCATAAAGATGGTCAGGCAAAATGAAGTATCTATGCCATTCTGAACTAAGGAGAAGGGGGTAGGGGTCTGGGACTTTAGAAGAAAGTATTAAAAAACAAAGACTAGCCCCAAATTGTGTCACTTCATCCGAGTTCTCAAGTCAGTGCCCAATACCTAATCTTATAGCAATTCAATATTCCCCCAGAAATGCAGAAATTTTCCATCTGTGCCACTGAGTCTGCCACCTGGGTCCTCTCCATCCCCCAAAGAAAGATGAGGTAATCTGCATGAGGCATCTTGCTTTCTCCTCTAGAAACCACCCTCACCTGGCACAATCCTATTCTTTTGCTAATAAGCATGCCCCCCACCATTCTTCTATAAAATCCTTCCATTTTGAACAACTCTTGGAGTGCTTCTCTACTTACTAGAGAGAATGCTGCATGATTCATAATTTCTTTAATAAAGACAATTAGATCTTCACACTTACTTGGTTTAATTTTTTTTAAGATTATTTATTTATTTATTTGACAGACAGAGATCACAAGTAGGCAGAGTGGCAGGCAGAGAGAGAGAGAGAGAGAGAGGAGGAAGCAGGGTCCCCGCTGAGCAGAGAGCCTGACTCTGGGCTGAATCCCAGGACCCTGGGATCATAACCTGAACCGAAGGCAGAGGCTTTAACCCACTGAGCCACCCAGGCGCCCCTTAATTTTGTTTTTTAACAGAAGAAAAGCAATTTACAGGGCAATAAGAGGAGCAGACATTTCATAACTAGATGTTTGTCATACCACACAGATGTGTCACTCAGATAAAATTTGTCTCTACTGGTCACCTTTATTCTGGAAAAAACAAAAACCAAAACCAAAAACCCTCAATTTAGATCCTTCTAAGCAGTTAAGGGAAGGGTAAAATTTCTCTTGAGCTTACAAGATCTTAGACTGCTTTTGGTTCAAAACAGTCTCCTTACCAGGGACACCCCACTGGCTCAGTAAAGCATTTGACTGTTAATCTCAGAGTTGTGAGATCAAGCTCCATGTAAGGGTAGAGTACACTTTAAAAGTAAATACAATTAAAATTATTTAAAAAAGAAACAATTTTTTTAAAAAAATAGTCTGTACACTGAAGTGGCCCATCTTGGAGTAGCTTGCCCTTGGTGCCTTCAAAGGTAGTACCTTGTTTCTGAGAATACAACATAGACTATTTGTGACTGTATCCCTATGCTCCTTTGCCATGGGAGTGATGGTGGCAATAATCTGTAGGTGTTGTAGAAACAGAGTGACCTTCTTTGGGATCACCCACAGCTGATGGGCACCCCCATTTTGCAGACCGTCATATCCTTTGTAGTCTCTTCTGAGCCAAACAAAAGCAGGCAAAGATTTGGTGAACAGAATTTCTTTTGGATTCAGAGTGAATATGAGACAATTAGAAAACAAAACTGTAAAATATATTTACAAATGCAAATAGGTGTTGGACAGAAGGGCAATCAGTACAAAAAGTTGCCAGACAGAAGAGCAATGATAGAGGAATGTTTGAACTTCAGGGAGAGAGAACAAGAGTTGACAGGGACGCTCATTCTTCATTTCCTCTCATATCTCTCTCCAGGTGGACTTTTCTTATTTTTTCATAATTAGAGAGCAGTTTCCTTTCTATCTTTTGCCTAGGAAAAGTCTAGAGGACACTCCAGACTGAGATGCAACAGGAGTCTACTGCTGGTCAAAAGAAGATAGGTCAAGATAAGATAAAAATTCTTTTCAACAAGGTAAAAAATTATTACATCTTTATAGAAAATATCAAAAGGTACAGATGGTCATAATACAAAGTGTAAAAGCCTTGGTCTGTCCAACCCCTAGTTTGAATTAGAGACAATAGGCATATAGAAGTTTTCCTATGCATTTCCCAAGGTTATGCTCAAGACACTGTGTGTGTGTGTGTGTGTGTGTGTGTGTGTGTGTGGTCTTACTACCCAAATAGCATTTTATCCTATATAGCCATGAAAAAAAAATCTAGGGTCATTACATTTATGTGTCATTTGTTTATTTAATAATTTTTTTTTCTGTATTGTTATGTATCAATCTTTTCCAGAGTTGTAGAGAGTAATAGGCCATTTTAATGGTTAAAAATTAATAGTTAATAATAATAATGGTTTAGTATTTTATTTATTGTGTAAAGTATCCCATTGTATGAATCTAACTTATTTGATCATATTGATAAAGTTAGTTTTTTTTAATAAGTTATTTGTTGTTGTTTTATTTTTTATATATTATTTCTTTATCAGTCACACTTCAGTATAGGTCTCTGGGTATCAATGCCAGCACAGTTCTCTTGCTTTGACATTTTCTCTACCATATTGAAATTGTTCTCACAGTAAACTCTTCACATTACAGAATACTATCCTGGCTTCTCAGGTCCAATTGAGGCTGGCAACCTAGTAGCAATGCTTCTTTCTCTTCCTCATTTTGGACCTAATACTATTTAACCATATCCATGCACCTCAGGCAGGGTTTTAATCAACAGAAAGCTCCTGTTCCTCTCATCTTTTCCCTGTGGTGGGGCTCAGAGCAGTAAGGAACCTAAGTGCCTGGTAGAGTGTAGACTGGGAGATAGATTAATGAAAAGATTATTGCTCACTTTGTTTTGTTTTTGTTTTCCAGTTCATTTGTTAACCTCTGGGAAGGGGGAAAGGAAGTCTGTTCTGAGCAGTTAAAAACTCCCATGGCTCTTCTCTATGGTACAGGGTCAGATGTCTCACCAGGAAAAAGCACAGATCACTGAATCTTGTAGGGAAGGACAAAGCTGGGTTTGACAGGCTGCTCATCAAACTGTATTATTACACTTATCAAGCTGAATACTTTAGCTGGCTCACTCAACTAGTCTCATTAAGTAGAAGTAATATGTGTTAAGCTCAGTACTACTAGCTTTCAGTTTGCCAAAAGCTGTTGAGGAATCAAGCCACAAAGGAAATGTTTATCTGCAAGAGGACGATGAACAGGAGGATGCTGACATGAGGGCCTAGTCCTTTTTAGGGCTTGTCTGTTGCAATACACACAGACACACACTCATCCTTGCAATACACACACACACACACACACATACACACACACTCATCCTTAGTTTTTGCTACCCATGAAGGCAGATCTTTGGGTAAGAATGCATTTGATGAGACACCAACAGCTGCATTTTTCCTCCCCCAGCATTCATGCAAGAAGCAAGACTGGGGCTTCTCTGTCGTCATATAATGGCCTCAAATGAAAGCCTTGTAACTGGGGCGGGGGCTGGAAGGCACTGGAGCGCAGCAGCGCAGAGAGCATCCGAATTCCCTCCTCTGTCGCTGACTGGTTGAAAACTGGGAGGCAACGACCGGCCTCCAGCGGCTCGACTCCCCATTGGTTGCGAAGAGGTGGCAATCAGGGCGGGCCTAGGCGGCTGCGCGGCTTCCAGCTCTATGCTGCCGCCGCGGTCCTGTTGCGCTGTCGCTGCTGCAGCCGCCACCAGGGTCCCTTCGGCCGTGCGTCTGCGTGGGAGCTGCCTCCTCGGCTCGGGTCGCAGACACCATGGTGAGTGTCTCCAGTCGGGTTAGGCTGGGAACCTCACGCTGTGCTCGGCCTGGTTGCCCTAGGGAACCGGCCGCGCCACCCGAGCTTGGCGCGGGGGCAGGAGGATCGCACCGCAGGTCGCGGGAGCAGTCTCCCGGTCTTGCCTGGGTCTTGGGAGGGGAGTTGGGAACGCTGGGGGTCGCGACGGGGGCGGTCATTGCCTTTGCTCCTCAGCGGAGGGTCCACCGCTCGGCATCGCGCCCCGACTTCCCGGGCTCGGGAAGGGGACTTGCGGCTGAGGCGCGGGGCATTTTCGGCTCAGGCGGACCCCACCGGTGTGGGTGGCTGAGAGCCAATGGTGGGGGGAGTGCCGGGTTCGCGTCCCCTTTGCCATACTTGCCCGGATACCCCCTCCCACCCCCAAGCCCCCACCCTCCCGCCTCGGAGCGGTGACAGGTGAGCGGAGGGGTAAGAAGGTGGCACGGCGATGGGGCGGACGGTGGCGGAGAGGATCTGCTTTTTATTGGGGTGGAGGTGTGGCGTCTTTGATGACTCTCTTCAGCACCGAGTATCCCGAACAGAGAGGAGCCAGGGGGCAGGGGACAAGGTTAAACCAGAGTTGTGGCGGCTGGCGCTGCTGCCTCGCCCCCGAGCCCCTTCCCACCTATCGCTGGTCCCTGACACTCAGGTCTCTCCTGTCCCTGCAGTACGGATTTGTGAATCACGCGCTGGAGCTGCTGGTGATCCGCAATTACGGGCCAGAGGTGTGGGAAGACATCAAGTAAGTGACGGGCCCCTCTAGCTTGGGCTCCGCTCTGGCGACGCGCGCTGCGTGTGCTTGTGTGTGTGTGTGTGTGTGTGTGTGCGCGCGCGTGCGCGCGCGCGAGGTGGGGTGGGGTGGGGGGCATCCCGGGGCGGCCCCCGCGATGTCCCCCGCGCCTCACTGCATCCTCCGCTTCCTGCCTGGGTCTCGGGCGCGCATCCTTGGAGATGCCTCCGCCTGCCGCTCCCGGCTGCAGCTGCGCTCCCACGCTCCGGAGCGGGGACCCGGGGAGGAGGGGCGGCCGGGGCGGGGCCCTGAGGGCGAACCAGGGGAAGGAGCCCCTGAGGTCACCGCGGCCTCCCGACCCGGCCTGAGCGTGGGAACGCTCTGCCAGCGCCCGGGCGGCGGCTCCGAGCCTCTGCAAGCCGGGAGACTCCCACGCGGAAAGGGGCCCCGGGGACCACTAAGGCCTCCGCGACGTGCAAAGAGCCTGAGGCCTTAGAAACAAACAGGAAACCTTGGGTCATTTAGAATTTACACACCTCGCAGACACATAAAATAGTTAAGCCTTTTTAGTGCCCTAGACGTCGCTTCTCTTGAGATGATTTCTTGAGCTACTGAATCAAGTGCATTTACTCACTTGAAATAAAGTAAAATTGAAATTTTTTTTCTTTCATTTTCTCAAAATCTACCCCTCCCCTTTTTTTGGCTTCTACAAGGCTCCTTTGTAGGAGAGCATCTTAGTTTTAGTTTAGCACTGGCAGGACTTGGGACGTGGACGGAAATAAAACAGACATCTGAGACTTAAAGCCTGTTGGAATGATGGGTCCTCTCCGCGGGCAGGTTGAACATTTCGGTCTAAGGAAATTCTCTCTCTTTTTCTTCTCTTACTCTGGTGAAATTTGCGTTGAACTTGTATAGATAGCACAACCAACTAGTTACACCAAAACCATATATATGGGTTTTCATAAGGGAACGACAATCTGTCACATTGAAATGGAGGGAGAGGAAGTGATTACCTGAGTGGACTGCGGAGAGCACGTTGTTATTCTTTACTTTCATTTCCTGACATCACTGATTTCATTTGTTTTATCAAGTAGGTGGTGTTTCATGCAATTTTTTTTTCTAAATACATTGCAATTGTTGGCAATCAATTCTAAAAAATCTTATTATGCAGTTACATGACAATGTTTTCTTTTAAATGTCTGTTTCCATGGAGATGGCCAGGATTAAATATTAAGCACTAGAATGCGACTTTCCCTTCCTTGGGTCTGTACTGTTGAGCCTGGTTTCATGTTCCATGAGCCATTTATCTTACCCACAGGACATATCTACATATAATAAAAAGAAGTGGGGATTTGGAAATTATGGATTGAATCAAATGAGCATTCAGGCACTAAAGCTTACTTTGGGATTTGAATCTGTTTGCTTTATTAATACCTTCATAATTTTTATTTTTCTTGTTAGAGTTAAAGAGAAGGCAGATGTCAAAAGCAAGATTTTGGACAGTGTAATTTAAGTATGGGATTATCTTTCAGCCACTTTGTGAATTTATGAAAACATTCTGTGTATCTCCCACATGTTTTCTCATCTGTAATGTAGAAATCCCCAAATTTCTGGATGAATATGCTATGACAATATATCTGAAATTTTGAGAGCACAATAAAAAATAGTTATTATGGCTAAATAGTTATTAAGTGTTTTAACTAAATTTAGAGTGTATGTGCCACCCATTATCAACTTAAATCATGGTTAAATACTAAGATGAAAAATTATACTTTATAGAGAAATGTATCAGAAATTTTCAAAAATTAAATTATCAAGTGGTTTGTTTGTATTGGCTAGATTTTCCCCAGAGAAGGTCAAAATACCAAAAAATACTCAAATTCCAGTGGTGTGAGAACTTAACTCTGTCAGAGTAGGCTAAGAATGTTGTTACATTCTACTTTTAAAAAGCATATTAATTTTTAATTAAACATCAATCTGGTTTAACTTATTAATTTATTTTTAAGTATTTTTGAATAGTAGTCAAACTGTTCAAGTCTTAATAACTTGAATCATTCAAAATCTTTTTTTTCTGGTAAAATGAAACAAATCATATGAGTCTTTTTTATATGTACCCCAGCAAGGGGAATACTATTATAGTTAAACCAGTGTTGGAATGCAGGTGTTAACTTTGATCCATTTTTGCCTGAGTGTCCCTTCTTTTGGAGCCCTTATTTTCTTGGGTACCATGGACGATCTGGGATAGAGAACATTGCTCATTTTTCTGTGTTGAGAGGGATTAAAGCAGCTCATTGGTTCCCAACCCCTCAGTACCCCTGAGGGGTTACTTTGCACTCCTTGGAAAAGCATTCCCTTAGCACAGCAAAGAGATGTTCATTGCATAGGGGCAGGAGAGGAGAATTTGGAGGAGCTAATTTGAAAATGCTCCTTGGAAGATTCTGATGTCTCCTTTCAATTTCTTCCTCTGCTCCTGGAAGGAAGGATCATGACCTTCATGACCAATGGTTCAATATGCAGTATACTTTCTGTTTTAATCTTTTATGAAAAACTAAATGTGTAATATTTTTCTTTTCTTTTTGGTCTTGGTAAGCACCAAATGTCTCTATCTTCCTTTTTTGGTCTGTGAGAAACTATGTAAATTGATATTTATAAAACTTAATATAACACTTTTTGTTTTTTTTTTTTTGGTTTAGTAGGAAATGGCCATCCATTCTTCATGAGAAAGGATGCCAAACATTTAATGACAAATAAAATCCTAAGTAACAGATTCCAGGCAACAAATGCTAAGTGGTAGGAGCCAAAAATGCTTCATTGTAAACTCTGTATCCACTTACACTCTTACCAATAATACAACCATTTCACAGAGGCTTTACATTCCTCCTTTTAAGAAAAAAAAAAAAATGTCTAAACTAAGCGTCAGCAAGTATTCTCTTAAAAGTCTAGATAGTAAATAATCCAGGTGCTGCCGGTCAAAAGTCAATATGGAGGATATTATGTAGGTATGGACATAACTGTTAAAATGTGACCATCTAAAATGTAAAAATGATTCTTTGCTCTCAGATCAGACAATCTGGGCAATGGGTTGGATTTAATCCATGGACTGTAGTTGACTACCTCTGATCAAACCACCAATACATATGAAAAAGAAAAAGAGACCACTGAATCTACTTAAAATCTTGTTTTGTTGGTTTCTTTTCAGTTTTCAGATGGTCCTTTTAGAAGCCATGGTTGAAAGGTGATGAAAAAAAATCAGTAATTTCAGAGAAAACATGAAGTCAGGTTATTGATATTAGAAAAGCACCTAACTACTTGATTTAATCATATCTGCCATTCTTCCACCATCCCTGATGAAATTAATCATTGTATCAAATTAATGGATTCAATTTTAGATTGGTTTAACTTCCCTGAAACATAAAAATAGATTAAAAAAATTGAAAAAAATCTAACATGAATAAAGTTTATTTAAAAAAAACCCACAATACCTTCCTAAAAACTAATTATTTTGCCTTGAGTTGAGCAGGCCAAGGAACAAATTAAAAATAGATTTGAAGCTCCATAGTTCTGTATAATATGTAGCTTAGCCCTTCTTTGTCTTACTAAAAAGTACGAGATAAATATTTGGATCAAAATTTTAGTATGAGATTTGAAAGTGATGTAATCATGCTGTTAGTTGTGTTTGGAGCACACAACTGTGTGTGCTCCAAACTCTGTGTGTTGGAGCAAATTCCTCTAGAAGGTTGTCAATCATCCTTCTTGAATAAAGAATTCATATATGTTTAGTATGGTTTTATCTGATTTACCAACAACAGGGCGGCGTACCTTTTCCTTCATTGATTTATTCCTTTTTTCATTCTCTAGTTAAGCTTACTTTTATTTTTTAAATTTTTTTCAAAAGATGTTATTTATTAATTTGTCAGAGAGATAGAGAGAGCACAAGCAGGCAGAGTGGCAGGCAGAGGTAGAGAGAAGCAGGCTCCCCACTGAGCAAGGAGCCCGATGCAGGACTAGATCCCAGGACCCTGGGATCATGACCTGAGCTGAAGGCAATAGCTTAACCAACTGAGCTACCCAGGCGTCCCTCTAGTTAAGTTTACTTTTAATGAGCATAGTGTAGTTTTAAACACTGAGGGTAGAAAAGTAAGCTATACTCCCTGCCTTTAAATAAAATCTTACCATATTACTAATTCTTTTAAGAGTTGTTAGGATATTTTTGTCTTATTTTTTCTTGTTTTGTTCTGCCTATAATGCAGACGTGGAAATATTACTGCTCATAACTCAAGCATAGAAACAAGCTGATCTTCAGTTTTGAAATTAATATATCTGTTGAGTATGCTAATCACAGATTGTTACGGTTCATATAGGCAAGTGCTTTGCTATAAGCTAGTAATGTGACTTTTCCAACTTCCCTAAATTTTCTGAGACTCTGGGAGTAAGGAAAACATAATTCCTGTTGTATAGAGTTGTTGTAAAATGTTGAAAAATGTCCAAAAATGCTTAACACAGTTTTTGAAAAGTGGCTGCTTAATAAATGGTTGCTATTAATTTCACTCTAGAACCAAACTTTTTTGACTTTTTTCTTCCCCAGCTCCTTTGAAAGATGGGACGTTCTCCTTTAAGCAATAGTAGCTCATGGAGGTATACAGAGACTAAATGTTCCTTTATCACTCTAGGATAAGTAGTAACTTCCTGGTCATTTTCATTGATTTTTCTCTTTTGTCCATTCTGTACAACTGGTACCAGTTCTTTGAATTTGAAGTGCCCCTAGACTCTCCTCTTCTTTTATTCTGGCTCCTAGCACTTTCTTTTGTGCTTCTCCAACAGCCTCATGACTGGGTTTTCTGGGTCTGACTTGTCCCACCCACCCTCTCCATTCTGCAGATTATGGGAAAATTGTTACTTTCGTGATGCTGGTTCCATTTTGGAATCAATCTGACATTATATTTTTCTAGTCCCTAATCCCTGTTTATTGTTTGAAAATGTAGCAAATGCTCCTCCTATACATTTTATTAAAAAAATAAATTAAAACAAGCAAAATAAGGCACTGTGCTTTGCCTTATTTTATTTTATTTTATTTTTTAAAGAGTTTCTTTTCTTGTTTTACAGGGAGAGAGAGATAGCGAGAGAGAGAGAGAAAGAAAGAAAGAGCAGATGCACAAGCAGGGAGAACAGCAGGCAGAGGGCGAGCAGGCTTCTGCTGAGCAAGGAGCCTGATGGGGGCTAGATCCCAGGACTCTGAAAGACTTTTCCAGGTCAATTTCTTTCCTGCTTTATTGAGATATAATTGACACACAACATTGTGTAGGTTTAAGGTGTAAGATGTGTTGATTAGATACATTTATTAAGTGTGAAGTGATTGCTACCATAGTATTAGCTACCACTTTCATCATGCAGTTACCATTTCTTTTTTGTGGTAAGAACATTTAAGATCTACTCTCTTGCAACATTTAAGTATATGATACAGTGTTATTAGTTATAATGAACTTGTTAATCTTATAACTGGGTATCTTAGCCTTTGCACAACAGCTCCCCATTTCGCCTACCCCTACCCCCAGGTAGCTACCACTTCCGTTTCTCTGAGTTTGTCCTTTGTAGATTCCACATATAAGGGAGTGCAATATTATTTCTTGTTTGTTTGTTTTTGATGATAAAGCTGAGTTTCCAAGAGGTTAAAGGACTGTCCTAGGGATTATATACAGGAAGCTAAAAGGTCAGGACTCCAACCCTAGTCTTCTGGTGTCAAAGGTTAGAAATGCTTCTTTTAAGATAGACATAGGAGCTATTGTAATACACATACAAAAATGAAATCATATTAACGGTCATACCCAGAAACATCCTCAGTCCAAATTAAAAAAATAATATACAGATAAAAATAGGTAAATTCGATAATTGTTAGGATCAAGACCTATTTCTGTAGGAAGTCCTGCTAGTTAGCCTGAAGGAGGTAGGCACAGTCTGCTGGTTGATAAGCTCACTAGCATTTGAAGTTATTCTTAGAGGAGGAAGTAGATGTCCATATGTAAACCCCTTCACGTATCTGCCAGTGAGCTCTTTACATAGGACTCTCCCTAAACCGGACCATGCCTGGTGAGCAACATGATACATAGGTGATAGCATAGGTCATAGCCTGATCTCAGGGTTTTTCTTTGATGATTCGAAGTATCCCCCTGAAATCAAGCTAGGTCTTTGTTTTGAGAATTGAAAAAAAAAATCATAGAAACATTATTTAATTAGGTATTTGAGAGAAGGAGCTTTGCTCATTAACATCAGAGCCAGAGGAAAAATTAGAACATCTGTATTCTTCTCTCTTTTGATCTGTTTGGACATAGCTGTGGGTAATGTTAACGAGACATTGCTACTGTTCACAAAGAACAACATCCTTTCCACTCTCTTGCCTCTCTGCAGGATAAGGGACTTGAGCACATGTTTCTCCTCAGTGTGTTGGAAAGCAATAGTTATGAGTCGATAGCATGTAGACATTAACAGGAAAACACGCCTTAAGAAATCAGTAGAACTGGCCCAATTCAGAGAGTGACAACTCAGAAGACATGAGTACTTGCAGCTTTTCCATCTGCTTCTTTGCCTCGTTGTTCATTAAAGAGGAAACTGTGGGGAAATTTTTTTTTTTTTTTTTTTTTGTCCAGTAAAGTGGAGTACCTTTTTAAAAATTTTCCTGTCAAAAAATACTGAGGTTAAAGAAGTCTCTATTCCAGGTAAAAGGCAAATATTTGGAAGTATTTTTTATACCTCTTTGTTATTGTGGTTTTAGATCCATTGTGTATTCTGATCTCCTTGCCATTTTTTGTCAAATCAATAAATATTAAATTGTTGCTTAATCGAAATGCTTTGTGATCAATTTTCAGATCACTCAAACATGGAGACCTTTCATTTCAGTCCACGTACCCTACTTTCTCTCACCACACCAGCCTCGTGGGCCAGTTTTCAGTCCTGAAGACTTTGAATTTTATGTATCAGGAGAACACCTGTGCTTAGCAGATTTTCCTTCTCTTCACCCTCCCCATCCCCCACCCAGAAATGGAAATGTGTCTCAGCTTTGAGATGGCAAAACTAATGTGACTTCCTAAGGGAAAGTATCTCTCACCTCCGAAACTGTAGTTTTTCTTCATAATACCTACCAGGGTTTATAATTACGTATTTCTATTATTTATTAATGTTTGTTTTGTCTTAGTAGATTCTAGCCTTTGTAACAGTTACCTAGAAAAGAGCCTGGTATATTGTTGCCTTTTTCATCTTCTCGTTCACTCTCTTTTTCCCCCATGTGTATGTGTGTATATGTTTATATATTATGTGTGTGTCTATATATAAAATATATTTTAATATATTATATAAAATATTATACATATATAAAAAAATCTTTCATATTTTTAATTTCCAGGGAGTAGAACACATGCATATTCACAGATTTTTTTTCTGTAACCAGGATTTATTATGTCAGAGTGATGACATTTATAACCACTATTTAACACAATATAAACTCTGTTGAAATGGACTCTTTTTTTTTTTTTTTTAATAGCAAAAGCAGAAGGTAGAGCAGTATATAATGGGATCTCCTCTGAAAGAGTCAGAGTTCTTTTGTGTCATCTCCCTATGTGTATGGATATAATAAAATATTGGAAACACTATTGTTGAGGGGCACCTGGGTGGCTCAGTTGGTTAAGCAACTGCCTTCAGCTCAGGTCATGATCCTGGAGTCTCCGGATCGGGTCCCACATCAGGCTCCCTGCATGGCGGGCAGTCTGCTTCTCCTTCTGACTTCTCCCCTCTCATGCTTGCTTTCTCTCTCTCATTCTCTCTCTCTCTCTCTCTCTCGCTTTCTCTCTCTCAAATAAATAAATAAATAATCTTAAAAAAAAAAAAAGAAAGAAAGAAACACTACTGTTGAATGACCAATTTCATATACCAGAAACCAGATATTGAACTGGATTCAGGACAGGACTGAATCCTTTAGTAGGCTTCTAAAAGCTGGGTAGATAATGGTGCTGTTTGAAGTCAGTATTATAAACTGTAGATAAGTGTTTGTAATATGTAATACTGAAATTAAATCTAAAAACCTGATGAGAATGATCATAATGTCATTCAGTTTTGAATGTAACAGCTCTTACAGACCACACACTTACATAGAGTTCCTCAGCCACAGTCCCCAGGATTGAAAAGTGCTTTATACTCATTGTCTCACGTAATCCTCACAAACACCAGAGAAAATAGAATTGTTTCATTGTCCTCATTTTGTAAGTAAGGGAACTGAAGCTTCATGACTTTAAAACCCTGTTTCAAATCACTCAGCTGTTAATCTAATGATCACAGCAGGAACCTGAACTGAGGTAGGCTTGCAATGATCTTATTATGTGCTTTCCTCTAAAGAGAAGGACCTCTGACCCTTCCCAAGGCAGCCAGTTTACCATGGGCCTGGGCAATTGCATGTGTATTAGCACTACTCATTTTTGTTTTTGTTTCCCTGGGCTTTTCAAGCACACAGACAGGTGATTTTGGCTGTGACATTTTTAGAGGTGGTTTTTATCCACCACCAACTAGCACATGTGCTAAAGAAAACCAGAGCCTCAGAAATTTTGAGCAACCTATTTATTTTTAGAAGAACTGTGACTCAGCGGGCACACAAGGTGAGTTCACGATGAAGTGCACACACACAGATCTAAGTGCATTCATTTGTCTGATGAAGCTACTGAAAATGGTTCACAGGAGATGTTTATGGATGTGTCTTCAGAACTCAGGCAGTTACTGATGAGACCCTTGTGGCTGGCCACCTGTATCAAGAAAAAAAAAATGCAATCATGTATCTAGAGTGATATCACTCTGCTTCAGTCTGTGTCACTCTTGACAGCATTTATTTTCACTGTTTACCGTACTTGGATGAGTAGACACATTGGCTTAAGGAGGGACCTTTATTAACTGAAAGAGACTCCAAGCAGGAAGCTGGTGTCGCTGCATTTAAAGGGCCAGTCTCTCCCCCTTGATTCTCCCCTCTGCAGCTGCCTCAATCCAGTTTCTCCTTTGCAGATTCAGACTTAGTGGAAACCCATTACTGAAAATTGAGGGGTCATTAATACTTCACAAGCACTCAGGAAAAAAAATGTGAATTTTTAACATTTTAGGTATTATATATAGTTATCTCTGTTTTATAAGCGGGCTTTTAATTTTAGTACTGGTTGGAAACAACTCAGCATTTATGATGTCCTTCCAGTACACTGAAATAGACCATCTTGGGGTTTATTGTCAAGATGACATCTACGTTCTGTATTTGAATTAGACTTGTTCTAGATAATGGTTTTTAAAGATAATTGGTCAGGTTGATTGTTTGAAGTGTGCTGACCTTTTCCTCCTGAGATCAGACCCTGTTTTGGGACTTTATTTTTAAGATGCCTGTATTCAGGGTCTACTAACACAGAACACCTGCTTTCATGCTTCTATGGGAAACCTCTTTACTGAAAAGTCAGAACCTTCTAGTATACCAAACTTTTCTGAAAAGTATATAACAGCAGGAATTCAGTGTCAGAATGTGAATTCCATTTTTTGTACATTCACATTTCACAATTAAGCATTATCTCAATTATGGAGTTATGAGAAATGCTAAATGGATATTTATGACGAATCGTGTACCTAGTCTTTAAAAATTAAATAGTGGGTGCCTAGGTGGCTCTGTCTGTTAAGCCTTGGCCTTTGCTTCAGGTCATGATCCCAGCGTCCTGGGACTGAGCCCCGCTTCGGGCTCCCTGTTCGGTGGAGCTTGCTTCTCCTTCTCCCTCTGCTTGCTGCTCCCTCTGTTTGTGATCACTCTCTGTGTCAAATAAATAAGATCTTTAAAATAAATAAAAAATAAAAATTAAATAGTAGTTTGAAAACAAACTGCTCACTTTTGCCAGTCATGTTTGATTGTTTGATTTTTAGTAGGCGGTTTAGAAACATGTGAGGGAAGTGGGTTTAATTAATGCATTCACGCCTTTTAAAACATTAGAACATTAATTGAGCACGTGTTCTATTCCAGCACTTGGGCTTGGCATCAGTGATTAAGAAAGCAAAATTCAAAAGCCAAAACCACAGAACATCACCATAAAAATACCTATTGCTCTTTTGGGAAATGGTAATTAGTGTAAATAAATGATGAGTTTAAATCCCAACAAATAGCCATCATTGAAAGTAAGTAGGAGGGCGCCTGGGTGGCTCAGTGGGTTAAGCCGCTGCCTTCGGCTCAGGTCATGATCTCAGGGTCCTGGGATCGAGTCCCACATCGGGCTCTCTGCTCAGCAGGGAGCCTCCTTCCCCCTCTCTCTCTCTCTACCTGCCTCTCTGCCTACTTGTGATCTCTCTCTGTCAAATAAATAAATAAGATCTTTAAAAAAAAGTAAGTAGGAAATTGCTACTAGGAAAATTGTTCATGCACTCCTACCAATTTTTAAACACTTATTGTGGCCACAAATACATGGAGTATGATGGTTTCTTATTCCATCTTCAGGTGAAAGCTTGGTATTTATTTTTTAGAAGTGCTTAGGGAAGGTCACCTGGGTGGTTCAGTTGGTTAAACGGCTGCCTTCAGTTCAGGTCATGATCTCAGGGTCCTGGGATCGAGTCCCACATCGGGCTCTCTGCTCAGCAGGGAGCCTCCTTCCCCCTCTCTCTCTCTCTACCTGCCTCTCTGCCTACTTGTGATCTCTCTCTGTCAAATAAATAAATAAGATCTTTAAAAAAAAGTAAGTAGGAAATTGCTACTAGGAAAATTGTTCATGCACTCCTACCAATTTTTAAACACTTATTGTGGCCACAAATACATGGAGTATGATGGTTTCTTATTCCATCTTCAGGTGAAAGCTTGGTATTTATTTTTTAAAAGTGCTTAGGGAAGGGCACCTGGGTGGTTCAGTTGGTTAAACGGCTGCCTTCAGTTCAGGTCATGATCCCAGAGTCCCAGGATTGAGTCTGGCATTGGGCTCCCTGCTTGGTGTGGAGTCTGCTTCTCCCTCTGACCTTCCCTCTCATTCTCTCTCTCTCTTAAATAAATAAATAAAATCTTAAAAAAATAAAAGTCCTTAGGGGAGACAGGATTTGTTTGTTCTTGGCTACTTGAATTAAGAGAATTTACCATCAAATGAACAAATTAAGTGCACCGTTAGTTTGACTCTTTTGATGCTGAATACAAATTCCCAATATCTAATTGTCATTTCTTTCCTTCTCTTCCTCCTCTTGCCCCTCCTCCTTCTTCTTCTTCAACAACTAGACTATTGCAGGTTGGCTGTATTGGGCATTTAGTGGGTGGGAAAACTATTCTAAGCCCGTTAGGTAGACTAAATCTGCCTACCAACAGGATTCCAGGTAAGTACTGCTGTTCCTCTATTTCACAGATGAAGAAACGGAAATATTGAGAGGTGAACTGGCCCAGGCTTAGCGCAACCGCATATGGAAATAGCTTAGCTGCTGCTTTTGCGTGCTTTGTGAGAAAACACTATGACTTATGGTGCAGATGAAACCAGATGGGTTTCTCTCCATCTAGGTTTACTTGTTAACCCAAGAAAGTGCCTTTTTCTTTTTCCCACTTCATCCAACCTCATTTAAGCCACTTTAAAAATAAATCTCTCAATATGTCTTCCTTTCTGCTGACTTCTTTTATCGAAAAATGCACCAAGTGCAAGATGTAATGCTTAGCCCAAATACAGTTCTTGAGTATATAGGTAAAGGTAACACAAACTACTGCAAGCGATACTATTTGGAAAGAAGGAAAAGCTGTATTCTTTTGGGTAATCCAAGAGATACTTAACATAGTAGGAAGCAGCAGGATATAATAACACAAACTCGGATATAAGATGATAATAGTTCTCTTGGTTGCCATTTGATACATGCGCACTATTGAATATATTCCAATCCAGTTTACTTCTGGTTTCGTATGATATTTGCTGTCATCTGAAAGTTACTGGGGAAAAAAAGCATGTCCAAAATTTTTCATTTTTGAGAAAATTTAAAATTGTTTCTCAGAGCAACCTGTGGGTTTTTTTTTCACATGTAAACTAAGTATAATTTAAATAGCAGGGAATTACATACTTGCTTTGTGTATGCAACAATTTAAACAAAGTTAGTTCTCAGAAGATGTATTCTGAAAATCTAGAAAATTTGGTTAATGTACTTGGCTGAATTCGGGTAATTTAAGCACAAAATAAACTGTCAAGAAGATAAACCTTAAATATTGTTAGAAATGTTCTATCTATATATTTGACACATCCTTTACTTTTGCTTTTAAGAAAAAAAGCTAGAAACTTATGGAGAATGAGGTGAGCTAATGTTACCTGAATTATAGAAATGGTTTCTGTAATCTGAATATTAGCTTACTTCCCAGCTTTTCTTTGCTGGTCACCCTCTGTGGTTTTAAGTAGCTAGTGAAAGACAAAACAAAACAAATACCTCCAAGAGGAGTGAAGGAAGAGTGTAATGTCAGAAGGGTGCCTGTTGAAGCTTCCCTCGAAAAATATCTATTTTCAAGATGTATCTGAGAGATGGTTATTACCATAATCTCTGCACCTTCCAGAGGCTAAACCATTTGATAGCATAAAGCCTGAGCAAATATAAATTTGCCCAGAAGCTAGAAGAACAGTAGTATTGAGAATTGAGACACACTGAGAAAGCCTTTCTAGTAGCTTCATTGACCATATTGCCTGAAATTAAGTCTTTTGCATGCTACTCCTTTGCACTGTAAATTCTCCTTTCCCCTGAAGATGGAAAAAGATGAATGATTTACAGAAGAAAGGAAAATGGGTCCAGAAAGATTAGGTCATGGAGATCAATTTACCTCCTAAAATCTTGCTTCTCAAGGAAATTAACTTCTCAAGGAAGCCTCTCATAATCCCTATCTTTAATACTGCATTCTTCCTCTTCTTCCTACATCCCTACTCTCACCCCTTATCCTCATCTACTTGGTTTATAGCACTCATCACCTAATGGTAGGTTATAACATTTGAGTAGATACTCATTGCTCATTGTTTCTACCAGTTAAAATGTAAGCTCTTTGAAGGCTGGGATCTTTATTTCCTTCACTGATATATTAAAAGTACTTAGTTAAGTGCCTGGGGGCATAATAGGTGCTCAAATATTTGTGGCAAATACCCTTTTTTCTGGTGTGATAGGGAGAGAGTAATTAAAGAGCCACCCAAAATTTTGAAAGATTTCTAAGATAAATGTAAATAAGGAATCCTAAGTATTTTAAATATTCATTAGAATTTAGTGTGACATTTTTCAAAGAAGACAGTTATTTCTTTCCATGTACTGCTGTTTAATTTATATTTCAGCCTTCCTCAAGGGAGCATGTTGGGCTGATCATTTCAGGAAGTAAAGCTTAAAAGATAAGGGAGCTTATTTTACTAAAACAAGAGAGAGGAAAGAAGGAATGCATCGACTCATGGTTAGGGGATTTCTAGGGAAACCGTCATTCTTCTATTTTATGCAGAGGGATGGCATATTCTATTTGTACCTCATTTATTTACCTATTGTTATGGATTGGTGAGTGTTTCTGAGCAGTTGAGTTTATTATAGGAATTTATGTTATCTGATTTATCCCAATTGGAAGAGAGAGAATACCACAAAGTGAGAATATAAATTAATTTATATATACTTTATTATATATTTAATTAAAATGTATCTATATTTTATTCGAATGCCCTAAATTAAAGGCTTCAAAATGCTGATCTGTTGACCAATGCTATTTTGAAATAAAATGTTAGTGGCAAAATGAGAAGAATTAGGCTATCCATATCCCTCAATCATCAATCCCTAAGAATTAATTACATAATTATATAGAAATGCAATTATTAACCACAAAGGTACTCATCACATTGTTTATACTTGCAAAAAAAAAAATAATAAAAGCAATCTAAATAGCTACTGAAACTTCAATGTCTATACAATGCAATTTTATGCAAATTACAGAAATGTATTTAATAAAATGAGAGATCCATCAAGTACTAAGTCAAAAAAGGAGATTTTAAGGCAGTATAATTGTGTGTGTCATACGTACAAGTATATTCAAGTATGAACAACTCAAATATAATAGCAGTGGTTATCGGGATAGTGGAGGGTTCTTTTAAAGGTTTTCCTGCCTGTATTTTATATTTTATATTCATATTTTTATACAATTAGAAACTAGAATGTACAAGATACATAATAGCATTTATCAAAAGGTAAGTCAGTATTTGTACTGTACCTTCATAATTTGGGGGTATTTCACTGAAATCTGGTGTTAAAAAAACTTGAAGTTTGGAAGATGTGTTCTCTTCAATTTAATAGCTATGTATGTTCAGCAAATCGAAGACTTCCACATCTTATATACAACTCTTTAATTTTTTGAATACCTGCACATGGGAAGCACTATGATCATTAGTACTAAACACACACACACACACACACACACACACACACACATACACACATATTCACTCCTCAACAGCTTAGAACATACTTTTGCACACTGTATCTCTTACAGCAAGGAAGCTGGGTTATATTATGGCTCTTGTTTTTAAAAAGTTCTATTTAAACGTTTTTATATTTAATATAAATTAAACTATAATTATAAATCCACAACTTATAAATTATAAATACAAATACTAATTAATAGGTAATAAATATAATAATAAATACATAATTGGTAAAATACATAATTGATATATATAAATAATTTAACTTTAGCAATTGATACATATATAATAAATATATAAGTATATAATCAATATATAAATAAACATACAATTCAAAAATGATTAAAATAAAATAATTATCAATTTAATTGGATTATAATAAAATACATTTAATAGTTATATTATTAAATATTAATAATGATTTATAAATTAATAAACACATCAATTTATATTTATAAATATAAATTAAATTATAATTAATTTATATTTAAGGGTTATATTATGGCTCTTGTTTTTAAAAAGTGGGGGTTTAAAGCTCATGTGCTTTGTGTGAGTTGTCCAAGTTCATTCAGCTGGTAAATTCTGGCCTCTGAAATTCAGATCTCTGTGCCTACCAAAATCAGGCTTTTTAAAAATTTTTTTACATGCAATGATATGCACAACTGCAAGCAACTAAATGGTATGCTCTTAAGAACACAAGGTACTTTTTAAGAATATCTCCATCCCCCCTGGACCTAATATATGCCATCATTTGGAATTTTCTCCTTGAGCAGATGCCGGTATTCCAGCTACAGATAGTAGCTGTGAAACACAGCTTCTGCTACAGAGAGAGAGAGAGAAAGAAAGGGATTATGGCCTGCAGCATTTCATCAGTAGCTGTTCAAGCTGCTACTATGTTGCAAGTTCACCTGATGATAGTGGCTGATTTGTCTTTCATTCTCCTGGCCGCCCACAGGGATTTAGATGAATTGGATTGAGAGTCAGATTGATTTCCAAGCTGCACCTGTTTTTGTGAATTTAACATTGGAAAAGACATCTGCCAACTTGTCAGTTCTCTTCTACGGCTGGCAATATTTTGAATAATAGATTTTTCCTTTGGACATTTGTTTGAGAAAAATAATCCGAATCTTATCAAAATAAAAATATTTCTATGATCATGACAGCTATTAAAAATGCTAAGTATAATTTCCTTCCATGAATACTGTATATATTTTAAGCTACTGTGTTTAATAAGCTAAGGATATGTTAAGAGATGTTATCAGTCTATTTGGTACCTCAAACCTGATATGTTTATAACTTTTTTTTTTTAAAAAAACTAGGCTCTATGCTGGCATGGAGCCCAATGTGGGGTTTGAACTTAGACCCTGAGATCAAGACATGAGCTGAAATCATGAGTTGGATGCTTACCCAATTGAGTCACCCAGGCGCCCCTAAACCATAAGCCTTGATCTAACCCACCCCTGCTCCAGTCCACTTCTAACAGCCTCTCCCAGTTCAGTCTTTGGTGACAATATCCTTCCAGTTGCTCAGGCTAAAACCTCAGTGTCATCCGTGTGTCCTAGCCTCTTCTCACTACCTGTATCCAATCCATCGACAAATCTTGTTGAATTTGCCTTCAGAACATACTCAGCTTGGACTACTTTTCCCTCCTTGGGTTGCTTCCACTCTGAATCGAGAGTTACCGACCTGTCTCACCTGAGCATTGGTGGTTGCCTCCTCACTGGTCTCCTTGCTCTGTCCTAACCCCTTCTGGGGCAGTCTCAGTGCAACAACAGGACTGATGCCTTTAACCTAGGTCAGTTCCTCTGACTCTCTTGTCGCAAAGGCCCAAACCATCCATCACTTTCAAGTAAATTCCCTAGTCATTCTCATGTCCTCCCAGGCCCCTTGTTACCACTCTGACCCCTTCCCTTACACCTACTCTGGCCCCAACCCTGCCACGCTGGCCTCTGCTGCTCCTCCAGTGCCCTGGGCCGCTCCTCCAGTGCCCTGGGCCGCTCCTGCCTAGCCCTTTTCCCCACATGGCTCATGGCTCACTTCTAGAGCTTCCTTCAAGGCTCTACTCAATTGCCAGTATCCCAGTTAGACTTCTTGGCTTTTGTACTCAAGCTCCCTACCCGAATACCTGTCTTTATTTTTCTTCAAACTACTTACCATTATATGTTACTTATTAGTTTTATGCCTGTTCTGTCTCCCCTCCTAGGAAGTGTATGTTGCAAGAGGACAGGTATTTTTGTTTATTTTGCTAAAGGCTGGATCCCTAATGCCTGGAACTGTGCCTGGCACATAAAGGAACTCAACAAATATTTGCTGACTATTTGTTTAACTAAAAGTTATTTCTTGGTTATAGTTAATACCAGGCATTGTATTGAGCATTAGAGTACTATATAAATGTTAGTCTTGCTAAACTATGCTTAAATATATCATTTTAATTAGGGGAGTTTTAATTGGGAATGTGAAATGATTTCTTCTTAATCATTAGACTTTTAGGCACATGGCATTGATTTAAACAAATTTGCCAGAAATGTCCCATTTTAGGCGTAAAACCACTGTTTATACAGTTTATACACAATTTATACAGTAGTTTTATCTACAATAGCTATTCTTTTATTTCAGCATATAAATTCATTATTTATAAACATATAAGTATATAAATAAGTTTATTATTTATTTCAGCATATAAATTAAGCTGTCTCTTGTTTTTGTTTTCCAGAAAAGAGGCACAGTTAGATGAAGAAGGACAGTTTCTTGTCAGAATAATATATGATGATTCTAAAACTTATGATTTGGTTGCTGCTGCAAGCAAAGTTCTCAGTAAGTTGAATGTGTCTTTCCTTCTTTGGCTAAGTTACATGGAGAAGCTCAAAGGAGTACATGAACCGAGATCCCATTATATTGTTAGGTAGGTTGTACACTGCACAATGGTGGAGGGAAGGCTCAGGCTTTCCTGTGTCCTAGTTTTCCTTCATAAGCTCTTTAAAGAGTGGAGAAGCTCTCTGTATCCCCTCACAGAAAACCATGTGTTGGGGTGGAAAAAAAATTATTGACACTTCATGTAATAATAACTTCAGTTATGGTATCAACAGCACAGTAATTACAAAAGTGTAGTATGCAGAAAATACTGTCCCTGAATCTCTCTTGTAATCTTGCATTCCATTAACTATTGGTAAAAGAAATAAGAAACTGAGATCTACATGAAAATTCCTGCAAAGTAGGCAAAGTTTAAAAACAGTTTCATGGGAAAAAAAAAAAAGTTTTCCTCAGAGTTATTCTCACATGCTTAATTTACAATTAGGCTCCTATTTGGGTAGAATAGAAAGAAGTTTTTAGCTTTGCCACTAATAACTAGAAGAGCAAATATCTATTACAGGACACAAGAATTACAAAGAAAGAATGGAAAATTGTTAATAATAAAAATATCCTGCATCATTAGTAATCAAAACTGAAACAAATATGAAATTTTATTCACAGAGTTGGTCATTTTAAAAATTAAGCATCTAGTGTATTCAACAGTAGAGTCAAAGAGGAAGTCACCCACATTGTTAATCTGATGGTAAATTAAGACAACATTGTAGAGAATAATTTTGCATCATTAGTCAAGTCTCTTTAAAAAATGTGCAAACCCTTAAGGAATTTTTCCTCAAATAATTGTTAGATCTATTTGCATTAAGATTGATGTATGTTTTCATTTTGAGATAACTTACATTATCAAAAACTAGGAAAGTCTATATTTTTGATACAAGTGGATTGTTAAATTAATTGTTGTGTTAATGACATGGAAATTAAAATTGATGTTACAGAAAAAATATAAAGATTTTAGGAAATATTAATGATTGAACATTAAGAAACAAAGCAGGATATTGGGGTACATGTTATTTTTAAATTTTTTTTAATTTTTTATTGTTTGGGGTACATGTTATATGTAACCAACTTACTAAATATGCATATTTATGTGAAGAAAATCATTTTTCACCAAAATACTGTCATGTGCCTTCTTGATGATTTTTTTCTGTGTTTTTCAGAAAAAATAAGTTAATACATTAAATATAAGTTTTTAAAAGTTCAGAATTTGTTGTGATAGCCAAGAAACTGATTGTTTTGCATATAGGTACACATCTGTGCTCTTGACATGTAAATATTTTCTCTTCGCAGATTTCATTGTATTGTTCAGGCCAGAAGTTTTTCTTGTGATCAATGACTACTTGCACAAAAATTGAAGATAGTTTAATTTTTTTAATTTTGCACTTGTTTTCATTTTTCCTGTTAACAATATTCTAGCTGTAATATATTTTATTGTTGTTGTTCTCCCAAACCTATAAACAGATCTCAATGCTGGGGAAATCCTCCAAATGTTCGGGAAGATGTTTTTTGTCTTTTGTCAAGAGTCTGGTTATGATACAATCTTGCGTGTCCTGGGATCTAATGTCAGAGAATTTCTACAGGTAAGCTATTTGAAATTCCATAGTTAAAAGCTCTGAGTTAGTGATTCCCAAACAGAGGCTCTAGAATACTTTTTGCTCTGCCAGTTGGACGACGATGTCTTGCTGCTGAAAAGGAATCACAGTGAATCCCATCAAGGTGGTCTTGAAAGCATTTTAGCATTTTTGTTTCATATTTTTTTCTTGAACTTTTAGTTGCTGACCTTGAATATTCAGGTTGTAAATTAACGTTCTTTGAAAATCTCAACATGGCCTATTGTGATCTGTTTAACTGCCCCCTTTTGCATGGTTTATATGTGCTAGTAGTTGTGGTTTTATGTTTTAGATATATAATCTGGTCTTATTTTCTCTTTCAAGGTATTCTTAGTTTGTATAGTGTAATTAAATACTATGGCAGTGTCCATTATGTTCTCTGTTGGGCTCAAAGTTTAGGAGAAAGCAATATGTCTTTCAGGCCCTTGGCCACCAAAACAAGTTTGAGAAGGATTGCTTCTAGTTACATACTAATTAAGCTACTGTAGCAACTAGAATAGGAGAGCACTCTCTAAGTCAGTTTCAGGTGAAGTGAAAGAAATAATGTATCCAACTGCCTTTGTCTTCTTGCTTATTTAAGTTACCTTAAAAGTTGGTACTAGTAAATTACCCATTAGATGAGAGACTATTTTTGGATTGCCTGCCCTATTTTAAGCACAGGCATTTATAAGCCCCTCTTCTTGAAATCTGCTAAGGTTGAAAATTATGTGGTTGTTTGTAAAGGATTATTTCTAAACCAGCCTCTGAAAGCGGCCAGATCTTGCTGGAAAATGATGTCAGTGCAATACTAGCTGAACTCAAGCCCAGTTTTGAGGGAATGTAAACTACTTTCAGTCCAGCTGCATTATTGATTTAACAGCCAAAATAAGAACTGTAGTGTTTAATCAAAATATCTGTTGTTTACATAGTGACATTTTTCTTATAAACTTAAGACAGCATTAAATCAAGATGGAAACTGGTTTGCAATGCCCTGCCATGGATTTATAGAACTACTGGTGTCAAAAGGAAAAAAAAAAAAAAAAAAAAAAAAGCTGCCAATTCCAAGAGAAGTCGCTGCCAGGAGATTTTTAAATTAAGCTTTAACAGGCTGTATTTAAATGAGTTATTTTAAATGGATCAAAGTTTGATATTTAAAGTTTATTGGGATTTTGGATTTTTGAATACATATTCTGTCTTTTAATACTTTGGTTGGCTGCTGTCACTTTATTGGGAAAGTTGCAATTTGCAGTTCCTCTGTCTTAACTTTGACGTTTGTTCTCAGTGGCCACATCTCCATAGCAGAACAGCTATCCAAAGGAGTTTACAAAGATTTGTTTTAACCTCTATTCACTGTGATCATCCTGCTCAATTTGTGAGGGCACAATAGGAGAGTAAGCACCCTCTTGGTGGGTTTCCCTAGGTTCTAAAACTGCATCCTCCTGTAGGATAGCTATTAGCCACTAAGTATATGGTTACTAAGTATTTGAAAGGTGATGGAGTGTGGGTAAAATACAGAACAGACTTGGAGGAATTATAAAAAGGATACAGAATTGCTGATAAATATTTTATATAAATTCTGTTTTGAGATGATAATATTTTGGATGTGCTGAGTTTTATAAAAATATATCATTAACATTAATTTCACCTATTTCTTTTTTTCTTTTTTAACCGTGGCCACTAGAAACTTGAACATTACTTATGTGGCTAATATCTATCTGTGCTTTGCTGTGTTGACTTTTATCCCTTCTGTTTCCACTGGATGGTGTTGCTCTAAGTAGCCCTAAGTCCTTTTTCCTCCAAGTCAATATGCAACTTTAGTTAATATATCTTTAAATTACATATGATTTTGGGTTTCTTTCACTGTGAGTGCGAATGATCAAGAAACTAGAAAGTTTGAATACTGTGAAGTTTTTGCCAATAGTGGATATTTTTTTATTTTTTTTCCCCTGTTTTTCAAATTGCCTATCTTACCGACAAATTGAATGAATTAAATACTTAGGTATTTATCTTATGATTAGGCTATTTACATAGAAATTAAATGAATATTTTTTCTGTATAAGTGATGACAGAATAAAGCAACTGATTTTCATAAATTGCCTTAAGATCTTCATTTCCATATTCAAATTTACATTTTTCATTATATAAATTAATAAAATATTCTTTTTCATAGACTTTAATCCTTCACTAAAGAGTAAGATAAACTGGGTCTCATTTTAAAGAGTTTAAAAACCTTTCTTTTTCACCCCTGATTTTAATAAATCATCGAAGCCTTAAAATATATTTCCTAAATACTGTATTTTGAGAATTCTATCACTTTTTTTTGTTTCTTCTACACTTTTGCGTGAACTATTATTCTTTAGAGATTGGATGGTTTCCCAGTCTCTCTTCGAGCCTCTTCTAATCTCTTCTCCATTCTATAACTCTACTGTTTTTCCTGAAATGCAAATCTATTTCATTATATCATTTTCTTGCTTAAAAATCCTTCAGTGATTCCCAATTATTCACTAGAAAAGGTAGAAAGTAATTAAAATGATTGAAACTACTTACATCCCCTATCCATCCTTCCTCTTCCTCTCCTGCAGCCTGGCCAAACAGAACTTCCTTTAGAATCTTTGTTTTTATTTTGTTCTTCCCTTTGTCTGGAACACTGTTACTGATACTTTCACCTAAGTAAATCCTGTTTATCCCATTGGTCAAATTACTTCTTCTAGGAGGACACCACTCCTCTCCAATCGCTGCCCTTTCTGAGCCAGGGTAATTAGCACTTCCCGTATTTTCACAGTACACATATTTCCCCAGCCCTCATATTTCTCACACTCTATTATCATTTCCTGTTTCTTGGGCTGGAATGTAAACTTCATGGAGCTAGAGGCCATGTATAATCTCCTAATGATGGTATCTCCACAGATACAGTCTGTATCTGGGAATGAATAAATATGATTTTGAAGATTGAGGAATGAAGACTTGTGGTTTGTATAAAAAGAGGAAGAAAATACATCAACAGCTCAAGATTCTTTTACTAGAGATGACAACTTATTTTTATTTTATTATTATTATTCTGTTAATGAGACTATATAGCTTTTTAAGAAATGAATTATAGTTTGAAATGTGTAATAATAGACACACAGTAGACCAATTTCCACCTCATGTGGACCTGGCAAACTGCTATTTATTAATTAATTTATAAGTTACATTATTTTATCTAGAAACTTTTAAAATCATCATTCTAATATCTCCACTTGGAGTTCCCAGGCAACAATAAAATAGTTACTGGAATTACAACATGGAGAACCATTTGACTATGCTTTACGCTGGACAGCTGTGACCACTCATCATGATTCCAAGGAGGAATTCCTTGGAAGTTGTCTTTCCTCAGCCTCTCAGTTGGATATGTTATTAAGAATGGTTCTTAGGGCTTGCGGATGTCTCAGTAAGTTAAGCATCCGACTCTTGATTTTGGCTCAGGTCATGATCTCACCATCCTGAGATCAAGCCCTGTGTCAGCTCTGCCCTGGATGTAGGGACTGCTTAAGATTCTCTCTTTCCCTCTCCCTCTGTCCCTTCCCACTCCCCTCTCTCTTGCTCTCTTAAAAAAAAAAAAAAAGTAGATAAACCTTCAAATTTATTATAATCCTTTAGTTGATTTAGCAAATGGAAATATGATTTATCAAAGAGATAAAGAAAAACAGGACATTCTGATTTTTAAATTTCGTACATTTTACTTGGATATATTGTCTTACAGATAAGATCATGTTTCAGCAAGAATTTTTCTCCTATTCTGCCATTTTCTTAATTGTAAATAGGAATAAAATGTCCAGTTTCGTGCTGCTATATTTTTTTTTTCTTTTAGATTTTATTTATTTATTTGACAGCGATCACAGGTAGGCAGAGAGGTAGGGAGAGAGAGAGGAAGAAGCAGACTCCCTGCTAAGCAGAGAGCCTGTTGTGGGGCTCCACCCCAGTACCCTGGGCTCATGACCTGAGCTGAAGGCAGAGGCTTAACCCACTGAGCCACCCAGGCACCCCTCATGCTGCTATTGTAGTAGATTTCTATTTGAAGGTTCTATCAGATTGAATAAAATAGTGCAAAAACTATGTAGGGTTTGAAACCTTCATTTTAAAAAAGAAAGGGGCACCTGTGTGGCTCAGTGGGTTAAACTTCTGCCTTTGGCTCAGGTCATGATCTCAGAGTCCTGGGATCGAGCCCTACATCAGTCTGTCTGCTCAGTGGGGAGCCTACTTCCCCTTCTCCTGCCTCTGCCTACTTGTGCTTTCTCTCTCTGTCAAATAAATAAATAAAATCTTTAAAAAAAATAAGAAAGAAAAAAAAAGAGAATGGATTTCCGATTTGACAGTATTTCTACCTTAATCCACACTCAGCTTACTTCACTGTCCTATTTGCATTATTGCTGATTGAGTTTTCCAAAAATCACTGCATTAATATGTCCCATTTCACATGCTCCCCTGAAATATGATTTTGCCCCTCCCATCACAAAGCAGAATTTGCTTTCCCTTGAATCTTGGTTGACTTTAGTGATTATTTGACCAATAGAACATGGCAGAAGTAACATTTTGATACTACCTAGGCTTGTTTATAAGAAGTCTTAAAGTTTCCACCCGAGTATCTTGGAATAGTTACTCTTGGGATGCTCACTCCAGGAACCCAATATCTCGAAGTGAGACGTGCAGAGGTCACGTGTGGGCTCTCAGACAGTGGTGCTTACTGAACTCCCAGCAAAGGGGGGACAACTACCACCAGCCCTTTGGGTGACCTTTCCTGGGGAAACAGCCTGGTAGAATATTATGATGACACCATCCCCAGCTTCATGAACAGCAACCCAAGAATTTCCTGAGTCCAGAAAGTTCACAGAATCACTAGGGATAATGATATCTTACTGTTTTAAGCCAATAAGTTTGGGGTGCTTTGACACACAGTAATGCATAATTGGAACAGCAGCCTGAGTATTGTTCTCTTCTTCATTTTTTATGTCTGTGTTAGTGTGAACTTGTACACTTATACACACATGTACAGATGAGTCAAGAGTTTTGAGCCACCATGTCTGCTCAGATTAGAATGACATAAGCATCAGGGAATGAAACCCAAGTCAATCCACGCAGGACCACCCATTCATTCTCATGGGTGTTATATTACTGTTACATTGTATATTCTTTACATCCCAATACTTTTACAGAGGTAAAATGAAATTCGAATGAGCATGGAAAGCCGCCAGGTTGCCTAATGAAAACTAGATGAGCACTGAGCAATCTTAGGGAATAATAAGGATTTAAATTATGAGTCTGCTTATATACGCATCGGAATCTCAGTTGAAAAGCAAGCAAATATTCTGTTACCATTTGTTGGAAACGCTGGTTCCTTGTACTAATTTTGGTGTGGCAGCAGCTTCACTCATTCACTCATGATGTTCCTCTACTAGCACCTCTGTGCAGCCTGCAGTGAAATTTCCTTCAAATTTAGGCTGACTCACGGTTATGGGTTTTAATACATGGCGGTGATTTAGCCAGCCCATCAGGAGAGTCTGGGATTGATGACGGATCTAAAATTCTTAAATGTTTGTGTGAAGTGTTATTTTGGGAAATACAAGGATTTTCCTGAACAGCTGTGAAATTCTAATACTTCCCTAAATTATTTATAATATTTCTTGGGCAAAAATGCACTATTCATTTTATTTTTAACTTTTGAATTTCAAAAGGACCTGTTTCTCTCAACATTCAAAATGGTAGTTTCTATAACCTGCAGTTTTAAAATGGACAAGTATGGACTTATGAGGGAAGATGAGTATTTTAAAATTGTAAGACTGTTTTTTCTCTTGAAATAACTGACATATATTTTCACAGTTTTATAATATATTGCCGATTGCAGTATGTCAATGGGATATTTTTTTAAACATGAATTTAAAAGCAATACAATAAGTAAAATATTTTACACAGGTAATTCTATGACTATTTGCCTTTTTTTCTTTAATTACTGTATTTTTCTTGAGAGGATGGTAATGATAATTTTATGTAGTTTTAACAGTATTACTAGTGAAATAATTTTAGTGATTCTGATACAGTTTCTTTTTAAATAGAGCCTTGCATTATTTCTTCTTAAAAAGATTCTCTGTATCTTTTCAGTTGGAAGGCTATTTCCCATGGTCATTCCAAGAGGAAAAGGCAGAAGGAGTGTCATGAAAGCTTCCTTCTTGTTCTGATCTTCCACTACTTACTTCTAACTTCTTACTTGTTCTGATCTCATGCTATTCATACCCCAACCTTGGTGCTTCCTGTTACATGGGTTGGGTTTTCCATCTTTATTTAGGTTCTGTTTTTTTCATTTTTGATGTTCAAATTCTAAAATGACTTATTTCTTTTTTTTTAAGATTTTATTTATTTATTTGAGAGAGAGAGACAGTGAGAGAGAGCATGAGCGAGGAGAAGGTCAGAGAGCGAAGCAGACTCCCCATGGAGCTGGGAGCCTGATGTGGGACTCGATCCCGGGACTCCAGGATCACGCCCTGAGCCGAAGGCAGTCGTCCAACCAACTGCGCCACCCAGGCGTCCCTAAAATGACTTATTTCTTATGAAACTTGACAAAATATGTTTCGAATATCATGCTGTTTATACGCAAATATTGGTGTTCGTTATGTTTTTCCACAAGTATAAGAAGTGAAAAGATAAGAAATGCTTTATCTCATCTTCCCTCCTTAAAAAAGAGAGGTTGGAGGGGCACCTGTGTGGCTCAGTGGGTTAAGGCCTCTGCCTTCAGCTCAGGTCATGATCCCAGGGTCCTGGGATCCAGCCCCACATCTGGCTCTCTGCTCTGCAGGGAGCCTGCTTCCCCCTCACTCTCTCTGCCTGCCTCTCTGCCTACTTGTGATCTCTATCAAATAAATAAATAAAATCTTAAAAAAAAAAAGAGAGAGAGAGAGAGAGGTCGGAAATGACTGGTTTTTAAGGATTTCTTCCCATTTGAAATCTCCGTTATGTTCTCCAGTAACACAGGCAACTCCCTTCTTGTTCACTAGGATAAGGCTACTTGGCAACTGAAAAAAATCTCTCTTAAAACGTTCAAGATGAGGACTTACTCCACCCACTTAACATGTGGATCATTTAGAGATTTTTCATTAGATGCCGAGGAAGCAGGGAAATGAGGTAGTTAATTCCCGGAAACTCTGCCTCTGTAATTATGTATGAACTTATTTTTACTGTGCATATTACGGCAACAACTTTGATTTATTTCAAACCATTCCAAGATCTTTGAAAATATGGAACTTCAAAGTATTTCTCAAAGGAATAATAAATTCTCGTTTGTTTCCTAAATCTGTGGATTGTGCTAAATCCAGAACCCCAGCACAATTTCCCAGGATGCCAGCACTCCTTTTTCTTCTGTAACTAATAAATGCTAGGTCACAAGATGAATTGGACTTATGGATTAGCAGAATTCCCGAGGAGAAAAAGTATATTTGTTTTGCTTATAGAAAATGCCGTAAAATGATACCAGAACACAAGAGGCGACATGAAAATCTGACTACCCTTTTTGGCATCTTGAGAGAAAATAGATAAATGGAACTGCTCTCTTATCTCTTTCTTGTTCTCTGACTTTTAAAGCTCAGAAGAATGAAGTCAGAGCAGACTTAAAACTTTGCTTCATTGTTTGCTGGGAATCTACTACTGTGCTGAAATACACGTGTTTACTTTTTTTTATGTTTCTTTTACGTACATATACTTCTTTGTAACTGGTCATTAAGGTCTTTTTTTGTATACTTATTCCCATGGTATATTTAGAAATAAGACAGAATACTAATTTTAAAATGAAATTCTTGTTCCCCAGAATACATTGTTACCATCATGTAGATGAAGAATTAGCTGTATAGAGACATATTGTAAGAGGTAGACAGTGTTGTCCCTTGGCTTTTTTGAGAATCTTTTTTGAGGTCTTTCTGGTTGCTGCAAACACATGCAACCTAACTATGAAGAAGGCTCATTTTTAGCAACAGAAATGCACTCAAATGAAGTCAACTTAATTTTTAATCATGAAGTCCATTTTTAATAGTAGACAAGCTGTGGTCATCACTTGAATTTTGAAAGAATAAAACCAAGTAAGAAAAGCTGTAACTAAAGAAATCCCGAGAGAATTTTGTATGTTAGATACTATCTAAAGAAAATCAATCTTAGATTAAGTGGTGTTAAATCTTTTAGGCTCCAGGAAAGCACTTTACTTGTCCATTTAATTAATAGCAAATTCAATAAAGAGGTTTACGTAAAGCTCTGGAGAGTTGGTTACTGCAAAAACTTAAAAGATGTGCCTTCTGACCTGGTGCGTTTTGTATTCCACTGCTTTGTATTCCACTTATTTAAAGTGATAAATATAAGCAATATTTAATTATCGATTTTAATGCCTTAGTATTATCAGTATTTTTATTTAAATTAAAATGGGTCCACATTTAAGGGGCAGTGTTTACCTTTGTGTAAACAAAGTGACTCGTGTGACTCGTGGAAAGTGGTCTTGGGAGATCCTGGCCAATCTCTGGCCTTCATGGGCATCTGCGGCGCTGCTAATGTAAATGGTGCCAGTTGTTACTGTCTCATGCCATCTGTGTAGTTGCATATAGAAATGTGCTAATGATACAATATGACATGAGAGGAAAATATGTGAGTACAGAAGTGAGGTTGGCATATTGATTTATGATATATTTGAACATTTTGCAGAGGAAAAATGTAAAGAAATTAAGATACATATGTCAAGTTCTCATTAGAATCCTTTTTTCTTTGAAATCAGTCACAGCATAGTACTTGGGCCTGACTACATTAGGACGTTTCCTAAATGCAGCAATAAGCTCAGTTTTTACTTTGTGAGAAATGGAAATAAGTATCACACTTTGTTGGTGATATTTCTTCTCACCAGATTTTCTCTCACATTTTCCTGCAATACTGGTTGTGGTAGAAGGGATCTGGAAGAGTTATAAAGGAACAGTCTTCACGTCTTCCCTTTCCAGGGAAGAATTTTCATGAGGAAAACTTACAGGAAGAACTAACTTCCTATGACTCAACCACGTAAAATAGTTTTAGGCCTTCAGTGGTTTGCAGTTTCTAGGAACTGGCCAATACTTAGAGTCTGCCATATTGGATTGTTTTTATATGGTAATAGCAACCTCTAGAGGCAATCAGGATGAACTGAAATTTTTAAGAGCAGACCTGATTTAATAGTAACAGGTGTAATTTTCAGGAAGAAAACAAAAATCTCTAGGCATGAAGGCAATTGAATAAGAAACCAGACTGTTGAAACATTTTTCTGAATCAGAATGTCAGCCTTTCATGACCTAGCTCAGGCCTTTTCTCCACGTTGAAGTCTTTGGACCCCCATTCTTTCAATCTGAGCTATTGGCTCTGATATTTATGCCTCAAAAGCTACTTTGCACTTTGGTTTGTGATATGAACCATGAGGGGCTTAACATCAAGGTCCATGTCATGCAGGTTTGTATCTGACCCTCTACCCTGCCCCTAGCTTGTCCCTCATACAGTTCATAATACATAATGCATATGGAATAGCTATAGAATGACTGACTTTGAATGGAAGGGACAGAAAACTCTAAACCACAGTGCCATTGGTGCCCTGGTGGAGTATTTCTCAGATTTGAGCACCCATGGAGCCATCTTGTACTCACATCCTAATATCTTACTGGATTCTTCTGTTTCCCTAAATTGGCTTCTTTGAGGCATTTGGAACCCGAACCATAGTTCAATTTTGGCCTATCTCCAGCACCTTCTTTTTTATGCATTCTTTTATGCTCATGGGATTCTGAAACTAATTTATTTTACCCATTTGTTTTTAGTGATAATGACCAGTTATTGATAGATTACTGTTTTCTTGATGTATTAGTTTTTATTTCTGCCATGACAAATTACCACAAATGTAAGTGCCCTAAACAAAACAAATGTATTCTATTTTTTAAATTTATCAATTATTTTTATTAACATGTAATGTATTATTTGCTCCAGGGGTACAGGTCTGTGAATTGTCAGGCATATTGTATTTTTTTAAAGTTAGAGTCCATTCAGGTCTCACTAGACTATAATGAAGGTGCCAGCAGGACCATGTTCCTTTATGTAGTCTCTAGGGCATAATTGTTTCCTTGTTCATTCAGGTGTTGACAGTTCAATTCCCTGCTGTGGGCTGAGGACAATGTCATGTTTTCAATCAAAGTCTCCTTAATTCTAAAGCTACCTCACTCTTAATTCTTACAACCTGCTGTGCTCTGAATATCCTACTACATATATGTAACACACACACGCTAACACATTATGAGTTGTTTATTTGAAAAACCATGTTGGACCAAACGAAACATACAGTTTGCATCATTTCTCCTGGTGATCTTTATATAAATAACTTTTGTGTATTGGTGAGTAATACAGGTTGCTGGGGAATTTGTTAGGTTCTATGCTAATGGCAAAGCTGTAAGTACAGAAAATATTTATTGGTAAATGTATTGTTTTCCAAGATTCTGTTCCAAAAGATAATTATTTCACAGGTCAGCTGTGACCCTCTATCTTGATTGGAGGCTACTAATGAATATGAAACAATCCTGCTATTTTAATTTATAAAATGCTTTTAATTCTAAAATATCACTTCACAAAATAATATGCTTGTTTCATATGCTTATCACTGATACAGGTTTTTGCATTAATACTTTTTAGGATTGTGGTGTAAACAGAGGGTAATATGTGATCACTTTGGGCATCCATATTGTTTATTATAACACGCATATACAACTTTCCCAAGCTCCTATAAATCTATATATCTTTGTTTTAGCCCATAATTATATTTTTCTTGCTTCAGGCATTCTTTTTACATACAACTTATTTATCCTTCTTTCAAGTGTATTAACTGTTAATAGCCATAGATGTTTGTCTTAATCATACTTTAGTTTTAAGTTCTCTATGGCTCTTACTTTACAGTTGTTTCATTGCGCAGGGGAAGGTTGTGCTATGTGAATGTTCAAACAGTCATTCTGCCAACCAACCTCAGACTCAAGCCCTGTTTTCTTATCTTGTTTTCTCAATGTCAGCTGCCGTTGTGGAGGCATCATTTATTCATTGTATTTCCTCTTTATTGCAGAACCTTGATGCTCTGCATGACCACCTCGCTACTATCTACCCAGGTATGCGGGCCCCTTCCTTTAGGTGCACCGATGCAGAAAAGGGCAAAGGACTCATTCTGCACTACTACTCAGAGAGAGAAGGTCTTCAGGATATTGTCATCGGAATCATCAAAACAGTAGCTCAGCAGATACACGGCACCGAAATAGACATGAAGGTAATGGTCAGTGAGGGAGACTCTTCTGAACACATCTGACATACGGGATAGTGAACATGATAGTCCATGAATTTACCTTTAGTTATCACTGCTGATGGACCTCATCAGGGTATATTTGAGCCCTACCAGTGCCGCACCAGCAATATTCTATATTTGGTCTTAGAAGTCATTCTACAGGATATTTTTTTCCTTGTGGTGGCAGATAGCTCTTCCCAATTATACATTGCTTAAGGCAATATGAAACCTATTTTGCATCTCCTGTAAGCACGTACCAGCTGGGCAGCAGAAGGCTATGTGACTGGCTAAGCTGTAGCCTTTAGCATACAAAAAAACAAAAAAACAAAAAACATAATGTGGACAGTCAGATTCTAAAAGAATATAAAATTAGATACTGTTCTGCTGTTTAATATTTCTTTGTAGATTTTTTTTTGGTCTGTTCCCCAAATAGAGTTGGAATCTCTCATTTGATCTAAAAAATTTGATCTAAAATATCTGCTTTTTTTTTTTTAATTAGATTACAGGGTGAAAGAAGACAGGTCTTCTACTTTGAAAATTGTGTTGCCATGAATAATACATGCTCTTAGCTCCATACAATAGAGAACCATTGTTTGACTCTTTGTAACCCACAATCTCTCCTAGTCTTTTTTTTTTTTTTTTTTTTTTTTTGTGCTTTTTGTGTGCTCAGCACCTTCAGCCTTGAAAGGCATCTTTCAGTTGCCCCAAGTTTGAGAAAATTCGGGAGGGGGATATCCTATTTCTGCTCTTTTTCTTTATGGATATTTCCTAGATGGCAGAGTTATGTTCTAGCACAGATGTGAAGCTCAAACTTTAAGTAGCATATTAGGCCAAATAAAAATTGTAGCATTTAAATTGATGATTTTGGAAAGGCATCCCAGGTCGTTCATCTAGTGATGTCATGTTAGGCTTTGTGCTTTTCTTTCTTTAGGAGTTGGTATCGATGGGGCACATGTTGGTGATTCCGAGGTCCAGCCTTAGTTTTTCTATAACTAGAGACTGGGACTCTATATAACGTGACATTATCAAATCCAGAGACTTTTAAAAGTGAAATTAAAACCTTGGGCAAAGAATCAGAATTTATCCATGATTAGGAGTCTCACTGGAATTTAGTCAAAATACTAGAATATGCCTTTCATTTCTAATCCTGGCACCAAGCTAACATCGCATCTGTACTAAGTGAGCCTTCATCAGGGGCTTTATTCCCACTGTGTCTAACTACTCTTGGTTTTGTTTTTGTTTTTTTTTTTATTTAGGCAAGTTGAGCAAGAGACAAATACATAGAAACTTCAGGAAAGAAACACAAAACATACTTGGATACTGCAGTTGCTATGGTTAGCATATCTGTTATGGAAGGTGGACAGCCATTAGCATACTCTATATAAAATTCAAGTTTTTACTTAGTTACCTGGTTTAATTACATAGCTTTATACATTATTTAGGTTGCCTTATGGCCTTTATTGATTCAAGTACTCCACAACAGAATTCTGAAATGTTTTCATTTTTAGTTATGTTTTGTATATTTAATTTTTGTCAAAGGCACTGTTTTAATTTCCCGAAGTATTCTTATGTCAAATCTGTAAGCTTAACAGGTCTGGAGCTACCAGGCAATTTAACTACTTACGGAATATTATATCATGTCAAGAAGTAATATACCAAGGACACATTAAAAACATGATCAGGGACGCCTGGGTGGCGCAGTTGGTTGGACGACTGCCTTCAGCTCAGGGCGTGATCCTGGAGTCCCGGGATCGAGTCCCACATCAGGCTCCCAGCTCCATGGGGAGTCTGCTTCGCTCTCTGACCTTCTCCTCGCTCATGCTCTCTCTCACACTCTCTCTCTCAAATAAATAAATAAAAAATCTTTAAAAAAAAAAAAATAAAAATAAAAACATGATCAGAGAGCAACTCATTTTGACAATTTAATCAAAGCAAAAGAGCAGAATTGAGGAATTAATTAGTAAATTTAGGTTGTATATAATTCAGTTCCTGTATCTAAAATGGAATCAGAGCAGAACACCAAAGTTAGGCTTGAATTTTTAGACTGACTCTTACTTCATTTATGGAACTTTAGAGAAATCAACCTTAGAGGGGCAGAATGTTGAAATCATAAATAAGACTAATATTTAGCCAGAGTAGTTGATTAGTATGACACTGAGAGTAGGAATGTTCTGATTCCAGCAGGAAACTGCATTTGAGAGAATATATACAATGGCGTCCATGTTAACTGTGATCCGTTCTGTAGCCTCAGAGTGTGCTGCGGTGAACTCCTGAGCAAAAAGTGAAAAGGGGCAACATTCTGCTTTCATTTAGCTATAAATGAAAAACTGTTGCCCCAGCTACTTCCCATTTGGATCTGGCCACAGTTGAGATATAGTATTTCCCCTTCTAAGGGGATGCATTTTTTGTAGTCTCTTAAGCTCAAAACAAAAACAAAAACAAAAAACCCTCTATACCTTAATAATGTATTTGCCTATGAATAATATTTATTTATTTATTTATTTATTTATAAGATTTTATTTATCCATTTGTCAGAGACAGAGAGAGAGAGGGAGAGAGGAAGAGGGTGCACAAGCAGGAGGAGCAGCAGAAGGAGAAGCTGAGCAGGGAGCCCAATATGGGATCTTGACCTGAGCTGAAGGCAGATATTTAACCGACTGAGCCACCCAGAGATCCCAAATATTTTAGAAATGTAGTTATTTTTTTAAACTATAGAACCTTACTCACTCTTATGGTTACTTCCTTAGAATGAGTTCCTAGGTTTGAAATTAAATCAGAGAATGTATAATTTTGGGGGGATTACTTATGTATTATCAATCTACCCTTCAGAAAGTTTAATCAAGATCCCCTCCCACTAGTGGTATTTGAGATGATTCTTTTTCTGGTCTTACCCAATTTGGTATTTTGTATAATTGCCAACTGATGGATGAAAATGACATTGCATGCAATTTTTAAAAGATTTTATTATTTATTTATTTAGTGGGAGCAGGGGGAGGGGCAGAGGGAGAGTGAATCTCAAGCAGACTCCTCCCTGAGTTCAGAGCCCAACATGGGGTTTGATTTCATGATCCAGAGATCATGACCTGAGCCAAAAGCAAATCAGGTGCTTAACCAGCTGAACCACCCAGGTGCCCTGACATTGCATATATTTTAAAATATGTATCTCCATCGTTTCATTTCCCTCTGTGAATATCATTTTTTATCATATTAAATAGAGCCACTTTGTATGGTTGGTAGTTCATTTACTGAACCAAGTGTACCTGGCTGAGTGGGCTGAGCCTACAAGACAAAGGTGGTACTTTTCTCCTCATTCTATCCAGGAGACTGTCTGGGTTACTTAAAGGACCTATACCAGATTTGCAGTTTTATTACAAATAATCATTCAGTCTTTAATTCAGATTGCACAAGACAATGTCCAGAAATAGTTTTCTATTTAAGACATACATAGCATTTCCGTATATTCATATTTTCTAATTAACCCTCTAAATGCAATTCTTATAACCAGTGTCTTAAGTGTTCAGATATTTTCACCAAACTGAAATGCCAATAATCAACACCATCTCTCCCCTTTGGAATACAGGTTATTCAGCAAAGAAATGAAGAATGTGATCATACTCAGTTTTTAATTGAAGAAAAAGAGTCAAAAGAAGAAGACTTCTATGAAGATCTTGATAGATTTGAAGAAAATGGTACCCAGGAATCACGCATCAGCCCCTATACCTTCTGCAAAGCTTTTCCTTTTCACATAATATTTGACCGGGACCTAGTGGTTACTCAGTGTGGCAATGCCATCTACAGAGTGCTTCCCCAGGTAAAAGGACCTCACACTGACTTAAGGCCTGAGACAAAAGGCTGTGAAGGCGCCGTTGTTCCACACGGCCATTTATTCCTTCAACTCACTGAGTGTGTTACATGTAATGTGCAGGACATCATACATCATAAATTTGTCACATGTGAGCTAAGTATATTTCAGCATATGCAACTTTCCCTAGGAGAACTACTTACTTATTTTTCTGTTTCAGTCACTTACAGGGACAGTGGGAAAATTATATGGTAATGCTTTTTTTTTTTTAAATGAGAAAATGGGTGATTTTCTGGTAACAAGCATCTTTCACTTATTTATTCATTGAATGATTATATGCTGACTGAAAATACCTTTCAAAGTCAGTCTTTGACATTTTCAGGGAAGAGATAGGAATTGTACAAACACTAAAGAGGGAAGTGATAGATTCTTCTGGGGTTGAGCAGAGCCTCAAAGGAAAACAGTTGGGGTGCATTTAACTTGGGTTATTCAGACCATTTGAAAAATCCTTTCTATTTTTCCCTCTCACCTAACTTTGAAGTTGTATCCAACACATTGGAGATACTTCCCACTTGTAGTTAAAGAGCCTTACTAATGGCGGATTAGCCCAGATGGGCTCTGTTGTAGACTTATCCATCCAGAAGAAGGGTAGTACGTGGCATGGGCTCCTGTGCCGGGCCTGCCTCCCTTTCACTGTATGAATGTGAGCCTGTTACCTCGCCTTTCTCTACCTATTTCCCCTTCATTACCATGTGAGGAGACAGAGTGCATAAAGAACTTTTGGTCCAGTGTCTAAGCAATTATTAACTGTTACCCATTACTATTATAAACGATGAGTGTTTTCTGGTGGTTTTTCTACTTAAATTTCATTGTAAGCCACAGGCATTTGATACCTCACATTTCTATTCTTTCTTCTTCCAAAATGCTTCCCTTACTTATATAAACCTATATTGGGATATGAGTACTCTGAAGCCATGTTCGGTTTTGTGTTCACGCAACAATATGATGCCTGTTTGATTGTTGAGTGACATTGGTCAAGACAGGAGCCCATGGTTGAGGCAATTCCCGTACCAAATGATTATGGTTTTCTATTTTTAAGTCTTATTGAGCTGGCTTAATCTAATCTCAAATCGTAAGAATTATTTCAGCTAATCCCATGTTCTTTCCCTTTCATCTACACCTTAGCTCCAGCCTGGGAACTGCAGCCTGTTGTCTGTCTTCTCTCTCGTTCGTCCTCATATTGACATTAGTTTCCATGGGATCCTTTCACACATCAATACGGTTTTCGTCCTGAGAAGTAAGGTAATCAAGATACTTCTTTCAGTGTGAGTGAGTAAGGGATGTTTCAAATTAGAAGTGGCCCTGAGGGAAAGTTAGCTACTTTACCATTCTGTGATATGGAGGAACTATAGACAGATCCCAAACAAAACATCAGAGGGAATACTATATCTTTTTTGTTTGTTTGTTGGTTTTGTTTTGTTTTTTAAAGATTTTACTTATTTATTTGACAGACAGAGATCACAAGTAGGCAGAGAGGCAGGCAGAGAGAGAGAGAGAGGAGGAAGCAGGCTCCCCGCAGAGCAGAGAGCCCGATGTGGGGCTTGATCCCAGGACCCCGGGATCATGACCTGAGCCGAAGGCAGAGGCTTTAACCCACTGAGCCACCCAGGCGCCCCCAGAGGGAGTACTATTTCAAAGGCAATGTTACTGATTCTTGGTTTGCCCAAGGTGCAGTGGGACTCTTTTCAACGGATCAGAATTAACAAAAATAAGTTTTGAGACTGTCTCATTGGGACAACTCAGTTTCATGTAATAAAACAAACATCTTTTACTTCCTTAAACTACCATGTGCTATTTTAGAAATCAAAATTGACAAAGAACGTTCTTTTAAACTTCCACCAAAGCCCTGATTTAATTCTTCCTTAAATTGTCCATTATTCTTCATGCCATTTTTGTGGGAAAATAAAAATGATAACATATTTATCCAGTTCATTATTTAGGTAGCACCCAGATCTCATAGTTTCTGTTCTTCAGACTGGTGCAGCCAAAGTGTCTTGGAATAAACATCCTGTCCTTCCTGTGGCCCTCACAAAGATCTTACCCACACATGCTTGACATATTTGGAACTATTCCGTGTTACTATGTGAATGAAGGCATAGGGAATGGAGGCTCTTGGGTCGTTCTTTGCTCGAACTTAGTATTATATGTTGTAGTCATCCTGGAGAATCAGAAGTATGACTCATGGAAGCTTTCAACAAGTATGCCAACAGTAGTACAGCTGTTATCTTTTTGGGTTCAAAGGAGCCAGTTAACTCACTTTTCTGCCCTGTTTGCCAGGTAGCCAACTTTGCTTAATACCTGGTACCATTTTGGTGAAATGTCCTTCCTCATCTACATGGTGCATTTATTCTCCTTTATGGTTTGGTAGGAAGTGAAGCATGCCTGTCCTTCTTTTTTTACTGAACTGTTAGGAAAAAAGGTACTAGTTAATGGTTATGTCTTGCCTTTTCAAGGAAGGATTGTTGGATGTCGAGAAATTAGAATGTGAGGATGAACTGACTGGGACTGAGATCAGCTGCTTACGTCTTAAGGGTCAAATGATCTACTTACCTGAAGCAGATAGCATACTTTTTCTGTGTTCACCAAGGTAATCATTTTTTTTGGATTAATTATAATGGATATAAATACCCATCTTTAGCTAACAGAAATTCGGTAACATTTTATTTAATCATGTCTACGTGATCGAAGTGTAATTAGATTTTACAACCCTTGTTTATATACCTCTCTATAACAAGGATAATTTCATTTAACACTTGTAATAAGCTCGGAAGAAATCATGTTCTTTTTTATTTGCCCTGTCTTAATCAGCTTGCTGAGCGTTTATGCCATTGGATCCTGGAAAAATCCAATCTGCAAGTAGCTAATTCTATAGCTTTATACCTTCCAAAGGAGTGTCACATAGAAAAACAATTCTGTAGAGCATCTGATATGATGGTGTGAATACATGGATATATTTGGCACTGAGAAATTACTTTTTAAAAATATTTCTGGATTTGAACAATTTTATATAAAAAATCTGTAGCAACTTTAATCAGGATTCACTATTCAAAATATGTTACACTGAAACTTATGTAAATTATGTTATTTATAATAACCATCAGAGGAAAGTAAAACTGTAGGATGCTGTGTTTCCAGTTTGACAAACCATTTTACTAAAAGATTCATGGGAACTCACAATAAGAAAACTATATCTACATTTACTTAGAAAAATAGAAAAAGGTAACAGACTTGTTAGGTGATATTTTATGTATTTGTAGCTCTGCAAAACTGAAAGCTATGCACGTTATTTAGTTAATACATTCAGTTAAGTATGTTTTAGTGAGCTATTGGCTAAAAATTTAAAGTTCACCATGGTCACTTTTCATTTAAATATACTGCCTTAAAATCTCTGAAAAACATAAGGAACTTTGTAGAACTTCAATAAGCTGTTAAAGACTACGTAAGACTAAGGACTTTTTCCTGAGAATATGTATCATGAAAATAAAAGAGGCAAAAATTAGAGAACATAAATTCTTTATATTTTTTAGTCACCCACATTGATCTACTATATTTCATTGGCTGTCCCTAAGTTTGTTTCTTCTGCCTCTTTTCCAGTTGAGCTTTAGTAGAATGACAACTTTTCAGTAGGGACAGTTTCTATTCATGGAGATAAAGTTCTCTTGGGAAACAGAAGCAGACAATTTGGAGTCTTTTTGTTAATCGCCATATGCAGAAATATGCATAGTGACACATTCACGATTTGTCATGTGGTATCTGTCCATGTGTATAGAAAGGTTTGTTTTCACATTAAGTGAGATGACCTAAAAGCAGTTTTACTTGTAAAGTAAATAATTTCAAGACAATTAGTTTAACTTTAGAAAAAATGTGTTAATAGTTCATTAAGATAATAAGTAAATTTATAGAAAAGTGAGACATAATTTGATTGTTTTCTAACTCAATATGTACATTTTCAGCCATTTTCATTTTAAGCTTATAATCTTTTTATTTTCTCTGCTCATGGTCTTGTCTACCATTTGTCAGATGATCTGGCCTCTTTTCAGATGGGTCTATTCTGAAAGTGAGCTTTAACATACATATGCATTTTAACACAATCTAAAGAGACCATGTGCTTCATTAGTAAACTTTTCGATCATTTTATTTCTCTATATTGACACGCTAATTTTTGCTTTCATTTGTGGACATTTCTGCTGAGAATATGTAAGAAGAAGACATTTTATCAGCCCAAAATTCTTCAGTAAAGTCATAACTTGTTATATCATTTTAGAGAAATTCTTATTGGGAATGCCCAGAAGTAATTACTTTATATTTAAATAATTGAAACCAATAATGTAACCTTAAGACATTTTAACCAAAAGATAAGGTTTTAAAAAGCAGTCGCTTACCAGATCATAGCTGAATCAGTAAATATTAGTATGCTATTCTAAAAATAACTTAGGTAAAAAAATAAATTAGGTTAGAGAGATGCATAAAATCTAGCAGGATTAAATAATGTTTCAAAAATGAGAAAAATTTTCAAAGGAAACAAGAGTAGTAGAAGAAATTAGAACCAGAAGGGAGAGTAGCACATAAAATACATGTCAAAGAGTTATAAATACATAAAATACATGCGGAAGATAGGTCATAAATTTGATTGTAAACTTTTAATCATTGTGTCTAGGAGGGAAAAGTAACCAGTTACATAAGGCCAAAATGAACTAGTTTCTCAAGAGAGGCACTATTATTCCTGTTCCAGAGGGTAAAAGGACATTTTTCTTCATCTCTTTATAATGAGGGGGAAATGCGATAGCAGTGAATAACAGTCTCGTTGTTAAATACCCGATCAGGTCACATGGGACAGGTTTCTACCTTATCTTGCCGTTTATGCCGATGGCACCAAAAGTGTGATTTGGCAAAATGTATATCAAGTTCATCACTGCTTTTTGATAGATTTTTAATATATAAAAGAATGAAGTCATAACCTTCATGTGACTCCCCTAATTTTCTTGTCTGTAGCCTCACCTGTTGAATGGGTAGGAGGAACTGAATGGTAGAAGGTGACAGGATTATACTCCTTGACAGTTACCAGGCTTGGGATTATCATGTAGACAAGTTGGCGCTGATTTTGCCTCATTTCCCTGTATAACAGTGTGATGAATCTGGACGATCTGACACGGAGAGGTCTGTATCTGAGTGACATCCCTCTGCACGACGCCACACGCGACCTCGTTCTTTTGGGAGAACAATTCAGGGAGGAATACAAACTGACCCAGGAACTGGAAATCCTCACAGACCGGCTGCAGCTCACATTAAGAGCCTTGGAAGATGAAAAGAAAAAGACAGACACGTAAGAACGGAGCCTCGTGGTGAAGGAAGGGCTTTATATAGTGTGACTCCACTACCGTTAAGTCTGATCAGCACACCAGAGAGGCATGGAGCCCACAATAGCTCCTGAGTAGTAAATGAAATCTTCTGTGTCACTTAAAAAGAAATTATGCGTACAGAAATAAGTCAGTCTTAATGGTAGTGGGAATATGTCTTCAGTTTTTACGTTGAAAGAACAGATGCCAAAATATCTCTCTTGGAAAAAATAATTCAAACACGTCTTTAAATCGGAACTCTCCATTCATTCATTCCTTCACGTGAGAACTATGTACTGAGCAACCTCTGTGTGCCAGGGGCTGGGTGGGTTCTGAGGGTTATGAGAAACACTGTCCTTAGAATAGGCCTTTGTCTTTTAATGGACTCTCAGAGTCTAGATTATTTTAGGGCTTGGCAGATAGGAATTTAACAGATTGTGATGTCATCTGTAATCACAACAATTACATCTGTAATGAGATATGTTAACAAAAATAACAAAATCTGGGGTGCCTGGACGGTTCAGTCAGTTTAGCGTCAGACTCTTGGTTTTGTCTCAGGATGATCTCAGGGTTGTGAGATTGAGTCCCGTTTCAGGCTCTGTGGTCAGTGGGGAGTCTGCTTGTAAGATTCTCTTTCTTTTTGCTCCTCACCCGCCACATGTTCTCTCTCTCTCTCAAATAAATCTTTAAAAAAAAAAAATGACAAAATCTAAAACTCCTATTTTTCTGTGAATTGTGTATTAAATTGTGAAATACTGGACAAATAGCATTAAAGGTAATACTTCCTTAAGTATCAAAAACTTCAAAAAATATATGATATAATTAAAACTTAAGGAATATAATTGTGCCTTTTGTGTGTGCTTCTGAATAAGATAAACAGAATTTTAATAAATTTAAATGCTATATTGGGGGTGCCTGGGTGGCTCAGTGGGTTAAAGCCTCTGCCTTAGGCTCAGGTCATGATCCCAAGGTCCTGGGATCGAGCCCCACATCAGGCTCTCTGCTCTGCGGGGAGCCTGCTTCCTTCTCTCTCTCTCTGCCTACTTGTGATCTCTGTCAAATAAATAAGTAATATCTTTAAAAGAAATAAAAATAAAATAAAATGCTATATTGGCAACTTTATAGGAACTTTTAGACTCAAAATGGATATATAAAAACCTATGAATTTTGTGATCTGATCATTTCATGCCAATAGTTTTCCATGTCATGGGAGAAAAGAAAAACCTTAAAAAAAAAAGGTAATACTTCATTTTCAAGAAATTCATTTGAATATGCAGTGTGCATACTACTTGGTCGCATTTGCATATTTTAGTTAAAGGCACTAAATCACTGGAGTTTCATAAGAGATTTTACCCAGGGTCTTGTGTGTTCATTTTTAATGCGATATAATTGGCAACTGTCTTGGAAAGTTGGACTGATCTGTCTTACTTCCTATAAGAGCTATTTCATTCTCGAGCACCCATATATATAGATAACAGAATCAGTTTCTGTACTTTTCTTTCCATTAATACATGTGTAGCTGCCCTTGGATGAATGCTGTGCCCACATATAAACACACCAGTTAACTATTTATTGATAGCATGGATGACATAGAGAATGCCATTCAAAGTCCATCTTTATCTTTAGCTGCTTAATTCATTTGTCTTGACCCTTGTATGAGGAAACTGAAAGCTATGTGTAGTTTCTTTGAGACCTCTTCACTTCCCTTGCGACCCTAAGTGAACTCCTTAGTCTACCAGGTATTTTGCAAATTTCAGGAAGTCCCTAGGGCAGGCAGCTCAATTTCCTCCTGCTGCTTGAAAACCAGTTCAAACTGTATCCTTTACTGGTGAGTGGTACAACTTCATCCCTGAAAATAACATATTTTATGAAGCCTGTATGATTAAACTTAGCATGGTATGCCCTCTGGCTCTAGGGAAGAAAAAGGCAAAGAAGCCTCATTTGTTCTGCTGGGTCCTCATGCCAAGAGACATTGATCGCCCTAGTTTCTGCTTCTCTCCTGTCATCCCTCGGCCCTAATCCCTTTCCGGTGTGTTTACCACACTTGCCTCTCAGCGTAATCCCTGAAGTCATCAAAGTAATCTCCATATTGTCTATAGAAATACAATCCCTTTCTTGCCTAGTTCAGTCTTCATCTGTTTTATCAGTGTCTTACGGAAGAGTGAGTCATGGATGAGACTGGGGAGAAATCTACTGTTTATTTATTTTTAAGATTTTTATTTATTTATTTGACACAGAGAGAGAGTAAGGGAGACAGAGAGAGAGAGAGTACAAGCAGGGGTAGGGGCAGAGGGAAAGGGAGAAGCAGACTCCCCACTGAGCAGGGATCCCAATGTGAGACTCGATCCCAGGACCCTGGGATCATGACCTGAGTGGAAGGCAGGTGCTTAACAGACTGAGCCACTGAGGTGCCCAGAAATCTACTTCTTTTAAAATTATTTACACAAATTCAGGTAGATTTCTTATTCCTAAGAATAAATGTGCCCCTGGTATTTTGCTACTCAGACAGTGTTTTTTTTTTTTTTTTAAAGATTTTATTTATTTTATTTGACAGAGAGAGAGATCACAAGTAGGCAGAGAGGCAGGCAGAGACAGAGGGGGAAGCAGGCTCCCCGCTGAGCAGAGAGCCTGATGTGGGGCTCGATTCCAGGACCCTGAGATCATGACCTGAGCCGAAGGCAGAGGCTTTAACCCACTGAGCCACCCAGGTGCCCCCAGACAGTGTTTTAAGTGCTAGTGATAACAGCTTTCAAACTGTGAACCATAATGGCGGGTCAGAATTCAGTACCACAGATGAAAACTTTGTCCTATTACCAGTCTTCCACTTTGCCTGTTTATTTGTTTGATTTATTTTCATTTGGCGTGAACTGGTTTGGATTTGCAGATGTTGTATGTGATGGAAACAAATAAATTACGGTATCTTTGATACCTCCCTTACATATATGGCCAGTAATGGGTGTCCTATTACCACTCCAGAATTTTACTGTATACACGACCTCAAAGCTCTAGGAGGTGGACAGTAGAAGCACTAAGGCTCTTCCCATCATTTCTTACTGTGGCTTTTTCCCCACCCCGCTGAACTGAACAGGTTGCTATATTCTGTCCTCCCTCCGTCTGTTGCCAATGAGCTGAGACACAAGCGTCCGGTGCCTGCCAAAAGATACGACAACGTGACCATCCTCTTCAGCGGCATCGTGGGCTTCAATGCTTTCTGTAGCAAGCACGCATCTGGAGAAGGGGCTATGAAGATTGTTAACCTCCTTAATGACCTCTACACCAGATTTGACACATTGACTGACTCTCGGAAAAATCCATTTGTTTATAAGGCAAGTCCAGGTCATATCCTAATGTGGGACTCTTCAGAGTCTGAATTTCAAGGCCCTACACTCAGAGGCATCACAAGCACCTTCTCTGATTCTAGCCATATAGACATGCAGCAGCCAGCCTCCGTGTATTTACTGTTTACCATTTTCTTAAATAATTCCCTCTTATTATAAAACTTTCTCTTCCTAGTAAACAAAAGGAATAGTGCTGGTGATCCCCTAGTGAAAATGAAATGTTCAGCAGTCCATTGGCACTTACATTAATGAATCTGTGCAGGTTGTTTATGATACATAATATAAATTTAACATTTGTTGTATGCTCTGCAGGAGACATTTTTACTGAAATATATAAATGCTTAGCATGGGAAAGAAGTTGGAGACCAGGAGAAGGCTACTGGGGACTCAGATCTGCTTTTAGATAACACGGACTTGAAGATAAACATTTATAAGATATTTCTGCTATTTGTTTCAATTGAAAACAAATATAATTTTGAAAAAATGAAGTCAGGAGATTATTACTTCATAAAAGTAAGAATGTTAACTAAACCATTTCCAGGCATCTGGAGTAATAGGAGTACCACAAAGACTATTGATTTTATAGTGGTTTTCTGAGGTACAATGTAACACTTTGTGAGCACATTAAATATAAATAGTTAATGAATATGATAAATCACTGGGCTTTGGGTAGTGGCCCTTGTGTCATAAACCATCATTATTTTAGGGAGTTAATGGCAATTAATTGTCCATTGAATGGTAAGGGTATCTGGGGTGAGAAACCCGGAATTACTAGGGAGAGAATAATGTTGTGTGTGGACCTGCCTGTAATCAAAGACCTCAAGGGCCATGTGTGTAAATCTGAAGTAATTATAAGGTTTCATCTTGTTGGAGTTGAATGCATTAGAATTTTAAAAGAATTCAGAGAAAGAGAGTTTAAAGTTACCGGTAGCCTTGAAAAAACATTGTTTATATTTAAGGGTAGCAAATGAAATGGTAATGTTTATTCTAACCAAGGAACATGTGAATTATATGTGCTGTGCTAGGTGGAAACAGTTGGTGACAAGTATATGACCGTGAGTGGTTTACCAGAGCCATGCATCCACCATGCACGGTCCATCTGCCACCTGGCCTTGGACATGATGGAAATTGCTGGTCAGGTTCAAGTGGATGGCGAATCTGTTCAGGTTAGTGAATAAAACACATATAATAGTAGGAGGAGACCTTTGTGGACAACTGACCCATTCTTTACCAGGCAGTCACTAATTATATATAAATTATAATATTTTCTTATATCCCATTTTTTCATAAAGATGGGAAATCTGTCCACCTATTTGAAATTACCTAGACTATTCCATATAGTAAAATCATGAGGGTGAGATAAAACTTCCTGTCCTTTCTGGCTTATTTTTAAATACCTCTTTCCTGTGTCTCATCTGAGTTGCCAGAATCATATCTTTGAACTCTTCAGACTTTAGAAAATGAATGTTCCTCCAGGAAGACAGATTTCTGTGAAGGTTTTTTGTTTTTATAAATACACTTGGAGTTCTTTTATTTTATAAATATGCTATAATACACGTGGGGTTCTTCTAGAGAATTCTTAAGATTTTTTATATGATGGTTCTACATTCTGTAATGTAAAGAAATAAAAAGTTAGTGTTTTGGTGATTGAACTTATGGAAACAAAGTTTGGATTTCTGCAGATAACGATAGGGATACACACTGGAGAGGTTGTTACCGGTGTGATAGGACAGAGGATGCCGCGGTACTGCCTTTTTGGAAACACCGTTAACCTCACAAGCAGAACAGAAACCACTGGTGAAAAAGGAAAAATAAATGTGTCTGAATATACCTATAGGTAAGAAAATACGTCTTAGTTTTGACTTGCAAGAAAAACGTCTCTTAACATGTGGCTTAACTCTCAGTGGTTTTATTCTTTTTAAACAGTCATTGCTTATGCTCTTAGGACTGTTTATTTCTTATTTGAGAAAATTGGGTCATTGCTTCCACTTCTAATGATTCCACACCACCTTAGGAATTCCCTGTATGATCGTTGTCACTAAAACCTTGTGTTACCTTTAAATATACAACTGTAGTGTGGGTCACTACACTACCTACACTTTTAATTTTGGTTCATACCACTTTTTCTATACAGCCATATTCCATACGACTCTCTCTTCCCTGTCCCGTTTTTTAGATGTCTTATGACACCAGAAAACTCAGATCCACAGTTCCATTTGGAGCACCGAGGCCCCGTGTCCATGAAGGGCAAAAAAGAGCCAATGCAAGTTTGGTTTCTTTCCAGAAAAAATACAGGAACAGAGGTATGACTAATCAGCATGCAATTCCTTTTTTAAAGACAGAATATAAATACAGAGCGCTAAAAATAAGTGAATAAGTAAATAAATAAAACAGAGAAAGAGCTAGATTATAATCACTGGGAATAGGTCTCATTTGAAAAGAACTCTTGCTTACAAAAATGAACTCTCCAGTGAAGCAGCGGAAATACCGAAACATTAATGAGCCAGTTAGAACAATAAAAACTTCCCTAAGTTTACTTTACTTTATACTTTATGCAAAGTTGCCAGCTTTTGTCTTCTAATGAAATGAAAACCAAAAGCACCAGAAGGGGAAGACCTGTTTTTGTTTGTTTATTTTTATTCTTCTGCCATAATCTGATTTAAACACGGCTGAGATGAGAGGGCTGGGGGGGGGGGTCCCGGTCCTCTTCCCATAGCTCCCTGTACCATTCTGAAATCACCGTCCGGGCAGAGTCAGGACCACAATTTGTAGGTGGTTCCTACATCACGAAGCTTCGGATCCTTCTGAGGGCCAAGCTGTCTCCCCGTGGAATGTCTGGCGATCTTTAGACGTTCTAGTCCCATGGCGTTTTTCCTAGAAAGAAGAGCGATTTGTAACCTTCTCCTACCTGAATGACTGCGTAGGGCAGCCTCAGGTTGGTGCTCGTGCTAGGGTCGCATTCCAGCTGGACGGCCCGCTAAGCCGTCCTCAGACAATGGCCCTCTGCCCCGACTCCCACCGGGCCTGCGCACACCAAGGTCGTGCCCACTCTGTTGCCAAGCAGAGCGCTGCGTCAGAAGCGAGTTGGATACTTTGTTCCCCTGTTGATGTACTGGTTCTTTAGAGGGGGAGGGGGAGACTCACTGAGTGTATTTCTTTTTTGCGTAGACATGCATCCCCCTAAAAATGCTGGTAGAGTGTAATTCCTAAAAGGAATGGAATGCCAAATTTTAAAATATTTATCTTCATCTTCTTTCTGGTCTTTTTACCTTAAATAGTTTACTTGCGGTGTTGGCATGTTTACGGATATTCTTCTGATAAATTAAATTCTACCTCAAGTGTTGCTCATTTGAGGTGGGTGGCCCTGTTTCCCCCAGAATGAGGGTGGGAGGCAGCAAAACAGATCTAAATGCAGATCACATTTAAATATGACGAAAAAAAAAAAGTTTTGGGGGGGATACTGCCTGCTTTATTATCACTGAAAATGAATTCCTGTTTATTCCACTCTTGAAAGGAAACAACTCAGGATGACGACTGAATGTTGGACCATGGAATGAAGAGGACCACAGAAAGGGCTCCCGTGGTCCCCAGTCACATGCCTCTCCTAGGAGCCATTATTCCTGTGGATACATATTTCGCTTTGTCCTTTGCAGTTATCCCAAGCCTTTCTCCTTGGTATAGCTTTCATGATTCACTACTCAACCTTAGCTCTGCTTTTGATTATTTTCAAGGTTTAGTATATTACCTGAAGTTTGGCTTTATATGTGAATGATGTGAGCTTCCTGTGTCTTAAGATCTACCACTGAACATGGTAATTTGCAAGTGGTAGGCACCCAATAAATATTTGTTGAATTTAATTAAATGACACTGAACAGTATTTGGTCATGTGTATATATCATATCATGGCTTACCAGATCTGTTTAGTGTTCCATGTATATGTCTATGTATGTTTTAATGACTATAATAACATAAAACAAAGTTTATATTGTGCCCGTGTATATCATTATAGAAATCATTTTCTAAAGGAGTGAGTTCTAAGTTTTGGAAAAAAAAATGCCATTTATTTTCAGATTCCCAAATAAGAATTAATATACCACACTAAGAAAATAGTGACTATTTTGAATTGTACTCATTTTCCTTCAAAAATAGAGGGTGCACATTCCTGTTCCAAAATATTTGGTTGCTTACTCAAATCATATATAATGTGGCATTGTAATTCCTCTAAAACTCTATGTTTTTAGTATATCCCTTATATTAAATCTCGTTAACCACTTGCAGCTGTTACAAAAAGCTGTACTCTTTCACACTGAACAATTACCTTAACTTGGGATAAATGTTAGGCTCTCTAACCACATCCAAGAATAAAATTGGAGACACCGCTGGGATACTCCTGAAAGAGCCATTTCTGGCCTTTTATTTCCAGAAATGAGCTTCCTTTTCTTAGCTTGGAAGAATGTGATTATATCCAAGCCATCATGTTCAGAAACGTTACTTTAATTTTGGCATCAAATGCATTCCTGTTGGAATAATTGGCCTATTGTTCTTAAGTATCTCTGATAATTTACTAATATCTACCTTTATAAAATATAGTGCAACTACTTTTGTGTAAAAATCTTTGTCTTGAAATTTAGCATTTCATATCAGCACATCTATATATGTATAAATGTTCAATGTTCGTGTGTAAGAGAATCTGCAATAAATTATTTTTTCCACTTGTCTCTAGACAGTTTGTATTTCAACAAAAATGTTATTGATGTTATTGTTGGCCATATTATTACTGCCATTTTTATAAGTACATTTTATAATTTTCCCAATTCTGCATTTTATTATTTTTTACAAAGATTTTATTTATTTATTTGACAGAGAGAGAGAGATCACAAATAGGCAGAGAGGCAGGCAGAGAGAGAAGGGGAAGCAGGCTCCCCGCTGAGCAGAGAGCCCGATGTGGGGCTCGATCCCAGGACCCTGGAATCATGACCTGAGCTGAAGGCAGAGGCTTACCCCATTGAGCCACCCCAGTGCCCCGATTCTGCACTTTAAATTAATTTTGATTCACTGTGGTTATACAGTTGAATAGCTCCTCTTTGCTTTATTCTCAAACACTGCTTATCTTTAGTACCAACAAGTGGGAGAAGCAAGACTAAACCTGGAGGGGGAGATCCACAGATCAATAGGAAATGACAGCAGCCCTTGAGGATCTCAGTCTTTTAGGAGTGAAAAACACGTATACAAATAATTAAAATATGTGACATTTGCAGTGATAAAACACAGTTAAGAACTAGCAAGGCTCTAGGCCAAGTCCAGCAGCCTACCTCAGGATCTCCAGCCTCTCCCCTGCCAGTCATCACTGGCAGCATGAATTCTGTGCGCTGAGTTGGCTTTGCAAGTGCTCTTCCTAATTTCTAAATTCCTTGAAGTCTCATTGTTGCACTGACCCTGATGACCATTTTGTATTTATTTGTTTTCACTTTTTTTAAAAAAATTATTGTTTCTGGTCAATTACTTCACATACATTTTTTGGTAAGAATTTTAAACATAAAGAAAAGGTCAAAGGGCTTGAACAGGGTACCCCATTCACTTGCCACCTGGATTCTAGAGTTATTAAAAATTTCCTAAATTTTTCTCAATTCCCTTTAACCCATTTTCTAGATCTTTTATTTATTTTGTAGAGCTATAAACCATATACTTAAAACTCACTTTTTAGAAGTGTACAATTTAGTAGTTTTGGTATATTCACCCAGTTGTATAACCATCTAATTCCAGAATACTTTCATTGTGCCCCAAAGACAAACTGTAACCATTAGCAGTCCATACCAAATTGATCTCTTCCCCCAAAACCCTGGCAAGACTAATCTATTTTCTGTCTCTAAGGATTGGCTCACTTTGGGCATTTCATATAAGCTGAATCATACAGATGTGGCCTTTGTATCTGGCTTCTTTCACTGAGTATGTTTTTAAGGTTTGTCTACGTTGAACCATAAATCAGTATGTCCTTACTTGTTATGTTTGAATAATATTCTGTTGTATAGACATACCATGTTTTGTTTACCCATTTGTAAACAGGTGGGCATTTGAGTTGTTTCCACTTTTGGTTAATATGAATAATGATCTTGTGATCATCTGTGTACAAGCTTTTGTGTGCCTATGTGTTTTCAGTTCTCTTATGTATATACCTAAGAGTTTAATTTCTGGGTCATACAGAACTCTAGGTTTAACTTTGTGAGGAACTGCTCAACAGTTTTCCAAGGTGGCTGCACCAATTTTCTTACCCACCAGCAGTGTAGGAAGCCTGTAACTTCTCTACATCTTCCACAACACTTGCCATATTGTCCATCTTTTTGATCTAAGCCATTCTGGTGGGTGTGAAGGGCCATCCATTGTGGTTTTGATTGGTATATTCCTAATAACTAATCATGTTGAATATCTTTTCATGTGCCATGGGGTGGTGGGTGGTCCTGCCAGGCCACCCATGGGGTGCGCAATGACCACCTGACTGTCGCCCTCTCCTTGAAGATCCAGAGCTAGAGGGGGAGCATCCAGCTGTCTGATGGGATGCCCAGGATCAACACCCCCAACTCCATCCATCTCCAGGCTCCCACCACTACTAAGCTCTTCTCTGGTGCTGGTTCCCACCATGGACCTCCCATAGCTCCAAAGGGATCCAGCATCTCTCGTGGTGCCTGGGACTGCAGACTGATGCATGAGGGGTCCGGAGAGGTGCAGGAGCAATGGTGATGGTGTGGGAAGTAGAGCTGAAGTGCACTGTGCTTTAGTGAGGTGTGATAGTTTATCATGACTATGGTCAGGGGGGAAAGCGTGGATGATTACTATGATACCACATGGGTGAGAAACTTGGCAGTGGTTGAAGTCAAAAGACCTGTGAACCTCTTTGAACCACGGTACCATCATCTGTAATACAGGAATGATCTCCCCATGAATTTTTTCAGAGGAAATGAATGGGTGAGAGGGTGTTGGCATTTTGTTTTCTCTCACTACTTTATGGACATTTTTCCTCTTCTCGTGTCTATTCTGCAAAATATAAGCTGAATAACATTACCAATGAAAGATATTTGGCTGTTGAAAAAAACAAATTATTTGCCCCTTTATAAATTGGGTTATTTGTTTTTTAATTGTGGAGTTGTAGTTTTTATATTGTGTACACTAAACTTAATCAGATCACAATTTACAAATTTTCACCTAATATGTGGGTTTTTTCACTTTCTTGGTAGTATACTTTGAAGCTCAAATTTTTAAATTTTGATGTAGTTAAATTTCTGTTTTTCTTTGGTTGCTTATTCTTTAGATGTCTCTAAGAAACCATTGCCTATCCAATATCACAGAAATTTGCAACTGTGCTTTCTACCAAGAGCTTTATAGTTTAACCCTTACATTTAGGTATTTGGTACCTCCTGAGTCTGTTTTTGTATGTAGTGGCTAGAGGGGGTCCAATGTCCCTTTCTGCTGGTGGAGGTTCACTTACCCAACATCATTTGTTGAAAAGACCATTCTCCCCTCATTGAATGGTCTTGGCACCCTTCTTGAAAATAAAATTGACCATAGTAAGGGTTCATTTTCTGAATCTCAGTTCTCTCCCATTGACTTAGATCTATCCTTGTGCCAGTACCACACAGTCTTGTTCACTGAAGCTTTGGAGTGAGTTTTGAGACTGGAAAATACAAATGTTCTGTTCTCTAGCAGTCAGTTAAGCATTGACTTTCCTTGATTTCTTCCTCATGTCCTTTAATAATCTCACTTGCTCAATCTGTGATGACTAATGATCATGACTAACAGTAGTGGCACCTTTATTTGTGCAAGGTTTTATTCTTGCCCCTTTATATGGCTTATTTTGTCAACATCCTCACAACCTAAATAAGTATGTTTTATTTTTTAATGTGCTGCTGTATTTTGTTTGCTACCATTTCACTTTGATTGTTACATCCGTTTTTATAGAGAAGAATAGTCTGTAGGTGTACATGTTTTGTTGCCTGTCTTTGTCAGGTTGGGAGACCTGATCATACACTTGACCTTAGCCAAAAGGCCGAGAAGCAATGTGGGAGAATTGATTATATATTTCCTCTTATAAGAAATTTGAAAGTTTGCTCAATTTTTTTCTGGGATAGTTTAACTAATACTTTCATTACCTGAAACAATTAAAAGTTGGAAACAATTTCTCAGGAAGATCTCCAGATTCAGCGCCTTCGTTTTATTTTTGTTTGTGGGTTAACTCTCTATTGCTTACTCTGTCACTTCTCTGGGAACTGATCTCTTAACTTTTTAACTTATTAGACTTAATATTAGTTTTTATTAAAAAAAAAAAACCTACCCATTCAGATTTTTTAAAGTATTTAAACAGGCATACAAAGTAAGCTTTTATGATATTTAAATTTTTTCTCACTTTCGAGGATTATTTTGCCTCAAATAGTGTTTGTTTTCTTCATTTGTCCCTTAGTCCTGTTAATTAGTGACTTTTTTTTCTGTTTTCATTGAACTGGCTTTTGGATTGCTTCGTTTTACTATTTTCCAACTTTAAAATTTTTCTTTTAATCATTAATTTCTCCTTTCTGTTGTATTTAATTCAGGGTTTTTTTTTTTTTTTTGTTTCACTTTTTTGAGTTATATGTTTGTCTTAAAAATTGAATGCTATAGGAGCACCTGGATGGCTCAGTTGGTTAAGCGTCTGCCTTTGGCTCAGGTCCTGATCCTGGGATCCTGGGATCGATTCCCCCATCAGGCTCCCTGCTCAGTGAGGAGTCTGCTTCTCTGTCTTCCCTTGCCCCTCCTTCCTGCTTGTGCTCTCTTTCCCACATGCACACTCTCTTTGTCTCTCTAGAATAAGTAAATAAAATCTTTAAAAAAACAAAATTGAATGCTATAAAATGTCCTCTGATAAAAACATTTGGACCAAGTATTCTGATATGCCATGTTTTAGCTATCGTGATTTTTTCACCATTATTGTGTTTTAATTTTCCAGTTTTATTTGGTATTTTCCTTTTGTTCCAGGACTTCTATAATCATGTGTTTTTAATTTTCACTTTTTTTCTGTATTTTCTCTTTTCTTTGTCCCAACTCTTCTGTCCTGATCAGTATGGATCCTATTCCTAGCACCTTCTTTTCTGTATAGGTAGGTGTCCTGGGAAAGAGAACGTGTAGGTTATTCTCAGCTATCGTCAATCCCATCCCATCCCATCCCATCATCATCAGACCTTGCCCTTGTCTCCTCATACTCACTCAATAATTGGTTTCTATAGACTGCTGTTCCAGTTTTGGTTGCTGTTGTCTCAGATCGGTCAACTGAGCTCTCTAGTATGTATGAACTTGTGATATCAGATCCTCAGATTTAGAGCACCAGGTCCTTCCTCCTATTTCATCCCTCATAGATAATAACCCTGTCTGATGATTTTAGCTACCAGTGGTTCCCAATCCATAGGTTTGAGGTACATTTGGGTGGCAATTAAGTAATTTTGTACTGGTTAAGGCATGTGTGGGTTTTGGACTTCGCAATTTTAATTGCTATGCCTGTTTTTAAGGGACATTCAGGAAGAGTCCAAAACTGCTGTGAACTTCCATCTTCCCAGAATCCAACGTATATTTATTGAGTGTTTACTTGTGGCAAGCACTGCTGTAGGTGTTGGGGATGTATCAATGAACAAACATCCCAGCGTTCGAAGCACTTAAATTCCAGTTTTGGCATCTTGAATATTTTTAAAAATCTGCTTTACTCCCCCTACACTCCTTACTTCAAGTATTTATCATCACTAAGCTAAACAATTACAAGATCTTTCTAAGTTTTCCTACTTCCTGTCTCTTCCCTCTCTATTCCACACTGTGCTGTGAGAGTGGTCTTTCTTAAATCAAAACTGCCCTTTGCCTAAGATCACTTAATTGCTATCCATTTGTCTAGACACCCTCGGAGAGCATACACAATTGTCACCTTTACCAGACTTATCTGTTAGTCGCTGCTTTTGTAATTTTCCAGTTTGCTCTTTCTGGAATGCTCTGTACCCATACTCTACTGGCAAATTTCCAATTCTCTTTGGCACTCATTTCAGTGTTCTCTCATTGGAGATTTCCTGGGCAAATTTAGTTCTTCCTTACCTTATTATTTCACAGTACTTACCATGGTTAGCACATTGTGTATATGCCTGTTTCTATATTGGGCTTTAAGCTATTTAAGGTTAAAATAGTTCCTCCTTTCCTAGATTTATCCCTTGAACCCACCACAAAATGGACACTCAATACTTGTTGAGTGAAGGAAGGAAGAGAGCAGTCTTTTTGAGTCGTGGGGCCGAAAATCAGAATTGAAGGGAAGGAGAAATGGGAACTGGACAAAAAAGGAAACCAAAAAGACTTCAAAAAATGGCTTTACTCAATTTGTGCTTGAAGAAAATCATATTGTCATTGGTGCAGGGGCTGATTTAGAGAGAGGAGAATCAGGATTGAGGGTGGTAGGGAGCCTCTCCTACTTTGCTTTTGGGCCTGCCTTAAAGTGGTGATAGAACAGAAGGTTTATTGAAGACAGATCAAAGTTCAGTGAAACAAACCTAGTGAAAACCACCAAAAAAAAAAAATTAGAGCCAAATGCTATGAAAATGTTATGACAGTTTGAACTGAAGATATAAGTATATGTTTTAGTGTGGAGATTCCTTAAGAAATTATACAATAGAGTTTCCTTATGATCCTGCAATTGCACTACTGGGTATTTACCTCAAAGATACAGATGTAGTGAAAAGAAGGGCCATCTGCACCCCAATGTTCATAGCAGCAATGACCATGGTCGCCAAACTGTGGAAAGAACCAAGGTGCCCTTTAACCGATAAATGGATAAAAAAGATGTGGTCCGTACATACAATGGAATATTATGCCTCCATCAGAAAGGATGAATACCCAACTTTTGTATCAACATGGGCGGGACTGGAGATTATGCTGAGTGAAATAAGTCAAGCTGAGAGAGTTAATTATATGTTCACTTACTTGCGGAGCATAAGGAATAACAGGGAGAACATGGGGAGATGGAGAGGAGAAGTGAGTTGGGGGAAATTGGTGGGGGATATGAACCATGAGAGACTGTGGACTCTGAAAAACAAACTGAGAGTTTTGGAGGGGAGGGGTGTGGGGGGGTTGGGTGAGCCTGGTAGTGGGTATTGTGGAGGGCACGTATCGCATGGAGCTACTGGGTATGGTGCATAAACAATGAATTCTGGAAGACTGAAAAGAAATTTACAAAAAAGAAGATAAGTACATGTTTTAAAATGTTCACAGTAGAATGCCAGTTTATATATACACACAAATGTATCTTTCAGAACGAATTCATCGTTTTATTTGGGTTGAATACAAAATGATTCACCAAATGACATGTTCTGTTTTCTTTGTCATCAAAGTGTGTGATATTGTAATCAATGATAAGAATATATATCTCTCATCTCTGAATTTTCTAAGTGATCAGAGTGATGCAGTTGTCTTTTTTACATTGAAGAGTTGACTTTGAGGTCACACCTAAATATGGAGGCTGGTTGCCAGTGGAACCAACCACTCATTAAAGGGCTTCCATTTCAGTACTTCATCTGAGCTCCAAACTCCAGGGAGTACAGAAGGGCTGGAGGTTGAATCAAATTGCCAAATGGCCAATGATTTAATCAGTCATACCTATGTAATGAAGCCTCCATAAAAATCCAAGAGGACTGGGTTCAGAGAGCTCCTGGGTTGGTGAAAACATGGAGATAAAGGGTGAGTGGAGTCCTGGGAGAGGGCATGGAAGCTGCTCCCCCTGCCCCACCTTGTCCTATTATCTCTTCCATTTGACTGTTCCTGAGTTATAGCTTTTTATTATAAACTGGTAATCTAGTAAGTAAATGTTTCTCTGAGTTTGCATTCAACTCTAGTAAATTAATAAGCCCAAATAGGGGATTGTGAGAATCTTATATCAGAAACACAAGTGACAACCTAAGTTTGCAATTGTCCTCTGAAGTGGGGTCAATCTTGTAGGACAGAGCTCGTCCTATGGATTCTGGCGAGGTCTCTGAGTAGGTAGTATCAGAGTGGAGTTGAAATGTAAGACACCCAGTTGACTTCCTGAGACTTGTTTGGTAGCATGGGAAAATATAAAAACAAAACCCAAAACCTACATTGTAAGTGGGTGCAGAATTTTTTTTGGGGGGGTGCAGAATTCTTAAAGAGGAAAAGTCACTTATTTATCTGCTTACCAGTAAGTAGGTTTCTCTTTTTGCTGTCCTCACTGATGACTCTTAGAAACTCTAGAGGGCAGCAGAGAATGCTCTTTAGAATGTGAGTCTGGAAAACCTGGGAGGGACACAGTATCTCTCAGAAGGGGAATTCACCACATTGGCTCCAAACTGAAGGTCACTTCCTGCATGCAGCTTTGAGTCGATCCCTTCCACCCATCCCCCCTCCCCTAGGTTTGAAGGAATGTCATGAAAATAATTATTTCTGTCTTATTTTAACCATTTGTGTAGCATGAAACCTATTCACACATATCTTGTTCCAAGATTTCACCCAAATACTTCACCCAAATTCTGTGGGAAGTTGTCCAAATTTATTAAAACAGGCAATTGTGACAGAAGCTATAATTTTGTACAGAATTATTATAGATAAACTGAGTTATATTTGTCTCATGTTAAAAGCTGTCAAATACAAATAAGAGAGTACTATTTATTTATAGGGAGAATATTAGAAAACTTCTTTTGCATTAATTAAAAGCATATTTAGAAGATTCTTCCTTGCTACTTTTACCATATGGAGAGAGGAAACAGCATAGGGTAGATTTAAACAAAACAAAACAAAAAACCACCAAAAAAAAAAATTAGAGTCAAAAAGGCAGAAAGTTGAGATTAAGCTGAATTAAATAAGTCAAGCAAAAAGAGTTAATTATCATATGGTTTCACTTACTTGTGGAGCATAAGGAATAACATGAAGGTCACTGGGAAAATGGAGAGGAAAAGTGAGTTGGAGTAAATCGGAGGTAAGACAAAACATGAGAGACTATGGGCTCTGAGAAACAAACTGAGGATGTCCGGAGGAGTGAGTGGTTGGGAGAGCCTCGTGGTGGGTATGAAGGGCATGTATTGCATGGAGCACTGGGTGTGATGCATAAACAATGAAACTTGGAACATGAAAAAAATAAAATAAAATTAAGATGTAAAAAAAAAAAAAAAATGTCAGGAATCTGAGTCCAGTTCTCACAAACCCTGTGGTCTTGATTAATCATTTTTCTCAAGATTCACTTGACTAATCTCTAAAAAAAGGAGTTGGACAAGATGATATCTAAAGTTAATTCTTACTTTAAAATTCCACTGTTCCTTCAGTAAAAATTCCAGTGTAGTGATGCTGTATGATTTTGGCCTGGTCCTTTTGGAAATACTTATATAATCTGTACTTAACTGTACTCACTTTAATGGTATAAGAACATTGAGTAGATCAATTGAGGGATTTTAAATGTAACTTCTAAGAAATAAACAGATCCAAGGCAAAAACCTGGTGTGGGCTTTTGGCTGCAAGCTAAAATCAGGATGACTAGATCCCAATTAGTTTATGAAAGTCTTAATGTGTTTCTGTTAACAATTGGACTTTTATTATTTACTTAATTATGTTACAGAAGTTCAAATTCTTTAATAAAGAGTTGTGTTTTGATTCTCTAAAAATGTACCTCGATTTCAAGCTGTCATCCTTTGAATAGAAAATTACCTCTTAAAGACAGGAAGCATCTATGTTACATGTAAGATTTTTAAGATTGTTACTAGTGAAATTTATTGCCCATTTTGTATTAACTTATGAAATATTTCCCTATAACTGAAATATGGAATTAATCTGTCCATCAATGGATGAATGGATAAAGAAAATGTGATATATACATATTAAATGGAATATTATTCAGCCTTTAAAAAGGAGAAATCCTACCATTTGTACAATAGAGATAGACTCTGAAGGCATTAAGGTCATTGTGATAAGTGAAATAAGACAGACACAGAAAGGCAAATAATGCATCTTTCAGCTGATGTATAGCATCTAAGGAAGGTGAATTCCTAGAAACAGGGAATAGAAGGATGGTTACTAAGGAATAGGGATTAGAGGAAATGGGGAGACGTTGTTTATAGGTACAAACCTGGGGCACCTGAGTGGCTGAGTCAGCTAAGTGTCTCACTTGATTTTGGCTTAGGTCATGATCTGGGGATCTTGGGATCCAGCTTTGTGTCAGGCTATGCACTCAATGAGGAATCTGCTTGAGATTCTCTCTCTCTCTGCCTTTCTCCCTCCCAGCTTGTTCTCTTCCTCTCTCTAAAATAAACAAAAACAAAACAAAACAAAAAACAAAGGTACAAACTTAAGACGAATAAGTTCTGGAGACCCAATGTACAGCATAATGACTACAGTTAGCAATAATGATGTATCATATACTTGAAATTTGTCAAGATTGTAAGGGTTGCTGTGCATGTGCACATGCACACACACACGCACACACACATGCACACACACACGTGCATGCGCACACACACACACACAGAGTAAATACTAGAAGTGATAGGTATACTAATCGGCTCAATTATGGTAATCATTTCATAATATATACATACATACGTCAAAACTTCATATTGCTCACTTAAATGTACACAATTTTAACTTATACCTCTGTAAAGCTGGGGAAAATGATTTTGTCAACTTAAACAATAAGTTAAAAAATTCATAAACACTTGCCCTTTTGCAGTTTTCCATATCACATGAAGAAACCTCAATAGATTTATGTATAATACAATACAGCACCACAATCTGGCATTGTAGTTCAAATGTATTAGGACAAATAACATAACCAAAGGGATTTAGGTTATTTTTGTGTCAAAGTCACTACAGTGTACGGCGCAGGCTGAGCCAACTCCTGGGCAATTGACACTCTGGGGATTGGCCCTGGGGCTTCTCAAGGAGTTGAGTCTGTTTCCTGGAATCTGGGGCAAGGGGAAGGCAGGGCCTGAAGAAAACATCAGTCTCAGGAAGTATGTAGAAATCAAATTTAGGATCTGACAAGAAAGCCTAGAGTCTTAGTGATAGAAGCCAGTAATCTAGATAGTTCAAAGTGGAAAAGATTTGGGAGATAAGTGTGTCTGGAGTTGAAAGCCTTTTAAAAGCATGGTGCCATTGTGCATGTGCAATGTTATTCATGAACACATATGTTTAATTATTTTATGGCCTCAATTTTAAATATAGAGCTTCATATAAAATAATAGGGTGGTGCTTATAATTCCTTGATGCATCAGTATAATGATTTCTTCCTCCAAAGCTCCATATTTTTTAGTTTGTTTGGAAATTGCAAGGGTGGTCTCTGTGAGCAGAGTCAAAAAGAAATATGAAGTAAATTTGAACTACATCAGATATGTGAAATTTTAAACTAAAAAATATCTGGTAGCCACACATTAAAAAAGTAGAAAGAAACAGGTGCAATTGATCTTAAACATCTGTTTTATTTAACCCAAAATATAAAAAATATATTATCATTTCAACATGTAATCCATATAAGATATTATTCATGAAACATTTTACATTCTTTATTTCATCTTAAAACTTTGAAATCCAGTGTCTCTTTTATACTTGTAATACACCTCAATTCAGACTAGTGTTCAAAGATAAATAGGTGTATTAAATAAGAGTTTATTTGAATAAAAATCCATTTGTAGTAGAACAAAAGTGCCCTTCAAAGGCAGCACCATACTGCGAGTGGTTAGGAGGACTACACTGACAGGAGACTTTTCTGGAGAAAAGGTGAAAGTCAAATAATGAAATTATTGATTGGCTATAGTTTAAAGACTACATAGCTCCTTGTGATTGGTTGTCTGAGGGTTTCAATTTCACAATCTTGAGGCATTTACAGGCTTAGATCTTGGGTTGTTTATGTTAGTTTCCATGACATTCCAGTCACAACAGTCTAATGGCCTCATTTAATTAATTTAACACCAGCTCCTTCTCATGTTCTCAGTAGTCAGTGAAGCCAATGGTCATTATCGGACAGTTGAGGTCTAACTACACAGAATGCTGACTAGATCGTCTACAAAAAGTGAATAGTCTTCTGAAATATTGGATTGTTTTGTTTCTTCCTTGCCAGCACATTGAATCATACTTTGTTATTTATACAAACAGAACGAGATTGCTGCTATAAACATTTGGGTACTTGTGCCCTTTCGGTCACTACATTTATATCTTTAGGATAAATACCCAGTAGTGCAGTTGCTGGGTCGTAGAGTAGCTCTATTTTCAAATTTTTGAGCAACATCCATATTGTCTTCCAGAGTGGCTGCACCAGCTTGCATTCCCACCAACAGTGTAGGAGTGTTCCCTTTTCTCCTCATCCTCGCCAACATCTGTCATTTCCTGACTTGTTGATTTTAGCCATTCTGACCAGTGAGAGATGGTATTTCATTGTGGTTTTGATTTGTATTTCCCTGATGCTGAGTGATGTTGAACATTTTTTCATTTGTCATATTCACCATTTGGATGTCTTCTTTGTAGAAATGTCTGTTCATGTCTTCTGCCCATTTCTTGACTGGATTATTTGTTCTTTGGGTGTTGAGTTTTATAAGTTCTTTATAGATTTTGGACACTAGCCCTTTATCTGATACATCATTTGCAAATACCTTCTCCCATTCTGTCAGTTGTCTTTTGGTTTTATTGACTATTTCTGTCCATCAACAGATGAATGGATAAAGAAGATGCGGTATATATATATACAATGAAATACTGTGCAGCCATCCAAAAACTGAAATCTTACCATTTGCAACGATGTAGATGGAACTAGAGGGTATTATGCTAAGCAAAATAAGTCAATCAGAGAGAGACAGTCATCATACGATCTCTCTGATATGAGGAATTTGAGAGGCAGGGTGGGGAATCATGGGGGGCAGGGAGGGAAAAAATGAAACAAGATGGGATTGGGAGGGAGACAAACCATAAGAGACTCTTAATCTCAGAAAACAAACTGAGGGTTGCTGAGGAGTGGTGGAGGGGAGGATAAGGTGGGTGGGTTATGGATGTTGGGAGGTTATGTGCTGTGGTGAGTGCTGTGAATTGTGTAAGACTGATGATTCACAGATCTGTACCCCTGAAACAAATAATACATTATATGTTAATTAAAAAAAAAAAAACAGAACAAGAAAAATAGCTGAATAGTTGAAAGTGAAAGTGGTCATGGGATAAAGAAAAAAGTACATATATATATATATAAAGTGTGTATATATATATATATATACACACATACACACACATTTATAATGTGCAGTTTTGAATAGAGCCTTATTTTTTTTAAAGGATTTATTTATTTATTTGAGAGAAGCAAGTGAGAGTGAGAGAGCATGAGCTGGGGAGGGAGGGGCAGAGGGAGAGTGAGAAGCAGAGTCCCTGCTGAGTGGAGAGTGAATGTGGAGACTGGACCCCAGGATTCTGAGATCAGGACCTGAGCTGAAGTCAGATGCTTAACTGACTGAGCCATCCAGGCACCACAAATAGAGCCTTTGTTTTGAGCTTCAACACTCTATGTATTACAATATAATCTAAAAGGTGATAAGAAGAGTAATAAAGGAAAATGAATTCTAGTTGAGAGATTCTTAGAAAAATATTTAAGGAAAGAAATTGGACCTTTTAAAAAGTTGCTAACTGTAGCAACTTAATGTTTTAATATTCTAAAGATTGTAAAGAACCTTACATTTTCACTTGACAATTCTCTTGAAAGTTTTGCAAGAAGCAATGACAAAGCACTAAGCAGCACCTATTGTTTTCTGACAAAGCTAAGGCTACAAAGATCTAGTTTCTCACTCAGTTCCCACCCACATTCCATTTCTCCTTTTCATTTGTATTCATGTTAAATGTTGCTCTTTACCTGTTGACTGAGCCTATTTTTACATTTGACAAGAATACCAAAGTACTGACTGAAAATGAATTATGCAAAAGCTAACTACTAGCTGTTTTGCACACTTGTGCAAATGAACATGAACAATTTTTCCTTCTCTTGTACTCAATAAAATGTCCCCAAAATGTAGGATCTCTTCAGACTTTAGTGGGAGAGAAGGTGCCTACTATACTGACCACATGCTCTTCTCTCTTGTGCTAAAACGTTGTTCCTTATACATTTTTGAGATTCAAAACTTTATATATAGCTTATGTATTATATATATATATATATATATATATATATATATTGCATTTGTTAACATATAAATCCCTTTTAAAAGTTCTTTTAAAAATAGGGGCGCCTGGGTGGCTTAGTGGGTTAAAGCCTCTGTCTTTGGCCCGGGTCATGATCCCAGGGTCCTGCGATTGAACCCCACATCAGGCTCTCTGCTCAGAAGGGAGCCTGCTTCTTCCCCTCTCCCTGCCTGCCTCTCTGCCTACTTGTGATCTCTATCTGTCAAATAAAATCTTTAAAAAAAAATAGTGTTAAAGATATAATAAATATTACAAACCTCTTTCAGTCTACATTTCTTTGTTTTTTTTATTTTATTTTTTAAATTTTAAGATATTTTATTTATTTATTTGAGAAGCAAGCTTAAGGTGGGGGAGGGGCATGGGGGAGAAGGAGACACAGACTCCCTGCTGAGCAGGAAGCCAGATGTGAGGCTCCATGCTGGGCTCAGTCCCAGGACCCCAGGAACATGACCTGAGCAGAAGGCAGGCACTTAACCAATTGTGCCACCGAAGCGCCCCTACATTTCTTTAAATGTTGTACCATACTGTAACAGTTATTTGAACTTGGTGAGAAAAAGATGTGATTGGAGGTGATCAACATCTCTGCTGCCCTTCAAGCTCATAATAAAATCTACAGTACTGATGACAGTCAGGGAGCAATATACTGTCCCTGCAAACCACCATGAGCCCAATACTGTTTGGAACATTTTGCATTTGCATTAAACTTTTGTTTAATCCTTACAGTAAGAATTGCTCTATCACCTTTGGTGATATCTTTGGTCTATCACCTCCATTTTATTTTATTTTTTATTTTATTTTATATTTTTAATTTTTCAAACTCTATCCAGCTTTATTAAAGACACTTTCGTGAACAATTGTGGTATTTCAGGCAGGACATGGGCAGACAGTTGTTAACAGTATACAACAATTTCCCAACTCTCTTCTTCAACAGACTCCCGAAATCACCAAGCCACCATAAAACCCAGGGAAGTCTTCATGTGATCATCTGAACGTCAGAGTGAGGGTTGGCAGTTCATGTTCAGCATGTTGTTTAACAGCTTTCCAGAAGCCAGCCCTGACTTTCAGGAAATGAAATGGAAATGGCAGAATCACCAATCCAAAGATCCACAAGCTGAAAAACAAACTCTGTGGACGGATGCCCTCTCTGCGGGTACATAGCAAAGTCCAGATTGCCTGACATACTGGGAATTGCGTTTTGGCATCAGGTTCCAACAGGTCTCTGGGTTTAAGGGAGTCAAGTCTAGGGCAAAGCAAAGAAGGAGAAGAGATCATAAATAGTGAACTTTGTTTTTGTTTTTGTTTTTTTCACACTATAAAGCATCTGTAACATTGTGGCTAATGTGTGTCAACATCAAGGAATAACCTCCTCCCGGGAACCAAGAGGAAATTTCTCAAAACTAGAAGAGAAAGACCTCTCCCCACCCCCCCATCAGTCTAGCTTCAGGGATATCCTATTAGTGACATGTGCCTTTCCCCTCAAACAACAATGAAATGCTCTGTATGCTAACAATATAGCTTAAAAAAAAAAAAAAGTAAAACAAAATCCTACATTTTTATAAAGCTTGATAAAAAAGAAGTAGTATTTCAAACTGTACATTCACCAGAAGGGCACAGTTATCAAAGGGCATACAGCTCACGTGGCCCGCCAGCACACTCAGCTTTCCGCTCTGCTCTGTGGGGCACCCCCGTGTTCTGCAAGGTTATTCCCATCCTTGCCAGCAGCAGCTTTCCTCTCTGTTCCTTCTCTCCTTTCTTGGGAGGGGCCGGATTAGCTCTGGTTTTGGAGGAGCAGGAGTAGCCGATAACCATGCAAATCTTCTCTTGTCCCTCACCTTGGCTTTTTATCTCCTCCCCCATCTCCTTCAGCCTTCTCTTGTGCATGGCTGTGGCCGCAGCAGGATCTAGGCCTTGGCCTTTGGCCACCCTGGGCTCTTGCCTTTGCTTCACACTCATGTACATCTGTTTTACTTAAAAGGAAATGGAGAGGTGAACCATGAGAGACTATAGACTCTGAAAAACAGTCTGAGGGGTTTGAAGTGGCGGGGGGGTGGGAGGTTGGGGTACCAGGTGGTGGGTATTATAGAGGGCACGGCTTGCATGGAGCACTGGGTGTGGTGAAAAAATAATGAATACTGTTTTTCTGAAAATAAATAAATTGGAAAAAAAATAAATAAAGATACATTCAACACTAAAAAAAAAAAAAAAAAGGAAATGGAGCCCACGAAGTTTGGGTAACTTGCCAAAAGTCACACAGAGTGAGTGGAAGAGCTAGTAATTACACATGGCAACTAGATACCAGAACCCACTTCCAGATCAGCATGTCTGATGGCTATCAAATCAGAGGGAGGCAAAGCAGCTGGCCACAGGTGAGTTTCTGCTGAGAGTTTAACATTAGATTGCTATCCGTCAGGCGATGAAGTTCACGTTGGACAAGTGAGCACAGACTGTGAGGGAGCTACCACAGGTGGTTATAGCCTTAAACCCTAGAGCTAACACTGAATGACAGGATTTGGAAGCCTGGGGCACAGGCAGGGGATGAAAGCAGGACCAGAGAAGGGACACGTGATAAAACTCAGAGAAGGTCACAAAGCAACAGTCATAAGGACAGAACAAGAGGATCCCGTGGTACACAGTAGGTACGTCTAAGAATAAGAGGCTTATTATGTTCAACCTGAAAATCAGATTTACCCTAGAGTTTTCAGGTTGTGGGACTGTTTAATTACAGTAATATGCTCTGATGGTCGGTCGAAGTCGGGATAGAAAGTCCTTGACTGTATCCTTGCAGGAAGGCGTTTTCTAAGAGCGCGGGCTCCTTGGATGGGGCGGCAAGCCTCTGTGAATGGTCGCCAACCTCACCCGCATGCTCCTTGCCTCCATCCACTAGCATTTTCATTGTTTTTGTAGGGGTTGCTGACCCAAAGAACTTTTATTAGTTTTCTTTCTTAAGGCTTCTAGCAAGATCTCTCAGAAATACAGAAGAAATTGTCCTGATTTCCCCTATCCTAATTTCGGTCTCTGCTTCCATGGTACCCGGGCATGACCCACTGCCATCCTTCGATCTGCCAAAATTTTGATGACTTGGTTTCTTGTCAAATTGACTGAAAGGATGCATGTCCAACTCAGCATATCCACTCCAGTCACTGCAGCCTGGCTAGAGTTTTTGCCCTGCAGTTGGAGCTCAGGATTGTCATCTGTCCTTCTTCCAAATACAGAAAAATCTACGGGAGAGGAAGTATGATATTTGTGTAATTTCTAAAGCATCTGTTTTTTCTGCTTAGCAGTTTGTTCTTTGAGTGACTGTGAGTTTACTTATTCAAACAGCTTTCTCTTCACATACAGATTTTACAGTCTGTTCTTATTCCGTTCACCTTGATGTCCCCAAAAATATTTCCACTTTTCCTCACTAGCACAAGGGTGTGTGTGAAGGTATTAACCAGATTTAAAATAGTAATTATCTATGGATCTAAAAGAATCTGAGTCACACTTAGATATAAAGATTTGAATTTTAGAGTCTTGAAAATTTAAGAGGACTCCAAAACTACATATTCTTTTATTTTTTTTTCCTTCCTCAAATAGGGCCTAAATGAATCGCAGCCTTATTTGTTTGTCTCTCTAACTCCATATTAACAGACACCTGGTTGTAAGAGGTGAAATGGAAAGAGAGGCCATCGTTACTTGATCTGTGTGCTTCAAGTAAGAGAAAATGCCACCTGGTCCTGTGCTCACTGCTGTCAAAGTTTGGCTTTCAGTGTTAAAACTCATCCTTGCCACTCAGCAAAGAGCTCATGGAAGTAAACACAAAATGCTCACTGCTGATTCAGAGACTTACTTGACTTTTGTTGTTCTATTTTTCCCTCTGTTTTAAAGGTATTTTAAATTAGTTAATATTGCATTGTATCATAAATCTATATATATTTTTTGAAAGATTTTATTTATTTATTTGGGCACATGCATAAAGTGGGGGCAGAGGGAGAGGGAGAGAGAGAAGCAGGCTCCCTGCTGAACAAGGAGACTGACATAGGGACTGAATCTCAGGACCCTGGATCATGACTTGAGCCGAAAGGCAGATGCTTAACTAATGGAGCCACCCAGGCGTTCGCATAAATCTATATATAACAAGAAGAGCAAAGGACAAAAAGATGAAGACTTAACAAGTTACTAAAACTTTTAAATATATGAGCTCCCAATGGACAATTTACTAACAGATTAGCACTTTAATTAGCTTTTGTATATATAAAAGATTTCATTGTATTCGACCTTTTCTTTTTGTCAAAAACAAGCAAAAAAACCAAGATTATGCTGATCTTCATTCTAGAACTAAAGCGTCTATTGGGTTTTCTCAGAAATGTAATCGCTCATGGTTTTTTCTTGAAATTGTTAAATGTGATGCACTGGGTTTGCCAATTTACTTGCCTCTTTTCCCTGGTAATTTTTTTCGGGTGTTTGCCGTAAGCAACAACTACTTTAAGCCAAAAGATAAGGTAGTTATTATCTTCCTGGTTCTCACTTAGAAATTCATGAATTACACATTATTTACATGGGATTGTATATCTTCATCTTCATTTTAATAACTGAATTTAAATAGATTTTTATTATTATCTACTATATTGTGTTAATCATTCAAAAATCATCAAATTGTGAAAGTATCATTTATAAAATATTACTCCTTATTAAATTAAGCATGAGTTAAGCTAAATAACAACAAAAACAAAATATTAACATTTTAACATAATGGGATAACATTATTTCCATAACAGAAAAGTACCATTTCCCAAGCATAAGTTATTTATGGGGCCAAACTTGACTGAAAACAAATATCTCCCTGACATTGACATATGAAATCTTTATTCATTCTTCTGGTGTTGTAACAGGTTCCAAGTGTAGAAAGGACCTGATTTCTTCAGTGATTCATATTATGATTCTGACTTGAGCAACAAAGTAAATAATAATATTGTTAGATTATAACCAAGGGTAAAAAACAAACTTCCTGAATCCACAGTGATACAAATAAATGACTGAATAAAATAAATAAATAAGGGAAAAGAAATAACTCTTCCTCCCAGAATAATTTCAGTAGAAGCAATTATTAATGGATTAGCTATTTAGGGAGAGAAGGGAAGGATCTAGAGAGTCTGAGTAGTAGATCTAAAGTGAAATCAAATTAGCCAGCAGGTACCTGGAACTAAACTATTTTATATTTTTGGCTAGAAGATTCCTTTCCCTATAAAAAGTAGTTTGAACATTTAAAAATAACTCACTGTGTCACACTCTACTTAGTTTAATAAAAAATTTTTCTTTTTCAGAAAATGTGCTCAGGAAACACCATTATACATCTATTCACAGCATTTTCCCCCATTTATATTTTTTGTATTAGAAAATTACATAATTTTGGGCTCCTGGGTGGCTCAGTGGGTTAAGCCTGTGCCTTTGGCTCAGATCATGATCCCAGGGTGCTGGGATCAAGCCCCGCATCGGGCTCTCTGATCAGCAGGGAGCCTGCTTCCTCCCCTCTCTCTCTCTGCCTGCCTCTCTGCCTACTTGTGATCTCTGTCTGTCAAATAAACAGATAAAATCTTTTTAAAAAATTAGATAATTTTGTACCTTGCCTTTTCACTCTATGTCATAAGCAATCATTTTTCTTAGTCTTTTTAAAATTTTTCATTAAGTGGATATACAATGTTTGCATTAAATTTCATCTTGTGGATCTACAATTATTTTCTCAACTGGATTAGCACAGCCAGGCATCAGCACTCAGAAGCTGGAGACAGATTGAGTAGTGAGATCCAGCCTATTTTTCTGAGCTATGTTGGTTATCTACCCAATGCAGCCCTAAGTGCAGTGACATGGGGCCTGCTTGTTCATTCAGCACATACTCACTGAGCTCCCACAGAGTCAGACTCTAGTCTAAGAGCAAGGAATAGATCAATGGAAAATGGCCAAAATTCCTTGTCACCTGGGAGACTATGTTCTGGGTGAGGGACACAGGCTATTGTAGACTATTGTAATATGATAATATTAAATAATTACTAATATAAAAGAAAACTGAAAGAAGATGATGTGTTCTATGGGACAAATAAACAATAAGAATAAAGAGGATCAGGAATACAGGAATGGGGCTGAAGATGCTTGCAATTTAAAAATGAGAAACAAGCAGGCAAATACTTGATGATATGAAGTAATTATTGCAAATTTTTCAAGGAAGAACAGCCCAGTCCTTCACTTATGGCAGGTTCAAGTGACATGCATCCCAGAAACCAGAAGGATAATATACCCAATCAGACTTTGGCTCTGCCCGTTTCTTTTACTGCATGTCCTTCCTCCAACTAGTTCTCTCTCTCTCTCTCCCTGGCAAATAAATAAATAAAATCTTTAAAATAGCAATGACACATAAGGTGTTCTTACTTTCCAGAAATGTGTCGTATCTTAGTCTTTACAGAGTGTTCCCATAGAGGTATTCCCCTAGCCTGAATCTAGCATCCTTGGCCACTGCCCCTTAAAAAAAAAAAAAATGCACTTTATTTATTTATATTTAGCAGTTATAGGTTTACAGAAAAACTGAGTGGAAGGTACAGAGTTTCCATATTCACCTCATCCCACCGCTCCCTGTCTCCCCTATTGTTGATATTTTGCATTCGACTGGTACATTTGTTACAACTGATGACCCAATACTAATGTTATTATTAACTAAAGTCTGTAGTTAACTTAGGGCTCACTCTTCATTTAGCACATTCTGTGGATTTTGACAAATATCTAGTAACATGTGTCCTTCATTACAGTATCATACAGAATAGTCTCATTGTCTTAAAAATTTCTTATGCATCACCTACTTACCCTTCTCTCCCTCCCCTGAGCTCCTATCAACCACTGATTTTTCTTTTTACTGTTTTCAGAGTTTTGCCTTTTGTAGAAAGTCATATGGTTGGAATCATACAGTATGTTGTCTTTTCAGATTGGCTTCTTTTACCTAACAAAATGTATTTGAGGTTTCTCCCATGTCTTTTCATGGCTTGATAGCTCATTTTTTTATGCCACTGAATTTTTAATACACCATGAAACATATAATGTTTCATTATAGTCACAATATTAGCAAATCCTTCCTGATTAAGGATAAAGCCCTTTCTCAGAATGGTTAGCAAGTATTATGCCCCTACAGTTTAGAAATATCTGTACTCTGTCATATCTATACATTTTCTTTCCAGTCCAGGCAACCTCTAGTAAGGCCTAAACCATTTGGCCACAAATCCTGTTTCTCGGGTATCTAGTCCCTCTTAAGATGGTGAGACCATATTGGCTAAGGCCCATAAGTGTTACGGCCACTTTCTCCTTGTTTTTTATGCACCTCAGTGAACAGTGCCCCCTAGAGAATGGGACTTTAAAATATTCAGATTCTAGGTGCATAAAGATTCTGAAGATTCTGTGGGTGAATCATCAGTGATTTATGGCAATACAAAAGCAGGGATAAGATAAAAATAACTTGAAAAACAAACCCCAAGAGACGATTCCAAGCTACTCATTTTCCAGGCAGGTCACCAAGGGATGCCCACTGATAGCTTTTCTTCAGATTCCTCAAATAGTATTATTGGGTCAACTTTATAGTTTGGCCTCAGGTCACTTTTCTATCTCAGAGAAAAACAAAATGAGCATGGATCATGGCCTACCATCATACCTGAGAGAATTAAGAGTATCAGGATTTTCCTTCTGAGGTGCCCTCAGGGACAGAATGACTGTATTCTTTCCCCACATTATTTGTCCTTCATGGGCTGCCTTTCCATCTTCCACAGTTTCTGCCTATCCATTTTTTTTTTAACCTGTATTAATGAAGAGTTGGCCTCTCTAGGTGAGAGTTTCAGATTCAGCCATACCATCGCCTCACAGGCGAGTAGCAGAGATAGCCTTCCTAGACTGTTCCCATTTGTCTATTTCCCAGAAAATGTACCATTAGAAAGGTAAAATCATGGGACTGTCACTACCACAGGCAGTGGGCCAGAACTTCCAATTAGTCCCAAAGAGCCCATAATGTGGAATCAGTTCTTTTGTCGCCGTAGGGATATTTATACTTCCCAGAGCACCTGGATGGCTCAGTCAGTTAAGCATCAGCCTTCAGCTTGGGTCATGATCCTGGGGTCCTGGGATCGAGTCCCACATAGGGCACCCTGCTTACCAGGTAGTCTGCTTCTCCCTCTCCCTCTACCCCTCCCCACCACTGGTTCTCTCTCTCAAATAAATAAATAAATAAAAATTTTAAAAAAGGAATATTCCCACTTTCAGGATAATTGACATTGTGGTGTTGATTGTTTGCATGGTGGCTTTTCCTTCCTCCAGAGCATACATGTACACTCCTTGACCTGGTATAACCAGATCCAGTCAAATAAGGAAAATATTCTTGAGGTGAGAAAGTTGGATAGTACATGTTTGCATCATTCTTCAATGTTTATTCTCATTCCCATATTCTTGAAAAAGAATCCTTTTCAGAGGTGTTCCTCCTCCACTGTCTCTCATATTCAGATACAGTGTGCATTTACCCATGAGTCAGATCAGCTTTTCCTATGTCTATCACACTCTCCCCATTTATTTATTTATAAACATATCATGTATTATTAGCTCCAGGGCTACAGGACTGTGAATTGCCAGGTTTACACATTTCACAGCACTCACCATAGCACATACCCTCCCCAATGTCCATAACCCCACCACCCTCTCCCTACCCCCGAACCCCTGCAACCCTCAGTTTATTTTGTGAGATTAAGAATCACTTATGGTTTCCCTCCCAATCCCATCTTGTTTCATATATTCTTCTCCTACCCCCTTAACCCCCCATGTTGTAGCTCCACTTCCTCATATCAGGGAGATCATATGATTGTTGTCTTTCTCCGCTTGACTTATTTTGCTAAGCGTGATACCCTCTAGTTCCATCCACATCATTGCAAATGGCAAGATTTCATTTCTTTTGATGGCTGCATAGTATTCCATTGTGTATATATACCCCATCTTCTTTATCCATTCATCTGTTGATGGACATCTAGGTTTTATCCATAGTTTGGCTATTGTAGACATTGCTGCTATAAACATTCAGGTGCACGTGCCCCTTCGCATCACTATGTTGGTATCTTTAGGGTAAATACCCAGTAGTGCGATTGCTGGGTCACAGGGTAGTTCTCTTTTCAACTTTTTGAGGAACCTCCATGCTGTTTTCCCGAGTGGTTGCACCAGCTTGCATTCCCACCAACAGTGTAGGAGGGTTCCCCTTTCTCCGTATCCTCACCAGCATCTGTCATTTCCTGACATGTTAATTTTAGCCATTCTGACTGGTGTGAGGTGATATCTCATTGTGGTTTTGATTCGTATTTCCCTGATGCCAAGTGATGTGGAGCACTTTTTCATGTGTCTGTTGGCCATCTGGATGTCTTCTTTGCAGAAATGTCTGTTCATATCTTCTGCCCATTTCTTGATTGGATTATTTGTTCTTTGAGTGTTGAGTTTGGTAAGCTCTTTATAGATTTTAGATACTAACCCTTTATCCGATATGTCGTTGGCAAATATCTTCTGTCAGTTGTCTTTTGGTTTTGTTGAATGTTTCCCTTGCTGTGAAAAAGCTTTTGATCTTGATGAAGTCCCAATAGTTCATTTTTGCCCTTGCTTCCCTTGCCTTTGGCGATGTTCCTAGGAAGAAGTTGCTGCGGCTGAGGTCGAAAATGTTGCTGCCTGTGTTCTCCTCAAAGATTTTGATGGAGTCCTGTCTCACATTGAGGTCCTTCATCCATTTTGAGTCTATTTTTGTGTGTGGTGTAAGGAAATGATCCAGTTTCATTTTTATACATGTGGCTGTCTAATTTTCCCAACACCATTTTTTGAAGAGGTTGTCTTTTTTCCATTGGACATTCTTTCCTGCTTCGTCGAAGATTAGTTGACCATAGAGTTGAGGGTCTATTTCTGGGCTCTCTATTCTGTTCCATTGATCTATGTGTCTGTTTTTGTGCCAGTACCATACTGTCTTGATGATGACAGCTTTGTAATAGAGCTTGAAGTCTGGAATTGTGATGCCACCAACTTTGGCTTTCTTTTTCAATATTTCTCTGGCTATTCGAGGTCTTTTCTTGTTCCATACAAATTTTAGGATTATTTGTTCCATTTCTTTGAGGTTTGGAAAAAACTGGATGGGATTTTAATAAGGATTGCATTAAATGTGTAGATTGCTTTAGGTAGTATAGACATTTTCATAATATTTGTCCTTCCAATCCATGAGCATGGAACATTTTTCCATTTCTTTCTGTCTTCTTCAATTTCTTTCATGAGTACTTTATAGTTTTCTGAGTATAGATTCTTTGCTTCTCTGGTTAGGTTTATTCCTAGGTACCTTATGGTTTTGGGTGCAATTGTAAATGAGATTGACCCTTTAATTTCTCTTTCTTCTGTCTTGTTGGTGGTGTAAAGAAATGCAGCTGATTTCTGTGCATTGATTTTATATCTTGACATTTTACTGAATTTCTGTATAAGTTCTAGCAGATTTGGAGTGAAGTCCTTTGGGTTTTCCACATATAGTATCATATCATCTTCAAAGAGTGATAGTTTGACTTCTTCTTTGCCAATTTGGATGCCTTTAATTTCTTGTTGTTGTCTGATTGCTGAGGCTAGGACTTCTAGTACTATGCTGAATAGCGGTGGTGGTAATGGACATCCCTGCTATGTTCCTAATATTAGCGGAAAAGTTTTTCTCCATTGAGAATGATATTTGCAGTGGGTTTTTCATAGATGGCTTTGATAATATTGAGGTATGTGCCCTCTATCCCTACACTTTGAAGAGTTTTGATCAGGAAGGGATGCTGTACTTTGTCAAATGCTTTTTCAGCATCTATTGAGAGTATCATATGGTTCTTGTTCTTTCTTTTATTAATGTATTGTATCACATTGATTGATTTGTGGATGTTGAACCAACCTTGCAGCCCTGGAATAAATCCCACTTGGTCATAGTGAATAATCCTTTTAACGTACTGTAGGATCCTATTGGCTAATATTTTGATGATAATTTTTGCTTCTGTGTTCATCAAGGATATTGGTCTATAATTTTCTTTTTTGATGGGATCTTTGTCCAGTTTGGGGATCAAGGTGATGCTGGCCTCATAAAATGAGTGTGGAAGTTTTCCTTCCATTTCTATTTTTTGGAACAGTTTCAGGAGAGTAAGAATTACTTCTTCTTTAAATGTTTGGTAAACTTCCCCCAGACAGCCCTGGGATTTTGTTTGTTTGGAGATTTTTGATGACTCTTTCAATCTCCTTACTGGTTATGGGTCTGTTCAGGTTTTCTATCTATTCCTGGTTCAGTTGTCGTAGTTTTTATGTCTCTAGGAGTGCATCCATTTCTTCCAGATTGTCAAATTTGTTGGCATAGAATTGCTCATAATATGTTCTTATAATTGTTTGTATTTCTTTGGTGTTGGTTGTGATCTCTCCTCTTTCATTCATGATTTTATTTATTTGGGTCCTTTCTCTTTTCTTTTGGATACGTCTGGCCAGGGGTTTATCAATCTTATTAATTCTTTCAAGGAACCAGCTCCTAGTTTTGTTGATTTGTTCCTTTGTTCTTTTGGTTTCTATCTCATTGATTTCTGCTCTGATCTTTATTATTTCTCTTTGCCTACTGGGTTTAGGCTTTCTTTGTTATTCTTTCTCCAGCTCCTTCAGGTGTAGGTTTAGGTTGTGTGTTTGAGACCTTTCATGTTTCTTGAGAAAGTCTTGTATCACTATTTTCCTCTCAGGACTGCCTTTGCTGTGTCCCACAGACTTTGAACCATTGTGTTTTCATTATCATTTGTTTCCATGAATTTTTTCAATTCTTCTTTAATTTCCTGGTTGGCCCATTCATTCTTTAGAAGGATGCTGTTTAGTCTCCATGTATTTGGGTTCTTTCCAAATTTCCTCTTGTGATTGAGTTCTAGCTTCAGAGCATTGTGGTCTGAAAATATGCAGGGAATCATCCCATTCTTTTGATACCGGTTGAGACCTGATTTATGACCTAGGATGTAATCTATTCTGGAGGATGTTCCATGTGCACTAGAGAAGAAGGTGTATTCTGTTGCTTTGGGATGGAATAATCTGAATATATCTGTGATGTCCATCTGGTCCAGTGTGTCATTTAAGGCCTTTATTTCCTTGCTGATCTTTTGCCTAGATGATCTGTCCATTTCAGTGAGGGGAGTGTTAAATTCCCCTACTATTATTGTATTATTTTCAATGTGTTCCTTTGATTTTGTTATTAATTGGCTTATATAGTTGTCTGATCCCATGTTAGGGGCATAGATATTTAAAATTGTTAGATCTTCTTGTTGGGCAGATCCTTTGAGTATGATATAATGTCCTTCCTCATATCTTATTAAGTCTTTGGCTTAAAATTGAATTGATCTGATCTAAGGATTGCCACCCCAGCTTTCTCTTGATGTCCATTAGCATGGTAAATTGTTTTCCACCCCCTCACTTTAAATCTGGAGGTGTCTTTGTGTCTGAAATGACTTTTTCATAGGCAGCATATTGATGGGTTTTGTTTTTTAATAAATTCTGATACCCTGTGTCTTTTGATTGGGCATTTAGCCCATTTACATTCAGGCTAACTATTGACAGATGTGAACTTAGTGCTATTGTATTGCCTGTAAGGTGACTGTTACTGTATATTGTCTCTGTTCCTTTCTGATCTACTACTTTTAGGGTCCCTCTTTGCTTAGAGGACCCCTTTCAATATTTCCTATAGAGCTGGTTTGCTGTTTGCAAATTCTTTCAGTTTTTGTTTGTCCTGGAGACTTTCTATCTCTCCTATTTTCAATGATAGCCTAGCTGGATATAGTATTCTTGGCTGCATGTTTTTCTCATTTAGTGCTCTGAATATATCATGCCTGTTCTTTCTGTCCTACCAGGTCTCTGTGGATAAGTCCACTGCCAATATAATATTTTTACCATTGTATGTTACAGACTTCTTTTCCCAGGCTATTTTCAGGATTTTCTCTTTTTCACTAAGACTTGTAAATTTTACTATTAGATCATGGGGTTTGGACCTATTCTTATTGATGTGAGGGGGGTTCGCTGCACCTCCAGGATTTCAATGCTCGTTACCTTTGCCCTATTAGGGAAATTCTCTACAATAATTCTCTCCAATATATATTCTGCTCTCCTCTCTCTTTCTTCTTCTTCTGGAATCCCAATTATTCTAATATTGTTTTATCTTATGATGTCATTTATCTCTCAAATTCTCCCCTTGTGGTCCAGTAGTTGTCTCTCTTCTGCTCAACTTCTTTATTCTCTGTCATTTGGTCTTCTTTATCACTAAATCTTTCTTCTGCCTCATTTATCTGAGCAGTAAGAGGCTCCATTTTTTATTGCACCTCATTAATAGCTTTTTTTATTTCAGCTTGGTTAGATTTTAGTTCTTTTATTTCTCCAAAAAAGAGCTTTTATTTCTTCGGACAGGGTTTCTCTAATATCTTTAATGCATTTTTCAAGCCCAGCTAGAACCTTGAGAATCGTCATTCTGAACTCTAGATCTGACATATTACCAATGTTTGTATTGATTAGGTCCCTAGCTTTTGGTACTGCCTCTTGTTCTTTTTTTTTGTGGTGAGTTTTTCCACCTTGTAATTTTGTCCAAATAACAATATATGGAGGAGCAAAAAAAAAAAAAAATACTAAAAGGGTGGCAAAGACCCCAGGAAAATGGGCTTTAGCCAAATCAGAAGAGACCCCAAATCACTGGGGGAGAAAGAGGGTAAAAAAAATTAAAAAAGAAAACAAAGCTGTGATCACCAAGACAGCATGGTACTGGCATAAAAACAGACACATAGACCAGTGGAACAGAGTAGAGAGCCCAGATATGGACCCTCAACTCTATGGGCAAATAATCCTCAACAAAACAGGAAAAAATATACAGTGGAAAAAATACAGTCTCTTCAATAAATGGTTCTGGGAAAACTGGACAGCTATATATAGAAGAATGTAACTCGACCATTCTCTTACACCATACACAAGGATAAACTCAAAATGGATAAAAGACCTCAAATGTGAGACAGGAATCCATCAGAATCCTTGAGGAGAACATAGGCAGTAACCTCTTCAATATCAGCCACAGCAACTTCTTTCAAGATATGTCTATAAAGGCAAAGGAAACAAAAACGAAGATGAACTTTTGGGACTTCATCAAAATCAAAAGCTTCTGCACAGCAAAGGAAACAGTCAACAAAACAAAGAGGCAACCCACGGAATGGGGGAAGATATTTGCAAATGACAGTACAGACAAAAGGTTGATATCAGGATCTATAAAGAACTCCTAAAACTCAACACACACAAAACAGACAATCATATAAAAAAAAAAAATGGGCAGAAGATATGAACAGACACTTCTCCAATGAAGACATATAAATGGCTATCAGACACATAAAAAAATGTTCATCATCACTAGCCATCAGGGAGATTCAAATTAAAACCACACTGAGATACCACCTTACACCAGTTAGAATGGCCAAAATTAGCAAGACAGGAAACAACATGTGTTGGAGAGGATGTGGAGAAAGGGGAACCCTCTTACACTGTTGGTGGGAATGCAAGTTGGTATAGCCACTTTGGAAAACAGTGTGGAGATCCCTCAAGAAATTAAAAATAGAGCTTCCCTACGACCCTGCAATTGCACTCCTGGGTATTTACCCCAAAGATACAGATGTAGTGAAAAGAAGGGCCATCTGTACCCCAATGTTTTTAGCAGCAATGGCCATGGTCACCAAACTGTGGAAAGAACCAAGATACCCTTCAATGGACGAATGGATAAGGAAGATGTTGTCCATATACACTATGGACTATTATGCCTCCATCAGAAAGGATGAATACCCAACTTTTGTATCAACATGGATGGGACTGGAAGAGATTATGCTGAGTGAAATAAGTCAAGCAGAGAGAGTCAATTATCATATGGTTTCACTTATTTGTGGAGCATAACAAATAGCATGGAGGACAAGGGGAGATGGAGAGGAGAAGGGAGTTGAGGGAAATTGGAAGGGAAGGTGAACCATGAGAGACTATGGATTCTGAAAAACAATATGAGGATTTTGAAGGGGGGGTGTGGGAGTTTGGGGGAACCAGGTGGTGGGTATTAGAGAGGGCACAGATTGCATGGAGCACTGGGTATGGTGCAAAAACAATGAATACTGTTACACTGAAAAGAAAAAAAAGATTAAAAAAAGAAAACAAATAAAGACAAAATATTAAACAGAAAATATATATATATATTAGACTGGAGACTAGAACTGGGTCACTCACTTAATTTTGGGAGTATTTTGGTCTCTTAGAAGAAACTACCTCCCAAAATTCTAAAGAATGAAAAACATATGTAAGGGCAACCACAATGAAGGGATGGAATATGACTATAAATATGAAAAAAAATAAATTTCTAAAAAAGGAGTTGATAAGATAAGTTGGTTGGAAGAATAAAGAAAAAGAAAGTGGAGAGAATTTGCTCAGGCTGGAGACTAGAACAAGCCTGGTGCTTGATTTAGGGTGTATTTTGATCTATTAGAAGAAGTTGTACCCCAAATTTTTTAAAAGAAAAAACCGTATGTGTATACAAAAAATAAAGTTAGATATAATGAAAGATAAAATATGCGTATAATAATGAAGCCTCAAAAAATATATTTTTTAATGAAAGGTATTGTTAAGATAAACGAGTTAAAAACATTAAAAGAGAAAAAAGTAAAAGTTTAAAAAATTAGCAGAAGAAAAAAAATAAAATTAAAAAAATTTAATTAAGTTTGCAAGACTAAAGAATCATGGGGAGAGAGCAATGTATTCCATACTTTGCTTTCTCCTTCTCTGGAATTCCACTGTTCCCCTTGGTAAGTGAACTTAGTCTTGGCTGGATTTCTTGTTTATCTTCTGGGGGAGGGGCCTGGTGTAGTGATTCTCAGCTGTCTTTGCCCAAGGCGGAATTGCACCGCTCTTACCAGGAGAAGAGCTAAGTAAACCTCTCGAGTTCGCTTTCAGGAGCTTTTGTTTCCTGAACTCTTTCCGTAGAGTTCTGGAGGACAGGAATGAAAATGGTGGCCTCCCAATCTCACTCCCAGAAGAGCCGAGAGCTCGGGGCCCCACTCCTCAGTGTGACTTCAGAGTAAAGTGCTCAGTCACTCCTGTCTTCCTGGCCTCTGGCTGCGCTCCCAGTTCACCCAGCCTGTGACCAAGCGTCTCTGTCTTTGGCACACAGCTCTGTCTGGAGTCTCTGAACCCCGCAGATCCCTGAGCTCTTCTAGGAGGCTTTCCCCAGATCTTGTGGGGCCCCCACTCACAGAGCAGTGGCCTGTGCCATGGATTATGTTTCAAGGTAACCCTGAGTTGAGAGCTCACTCCTCAGCATTATCTCTGTAGCTGACTTCACCGTTCTAATACCTGTGAGCTCTGTGACACTCAGACACCCCTGATCCTTCTGTGACCCCACGGGACCTGAGGCCACCCTGTCCCCGCATGGGCTTCACCCCGGTTTGGCCTCTAGAGCGATGCCCTCAGTGGAGCAGACTTTTAAAAGTCTTGATTTTGTGCTTCTTTGCTCTGCTGCTTGCTAGGAGACAGCCCCTCCCCCCGCAGACAATCTTCTCATCGCTTTGGATTCACTTCTCCTCCAGTCCTACCTTCCAGAAAGTGGTCGATTTTCTGTTCCTAGAATTGTTGCTCTTCTTCTCTTCAGTCTCCTGTTGGATTTGTAGGTGTTCGGAATGGTTTGATAAGCTATCTAGCTGATCTCCTGCTACCTGATGTTGTCTCAGCCTTCTACTTCTCTGCCATCTTGACTCCTCCCCCCTCCCCATTTTTAATAAAGGTGTTTTGATTTCAGTTTGAGAGTGGCAGGAGATTACTGAGCGCATATGGTGTTACATTTCTCACCTCGTTTCAGTACAATAATAACAGTGATGTGTCACCTTGATTTATTTGGTAGAATCAAAAAGAAACACAGGGGCACCTAGGTGGCTCAGTGGTTTAAGCCTCTGCCTTCAGCTCAGGTCATGATCTCAGGGTCCTGGGATCGAGCCCCGCATCGGGCTCTCTGCTCAGCGGGGAGCCTGCTTCCCCCTCTCTCTCTGCCTACTTGTGATCTCTTTCTGTCTATCAAATAAATAAATAAATAAAAATCTTAAAAAAAAAAAAAAAGAAACACAGTCTCTTGTTCCAAACGCTTGAGGTGATTGGCTTCAGTCAAAGGGTAATAAAGCCCAAGCTAGTGAACTAGGCCCTTGTCCTTGAGAATTGTTCTTGAGAATCTTTTTTTTTTTTTTTAATATTCTATTTATTTATTTGAGAGAGAGAGAGAATGAGAGAGAGAGCATGAGGGGGGGTAGGGTCAGAGGGAGAAGCGGACTCCCTGTTGAGCAGGGAGCCTGATGTGGGACTGACAGTTGCTTAACCAACTGAGCCACCCAAGCATCCTGTCTTGAGAATCTTACCCAGAGCCTTATAAGTCAGTTTCTTTCCCGTTGGCATTTTGGGAAGTGTTTTGCCACAGGAGAAATGAATAGATCTACTTTTCTACCCATCATCGCGTAGTTTGAACACTTCTGTGTTCTTATATTTCATACACCAAGTCACTAACTCCAAGGACAAGAATAAGCCTCAGTCTTTGCCTTCCAGACTCCATTTGAGTCAAATGCTAGGCTTTCCAGATGGATATCTACATAGCCCATTTAGACTTTTATTCAAAACTCTTACAGATATTTCTTAAATTGCATTCCCTGCAGAGAGGTATTCCTAATTGTCTAGTTACCAAGGGCTTATTTGGTGGGCCAGATAGCAAGGCTATTGATTAATCTATTAGTCTATAAATATCCAAATGTTATTCTGGGGGTGGGTGTCCCAAGCTTCATTATTCCCTAATGTAATTTGGGAATTCTACTATATCCATTGTGTGTACTTACCCTGCCTTCTTCAACCAAAGATTTACCATTCAGAGGGTGAATGGGGGTTGATTTCCAAACTGACTTACGTCTGTCAGTGGAGAATTTTCCGTCAGCACATCAGGCAGCTTGCTTTGCTGAAACAGAAGGGAAATAATGATGTCTGTGCCATTCAGCAATAGGAGCTCACCATTTGGGGGATTTTGTCATTGGCCCTAACTGCACAGCTACAATCTGTTCTTGGATGCAATATACTCCCACTCTTCCCTTACTTAAGAGTAGTCATCAAATATACTTCTGTAAGTATCTTTTCCATTTTATCAGTGAGTCCTTCTGAGTTGTTCTGTCATTGTTGGAAGGTCTCTCTGACATCGCAACTGTATTGGGGTTTAGAATTTTTTTTTTTAAGATTTTATTTTTATTTATTTATTTGACAGGGAGAAATCACAAGTAGGCACAGAGGCAGAGAGAGAGAGAGAGAGAGGAGGAAGCAGGCTCCCTGCTGAGCAGAGGGCCCGATGCAGGGACTCGATCCCAGGACCCTGAGATCATGACCCGAGCCGAAGACAGCGGCTCAACCCACTGAGCCACCCAGGCGCCCGGGGTTTAGAATTATTTGATGTCTCAGTGGCAGGATCTGTCTCCACCAAAGCCAGGTAACAGATGAGTGAGTGACTCCTCTCAGTACCATCTTTAGTTTCTGCATTTAGTGACTTGCAGGCCTGAATCTCCACCACTCTACGCTAAGATGCAATACTAGACTTCTGTCAGGGAACGATAATCTTCGAATATCCATTTGACAATACTTCCAAAGACATCTGTGTGTTGTTTAAAGTTAAAATAGTAACTGTGGATGAAAATTGGGTAATCCTAAAGTTCCCATTTAGCATGACAAATTAAAATTGCCCAAGAGGTGAAATTAATTTGCTTAAGCTGGAAGCCAGTAAGGGCAAAGTGCTCTATTTTATCTAATAAGTGCATTCCATGATGGGTTTGGGTATAGGTAAGGCCACAACAAGATGGGTTTTGTTTTTGTTTTTATTTTTTTCTTTTTTGCTCCCCGACCTTCTGTTTCTTAGTAACACTAACGTCATCCCTTAACATCAGTGCACCTTCCAAGTTGCTCTTTCAGCTTTTGGGTGCTGCCCTTCACAGCTTCAGTAGAGTTCCTACATGATCTTGTCCCCTTTTAATAAGAGGCCTATGTAGGGGACCCAACCTTTATTGACATCTACTGTTATTTGCCTTAGTGTTATGTCACTGGAGGATGATTCTTTGTTGGTTCTCATGTCACAAGTTTAAGGTTGTTTGTACCCACAATATTTCAAATGCTTCAGAGCTATTCCATTTCTCTGTAGGTGACAGTGGTGTAACTTTGACTTTCAAAGCCCAGACTCTCCGTATTCCCATCTTCCTCAATTTCCAAAGAGGTAACACTTGCATATTTAAAATTCTGGGAAGTTGTTTGGATGCCGAACATGGCAACCAACCAAAGATTAATACTTATCCTGAATAGTCTCCTCCATTTCATTGTGTTTGCTATTCAATTATTTACCTCCTTGATCATTTAAGAAAAACAACAAAAAAAAGAAGATAGCAAAGATTCAGTTAGCAATTGATGGTACTTCTCTGCCTCGCGGTCCAGCTCTCCTCTGGCCTGTTACCGTTAAGTCTTGGCACGGTGCACTTGGAACATAATCATAAAGAAGTAGCCTCACAAGGGAGCACTCTGTCTTTCCAAGTTCCAGTAGAACTTTGGACAAAAAATGAGGCCCATCTTGCTTGTTTGTTTGTTTTTTTGTTCCTTATGCCAGTCTCAATTTTACCTTGTTTTGTGTTTCGTTTTCTTTCCCTTTCCTCATCAGTAATTTCACTTTTACAAAGGCGATTAACAGAAACAGCAGTCTTCTATTTTCCCTCATTTCCCCTTTCATTCAGCTTCTTTATTTCAATTAATTTTGCCAACCTTGCAGGGGTCAAAACTATATCATGCAAAGTAAGTGGATAAGACTGGTCTCTGGTAATCTGTTTTAAAGTTTTCGCAACTTTAAACCAAGGTTACGGTGACAGCCATTGGGCATCAGAATCTCATGAAATCCATAATACCTATTGTTTCCCCAAAGTATTTCTGATCTATTGATTCAGGGATCCAAAAGCTACTCCTTATACTGCTCTGCGTTGTCCAATTCTCTTGACTGGCATTATTGTTCCAGGGTCTAGAGTCTGGAGTGTAGGATCTTGGGTCTGAATTAAGAGAAGTGAAGCTTACATTCTAAGAATCTCCATTTTTAATCAGTTGCTGTTTTCATTAAAGCAATCCTTATTTGTTTTAAACAATATATATTTGTAATTTTTAAAAAAAGATTTTATGTATGTATTTATTTGTTTATTTGTGAGCGAGAGTGGGAGAGAGTATAAGCAGGGAGGGGAGCAGCACACGGAGAAGCAGGCTCCCTGCTGAGCACCGAGCCCCATGCCGTGCTCTATCCTAGGATCCCAGAATCATGACCTGAGCTGAAGGCTGATACTTAACTGTCTGAGCTACCCAGGTGCCCCTATATTTGTAATTTTTAAGAATATCAGAAGATAGCTTAGTGAAATTCATGTGAAATATTTAGGATTTCTTATAATTCAGGATTCATCAAGTCCAAAAAATAGGAGTCATCCCGATTATATTCTGCTACTTTCTCATTTTATGTTAGGCAGACAGTATTTGCAGAGTCATTCGTCTATGAATCACTCACATTACAAATTGTTTAATTTTTTTTTTCAATGTGTTAAAAATGATTAAGAATAGTACCTCCTTGGTTTAGCTTCACAGATTTGGATAAGAAGAGGGGAAAAGAATTGTAATATAAGAAGGGAGAAGCTGCCTTGTACTAAGCTTGAGACTCAGTCATAGTATTAGCATAACAAATGATTTTTCACAACTGTCAAAACAAAACAGAACAAAACAAAAACAAACAAAAAAAACTATGGCTTTTCAGCCAAATATTTTATTCTATTTTTTGGTCCACAGGACAAAGAAATTAGTAGATTTTCACATTGCACTGTCATCATTCTTATATTTCCTGTTTATTTACTCACCTTGTTTATTTCCTTTTGTTCTGTTTTCCCACTTCTCATTCCCTTTTTCATTACAGGCAATCTTTCTACTGTGTTTTTTATGTAAATATTTAATACTATATTTTTGTTTACTTTTTAAAGACATGTTCTCTAAAGACATACATACTTGTTCTGTGTACATGTGTTTCAATTTATGCAAACTCTCTCAGGATAGCTTTTGGGAGGGTTTTATGTTTTTAATAAAGCTTTTTTCTTTTTTTTTTTTTAAGGGATTTTATTCTTTCTTTTTGTAAGAGTTTTTATTTATACATTTGAGAGAGAGAGAGCACATGGAAGCGAGAGCATGGGCCTGGGGGAGGCGTAGTGTGAGAGGGAGAAGCAGACTCAGTGCTGAGCAGGGAGCCCAACAGAGGCTCCATCAGGACCCCAGGATCATGACCTGAGCTGAAGGCAGACATTTAACTGTCTGAGCCACTCAGGAGTCCTTTAAGTTTTTTCTCTATCTAAAGCTTTATTTTTTTAAAGATTTATCAATATATCAATATTTGGAGGTGATCACATTTAATCCACAGTGTGTCTCTGCTGCTTTGTCTTTGAGAGCATGTCCCCACACCACTAACATAGGTCTCCTCACTGACAGCTATGTAGGTGAGGAAACCCCTAGCCTGTCACGTTTCTGTTGGAGAATTTCCCTGAAGTATTTATCATGATTGGGATTTCCAGGTCACAGGATAGACATATTTCTCATTTGCTTGAGTCCTGTCTGATTGCACTAGCTTCATTTCCAGGGCACTTAAATAAGTACATGGAGATACTTGGAAAAGCTGACAAAACACTATGCACTCCCAGTATACCATAAATTTAACTTTATTTATAAATAAATTTATTTTAGGTATTTGCCTGGATAGGCTATAGAGATTCCTGATCCTCCAAAAGTCATACATACAGTAGAACTCTCCAGACAAAATAAAATTATGTTGTGTTTTAGTGAAAGTAAAAATTCTCTGAATTTTGTAAAGCACAAATTACACATATTATTTTCTCGATAAAAAAGTATCTTCTCTCCTCATATACAGTTCATTTACCAGGTCCAATTTGCATATCCAGTCATAAAGAATGTCTTTGCATTACACACTCATTGATTAAAAAATATGTTTATGAAATACCTACCACACAATCTCTACTGTTATAGGTGCTGGGAATTCAATGGTGAAAAAAATTAAATGGCACTGGGTTTTTTTTTATATTTATAAATTAATATTTATACATAAATATGGACAGAGATAAGATATGCATAAAGAGATAGATACCTACAATGACTTTTATTGACTCCCTAGACTATAAGAGCAGGTAAGTTACATAACAATGAATTAGCTGTGAATACATTTGAATGTATTATGAAGAGAAGAGCAAAAGCTTTTGTCCTACATGAACATTAGCATTCTTCTACGTGATTTCTCTTCCCCAGACGATCCTGAGGTGGAAGAGTCCCCGGCGTGATGTCAGGTATCTTCAGCAAGAACAAAATGCATATCCAGTAGAAATTGGTGAATATATATTCAATAATTTCTATAACTGTAATCATACTGGCCCCACAAAATAGGCCCAGTTGACCGCCAACATCTGCTGTAATAAAGCCAGTAACAAAATTGAATAAATCATGTTTTTTTATAAAAAGCAAATTAAGCATTACTGAAATTTAAAAAATTTGAAACAAATAAGTTAATCATAGCTGATATTATACGAAGATGAATTAACTATATCATTTTAAGTTTGGTGTCATCTCAAAAAGGAGGGAGTTATAAAGAAAGAAAAAACTGATGCCTTGAGTGAGAGAAAGGAGAGAGAGAGAGAGAGAAAGCAACTATAAAATCTGTTTCCGGGCGCCTGGGTGGCTCAGTGGTTTAAGCCGCTGCCTTTGGCTCAGGTCATGATCTCAGGGTCCTGGGATCGAGTCCAGCATCGGGCGTGAGGCTTGCTGGAGGAGTGTCTAGAAAGTGGGAAAGTGCTAGATTTAAATGATAGACGAAAGACAGCCACTATCTCTTCTCCTCCACTGATAAGCTAAAACTTTAAGTACAAAAGAAAAAAAAAAAAAAAAGACCCTGATAGAAAATGTCTTAGAAAGCGAGGAACAACTAAAGAACACTTACCAAGTAATTCAGACACACTCACTGCTTTTTGCTGCTGAGTTATCTTATAGTTTAAGTCACTATAGTTTATTTCAATGTTCACAAGATTCTCCCTGGGGATAAAAGTAAAGTTAATCTAGCTCAGGATAGTCAACACTACTTTTAATTCCTCTTTGATGAAAGCAATATTCATTTTTAATTCAGATGTTATTTAATGTGGAATGAAACAGAGCACTGGGATCACAACAGCTTCATTTGGAAGGTACTCTTATACCTCAGTTGGTATTTAGGAAGAAGAATTTTCCCCCAGATCCAGTACTTCTATGCCTTATTCTTAAGAAAACTGGAAAAAGACATTACATGTAAATATCTATTAAGTAGATTGGCATATTTACAAGCATGTAAATGGGTGTCTACTTTGAATTAAATCTGTCCTGGTGTAATCTGGAGAAACTACATGGTTTCCCTGAGTCTTGGTTTCTTCATCTGTACTAAGAATTTCAGAGTCAGGATTTTAGAGTTGTATGAGGAGAAATTAAATAATGTGTGTAAAGAATGGCACAGAATCTGGTATATCCTGGGTATTCAATAAATGCAGTCATTTACTTTATAACATTGATATATTCTTAGTGCCTTTAAGAAATCTTTTTACGGGACCAGAGTGAATAAAAACTATTTTAAAATAACTCTTCAGGGGCACCTGGGTGGCTCAGTGGGTCTGCCTTCGGCTCGGGTCATGATCTCCGGGTCCTGGGATGGAGCTCTCTGCTCAGCAGGGAGACTGCTTCCTCCTCTCTCTCTGCCTGCTTCTCTGATTACTTGTAATCTCTCTCTCTGTTAAATAAATAAAATCTTTAAAATAAAATAAAATAAAACAACTCTTCATATAGTCTTGGATGCACTCACATGCTCTGTCTCCAGCTCAGAATTTACTTTAAACTGCAATAAAAATCCAACTGTCTCATGGTATTTTTTATTTGAATCTACAATAGTTATTTCAAACGGAACATATTCCAAGCCAAGCTCTTGCTAGTTCATCATTTATAATGTAATGACACTGAGAGCCAAATCCATGCATAAATATTTGTCTTACCTTCAAAATACATACAGATTCCAACCACCTCTCACCCCATTCTTTGCTCCCATCATTGCCTAAGCTTTCAACATCTCACCTGGATTTTCCCAATAGCTTTCTGATTGGTCTTTCCACTTTCAGTTTTAATGTAAAAACTTCCCAGATATGTCCTAGTAGACTCTAAGTTCAACTCCATGACCCTATCTCTACCACCTACCTTCTCGCTTCGAACTTTCTCAACTCATGCCCTACCATCCTTAGCCATTACTTACACTGCTTCCTGCCACACTAGTCTCCATTCTATTCTATCCATACATGAGGCATGCTACTGACTTAGAATCTCCCTCTACATTTGATTTCCCTCCTTCTGGAATGTTCTTCCACCATTTATTATTGAGGCTAGTTCTTATATCTCCTTGAGATCAGCAGTTTTCAAAGTGTAATCACAGATGTTTAGGGATCCCCAGTATCTTTTTGGGGGTTCATAAAGTCAAAATTATTTTCATAATATATGAACGTATTATTTGACATTTTCACTGTGATTGTTATTTCAAGGAAGTAGCCACATTTAGGTGAAACATCATTGTACTTGAAAGGATGACTGGCAAACTACGGTTATCCAGACTATGATATTTGGTAGACATCGTCACAAAAATGGAGGAAATGCCTTGTCTCTTCAAGAGAAATAACTGATAATATTTGCAGTTAGTAATAAATTTCAAGCTTAGATTTTATGCTATTTTTATAATTTTGGAAAATTTGTGTCTGTTACAATGAGCTTGACAACTCCCTAATTTTTAAAGCCTTTTCTGATAAATAATGATATTAAAATAAAAGGTACATTATAAAATTAATGGATCAATATTGAAAGACCTGCACAACTTGGAGAATTTTTCTAATAACAAATGCTGTTCAAAATCATTTATGGATGAAAGATCCATTGAAAGTACAAGATCAGTAGATATGAATATATTTAATAGATATTAATATATATTTTAAATATGAAAACTTCGTTGGTATGTTTTGGTATTTCACTACTTTCAAATGGCAGCCTTCAAATGACACCCTTCCCTCTTTTTGTCCTATAAGAGAGAAGCTGATAAGAAAGTCCATGTACTTTTTCCTTTGACACCTGGAAAAGCTCAAATGCTTGAGATATCTCATCCGAGTCCTACTTCATGACCACAGTGAAAGGCAAAGTCAATTGTCTCTCCTGGTTCTTCTAAGCTAAGAGAGGCTCTGCTTGGGAGAGCCCAAAGACTTCCAGAAATTCTCATTACATGACCACTGAAATTTTTTCATACCCCCTTGATGCATCTGTGGCATCATAGGTCCCAACACACAAATCAAATTTTGAATGGAGAGATAATCCCATTCCCCACGGGACAGCCATATGGTACAATTTACAATTAACATTTAAGAAACTACACGTGTTGCATTTTGATGAGCTATCAAAGAAAAGTAGCACATATCTACAAAAGCTATTAAAATATGTCTCTATTTCCCAGTCATATATCTGTTTGACCCTAGATTTTCTTTACATTCTTCAAGCAAAAATAACAAAAATCCACAGATTAAGTGCAAAAGTGAGAATCCAGCTGTTGTCTATTAAGCCAGACACTCAAGAAATTTACAATATTCCAAGATAATACCATTCCTCTTCTTGAATTATTTTTTGTTTCCAAAAACAGTTTGTAAAAAGCTTTTATCTATATTGCCACATAGTACATTTATTATTGTGATTGTAAATGAATTAATATATAGCATTTTCATGGTTTAAATTTCTAGTGTGACAAATATCGACACAACTCACACAAAGAAAAGCTCATTGGACTCTTCAGTAACTTTAAAGAATGTAAAGGGACCTTGAGATCAGAAAGTTTGAGGACCACCACTTTAGGTCTCTACTCAATTGTCAGCTTCTCAGATAGATCTTACCTGATCACGATCCTCAGCACTGAGAACAACCCTCCCTGACTTTGGCTTCCTCAGGTCCTTTTTCTGCTTCCTTTCTCTCCATACCACTTCGCACTCCCCGACATGACTATATGTACATAGAGTTCATCTTCACCCCAGTGAAAATAAGTGCAAGAAATCAGAGTTTTTGCCTTTTGTTCACTGAGGAATCCTTAATGTCTAGAACACCCAAATCCCAACACATAATAGGTGCTCATTACATATTTGTAAAATGAACAAATAGGGGAACAAACTGAAGATGAAACAAATGAACAAAAGAGTAAATACTAACCTGTTTGTTTTATAAGCTGAGGTGGAAACCAACCACCTGATGATTTTCAGAGAGCAACAATAATTGTCATGAAGAATGATTCCTATTCACAGTGTTTCCTAGAATTATGTGGTGTCCTCCAATATATCTTAGAAACATGGCTGTAAATCACTCTTCTAATTATTCAGAGTTTTAGAAATCAATATTCTTAAGTACACTTAATTCAAAATATATCATTAATATGTTTACTTAATTTCCATTGGTTTAACCCAGGGTAACAAGAGAATGTGCTAGGTTTAAGTAGATAATCAGGGGGTACTGTCATATTTACAAATAATAAAACAGTTGTCAAACTGAAGAAAATAATAAAGTTGTCTTAGAAGTCCAATAATTTTAGTAATATTGCAATCTTTTTGTCCCCCATCGTGCTCCTAATTTGCATGTACATTGATAATACTGTTTAATTTCCTAAGCACAAACCTCATAAACATTTCTAATCATTAACCATCTGTATTTTTGAGAGATGATAAATTTATACCTTACAAAAATAGTGTGATAATTACTCAGTTTCTCTCAGGCAAGTGACTTCCCCAGTAATTAGGTCTCATTGAATATATACCATGTGAGGCTGTTGCTGACTCTCCATTATAGAGATAATAGGAAGCTTAGCCTGAGTAAGGCAGTAGTATGGAACTGAATATGAGGATAAACGTTGGCTCATTCTTGGCCAGTTTCATTAGTAAAACAAATGAACTTTAAAAATTTTTCCATTTGAATTTAACATATTTTCAAGCAAAAGTCATATGAAATTATTTGTTTTATGCAAAACGGATTCATTCCCTTTAATATAGCATTCATACTCAAGTAGCTAGAAGTATTTACATAGTGTTTTGTAAATGCAATAAACACTCCATTTTTCCTTGATCTCCTTATCATTATTAAAATCCAGATATTTTATAATTTCATCTCTCCTGACACAAACAGATATTCTTGGACTTAAGTCCTGAGCAATTTCAATCCATCATGAGGCATATTAAGTAATGATGTAATTCAGGAGATCTTGATCTGCCAAAAGGCACACAGACTGCACCTCTCAGTCATACTTAAGTCTAACAGAAATAATATAATAAGTAAATCACATTCCCATATTAAAATGGAATACAAAGAGACATCTGTTCTAGACACAAGAACATTAACAAAGAGGAATCTCAAATTTTCATGCCCTTCATCCTTGTAACTGCTAAGTGTTTGAAATCATACCTATCAACCCTGTCTTGAAGAAAGTACTTTTTCTTGCTGACTTGTAAAGATCACTTCATTGTCTGGGCATTTCCATGGGGAAAGTATTTTATTTATTTTGTGAAAAGGAACACCAGGCTAAAGGTGGAATCAAAATGTGCTTTCAACGTTAGATACCTGGCTTTTAATGAGTTAATACATATTCATTTTACTAAAGTACAAACTCTCATGGACTGCTGTTTCAGGCACTCTGCTTAAAAAGATTAACAAAAAAACAAAGAGAAACGTTAAGGTTGCTCCCTCCTTTTAGAACAAAGAGTTCTCTATGAAGTTTGATTTGTGATTTTGAAGCGGCAGCGTGGTGTAGTAGAAAGAGACCTAAGTTAATCTTTGGCTAATCAAACTTGGAAGGATATATCTTTGTGGAAAACTATAGGGAGACTGGAGTTCTAGGTCTCGGGCCCAAGTTCTCTCTGTGTCTCTGACCTCCTTCCTAGGACAGTTACTTGAGATGTTGTGTGTGTCAGTTTCCTTGCCTGTAAAATGAGAATATTAATTTGTGCTCCATTAACCTTACAGTTAGTAAAACATTCAAACCATGTGATACTCAGGTGAGGAATTTTCCTATTTTAAAGCATCAGCTGATACTTGTCAGCCATGTTATTTTCCCCAGTCAGTCCACAAACGTGAGATCATGAACAAATTCCTCAAGCTGGCTTCATTTTACTTTTCACACAATGAGATTGAAGGACTGAAAGACATGACCTTATCCACTTTTAAAATTCTAGATTTTCATAGTTAATTTCGTGATGTAAGCCACTGCCTCCTTTGATTGTTCAGAATTGTGTTTCCTTGGCCTTTAGAAGTTTTTGAGTAAATAAAATGTTCTTGTTAGTTACAAATAATTTATAAGACTGAAAAGATTACCTGATATATTCCTGACTTTGATTTAATTTCTTCGAAAGATATTTCAAAGCTTTTTGACTTGGGAAAGTAGAATAAGAAATAGTAGCAGGATATTCTGTTTCTTCACAAGGAACAGGACAGCTAGAATTATGTGTTCCCATTGTGCATAATCCCTTATCTTCAATGAGGTCTGGAATGAAAATCAGGGTATTCAGAGAAGAGGACAACTCCATAGTTAGGAGGACAGAGCTGTTACAAATTTTATCATCTTACTTTCAATGCTAAAAAAGTGGCTAACAAGTTCTATCATTACTTTCTTGGCTAATGGTGTTTATATTTTATTTAGATTTCAGTGTAAATAGAGCAAAGAAGACAGAAAATGAAACATGTAGGTGTTGTTATCTTTTAAATTCATTGAGTCTTTGGATTCTGATCTTTGTTAGAAATCAGAAATTCTTTCTCGAAAAGTCTCTGGGCTTATTTCCATAAAATAGTATCCATTTAAACAGGAAAATGTTGGAAAGTTGTTTATGCGATATTGTGTCCCTCTGAGAAGAAATTTCAAACACTATCATGAAAGCCAATGACGCAGGTTTAAAGTAAACTTACCCTTGGGTTTAACCCAAGTTCTAACTGAAATATGTGGCTGGGTGTTGAGGTTCTCTCGTACCTGTGGACCCAGTGACTTCTAAATCAGCCAGAGGTTCTCCGTCCTCTGTCTTCTCTAGACTTCTGTAGAACAATCAGACTATCTATGCAAATGTATACTGAAAAAATCCCCTACAGGAGGTGATATATGTCTCCAGCATTCCTCTGGACCACATCCCAGTGTCCAGTCCACTGCTCCCCACTCTTGGTAGATATTCTGGTTCTTGTTTTCCCCGTGGCTTTGTTACTGAAATTCTTTGTTCTTGTGAACCCTTTGTTCACCAAGACCCCCTGATTAATGATAAACTTGGGACTTTTTTTTTCCCCCAGAATCTAACCTTGATACTCCTTTAGGGCATGACTTTCGCACACACCCTCTAGTTGTTTACACTTGTTAAAACCACCATTCTTTCCCTCTACTCACACAGACGGTTCACTCACACACACATACTCTCACAAACACACACTTGTCTGTGTATCCGCTTATCCTACAACACTCTCTGAAGAACTACATGCATGGTTTGTTTCCCCAAACTCTCTCTCCAGCCCCCATTGGGAATAGAAATTAGAAGAAATTTGATAATGTACCTCTTAACTCCATTGGTCACTAATCTGACTTCTGCATAGTCAGCTTGGAAGCTATTAAAAAATATATGTGATCCCTTCTACCCATGTCCATTCCATGAGATACTTTACAACAACGGAAAAGAAACTGTGAATTTCTTTTTTTTTCTTTTATTATTTTTACATTTAAAAAAATTTTTTAATTTTTTCTTTAGAAACTGTGAATTTCTATTCCTGGTTTACTGGAGGTATTTCCACAATTGGATAGAATAGCAAGTTTTATAAGAGAGTATATAATATTCCATTTTAATTAGAAAAAACCAGTGATTTAGCATCATAAATATGGAGCTACATATGTAGAAAAAAATAAAGGTAGACTATACTAGAGTGTTAATATTGGTTAGGGGTTAAGATAAACAATATGAAAGCAAAAAAAAAAATGTTGCTTAAGAAGAAACTGTCCCCAGTAAAGGTAGCATGTATAATTTTGATTTCATTTGCATAAAATTTTATGTATGCCTATATATATAACATATGTATTTATATATGATATATGTATAATTAAACGGATAAATGAAAGAATGGTCACATAAATAACGACAGTAATTTTGAGAGTGATGCAACTTCTACTGATTCCCACAAGATTCTTCTCTGTTCTGCATGTTTGAACTAGTCACAATATGCATGCTTTATGTAATAAAAAAAACAACAAAGTTATTTTGATTATACAAAAGTATCAAATTAAAAAACATAAAAGTTAGAAATAAAAATCAAAACTGTCTTGCTGTTACTTTGGCACTGAAAATATTTAATTCAGATTTATCTTGAAATCAGAGGGTTTTGTTTTCTCTGTTTTGTTTTACTGTGTCTATAAAAGCTACTTAATTTTAAGAATACTGAAAAAACTCCCTCTTTACAATATCTATTCTGTTTCATTTCTGGACTAGCTATACTATAATTTAATGGCTTGTATAGGGGCACCTGGGTGGCTCAGTTTTTAAGCGTCTGCCTTTGGTTAAGGTCATGATCTCAGGATCTTGGGATCAGGCCCCACATCGGGGTCCCTGCTCAGTGGAGGGCCTGTTTCTCCCTCTTCCCCTGCCACTCCCCCTGCCTGTGCTCTCCTGCTTTATCTCTGTCAAATAAATAAATAAAATCTTAAAAAAATAAAATAATGTTTTGTATAACTTTGAACATCTTTCATAGAAGTCCTGAGAATAAAGAAGTAAAGTAAAGCACTTACCAAGTGTAGGAGAAACACAGTTGTAAAACTTTTGTAGGTCACATTCTATCCCATTTCCTTAAAAATAATAAGTGTAAACATAGAGACTTTATATTTTATGAAATAAGTGGTATAATGACAAAAATGCCTTCCATCCATCCATCCATCCATCCGTCTATCCGTCCATCCATCCATCCATCCATCTATCCATCCATCCATCTGTCCATTCTTTTGCAAAACAAAACAAAACAAGACAAAACAAAAACTATGCAAACATGCTAATATCTAAAGAAAATATACATTGGGAGGAAAAATAACAATGTTTATATTTCCATGTTTCTTTTTTTCTCTGCCTATATACTAATTTTAAAAATGTAGCTTGGAAATTTATAATTGTTTTCACATTTATCATCTCATCTGTTCAAGTAGCTGTAGAGGGGTAGGGTTTGGTTCACCTTCTGTCCTTCTCTCTCTATCCATTGACTGATTGATTTTTTATTTTTTACGGTATTAGTTGAAGGATGCACAACATCTTTTTGTGTGCTTTCTTTTTCTTGTTTTATTTCTATTTAAATTCCAGTTAGTTTCCATACAGTGTAATATTAACATCAGGTGCATAATTTAGTGATTCAACACTTAACATCCATTGATCTAAATATATATACACAAACTTGTACACCTGGTGGGCTGCTTTTCTAGTGGTCAGATAAGTACCCATATTATTAATCACTGGCTGTGGACCTTGAGAGGAAATTGTAAAATCAATATGGAGCAGAGCTGAGTTTGATCCTAGGCTGATTCTAAAACTTTAGTCAGTGCACCTTAACACAGATATTTGTCTACTGCTATAACCCTTGTGGTCTCTAGGGTTAGTCACAGTGTTTACTCAATGCTCTTGCAGATAACCAAGAGGGATTGTCTATTTACAAGTTGTAGATAAACTTGGCTTACTATGAGGACGTTTCTTGGTAAGGGAAATGAAAGAAGCAAAAAGAAAAAAAATCTACTTCCAGCATTAAACTTATTTAAAAAACTTCTCTTTTCCAAAGTATGCTTTGCTTCTTCCAATGATATTTGTCCTGTTACAAAGAACAATGATATTTTGGAAACAATCCATATCCAAAAAGCAGATTTGGGGGATTGCCTTTGCAAATTGTTAGTAGAGGTACTTTAGTTACTTCAAGTAATGTCTATAGATCTCAATTTCATCATCTATAAGTAGATTCAGAAGGATATGTGAGGATCAAACTAAATAAGATATCATTTTGAAGGCACTTGGTATATGCTAAAGTTCATAAAAATGCCATGCTTTGTATTTTATAGTTCATCTTGTCTAGTTTCTGGTCCATATTTTTTATCCAGTTCTATTTGCAAGGAATAATACATTTTAAAATTTTAAACATTATAATCCATTCACCAATTCAGATGTTTCCCCCGAGAAACTTTGGAAAAATAATTGGCGATGACAAATCAGATCCAGCATGAGTGTTTTACAGAATGAAAGTTTTGATTAACCAGAATTCTAGAAAAAAGGAAGTGATGATTCTCCAAATTCTAAGAAGCAATTTGTTAAGTAGGCATGGCATTAGTCTGTGTGTGAGAGATAGTGTGTGTACATGTGTGTGCGTACCTGTGTGTGTGAGATGGGCCACAACAGCCAATTAAAAAAAAATTAAACTGGTATTGCCTTTAACCCACTCTGTCTCTCTTTATGTATTTGCTGGCCAGGGGGTATGAGGCAAATCTGAATAAAAATAACCAAGGCTTATATAGAATGTATTCTGTATCAGGCCACTTACATGTTTCAAAACACTTACATGCTTCTTTCATCTGTATGACAATCCTCTAAGGTAGGACACTGTTAGGATTCTCCCCCATTTTATAAGAAGTACAGAGAGGTTTAGTCTAAGGTCATGGAGAGGAGAACGTGCGTAGCTGAGATGAGCAGCCTGGTTCAGTCCAGCTCTGACCCACCCACTCTGCTCTATGGCCTTCTGCAGTGTTTGCTGCTGATGTCCCTGGCTCTGGAAATGTTCCAGATTGTTCGCAAAGGGAGCCTGGAGTTTGTTTGTTTGTTTGTTTTCTGACAATAAAGAAAAGAATTTCCCAATCATGACATATTCAGGGTTGATTCACATTTTTATAGATGATCTAATTTTTCTTTCAAATCAAGGAAATGGGGACGATCAATGGTAGATACTTAAGAGTACCCAATTTTACATCCTGGAAATAAGAATTGGAGACTAACTTGACTTTCTTTTCTTTTCTGGAAATCTCTGGCCTGTTTCCACGATTTAAGATCTGTTGGTGGGGGTTATACGTGTCAAGGAGACGACTTTCTGACATAGATTTCATAAGAATGGAAAACAATTTTATGGTATGTTATTTTCCATGATTCAAGTTAAGCTTGCATAAGAGGAAATTTGTCATTCTTTATTTACCAGGAAGCAGAAAAGGTAAACATCCACATTGTTCTTGTATGTGTTGAGCTTTACATTCCTTCAAGCAACCAGAAGTGCTATAGCTACTAAAATTCTGTAGCTTGATGTTAGGATTGCATTCTCCCCAGGGGTATTCTTGATGAACTGTCTTAAGAGAAAATAAACACGTAGCTCAGGAGGTATATCTGAGATAATCCACACATTTCCATTCTAATAAGAGAAGTTAATATATATTTTTTTACTTTTCTCTTGGAGCTCTTTGATACTTTTTTTTTTTTAATTGACTACATTTGCCTGCATTGCTTACTCTTTTAGCCTGAAAATCCCCAAAGGTAAATATAACAGTGGTCCTTTAACACGTATCCCAAATGCTCTGTACCTAAAATGAATCAATAAAATCAGACAGACTGACTGCTCTAAATATCAAATCACGTAATAAAAAATAGTATCATTTATGGAAATAACATGTTACCATATTCATAGGTCCACCCACAAAACACCAACCAAAATGACAGGCAAAAAATCTTTTACTGAGCACTTACTATGTGCCAGGCAATATGGTAAATGGTTTTTAAAAAAAAAATATTTAAGATTTTATTTATCTGTTTGAGAGAAAGAGAGCACAGGAGAAGGGGCAGAGGGAGTGGGGAGAGAGAACCTCAAGCAGATTCCCCCTTGAGTGCAGAGGCCAGCATGGGGCTCCATCTCAAGACCCAGAGATCATGAGCTGAAATCAAGAACTAGATGCATAGCCTACTGAGCCACGTAGGCGTCCTGGTAAGTGCTTTCTTGATGTTGTTTCACTTAAACGTTGTAGTTGCTATAATAACTATGAAAAAGATGTCTTTTTCTCAGAGAGAGGAGATAGAATTTCAGGACAGTAATTAAGGAAATTGTAGAGCAAGCGGCTGGCAAATGGGAATCCACGACATGCCTGACTCCAAGATTCCTTGCTCTTCCCACTTAATTTTCTTCTTCCCAGAACATCCCAATGAGATAAAGCACAATTCAACAACTTGGGGTTCTCTTCATATTTACTGATCTTTTCCATTTCTAATGAAATTTGAAGTTACCTTGAATCTTCCAGGTTTCCCAGCTTTTATTTATATTGTACATGTGAATTCGCTGATATTACTACATAGGTACCTCCTAGTAATGGAAAAGAATCTGAAATGAAGGGAAATATAAAACTTCCAGAGGTTTTCTAATGGCATGGCAGAAAGAGGTTTCTAGTGGAAGTATTATTTGGGTGTATATCCATTTATTACCCTACTTGACTCCGTCAAATTCTAGACCTTGTATATCTATTTACCTTGACTTGGCGGATTGTTACTCGGGCATGCATTCCTACAGGTGACGACAAGCCTAAGCCATCAATCTGCGGCACCTTCTTTGGTGAATGGATAACAAAGATGATTCCAGCATCAACAAAACCAAGGGCTGGGTCATCAGTGAATTCCACCTGAAAGAAATGACCCCAAATTTTCCCCAGTGACAAACATCAATTCTACACAAGTTCAAGATTTCATTTTATTATCTCATGATAGCATTTGACCTACTTAAAATTAAATATTTCCTAACAATATCCAATTTCTTTTTATATGCAAACTGAAAAATAACCCCCTAAGATGTACTTTTCATGGTTGAATCACATGTCAAGGAGTTAACAGTTTCCATAGATTACCTTCACCTTACATGAATACCATAGAACATATCATGACTGCTAATTGTCTGATTTCCCAGGGCGCTCTCTTCTCCTTGTGGTCTTTTAGTTGCTTCTTTCTTGCCTATTCGCTTCACTTTATTTGTTTTAGAAAATCATTTGGCTCCTTTCTTCTTCTTGCAGTTAAAATCTCTGGCCTTATTTAAAATTGAAATTCATTTCCCCCAAGAGTGAAGACATACACTATGTTTTTAACACCAGTGCTCGTCAATAAATCCTAGACCAGATGAAAAAAATGAACCCTAAACTTGTGGTATCTTGTTATTAAAGATCTTCCTTGACTTACAGTGAGGTTACATACTGATAAGCCCACTGTAAAGAAGAAATATCATAAACCATAAATGTATTTAAGACACCTAATTTACAGAATATCATAGCTTAGCCTAAACATGTTTAGGCTATCTTAAACATGTTTAGAGCACTCACTTTAGCCCAGAGCTGGGCAAAATTATCTAACACAAAACCTATTTATTAGTAGTGTTGAACATCTTGTGTAATTTATTGCATATGAAACCAAAAGCGAGAACCAGAATGGTTCTCTGCGTGTAGTATGATTGCAAGTGTATCAGTTACTTACCTGGTGATAGCGTGGCTAGCTGAGAGCTGCCTCAGCCCAACATCATAAGAGATTGTCCCACATATCATTAGACCAAGAAAAGATCCAAATTCAAAATTTGAAGTATGACTTCGACTGCATGCATATCCCTTTTGCACCATTTGTAAGGTTGAAGAATTATAAGTGGAGACATTGTTAAGTCAGGGACTGTCTGTAGTTATAATTTCAGATTATAAGACGAAAGAAAGGGTTTGGGAATATGATGATATTTTTCCATGAATGGATCAACTGCATATGTAATTACACTTAATAAACATGCTTAATATTCTATTTGTAGCTCAGGACCCTGTTTCTTCTCAGTCTGTTATGACTCTCTAAGAAACCCTCAACTGGCTAGCGTGGGCAAGTATATAAGAGCCATTTACTTATGGAATATTACTTTGAGTTTGCAGATTTTAATTGCATTCTAAAAATATTTGGGAAATTCTAGCTTGTAAAATTCATAATATAATATCGAAACAGACTATATGGCTAGTATTTAAGTGTCCTGCAAATATAAATAAAATGTAAGTACAAGTAAATATATATATATATTTTTTTTAGATAAGACTATATATATGTGTGTATATATATGCACACACACACACACATATATATGCACTATACTGTTGCAGTACTGTGTTAGGAAAAAAGTATCTTGAGTGGGATACAGAGGAAGTTATGAAACATGCCTTAAAGAAAAACTCTTTGAAATTAGCCCATGGCCTTATTCATTTGGATTGAGAGGTAAGATACTTTAATGGGATTTGGGGAAACCAGGTTTACTTCTCAACTTCACATTAATCATATAACTTTGGATGCCTACTTTATCAGCATTTCAGAATCTTCATACATAAAACCATAATAATGAAGCAGAATATCCCTGAATGTATAATACTAAAAACAGTTGTGTAAGATACAACATAAGAATTACTCCTGGAGGGGAGAGCTACACCAAGTACCCTTGAAAGCTGACAACCACTGTATTCCTTAGGTGTCTGGACATCTGCCTCTCAGGCCTAAACACTTAAAGACTTCTTGGACCAATTACAAGTCCGTAGAAACTAGGCTTAGGCAGTCAATTTATACAGCATTCTTTACACAATGAGTATTTTTTTAGTCATCCTTTAGTCATCCTTTAGATTCCATGGTTTGTCAAATGTGCATGCATGACTTCTTTCTAAAACATGTTACCTTTTTTACATACAAGTCTTTCTAAAAATATTCTTAAAATACATAAAGTCATTTTAAATTAACTATATACATTGTGGCTGAGAAACTTCTGGCTTCCTTATTTTGTGGTATGAACATTTCTGGAGCCATGAAAATGATGGTCAGTAGTAGAGTTAAAAATGTCCAGATTATGCCTCTAAATTTTAATTTTTTAATCTCTATGTCAATATTTGCATCCATGGGACTTCAGGCTAGTAACCTGAAATAATACCAACTGTGGGACCAACATGACAGGGCAAAATATTTTGATCAAATCTTTTGAAACCTCTGCACATTCTTATTTGTTTGATGCCTGGCAACGTTTAAGAAAGTTCAGTACCTGATTGACATTGAAGAGCAAGCTTAAGCCTCTTCCAGAGACACTCACTTTTTCCTTTGCTTGAATATTTTCACCATGATTAAAAGTAAAACAATTTCCATATTCAGTGAAGACATGTGCAAAGTCCTCAATATGAAAATGAACCAAATGAAATGTAATTAGTTAGGTATTTTGACGACTTTTGAAGTTGAAGTTGTTCTAACTTTAAAAAAAATCAGATGTCTAAACGAGAATGCAGAAATATCAGAAAGAAGAGGTAATGTGGTGATTCTGGGGTTTGTGTTCATTAACAGGTTTTTTTTTTTAATATGCTTGTGTCAATCTATATGAGATTATCTGAGATTTTTTATGTAATAAAAAATGTTTATGTAAATAAACATGTTTTTAAAAGTTATTTGTTGTGGTTTAGTAAGGATTCATGGAAGCATGTATTCTTACCTAGGGAGAAGGCTCTTTGAGGGTTCCCCCCGCCACCACCATTGGTATCCTCCAAATGCCAATACCACATAGGCACCCATATGATAAAAACTGGGTCAGTCTGAATACCCTATTCCCTCACTTCAGTAACTGGTTTAGGAACTGACATGTGTCCTACACAAAGCTAATCAGTCTTGCATGGAATTATTAAGAGGATACTGGAGTGTTAGCATATGATAATGAGAGGTGAGGGTTGTCAGCAATCATCATGGCTCTGTGAGGAGAATTCACACAGGGGAAAAACCAACGTGAGTCACGAGATAGAAAGAGAGAGAGAATGTTAGTGATATTGTCAAAGTGTCTTGGTTGAGCCTATTCTGAAGCCAGTCCTACTCTCAAGAGTTCCCTGTTAATTAACCCGATGCATTCTTTCTACTCTTTTGTTTTCAGAGGTGGGTTTCTGTAAGTTGCACCTGAAAAATTCCTGTCTAATACATGTCTAATACAAACTTTCTTGGTGACAAGTTTGAGCATGTTGTTTATTCAATAACAAGCAGCATAGAAGAAATTCTTATCTACGTTAAGAGTTTGAAAAGGGCTTCATCTCAGTCAGGTGTCTGTCAGGAATTTTTTTTTTTTTTTTTTTTTTTTGGTCTGTGCACTAAGGAAGCCTACCAGAAGAATAAGGAATTGTGTCTCATAATCATGAATTTGTGACATTTACTTGGAATCACCTAGCAACTCCTGTTACAAAACTGCTCCTACTAGAAACATGGTGTCAGAGTCCCTACATATCCCTTTGCTAATAATTTCCAGGGATATCCAACACTTTCTCTGAAATGTAGACTAATCACATAAAGGATAAAAATAGGATGTTATGAGTGATTAGAGAAATATATGTACTTTGCACAGTCAAAATGTGAAATGCTTTCTACAGCCTTCAAGCAAAAAAAAAAAAAATCTGAATGTTGGCTCCTTAATGATAATAAAAATGCTATCTTGGAATATGTTATTGAAGAATGGGAAATATTAAAATATTCCTTTGCATTGGGGCACCTGGGTGGCTCAGTGGGTTAAAGCCTCTGCCTTCGGCTCAGGTCATGATCCCAGGGTCCTGGGATCGAGCCCCACATCGGGCTCCTTGCTCAGCAGGAAGCTTGCTTCTCCCTCTGCCTCTGCCTGCCACTCTGCCTGTGCTCACTCTTTCTGACAAAAAAATAAAATAAATAAATAAATAAATAAATAAATAAAAAATAATAAAAAAACAAAACAAAATAAAATCTTTTAAAAAATATTCCCTTGCATTAATTTTTTTTGGAGATTATCCTACAACAAAGTTAATCAAAGATTTCTGTTCTCTAGCTTCTCTTACCTAATCACTTGGAAAAAGAAGTATGTTTCGTGTGTATTCTATACCCCATGATGTCATAAGGCTGAACTAATGAAATAGCCTCTTTCAGCAAATTTTGATTGATTCTCTGTGGAAGTAAACTTCATCTCCGTGTGAAAAGTACAGTGCAGTAGTTTATTATGTTGATGATATTTGAAGAAATATCAAATTGTTACCTGTGGGCCACATGGCTTTCCAAAAAAGTCACATTCCAACAGTGTGCTACTGTTGAGATAAAAACCATTTTTTTTTACAAACTCTGTAATGCTGAAGTTTTGATGACTTGTGAGAAAATCAATAGCATCTTTAAAGCCAGTGTAATTGGACCTGATTTCCTGAAGATGGAGAACTTTGTAGACAATATTCCATAAGAAAAAAATAATACCAAATTTGGCTGCAGCTTCTGTTTGGAACCTATTAGGGGAAAAAAAGGCAATATTTAGAATATCCAAGACTGTCTATTAACTAGAGGACAGACACCAAAAATCTGGGCCCTATCAGCTTCTCCAGCTTATCTAAAGTTACCTTCTCCTTCATTCATACAATACGTTTAGGGAAAACTGAATTCCTAAGAGGTCTTTGCCACATCTGAAATCTGCCTTGCATTTGTACTTGTCATTTCAATTACCTAGAAGACTTTACAGACCTAGATCTGGATACATCCTAATGGATCTTTAAGACCCAACATGAAAAGAGAAGTGGGAATGTAAAGTTGCTAAGAATATAGACTCGGGAGCCAGATTTCCCAGGTTCGAATCCCAGCTCTGTCATTGTGGCTTTGTACTCTGCCAAAGCGGTTATGTTGGAATTATTTTCCAACATCTCCCTTGTTTATATCTGGTTACAATAGTAGAGTAAGAACTTCAGTCTCAGACGTATTTTCTGGTACATCTCCTGACTCAACTTGTTGATACGGGGCAACAGCCAGGACTGGAGCTCTTCCCGCTTCCTTCGGCTGCTTCAACTCTCGGATCAAATCAGTGCGACCTGGAGAAGATGCCAGTTCATCCTACAGGTGGCTTACCCTACCGAGATCAGGGGTGGTGAAGAAGAGAGACACACCTTCCTAGTTCCTATTTCTTCCTTCCCTTCAGATCTGTTTTCCTTTCTGACTGCTGATCTTGCTGATTTCAAGCCCAACACCAGAAACAGAGGCAAGAGACTTACAAAAACTGCTTACTCAACCCCAACGTATAGTGGACTTAATCCTTATACTAAATTCATTCTGTGTCACTCATAGGGCTCTTTTTCTCCAAGGAAGCCCTGATTGTTACAGCCAATGAGTGACTTCATCTCACTGTGACTCAGTTTTCTCACTTGTAAAATCAGGGTATGTTAAAAGCCTACCTCAAAATGTTATTTTGATGGTCAAGTTATTTTTCTTAAAGCATTTAGAAATGTGTCTGGAATATAGTGAAAGTTATGTAAACATTCATGAAATTAATGCCCCCCATCACTGTCCAAGTATTTTCCTGGCAATTAAAGGAGAAGGAATCTATTTGCCGTAACTACAATAAGTAATCTGTGATTCCCTTCTTTCGCTGAGCAATTTCCACATTGCCTTGTGTATAGTTGTTCATTTGCATACACCATATCCTTTCTAAAATATGATTAATATTTTCATATTTTGAGTATTATAAACCTTGAAACTGGACAAACACTCTTCATTCAAATTTGTTGTTAGAAAGCATAGAACGAGGAGTGTATTCTCGCTTGCTAAGTACACAGAGCCATGTGGTGCTGGGTTTGTGTAAATGTGACCTCACTCCTGGACTTCCTTTCAGCCCCAGATTTTATATTTTATCTTCACTTTCTCTTATCTTTCATGTAATTTTGCTTTCTCCTATAAGCCACATTAAACCCTTTCTCAGTCAAGGTAGAGTATACATACAAAACATGGAAAATAAAAAACACACCCAAACCAGCATCATACATCTTTTTAGAGGTGAGAAACCATTTTCACGGTCAGGTCCGAGTAGAATGTCTTATTTAACCAGCTATGAGCCTTGAAGTCCTGTCTAAATCCACCAGCCTATGTTCTGCATTCTTATGGATATCCTCCTCTGACTTCCCCTTTCCTTACAGACACTATTAACCCATGGTGGTATTCTACCTGATAAGAGTATATCCAAAAACCTTGCTTTTCTTGGTCAGCAGTGTTCCTAGTAATCTTTGAGGAGTTAACAGTCTACATTTGCAAGCGATTTGGGAGGGGGAATCACAGTGGTAGCCCTAATTGAAGGATGGACCTTGAACTTCCTTCAGCTTTCCATCTCTCTGAATGATGACACTATGCCAGGGATCTGCTCCAAAACCCTGCAACTTTGGGGTTTCTACCCAGGCTGAGAGTCAATACTACTTCCCACGATGTTCATTGGATTCTTTTCAAAACAATTATGCAGAGAAATGAAGTAATTTTCACATGTGTAAGAGGTATAAATACAATAGATAAATAGGGTTAAAGGGAGGACGTTTTAAAATACTTTTTTAATTGTGTTATGTTAGTCACTATACAGAACATCATTAGTTTTTGATGTAATGTTCCATGATTCATTGTTTTCGTATAACACTGGGTGCTCTCTGTAATCCATGCCCTCCTTAATACCCATTACCAGGCTCACCCATCCTCCTACACCCCCCTTCTAAAACCTTTTGTTTGTTTCCCAGAGTTCATAGTCTCTCATGGTTCATCTCCCACTCTGATTTCTCCCCCTTCATTTTCCCCTTCTTTTAATGTCCTCCATGCTATTCCTTATGTTCCACAAATAAGTGAAACCATATGATAATTGGCTTTCTCTGCTTGATTTATTTCACTTAACATAATCTCCTTCAGTATCATCCCTGTTAATACAAAAGTTGGGTATTCATCCTTTCTGATGACTGAGAAATAGTCCATTGTGTATATAGACCACATCTTTTTTATCCAATCTCTGTTGAAGGACATCTTGGCTCTTTCTACATATTGGATATTGTGGCCATTGATGTTATGAACATTGGGGTTCACATGGCCCTTCTTTTCACTACATCTGTATCTTTGGGGTAAATACCCAGTAGTGCAATTGCAGGGTCATAGGATAGCTCTATTTTTAATTTTTTGAGGAACCTCCACACTGTTTTCCAAAATGACTGTGCCAATTTGCATTCCCACCAACAGTGTAAGAAAGTTCCTTTTCCTCCTCAGCCTCTCCAACATTTGTTGGTTCTTGCCTTGTTGATTTTTGCTCTTCTAATTGGCATAAGGTGGTATCTCAGTGTGGTTTTGATTTGAATCTCCCTGATGGCTAATGATGATGAACATTTTTTCATGTGTCTATTAGCCATTTGTATGTCTTCTTTGGAGAAGTGTCTACTCATGTCTTCTGCCTATTTTTCGACTTGATTATCTGTTTTTTGGATGATGAGTTTGAGAAGTTCTTTATAGATCTTGGATATCAGCCCTTTGTCTGTAGTGTCATTTGCAAATATCTTCTCCCATTCTGTGGGCTGCCTCTTTGTTTTGTTGACTGTTTCCTTTGCCGTGAAGAAGCTTTCGATCTTGATGAAGTCCCAAAAGTTCATTTTCACTTTTGTTTTCCTTGACTTTGGAGATGTGTCTTGAAAGAATTTGCTGTAGCCAATGTCTAAGTGGTTACTGCTTATGTTCTCCTCTAGGATTTTGATGGATTTCTGTCTCACATTCAGGTCTTTCTTCCATTTAGAGTTTATCTTTGTGTATGGTGTAAGAGAATGGCTCAGTGTCATTCTTCTGCATGTGGCTGTCCAGTTTTCCAGCACCATTTATTGAAGAGATTGTCTTTCTTCCATTGGATATTTTTCCCTGCTTTGTCAAAGATTAGTTGACAATAGAATTGAGAGTCTATATCTGGGCTCTCTATTCTGTTCTGTTGGTTTATATGTCTGTTTTTGTGCCAGCACCATGCTGTCTTGGTGATCACAGCTTTGTAATATAACTTGAAATCAGGCAATGTGATGGCCCCAGGTTTGTTTTGCTTTTTCAACATTTCCTTGGAGATTTGGGGTCTTATCTAGTTCCATTTAAATTTTAGGATTGTTTGTTCCAGCTTTTTGAAAAACACCATTGGTATTTTGATTGGGATGGTGTTGAAAGTATACATTGCTCTGGGCAGCACAGACATTTTAACAATGTTTATTCTTCTGATCCATGAGCATGGAATGTTTTCTTTAAAAAAAAACTTTATTAAACCATAATAGTTGAGACCATGAGGGTGATCTAGGCGATGAACTAGAGTTAATGGATAAAGCTACCAATATTTGGAACAAAGGAAGTAAAAAAAGTTATGAGACATATCGTTCAGTGTAACACCAAAGTGTCTTGCTCTGAGTTTATTTTTGACTTAAATCCGAATTTCTAAACCTGCCCAAGTCTATTCTTTTAGAAATCTTGCTTAGTTAGAGTTTGCCATACTCTTTTATTTAACATAGGCTGGTAAGAGGCAAAGAAAATAGTAATAAGAATGTGTTGTTTTGTTTCAATAAGTTAATAATTGATAGCCAGTTAATGAATGCATGTGCTAACGCCTCTCACTACACATCCCCAGATTTTGTGACCCAAATGCATACATTTCATCTGATGTCCAAATTGATGCTTGACTCAGACCTTCATTGGATCCTTCCAAAACTGATCTAAGTCTAGCATGTGTTAGCAAGAAATATATATTTTGCAGATCATTTGATGGAGAGGAAAAATAGTGAAGAATGTCTGCTGTTTGGATTCTCCTACAAGAAAATTTAAGTATCTTATAGTACTCTGTGAAAATAAAATCTTTGACATGTGCCCATTTCATTTTTGTATAAGAGTCATGATTTTATCTTTTATTTAAAATCCCTGGGGCCCCTGTGTGGCTCAGTCAGTTAAGCAGCTGCCTTCAGCTCAGCTCATGTTCCCGCCTGGAATTGAGCCCCACATAGGAGTCCCTGCTCAGCAGGGAGCCTGCTTCTCCTTCTCCCTCTGCCTGCCACTCTCCTACTTGTGCTCTCTTTATCTCTTTGTCAGATAAATAAATAAAACCTTTCAAATCCCTTACCTCATATTTAAGCATTAGGTTTGGAATAAACAAAGAAGCACAGTGACTACTGTGAAGATAAACAGAACTCAAGTTATTCATTCTAGTACAATAGCTCAAATAACATCCGTATTCACGCTATCCCATCATTATTTCTGGTTTTATTTTTTATTTATTTTATTTCTGTCTTTAGTAGAAGAAAACAAATTTCAGAGGTGTGTTTTTTTCCCCCAAATATAATATAATGGAAATCTGTGATTAATTTTATGCTGAAGATAGTTTAGTGAACATGTTTGACACAGGAACATCTGAGAATCACTAGAATAGGTCCCACAGGAACAAAACTCAAAAGCAGTCTTGAAATTCCTGGAATGTATTGTGAGGTGTGATTTTTATAAATCTCTGGCAAATGTATCCTGATGAGTTCAAGTCATTGTTTTGTGGTAATTTTCAGGCTTAAAATTCATAAGTATTTTTCAGTCAAACGTGAATGAAACAATACCAACAAGTCCAGCTGTGTTGAATATTGAACAAGAATATATAAAGAAGGCAATTTTGATGAAACCATTGACAAATTTGCAAAAGGCTGAAAAATGGAAGCTACAGTGCTAAAATTATTCATCACACTAACAGATCCAAAATAAAGGTCTTCCTTTTTATCTCAAAAATACATTAATGTTAAAAATTATCAGTGAATTATTTCTTTCCTATTTTTATACTATATTTACCTAATTAAAAATTTAGAACAAATACATATAGGCCATTATTGCTGTATGTTTAATTTCATATTATAACGGAAAATAATTTTGTTATATAAAGGAGGGGAATTTTACAAAAAATATTTACTCTAGGCTGTCATATACATTGCACTGGCCCCTGGTACCCATGGTAAAAAGTAAACCCTTCCTGGGCACCTGGGTGGCTCAGTTGTTGGGCGTCTGCCTTTGGCTCAGGTCATGATCCCAGGGTCTATGACTGAGGCCTTCACTAGGCTCCCTGCTCAGTGGGAATCCTGCTTCTCCCTCTCCTACTCCCCCTGCTTGTGTTCCCCCTCTCTCTGTGTCTCTCTCTGTCAAATGAATAAATAAAATTAAAAAGAATTAAATCCTTCCTAATAATCTGAGATCTCTTGGCAAAATTTCCTCAACTCAGGTATTGATTCCTGCTAATAAGTTAGTTTAGCAAGAGTACAGACATTAGGAGCGAACAGCAGACATCTTTTTCAGTCCCTAACTAGTAACTTTAAGGAAACTGCAACGGTACACCTTACTTTCTCTCATGTGAATCGGAGGCAATGCAGATTAAAATAATGGTCTTCAAATTGGGATGTGTATAGACCTGAGGATACGCGTGCACAGACAATTATAAGGGAATAAATTTCCAGATCTTCAACTTTCACATAAGGTTCAAAAAGAGACTGCCTTTACAATTGTGCTTTTCCCATTTATGAAAGACTTTTTACCTGTCACCCACCAAATCCTAGCCTATAATAATGCATTCTGGTGTCTGTTAAACTCAGGGCTTCTAATAGACCCATACACAATTAAATTGTACCTTACTTCAGAAAAGACTCTAAGAATTAATCAAGGCTCCTTAAATTTTTCTTGCTTTGTCATGCACATATTTCTGATTAGAGTGAAGCTTGGCATTAGACACAAGGTGTTTGAGCCCTTGCTAGGACTTTCTGAATTGAGAAAAGCTATAGTAGGGCCTCTTGGCTCTTTCCACTATTTGGTGACTGTGGCCATTGCTGCTGTGAACATTGGGGTACAGGTTGCCCTTCTTTTCACTACATCTATATCTTTGGGGGTAAGTACCCAGTCATGTAATTGCAGGGTCATAGGGTAGCTCTGTTTTTAATTTCTTAAGGAATCTCAACACTGTTTTCCAAAGCGGCTGCACCAACTTGCATTCCCATCAACAGCATAAGAGGGTTCCCCTCTCTCCACATCCTCTCCAATACATGTTGTTTATTGGCTTGTTAATTTTTGCCATTCTAACTGGTGTAAGGTGGTTATCTCAATGTGTTTTGATGAATGAACATTTTTTTCATGTGTCTAGTAGCCATTTGTATGTCTTCTGTGGAGAAGTGTCCATTCATGTCTTCTGCCCATTTTTTTTACGTGATTATCTATTTTTTGAGTGTTGAGTTTGAGGAGTTCTTTATAGATCTTGGGTATCAGTCCTTTGTCTGTAGTGTCATCTGTGAATATCTTCTCCCATTCTGTGGGTTGCCTTTTTGTTTTGTTGACTGTTTCCTTTGCTGTGCAGAAGCTTTTTATGTAATTTAAAAAAAAAAAAAAAACCAACAACAACTTTCTTTCTTTCATGTGGTAGGAACACTCAACATGAAATCTACTCTCTTAACAATTTAAGTGTAAAAAACAGTATTGTTGATTATAGGTACAATGTTGCCCAGCAGGTCTCTAAAGCTTCTTCATCTTGTACAGTCATATAAACTTAATGCATAATGATTTCTAACTCCCCATTTCTGTTCCCTTTCCCTCAGTCCTTGGCAACCACCATTCTACTCTTTAGTTCTATGAATTTGATTATTTCAGATACATCACAAAAGTGGAATCATGTAGTATTTGCCCTTCTGTGACTGGCTGATTTTATTTAGCATAGTGTCCTCAAGGTGTATCCACGCTGTTTCTCATCGCAGAACTTCCTTCTTCTTTAAGGCTAAATAATGTATCAGTGTATGCACATAACACATTTTTGTTTATCTGCTTATCTATCAATGGGCATTTAGTTTGTTTCCACATTTTAGGTATTATGGATACTATTGCAATCAGTATGGGAATGTTAGTATCTCTGTGATATCTTGTTATAAATTCTTTTGGATGTATACTTAGACATGAAATTGTTGGATTATACAGTAAATCTATTTTCAATTCTTTGAGAAGCCTTTGCACTGTTTTCCACAGTGGGTGCTCCCTTGTGCATTCCCACTAACAGTGTATGGATATTACAGTTTCTTCACATCCTCACCCACACTTGCTGTCTTTGTTTTTTGTTGTTGATTTTGGTTTTTGTTTGTTTGCTTTTTATTTGTTTGTCCATTTTAATAATAGCCATCCTGACAGGTGGTATCTAATTGTGGTGTTTGTTTGCATTTCTCTAATGTTTAGTGACATTGAGAATTTTTTTTCATATACCTGCTGGCCATTTGTGTATCTTTTCTGAAGAAATGTCTATTTTAATCCTTAGTACATTTTTAAATTTGGGTCATTAAGTTTTATGGGTATTTTTGTTTGTTTGCTTTGAGGTATAAGAGTTCTTGATATTTTGAAGATTTACCCCTTAATGATTGCTTTTTCAAACAAACAAAAAAATATTTACCAATGATGATTGTTTCTTTAAAGAGAAGATCTGTGAAATTTCTCATACTACCATTCTCAAAATAGTATATACGTTTTTTTATAACAGATCTCTTCCACTAATCTTTGCTTGTATTAGAACACAGACCATTTAACATAGGCAATAGTATTAAAAATCTCTGGGGGGGCGTTGATTTGCTTTTACTCTTTGGGACCTTGATACACATCTTGACACCTATCTAGCAGTCACACAAATGTGCTATAATATCCAATACATATGGAACACCTGTCCGAGGAAGATCCCAGGATTGAGACAAAATGGTGTATATATTATCTCATCTAATGTAACAGCAAGCATGTGTAGATAATATTATATAGTTATAATTTATACATACAAAAGTTGAAGCTCAGAAGATTGATCAGGGGTGGTTCTAGGAAATCACCACCCCCCCCCCAAAAAAATCCTACATGTGACCTTTCAGCCTCATCCATAGGCAAATATAGGGTTATCTCTAAAAGGGCTCAAGGGGAACGGCTACGCTCCTACAGGAGATGTAGTGTAGTTGTTGAATTGCTATTTTCTGGAGGGAGTTGTAGTTAAGGATTCAAGAATAGCAGAGCATTACACCAAGTGCCCTGAGCTCAGGGCCCTGTGAGACTGCACAGGTCCCAGGTCTGTGAAGCTGGTCTGCCTTTGTTATATTAAGGGTCTAATCACAAATGCACTGGAACATTTCCTGTCTCCAAATTACTTTTGTACCATGGTTCTCTCTTCAGGTTCTTCCTCATCTCCACCTAGAAACTGTTATTAAGCACATGTCTAGGGCATCCTTGATACTCGGACTTCCATGACACCCTGGACACAGCCTGTCCCATGTGCTTTCAGAGCAACGATCATACATGTTGCATTGGGACTATATATGCTTCTCTCCTTTTTTGCTAATTAACAAACTCTTTAAGTGCAAAGATCCAGACTTTTACATTGATCTAGCCACAGGGTTTGGTGTGATGTCTAGTAAATAATTACAGAAAGAAAGACAGAATAAAAGAAAGAAGAAACCAAATAAGCTTCTTTACCCTTCTATATTTGGGTTTTTAGGTATAATTTAAGAAGTTGATGGGTTTAGGTACATTAACTATCACATGATAAAACTCTATTGTCAGTGACACAAGAAAGGTTATATGAGCAATGTTGTAGAGACTTATTACTACTTAAAGAAGAATTTTTACCTGTTTAAATTGCAAAACGTCACAGCTGGGAAGTCAATCTTTTCGACATACTGAACCTCTATCGACGTCGTGGTGGGCCATGTGAAGTAGTTGACCAAGCGACTGTAGATCTGCCATACAACAAGTGAGACTGAGCCCAAGACTACCACCAACCAGATCAGCTTGCGAATTTTGCTCTGGTTGCGAACGATGTTGTGCACCCCGTGAAAGGAAGTGGAGATGGCAAAGTCATGGTCAAACTTCTTTCGATCAGTGGGAGAGGGCAGCGGTTTCTTTGAAAGGCATAGCTTTATCTTTTCCATGAGTCCTTAAGTTTACCAAAATATTGAACCAAACAAAAGTAATGAGTCAGAAATCCTTAATGCTATCTGTGAGAAACACAACTCTAAGAAGTTCAAACAGGTTACCCTTTTTAGGTTGGAATACATCAATATTCAAAATCCACCTTGGGATTACATGGTTTCTTTAGGCATCAGGAAGTAGAAGAATTGATAGCATGGGTCTGATCGAATGGGTGGCTTGCAACTCATAATCTTCAAAAAATTAGTTCTCATTTTTGAAATACAATTTCTTGGGGCACCTGAGAAACAGACCTGAAGTCTGCCATCAGCTCAGGTCAAGATCCCAGAGACCTGGAATTCAGTTGGGGGGTGGGGGGTGGGTCCCTGTTCAGCAGGGAGTCTGCTTCTCTCTCTCTCTCTGCCTCTCCCCTGCCACTTGAGTGACCCGTGAGTGTGCGCTTTCTCTCAAATAAACAAATAAAATGTTAAAAATAAATAAATGAACAAATAAAATACAGTTTCTTGTTGAAGAATCACAAGGTCCCTTAGATGTCACGAACACAACGAAGCTAATAAGTGGGGTTAAAGGGTAATAAGTGGGGTTAAAAGGCAACCTGACCTTCAATTAATTTGGGTCCTACAGTAATGTATTGTGAGGCTGATCTTCTGTAGCTCCATAGGCTTCAAAACATGTCTATTTTGCTTCAGCTGGCTAATTTAGTCCGGAATATTTAAAGTTGTGTCATCAGTGAAGCAGTCTATCTTCAGACTCTTGAGAAAGTGAATTTTTTCCAAACTATCAATAATCAATTAACTCATGTTTATTTATATTGATTGATAAGGACTGATAAAGGTAGACCATATTTTTACCTGGTAATATATAACATATTCTGAATTTTCTGTTGGTTTCACTTGTTTTTATTTTCTCTAGAAGACATGGAGAAGTTTTTACTGAAAGAAGGCTGTAAACAGCTCAGAAAATGAGATGGTTTTTGAAACAGAAATACCAGGTTCCTGGTCTACACTGTGCCAAGTTCCTTAATCTTTCTAATACATGGCTCCTCTTCCATCAGATGGGAGAACAGTATTTGCTTCATGAGTTTGTTGTGAGTATTAAATAAGATAATACTTGAGGCTGGCTTTGCACATCATCTGAACCATGCTAAGTACCCAATTTTTCTTAGCTATTTTTGTTATTCTGCTAATTTAGTAGTGACTCAGCAAGTGGCAAAATAGTAAGGGACTTTAAACATTGAGTTTTTAAAGACCTCACAAATGCCATAATTAAGTGAATTGACTTTTATATATTTTTTGCTTCAAGAAGCATTATTTCTGTCATTTGATCAGCATCAATTTATTTCTAAAAGGTTTCAAGTGTGGCTTATCGTTAAATCATGATTTAATTCTTCATAGGTCCCGTCAATTAGCTGAGCTTATGTCATGATATATAAAAGATACCTATAAATGTTTTCTAAGGGACTCCATTTCATTTGCAGAGTGTTAGGACAGAAATACAAATTATATTATGATTATTTTACAGACTATACACTTAGCAGGAAATTTTGTATTCATCTGATTAGCTCAAGTTTAGAAGAGAATTTTGTAATATTCCCACATTCTGTTGTTTTTAATATTGAATTAGGTAATGTACGTATGAAGTAACAGACACTGTCCCTGGGCAAAACTGGAAATATAAGAGAAGCTGTAGTTATTATTATTACCTAGCAAAATAAATTTAACAATGTTATTTTGTGTATTACTTAGTCATTAGTTACAAACATGAAGGACTTACCTACAGAAGGACAAAGCCTCTGGGCATCTGGTACCCTTCCTAGTATAGAGCCCAAAGCTGTTAGAAGGGGAAGAGTAATCTAGTGACCAGTAACTGGCCAACTAAAGTATTGCTGTTTGCAAGAATTACCTTGAAAAATATGTTTCAGGCTTATCTATTGAAAATCAGCTTGTTTAATATAGATCTACTCCTTTACAATTGCTTTGGTTTTACTGGCATATTCTTAATCATTTGCTAAGGTTTTAAAAGAGTTTTATAAGTAATTATTATTGTACATGAATGATACAAGGTGAAATATTACCATGAGGAAGGTTAAAATTGGTTTAATAAACGGCTTTGCAGGCAGGCAAAGCAAAAAAACGTCTTACTTTCCTGACTGAAGTAAACACTATGTAATTATGCCAAGTGGCATAATTGCTTTGAACACTGATCTTTAGAGAAGCATTTTGAGGAACATCAAAACGTTTTGCTGTATTTTAAAAATAAAACTTGTAGGCACATGAGAAATAGAACCCCCCCAAAACCTCAAAAGCACACACAAAAAAAACCTGAACAAAATAAAACCAAAAAATAGATTCTAGCACATATCAATATTTTAAAACTATTTTTGCTTGACTTCCTCATACAAGTTGCTTCTTTCCTATACAACAAAAAGTGTGTTACTCATATCCAAGTAATATTGGAAATCAGGCTTCCCAAATGAAAAAAAAAAAAAAAATCCCCCTTTCCCTTGGCTAATGTCCAGCCTATAGGAATGAACATGTTAACTGCTCTGCGGAGTTGACTCCTTACCCACCTTTCTCAGCAGATGCTTTTGGTTTCCCAATCTGCTCCATTCTCAAGTTCAGCATGCAGAGTCCTTGGGGTATATCCAATTTTCACCAATAACCATATACATTTTGTGGCCTTTATATAAAATACAGCACTTGAGGTTGTAAAACATGGGGGCAATTTAAATGTTTGTGTTGCTATGTTTTGTCTCATTAAACGCATAATCTGCAAACCAAAAATGCTGGCAGAACCGGCTATGGGTATTTATGGACTGTTGAGAAGCCATCTCAGGGTGAAACCAAAAAATATAATTTGTAAATCGTTTTCTCAGAATGGAAGAGAGGATCCTGACAGAAATCTGCGGTTTTAGAACCACCCCTGAACTGCCTAGTGATGCACCTGGATGAGAATTGCCTTTGCTTTTAT